>NC_000078.6:18135000-19377500 GCF_000001635.26 Mus musculus | reverse complement strand
ATGAAATCCTTACTGAGAAAGCCATTGGTCTGCCATCTGCCAAGACAGAATGGGGTCTTCACCCATGATAGGTTAGGCAAGCTGCTCAAGTAGTCTGGGAAACATATTTACAGAGGAATAAACATACTGGTTGGGAGGGTGGTGATTGGACCACCTTGCACTTCCCGACACTGCCCCCAATCAGACACAGTAACTTTCAAGCCTCCTCCTCCTCCATGTTGGAAGCCTAAGGCTCAAGATGGCAGCCATGAACACAGTTCCATATGAATAAAGGAACTCCTGCCTCAATCTGTGGTGTGCCAACTGTGGTCTGGAGAGCAGCAGCTGCCTGGGAGCCTGGTAGAAATGCAGAACTCACTCCTACCAAGACTTAGGGAGACCTCGAGCTAACTCGTTTGCACTTAACCTTTGAGAGATGTTTTTCTAGCTTACACAGGGATACACCAAAACAAGGACTTTGTTTTCTCATTTTGTCAGAAGGGTACAATTTCAAAGCGTGCGAACTCTATTGTACTATTGGGATTTAATCTAAGAAAAATCAAAGGTTTGGGTCTCTATCATATGAATGTGTCATTTTGAAGTTGTGTGTATGTGTGTGTTTAGGCTCATGTGTCTCCCAGGTTTTCCTCTAAATTGATACATAGCTAAGGATAACCTTGAACTCCTGAGCCTCCTGCCTCTACCTCTCATATGTGGGAATACACTCTATGCACAGTTTATTTTGTTCTGGGGTCAGGGTGGGGACAGGGGTGGGCGGAGTTACAACTCAGAGTTTTGTGCATGCTGGAGAAGGACTCTATCACTGAGCTACATCTACAGTCCTCCTGTGAGTCCTATTGAGAGAAACAAAATGAGGTGATGCAATAATAACTGGGGCAGGGGCAGGACATCAACAGTGGCAGTCAGAAAAGGCTTCCTAGAGGAAGCAAACTTTGAGCTAAGTCTGAGATGAAGAGAAGAAACAGCTGAGCCTAAGGGGCTGGGGAGAGTCCTCCAAAGGAATGTAGAGAGCCAAGGCCCTGAGGTGGGAACTTGTTAGCTGTGAGAAAGAAGGCCTTACATGGGTTAGAGCCCTGACTGCAAAGGAAAAGAAAGCTTGCCATATTCAGTTATTCGTGGTTGCGACCACAAACCTGGAAGGAGATGAGAGGAAGGGAAAGAAAGCAGGAGACCAAGCAAATTTGTCCAGGTCTCGTTTATTATGCTGAGGTGCCTTCTTTTTAAAGCATACATCTCGGGGAGTAGAGGAGGGATCGAGGGGGAATTTTACAAAGAACAAAGAAGCGGGCATCTGCTGACATGGGGGGCGAGGTCAGGCACCAGGCAGCGGGCACTCTGCATCTTATCTTCGAAACATAGATCCTCCTTGACAGCCTTGGGTGTCAGGCTGGACTCAGGCGTAACTCCTGGCCTTGGATGGCATGGGAGTTCAGGAAGAGATAGGGAAGAAGGGACTATAATTCAGCTTTTACAGCCTCAGGTGCCAGGAAGGGAATAGGGAGGAGGGGATGATAACCAGCTCCTAGCAAAGGCCATTTCGCCTAGGGAGATTGTGAAGGGCTCGATTTCTCACGGGATGGTCTCTCACAAAAGCTGGTGCTACAGACATTGGCAGGCACTGACTGCACAGGGACCTAGAACCTTCTAGAGTGTGGTTTTTCATGTCTGCAACTAACATAACTGTCCTTTCACTTTAAAAACAAAGAAGACTTGACTCTGGGAAGATGGCTCAGCAGGTAAAGTGGTCACTGCTCCAGCATGGGGACCCCTAACACTCGGGTACAAACTGGGTGTGGCAGCTTTTCATCCCATTATTGATAGACAGAGGCAGGAGAATCCCAGGGACACACTGCTCAGCACTGTAGCCAATTGGTGAGCGTCAGGTTGAGCAAGAGACCCTGTCTAAGCTTAACAAGACAAGAGGGCAGGGGAGCAATGAAAGGGGATATCCAACAATCCAATGTTAACAGTACTCCAGAAACTCACACACATGCATACACCACACACTACACTCAAACACACACACACACACACACACACACACACACTAATATTCCTTTGGCTGCTTGAGAAATAATTTCATGGGTTAAGGGTAGAACCAAAACAGATGGTAAAGCACTTATTAGTGATAGAAAGTCAGATTACATCCACCTGTTAAATTAATTACCTTATGTTATTTGTACAAAATGACAGGGTTCATTATCAAATTATACATGGGTGTGCTTTGGCAGCACACATCAAGGAAGTAAAGGTAGGAGCCACAGTGGGCTCCAGATAAAGGGGGCTCCTCGCAGCGCTGGCCTTGCTGCCTGCTACTAAACAAGCAAGCGATGGAGGTGGTATTGTGATGAGCTACAGGCAGCAGAATGCAAGAATTAGAAGCTTTTGTTGGATGCTGGGTTTTAAGAGCCTATCAGAGCTCTGGAAGAGTCCCTCCTGACCAAGCACTAACTTTTCATTGGATTCTTAATTCTCATCATGTGTCTCCTCCAAGACCAATATGGGACTTCCTAAAAGCTTTGCTGAAAAATAGCTGGCACAGTCAACTGTATGTTAATCACTGACTAATTAATTAATCACTAATTAATTACTCACTAATTAAGAAAATGCCCTACAAACTTGCCTACAGGTTATATAAAGTATATGATTTGGATAGCTAGAGAATACATATCTGGAGATACACATATACATACATATGAGTGTATGTATATCCATCTACAAATATCACAATCAAAATCATAAATCAAATGGGTTGGGGTATAGCCTAAAAAAATTTAGGAATGACTGAAAATTCAAATTCAAGCTCAGTGGAAACAGTAGACTATTTTGCATGCAACAAACCCTGTGTCTTAGTTAGGGTTCCTGTTGCTGAGACAAAACACCATGACCAAAGCCAGTGATGGTACACACCTTTCATCCAGCACATGGAAGGCAGAGGCAGGCAGATTTCTGAGTTTGATGTCAGCTTTGTTTACAGAGGGAGTTCTGGGGCTGCTGGGCCTACATGGAGAAACTGGTCTCTGTCTCCAAAAACAAACAAAACAACCCTGAACAAACCAGAGAACAAAAGCAAATTGGGAAGGAAAGGAAAGGGTTAATTCCATCTTTTGCTTCCACCTGTCACTGTTCCTTATTAAAGGAAGTAGGGGCAGGAACTCAGGGCAGGTACTGAAGCAGAGGCTAGTGAGAAGGGCTACTTACTGGCTTGTTCCTCATGAGTTGCTTGGCCTGCTTATACATTCCAGGACCACCTGCCCAGAGGTGCCCAAATGGGTAGGGCCTAACCCTAATAGTCACTAATTAAGAAAATGCCCTACAGTCTTGCCTACAGGTCAGTTTTGTGGAGGCATTTCTTAAAAATTATGGTTCACTCTTCCAGCTTGTGCCAAGTTCATATATGAAAAGAGATAGATGAATAAATAAATACATTTACCCAGGAAACCCTGGTTTCATCCCCAATACCACAAAATAGGAAAGTAGATAATGGTTGACAAATATAGATTATAGATGATAGTGGTGAATAATAGAAGACAGTTTACCAGATAGATAGATTGATAGATAAATTATAGATAGATAGATAGATAGATAGATAGATAGATAGATAGATAGATAGAGAAGATGATAGAAAATAATGATTCAGGTGATAGGTAAAAGACAATAGAGGAGAGATGGATGACAGATATGATACTATCTATAGATGATAGGGAATAATAAGGTACATGACCGGCAGATGAAGAGGTAAGAAAAGAGAAGACAGAGCTAGGTAGATAACAAAGACAATAGATAAATAAAGTAGCTGGGCATGATAGCCTGATTCTTTAACCACAGTACTCAGGGGCCAGAATCAATAGGATGTTTGTGAGTTCAAAGCCAGCCTGATCTAAATACTGAGTGCTAGGATAGGTAGGGCTATTCAGAGAAAGCTTGTCTTGAAAAACTAAAACTAAAACAAAACCAAAATGCAGATGAAATAGATGACAGGTCTAGATCATAGAAGAAGATATCACAGAGATTGATTGTCATACAGGAGATCTGTAGTTAATAGAGACAGATACTAGAAGATAAGATTAGCTGGATAAGTAGATGAAGATAGAAAGAATTTCAGGGAAGGTCTGATAAGGGAGCATGGGAATTGTTAGACCACAGAATGAGAGGACAGCCTAGTTGGAACTGGGCAAGCATTCCACATTTCTCCTTTCATAAGGACAGCAGTCATATTAGTTACTTCCTATTGCTGAGAAAAAGCCCCACCATGACCAGCAGTTGAGAGCTCATGTCTATCTTTTTTCTTCATTTTTCCACAATAGTTTTTTTTTTTTTTAAAGAAAATATTTGTTTTCATTCTAGTGCACTGGTATTTCACCTGCATGAATGTCTGTGTTAGGATGTCCGATCTCCTTGAGCTAGAGTTACAGACAGTTGTGAACTGCCATGTGGGTAGTCACTTCGGGATTCATTCCATCAACAGCAGCCCCACGTTATTTCAGAAGTATTATCCAAGGATGGGCTATGAACTCCAACACACAGAATACTCCAGCAAAACCTCCCCTCTCCACCTGTTCAGAATGCTGTGTCTTTTCTCATGGCCAGCATAGGCCTCTCCACTCCTGGGTTGCCATAGGTACAGTCCTCAGCATCTTTTCTCACCTACTGGGGCTATGGTTGCAATGACCATGGTCCAAGCCATTATCATATTTTGGATGTGATCCCGTGCCAGAGCTGCCATGCTGCTGAATTAAAATTCCTCTCCACATGTGTGCTAGGCTTTGAACTCAAGTCATGCTTGTCCAATAAGTACACTTGCCCTGACCACATTTTCCAAATCTAGATTCTGGGAGGCCTTATTTAGACCTTTAACATTAGTTTTCAGGAGAGGAGCCCAGGTAGCTTGTATGCTTAAAAGGATTTCCATGATTTTCCATCAAACAAAATTCAGAAGGTTTATGTGGCAGTTAGTGGAGAAGCTCAAAGCCAGAGTGTTGGGAATTTCTTTATGAGTGTAGGCAGGCATGGGGTCATTTTTGGAGGTAAGTGAGCAGTGAGCCCATTCCAGAGCCCACAATCCAGCAAACCTCTGAGGATCCGTCTACAAAATAATGACTCGAGAATAAACATGGCCAAAAAGTAGGGAAAAACACTTGCCACAGAGCCTGGTGACCTAAGTTCAGTTCTCAGAACCAACATGGTAGAAGAGAGAACCAAGTCCTGCAGAGTGCCCTCTGATTTCCACATTAGTGCATGCTCACACAAAGATAATGAGAGATATTTTTAAGACCAAAAGCGTTCCCAGTGGAGCTGAAAGTGGCTAATATCCATGCTTGGATCACTCCTTTGCTCTTCTGGTATGTGTTTGAGGCAGAGGGATTTGCTTGTAGGATTCTGAGCTACCTGTAAGTGGAAGCAATGCCCAAATCACAGAGGGGACCTAGTTCCTACAGACTATTTTCTCAGTGCAGTGGAATTCATAGTGTCTGATGCCCTGTGGGGGGCTTTCTTTGCAAAAAGCTTATAGATTGTTTTCCTGAGTCTTTTTGATTTGCTTGGAAAACTAACTCTAGCAGCCTGAGGGTTGGGCATAATCCCCCAGACAGCAGTGGGGAGCCAGGCACTTTGCCCTCAAACTTTCCCTTTTCTGTTAGTGCTTAAAAAAAGGGTTACATTCTGGTTCTGTTTGTTCCAGTACTCCTCTCCTCTCTCTCCTGACCTCTCCCACTCAGCTTGGGCTTCACAGCCAATGCTGATCTCACTGGCTGACTCTGCATTGCATTTTGGTGAGTCCCATTTACTAGTGCCAAGAAGTGAACGCAGAAGCAGCTAGCTCCTGTCCTGGTCAAAGTTTCCTAGGGGCTCCCAGCCTCCCCAGGGTCATGCCCTGAACCCTCCCCTGAGTAGAACCCCTGAGTGTAGCAAAGAAGGCCCCTGCATGGGCCAGACCTGTAGAAATGTCTGGTTAGGCAGGCTCTCTGGGTCCCTCTGAGTAATTAGCTGGAGATGGGAGCCCAGCAAGGCCAAGACCAAGGGATTTGACAGCAGGGTTGCCAGCTGATCAATGTGGTCCTTGTCCCTTGTTCCAAAAAAGATGACACAGTGATCCAGCCTGAAGCTTTTAGGAACAAGCAGCATCCCTGGAAGATGCTGCTCACTACTGTGAACCAGGAAGAGCACTGATGACAAGCCAGGAGTAACCTCCATCCTTCATGTCTCAGGGGACTCATAGCCCATATAAGCAGGCTTCTCACTTGTCTGAAGTCTGATCTCAACAGAGCAAAAGACCCTACAGATCCTGTCCTGGATACTTTTATGCCAACTTAACACAAGCTAGAGTCATCTGAGTGGAGAAATCTAGATTTAGAAAATGCTTCCATAAGATCCAGCTGTAAGGCATTTACTTAATGAAGAAATTAAGGCAATTTCATAATTAGGTGGGGGAGGGCCCAGCCAATTGTGGGTGCTGTCATCTCTGGGCTGGTGGTCCTGGGTTCTATAAGAAAGCAGGCTGAGCAAGCCAGGAGGAGCAAACCAATAACTAGCACTCACACCTTCATGACCTCCTGCATCAGCTCCTGCCTCCAGGTTTCTCCCCTGCTCAAGTTCCTGTTCTGACTTCCTTTGATGATGAACTGTGAGGTGGAAGTCTAAGCCAAATAAGCCCTTTTCTCCCCCAAGATGCTTTGGTCATGCTGTTTCAGCACAGTAATGGTACCCCTGACTTCAACAGGTCCCTCGTCAGATGAACTACTTGGGTCAGTAAAACATGCTCACTTTCACGGAGGTCCCAGTGGCTGCCAACCCACAGGGAGTGGACGCTTCTCTTGCCCACTGTTCACTGTCTTTGTTCTTCTCCCTCTAATTATCTAAGCAGAAGCTTCAGCACCACTTTCCAGGCTCTTCCTCTTCAACTAATGACAATCAGTTGGCAACGAATCCAAGTGTCATTGGATTGGATATTTCAGTTTATTATCCGTGGGCACTGTGGTCCTGAGCCCTCATTTCCCACTGTGCCCTTATCCATTTAGGTCTCTCCTCATCTGCAAGTGTTATTTTATAATAAATCTTCCCATCTCTGGGTTAATCAACTTTCCAATCACCCTGTTTACTGGGTGCCAGACTCTTTCCCATAGAGATCGTTCTAAAAAGCAAATGCAGTTTTAAGTGGCTCAATATCTTCCAGGGTCTCCCTACAGTCTACGAATAAACCCTAAATTCTTCAATATGCTCTAAGAGATCCTTCATGGCCCAGAATGCCTGACTGTGCTGCCTCACTTCTCCTCCAACCTTGCTTGTACCCAGAGATTGAACCATAGTCTATTGACTCAGGCATTTCCTCATTCAGTTCCTGCTTTATTTTTTTAAGGTGTATCTATATATTGTATGTATATGAGTACAATGTAGCTGTCTTCAGACACACTAGAAGAGAGCATCAGACCCCATTACAGATGGTTGCAAGCCACCATGTGGTTGCTGGAAATTGAACTCAGGACCCCTGGAAGAGCAGTCACTGCTTTTAACCACTGAGCCATCTCTCCATCCCCAGTTCCTGCTTTATTTATCATTACACAATTAGTGTTTGGGAAGGGGGGGAAGGAGCATACATATAAGGGAGTGTGCATTTGCCCTAGCATGAGGTCAGAGGGCAACTTGCAGAATTGGTTGCTCTATCTTTCCATGATTTAGGTCACAGGATCAAACTCCTGTTGTCTGCTCATGGAAAGTCACCAAACCACTTCAAGAAGGTTTGCATTTTCAAAGTATCTCCCTGACTGGAAATGAAAGAACATTTTGAAATCCAGGCATAGTGGTACATGTCTTGAATCCCAGCACATGAGAGGCAGTGGCAGGTAGATCTCTGTGAGTTTGAGGCCAGCCTGATCTCCATAGTGAGTTCCAGGTCAGCCAGGGCTACATAGTGAGACTCTGTCTCGAGAAAACAAAATCCAAAACGAATGCCTTGAACCCAGATTACCACATGGTCTTCTGTGCTTAACAGAAACCAACCAACCTTTCATCCACTAGGGCTGACTTCCACTTCAGTCTACCTGATGAATTCATTCCCACAGTCCAAAACTCAGCTTGCAAGCTTTAAAATTCAAGAACACTCCTTCCCTTCTTCCCTTGCCATGTTGAGCATATCTTCAATATTTCCCATGGTACCTTGTTCTGTTATAGCATGTGGTTGTTTAGATGTGAAATGTCTGCCAAAGACCCAAGTTTTGAAGAATTGCTCCTCTAGTTGTGGCCTGAGGAAGAAAGTTAGGTCATTGGGAGCATGCCTTTGAGGCACTGTTGGGACCTTGCTCCCCTTCCCCTCCCTGCTTCTCTGCCATGGTAAACCTGATACATGCTGCTACCATGATGCACTAAGTTGCTAGATGCCCAAAGCTACAGTGCCAAGCAACCATGGACTGAAACCATGAGCCAAAAACCAACTCTTTCCTCCTAAATTGATTCTTTCATTTCGTCACAGTGATGTAAAAGTAAGTGACACACAACACTTTCCACTCACAGGTCTGTCTTTGTCACTAGATGAGTTTGCAGCAGATCAGGTATATAATCCTTTCAGCTTTATGTCCCTAAAACCCAGCAATTGATTTAATTGCATCCTTTGAATGGATACATTTATACTGGTGTTTGTGTGTGTGTGTGTGTGTGTGTGTGTGTGTGTGTGTTTGTGTGTGTGTGTGTGGTGATAGTACAGAAAGGTCCCCCTTTGAATCATAGACAATGCCTTTATTCACAGTCTTTCTCTACTGGAGGACCCTGTCCATCTAAGACCCAAAAATCTTGTAAGGGATAGGTGGGCCCTGTGTGTTGTTCAATATTCCACAAACAGGCTTCTAGAGGAAAGGGGAAGAGGGTTTATTTTTATTGAGTTGGTTAGGTTTGACTGTTGCTATTGTTGTCCTGTGGAGTCAAACCCAGGGTCTTAAGCTTGCCAGACAAGCACTCTGCCATTGAGCTGTTCCTTCGCCCAAGGAGGGGGGTTTTGAGCATTCTTCCAATATTGCATGATTTGGAATAGAAGTCTCTTGAACACAGACCTACATGGCAGGTGTAAACTCACAGTAGGCTTCAGTGAAGCAGGGCAGAAGGCCATGCAGACTGTGTGACATGGCACTATGGGGAGGAAGGGTCCCCTTGTCCTTCATAATTGTCAAGATCGACCTGCAGATTTCCTGGGCTCCATGGCCTATGGGTGTCATTGGAAATAAGAGAAATAGGTAACTTCCCCATGATGAAAACAGCTCCCCACGGACTAGACATAGTAAAACTAGTGAGATTTGAAAACCAGAAGGGGTGTTTGGGTAAGAAGCTTGACTGAATTTGTGACAAAATCCTGTCAGTCTTTAGTTGAGATTAATCAGTTTAGGAAGAAGCAGGTTGGGACTCGAACTCGGAATGCACCTAACAACTTTGGTGAAATGGTAAGCTCATTTCTATATACAAATCCTTGAAAACTGAGATTCAGTCATTCTTTCATTCATTTCTTCATTCATCCACTCAACACGTTCATGAAGGACCGCGTTTCTAATAGTTTTATTTTATTTAATACTTTAAAAATTATTATTTTATCACTTTTATCTTTATTAATCTGTTTGTATCACACACGTACCACACTATGCATGCAAAAGTCAGGGAATCATTTTCTTTTCTTTTTTCAAAAAATTTTTTATTTTTACAGTTTTATCTATTTATTATTTATGTGTACACTGTTGCTGTCTTCAGACACACCAGAAGGGTGCATCAGATCCCATTACAGATGGTTGTGAGGCACCATGTGGTTGCTAGGAAGTAATCTCAGGACCTCTGGAAGAGTAGTCTCTGCTCTTAACCACTGAGCCATCTCTCCAGCCCCATCTGAGGACCATTTTCTTTTCTTTTTTTTTTTTTTCCATTTTTTATTAGGTATTTAGCTCATTTACATTTCCAATGCTATACCAAAAGTCCCCCATACCCTCCCACCCCCACTCCCCTACCCACCCATTCCCCCTTTTTGGCCCTGGCGTTCCCCTGTACTGGGGCATATAAAGTTTGCGTGTCCAATGGGCCTCTCTTTCCAGTGATGGCCGACTAGGCCATCTTTTGATACATATGCAGCTAGAGTCAAGAGCTCAGGGGTACTGGTTAGTTCATAATGTTGTTCCACCTATAGGGTTGAAGATCCCTTTAGCTCCTTGGGTACTTTCTCTAGCTCCTCCATTGGGAGCCCTGTGATCCATCCATTACCTGACTGTGAGCATCCACCTCTGTGTTTGCCAGGCCCCGGCATAGTCTCACAAGAGACAGCTACATCTGGGTCGTTTCGATAAAATCTTGCTAGTGTATGCAATGGTGTCAGCATTTGGAAGCTGATTATGGGGTGGATCCCTGGATATGGCAGTCTCTACATGGTCCATCCTTTCATCTCAGCTCCATACTTTGTTTCTGTAACTCCTTCCATGGGTGTTTTGTTCCCACTTCTAAGGAGGGGCATAGTGTCCACACTTCAGTCTTCATTTTTCTTGAGTTTCATGTGTTTAGGAAATTGTATCTTATATCGTGGGTATCCTAGGTTTTGGGCTAGTATCCACTTATCAGTGAGTACATATTGTGTGAGTTCCTTTGTGAATGTGTTACCTCACTCAGGATGATGCTCTCCAGGTCCATCCATTTGGCTAGGAATTTCATAAATTCATTCTTTTTGATAGCTGAGTAGTACTCCATTGTGTAGATGTACCACATTTTCTGTATCCATTCCTCTGTTGAGGGGCATCTGGGTTCTTTCCAGTTTCTGGCTATTATAAATAAGGCTGCTATGAACATAGTGGAGCATGTGTCCTTCTTACCAGTTGGGGCTTCTTCTGGATATATGCCCAGGAGAGGTATTGCTGGATCCTCCGGTAGTACTATGTCCAATTTTCTGAGGAACCGCCAGACTGATTTCCAGAGTGGTTGTACAAGCCTGCAATCCCACCAACAATGGAGGAGTGTTCCTCTTTCTCCACATCCACGCCAGCATCTGCTGTCACCTGAATTTTTGATCTTAGCCATTCTGACTGGTGTGAGGTGGAATCTCAGGGTTGTTTTGATTTGCATTTCCCTGATGATTAAGGATGTTGAACATTTTTTCAGGTGCTTCTCTGCCATTCGGTATTCCTCAGGTGAGAATTCCTTGTTCAGTTCTGAGCCCCATTTTTTAAGGGGGTTATTTGATTTTCTGAGGTCCACCTTCTTGAGTTCTTTATATATGTTGGATATTAGTCCCCTATCTGATTTAGGATAGGTAAAGATCCTTTCCCAGTCTGTTGGTGGTCCTTTTGTCTTATTGACAGTGTCTTTTGCCTTGCAGAAACTTTGGAGTTTCATTAGGTCCCATTTGTCAATTCTCGATCTTACAGCACAAGCCATTGCTGTTCTGTTCAGGAATTTTTCCCCTGTGCCCATATCTTCAAGGCTTTTTCCCACTTTCTCCTCTATAAGTTTCAGTGTCTCTGGTTTTATGTGAAGTTCCTTGATCCACTTAGATTTGACCTTAGTACAAGGAGATAAGTATGGATCTATTCGCATTCTTCTACATGATAACAACCAGTTATGCCAGCACCAATTGTTGAAAATGCTGTCTTTCTTCCACTGGATGGTTTTGGCTCCCTTGTCGAAGATCAAGTGACCATAGGTGTGTGGGTTCATTTCTGGGTCTTCAATTCTATTCCATTGGTCCACTTCTCTGTCTCTATACCAGTACCATGCCGTTTTTATCACAATTGCTCTGTAGTAAAGCTTTAGGTCAGGCATGGTGATTCCACCAGAGGTTCTTTTATCCTTGAGAAGAGTTTTTGCTATCCTCGGTTTTTTGTTATTCCAGATGAATTTGCAAATTGCTCCTTCTAATTCGTTGAAGAATTGAGTTGGAATTTTGATGGGGATTGCATTGAATCTGTAGATTGCTTTTGGCAAGATAGCCATTTTTACAATGTTGATCCTGCCAATCCATGAGCATGGGAGATCTTTCCATCTTCTGAGATCTTCTTTAATTTCTTTCTTCAGGGACTTGAAGTTTTTATCATACAGATCTTTCACTTCCTTCGTTAGAGTCACGCCGAGGTATTTTATATTATTTGTGGCTATTGAGAAGGGTGTTGTTTCCCTAATTTCTTTCTCAGCCTGTTTATTCTTTGTGTAGAGAAAGGCCATTGACTTGTTTGAGTTAATTTTATATCCAGCTACTTCACCAAAGCTGTTTATCAGGTTTAGGAGTTCTCTGGTGGAATTTTTAGGGTCACTTATATATACTATCATATCATCTGCAAAAAGTGATATTTTGACTTCCTCTTTTCCAATTTGTATCCCCTTGATCTCCTTTTGTTGTCGAATTGCTCTGGCTAATACTTCAAGTACTATGTTGAAAAGGTAGGGAGAAAGTGGGCAGCCTTGTCTAGTCCCTGATTTTAGTGGGATTGCTTCCAGCTTCTCTCCATTTACTTTGATGTTGGCTACTGGTTTGCTGTAGATTGCTTTTATCATGTTTAGGTATGGGCCTTGAATTCCTGATCTTTCCAAAACTTTTATCATGAATGGGTGTTGGATCTTGTCAAATGCTTTTTCTGCATCTAACGAGATGATCATGTGGTTTTTGTCTTTGAGTTTGTTTATATAATGGATTACATTGATGGATTTTCGTATATTAAACCATCCCTGCATCCCTGGAATAAAACCTACTTGGTCAGGATGGATGATTGCTTTAATGTGTTCTTGGATGCGGTTAGCGAGAATTTTATTAAGGATTTTTGCATCGATGTTCATAAGAGAAATTGGTCTGAAGTTCTCTATCTTTGTTGGATCTTTCTGTGGTTTAGGTATCAGAGTAATAGTGGCTTCATAAAATGAGTTGGGTAGAATACCTTCTACTTCTATCTTGTGAAAAAGTTTGTGCAGAACTGGAGTTAGATCTTCTTTGAAGGTCTGATAGAACTCTGCACTAAACCCGTCTGGTCCTGGGCTTTTTTTGGCTGGGAGACTATTAATAACTGCTTCTATTTCTTTAGGGGATATGGGACTGTTTAGAAGGTCAACTTGATCCTGATTCAACTTTGGTACCTGGTATCTGTCCAGAAATTTGTCCATTTCGTCCAGGTTTTCCAGTTTTGTTGAGTATAGCCTTTTGTAGAAGGATCTGATGGTGTTTTGGATTTCTTCAGGATCTGTTGTTATGTCTCCCTTTTCATTTCTGATTTTGTTAATTAGGATTTTGTCCCTGTGCCCTTTAGTGAGTCTAGCTAAGGGTTTATCTATCTTGTTGATTTTCTCAAAGAACCAACTCCTCGTTTGGTTAATTCTTTGAATAGTTCTTCTTGTTTCCACTTGGTTGATTTCACCCCTGAGTTTGATTATTTCCTGCCGTCTACTCCTCTTGGGTGAATTTGCTTCCTTTTTTTCTAGAGCTTTTAGATGTGTTGTCAAGCTGCTAGTATGTGCTCTCTCCCGTTTTTTCTTGGAGGCACTCAGAGCTATGAGTTTCCCTCTTAGAAATGCTTTCATTGTGTCCCAAAGGTTTGGGTACGTTGTGGCTTCATTTTCATTAAACTCTAAAAAGTCTTTAATTTCTTTCTTTATTCCTTCCTTGACCAAGGTATCATTGAGAAGAGTGTTGTTCAGTTTCCATGTGAATGTTGGCTTTCTGTTATTTATTTTGTTATTGAAGATCAGCCTTAGTGCATGGTGATCTGATAGGATACATGGGACAATTTCAATATTTTTGAATCTGTTGAGGCCTGATTTGTGACCTATTATGTGGTCAATTTTGGAGAAGGTACCATGAGGTGCTGAGAAGAAGGTATATCCTTTTGTTTTAGGATAAAATGTTCTGTAGATATCTGTCAGATCCATTTGTTTCATCACTTCTGTTAGTTTCAGTGTGTCCCTGTTTAGTTTCTGTTTCCATGATCTGTCCATTGGTGAAAGTGGTGTGTTGAAGTCTCCCACTATTATTGTGTGAGGTGCAATGTGTGCTTTGAGCTTTACTAAAGTTTCTTTAGTGAATGTGGCTGCTCTTGTATTTGGAGCATAGATATTCAGAATTGAGAGTTCCTCTTGAAGTATTTTACCTTTGATGAGAATGAAGTGTCCCTCCTTGTCTTTTTTGATGACTTTGGGTTGGAAGTCAATCTTATCAGATATTAGGGTGGCTACTCCTGCTTGTTTCTTCATACCATTTGCTTGGAAAATTGTTTTCCAGCCTTTCACTCTGAGGTAGTGTCTATCTTTTTCTCTGAGATGAGTTTCCTGTAAGCAGCAAAATGTTGGGTCTTGTTTGTGTAGCCAGTTTGTTAGTCTATGTCTTTTTATTGGCGAGTTGAGACCATTGATGTTAAGAGATATTAAGGAAAAGTAATTGTTGCTTCCTGTTATTTTAGTTGTTAAAGTTGGCATTCTGTTCTTGTGGCTGTCTTCTTTTAGGTTTGTTGAGGGATTACCTTCTTGTTTTTTCTAGGGCGTTGTTCCCGTTCTTGTATTGGTTTTTTTCTGTTATTATCCTTTGAAGGGCTGGATTCGTGGAGAGATAATGCGTGAATTTGGTTTTGTCGTGGAATACTTTGGTTTCTCCATCTATGATAATTGAGAGTTTGGCTGGGTATAGTAGCCTGGGCTGCAGTTTGTGTTCTCTTAGTGTCTGTATAACATCTGTCCAGGCTCTTCTGGCCTTCATAGTCTCTGGTGAAAAATCTGGTGTAATTCTGATAGGCTTGCCTTTATATGTTACTTGACCTTTTTCCCTTACTGCTTTTAGTATTCTATCTTTATTTAGTGCATTTGACATTCTGATTATTATGTGTCGGGAGGAATTTCTTTTCTGGTCCAGTCTGTTTGGAGTTCTGTAGGCTTCTTGTATGTTCATAGGCATCTCATTCTTTAGATTTGGGAAGTTTTCTTCAATAATTTTGTTGAAGATGTTTGCTGGACCTTTGAGTTGAAAATCTTCATTCTCATCCACTCCTATTATCCGTACGTTTGGTCTTCTTATTGTGTCCTGGATTTCCTGGATATTTTGAGTTAGGATCTTTTTGCATTTTCCATTTTCTTTGATTGTTGTGCCGATGTTCTCTATGGAATCTTCTGCACCTGAGATTCTCTCTTCCATCTCTTGTATTCTGTTGCTGATGCTCAAATCTATGGTTCCAGATTTCTTTCCTAGGGTTTCTATCTCTAGTGTTGCCTCGCTTTGAGTTTTCTTTATTGTGTCTACTTCCCTTTTTAGGTCTAGTATGGTTTTGTTCATTTCCATCACCTGTTTGTATGTTTTTTCCTCTTTTTCTGTAAGGACTTCTACCTGTTTGATTGTGTTTTCCTGTTTTTCTTTAAGGACTTGTAACTCTTTAGCAGTGTTCTCCTGTATTTCTTTAAGTGATTTATTAAAGTCCTTCTTGATGTCCTCTACCATCATCATGAGATATGCTTTTAAATCTAGGTCTAGGTTCTCAGGTGTGTTGGGGTTCCCTGGACTGGGCGAAGTGGGTGTGCTGGGTTCTGGTGATGGTGAGTGGTCTTGGTTCCTGTTAGTAAGATTCCTCCGTTTACCTTTCGCCATCTGGTAATCTCTGGAGTTAGTAGTTATAGTTGACTCTGTTTAGAGATTGTTCTTCTGGTGATTCTGTTACCGTCTATCAGCAGACCTGGGAGACAGATTCTCTCCTCTGAGTTTCAGTGCTCAGAGCACTCTCTGCTGGCAAGCTCTCTTACAGGGAAGGTGCGCGGATATCTTGTATTTGGACCTCCTCCTGGCCGAAGAAGAAGGCCCAAAACAGGACCTTTCTCAGACACTGTGTTGCTTTGGCAGTTCCCAGGTGGTACAGACTCTCACCTAAGCAGATTAAATTCCTAAGTTCCTTGGAGTCCCGGAACCAAGATGGCGACCGCTGCTGCTGCTGAGGCTGAGACCGCCTCCCCTGCCGGGCGGGCACCTGTCCTCCGGTCCGGATGGTGGCCGGCTGTCCCCGGCCCACAAAGGGTGCTGCCTCAGCGCCTCTGTGCTTCCGCCTGTTCCAGAAGCTGTCAGGTTCTCTGGCGCACCCTCTCACCTGTTCAGACTAATTTCCTAAGTTCGGCGGGTCCCGGACCAAGATGGCGACCGCTGCTGCTGTGGCTTAGGCCGCCTCCCCAACCGGGCGGGCACCTGTCCTCCGGTCCGGACGGTGGCTGGCTGTCCCCGGCCCACACAGGGTGCTGCCTCAGCGCCTCTGTGCTTCTGCCTGTTCCAGAAGCTGTCAGGTTCTCTGGCGCACCCTCTCACCTGTTCAGACTAATTTCCTAAGTTCGGCGGGTCCCGGACCAAGATGGCGACCGCTGCTGCTGTGGCTTAGGCCGCCTCCCCAACCGGGCGGGCACCTGTCCTCCGGTCCGGACGGTGGCTGGCTGTCCCCGGCCCACACAGGGTGCTGCCTCAGCGCCTCTGTGCTTCCGCCTGTTCCAGAAGCTGTCAGGTTCTCTGGCGCACCCTCTCACCTGTTCAGACTAATTTCCTAAGTTCGGCGGGTCCCGGACCAAGATGGCGACCGCTGCTGCTGTGGCTTAGGCCGCCTCCCCAACCGGGCGGGCACCTGTCCTCTGGTCCGGACGGTGGCTGGCTGTCCCCGGCCCACACAGGGTGCTGCCTCAGCGCCTCTGTGCTTCTGCCTGTTCCAGAAGCTGTCAGGTTCTCTGGCGCACCCTCTCACCTGTTCAGACTAATTTTCTAAGTTCGGCGGGTCCCGGACCAAGATGGCGACCGCTGCTGCTGTGGCTTAGGCCGCCTCCCCAACCGGGCGGGCACCTGTCCTCCGGTCCGGAGGAGCCCCAGCCAGGCCTTTGAGGACGTTTCAAAAGTGGTGGCAAGTGTGGTGTGGTGGGAAGAATGGCAGCCACCTGAAGGCTAAGGCTGGGCCTTCAGGGCTTCTGCGGCCTGAGGCGGCGGGTCTGAGCAAGAACACTCTGCCATCGGCTGCACAGGATGAGAGGCCCGCCTGTGGCCCAGCACTCAGACCTGGATGAACTGAGGCCTCGATGGGCCTGGACGAAGGTGAGCGGGTGCCCCCCCTCTTCCACTGATTTACTGTGGTTTATATTGAATGCTTCTGTCCTAGCCTTGTTGGATAAGACACAAAAAGATAATGCGTCAGAATTTGAAGATTGTTGGATGTGCTTTTCTGCTTCCCCACCCTTTATGAGGGCATAGCCATATTTGGAAATTTTACCCTGCTTTCAGATGCCAACCAGCTTCCCTTCGAGTCAGTTCAGCTTACCTTGAAAGAACTCTCTGGGGTAGGGAGTTGTGTGTTGGGCCCAGGCATGCTTCTGCCATGGCCCTTGCTAAGATTTGCAATAATACGTTTAGAGTAAATAAAAATAGGTATTCTTATCTTCTTGCCCCAAATGATACCTTTTTGGCATGTTCCACAGTCCTTACACAGTACATTATTATACAAGATTTTATAAATAATAGAGATTATTGTGTCTTGGTTCAGCTTTTTCCAAATTTTAGTATTCATGAGTCAGATGACTTACTGAAGTTTTGGGACCGAGGTGCCTCCTTGCCATCCCAGCACAAAAGAGAGCCTATCTCAGCGGTGACCCTTGCAGTCCTTCTTGGCCTGGGTGCTGCTGGGACCGGGACCAGAATCTCGGCCCTTGTGTCATCTCAACAGAATGTGTGCAATTACCATCTGCTCAATGAGGCTATTAGCCAAGTTATAGAGAATATAAAAAGGGGCCTAGATGATCTTACTGATCCTTGGTCTCCCTTTCAGAAGTCGCCCTTCAAAATAGAAGGGGATTAGATTTGCTCTTTCTACAACAAGGAGGCTTATGCGCTGCACTTAAGAAAGAATGCTGCGTATATGTTGATAAAACTGGATTAGTTAAAGATAGCATTGCCAAGGTTACTGCCAGCTTAGAAAAAAGAAAGAGAGAGAGAGAACAACAAGAGTCATGGTACCAAAATTGGTTTTCAACCTCCCCCTGGCTTTCGACCTTGTTGCCCTTGCTTTTGGGGTCCCTATTGGGACTCCTATTATTGATTTCCTTTGGTCCTTGGGCATTTCAGAAATTGACCCGATTTGTTAAATCCCAAATTGATTCATCTCTTTCAAGCACATCTGTTTCAGTTCATTACCATCGGCTGGACGTTGGCGATAGCAAGCAGGTTACTGGAGAAGAGTCAGACGTGGATACTGCTTCATCACCCTATTCTCAGGGAGAGAGACTCAATTTCCATAAAATGCTTAAGTGAGATCATTCCCCTCCCCCTAAATTCAGCCATCAGTCTCATGCCACGAATCATTTATAGATTGCCGTAGTCTGTGCTTCCAACATGGTAATATACATTCTCGACACATTGGAAACTAAACAGTCATCCCAGGCTAGACATATAATAAATTTATTATGCAATATGCCTTTATAAAAATATTAAAATGAGGGAGACATTGGGAGCTATTAAGACAACACTATTGTCCTGATCTCTGAAGTGGGCCTCTCTCCCCGAGAAGAAAAGGGGGTCAAAAGCGGGCCACCGACGCACCATTCTGAGAACAACCACAGAATGTTTCAGCCCTAAGTCCTAAGATGTCCTGACCACACCCTAATACCACCAAGTTCCTGCTTCCCTGTGTAGCTGCCAAAAGAAAAATTTCCACTGCCCCACCCCTCCTGCTGAAAAGTACTTCCCCTTTTGCTTGTGCATTTAAGCCTTGAGCCTTTCTGAATACAGCGACACCTTGATGCTTCTCAGACTGTTTACGTGTCGTTCCTTGCACTTGCTGTCTGTCTCTCTCTCCCCCCATTTGGTTCTTAGGAAAAGGTCCCCTCGAGACCCTCGAGTAACTGGACTTGCTGGACGGGTCATCCATCCACCTTTTCATCCATCTCTGCCTGTTGTTAGACATTTATTTTAACTGTAAATGTACATTTACTCATCTAGTCAGCGTATTACCTTGGCAATAGCAAAGTAACTACGGCACTGTCTTCTTCCCACAAGCGGTCATGGCCCTCCCTGGTTCCCAATTTGACACTCCAGAGTACTCACAGCAAGGAACACTTCATTTTTGTCCCTACAAGGGATTCTCCTATGCTGACAACATTCAGATGACTCAGATGAGAGTGTACTTTTGAAGTGAAAGTTAATGTTGAAGAACAGGTAGAGAGGACTCAAGACAAGAACTCAAGGCAGGAACTTGGGGGAAGAAATGAAGTGGAGACCACGGAGAAATGATGCTTACTGGCTTTCTCCCTTTGGTGGTAGTTTGCCTTCTTATACACCCCAGGACCCTCTGTCTAGGGATGGGACTGTCGGGCCTTCCAATCAATCACCAATCAAGAAAATGCCCTACAGTCTAGCCACAGTTAATCTGATGGGGGCATCATCTCAACTGAGGTGCTGCTTCCCAGATAACTCTAGTTTATGTCAATTAGAACTTTTGGCCCCTTTCAACTTGATACACCAACACTACTATTAAGCCAGAACTCTTCCTTCCTTGTTTATCCTCAATATTTCATATATTAATATCAATATTACAACATGAATAACTTTTAAAGTCCCACCATCTTTAACTTTTTCAAGACTTTTGGTCCCAAGTCTCTTTAAAAATACATCTTTTTAAAAGTTCAAAGTCTTTAAATTGTGGACTCCTGTGAAATAAAAAAAAATAATTTTTTCTCACTTCATTAGGGAAGACCCAGGGCATAGTCACAGTCTGAAAAAAAAAAAAAAGCTAAACTCCAAACATGCAAATAACTCAGTCCCCAGGGCTTGGCACTCATGATCTTCTGGGCTCCAGAAATCCTATGTTACTCCACTTCTTGGGTTCTGACATTTCTTTTTTTCTTTCTTTCTTTTCTTTTTTTTTTTTTTTTATTTTCGAAACAGAGTCTCTTTATAGCCCTGGCTGTCCTGGAACTCACTATGTAGACCAGGCTGGCCGAGAAATCAGAAATCCAACTGCCTCTGCCTCCCGAGTGCTGGGATTAAAGGCATGAGCCACCATGCCCGGCGGGTTCTGACATTTCTAACACACACAATTCAACTCAACTTACAGGCTCAGGCCAGCTCCAATCTACAGCCTCTGCTCTCATGGGCAGTGGCCTCACCATCCTGACATCTCCATCTGCTGGGGGCTCCAAAAGCTGCACATTCATATAGCCTCCTGGTCTCTCTTCAGGGACCCTGACACTGACATATATGGAGCCAAGCCTCAGACTCCCTCCATGGCTCCTTCAGTCTTTGGGTTCCCACCACAGCTGAGGCTGCACTTTCACAGATGACCTCTGCTGGCCTCTCAGAGTGCCAAGCTTCAGCTGTTCTCCATGACCCCACTGTGTCTTCAAAACCAGTTAGATGTGAGATAATCTGACACATTACCGAGTTTGGCTACCAGCATGACTATGGGCTTGGCTCCCTCTGAACAACAACTTTAGTGTGCTTACTCTAAGGAAACACTCCCAAACCTCACCTCAACGATGATGGTCTCCTCTTAATCACCACTAATTTCTCAGTTCCAGCTACTTTTGATCAGTTCTCTATTTTCCCAGTAAAGCAAAGGTTTCAGTTTAGTGGTCCTGGTTTCTTATTAATCACACCAAATTTTTCAACTCCAATTGACAAGACCCACAGATTCATAAATGAAATATATCATAAAACTACCCTGATAGAATCATCAAGGGATTCTCAAATATCCATCTGAAACCCAAAAGTCAGGCCTCCATTGTCTGCATTGCTCTCAATATTCCCTTCCAAGCTCCCACAGGACAGCTCACTAAGTCCCTACTAATCGATAGCTCTATAAAAATACATTTTATACATTTATTATTATTGCAAGATGTGTGACAGAATCCCTGTCTGCAGTGTTTGTTTTTTGTCTACTTGACACAAGCTAGAGCCATCTTGAGAAGAGGGAACTTCAGCTGAAAAAATGCCTCTATCAGACTGCCTATAAGCAAGACCTTTGAGTATGTGCTTGATTTCAATTGATGTGATGCTGGGGGATATAAAAAAGCAAACTGAACAACCCAAGGGGAGCAATCCAGGAAGCAGTCCACAACACCCAGGTTCCTGCCTTGGGTTGGTGGCCTGACTTCCCTTCCAAATGGCCCATAAACTGTAAGCTGAATAAACACTCTGTTCTCACATTGTTTTTGGTCACTGTTTTATCACACTAACAGAAAAGTAACTAAGATAGAAACTGTAGTTGGTACCAGAAGTAGGGTAGTGTTAAGACGTGGCCCCGTGTTTTAGGAAGGATTGTGGAAGGAGTTTGAAACACTGGAATAGGAAGCTACTGGGTACTTAATGGGGCTTACGGAGCTGTTATGTGGGACCTGTTAGGTGAGGTAGAGAATGGTCCTGGGCTGGGACCATTCACTGATTGAGCTGGATAACGTGTACTGCTGCTTCTCATGGCTGTCACACCAGAACTCTGAGGCTGGGTCTCTTCTCCCTGCTTAATGTTTCTATGTTTTGCCTTAAGAAAATAAATGGCCCTGTAGAGCCTGTGAGAATGCCCAGAGATAAAGATACTTGCTGCACAGTCCTGACAACCTGAGTTCCATCTCAGAACTCACATGGTAGAAGGAGGGAACCTACTCCTGAAAGTTGTCCTCTTACTTCAATGTACCGTAGTACATGCATACACACATGTGCACATGCATGCACAAAGAAAACAAGCAAACAAACACACAAATAGTAATAAAACAAATTTTTAAATGGCCTTGAAAACTCAGAGGTAGGGAAAGGATGCTCATTTGATACTTTTTTTTCTGAGACAGGTTTCTCTTCCCAAGATAGGCTTCTCGTGTGTAGCCCTGGCTGTCCTGGAGCTCACTGTGAAGTCCAGGCTGGCTTCGAACTCACAAATCTGGCTGCCTTTGCCTCCCAAGTGCTGTTATTAAAGGCATGCACCACCAGTGCCCTGCTCATTTTGTAGTAATAGAAACATTCACATGTTTTAAATTCAATTCTTGGGCCATGTATCGTGACTCGTGCTTTTAATCCCAGCACTTGAGAAGCAGAGACAGGCAGATCTCTGTGAGCTCCAGGCCAGCCTGGCCTACATAGTAAGTTCCAGACTAGTCAAGGTTCTATAGAGAGAACCTGTCTCAGAAAGAAATAAAATCAATTATTGAAAGGGAGTCAGGATGTAGTTCAATGGAGTGAATGCTAAGCATACCTGAGGCCCTGACCTCTACCCTCAGCACTGCATCTACAGGGTATAGTGGCCAGACTGGGTTACATAGATCCTGTCTCACTATAGATAGATAGATAGATAGATAGATAGATAGATAGATAGTTGGATAGATAGACAGACATGGATAGATAGATAGAGAGATAGATAGATAGACAGACAGTCAGACAGAGAGAAAGGAAGGAAGGAAAGAAGGAAAGAAGGAAGGAAGGAAGGAAGGAAGGAAGGAAGGAAGGAAGGAAGGAAGAAAGAAAGAAAGAAAGAAAGAAAGAAAGAAAGAAAGAAAGAAAGAAAGAAAGAAAGAAGGAAAGAAAGAGAAAGTTACAAAGTACTTCTTATACACCCTTGGCCCAGTGAAGACGAACTGAGAAATCACGCAAATCAGGGATGGCAAACCCTTGCCATCTTATGCCTGCCACCTGCGCCTCTTGTCCAAACTCTAGGAAACCTTCAACTCAGAAGACAGTGACCAACAACCAGTGAGTACAGGTCCCAGTTCCCCTTGTCAGCAGCTTGTTCAAACAGTACAGAGCTGAAACTTAGAATCTAGGCTTGTCACTGTAATCCCGGGCTCCCTGCATGCACTCTGTGCTTACACCCGGAAATCATTTAACATCCTGTATTCCCCAGAGAAGAGCTATGAAGAAGTTGGCCCCAGTGTGAGAGCCCGACTCGCCAGCAAGAAAGATGCCACAACAGGATCCTTCTGCACACGTTTATTGGGAGAGCTTGATTGCAGAGGCAAAAAGACCCCGAGCCCCAGAACAGGCGCTGCTTATATAGGTCTAGGAGAGGCGTGTCTACACCCGATTGGTTATGCTTTCAGTACCTCATTTGCATGCCTCGGGCCGGGCAGTGACTTGGCAAAACACTCTACTGCACATGCAAACATTGGTTGTTTACCCAAACTTATGGGTGGTAGCCAGTGCCACTTTGTAATGGCGTATGTGGCTTCCCACACCCCAGTGCCTCAGTGTGTGGCCTTATTTAGAAATAAGATCTTGGCTGAAGTGAACACAGTGTGTCTGTCCTAATAGCATCGTGTCTTTCTGAGAGGAAAAATTTGCCTTTCTTCTTTTTCATTTTCAGTTTGGTTTAAAAGCCATTACAATCAAGGACTTCTAAGAAGTACTTTTTTAATGTATGAGGTGGGGGTTATCTCACTGAACTTGGTGCTAGACAGGTGGCCAGTGCTCCCAGTGATCCTCCTGTCTCCACCCACCACAGTGCTGGGCTCACAGGGCCACTGCTGGCTTCTTATGCTGGTACTGGGAAAAGGATCCCAGACCTCAAGCTCACACAGCAAGCACTCTGTCCACCTTGTCATCATTTCAGCCTACAAGGACTTTTGCTCCATTTGTTTCATAGGAAAGGCAATTTGGACACAGAAGCAAATACAGATAGAAGAAGGAAGACACAGGAAGATGGCTAAACACAAGTCAAAGAGAGACTTGGGCAAAGTTCGCCTCCAGACTTGTATTAGTTAAAGTTTCTATTCCTGCGCAAAAACATCATGACCAAAAAGCAAGTTGGGGAGGTAAGGGTTTATTCAGCTTACACGTCCACATTGCTGTTCATTTCCAAGGAAGTCAGGACTGGAACTCAAGCAGGTCAGGAAGCAGGAGTTGATGCAGAGGCCATGGAGGGATGGTACTTACTGGCTTGCTTCCATAGTTTGTTCAGCTTCCTTTCTTATAGAACCCAAGACCACCAGCCCAGGGATGGCACCTCCCACAGTGGATCCTCCCTACTTGATAATCAACTGAGAAAACGCCCCAAAGCTGGATCTCATTGAGGCACTGCCACACACTCTGGTCAAGTCAGCTTGACAGGCTGTGAAGCCTAAAATCCACTCACGAGGCAGAGTTTCAAGGAAGCTCACCTTCTGGAGCTTTTGCGTTCTCATTCAACCATATACTCATACTCTATTTCCGCGTTAGTCTGGTGTATGGATCTATGAGCTCTCTTTTAACGTTTTCTTATAAATGCATTTTAAGATTATATTCTATTATAATTAAGCCTCCACATTCTGCTCCACATTCTGCTAGTGCAGAACCCCTGGTGGTGGGTTTTACAATAGACTAGTTTGCACCTGGCTTCCTTCTTTTGTGGCAGCAGCCTGGTCCCCACCTTCTTTTGATGTATACATTCCTTTTGTATTGTGTCACTGTACCTTGGTGGATTGTATTTTGACTGATTTCTTGTTATTTCTACGGTATAAAAAGTTTGATGCTCAACCTGACACAATACATTCAGATTCTACACAATCTCTCGTGTTGGTCTGTCTGTCATTCCCTCTGACACTTTGTCCACCTGCCCCAGAGACCCGTTCCACTCAGACATAGGGACCCAAGAGGGTCTGCAGCAAGGCACTTTCCCAGCTGAAGCTCCTTTCTCTGTGATAACCCTAGCCAAGTTGACAACACAAAACCAGCCAGTACCTGGCCTCACATGGAATCAACCCCTTCAGCACATTGATCTCGTCCCTTAGTGTCTAGAATGCTAAGATGATACACTACCATGTGAGCCACCCTAAGTGTTAACATTTTTTTATTTAACAATAGCCCCAGGAAGTGAAGAAGACACTGATGAATGGTACAGTCATCTTAAACTAACTACTGTTTTGAAAGACGCTGGGCTTTTGTGTTTGATTGTTGTCTTTTGAGACAGAGTCTTATCCATCCCAGGCTGGCCTGATATAAAGATAATTTTAAACTGGGCAGTGATGGTGCAGGACTTTAATCCCAACACTCAGGCGGCAGAGTCAGCTGAATCTCTGATTTGAAGGCCAGCCTGGTCTACAAAGTGAGTTCCAGGATAGCCAGTGCTACATAGAGAAACCTTGTCTTGAAAAACAAACAATAACAAACTGCTTGCAAGTACTAGCATCACAGGCATGTCCCTTCAAACCCATTTTATATGGTGCTGGAACCCAGGGCTAAGCAAGAAGGACAGCAGAGTCTGGCTGTTTCCCACAAGTGTGCCTACCAGCAAGGCCATTGCAAGAAGAAGGTTCCTTGACTCCACATCCAGTGCTCCCACTCACGAGGATCACCACCTACTCACTGATGGCTCTGAGACAGTGGATAATGATTGTCAACTTGATGGAATCTAGAATTATCTAGATGATAAACCTGTGGACACATCTGCAGGGGAATTTCTAGGTAGCACCATATAAAAGGAAAGACTCACTCTAAGTGCTGGTAGCACCCTTCTGTAGGTTGGGATCCTGGGCTGAATAAAATGGAGAAAGCAACTGAGCACCAGATCCATCTCTCTCTGCTCCTGATTACAGATGTGTTTAGGTTTGGCAATCTTACTCAAGATTCAGCCCATGGTCAACTCATCCTTGTCACTTCTCAGCACACAACCCTTCCCCATATCTGTCTTACAGGCTGTCAGCACTAGAGACAGACTCCTGCTCTGGCTAGTGTCAGGGTCCCAGCACTTTCTCTATGTCAGCTTGAATTCCTGGTAAAAATTCCAGTTCCTTGGGGTCCATGTCACAGTCCTCAGGTAGCTGAAAGTAGGGCACAAGTGTGTCTTTAGAACGACCTTGATCTTGCCACAGTCACAGTTTCTTCCTGCTTTCCAATCTGATAGCTTCAACCGAGTTTACATCTCCAACCTGCCCTATCTACACAATGAACTCTGTGTTTTTCTAATGGGGTGCAATCCAGAGTGATTACGGTGGGCTCCCTCTTATCAGAACAATGCTCTTGTCTTCTAGTATCCTATTGTCTCCACTCCCATCCTCACGAATCAATGGCTCTTGAATAAACCACTTGGCTCACAAGCTTCAGTTTTCTCATTGAAAAATTAAGGTTTTTATGTTGGTAGACTTCAGTCTCTTTCCATTAGGAGAGCCCTGCCTTCTCAAGGGCTGCTCTAGACTTGCATTGAAGGCTAAGACCAGGGCTCTCAAGCTTTAGGTCGCAAAGGAATTGCCTCAGGAGAGGTGTAGGAATCCAGGTGCCACACTCCAGTACTGTGATGCTGTGGCTTGAGGCCAGGCCCAAGGAGCTGCATTCCAGGAGAACCAACCTCAGGCACATTGCTGTCTCTCTGGCTACTGAAGACTGACAAGTCTACAGCTCAGGAGATGGCTTGAAGAACACCCAGAACCCTCCCTAGATCTGAGCATGCTCTTCAGACTGGCTGGTCCCATGAAGGACAAGTTTTTTTTTTCTCCTTCCTCTGACTTCACAGCCAATGCGCTCTTTATTCCAAGGAAGCAGCATCCTAATTTGACTAATGGAAGTAGTAAGGGAGTATATTTGTGAGATCTGGGTGACTCCCAGATCTCCAGAGGGGTCCAGACTAGGTCAGGCATTATGCAGCCAGAACCATGTGTCAACTATGTACAGTGGCGTTTGTCCTCTCAGGATCCTGCTGCCCAGCTGTGGCTTCTGAACATTCTCTGATGGTAGAGGGGGGTAGTTAGATCTTTCTGCTGGTGTCTGCCACCCCAGGGAGGATTCTTCCCTCCTTTTCACAATAAAATCCCAGTTCAGGACCAGGGTCAGGACCTAGGCACTGTACAATGTGGCTGGGACTGTAGTTGTGGGATCTCAGTTTCTAAAAACAGAAGGGTTTTTGCTTAAAGGAAGAGTCCGTGTCAGACAGATACAGATACAGAAACTTTTGCTTTATAGTGCAGAAGAAAGCTTGTCACTAGCCCTGCTACCTCCCTTGACAGCAAAATCTACCTTCCAGAGTCCTGGCCCTCATGATCAGGGGGAAGACATGAGCACACCATCCAAGAACAGACTTACGGTCTCTAGCAAACCAGGGAGGAGTGTTGTTCAGTGTCTGTGCTCCTCCCAGCTCTCCCAGCATCCCTCAGTACCTATGGCTCCTCCCAGCTCTTACAGCATCCCTCAGTACCTATGGCTCTCCCAGCATCCCTCAGTACCTATGGCTCCTCCTTGCACTTCTCACCCCATCCCCTACCCTAAACATCTCCTTCCTGGGAGCTAAACTTGAGATTCCCTTCCCCAAGCCATTTGGGTTATGCTGTTCTCTTGGCCCTGGCCACCTCTCTTGGTCAGTGACTCTCTCTCTCTCTCTCTCTCTCTCTCTCTCTCTCTCTCTCTCTCTCTGTCTCTCTCTGTCTCCCTCTCTCCCTCCCTCCCTCCCTCCCTCTCTCTCTCCCTCCCTCCCTCCCTCCCTCCCTCTCTTTCTCCCTCCCTCCCTCTCTTCCTCCCTCCCTCTCTTCTCTCATGGTTTAGTCTGCCAGCAATTTCAGTCTAGCCTCTTTCCTCGGTCTGCTTTCTTCCTTATAGCTACAATAAAAACCTTCCCCATGCTTTAGGAGTAGTTATGCCCCCTCTACTATTTAATTTTTCATTCAGAATGTGAAGTTGATTTTCATCCTTGAAGCCAAACAGAATCATCCAGATGATTTAAACATTCCCAGCAGATGTGGATTTGACCAGAACCTTGGGAGCTGGAACCTGCTCGCAGTTATGTTTTTGTTTGTTTGTTTGCTTTATGTATTTGTATACATGGGTGGTGTGCATGGTCAGAGGACAACTTGCTAGAGTCAGTTCTCTCCTTCCACTACATTTGTCCACAGGATCAATTAAGCTCGGTAATAAGCTCCTTTGCCCACTAAAGACATCTTGCCAGGCCTCATGAATATTCTTCAACATTCTACTTAACTGATCTTAGCTTGCATCAGGGCTGGGAGTTATGTGTCTTATTGTGAAAATCTATGTTGACTGCGTTCACTCGGGAAGGAGGATTAGAGAAGTAAGGGAGTGGGGAGCAGTGCTCCTGAGTTAGAGGGAAGGAAACAGCCAGGTAGGGCACCTGAGAAGGGACATGGGGGTTGGCCTGTCTTTGCATTCCTGTGCCCGAGCCCCAGGTCCAAACAGGAGCCAGGGAGAGCTATTTAGTTTCCCACTAGGTGGATCTGACTCAGCTTACAGAGTTTATTACATCCTCAGGCACAGGGAACTGTCAAAGGCTTTTCCTTGTTTGACAGAAACAGATTCAGTCTGGATACTCAAATCAGTGATCAGAGAGAGTCCTTGTAGCCTGAAAGAAACTTGTGATTTGGACCTTAGAAGGGTGACCAGATAGACCGGATAGACACCTGGACAGATAGAAGACGTCAGCTGTACCACAGACACACACTCTGAGATTCTGACATCCATCAATATTTAGTCTGTAGTGAGTTGCTGGACTAGTAGATAGCCATTGTTGGACTAACTAGACCACACCCTGGAAAAACACTCTAATAAATCCCCCTTTTATGTCTCTGTATAGGTTCGCTATCTGTTCAGGTCTCCTAAATCACCTTCCTAGAAAACAGTTCAGCTGTTTTGTAAGAAACAAAACATAGCACACTGTGGGTACTAAAGGGGGGCAAGGGAAGGAGGGGGAAGGGAGGATAACCCACGTCCGGCCAGAGATCCTCCTATGCTCTGGGCAGGCAGACGCGGGAGGGCTACCAGATGCTTTCCACTCGGAACCGGGTGGGCATCTAAGCCACTGACCCCACTCAAAGGGGTGGTAGTGGTGGTGGTGGTGGTGGAAAAGGGAAAGCCCCTGACCTGAGGCCACAGGACTACACCCTGTAGTACTGGGGTAATGTGAGTGAGGGCTGAGGGAGAGAGGTTCCCATGCAGGCAAGAGTAAGTGCAGCAGGCCTAGATGAACAGAGACAGTCTATGGTTTTATAGCTTTATTATCAAAATTCAGAGAGAATGAGAAAAGGTGGAAAGAGGGAGAGAGACCAGCCATGGCCAAGAGGAGAGAATGGGGAAAAGAAAAGAGAGAAGAAAGTCTAGAGTAAGAGGGAGTGAGTAAGAGGTGAGAGAGAGAGAGAGAGAGAGAGAGGAGAGGAGAGGAGAGGAGAGGAGAGGAGAGGAGAGGAGAGGAGAGGAGAGGAGAGGAGAGGAGAGGAGAGGAGAGTGGAGAGTAAGTGTAAGGGGAGTAAGAGCAAGAGAGCAAGAGAATGAGGAGAGGCCAAACAGCCCCTCTTATGGTTTGCTATTATTTTTACTGTTGCTAGGTAACTGGGGAGGAGTTTAACTTGAAGATCAGAAGCTTGGGGCAATACCTATGTGACTAAAGCCATGCTTCTCTTGTGGGGGCTGTGGGGGTGGTAACTTTGACAGGAGCCAGAGTTCCAGGAGACATGAGAGAACTTCCGTTCCATGTAGGTGAATTATCACCACTGGGTCCTGGGATTACACCTCAGCTTGACTGGAGACCAGTCTGTGTATACTCAATGTCCAACAGCACACAGGCTGGTAAGATGGCTAAGTGGGTAATGGTGCTTGATAACCTAAGGCTAAAACCCAGGATCAATGTAGCAAAACTGACTCCTTCAATTTGTCTTCTGACCTCCACATTCATACACTCCACATATGAAAGAAGTAAATGAATAAAAATTTAAAACAAACATTTGAGCTGAGCACACAATTGCTGTGAGGTCCAACCATCGTGCTCCCAGGCAGTTATCCCAGAGACATGGAAACTCGTGTTCACAGATACACCTTTTTGTAAGTGTTCACAATGATTGTGTGTAATGGCCATAAGCGCTGTCCAGATGTCCTTCAATAGTGACTTGGTAATTCAGCTGCCATGCACTGGTGCTGTGGAATGCAGCTTAGCCATAAAGAGTCCCTAGGGAATTCTACGGAGTGAAAAAATATCCCAAAAGGGAAGTGAGGAAGCAGGAGAGAGAGAGAGAGAGAGAGAGAGAGAGAGAGAGAGAGAGAGAGAGAGAGAGAGAGAGAGAGAAAGGTATATGATAATTAAAAAGCAATGGGAGGCTCCTGAGGGGGTTGGAACCATCTGGAGAGTTTTTTTGGAGTGGGGGATTGAGTGGGGGGAGAGCTATACAGGGATTCTCTATATAGCTCTGGCTATCCTGGAACTCACTCTGAAGACCAGGCTGGCCTCCAACTCAGAAATCCACCTGCCTCTGCCTCCCAAGTTCTGGGATTCAAGGTGTGAACCACTACTGCTTGGCTTATTTGAATTTTTACAAGTGTCATTTGTTTGTGTGTTTGTTTCCAGGATTGGGTGTATATAGCCCAAAGTGGACTCAAACTTCATGCTTGCTGTTCAGACGATGACGATGACCTTAAATTTATGATCTTCCTGTCTCCACCTCTGAGTTCTGGGACTATAGATGTGTGCAACCATGCCTAGTTTTATGTAGCACTGAGCACCCAACCTAGAGTGTCATGAAAGTTAGGCAAGCCCTTGACCAATTTCGCTACATGCCAGCCTAAATATGATTTATTTTTGTAACTACAAGGGAGATTTTGTTTTAAAAATAAATCTCTTCATATTAGTAGCAGTTGTTTAAGCCTTGCTAAGCTGGAGCCTGAAGGGCTTCTTGGGCTGCTGAGGGATGGTGAGAATGCAGACACTTCTATTGCAAATGAGGACTTCTAAATTTCTACCCAACAACTTCCATCTCCACCTGGGTTGGTGACACATGGTTTCTGAGAGTCAGCCTCAAAAGCTCCAAGGATGCCTGTACCTCATGAACCATAGGCACAGGTTCTTGTTCTTTGCCCTCACCTCTTCTGAAATCCCTGGCTGCTGGAAGATGTAACAACTGCTGGAGGATGTATCTGCTGTTGGAAGATGTATCTTCTACTGGAAGATGTATCAGTTGCTGGAAGATGTATCTGCTGCTGGTGTTCCTGTTCATACCCATCTACAGGTCTCTTTATTATCTTCTCTGTCCCTCTCTTACTCCAAACATCATCTTTGGCTCTATCAGGGCCAGGTCTCTCCTTGCTGCATAAGCATGACATGTTTGTTCTTCATAGGTTGCCTTGCCTGAATATTGTAACCAGCACCCTCAGGAAGGATAGGACCCATCTCATTGCTAACAGTTTTCCCTCTGAATTCCCATGAGCATGTATGTTCTGCCCATGGCTCAGCTGTATCTGTGAGTAAGGAAGAGAGTTAGTTAATACTTAGTTGTGCTCAGGCTCTTGGGTGAGGCTCTGTGGGGCTTGTATCTTCTGGGGCAAAGTCAAGAAGCAGCCCCACATGTCAGTGTCCACACATGCTGCCGTGGGTGTGCTGAGAAAGCCTATTCATCAGTTTAGTCTAGACTGACAGCACCTCCTCTCCTGCCTCCTCACTTGGAAAATGTCACTGAGCTAGCTTTGTGGGGAAAGCGGGAGCTGGGAATTTCCTAGGTCTGTGCCACTTTGTGCAGTTGAAGGGGGCCTGACTCTTTTCTTATGATGGCAATAAGGACGTGTTTTTGTCTTGGATTACCCCCTTCTGGGTCTTGTTACTATGGAAGAAAGGTTCTTTCTCAGCTGCAAGTGAGTAGCTCAAAAGATAAAACCGTGTCCAACAGAGGCCTCAAAAGGAGGAAGGAAGGACACTCAGGACTTAACATGGAGGCACCAATTGCGCTGTGGAAGACAGGTGATGAAATTGCTTCACATCAATTCTGGTTTCTGTTTTAAAACATTTGGTTTGTTGCTATGAAAACAAATATATGGAAAGAATGCAGTTCGGTGACACGAAAGGCATTTCTTCTTCCTAACTTTAGATGCTGTTTCCCTCTACCCTTTGACAAGTCAATGGCCAGCAGAGGAGACAGACCTGGGAGGGCAGTGAATGCTCTTTCTGGAATAGTGGCCTCAGCCCAAGCTCACAAGGTGTGTGTGTGGAGGGTCAGGTGCAATTTTAAACCAAATAATGAACTGCTGTAGGGAGTCTACTCATTAAAACACAATCTTTGTACTGATGAAACCCTAGGCTACAGGGGACAGGAGGAGTCATGGAGACACTGGACAAGGGAACAGTCTTCATGGTTCTGTGTTTGACTCACCAGGCTGTCTTCTGGAGACAGGGGGACAACACTGTCTTGGTGGCAGGGAGAGTCTCACTGTGACTGGCCGTCTATTTAAAGTTCATGAGGAAACACAAAGAGGAAACAATTGTCCCATAGGATAGTCTTCTGTAATGTCACTGCTACAGACCCTTCTACATGGGACTCATTAAAGGTCTGGCTCTGAGGGCCAAAATGGGGCAAGGGTGTCTGGGATGGAGTAGAAGTGCAGGAACAGTGTGGCCCCTCTAAGTCCCCCCCCTTGGTAAAGAGAAGGCTTAACTTGCATTGATATATTAGGTCTATATTTTGCTGTGAGAAAAGATATCCCATACAGATCAGAGACTTTTGAAAGCAGGTAAACTGTGGGTTAGACTCTCCTAGGTTCCAAAATGGCCTCAGATCACACAGCAGAGGGACAACTGCAGTCCCAGGTGAGCTCCCTAAGGGCCCTCTCCCCACCCTGAGGGAGGTGACTTCCTCATAGTCCCTGCCAGGATGGGAACCCACCCCACCCCAGTACTCCTAGCAATGCCATCCTTTCTGAGACCAAAAGTTTCTCTTTTCTCATACAAACCCATAGACAGTCAATTGCTGTGCTTCCTCTACTGATTCCAGCTCTCAGATGGGCAGGTCACCTCACTAACAACTCTGGAGTAGGCGAGTGGGCAGAGGAGGCAGTGAGATGGACTCGAGTGTTTGTGTGTGTGTATGTGTGTGTGTGTATGAGTGTGTGTGAGAGAGAGACAGAGACAGACAGACAAACAGACAGACAGAGAGCTGAGAGCACTGAGCACCTATCTCAGTGTGTCTTGAGAAACTCTTGGGACTGATTCTCCCTCTGTTACTTACTGGCCAGTCTGTGTTGGAGACCAGCAGTTGGCATGGTGGGAAATAGGATGGGATGAGTGGGCCATTTCTTTACTTAAGCCCAATGCTCCCTCCCTCCCTCTCCCTCCCCCCTCCCTCTCCCTCCTCACTCCCCCTTCTCCCTCTCCCTCCTCACTCCCCCTTCTCCCTCTCCCTCCTCCCTCCTCCTTCTCCCTCCCCCTCCTCCCTCTCCCTCCCCCTCCTCCCTCTCCCTCTCCCTCTCCCTCTCCCTCTCCCTCCCTCTCTCTCTCTCTCTTTCTCAAAACACAGACCAGGTCTCTCTATTATGTAACTTTGGCTGTCCTAGAACTCGCTATGTAGATACAGGCTGTTGTTGATCAGGCTGTCTTTGTGTGCTGGGATTAAAGGTATATGCCACCGTGCCTGGCTTCTGCTTTTTTTTTTTTTAAGGGGTTGTTTAATATTATGTGTATAAGCATTGGTCCATGTCAGAGACCATCCCGTGAGAAAGTGAGCCCTTCACAATCTCCCTAACAGGCCAAATGGCCTTGTACTAAGAGCTGGTTATCACCTCCCTTCCTCCCTATTCCTTTCTTGGCACCTGAGGTTGTAAAAGCTGAATTATAGTCTCCTCTTCCCTATCTCTTCCTGAGTTCCCATGCCATCCAAGGACAGGAGTTACGCCTGAGCCCAGCCTGGCACCTGACTTCAGCCCCCATGTAAGCAGATGCCCACTTCTTTGTTCTTTGTATAATTCTCCCTCGACCCCTCCCATATTCCCCGCGATGTATGCTTTAAAAAGAAGGCACCTCAGCCTAATAAACGAGACCTTGATAGGTTGGTATATCTACTTGGTCCTCCGACTTTCTTTCTTTTATTCCCATTTCCTTCCAGGTTCGCGGTCCCCCTCGCACCCACGAATAACTGAATCCCGCGGGACAGGATAGGTCCACATGTATGTAAGTGTGCCACATGAGTGCAGTACCTCTGAAAGGCACAAAAGGGAGTCACTGGAGAAACTGACAGTTGTGAGGTGCTGTGTGAGTGCTGGGAACCAAATGGGGTTGTCTGCAAGAGCAGCCAGTGCTCAGAATCACTGAGCCATCTCTCCAGCCTGTTTTATTTTTGTTTTAAATGTTGTCTGTTACTGTTGAAGAGCTCTTAGTGACTGTCAGCAGTCCAGGACTTCTCAGGAAGCAGTCACATTTCCCACAGGTCCCCACGGCTGTGCCTTCAGACAGTGGACCTCCTCCCAAGGTTACCCTTAAACTCATGTTTGCTCTCCCAGCATTCCTGTCGCTCAGGAACTTAGTAGTTCAGCTGGCCCAGAATCTGGGCTGTGGCCAGGGCAGCTTTCTCTGTGTGTTTTCAAGTGGCAGATGGCAGGCCCTTTTTCTTGTGGGCTGTTGCTACCTGGGCCTCTCTATATAGGGCTCCTAACACTGGCAGGTAGCTTCCCTCCTCATAATGAGTGGGCAATAAGTTGATAGAGACCAACTCAGGGGCCTGTTTTATCACCAGATCTTAGAAGTCGCCTGTAGCTTGAGGTTGGAACTCTTGGGGAGGAGGTTGCCTCTCATCTCTCTCCTTTATTTCTATTATTTAATTATTTATTTATTTATTTATTTATTTATTTATTTATTTATTTATTCATTCATTCATTCATTCATTCATTCATTCATTCATTTATTTGAGATAGGGTTTCTCTGGATGGCTGTTTGGGAACTCAGTCTGTAGCCAGGCTGGCCTCAAATTCAGAGATTCAGCTATTGCTGCCTCCTGTTGGGATTAAAGCCATGCTCCACCACTGCCTGGTGCCTGATTCTTATATACAGAAGCATGCCAAGCTTTTTCATGTGGCTATTTAGATATATCATAGTCTTGTGAATGTATGTACCTATGTCTGTGTATCACACATTCTGCATACTGCATTCCATACCCCAAAATTGCTTGACTGCATCTCTCAGGATTGATGTTCAGTTCTTATGACAAAGAATGCTCTAGTGAGCGTTTGCCAGTCATGTCTGTGTGGCTGAGGGAGAAAGCTCTGATGTCAGTCTAGTCTCCTTCCTTCCTCCCTCTGACCTCTAACTGACCTGCACCCTGGCTCATCTCATAGCTTCTTAACAAGTACCAGCAAGGCCCAGGCTCTCCTCCCCTCTCCTCTCATCCTCTCCTCGCTTCTCCCTCCCCCTCCCTCCCCTTTCCCTCCCCTCCCTTCCCACTGATCATTTTGCCTCTATCTTATGCTTCTTGTCTTCCCCATGTGTCCCTGCTTGCAGCCTAAGCTCCATAACTCCCCGTACCAGCTTCAGACAACCTGTATGAACATTCCAGGTCAGACTGGGCATCTCTCCTCCAGGTCCCACAGTGACCTGAGCAGGGTTCCATTCAAAACTTGGAGGCTACCTCAGGACTATGTGGCATGTCTGTCTTTCTGGGCCTGGGAGCTCTCTGCTAGCAGGTATCAGCTGAAACTCCAAATGGAAGCCTTGTACAGTCCTGGCCTTTGCTGCCATGCTCTGACAGCTAGTGCAGGAATAATGGATTAACCACACCCTGAACATGAACACCATTGTTAACAGAGTTGCCTTTCATGGCTGGAGACAAACATAGGGAACAGTCAGTTCTAAGTACTTGTGCAGTGTAATTGCATCTCTGGACTGTGGCTCTCTGACCTCCATTCCTTTTCCATGCAGCCTTGAGCATGATAGAGTTTTCTTCCTCCTTTGGTCCTCTGACATTGATTTCTGTTCAGCCCTAAGACCTGTAGGGGCTGTCATCTCCACGCTGAGTTACAGTGCCTAATGTTGGCCTTCCTCACTCCAAGGCCCCTGACAAGCCATGCTCACAGTGGTTACTGGAGGTCAGGAAAGGCATTTTTATCTCCCTGTCGTTAGTCTGTGCCCACTGGGGAGACACATTGGTGGCAACTTTTCTTCTACCCAAATTATAAGAATCAGCTCAGTGAGACTCAGTGGGCCAGGTATGGATGGAGTTCCATTGGAAGAGATTTGTGATTGACCCTCTGTGGTTGCTTAATATTCGTTGTTAGTTTGACAGGATCTAGAGTAGCGATTCTCTTCTCAGCCTTCCTAACACTGCAATCCTTTAATACAGTTCCTTGTGCTGTGGTGACCTGAACCACAAAGTTATTTGTTGCTACTTCAAAACTTTATGTTTCTACTGTTACAAATCGGATTGTAAATATCTGATATGTGATTTCCCCCCCCCCAACCCCAAAGGGGCTGAGACCCACAGGTGGAGACCCACTAATCTAGAATCACCATTAGAGATATGCCTCAGGGTATGTCTTCAGGGGATTATCTGTCAGGTTAATTGAAATGGGAAGAGCCACCCACCTTAAATAGGGGCAGCAGTATTCCCCCAGCTAGCTTTCCAGAGAGCATAAACAGGAGAAAGCCAGCTGAGACCCAGTATTCATCTCTCTGTGCTTCCTGCTGCCATGATAGACTGCATCCTTTTAAACCATCTGCCATAGAAACCCTTTCTCCCATGAGTTGCTTTTTGAAGATATTTGGTCACAGACACCAAAGAAACCAGCACACCCTGCCAGCTCTGCCTGCATTGCTCAGCCACTCTGAGCTGAGGAACTGTCTCTAAGAGATCTGCCCTAGGGAACATCAGAAGTGGCTCAGTGAAGGACTGAGTGTGGAGTCTCCATTAGAGTGAGGGGCCCACTCCCAAGCATCATTCCTCAAGACTTTGCTCTACCCCTTCAGAGACCACATCCCTGCAGGCTATAGTTTCATATTACAGCTGACCTCCAATGTCCATTTCCAGAGTGGAGCCTGAAATCCTGACAAGAGCCACCATTGTGGCACGGTTCTGGCCCCTGAGCACAGTGTCTGTTGAATGGACTGACTGTCTTCACTGCTGACCTCCTATCCAAGCTCCCTGCCACAGTTAACCCTCACTGTGCACCTCTTCCATGCCAGCACCATTCCAGGCTTAACAAAATCCATCCTAGTTAGTATCCAACTGGCTCCAGTAAAGAAAGTGCTGCCCAACCTCTCTTTACCCCCATGACCACTGATCTTGGCCAGTTATCTTGACTACATCTGGCATCAACTAAAATCCAAACTTGTTGGCTATGTCTGTACACCAGCAGATTATACTACTGCAAGCACAGATGAGAGAGTTAGGGTGTGGTTGGTCCCTGCTTGCTCTTTATCTCCTGCATCCCAGCCTGCACATCTGTGGGTTTGAGGTAGACTGCCTGTAGTGGCTATTCCTGGTTGTCAACTTGACAATATTTGGAATGAACTACAATCCGGAATTGGAAGGCTCACCAGTGACCCTTATCTGGAGGCTTGGAGATAGAAGATTCTGATCTGGATCTTGGTATGGAGATCTTGAGGCATAGTGGCTATGGATTCCAGAAGATTGAATCTCCGAGTTTAAGGAACACACCTTTAATCTGGGCTACACCTTCTGCTGGAGACAATATAAGGACATTGGAAGAAGGGAGTCTAGCTCTAGCTCTTGCTCCTTCACCTGCTTGCTGCGTGAGACTGAGTAACTGCTAGATCCTTGGACTTCCATTCACAGCTGCGACTGAACCATTGTTGGGAATTGGGCTGCGGACTCTAAGTCATCAATAAATTCCTTTACTAGCTAGAGACTGTCCATAAGTTCTGTGACTCTAGAGAACCCTGACTAATACACTGCCCCATCCTGGCTTAAACAAACACCCTCTAAAATGGTCAGGACATCTGGGAAGACTAAGGGCGGGGCTCCGTCATCCATATGGCTATGGAGAAGAACTGGTTCCTGCAGGATATAGGCTTTCTATGTGCAGCCTTTTGTGTGAGGAGCACCCACACTACTGCAAACACCTCCCCCTTATGTTCTCCAAGGAAACTCAATAAACTCATTGGCTTTACAGAATGAACTTCGGCGAATCTTGTTTCCGTTTGACATTGAGACCTTAGGGGGAACTGTACCATTTTGTCTCCTCAGAGGAGCGATTTTAGTGCTGCATGTGTTTAGTTAGTCTCACTTCACAAAGGAAGGAGTAGAGGTTTGGGAAGTTGTGTGACTTGTGGGCTCACACATATGTCACATGGGACCTACTTGTGGGTGGGGAGAGCAGCTGAGGTACAAAATGTCCTTAAACTCCAAACTCCCCTATCACATGGTCACCTGCTCCCTTGGAAGTTGCTCCAGGCCTCTTATCTGATGCCTAAAGCCTGAGAGGTGATGAGTGGACTTTTGGAGCCAGCCCTGGCTCTAGAACCAGAGGATCAGGTTTGGCTAGTTGGTTCTGACCAGACAGAACCTAGTCTCTCTAGAGATTGCTTGTCTTTCAGCCTGAAACTCTCCTTAAATCTTCATGTCTTTTGCTTCAGACACTGAGTTTATCTAAAATTTCCACAAAGAGGAGGACATTACCTACAAAGACAAACTCTGTATCCACCACAGGTCTACCCTGTAAGGCAGGTACCCAGCCTACAGGGGGCAATGCCAGGTGATTTTTCTGCTGGGAAAGGCTCCTGGCCAGGATATGGGTCTGGACTTTGGGTCTATTCTTAGTGTCAATTGCTCAAGATGACAATTGTCAAGAGCCTGAACACTTGACAGGTCTAAAGATGGAGAAACAAGCCCCAACCGGAGCAAGGCAGATTTATCAGTTCTCAACCTGAGGGTTATGACCTTTTTGGCACACCTCTATCTCCAAAAATATTTATATTAGAATTCATAATAGCAGCAAAATTACAGTTATGAAGTAGCAAGTTAAATATTTTTTGGTTGTAGGTCACCACAACATGAGGAACTGTATTAAAGGGTGGCAGCATTAGGAAGGTTGAGAATCATTGTTCTAAGTGGACATAGAAGGAGATGCTAAGGAGGACCCAGTTTCTAGCATGGAGTGGCCCTGGAATTCAGGACCACGGCAGTGATGGGTTTCCTTCAGGACAAGCTAGTTTGAGAAATCTGGGGGATATGTAGAGAGGAAAGGGCCGGATTTACAAACTCAGCTGAGGTCAGAAGAATGGACTGGTCACACACACCCGGGCCTACAGATTTCTTTACATTTCTGATTTTAATGTTTTTGCATGTGTATGCATATGCCCTGTGCATGTGTGTTTCCATATGTATGGGCACATGTGCATGTGTGGACAGCTCAAGGTAGACATTGGGTGTCTCCCTACCCCACTCTCCACTGTATTTATTGAGGCCAGGTCTCCTGAACTGTAGCTTGCTGATTCCAGCTAAGCTAGCCAGGCAGCTGGCCCTGAGGATGTCCTGTCTGTCTCTCAGATGCTGGGATTACAGGTAACTGCCATATCTGCCCAGCTATTACATGGTTCTAGAGATCTGATTTCTGGTCTTCATGCTTACATCGAACAGTTTTTTATGCACTAAGCCATTGTCTCCCCACAGCCCTGTTTTAAAAAATTAAATAAAATTTAATTTGGTGTTTAAATAATGACAGACCCAAGGGAAGCTGCAGCTGGGTCCATGCATCTGTCCTTCAGGTTCACCCCTGGTCCTGTCCTGCACAACTACAGTGATATTGAAGTCAGGGATAGGGACACTGCTACCATCCACACAGCTTTGTCATATCATGATTGTGTTCTCGCACAGACACATGCATGCTGTGTGCATGGTATCTGATGCAGTTTCAGAGCTTGTGTAGATCTGCGTTGTTACTGTCACTGATGGCTCTTCCTATGGTTAGAAAATTGCAGAGAAGATTCTGTGGGGAGGCGACCGTAGGGTCTCTTAATAATGAACCTTCCTGCCCCATCCTCGGCTCTGTACCCTTCTTTCCTGCCCCATCCTCGGCTCTGCACCCTTCCTGCCTACCCCATCCTCGGCTCTGCACCCTTCCTTCCTGCCCCATCCTCCTCTCTGTACCCTTTGTGCAGGCGGCTTTCTGCTCAGGCTCACTTCTGAGTACCCTTCCCCTGTGGTCCATCCTGTGGTAAATAACCAGCTTAGAAATCACAACGGACTAGTTTCTAAGCTGCATTTACCAGAAAAGGCTACATGTCTAGAAGGCTTTGCAGGGCCATGTGCTAATTTTAGCTTGGATCAAAGAAAATGCACTTTCATGATTTGTCGATTATATTTAACAGCTGCAGCTGATGCTGGAGTGACTCTGAAGTCCGTGTCATGAGCTTACAGCATAGCTCTGAGCACAAGTGACACCATTGGTGGTGCTTCTGTTTTTTTGGCTAAATTCTACACTTTGAGGGGTCTTTCCTTACTGAGACAGTCTCTGAGAAACCTAGTAAGTGAACTCCCACGAAAGCAAGGGGGAGGGAAACACACTATCTTCTTGATATCAATTTTCTGATCCACAAATTTTCAGTCACTCACTAGCATATTGATTCTTCCATCCATGAATTCTGATGTTGGAGGTCTGTAAACAGAAGCCCCAGACTCAACCAGTGGAAAAACAGTCCTGCAGGCTGCAGAAGCAGCAATTGAGTAGTGCACCAGTGCCATCTAAGGCTCACATTTAGTGTTGCACCATAGGGTGGCTCTTGAATATCTTTGAATCGAGACTTGTTAGACTGTTCCTTGGCCTTTCAATGAGAACAATTTAGTCAACGTCAATGGCTCCCAGAAAAAGGAAGTCCCATGGACAAGGCTAGCTCAAGGTTTGGCCACAAAACAGCTTCTTCCTTGAATAAGTTCTTCCTTTTCTTTTTAAAGGTTTATCTAAATTTATTTCAAATGCATTTTTGCTTGTATGTATGTCTGTGTGAGGGTGCCACATCACCTGGAACAGGTGTTAAAGACAGTTGTGAGCTGATATATGGGTGCTAGGGAATTGAACTCAGGGCCTCTGGAAGTGCCACCAGTGCTCTTAACCACCAAGTCCTAATTAGTACTTTCTATGACAGTTGTCACGTTTTGTTTTTGAGGCGTGGTCTCACTATGGAACCCTGACTGGCCTCAAACTCAGTATGTAGCTAGGAATGGCCTTGGATTCCTGATGCAATTGTCAGGTCCCCAGACTGCTGGGGTTGTAAGCACAGGTGGAAGCCAAAGGACAACTTATGGGAGTCGGTTCTTCCCTTTCACCATGCGGGTCTGGGAGATCAGACTTGGTCTCTGATCTTGTATTTTTGAGCTTAGGTCTCCCTATGGAGTCCAGGTTGTCCTAGAACTCATGACTTTCCTGCCTCAGCCGACCCTTTCTGTGCTCTTATTTCTGCCCCTCACTGTACTCTCACATCTTGTGTGTCTTTAAGTTCTCCATTTGAGAAGACTCCCAAGGCTGGAGAGATGGCTCAGTTATTAAGAGCACTGACTGGTCTACCTAAGGTCCTGAGTTCCAATCCCAGCAATCAGATGGTGGCAGAAAGAGAGAGAGAGAGAGAGAGAGAGAGAGAGAAGTCTTCATAACTGGGCAGACACATCCATCCATCCTCTTATTCCCCATTATTTGAATAAGTGATCCTGAACTTGCTGTGTAACCTTCCCTCAGCCTGAAGCTGGCTGAGCCAGACCTTGACCTTGCTGCCACTAAGGAGATAACCTAGGGTGGAGCCTTCCTCCCTAGATCACTCAATTGTTCAGAAACTGTCTCTGTTCCTCTTCAAGAAACTGCTACCTGCTGAGAGGCCGCAGAGCTATTCCGGAGAGTATGCCCTATCCTGCACATCATCATCTGCAGCTGGTTCCAAGCTCCAAGGATGAATTGGTGGGAATAAGCCTCCCCGCCTTCCTGCCCTTTATAAGTGCATTTGTCATTAAACATTTGAACCCTGATCAGAACATTGTCTTGGCTCCATTTCTCTCTCGTCCTCCTAGTTTCCCTTTCTTTAAGTGCCAGCCAGCCACTCAGGTGTACCCCGTCCATGTGAGCCGCCGGACGGCTTGCAAGATTGGTGGGTGACATTAGGCAAGGCATATATTTGGCCCTGAGGGACTGCTTCTGTCCAATATCTAAAACACCTTCTAGCCAACAGCACCTTTCTCCTTGAGGTGAGGTGGGAGCAAGGACAATGTCTGACCAACCTCAGAGTCTCCAGTGCTCACCCAGGACAGGTGCTCAGTGGGTGCTTCCTGAACATCTTCAGACGGTTTGGGGCTCAGTCTACGGGTTCTGTGGCTTTAAGCAGGAGGGCCAATGGCCTTGCTGTATGTGGAGCCCACTGAGTGGGGAAAGGCTGACATGGACTCCTCTCTGACTAAATTCTCGGCTGTTCTAGACATCCAAGAACTTTCCCCGTATCTACCACTTATCTCCTTCATCCCCACACTCACTGGAGAGTGAACCATGAACAGGGTGCTTGCGGCAACACAGGAAACTCACAGACCTTGGTTTATTTGATCATTTTAATATGCCAGATCAATGGAAAGGAAGGATGGAGCACACAGGAACACCTGTGTTTGCAGGACAGAGGGCAGATGTCCACAGCCTTGGGCATGCATGTATCTCCTGTGTAATTAGGCAAATGAATACTTAAATACCACAGCACAGCCAGACTTGGGGGTGGGGAGAATCACAGGCCACAGGGGACCATGCTTTAAAGGCAGTCAGAGGCTTTAAATACAGGGGCTGAACCTTCTCCCTTTATACAAAACTTATATATTAAAAATAAGGATACCACGGTATATACATGCAAGCAGCTTTGGTCAGAGCAAATGAACAAGGGAGGTGGAGCCATGCACAGGAAGTGCTTGCCTATCTACTGTCCATCTTCTTCATCCTCACAAAGTCACCTGGGATCATAGAATAAATCAGCTGGTCTCGGTAAGATACTGAAAAGTCCTGTCTGGTGTCCTTAAGGGCCTCCAGGCACTCTGTGGGCAGGGAAGAAGCCCTTCAGCCCAGAACACTTGAAACCTTGGAAGGAACCAGCCTGGACTGGATGGGGAGGGACATCTATTGGATCAGACAGAGGAGGGAGCTGCATCCAGCCAGACCAGGAGAGTGTGTTATGCTGTCTGGACCCAGGTCCCGAGAGAGCAGGAGAAATCACAGAGAAAACCACTGTATCAAGCAAAGCTGAAGATGGCAGGTCAAGCCTGTGTTTCTCACAACTGTGTAAAAGCCCATTCCCCTCAGAACTGGCTAGCACTGCTGGGGTCACACTGCAGCAACCGGACAATGGATGGGTCTCTCTTGGCACCTTTGTTGAATTTATCCAGGGACATTTTGCCTGAGGAATGGAAGAGGGAGACTTAGGATTAGCCAGTTCTCTGGTTAAAGTCTGGAACCCTCTGGAAAATGGACAATGTCCAGTCTCCTCTCTCTCTCTCTCTCTCTCTCTCTCTCTCTCTCTCTCTCTCTCTCTCTCTCTCTCTCTCTCTCACACACACACACACACACATACACACACATATGTGGACCTATGCCATTTTGAGTCACACAAGTGGTCAGAGGAAAACTTATAAGAGCTGGTTCTCCTTTCAAGGTGTACGTCCTGAGGATTGAGCACTAGTCATGAGGTTAGGTTTGGTAATGAACTCTATGGCCTGAAGTAAGCTGATAGCCCCACCTAGAGGCCTGGAGAGCCACCACGATCTGGGGCAACTGGGGAGAAAGGACAAATTATGACTGCAGGTCAAATTGCATTTCTGTTACTGTGATAAAAATCCCCTGACTAAAAGCAACTTGAGGGAGGAAGTTTTCTTTGGTTTACTTCTAGGTTACAATTCATCACTTCAGGAAGTCAAGGCTTTAAAACCTCACAGGGCAGGGAGAATAGAGGTATGAGCACCTGGCTCATAATGAGACTCTGCACTTTTTTCTGATACTCTTCTTTTCCCTTTATTACACTGTTCAGGCCCCCTGTCTAGACAGTAGTAATGGGGTTTCCCACATCAATTAACCATCAACACAACCCCCAACAGGCATGCTCATAGGCTGCCATGATCTAGATGGATGGTTCTCAGCCTTCCTAATGCTGTGACCCTTTAATGCAGTTCCTTGTGTTGTAGTGACCCTCAACCATAAGATTATTTTCACTGCTACTTCATAACGGTAATTACACTATTGTTATGAATCTGAATATGAATATCTGTGTTTTCTGTTGGTCTTATGCCACCTCTGTGAAAAGTTCATTTGATCCCCCAAAGGGGTTGGAACCCATAGGTTGAGAACCACTGAGTTTGATAATTCTTCATTAAGATTCTTCTGAGCTGAGCAGTGGTGGCACACATCTTTAATCCCAGTACTCAGGAGGCAGACTGGTGGATCTCTGAGTTTGAAGCCAACATGCTCTAAACAGCAAGTTCTAGGACAGCCAGGGCTACACGGAGAATCCTTGTCTCTAAAAAACAAACCAACAAGCAAAAAAAGACTCTCCTTTATGGCTGGTGAGATGGCTCAGCAGTTAAGAGCAGTTGCTGCTTTTTCAGAGGGTCCTGGATAAAGTTCCCAGCATCCATAGGGCGGTTCCCAATCATTTGTAACTCCAGTTCCAGGGCGACCCAGTGCACTTTTCTGGCCTCTAACATATTACACAAACATACATTCAGTTAAACACTCATGTAGAAAATAAATACTAAATCTAAATTAAAATAAAAATTTAAATAATTAAAAAAAAGAATTCTGAGGTGATCCTAAACTGAGTCAAGTTGACAGTTAAAACTATCACAGTGCCCCCTAGTGTAGACTCTAGCCAGCTTCGGGTGTTGAGAGCTATCCACCTTTGCTGTCCTATTCTTGTCCTATTCTGTACCAGTTTCTCTGACAGCCCAGACTTCTCATCTCTTGAGTGCTAGCAAGTGGCCCCTGGCTTACAGGGCAGAGTATGCGCTCAATGGCCTCCATAGTGAGACACAAACAATTGGACAAGTGCACAGTGGGAGCACGGTCTACACTCTGAAACTGCTAAAGCTCCTGGCTTTGACAATCAGAAACAATGGCCCTCCATGTTAAGTGTGCCACCAACATAGTGCTACTTTAGCCTCACAACCACGCCACTGGGCTTATCCCCATTTCACAGAGAAGAAAGCCAAGCCTGGGAAGTGGGCAAGCCTCAGTATGGTCTGTTGGAACACAAGCCTCCGTGTCAGAGTACACAAGAGAGTAAAGAACACTTTAGAAAATGGCTGAAAGGCAGCACCAGGCAAGAGGCTGCACTGCTTTGAGTGCATTGAAAAGCATTACCTTGGTGTCTGGAAAGCTTTTGCTGTCTACAGTTCCATGGAGCCTTGAGTCCCGCTGAGCACGGTCCTCAGCTCATCTGCACAGAGCACTGGAGGCTGTTCAGTGCTCTTTCCTGTGCAATAGCTTACATTCAATCTAAGTGCGACCTGGGGAGCCTTTCACGCCTTAATGCTGCATTTCCTGTTGGAACAAAACCCAACCAGTCTTGGCTCTACAAAGCCACAGAATGGCAGAATCAACTCACCATGCAGCTACCTCACCCTTGCTGAGGTCCTGTGAGAAACTCAGCCAAGGCACAGCAGGACCTCTCACCACCTCACCTCCTCCTGAGACCTGCCTTTTTGCATCTGTGGTAGAACCTCAGACTCCTAGTACGATGAGGCTCAGTGGCTTCTATGTTTGATGAGCCCCATGAGACCGCAGTGCCTCACATCACAGGATGATGGCCTGGTTCAGATTCTCAAGACTCAAAGCCCCTTGATTCAGTGTCTCACCTCTCAGCCACCAGTATGACCTTCCTCCCCTCTACATATATAATTGTGGAAGTAGTAAGACCACTGTTTCTCTCAAAATGTGTGCTAGCTAATTTTATGTCAGCTTGATACAAGTTTTAGTTATCAGGAAAGAGGGAGCCTCAGTTGCGAAAATGTCTGTATAAAATGTCTGCCGGAAAACTTGTAGGGCGTTTTCTCTCTCTCTCTCTCTCTCTCTCTCTCTCTCTCTCTCTCTCTCTCTCTCTCTCCCTCTCCCTCTCCCTCTCCCTCTCCCTCTCCCTCTCCCTCTCTCTCTCTCTCTCTCTCTGTGTGTGTGTATGTGTGTGTGTGTGTACCTCCCTCCCTCTCTCCCTCCTTTCCCCTCTTTTGTTTTGTTTTTTTTATTGAAACAGGGTTTCTCTATGTAACAGCCCTGACTGTCCTAGAACTCACCTTTTAGACCAGGTTAGCCTTGAGCTCACAGACAGCCTCCTGTCTCCTATGAGCTCCGATTAAAGACATGTGCCACCATGCCTGACCAGAGGGTATTTTCTTAATTAGTAATTGATGGAGGAGGGCCAACCCTGTAGGTGGTACAACCCTGGGCTAGTGATCCTGAGTTCTATAAGAAAGCAGGCTGAGCAAGCCACGGGGAGAAAGCCAGTAAGTAGCAACCCTTTCATGGTCTCTGTATCAGCTCCTGCCTTCAGGTTCCTGCCCTGTTTGAGTCCTGCCCTCACTGCTTTTGATGATGAACAGTTATATGGAAACTGTGAGTGAATAAACCCTTTCCTCCCCAAGTTACTTGTGGCCATGGTGTCTCATCACAGCAATGGAAACCCTAACTCAGACAACTTGGATGAAGCCTACAGCTCAGAGGGTCTACTGACAATGCCCATGGTTATAGAGCCCTAGGAAGGGTGCAGGATGCAGGCTAGGTGTACCTGACCCTGAATTCTAGTCTCCCTCCCTCAACCAGAGCTGAATCCATTGGGCTGGAAAAGGGCAAGCCTGCATACGGCAGAGACTGTATACCAAACACCTCTGTGCATTCAACAGTTTCACAGACTCACCTACTCCCCTCTCCCCACCCCCACCCCCTCTCCCAATCCCCTCTTCCCACCCCACGTGCTCACTCCTACCATGTTTCCTACCTTCATTGTTTGTGTCCATCTGCCTGAAGATCTTGTCTGTTCGATTCTCAGGCATGGACTTGTCCTCAGGCATCTTCATCACGGAGGACACCATCTTGTAGATGGCCTGCAAAGGGGCATCTGTGAGTGTGCTCTGGAGGACGGAGGGTGGGTTATGGTCCTCGCTCTGCTAACCAAGGAGCATGGACAGGGCAGAGTCAGGACCCTTCTCTCATCACAACAAGTCTCACAGACAAGGTGCTGGGCAAAGGGAGCCAGGAAAGTTTAAGTGACGTTCAAGAGCACAGGATACAGCTGGGGCGTGGAAGAATGGAGGGCTCCTTGGTTCAGAGTAGAGGGGAGGTTGTGTGACAAAGCATCTGTCTGAAAGGAAAATCTTTGGTGGGGAGCTGGGAAATCCTGGAGGGAAGGTCAAAGGGGAAATACATTGATCCCTGCCCAACCATGGGTCCTGAATCTGCAGATTCAACAAACTACAGGTGGGAAATTGTCTAGAAAATGAAACTGGAGGCACACAGTTTCTTGTTATTTCCCAAATGATACAAATTATTATTAACATCTATAGATATTGTATTAGGCACTGTATATAAGTACTTTACTTATTTTATGGATGTATGTAATTATTTATTTGGGGGAGATGATCTCACGTGGAATTCAGAGGACAACTTGTGGAAGCTGGTCCTCTTTTCCTACCATGTGGGACTTAGGGATCGAACCCAGGCTGCCAGGCTTGGTAGCAAGTACCTTTACCCACAGAGTCAGCCCACTGGACCAAATACAGAGATGGTTTAGAGCATGGAGCAGGAAGGATGCAGGGTGCACATAAGCTTTGCTCCTGTGAAGAACTGACTGCTGACACATCCTTTACTGTGTCATTCTGATTTCTATAGGAAGCCCTATAGACAGCTAATGTGTGTGTATGCTATACATGTGTGTGCAGATGAACACCCACTCGTGCAGAGGCCAAACAGGAATCCCGGTGTTCACAAGGTTCCCTTTTCTCTATCACTGAACCCGGCCGGGGCTTACCATTGTAGCTAGGCTGCCTGCTCAGCAAGCTTCTGGGACTCACTTGTCCCCTAGTTCTAGGGTTTCGGGCATGCTCAGCCACTTCTGACTTTTCCATGGGTGTTGGGATCAGAACTCAGGTCCTCATGATGGGTATCAAGTGTTCTTCAACACTGAGCCATTTTCCCAGTTCTTGCTTTGACAATTCTTAATCACCTATCTGAGCCTCAGATCTCATTAGAGGTTAAAAAATATAAAAGACCCGTTTTATAGAATTGTGTGAATAAACCTGATGGATGAGCTCAGCTGGGGCCTGATGTCCAGCAAGCAATCGATAGATGCTTGGCTTCTATTGTTATTCTGTGCAAAGACATGCAGTCCTTTAGTACACCAAGTAGCAAGTGGGCAGAGGAAATACCTGGTGCATGGGACCGGGGATGGGGGTCCTGGATGCCTGCACTCCCCATGTGCCAGGCCCTGTCAAGTGCAGGTACCTGCACTAACTCCAGCATTTCACTGAAGCTGATGTAGCCATTGCTGTCTAGGTCAGACATGCTGAAGGCCCACTTCAGCTTCTGTTCCAGCTTGCCCCGAGAGGTCAGGCTCAGAGCAATGATGAACACTCAGAAGTTGATAGTGCCGTCACTGTTGGTGTCACACGTGTGGAAGACATGTTCAGTGAACTTGGAGGTGTCTCTGTAGGGGAAGAAGTTGGCCTAGATCTTAAAATTGTCCACAGTCAGGTGGCCAGTGGGACAGTCATTGAGGGAGTCCTTCTACCACTCCTGAAGCTCATGGTCAGTGAACTCCCTGTGTTTCCGCAGGTCCTGCAGCACCTCAGGACCCAGCTTGCTGTTCTGCTTGCCTATGGCAGCTGGCAGTGGAGACTAAACCTTCAAGGCCAAGACACAAGGTAAGCTGTGTATACCTGAAACCCCATGTCTGGCTTCCTATCACACCCTACCACCACGCTGGCTAAGCAATATCCTCTGTATGTCCAGTGCCATCCATTACAGCAGTGGTTCTCAGCCATCCTAAAGCTGCAACCCCTTAATACAGTTCCTCATGTTGTGGTGAACCCCCAGCTATAAAGTGATTTTCATTGCTACTTCATAACTGTAATTTAGCTATGGTTATGAATCATAATGTAACTATCTGATATGCAGGAGCATCTTAGGTGACTTCCTCTGAAAGGGTCATTCCATCGTCAAAGGGGTTATGATAACACAGGTTGAGATCTTCTGGGCCAGAAGAATTCAAGACTATGATAGTGCAAGCTCTGGCTTTTAGTATTTCCAGGATGACTCTCCTCAGAAGGTACAAAATGGTTCTATATAACATGGCAAAACCCAGAACACTCTAGGAAAGACAGAAAGAATATCTTTTTATGTCTAAATACAGTCTACTTGAAGCATGCATGCAGAATCGTGGTATAAGGGGACAGGGAGAGGCAAGCCTAAATCGGTGGAATGAAACTTTGTTACATGTCCTGTAAGGGTTACACAAGAGGCAGGATCGAGACAAACCCGCTCAGCTCATCAGCTTGGGGCACAGGGGTCTCATGGACCCAATCCTGACTCTTTGCTTTGAACAGCTAGTTCTTTTTCTCGTGGGGGACCCGGTGTGTTTGTTTCTTTCCTTGTCACAGATACATTTGCTGATGCTGCATAGTAAATAAATCATGCCTGTGTAGGTGGATGCTAGTGGTTCACATTCTAGCTAACACAGCTAGGGTAAATTTAGAACTAGGTTGACACCCATCCTGAGTGGACTCAGGGATGAAACTGGAGAACAGGAACATGGCTTTGTCCCTTCAAAGTTTAACTTCATTTATCAGCAACCCTAATTTTATAAATGACATTTAAAAACCCCATTCTTACGCAGATTTCTGGATTAATCTGGGTAAGTAGGGTTTCATGTGGACCCAGGTATAAAAGCTTTGAAGCATGTTGACAGGGGGTATAGAGACCCCCCCAATACCTCCTTGTCCCCCTCCATACAATACTGGGAGAAGTTACCAGCACATGCCATGATGTTTTTAACCCTAGAAGAGACACCTGGGAAACTTATGGGAGGCCCCACTCTTTACTATGCCTATGAGATATTGTTCTGCCAGAGAGATCTAGAATTGGCATCAATCGCTTGGTGAATGTTGATGTGAATGTTAACAGTTGAAACAGCCCCCATGGAAATTCAGGACTGTGCTTCCTTGGCCAGCACACTGCACTGCAGTCTCCCACAAGGCCCAAGTGTGAGATCCTGCAGTGATTGGCCATTGGCCATTAATACTCATTCACTAACCTACCTCAATTTTGATTTCTTTCTTTCACAATAATACACCTGCATAGCTCAGTTATTTTTGAAATGTGTAGAAGAACTAGTGTGGGTGAGTCTCCTCTACCCAAGTCCCAAAGGAATCCACTCTGAACTGCTCAGAGGCTTATGAATTCTAAGCAATAGGTGCTAGGTCCTGTTAAGGAAGATGAGACATGCACTCAGTATTACCTGCTACCGCCCGTCTTCTTCACCTCTTTCCCAAGATGTTAGCGTTCTATGTACATATTTTAATTACTTATCTACAGGACTGGGAGATATTTAAAGTTCCTTGTCCAACACAGACATATGGCAGCTTGATATTGCCTTTCAAAGCACACATTTACTTATCTAAACATGCCCTCCCCTGTACAAACAACCAACTCAAATGTCCACAGTATCTTGATCAGAAATAATCATCAATTCAGGTAGCCAGGTGCCACATATCTGTAATTCCATAACCGGAGGGTAGAGGCAGGATTATCAGGAGTTCAAGGTCATCTATGACTATATAGAAAGTTCATGGCCAGCCTGAGCTACATGAGACCCTGTCTAAAAAAGTTATATTAAAAGAAAGACAACAGGAAGTCCAATAGTGGTACATGCCTTTAACCCCAGCATTCAGTGACAGTGAAGACAGATAAGAGTTCAAGGAAGGCTACCCTGGGCTACAGAGCAAGTTCTAGGATAGCCAGGACTACACAGAGAAACACTGTCTGTCTCTCAAAGACATATACACAAACACACACACAAACATACACACGGGCAGGTGGGGAGAGAGAGAGAGAGAGAGACTGAGAAACAGAGACAGAGAGACACAGAGAGATCTACAAATGGAAGATTATGCACAAGGGCATGTGGTGATTGATGCCATCTGTGAGAAGAAGTCCGATGGGTTTGTGAGTGAAGGCCTCCTGTGGAAGAACTTACTGGAAAGGTAAAGTTGACTGAAGTGGGGAATTGGCTAAATGGACAGGTACCTTGTAGGCCCTTTTGTCGTGTTTTCCTTTGTAATTTTATTTGTTTATTTGTTTTCTGAGATCGGGTATCATGTAGCTAGAAAGGAGCGAAGACACTACGGTCTTCTCAAAGCAGTTTATTCAGAAACCTTTCAACATGCATGCATGAATCTCTCTCCAGGAATAGTATCTTGTGTATCTCTCTGCCCCCAATCGCAATCCCTTATATAACCCCTCAACCATGCCCCATCAGCCCAGTCCATGTAACAGCAGTCCATTGGCCAGAATCATAACTCGTCATATGGTCCGATCTTGCATCATGGTGCACCTGCGCAGTTCTCACGATGGTCGTGGCTTATTTTCAGGTGTATGAGGAAGTCGGGTGCAAGTCATAAGACTTGGTGCAGTCCCGGGCGCCATCTTGGGACTGCTGCCACACCCACTCCCCACATCTCCCCCTTCTGTACCTATTGGCAGACAGAATGTCTGTCTTAGGTTGCACCCTGCGGCAATGCCCCTTACCCATCATCGGGAGACAAACAGCATTGGTTTGATACCTGTCTTAGGTTGGTGACACGCCCAGGGTGTCTTACCCATCATTGACTACTTCTCTAGTATGCCAAGCCACACATGAGGAGATTGTCCTGTTTTCGCTGCCGCAAAAGCCTGTATCATCAAGGTTAGGGCTCCGCACTGACGACTCTGCATGCAAGTGCACCAGAAGGCCAGGATGCTGATTAATATCAGACACAGGGCAAGTCCATCAATTCCGGCTCACTCTTTCAAGCAGGAGACAGCGGTCAGCAATTTAAAGCTTCTGCAACATCAACGGTTAAATTATTCACAGCCGCGGCAGTTTGTAAGGGATATGGCCGCACCAGTGGCTGTGGTGGCAGAGATTGCTACAGCAGTGACAATGGCTGCAGCAATACCAAAAATCCCTCTTAGGTCCAAACAAAGTCATAGCAGAAGGAGCCTGAAAGGGCCAAGGTACAAAGCGAGGCATCCTAGTCACAACAGCTAAATGATATTCAGATGCATTCCAGCACATACTATCATAACAAATATCACTATTACAATTAACAACATTATTCTCATAACTACCATTATAAACAATAAACACAAAAAGAGGCCACATAAAAACAGGCGTAGCCTGAAAAGAAACATTCCTCCCTCCAGCAAATTGGAATACAGAAGTTTTAAACATATTTGAACCATTCCAATAAAAACTTGCATTGCCCCAGGCCCCTCCCACCACCATGCTTAAGGGAGAAAGATCAGTGCAACTACCTTGCTTCTACAACAGTTTAGTGTCCTCTTTTCTTATCACATACAGCCTGGGCTTCAACCACAAGTCAGCCAACCGCTCCCTTGCTCACTGGACATTGAGCTTGACAGGGTGGCCAGTTCTGGCTGGAAGTACCCCCCAGAAGCTAGCTACATCCAGCTCTGAACAGGAGCACACAATACCAACTTCTCCAGCCACAGAGAGTCTGCCCTAAGAGGACAAATGTGACTGCTGGTGGCTGAGGGGGTCACCACAGTCCTAGGATAAGCATACAGATGAGCTGTTCTCCATGGAGCCCACTACCCAGGGCTCTAATTCACACCCCAACATAGAGTAAGACCATATCATGGCTCTTTGGGAAAGGATAGAAATGCCCTGGTTTTATTGTAGGTAATTCATTTTGGAAACTCAATTAACAAAACACAAGTAAAGTTGAAGCCACCCTGGGAACACGGAGGTGTAGGTAAGAATAGGGCAGCCAACAGTGGGAGGGTGGTATACCTGGTGATGTTTGGTCCAAAGAATCCCTTAGTGGAGCAGGACAAGAGGTGCAAAAAGAGATGTCTGGGGACAATCCAGGAATACTGATGGAGAAGGAAGGGAGGAAGGAGGGGAGGAGAAAGGAAGGAAAGAAGGAGGGAAGGAAGGAAGAAATGAGGGAGAGGGAAAAGGAGGGCATGGGAGGGAGAAGGGAACTGGAGTACCTAGAGGAAGGGACAATGAGCTGAGCCAGGAGGTGACTACTAGGATGTTGCTGTCAGAGGCAGGCCCTCGGGAGGCCCTCAGGCAGGAGACAAAACTGTGAAACAATGTGAACAGGAGACCCCAGAAAAGAGGGCAGAGTTTGGGGTAGTAGCAGGTAAAAGGTAGAGAAGCCAGGTTGGACCAAGATGGGAGGTGTGGGGTCCCCTGCTCAAATACTACTTTGGAGAGAAAAGACCTAGACCTGGTGAAGCCATGTAGCTCCAAGGCCCTCACCACTGAACCATTCACACAGGGAAACTTACAATGTGTCTCTGACCTGGAGTTCACTTAGAAATGTCACCCATCAGATACATCTTGCTAACCAGAGAACTGACCATCAGAGAGCTGCAGAACCTCTCCTAAGTGAGCCAGGACCTGACTCCAGGATACCCGGCTATGGGATTGTGCGGGTATGACAGTCCAAGAGAATGCAATGTGGAAACAGCTGCATTGCCACCAAAGCCAGCCCCGTGCTTGTGGCTCCTCTTCATGATCAACAGCCCTGCACCCCACAGCCTAGCCAAAGACCCTTGGTTTCCAGCTCATGCACACAGCATCCACTCACCTCATTGAACACACATCACTGCTGTGTCTGTGATTTATCATCTGACAGATGCTACTGAAATGCCAAACTCCTTGTACCTGCTCTGCAGATATCTGCTGGGAGGAGGCTGCAGTGCAGACAGCCTTGGAGGTGTTGGAGGAAAGGCTTCGTTTCCCTTATTTCTCATTCCCTTCCCAATGGCTTGAAGATCTGCTCCTTACCAAATATTTCAGTGGTAGGAGCTCCAGAACACAGGGCTGTGCCTCTGCCCAGCCTTTGCCTCCTCCCTGGTAACAGGCTGCTAATTAGAATTCATGCTTTGCATTGGTTTTGGACTTTCTTGCTGTAGTGGTTATAGTACACACACACACACACACACACACACACACACACACACACACAGATGGCCTTGTTCCCAGGATGTACTAATACTAATTTGGAGGCAGGAAGAACTTTGACATAGTTAGCCTCCAAGCAGATCCCAAGTGACCCTCTGTGGATGCAAAAAGACAAGGCGTAAGCATCAGGAGGATGGAGACCACCCGGGAACCTTCAATCCATGTTTCAGGGCTATCCCTGAGGCGTTGAGGGTTCATGGGATGTAGAAAAGGGAAAAGGAAGGGTCCGAGCCTCAGGACCTGGTTCTGAGGAGCAATGGCTTGAAGATCTGCTCCTGCATGCAATGTCATTCAAAGAAAGAGTGGTGACAATGGGAATGTGTCTGGCCATCTTAAGCACCTGGGACCAATGGCACAAGCAGTATGAGATAAGGAGGAAGAGAGGGTAGGATTGACCCTTTTCTAAAACTCCAGTAAAGAAGGGCTCTATGTAAAGAAGCCTTAGTCCTGGAGGGACTCCATGGAGCATAGTACTACTGCCCTGCCATGTTCCACTACACCCAGATGGGAAAACACACCTTTACAATGCTAAGTGCTGCTGAGACTCTTCAATATCCAATAGCTATCCCTGAGCCACAGGAACTCTCAGCCACTGCAGTCAGTGACAGTGACCCCTATTCCCCTCCAAAGGGGACAAGGATTCAGTACAGACACTTGGGACAGAGGACCAACAGTCATATAGCAAGCAAGCCAAATAATCCTCCAAGAAGGACAAGAAAGCAGACTTCCAGCAGCAGAAAGCCCCCCACCCCGACCTTAGCCTCTTTCTTGACAGATACACCCCATCACCTGGGAGAGTGAATCACCAGAGAAGCCCATACTTGAGCAGGCAGTCAGGACCTGCTCCAGTGTTTTCCAGTCTCTTGGGTTCTTGAAGTATAGATGCTTGAGTCATGCTGGATTGTGGTCCCTACTCTCGAGCGCGCGGCACTACAAATGCACATTCCTAGGCAGGACAACTAGGTGCTCTGGCCAAGAAGATGGAATTTAGAGTCAAAACTGAAGGCCCAGAGGGGATTTTGGAAGATGACAGAGCCTCCAGTGAGTGGTAAGCCATCTCACATGGCTCAGCTAGTGAAGGAAAATGAGATTTTGTAACTTGTGATTCATGTAAAAGAGTTCTCTAGGAGCCCAGATGCCAGGGCAGGGCTCTTGACTGTAGAGATGAAAAAGAATGCAAGGATGCAGACAAGGCTATCTTGTCTGAGTTGACACCATCTGGCCAGAACCTCCCCTCTGTCTACTGCCCCTTGGCACCGGGATAAAGTCATACATCAACTGGTTGCTATGTGAACAAAGATAAGCCCCCAGCCAAGAGGAACAAGGTCCTGATGCCCTTTGGCTGACATGTAATCTTACTGTTAATGTTTGAATGAGCCAATCCCATACCTTTGTTGAAATTCCTCCCACCCCTATCCCTTTTTCTTTCATAAAACCCCTAGCTCTGGAGACTCGGAGTCGACTCCCCTGCCTCCTGTGTGAGGTACGTGTCAGCCCAGAGCTCTGCCAATAAAGCCTCGTGTGTATTGCAACAAGATTCTTGTGTGTTCGTGGGTGCACCCTATCCCTGGATTAGAGTGGGGGTCCCCATATCGGGGGGTCCTACCCTAGGAGTTAGCAGAAAGAGTTCAATTGAGAAATAAAAGACCTAGGTTAGAGCTTGGCTCTGTCCTTTGGGTTTTGATCTATCCTGGCCCCCTTCCCTGCTAACATCCTGAGAGGCAATGAGTTTCCAAGGTGCGTTTAGCTGGTACCCAAAGAAGATCCTGGCCAATAAAATGGCTGTCAAGGCCATGATCTCTTAATGCTCACATTCATGAACCTGCTAAGTGGAGCCCACAAATGCTGGCGGCCTCACAGATGCTTCCTGGGACTCGCCCGTAGATGCCTAACAGAGACCTGGATAAAACATTTAATATGAGAGAACTCATTTTAACTCTCCTGGAGGCACTGAGACAGCAGCAAAGATGTGTTACAGGTTCAGTAGTACACACCCCTTTACTCCTCTGTCATTCATTAAGCAACCGAGCCAGCCTTAGTGATGTTTAGCTGTCTGGGAAAACACCTGGCAAAAAAAGAATGCTTATGCAGGGACAGAAAAAACTGTGCCTGCTCAACTGAAGAAAAATACCTACCTAGCTCCAGCCGTCAGACTAATCCAGGCTTCATTGATCAGACAACCCTACTTTCATCTTTTTAGGAAGGAGGAATGAGGGTCTCTTGGTTTCACACGGCCACCTCTCACTTCAAATTCTAGCAGGGCTTAGATCTGATAGACAACAGCCTTGGAGCATCAAGGACATGTGACTTCACAGTAATGGGAATTGGGGGAGGGAGCTAACAGCCCCTACCCATTCTCCCAGGGTCTGTTATGCTCTTATTGTCCTTAACACACTGAATTGTAAATTTAAAAAAAGACCAAACAAGTAGTTGGTGAGCTCTGTGAAAATATTTAACCAAGCTTGGTACTGCGAGTAAAAAGCTTTGCTAACAGCACAGATGTGCTGTTGCTGGGAAAGGCCCTTGGGAGCTCCAGTGTCCCATTAACCACAGCTCAGTGCTGGCTAGGAACATGCATGGTACAGTTCATCCCACCACACAGCAATCTCATCAGTCAGACTGCCAAACCTCAAGGACTGCTAGACATAGACCCTGGAAAGAAGGTGGTGGGAGACGCGGGTACCAAATCCCTATGAAGCCCTGGACTCAGGAGAGACTGGATGCATTCTCTGAATTTGAACTTCAACAGGCCATCTGGACTTGGCTGATGGAGAGCCTGTTCCATGTCAGGTGGAACAGAAGGTGGCAGGGGGAAATCAGCCTCAACTGTGCTCTTCCTTACAGTGACCAGCAGAATATTGTTCCTCGGCCTCCTCATCCTCGTCTTCCTTGTCCTCGTCCTCGTCCTCCCCCTTGTCCTCCTCCATCCTGCTGTAGTTGAAACTCAAACAGCCTTAGCCTCCACTTCAGTGCAGCCACTTCAGAATGGCCATCAGCTACAGGAGATGCACCTGGCGCCACACAAGCTGCACTGAGTCTGCACGGACACTAGAGGGCGCAGGCTGGCAGATTCCCTAGCTTTCTCCAGACACCCCTTTCAATTTCTAAACTAGGCAAGAAAGCATAGTAGATCTAAACCAGAGCTTCTCAATGGGTGGGCCCCAATTCCTTGGGGACTGCAGGACGCTTCATAGGGGTTGCCTAAAACTACCAGAAAGCACATATCTATATTATGATTTGTAACGATAACAAAAATTACAGTTATGAAGTAGCAATAAAAACAATTTTTTGGTTGGGGTGACCATGACATGAGGAACTGTATTAAAGGGTCACAGCATTAGAAGTTTGAGAACCACTAGTCCAAACTAAGTAAGTCCTTAAGGTAAAATACACAGTTATTGGGCCCGCTTGGTATAAAAAGTTAAATCCAACAGGCTGTGGACATTGTTCACCCCGTTTTTCTTTCCTCTTTCGATGTGGTTGTAGAAAACTCTCATATTATATATGAATGTCATCCTATTTCTTGTACAGTGCTGTGCAGTACCAAGGACTCTGGAGCTGATGCCACCACACTGGGATCCTATTCACAGCGATTAGCATCCTATGGCATCCAGGGATCGATCACTTTACTCACGGATACCATGAGTGAGAGATAATGTGTTCCCATCCCACAGTCCTCCTCAGGTCCACAGACATAGGCTGCAGGGCTACTCTGGACCTCTCTGGAGAAGCCAGCCTGACCCCAGCCAGGAAGGCCGAAGGCTACAGTGAGAGATGTGCCCTCCTCTTCTGAGTGGGACAACACACAGCCACCCAGTGAGATCTATGGGAGTGAGGATAGGGTATTACTGGGTACCAGCATGCAACCTCAGCCTGCCATCTGAGCCACAGTCCATGTCAAGGCACTGTCACTGCAAATCCTTCCTGACTCCCAAGCCATACGACAAGAGCTCAACACCCAACTCCCCAGAGCATCAATGACTTTTGTTTTGTTTTGTTTTTTGGGTTTTTTTTTTCTGTTTTTGTTTTTTTTGTTGTTTTTAAATAATAATAAAAAAAAGGCATCAGAGCCATTGAAATAACTCCCTGGGAAAAGGCACCAGGCACCAAGCCTGATGACTGGAGTTTAAGCCTGAGAACTCATGTGGTAGGAGGAGAGAACTGAATCCCAGAGGTTGTGTCCCCTGACCCACATTCACTGGATCACTTGCCCATCACACACAAACCAATCCATATGCATAAACCTTAAGCAACAAGGTAAAAGTGCGATGTAAAAGGAGAAAGAGGGGCAGCTGGCAAAGCTGCTTGGAAAGCCCCATCCTGCACTGCCAGACCTCTCTCCCTCTGCTCTTTCCCAAGCCCGAGAGGCCCCACAAGAGTTGGGGAACCAGAGAAGGTGGAGAGAAGAACAGGAAATCCCCAAGAACTTTTTTCTTAATAAAAACTGCTACTATAACAGGATGGGAGACATGTGGGTGACTCTCCTCACTAAGCTAGGCTCATCTGGGTCACACCCACTCCAGTCACCCAGGAAGCTCCTACTCACACCCTGCAGCCTGTTCAGACACAAACATCCCACCACTCCTTGGAGGCAGATTTCTAAGACTTCATGGTCACTCTCCCCAACATCCTGAAAGGCATTTCTGATCTTCTGTTAAGACTTACACTTTTGGGACATCATTACTGTGCTTTTCCCCTCTTTGGACCCTGGTAAGTCTGTTTCAGCCCCAGGGTCTCTGCATCTGCAGATCCTCCACCTCTCTGCCCTTCTTGCTGTCTGTTTCAGAGAGGGTCAGTCCTTGGGTATATATGCTTTCTCTTGGAAGAGGCCTCTAGGATTAGCATCAATTCTCATCTACCTTCAGACTCTGGTCCTGCTTTGTTCAGAGCACTTCCTCAGATCAGACACTGAACTCTTCTCTTCTCTTCTCTTCTCTTCTCTTCTCTTCTCTTCTCTTCTCTTCTCTTCTCTTCTCTTCTCTTCTCTTCTCTTTTCATGTGTGTGTGTCTGTGTGTGTGTCTGTGTGTGTGTGTGTGTGTGTGTGTGTGTGTGCAGGTATGTGTGTGTGTATGTTGCACACTATATTAGTTAGAGTTTTACAGCTATGAACAGACACCATGAACATGGCAACTCTTACAAAGGACAGCATTTCATTGGGGCTGGCTTACAGGTTCAGAGGTTTAGTCCATTATCATCAAGGAGGGAACAGGGCATCATCCAGGCAGGCATGGCACAGGAGGAACTGAGAGTTCTATGTCTTCATCTGAAAGCTGCTAGCAGAATACTGACTTCCAGGCAGCTAGGATAAGGGTCGTAAAGCCCACACCCACAGTGACATGCCTACTCCCACAAGGTCACACTTATTCCAAAAGTGGCACACCTTCTAATATTGCCAATCCCTGGGCCGAGCATATACAAACCATCACACACACCCTCATGCACCCTCATGCACAGATACACGCACACTCATGCACACACACACGCACCCTCATGCACACACACATGCACCCTCATGCACACACATATGCACCCTCATGCACACACACACACACCCTCATGCACACACACGCACCCTCATGCACACACACATGCACCCTTATACACATACACACACACATGCTTTCCCATGCAGGATATAGAGGTCAACATGAGAATGTTTTTTCCTTCTTTTTGCTTTTCTTTATTCTGCACTTCTCCCAAGACAGGGTCTCTCTGTGTAGCCCTGGCTATCCTGGAACTCACTCTGTAGACCAGGCTGGCCTCAAACTCACAGAGACCCACCTCCCTCTGCTTCACGAATGCTGTGATTGAAGTTTTGTGCTGTCACTGCCCAGCTAGCTTTTTCGTTTTAAAAAAGACTTTCAAAATTCTATGCACATGTATGTCTGTGTGTGTGTATGCTTAGAGAGGCGGGAAAAAGTCAGGGCTCTAGAACTGAAGTTACTGGTGGCTCACAGAGCCAGATGTGGGTGCTGTGAACTGAATTCAGGTCCTCTGAAACAGTAGTAGTTGTTTGTAAGCACAGAGCCAGGTCTACAGGCCTCAGAGTCCTGCCACTGTTTTTGAGTCAGGCCTCTCTCTGGACCCAGAGAGTACTATTCACCATTTTGTCTAGACTAGCCGGACAGAATGACCCTAGAATTGGTTCCCTTTGTCTCTATCCCACAGTGGCAAGGTCACAGCAAACAAGGATATATGTGGGGATTTACAAGGGTGCTGGGGATCTAAACCAAGGTCCTTATGCTTACACACAGGGAGCACTCCACCTCTCAGACTGCAGGGTCCTACATTTCTGTACTTAATAGATTGCCACTGTGAACCCCCACAGTGCCCCAAAACAGGGGAGGATACACACACTGTTTATAACTGTGAGTCAGGGCTGCATGACAATTCAGAAGCTCTCCATGAGGCCCGAGAGACTCTTCCCATCCTGAAAGCTCAAACACTTTGTGACCTCCAGGGTTAGGGACTCAGGAAGGAATGTGAGGGATGTGGGTGTCTTCTAGAAATCTCCATTCTGGCACAATAGTGACAGTAGAATACACACTCAGGAATGTGTCACACTAGGGGCTGTCCACTTGCCAGATGCTGATGTCCCTCCTTTTGGACAGCAATCTAGCTATGGGGTCCCAAGTAAGGCTTCTTGTTCCCTCCCATGAGGTCATTATCATCAAAGATGCTCATCACCAGACCAGACCTTTTACAGGCCTCTGCTTCTCTATGGGACCAGTAGGATGTCTGGGCAGCTAGTTCCCAGCGGTGGAGGAGGGGAAAGCAAAAAGCAATGTGTGGGTGTGTGCCAGGGCCAGAGCTAAGGAGAACTCACTGCCCTGCAGCACACAACAGCTGCCCAATGAGGAAGTGATAGTATCCCCACAGGGACAGAGGTCGGCCAGCTAACATGGAGCACAACCAAGATGACCAACCCAAGCAGACTAGGAACTGGCAATGGGGATAGCTGTAAAGACATGAAAGGCAGGGCAGATCCAGGCCCTCACGTTCCTCACCTAATTTCCAGCTATATAGAAACCTTAGGGAATTAGCAAGTTAAAATATCAGGATACAATCAATGCTCAACTGCACAGTAGAAGCTCAAGGCCGAGCCAGAGGGACAGACACCTGTGTTATACAAACAGTCTTCTTCCTGTGGGCTGAGTCCACACCCTGTAGTTTTGAGACAGGGTCTCAAGTATCCCAGGCTGGACACTGAACTCATTATGTAAAGGACGATGACCTTGAACTCCTGATCCTCCTGCCTCGATTTCCCAAGGGCTGGGGTTAGAGCCATGCACCACCACATGCATTTTGTGGTGCACTTAGGGATAGACTTTAGACTTCGGTGAATCTTAGGCAAGCATTCTACCAACAGTCGTAGCCAACTCCAGCCTATCCTCCCTCCTCTCCCTCCCCCTCCCATTTTCTTGTGACACAGTCTTTTCTCTGTGTAGCCCTGGCTGTCCTGAAACTCCCTCTGTAGACCAGGCTGGCTTGGAACTAACACAGATCCATCCACCTCTGCCTCATGAGTACTGGGATTAAAGGAGACCTCACCACCATTTGGCTAAGATAGTCTTTCTATACAGCCCAGGACAGCCTTAAACTCAAGACAATCCTCAGTCTGCTGAAATTACTGGAGCACAGCACACCTTAAGTGCTCTTTTGAAGGCTATGAAAGACATTGCTGCAAGCAGGAGAGGGCAGAGGCCTCCAATTCGTTCCCCCAGTCCCTCTACAGATGGACGTCCTGTGCACTCAGTCCTGGTGGGATGGAGTCAGAATAGGCTTCTCTGCCTTGTTGCTCAGCACTCAGGCTCAGGTTGGCACATTGTCCCAGGCTTGATGCAGCAGGTTCTTTGGGGTCCCTGAGCCAGCTATGGAATGACTCACACATGGGCTCCTGATTGGCTGGGATGACAGGTCATATCAACTCTGTTCTGATGCTGCAGGCCAAGAAGTCAGCAATGGCCTTTCCCCAGTAGCCAGGGGAATGGCACGGGGCCTCTAAGACTTGTTCTGCATGGTCAATGACAGAGGTTGCCCTGGCCAGGGGCCAGCACTCAACAGGCCTGGGAGGGTCCAGCAGTAACCCAAGGGTCCTGAGGCAGGCCTAGCATAGAACAGGGTAGAATATCTCTCATTGCCCCTGACTGAGCCTATGTGTGTCCCTCTCTAAAAGAAACTGCAGTTCACTGTGTCAGAATGTAATGGGACAAGCAGATTTGGTAGTCCCTGGGTCAATCCCTGCTACAGCCTTCCCTTCTAGCCATATGTTCTTGCTACCTTGATTTCTCTGTGTCCTGTATCCTTAGCTGTAAACCAAGAGTGAAGGTCCCTGTGTGTGGAGTTTACAGCCTATTTCTATGAAAGGAAGGGAAACAGAAGCTATGAGGAGACAGAGAAACTGAACCACCAGGCAAATGCTCGGTGGGGAAATTGGAGGACTTTCACTGTGAAAGACCACAGGCTTCCTCAATGAGCTCCATCTGAGTACAGCACCCTGTGAGGAGGGAAGCCATCGACCTGAAAAGCTTCTCTTGCAGGTCACACCTAGTGCTGTGCATGTTAAAAAACATGTTCTGTGCTGGTAAAGAGCCTGGGGTCACTGTGATCAGGAAGCATCCCTGGGTAGGTCCAGTGACATCCTAACTCCTGTACTTCAAAGAGGAAATGAGGGGAGGGAAGGAAGGATGTAGCCAGGCAAACATCAGGGCAGGGACCGCAGAGGCTCCTGTTGCTGAGGGGCAGGTCTAGTACAGGGGCCCAAGCACCAAGAGATTGCTAGACACAGGGGTGAGGTTTCAGGAGGAGGAAGGCCCCTTCTGTCATGGCAGCAGGTATCCTGGGAAGTCCATGCCTACTGCTTGGGAATTAGAGTGTGAGGGTTAGGGACCCTCAGGCAGTGGCTCACACTTCATATCATACGCATTGTAAAGTTTACAGACACACACACACACAGCCGAACATCCCTTCACCAACACAGAGATGTGTTATCTCACTGACTACAGAGGCTCCCACCCCTCCTGGCTCCAGTGATAGCCCAGGAGAAAGAGCTGTTAGGAGGAGGACTCCTCAGAGCACACATAGGACTCCGGAAGATATCCCCCCTGGGAGCTCGCTATTCTTACACACAGGAAAACAAGTGCTTTGCTCATTCATTCATCCAGCCACCTTTACCAAGTATGCATGGACTTGGCCTGAAGATGTGCTGAGGGAATGACCTTAAACTTGAGCAGATGGAGAAGATGCTGACTGGTGGACAGGAAAGAATGATGCTCAGAGGAAGCCTCACTCTGCTCAGAGGTGAGTCACAATGACACAAAGAGAGCATGAACATGTGGGGAAATTAGGGAGGGAGGGAACAGGTCATTATCTACTACTGCAGAGCTGTCACTCAGTACACATTGAGCTCTGAGCTGCAGAGATTCACTACACCCCCATCAGCCTGAACCATCATCCCATCCTCTCTGGCCACGAATATCTCTACTGCTTCTGTATCCATCCTGATGGCTGCCACTGGGCCTTTGCTCCCACACCTTCTTCAGGATCTCTCTGAGCTCACATCTCTTAGCCTTCCTGGAATACTTGGTTGAAAAGGGAAGCCTCTACACACAACCTTCTAAGCCTAACCTCTCTCCAGCTTTACTTTTCCCAATATTATAATGAGTTCAAGGCCCAGGCTTTACTTTGCTTTTCTTTGCCATTAGAAGCCAGAGCCCTCAAGATCACTGGGGACAGAGCATATTCTTAATACATGCTGAGCACAGCCATACTGCCTGCCAAGGTGGAGAGCTAGCAGCAAGGCTGTGCCCCAGACTTGTACACACTTTCATCCACAGGTAGGTGGGTGGGAATGGAGGAGGTGCCCATCTTCAGAGGGATCTTTCTACTGAGAATCCTCTGACCTCTGACACCATGGCAAAGTGCTGACCTCAGATAAGGAAGAACTGTCTGACCCAGACTCTCCTCATTCAGTGGTAAGGTGTGTTTGGTTACAGAGGAGTCACTGGGTGTACAGCAAAGCATCCAAGGGCCTCAGGATGAGAAGAGACACTATAGACTACAACTTGTACTCCTCTGACCTCTTTGTCTGCTCCAGCTTCCAGACATCAGTTTCCAGGCTTGACTGGACCCTACCATAAACTTGTGCATTGATGGCATCTGGAGTCGAGGACCCTGGGGCCTGGAGGCATGTATGCAGGTGACATTCAGTCATATAGACTCAGGAACTGCTCTCTTTAGCCCCAGCAGTGCACACCATATTCCATTGTGTTTATTTTCGATTGAGGGGACCCATAGACCCTCTTTCTGAAGACAAGGGCCTCTTTCTGGGTATCTCCTTCAGACTCACTGACAACCTGGACAGTGTCTATGGAATTTGGGGGAGTGAAGAAAAAGGCAACAGGAGATATCCTCTCCCTCCAGAAGGTGAAGGCCAGAAAGGAACTCCACCCACAGGAAGTCCTGAGGACACCCTGTGCCGAGAAATTCCCTCTATGAATGCTATAGGAGCTTGGGTGTCTGGGGCTGGGGATAGGGGTGAGGGAGACCCATCCACTCCCAGGTCTGCTGGGAACTGCTGGTCTAAGTCTCTAGGGAACTAGCTGCCTTTACTAGAGCCAGGGACAGACATACCACTTGACATTTGCCTCTGCATCTTGCAGACCTCTTGAGGTAGCAGCCATTGGGATTAGAAAGAACCATGACACATGCACAAACTCTGAACAATGGTGGTGATGCTGGCCTCATGGTTAAGTAGGCCTGGCTCATCCTGGTACTTACAGGGTTCTTCTTACCTCTCAGCCTCCGTTTCATGACCTGTCCTCTGAGATCCCTGAAGAGACTGTCCCCACAGTCTCTGCAAATGGTACCCCTTTCATCCACAGCCCTAATGCTCTGCAGGCCTATTGGCCTTGGGGTGACTTATCTAGGACCAAGTGGAGGACAAGGCAAAGCAGTGATCAGAACCAATGGGGGATGATGCACAGGCTGGACAAGCTGCTAGACCATGCCCGTGGAAAAGAAGACCACAGATCACATAGGGCACTGGCACCTGGATGAGCTCACAATATCCCTTCACTTACCCCAAGTACCCAAGTAAAGCTGATTGTGTGCGTGTTTACGTGAGTATGCACGTGTGTACTATGTGTGCATTTGTGTATGCATGTTCTGTGTGTGTGTGTGTGTGTGTAATTCCTATGATCCCCCATTGACAGAAGCCTGGTGAGATACTGGCGACCCTCAGCTGGAATAACACTGTCACAAAGCCAATGTGGGTGATGGTCATGGCCATTGCTCTATGGATTCAGGTGACTGGGCTATCCAGATGCAGCTGTATGTGGCTCCTAGACCTTTTTCTTTTCTGGTCATTAGGATGCTTGATGGAATATCCTGGCTTGGCTTGGGAAGGCTCAAAGGAGCACCCAAGGTTCTGCTCTGGACCTTATTGGGAGTAACCCAAGCCAGGCCTTTTCCTCAAAGCCCATATTGCCCAGACGTGCTTCGCTGGCTCAGAAAATGGCACAAAGAAGATGTTCACATGGAGTAAAAATATATCCCAACTCAGACAGCACACTACCATCACCAATCTGGTCAAAGATACACACATTCAGCATCATGAATATAACTTAGCCACCCTTGTAGAGCCAGCTCAGAAGGCCATCTCTTTCCTCCCTGTCTGTACCCAACATGGGGACTGGAGGCCTCTTCCCAGTGAACAGTATTATGGGACTGTTCCTAAATAGTCTTGTACCTCACTCAAAGCTGTCATTGTCCCCTGAGATCCTCAGGACAGAACAAGGAGGGAGGCCCAGTGTTACCTCCATTTCCTTGAGAGGGAAGATGGGGCTCACAGGGAGGCTAGTAATTGACTCAAGAGCTAAGTGGCAGTCAGAATGGGACAGGAAAGTCCTGTCACCCGAGCACAACTTCTCTTCCTAGGCTACAGCACTGTCTCTGTTTCCCCTTATGGTGCAGTCTCTCCATTCACAGCAATGATCATACTTGCAATGTTCTTCCTGAACCAAGCACTGGTTTGTCCCAGAGTGTGTTCTAAAGAGCAGGAGGACCTAGGACTTCCCTTGCTCTGCAGACTGGGGGTAGGGGTGAGGACTGTGTGTCTGCCCTTCTCCCACCCAGCCAGGTTGACTGGACACCATGAAGTCAAGAGGGCATCACTTCATTCATTACCTTGCATTAGTGCCTAACCAGGAGCTATAAACAAAGCAGGCACTCAATACTCAGTGCTTTGCAAAGGACTACCCCTGAATTTAGACTCAGACCAAAAATCCAAGATCTGGACTAGAAAAGCCATGCACTTCCCTAACAGATATGTGCACATTAGGGTGGGAATATGCATGTTAGTGCAGGTGCCCATGGAGGCCAGACGAGGGCACCCGATCACCAAGAGCTGGAGTTACCAGTGATTGTGAGCCTCTCAACACGGGAGGAAATGAACTAGATTCTGCTCAAAGAACAGTAAGAACTCTTAAGCATGGAGCCACCCCACCAGTCCACATATGTATATTTTTATTAGATATTTTTATTATTTTACATTTCAAATATCCCCTTTCCTGTTTCCCCTTTGAAAATCACCTATAACTTGCCCCCCTTCCTATGCTCCCCAACCCACATACTCTTGCTTCCTGGCCCAGGTATTCCCCTATACTTGGGCATAGCACCATCACAGGACCAAGGGCCTCTCTTCCCATTGATGACTGACTAGGCCATCCTCTGCTACATATGCAGCTGGAGCCATGGGATTCTTTTTTGTTGGTGGTTTAGTCTCAGGGAGCTCTGGGGGTACTGGTTGGTTCATATTGTTTCTCCTATTGGGCTGCAAACCCCTTTAGCTCCTTGGGTCCCATATGTATTTTTAACTGACTTTATTTTAGGGCAGTTTTAGATTCATAGAAACATTGAGAGACAGGCATAGAGACATTCCCTGGGCTCATCTGGTCAACACCCTCCACCAGAATGGGGCATCTGTAGCATGGACAATCATTGCCCTCACTCAGTCTACAGCCTACACAGCATTCATGCTTTGAGCTGCATGTTGTGGGTTCACAGATCCATGTCCTCTACAATGTATACAGACCAGCTTCACTGACCTCGGATACCCCGTGCTCCACCTTGTCCATATTTTCTCAAAGTGTTTCAAAGCCCCCAGATTCAATAGCTTCCAGGAGTTCTGTTTTCACACTCATGGGGTCAAAGTGCAGGCAGATGGTGGAACCTCTGGAAGGTCATCAGACACACAACCTGGTGGTTGCAGCAGAAATCACCAGGCAAGTAGGTACACAAACAATGTCAGCTACTGATTTCCTCATCCTGCCTTCCCCACAACCTTGGCCAAGAGCCATGCTCCAAGGGGCTCACTGAGGGAGAAGAGACTCTGGGACATGCCTTGTCACTCTTGGCTATGTGGAACACCCACAATGCAAATTCCTCAGCCCAGGCCCTACTTATGCATTAACCCTTGTTAACCAAATTGATCACAGAGTACAAATGACATGATTTCATGCAGTCAGGAAGAAAAGTGAAATCATGATACTTGCACAGAAACAGAAGGAACTAGAAATCATTGTTAAGCAAAATGAACCAGAATCAAAAAGGGAGGTGTGTGTGGTGTGTTTGTATGTATGCGTATGAATGTATGTATATGTTATGTGTGTGCATGTGCTGTGGTTGTATGTGTGTGTGCATGTGTGTGAATGTAAGTATGTATGGTGTATGTGTATATATGTGAATGAATGTATGTGGTATGTATGTGACTGTTTGTGTGGGGGTATGTGTGGTGTGTGTATGTGTGGCTGTACGTTGTGTGTGTGCATGTGTATGTGTGAATGTATGTAAGTGGCATATTTGTGTGTGGGTGTTTTTGTGGGGGCATATTTATGTGTGTGTTTGGTGTATGTGTGGTGCATGTATGTTTATCTGTGGTGTGTGTGTGTGTATATGTGTGAATGTATGTATGTAGTATGTGTGCATGTTTGTGTGGAGGTGTGTGTGTGTGTGTGTGTGTGTGTGTGTGTTTGTGTGACCTTATTAGCAGAGATCCCAGAGAACTTTCTTCCTCTGAAGAAAATAAATGTTTCTTATCGCAAGAAAATAAGTGTTGGCCATGTTTCTGTTTTGTCTGTTGGGTTCTGAGGTTACAAGTGTACAAAACCACATCTTCCTTTCAATTGCATTTCAGTCATTGGGCACAAGCTGTTTTTACAGCCAAGTTGTTGTGGTAAATATTACTTGTGGATTTCTTACCAACACATAAATTATAGAGGTATTAAATAATAATAATAATAATAAAAGAGAATAAACTAATAATAAAACAGTAATAATAAATAATATGAAATAATAAGAAATAATATGAAATAATAAAATAAGAAATAATATTAATATGATGTAATAATATATTAAACAATAATGTGAAATAATATCAAATAATAAGAAATGATAATTATGATTAATAATAATAATGATTATAAGCAGTAATGCACCATCATGGGGCACATACCTTTCCTCTATGCTAATTTCTCTACTTCTTTACTAAGAACTGTGAGATATCACTCACCATATTCTTTTCTTTTTTCTTTTTTTTTTTTTTTTTGAGACAGGGTTTCTCTGTATAGCCCTGGCTGTCCTGGAACTCACATTGTAGACAAAGCTGGTCAAGAACTCAGAAATCCGCCTGCCTCTACTTCTCAAGTGTTCGGATTAAAGGTGAGTGCCACCACTCCCGGCTCACTTGCCATATTCTGCCCAGGCTGCTCATACTCTCAGGCTTGCCCTCCTGGCCATGCTCCCCAATCCATCCATCCATGGGACCTTTTTCCTGCTTCTTCTTCCCTCTCCTTCATGGTCTCTTCCAAAGACACCAAGGCCGGGAACTGAAATGCCATCAACCTTTCTTTTGCCAGCTGCAGGCATTAGATGTGTTTACTGATTGATCACAGGAGGTAGGAATGACGTAATCATAATCCCCAAAATTATCGTAAAATATGGGTCCAGAGTCGAGGATCTGGTATTAGATCAAATGTTACTTGTACTGTTTCCTCTCAGGATGAACGTCTGAAACCTAGAACATAAAAGTCCTTTTAGACAAGGCTACATCAAGCGAAACATATACACAGACTTTAGATAGATAGATAGATAGATAGATAGATAGATAGATAGATAGATAGACTTTTATATATAGATTTATATCTATATGAATATATAGATGATATATGTATAGATTTAGTGATATATGTATAGATATATAGATGTATAGTGTATAGTGTATAGATAGTGTATAGATAGGTGTATAGATATGGATATATACATATAGATGTATAGATATGTAGATATATAGATTTATAGATCTATATGTCTATATAGGTGATATATAGACATATAGATGTATAGATTGAAGATCTATAGATGATATATAGATATAGAGATGAATAGATATAGAAATATATAGATCGATATATATATCTATATATTGATATATTGTTGTAGGGGGAAATGTCACATAAGGACAGGTCAGTGTACTGACTTCAGGGGGTGAAGAGGATGGCAACCAGATAGGAAGAACAAAACTGTGAGCTAACCTGGACACTTCAGACCTCCCAGCCAAAAACCAAGGAGCATCCAGGGGTGGCTCATTACTCCAGGCACATGTGTAACAGAGGACTGCCTTGTCTCTCTGTCCACAATGGGACAGGACCAGGATGTACTTAATAAATAAAAAAATTAATTAAAAAAGGAAAAATTGAAACATAATTGAATACACACACACACACACACACACGCGCGCGCGCGCGTGTGTGTGTGTGTGTGTGTGTGTGTGTGTGTGTGTGTGTGTGTGTGTGTGTGTTATCTGGCAGAAAAAAAATGGCATTAATTCAATACTCTTTGACCTGGCTCCTGTGTGTAATATCAGTTACTGTGATCTGTCACATGACACACAACTACAGGCAATGGCCTGTGTCATAATCATCTGAGCTGACCTGAAGGTACACTGGACATATCTCCAAAATCAGAAATTCAATATTGCTTGGGTCAAGCTAAAGTCCCGAATTTGCATATCTATCAATCTGGTCTGTCTTCATTCACCTGACATGAATAAATACACGCTGGAAAATTACAAAGTTGCTCACCCTGTCACCATCAGGTCTTTTTTTTTAAATGGTGACTCAAAGGATAGTGATAAAAATAGGTGTCTCACAAAAAGTAACTCTTTCAAAAAGTGCCTCACTTGGCTACCTGTCCAGTATAAGGAGAAAGAAAAACCTCGGAATTAATCACACATCTGATTAAATCTAAGCTGAATACTTAGCTTAGATAGCGCCATTCCATTCCATGACATTGGTACTCGATAATGTAATAAGGACCAGCATTTATCACTCTCTGGCTAATGACTCTGAGCTCATTTATATTGTCAAAGGTCTTAAATATTCCAACAAAGCTAAATTACAAGAAAAACACTCTAACCCCAAATGTATGGAGATGACAGAGTTCCTTAAAGAGGAAATGACCAAATCACTTAGAGAAATCCAGGAAAACAGAAAAAAATTGTAGAAAATCAATGAATGCCAAAAAGAAGGCCAGGAAAACACAAACCAAAAAGGAGAGGAAGCCAAAATTCCTATAAATAAAGCCAAGAAAGAACACACCAACGGGTGAAGTAAACAAAACTATTCAATACATAAAAGTGGAAATAGAAACAAAAAAGAAAACTAAATCTTAGGAAATAGTGGAAATAAAAATTTAGGACTGCAAAAAGGAACTACAGAGGCAAGGTTCACCCACAGAACACAGATAAGGAAGAAAAATCTCAATCATTGAATAAGCAATAGAAGGAATGGGTAAATCAGACAATGAAAACGATAAGTCTAAATCTTCCTGATATAAAATATCATGGAAATCCAGGACACTGTAAAAGGACTAAACATAAGAATACTTAGGGGGCTGGTGAGATGGCTCAGTGGGTAAGAGCACCCGACTGCTCTTCCAAAGGTCCAGAGTTCAAATCCCAGCAACCACATGGTGGCTCACAACCATCCGTAACGAGATCTGACTCCCTCTTCTGGAGTGTGTGAAGACAGCTACAGTGTATTTACATAAAATAATAAATAAATCCTTAAAAAAAAAAAAAAAAAAAAAGAATACTTAGGAAGAGAGGAAGGAGAATCCTCCCTCAAAGTCTCAGAAAGTATTGACAACCAAATCCTAGAAGAAAAACTTCCTAACAAAAAGAAAACACAAGAATCATCAAAACACCAAACAGAAGGGACCAAAAAATAAAGTCTCTTCCTTGTGTAATAATCAAACACACAGTTCAAGGAAAGAATACTAAAAGCTGCAAAGGTAAAAAGCCAGGAAAAACATAAAGGAAGATCTATTAAGATCACAGATGTCTTCTCCTTGGAGTCTGTAGACGCCAGAAGGGTTTGCACACATGTGCCGCAGAAACAACAGATGCCTGGATTTTAATATGTAATAAAATGACTACACCGTAAATGGAAAAAATTAAGATAGTCCACGATAAACTCAAATTTAAACAACCTCTCTCTAAATATACTAACCAACACAAAGAGATAGAGGTAGAATCTAACCCGAGGAAGTTAAGGATACACATGAAAACACAGGTAGTAAATAATCTCTTACTGTCTACAAAAGAAGGGAAAGCACACATACAGCCCAACACCAACACCACCCGCAGCTGCAACAACAACAACCAAATACAAGGAGTTAGCAATCACCATTTATTGAGTCATTCAATAAAAATAAGTTTTGATTTTGGAGAAAATGTAGTCGTAAGTTGGCCCCAGGACTTTGAGGTTTTTTTTTGTGTTTGAAAGCTATACAACTTTCTGTTTCAGGTTTGGTGTGGGCGGTGGGGTTTTGAAGATAAACTTCTGAGTATACTTTTGTGTCTCTCACTGATCAGTAGTAACTTAATTCGAATAAATTCATTTTTTTTCCTTTTTTCATTTTCCCAAACAGGGTTTCACTGTGTATCCCTGGCTGTCCTGGAACACACTCTAGACTAGTTGGGTTCGAATTCAGCAATCTGCCTGCATCTGCCTCCTGAGTGCTAGGATTAAAGGAGTGCACCACCACCACCCAGCCCAATAAAGTCTTATCCTTTGCATTATCCTGGAGATTGCTTTTATCATGTTTAGGTATGGGCCTTGAATTCCTGATCTTTCCAAGACTTTTATCATGAATGGGTGTTGGATCTTGTCAAATGCTTTTTCCACATCAAACGAGATGATCATGTGGTTTTTGTCTTTGAGTTTGTTTACATAATGGATTACATTGATGGATTTCCGTATATTAAACCATCCCTGCATCCCTGGAATAAAATCTACTTGGTCAGGATGGATGATTGCTTTAATGTGTTCTTGGATTTGGTTAGCGAGAATTTTATTGAGGATTTTTGCATCCCTTATGAATATAGATGCAAAAATCCTCAATAAATTCTTTTTTTTTTCCTTTTTTTGTTTTCCCAAACAGGGTTTCACTGTGTAGCCCTGGCTGTCCTGGAACGCACTCTAGACTAGTTGGGCTTCGAACTCAGAAATCTGTCTGCATCTGCCTCCCGAGTGCTAGGATTAAAGGAGTGGACCACCACCACCCAGCCCAATAAATTCTTATCCTTTGCATTGTCGTGGAGTGTGAGTTGTGATGAACCTGACTGGACCCAACAATGTAAAGGCTTTACCACACTGCTGACATTCATAGCATGTCTCCAGTATGAATAGTCTCATAAAAAGAAGAATATACATAAAAAGAAGCTCAATGAAAAAGCTTCACCATACTAAATAGATTCACAATGTTGCTACCCAGTTAAAATTCTTCCATGATGAAGATGACTACAAAATTGTGCAAAGGCTTTACTAAATATACTCAGGGGGTTTCTCCCTCAGCCTTTCAATAGCTAGGAACAGATCTCATGACCAAACCAACTCTCAGAAAAGCAAACATTTAAATTAGTGTTTTTCCACCTAGCGGTTTGTCTTGTGTATGCCTAAAGAACTATGACATGCAAAGGCTTTACTACATTCATAACACTGACATGGGTTCTCACTTGTATGTGATCTTTTATGTCATCGTAGATGACCGTGACATCAAATGCTTTACAACACCGATTACCTTCCTAAAAGGTTTCTGTCTTCTATGTGTTCTTTAAAAATAATGGAGACAATAAAGTTGTAAAAAGTCTTTACCACATTGATTATAGAGACAATAACTTTGAGAAAAGGCTTTATCACATTGATTACATTTCTAAGGTTTCTCTCCATTATGGGTTCTTTTATGATACTGGAGACAACTGTGACCTGCAAAGGCTTTACCACATTGATTACATTCATAGAGTTTCTCTCCAGTATGTTTTTTTTAACATTTCACTCTTTTATTAGATATTTTCTTCATTTACATTTAAAAAGCTATCCTGAAAGTCCCCCTATACACTCCCCCAACACTGCTCGCCTACCCACCCACTCCCACTTCTGGGCCCTGGCATTCCCCTGTACTGGGGCTTAAAAAGTTTGCAAGACCAAGGGGCCTCTCTTCTCAATGATGGCAGACTAGGCCATCTTATGCTATATATGCAGCTAGAGACCTGAGCTCTGGGGGTACTGGTTAGTTTCTATTGTTGTTCTGCCTACAGGGATGTAGACCCCTTCAGCTCCTTGGGGACTTTCTCTAGCTCCTCCAATGATGGCCCTGTGTTCCATCCAATAGATGACTGTGAGCATCCACTTCTTTGTTTGCCAGGTATTGGAATAGCCTCACAAGAGACAGCTATATCAGGAAAGTATGTGTTCTTTTATGATATTAGAAATGACTGCGACCTGCAAAGGCTTTACCACATTGATAACATTCATAGGGCTTCTCTCCAGTATGTTTAGTTTTCTGATGTTGGAGATGACTGTGACGTGCAAAGGCTTTGCCAATTACATTCTTAGGGTTTCTCTCCAGTATGTGTTCTCTTATGACATTGGAGATAACTGGGTCATGCAAAGGCTTTACCACATTGATTACATTCATAGGGTTTCTCTCCAGTATGTGTTCTTTTATGACGTTGGAGACTACTGAGACGTGCAAAGGCTTTACCACATTGATTACATTCATAGGGTTTCTCTCCAGTATGTGTTCTTTTATGACGTTGGAGACTACTGAGATGTGCAAAGGCTTTACCACATTGATTACATTCATAGGGTTTCTCTCCAGTATGTGTTCTTTTATGATATTGGAGATGACCGTATTGTGAAAAGGCTTTACCACATTGATTACACTCATAGGGTTTCTCTCCAGTATGTGTTCTTTTATGACATTGGAAACTAATGAGTCGTGCAAAGGCTTTACCACATTGATTACATTCATAGGGTTTCTCTCCAGTATGTGTTCTTTTATGACGTTGGAGACTACTGAGATGTGCAAAGGCTTTACCACATTGATTACATTCATAGGGTTTCTCTCCAGTATGTGTTCTTTTATGATATTGGAGATGACCGTATTGTGAAAAGGCTTTACCACATTGATTACACTCATAGGGTTTCTCTCCAGTATGTGTTCTTTTATGATATTGGAGATGACCGTATTGTGAAAAGGCTTTACCACATTGATTACATTCATAGGGTTTCTCTCTAGTATGTGTTCTTTTATGATATTGGAGACCACTTTGACTTGTAAAAGGTTTACCACATTGATTACATTCATAGGGTTTCTCTCCAGTATGTGTTCTTTTATGACGATTTAAACTTTTGAGTTGTGCAAAGTCTTTACCACATTGATTACATTCATAAGATTTCTCTCCAGTATGTGTTCTTTTATGACGTTGGAGATGACTGCATTTTTTAAAGGCTTGACTACATTGATGACATTCATAAGGTTTCTCTCCAGTATAGGTTATTTTATGATATTGAAGATGACTTGGTGTTGGAAAGGCTTTACCACATTGGTTATGTTCATGTGTTTTCTCTCCAATTTGTCTTCTTTTATGACTTTGGAGATGACTAGGACATGAAAAGGCTTTAGAACGTTCATTACATTCATAGAGTTTCTCTCCACTATGATTACTTACATACCTGCAATGAAAATTGGCACATGTGATATGTTTACTACATTAATTTCCCTGTTCAATCATTTCATCAAGATAAATAAAGTTTACAAATTGGTCTAATGATAAAGATGGACCAGATCATCTGGTTTTATCACTTCATATGTTCATGGTGTTCTCCCTCATTATGGGTTGTTTTGCATCTTCGAGATATCTGTGATGGTTATTACATGGCTGACATTTATAACATCCTTTTAGACGGGATATTTATATGATGTATTTCATCTATATGAGGAAAATGGAACAACCCAGAGCTTTATAACACTAATTGCTTTCATAAATTTTCCTGTAGCGTGAATTGTACCACATTTGAATGTAAACCAGGACAAACAAAAGAATTTTCAAATTCCTAGTACCCATAAAGATTTTCTACAGTGTGAGCTTGGAGAAGTTCCCAGTAAAATTAGAAAACCAATTCATTGCAAACTTTTATCATACTCAGAATGTCTACCAAAGATAGAATCTGACAATTTTCTCACAGTTCTGGGATAGAAAGCGGTACATTGCTTCTTTCAATATCCCTATGCTAACATGGCTTTTATCAATTGTGACACATGATACATATATTAATAGAAGAGTAAAAGATGAAAGGTTTCCACACTGCATTCACAGTTTGACTTTTTGTTCCTCATAGACCTGTAATATATGAATTAAGGTTTCTCCTATGACAACGCTCTTGACTCTCATAAACTGTACCCTAAACAAATGATCAATTTCACTATAAAGATATGAGTATCACCAACTTTCCCATGGATTATTTGCTTATCGGAAGGTTTTGCATATATATTTATTACTATTCGATGTGCAATATCTAAGTCTTGTAAGTCTATATACATTGTCAGATCAGTATAGCTCTAGTAGAGGTACAAATTGAATAAAGGTATCCCTTAAGGCAATGTTTCCTAGTCTTTTTTTTTTTAAAGGAATGCTTTGATAGATAAATCAGATAAGTATATCTAGGCAGTACATTTTTTTAAGAATAGTATAATTAGGGCTGCCGTGATGGCTCAGTGGTAAAGAGCACAGACTGCTCATCCGAAGGTCCTGAGATCAAATTCTGGCAACCACATAGTGGCTCATAACCATCTGTAACAAAATTTGATGCCCTTTTCTGGAGTATCTGCGGACAGCTACTGTGTACTTATATACAATAAATTAATAAATATTAAAAAAATATTGTAACAATAGTTACACTTCAAGTATTGACATTTTACACTCCTGCTTTGATTTAGAGCGTCCATATCATAGTAAAATTTCCTTAGAGGCATAATTGCATAAGCTTTCAAGAGAAAATTACCTTTCATTTCTTCTTGAACTTTGACAATGTCTTTCAATATGATGGTTTTCCCAAGTGTAGCCTAAAAGACAATACCAGAATAATGAATGATGCAGTATTGGAAATAAGGCAAAATTCAAGGTACTGTGAATTTTCACATCACTGGACACTATTCAGCTCAGTCTTCCTTGTTCTCAATTGTAATAACAGAGCTCCATCACTAACCAAGAGACATTTTGAAATGTCCCACTATTTTGAAAAACAAAAGAAAATTCACAGTCATACCTATAACAGTGAGGTTCCAGTAGGTCTCCAGCATTACATCTTTGTAGAGACTCTTCTGAGAAGGATCCAGCAAATTCCACTCTTCCCCAGTGAAGTTCACATGCACATCATCATAAGTCACTGCATCCTAAAATACCCCATACATGTGTACATCACAAAGCATGGTACTGACATCACTGTAAAGTAAATGTACGCTTCCTTGACCATATATTCATGTAATTCTGGTGCTTCCTCCACTGACTTCCTGACACAGAAGTTATAATGTAAGTACCATAACATTTTAAAGGAAATTGAGTTAAAGGTTCACCTGTGTTGCTTATGAACATTTTAAATGAATAGGGTGAAGTCTTTCGAGAGGAATTAAAATTGAGAGGGAGATGTAGGGTGAAATAGATCAACAGTACTGAGGACACATCCCAGAAATTGTAAGAAGAATCACTAATGAGAAAAATCATGGACAAGCAGGGTGTATTTGTTCATGTCTTTAATCCCAGAGTCAAGGGCAGGTATACGTCATTGAGCTGGATCCCTGTCTGTTCTATGTAACACATTCCAGGACAGCAGAGGTTACATACTAAGACCCTTACTCCACTGCAAATATCAACCACAGATACAAAAATGATAGAAAGAACTCAGTTGTTTACTACAGTTCCTACAAAGAAGTATACATTCTCTGCACTTCTGTACTCATCTAGCAGAAACAGGAAGTGTTACGCTTTAAACTGCAACATTACTAAAACTTTACTAGCAATCAAGGCACATTTAATGGACCAATGGACAGATGAAAATATTATTAATATAAGTGTAGAACATAAAAAGCAGCATAAGGCAGGAGAGAGCGATAGATAACTCAGCCATGGAAATCTCTTGCTGGTCTTCCAGATAACAGTTGTCAATTACTAGCATTCACGGGACACATGGCTTTATGAACAGGAGTTCTGAATCCACCTTCCAACAACACTAACGATGAGGCACACATGATATTCATATTCACACACACAGGCAAAACACTCCTATTTATTTAAAAATTTCAAAACAAACACAAGAATTTGGGGAAACATCAACACCCAGAATACAATGACTCTGAACCCTCAGGCAGTATTGATGTCATGAGCATATGCCATCGTAAAAAATAGACTATAATCTATGTGCCCATGGAGCACATAGGGGGCCCCAACCCCACTCAAAGGAGAAACAGAGGAGATTGGGAGGAGGGAATCTGTGAGGGCAGGGACCTAGAGTAGGGACAGTGATCAGGGTGATAATGAATATCTAAATTATAGGATAAACAAAAAAAAAAGGAAAGAAAGAAAAAGGAAAATTTTGAGTGTATATACACTTTCATCTTCCCCAAGATGAATCTAGAAAGGCTCCTGAACTGTTCAAATGTCTAAAGTCTCTGCTGACACTCAAGATAATATCTTGAAAGCCACATCAGAAAGCAAAGTTGCAAAATCAAACAGCAAGTTATATTTTTTCAACATAAAATGGCACTGAATACCACTTCCCATTCCAATCGATAGGAATGTGCACACAGGGAGAGAAGATTGGACAAAGGCAAGAAAAACAGCAGGGCAAACACCAAATCCTATAGCTTTGTCTCAAACACATTAGAGTTCAATTGCTAAAGGCATAGATGGTGCTCTTCCTGTAACTTCTCATACATCTCTCAGTTTGGGTACTTCATCTCCCTGTAAGCATCTCTCCATGGCAGATTTCTCAATGCGTTAGTTTTCTCCACAACCTGTGGTCACAAAATGCAACTCAAGCATCAACTTCACCAATTAAATGCAAGGAACTCAAACAGAGTCTTCCCTGGAATCCTGACTCTGTCAAAAGATGGCTGGAGTGGTGCTAAACTGAAACCATAGAGAAAGAATCTATGACCATGCTATTTTCATCTTTCAGTTTCCAGAAGTGGCACAATGTGGATGATCCTGTGACGTTTGGTTTCTAAATTAACGGACCCTGCCTTGCTTGGACCACATTTGCAGCAGGTTTTGTTTAAGGTTCCATCCTGGGATGAGGAAACATGTTGAATACTCCTCCCATTAATTTAAATCTTACAAGCAGGAGGAAGTGCTACACTTAGGGTACCTTCATAGGCATATACACACAAGGGCATTTGCTCCACTAAGTTCATAGCCACTTTATTTATAAAAGTTAGAAACAGGAAAGAAGGCAGATGTTCCTCAACTGAAATGTGGACACAAAAAACCATGTTTCATTTACAAAATGGGATGCTATTCAAATATAAAAAACAAGGACATCATGAATTTTTTAGAGAAATGGGTACAATTAGAAACTAATATCTGGAATGAGGTAACTGAATAATAACCATAAGTACAGGATACCCACACTGCACTTCATAGACCTAAAGACAGTAAACAAGACAAGGCACAAATGAGCATGGTTGAATCTCACTCAGAAGGGGGTATGAAAGAGACAGAAGAGGCAGGTAGAAGGGAGAAAACTGGATGGGACTGTAGTCAAGAAAGAAGGGGAGTGTTAGGAACAGGTGTGGTAAGAGACAAGAGAATGCCAGAAAGCCAGGAAAATGAAAAGAAATCAGCAGATGCTGGGAGGGTTAGGGTGGGGGCATCTGTCGAATGTGCCTGAGACTATGAATAGGAGGGCACAAATGCGGCTAGGGAGGTGATCTTAGCTTAGATATATAGCATTGAGTTATGGACCAAGAACAGGTGACATCTTGCAGTCAGGCAGAACCACCAGTGAAGTGTTCAGTACACCAAGAAAACCAAAAACCTTTCCTCCCAAAATTTGTTCTGCTGCAAGTAAGGCAGGCACAAAGTTGAAACAGACTGAGGGAATGGCCAAACTATACCCTGCCCAACTGGTAACCCATCCCATGGGCAAGCACCAAGGCTGGCATTGCTGAGGATAATTTGTTATACTTGCAGATAGTAGCTTAGCATCATTGTCCTTTGAGAATCTCCTTCCAGCATCTGAGTGAAACATGCAGAGACCCACAACCTAACATTGGACAGGGCTCAGGGAGTATTTTAAAAGAGTTGGGGAAAGAATTGAGGGCCTCTGAAAGAATAGTAAGGCCATGAGGAGACCCTCAGAGTCAACTAACCTGGAACCTAGGAGACTCTCAGAGATGGAGCCACCAACCAAAGAGCACACACAGGCTGGGACGGAGGCCCCCACCATCCAGAGTGGGACATATCCCTTAAGCTGTTCCAGTCTGTGCAAACTGTTTCCCTTACTGGGCTGCCTTGTCTGACCTCAGTGGGAAAGGATGTGTCTAACCCTGCAGAGACTTAACCCTACAGAGACTTGACATGCCATAGTTGGGGGATACTCAAGTGGTTCCCACCCTCCATGGGGAGATAAAAGGGAGTCAGTGATGAGGGACTGTGGAAGGTGGAATGGGATGGGTGTACCGATATGAATGTAACTTGAATAAAGAAATAGGAAGATTGAACAAATACTTATCAATAGAATAAAAATATACAAATCAGGCAATAATTTTTACTCAATACTCAATATCTCAGGGCATAAGCAAAGTACAAAAGATTTTTTTTTTTTTTTTTTTGGCCAAAATATCACACAAATGACCTCTTCCTAAAGCTTTCAGTCCATTTTCCACTGAAATAGTATGACCTCAAATTCGTGTGGCTGCATTACTGTCAACACTCCAATCTTCCAGACCCTATGGGAACAACTGATTAAACTCCATGTACAGCTTTCTATGACCTTTGCCATCTCAATTTCTGATATTTTCCATATTCCTTCAAAAGAGACCAGAGATTCTGTCCAGCAGCAAAATCAGCTTTTGAAACAATTGCTGTTGTTGTTGTTATTGTTGTTGCTCTACCTTGCAACTCTGCTGATGTGATTGTTTTCCTCTGAGCAGAAGCATCTCAGGTAATAAATGTTTTAAATGGTTCTGTCAGATCACAGCCCACCATACTGGGAGCTCAGACTAGAAACTGAAGCTAGAAAATGAAGGCAAAAACATTTGACAAAAACACTACTTCCTGCTTTGCTTTCTTGCTTGGTCACTCTCTCATGCTCTGTAGCCTCCCTGAGCCTTGGAGCAGGCTGATCCAGACTTTGACCTTGCTGCCACTAAGAAGGAGATTACCTAGTGTCTTAGTCAGGGTTTCTATTCCTAAACAAACACCATGACCAAGAAGCAGGTTGGGGAGGAAAGGGTTTATTGGACTTACACTTCCATACTGCTGTTCATCACCAAGGAAGTCAGGACTGGAACTCAAGCAGGTCAGAAAGCAGGAGCAGATGCAGAGGCCATGGAGGGATGTTACTTACTAGCTTGCATCCCCTGGCTTGCTCAGCCTGCTCTCTTATAGAACCAAGACTACCAGCCCAGAGATGGTCCCACCCACAGGGAGCCTTTCCCCCTTGATCACTAATGGAGAAAATGCCTTACAGTGGGATCTCATGGAGGCATTTCCTCAACTGAAGCTTCTTTCTCTATGATAACTACAGGTGTGTCAAGTTGACACATAAAACCAGCCAGTACACCTAGGGTAGAGCCTTCAGAGGCTTTGAGCAGAAAGGTTTGTCTTGGCCTCATTCTTTTGTTGCCCTCTGATCTCTTTCAGCCCCGGGCTGCCTTTCTGGGGAACCCAGTTCACATGGCCACAGGCAGCTACAATGCTCACCTAGCTCTCTCATCCAACCCAAGACCACTTGCTTCCCAATATTGCCACCCTTCATGGATGACAGAGTCTTCCTATATCAATTATCAACACTATCTCTCAGAGACATAGGAACCAGCCATTCTGATGAGGGCACACCTCCAGATGACTGTAGTCTGAAATGTTGGGTTAAAACAACTATGACACAGAGACAATAATAAATGAGAAAGTTGTAAAATTCCAAAACCAAAGATCTAACCATATCAATTACAGGACCCCTGCCACCACATCAGGGAGATGGAGTAGTGTCTGAGCCAGGATAAAAGGGAAGGGCTCCTTGATCAGAGCATGGGAAGATACAGGGGAATGGGGTGAAGAGAGGCTGCACTGCCCTGTGGTTAGGTGTTCTTAACCCTGGATTCCCAGGTCAGTGAGACCAAAGAGGTGGCCAAACAGCTGGAAGGTGAATACAGGAGCAGATTGCCCCACAGACCTGGAAATAAGACTGCTGGTCTAAGGAAGATATGTTAACTTTGCTGGAAGGGATGAAAAACAACTTCCCATATACTGACAGCTCCAAGTTCAAAACTACAGAGTCACATATAGACTAAGAACAGGGTTGTTTAGAAGGGGGGAAAAATGAGGTCTTTGTCCTTTCCACCCTGTTTTGCAGAGTCTGATTTTGCCCTGAATGCAGTCATAAAGAGCTCTCTGTCAGGGGCAATTTAATGGGTACAGGTCCTTTTGATAAGAAGGACTTAACCCAAGTTGGAAGGTGAGTAACTATATCAATTGGGATGGAAACAGTCTCACTTCCTCTCTCAGTAAGGGAATACTAAAGTGGCACACACATAATAGAGGGCCACAAGGGGCGGTGAAGGCTACTCAGCAGATTCCACCACCTGTACAGAGGAGAAAATGAAGACAGGATGACAGCTGTGAGCCATGGAGCAGGGTTCCAAGACTGCTGTAACTTCCCAGAAATTAAGACCAGGGGCACACGACCCTTGTTCCAGGCCCTGGAACATCTTCCTAGCCCTTTCTTGCCATGACTCTCCAGCATTTCCACTTCACTGGAGTTCCACATTCGCTTTGTTCGTCTCCTTCCATGAGTACTCAAGAAAAATCAAAAAACCAAGGTACACAGACACATTTCTGACAGACAGGTCACTGATACAAAGAACAGCAATGACACATCCTAACAGCGGTCTTTCAACCCTTCAGATGGGAGTCCAGAGGGTCTTGGAGTTCCAGTCAAAGCATCAAGGTTTTATGCCTAAGTCACAGAAACTGCAATGATCAGCACAGAGCCTATTGCAATGCAAACACACAGAGGTCGTTTTTGTGAGCTCAGTAACAAGGACTCTCAGCAGTCAAACTCCCATTAGGTACAAACTGAGAGATCAAGTCTAGAGGTTTTGAGTATTTATTGTAGTTACAACAAGAGTGGGGAGTTTGCATACAAATCAGCATTGTTAATATTTTAAAAAGTGTATGTCTGGCATAATGTGCAGGAATGAAGCAAGGGGGGAAAAAATCTGACAACCATGATGGGTAAGCTGTTTTTGTTTTTGTTTTCTATAGGAGGTCTTAGTTATCTCTATGTAGCTGACCCTGCTGATGTACCTTAACTGGCTGTTGATAAGGGGATTTTGTCATGCGATTTTTGCTGGAATGTACAAATGTACATTCTCAAAAAGCAAACTGTTTGGGACTTACAAATTCATATTTGTTCCTAACCCCCTGATTATCGACAGAAACTCCTGGTTAACCACAACCATGCCTGTCTGTAGACTAGACTTTCTCCAAAGACCTACCTCACTATCTGTTACTGCAGACACTAATATCAGCTGCCCATACCACTGGAACAGAATACCACTGGAAATTTCCTCTCCTCCTGTGCAAGCCTCCTATAACACCACACATAGACAATCCCCACCTGGCCATTCATTCCTGCCTCATCCCTGTGTCTCAGCCCCCACTTGGGCAGATACTTCCTGTTCAACCACATTCCATGCCTGAAAGGACACAAGGTAAGCTTCCATAGATCAACTTCATGATTGATTTCTTACCCCAGATTCAATTTTCCCAGTTGTTCCAACATTGTATTAAACACCATGGGCTGCTTGACCTCTCTCCTGACTATGTCTCCTTGTGGATTACTAAGATCTTCTGTTCCTGCCTGTCTCTTCTCCCAGCTTTTAATATCACAAAGCATCCACTGTTGACCATACCCACCAAACAGGTCAGTAAAATAGGAAACTGTCAGTGAACACTATCTTCAAATCCATGCATCAAAGAGTAACCCAGGAACAAAACTCCCACCCAAAAAGACAAACCCAGAGGCCAGTACCTAGGTCAATAATCACCCAGAGATGGCAACACACCAGCATAGCAACATAGAGAGTAACAGCCAGGAACAATTGCAACCAAGAAATCCAAGCTCTCCCATCACAGCAGGTCTGAGAAATTAAAGCATGCAACAGATAAAGTACAAAAGAGGTTGTTTGGGGGAAGGGAGAGGAGTGAGAACCTAGGGAAGGGATAGAAGTACACAAGAGGACCTGCAGACAGGCACACAGACAGGGAGGAGAAAGAGAGCCATGAGGGGAGAGATGACAGAGAGTGCGCATGTGCAGAGAACAGAGACAGGGAACAAAAATAGAGAGCTGCTATAGCTGGTGGCTGACGTATATAAAGCACGCCTGATAACAGACATAGGGAATGGAGGCAGGAAATGACATAAGCTGTTGCTAAGTCCCTAAGAGCAGGACATGAGATTACCTGTACACTGACAACTACAGAGGCAAGGTTCACCCGCAGAACAGGAAAAGAAGACAGAATCTCAGGGATTCAAGATGAAGAGAAAAAATTGATATCTCAGTTAAAAAATGTGGATTCTAAAAGTTTCATGGCAACAAACAATTGGGACTTCTGTAAAATATGTGAAGGTGAAATTACAAACAGTCGAAATAGAAGAATATCCTCTCAGAGGTCTATAATTTTTCAATAAAACCATAAAAAATTCTGAAATTATTAAAGTCCCTTTGCCAAATAATAATCAAATCACTAAACATATGAAAGATATGAAAAAATCACTAAACATATAAAAGATATGAAAAAACTGCAACAGAAAAAAAATTTTAAAAACCTAAACAAAACAAAAACAAGTCTAATGTATGAAATCAGACCTACTAGATTTTTACCTGTCTTCTTAATGTATACTAAAAGACAAAGGGGTTTGGACATGTGTGCTACAGACTCAAAGAAACCACCCTTGTTTTCACAAGCCAGCCTAACTAAGGTCCAAAGAATTTGCGCAATAATATGGAAGTTATTCAGAGGTCACCCCCGATGGAGCAAGTGAGGAGCAATAGGAGAGACCTCACAGGTGCTCACATGTGGCTTATACTTCCCATCCAGCCCCAGAGAGGACTCACCACCCCAACTTCCACTGCTCAGCACCCTGCCCCTACCCTCTGTGGGCAGTAACCCTGTGCTCACCATGCCTCGAAATCAGAGCTTCCCTGAGGTCCTCTCACAGCACCCAACAGCAGAGCTCAGAGCAGGACACAGAGAACCATTCAAGCCTGCACAGCCACAGTGAACTTGGGGAAAGGCACCCATAAGATCCCGCCTCCTTGATTGGCCAGTGGGTCTCACCCTTCCTCAAGGTTAAAGTGTGATTCATGTCCAGGGCCAGAGCTTTTCCAGATCTCAGGTGTGGTTTGCACTACATTAGCATTTGAGCCTGTCCTCCAAGAGGACTCTCACCCCTCCCAGCCCTGGGGGAGAACTCAACATTCATGTGGGGCGTTGGGCTAAGCATAGACAGGTTGGCCTCCCTTTGAGCTGAGGTCTGAACCCTGGGAGGATGGTAATTCCCTTACTTGATGAGGAAGGCATTAATTCCCTCATGCTTCTGGAACTCAGGCTCCTGCCTAAATTACCTTCCCCAACCCCCACCCCAGCCACCACAAGAGAACAAGAGAAGCTTCGATAAAAGTCATGTAGGCAATGTCCCAAGCTTCTGACCTTCAGGCTAAACTCCTCCCCAGTTACCTAGCAACAGTAAAGCCCACAAAAAGGACTGTTCAGCCCCACCCATCTCTCTTGATCTTGCTCCTTTGTTCTCTTACCTCTCACTTCTCTCACTCCTCTCTCCTCTTGCCTTTCTCTTTGTCTTCTCCTCTCCTCTCCTCTCCTCTCCTCTCCTCTCCTCTCCTCTCTCCCTCTTACTCTCTTTCTATCTAGCCTTCCCCCTTCTAGCCTTCTAGGGGGGGCCTCTCTCTTCTACCTTCTCTCTTTCTCCCTGCCTTTCTATAATAAAGCTCTAAAACCATAGAACATCTCTGCTCATCAAGGCCCACTGCTTGGAGGAAGGGATAGGCTTTCTCCTAATGAGCCCTTTCTAATCAATCCATGGAAGGCCTTCATGTGCTCCAGTCAAGATCCACTGTGCTCACTCTCACCAAGGTGGGAACCTCTCATCCCTCATTCCTCTCTCCCATAACCCCAGGGCTTTACGAAAGTAGCCCCGGGGGCTCCCAGGTTGGGCTGCCCCTTAAAGAGGAATTTTAGGAAACAAGAGTTTTGTTTGTGGCTCAGTGCTGGGCTCAGGGAGACTACAGCTCCCTTTCACCAGATGATACCAAACAACCCTGGGAGGAAAGCCAGCAACTTAAGGGAAACACTGTTGAGCCCTCTTGGTAGCCAGCACATCGCCATCAGTGGCAAAGTAGAGAAAAGCCACAGTTGTATTAGGACAGGTTCTCTAGGTAAACATATCTCAAATCAGAATGAATTTCTTTATGGATATAGAAAGGAAATTTAATAGATTGTCTCTCTAATGTCTAATATAGAAAGGCTCTCAGCCAAGGGAACTTAGAAAAATCAAGGACGGGTTATCTCATGTTGCAGAATATTACAGCTGATATTCACTATGTACCAGAATTCTGAAGAAATAAGTATTTAGTACTTGCACTAAGAAAACCCACATCTGTTTAGTGAAAGGACATAGAAGAACCAACCAGAGTGGTCAGAACTCCTGTTTTGTCAACTGCTGAAACCCTGAGTCTCCATTGTGCCTATATGACCTCTCTCAAAAAGGAATAATCTTAAATAAGCCCATTTAATGCTTTCTTACTTTACAATTACTTTTATTTTTGAAAGTGTAATATAATCTCATCTTTTCTATTTTCTAAACCAACCCATATATCCCTGCTTGCTCTCTTTCAAATTCATTACCTCTCTTTTCATGTGTTATTTTATACATATATGTATATTCCCTAAAAATATAAACACAGCCTGCACAATTTGTATAATATTATTTATATGTCTGGCTGGCAACCAACTGGCAAAAGCACATTTTCTTAACATAGAATTAAAGCACATAAACATACTGGTTATAGCCAGGCGTGGTGGTACACGTCTTTAATCCCAGCACTCGGGAGGCAGAGGCAGGCAGATTTTCTGGGTACTAGGCCAGTCTGGTCTGAGTCAGTTCCAGGACACACAGGGCTATACAGAGAAACCCTGTCTCGAAAAATAAATAAATAAATAAATAAATAAATAAATAAATAAATAAATAAAAGCAAAAAAAAAAAAAAAAAAGCAAAATAGGACTGCTTTCAATACAAGTTCTCCAGCCAACCAATCTTCACAGTAGAGCTGGTCTCTGGTCTCTACCACTAAGGCATGCTGGAAAGTGCCACTTTTACCTTGGGGATGATAGGAGACCCATGCTTCAAGTATCAGGGAATGACTCCCAGTTAAAGGACATTTCTACACTGCCACCACTGCAGACACAAATGAACCCCTACTCCTTTGCTGGTCTCCCCACTTTTCTCCAAGGCCTAGGAACAAGCACTGAAATGTCTTTAAACTGTGAAGCAGTGACTGGAGAAATGGTTTATTGTAAGAGAACTTCCTGCTCTTCTGGAGGTTCCAAGTTTCATTCCCAGCACCCACAACCAAGCAATTCACAGCTGCCTACAACTCCAGCTGCATAAGCTCTAAGGACATCTGCATTCTGAGTGTCACACACAGATACAAATCAATAAAAAGTAAATCCTAAAGAGGAAATCAGACTAAAGCAATCTGCTCTCACTGAATTTGCTACAAAAGATTTACAAGCAGATCTTTGGGAAGACAGGAGAGAGAAAAGAAAGGGGACTAGGGTGAAGGAGAAGAACGGATACCCTAGCTCACTTCCAAGAGCAGGATGCTGAACCTAGTATTTTTCATTGAGTCTAGTCCTGACTGTGTAGGTCTACAAAGACAAATATATTACACGAAAGAATAATAGTGTAGTCCCCCACCCCACCCCCTGCCCAGGAAAAGCCTAATAGCAAATGCTTTGTTCAAGCAAAGGGAAAGGATGTAATGACATAGCTTAATTTAAAAGCTCTCTGAACACCAGCCTCTGACACAAGTATTTTAAAATATGTACCTTGATGTTAAAATTCTGAGCAAAGGAAATGTAGTCATCGGTTCACTACTGCTACACATGTGTGTCTCGTTCTCCAGCTACCTTTTGTGAGTCCAGCTGGACCTACGGAGCTGAAAACACGAAACTCTAAATTCTGTTGGGGAGGTAAAGAAAATTATGTAAGTGAGGCTTTCCCAAGCTATGGACAGCCATGGTCCCTGGAGTCACTCAGCCTCTTCCAAGCCTGCTTCAATTTTCAACCCAAACTGCTTCCTTCTCGCAGTCCCTCTTCCCCAGGATCTGGAGAACTCGCTGCATAGCCACGCAATACAATCACTATGCAGGCCCGTTCCAGGTTAAGGGCACAGCAGCTGATCATACTGTCAACAGGCACCACACAGGTAGCCCAGAAGCGGCCACCAAAGACCTTTTGGACCTCAAAGAGACCATTCTCCACATCCCTCTACAGTGCTGCTCTGTGTCAAGTAGTAGGCACTGCCAGGCCTCCCAAGATGGGATGGGCACCCCTGCCTAAGCAGCTTGGGGTCCCTGGATCTGCTCTACATGTTGGCTCAGAAGCCACAGCTGCCCCCGCCGGGCTTCTTCCGGAACAAGTTGGAGAGATCCACGCAGGGAGAGCCATCACTCCGGGGCCGCAGAGCTCTCAGGGGTCCCCGGCTCGAAGCCGCCACAGACTCTGCAGCCGAAGTTGACCTCTTCGAGGGTGGGAGCAAAGAACCTGAAACACTGCGAGGGAAATGGGAACAGACAGGAGCATTCCCAAAAAAGCCCCAAGGTGGCCAAGCAGCCTCTCCCTAGAGCAGGGAACAAAGGGCTTCTGTGTCGGGCACTGCTGGGTCCGGCTGCGTCCGGCTTTGGGGGACCAGAAACTTTTCCCGGGTGTGGGCGCAGCCGGAGGGCACTGGGTATCGGGCACCAGGCGCGGAAGCCTACCAGGTGCCCAGGGCGCAGCGCGATCCCCGCGAACCTAGCCTCCCGCCCGGCGCGGGCTACGCTACCGCTCACCTCGATGGCCGCCGCGGTGTCCCGGCACTGGGCCGTGCGCGTGGTGAAGCTAGAGGCCGTGGGCGCCTTGTAGTCCTCAAGGGTCTCGGCCACGAATTCCGACACAGAGATCTGGTCCGGCATCGCCACGGCGCCGGGGCGCGGACTGTGGCCGCCTCAGTCGCCCAGGGCGCGGGCTCGGACCCCACCGCCGCTCGGGGAATTGAACAAAGGGAAGCGCGGGCGCGGAAGTCGCCGCGGGGCGCGGGAGCCACCGCGGCAGGCCCGGGGCAGCAGTGGCGCGCGCAGCCCGCAGCTCTGTCCGCTGTGCTCCGGGAGCTGCAGCTACCGAGTCCTCTGCAAAGGAGCCAAGACGGGGGCGCGCACAGTCAGCGGGAACTGCGCGCCACCAAGCCGCTACACCGGACGCCTCCGGCGGAAAGGGGAGGGCACGACAGGGGAGGGCGCGGAGTCCCGCCCGGCGGGGCGGGGCACAGGCCTGGCCGCCAATCGGGTCGCCCGCCGCTACCGCGCCGCCAGGAAGCGGAGTCCTCAGCAAGGAGGGCCATGTGCGCTCAGGGCCTGTCAGTGGCTGTGGGCTGCTGCGTTGCATCTGCCTTCTGGACATGCTGGGGTTCGAGGGCACGCCCTCTCATGAGCTGCGGTTCCCGGCTCCCACCCCGCACCCGCCATGACCTCTAGCAACGTTGCCCAGAGGGCGTGGAGTGTAATCGGGGATACTGCTTCCCGGCTGGAAGGGAGCCCACCCTTTTGCTCCCCAATCCCACCTTTAGCCTCAGAACCCCCTGAATTCCCCACCAGAACCTCAGGAAAGGGCCAGTGAGACAGTGTGGGTAGCTCGCCCCCTACAGGACAGTGAAATCCTCCAGGGCACTTTAGCGGAACAAGATGTAGGGACAGTTAGTTGGGGATGCAATGATAGGGACCATGTTCTGTCTGTGGTCCTTCTCACAGTCTTAAGAAGCCAGGGATAAAGGGTAAAGGCAGGTGTTTTGCATAGGGAGTTGACCATGGTACAAGCCGAATGGGAATTCAAACCCATAACCTTCGACTTGGAAGAATACTCCAACCCCTATTAAGCATCCTGTTCCCTAAGCTTGTACAATTAGGGACACTCCCAGTTACCTGAAGACAGTTTTACAGTGCTAGGCCAGGCTTCACCGTGAGAATATCATAGAATGCAGTGATGTGCTGTGGGAAGTGCGGGATACCCAAGAGAACCAAAGGTAGAGATGGTTCTCAGAGAGTACTCCAACCCACAGCTGACTGATCACAGACACAATTGGGCCAATAAATCATCTGAATTAGGACATTTTCATCTATATCTCATTCAGAAATTCTCAGCTGTATTTTAAAAACCCAGAGGTTCTGAAGACACTAGTCAAAAATCACACCCTCTAACTCCCCGAGGCAAGAGGCATGGTTACTGCTGCTGCCAACAATACAGCCTAGAGAAACTTTAAAAAACCTTTTGTGTGTCTGAAAAGAAGGGAATGTGAGGGACATTATAAGCCCAACATGGGAAATAAAAGTGGTCTCCTGCTGCCATAGAACAGTAGACCAGTCCATCCTTTTAAGACTCGCATGTACAAATATGCTGTATGAGGTAGCAGCTGAGGTCAGACGTTATGTATGGCTTCTGGTATTTTACCAGCACTACCTGTGAATAAGTTCAGCCTTCAAAAATAGCTGTGCCAGTGGGTAGCTTTTATTCCTGCACAAGGCAATAAACTGCAATCCCAAAACTCTGCAACTCTCTGCCACTTTCCACCATTGTGAACATCCTTCCATTTAGTGTCTCAGGGACACACCTATCTCAGCATGTATAACTTGAGGGTATTGTGTTATAGTACAGGCTCTCCTTCACAAGGCATTTTCTGATCCCTCTGCCTCTCTTACCACCTATAAGTCCTTTTGTTCTTCTCTGAAATTGAAGAATATTCCCTGTGACTTTTCAAGGTTTTATTTTTGGAGACATGGTCTCTGTGATGCCTTGGGAAGTTAAAAGAAAGTAGTGTTTTTCCTTTACATAATATAGTACCAGTCAAACTAATCAATTTGTCTAACACACACAGACACATAGACACACAGACACACAGACACACACACAGAGACACACACACACAGACACACACACACACAGACACACAGACACACAGACACACACACAGACACACACGGACATACACATAGACATATACACACACATACAAACACAGGGACACACACAGACACAGAGAGACACACACATAGACACAGACACACACATACACAGGGACACACACACACAGAGACCACACAGAGACAAACACAAAGGGATACACATACAAACAGAGACACACACACACACAAACATGAACATAATTTAAGGTTTACATGTTGAACAGGAATCAAGAAAACACTACCCACTCTTTTGTGTGTGGTACTGAGGATTGAATCCAAGGCCTTGAACCTATAGGCAAGTGCTCGAACACAGAGTTACTACCCCAGCCCTCATTTACATATTTTAATGCATCGATAAAAGAAGATGCTTATATTACCATTAGAGACATGGACACCACTAAGTTTATTTTTAAAAATACCTGAAATATCTATTTTTAAAAATAATTCTTGTTGGGAATGGTGTCACATCCCTTTAACCCCAGCACTCAGGAGTCAGAGACATGTGGATCTCTATGAGTTTAAGGACAGCCAAGTCTACAAAGTGAGCTCTAGGATAGCCAGGGTTCTATACAGAGAAACCCTGACTCAAAAAAGATATAATAATTCTCAAGGATAAAATTGTTCTAAAACTGATTTGAGACAATATACAAATTCACTAATCCCATACCATACAAACATTTATGTTTTGCTGTAAAATATAAATGCCTTTGATCATACAGTATTCTTGTAGACCTCACTAGGGGCTCGTTCAAAATACATACCATGTAAACCTATGTTAGTTTTAAAGTCTTAGAAATCATGAATCCATATGTATTTGAGCCTGTATTTCTCATATAGAAGACTATAGTCCTATTATTTTTCCCTTGGGTGTACTGGTCTGTTTTTGTTGCTATAATATACCTGAGGTTGAAATTTTTGAAGAAGAGGAGGTTGGCTAGGATGTTGCCCAAATGGTACATTGTTAGTGCTTATCTGGAGTATATAGAGCCTGTGAGTTCATCTCTACACCGGGAGATAATAAGAACAGCAAGGGGGAGGGAGGGGAGAGGGGAGGAAGTTAGCTAATGGTTTTGGAAGCTGCCCTGGTTAGTTTTGTCAACTGGACACAAACCTAGATATAACTGGAAGGAGAATCTCAGTTAAGGAATTGTTTCCATCAGATTGGGATTCAGACATGTCTGTATGACATTTTCATGATTATTAATTGGTGTAGATGGCCCAGTCCACTGTGGGTGGCACAATTCCTAGGCAGGTGAGCCTGGCCTGTGTAAGAAAGAGGCTAAGTAGATCAAGGAAGGCAAGCCAGTAAGCACCATTCCTCCACGGTCTCTGCTTCTGCCTCCAGTTCCTGCCTTGGCTTTCCTGAATGATGGTCTATAACCTGTAGCCCAGTTAAACCCTTTCCTTCCTCGAGTTCCTTTTAATCAATGTTTTATCACGGCACAGAAAACAAACTAGGACAGAGGTGTACAGTCTAAGATCAAGCAGCCCCTTCCATGTAGCTTCACGTAGGTGGAAGCATAATGTTGACATTATTTACTTGTAAGATTGATCACAGGCTGGAAGCCAGAAAAACAGACATCAAACTTCCTACTTTAGAACTCGCTTTAATGAGAACTAATGGAGGTTCCCAAGAAAACTCCCTTAATTGCTTCCAAGGATAGTACCCTCAGTGCCCTAACTCCTCCTAGTCCCCACCTGAGCCCCACCATGACACGAAGGCCTAGGCTCCAATACAAGGACCATTAGGGGACAAACCACATAAGAGCAGTAGCAGAGAGAGAAAGGGTTTGTTATTGCAGAAGTTGGGATAAGCAAGAACTATGCATAAATTCATACAAGTTCATTTCAGATCAGTTTTTTGTTTGTTTTGTTTTTGTTTTTCTTTTCTTTTTTTGGAGACAGGGTTTCTCTGTGTAGCCCTGACTGTCCTGGAACTCACTTTGTAGACCAGGCTGGCCTCGAACTCAGAAATCTGCCTGCTCCTGCCCTCCTGAGTGCTGGGATTAAAGGCATGCACCACCATGGCCCGAACTTCAGATCAGTTTTACCACTGAGAGTTATTTTTAAAAACTAGGCCTTTGCCAAGTGTGGTGGCCATACCTTTAATCACAGCACTCTAACAAAAGAAACAGGCAGATCTCTCTTAGGTTGTGGCTAACCTGGGCTGCACAGTGAGACCTTCTCTCAGACAAGTGGATTCTTTTTGAGACTTTGAAGAGCTAAAAAGGTCTGGATAAAGACTTGTAGACCTCTGATGACATCATCAGCATCCTCTCAACAGTGCTTCTGGGAGGTAATGGAAGTTAGCAGACAGGCCTTTGTTGGGGAAGTGTTACTAGATCCTTTCAGGGAAGAAAATGCTGGAAGTCTGTCTTCTATCCTCTCTCTGATTCCCCTCTGTCATGCTGTGAGCATCTCCCCTACCCTGCATTCTTCCACCACAATGTCTTGCCTCACCTACAGTCCACAAACCAGCAAGACCAAAAGACAGAAACCTCTAATCCTGTAGGCAACATAAACTTCATCCTTTACTCAATTCAGCTAAGGAAACCAAAGGAAGAAGGATAGAATAGCCCATGCCTGGTGCCCAGTAAGATTGGCTAACAGCCCATTTTCCAGAGGAATGTTCTGCCTCTAGTAATTCCCAAGAACCTGAGGTTTCTCACTGTCCAGCCAAGGGAAATGTTAATGTTCTCAGCTCCGGAATTTTCTGGAGGCTTGGCTGGTTTAACAGACATTTCCAGTTTGCTTGCAGTTAACTTGTAAATGATTACTCTTGGAATGAACAGATCTGAGTCTTAAAGGAACTTTATGGTAAACAATGCAATAAAATCGGGACACGGACAAGGACCCGAGATGTGAACAGGGAAATGTCACTGGGACTTTCTCCTCCACCTCATAGAGTACTTACCCCCAGATAATGCTGTGAAAGCAACACATTTACACCCCAAGGTGAGAGACAGCCACATGTATGTGTCACTCACCTCACGGTTTGTGCTTTGGGGACAGACGCAGGGAAGGATTTGGCAGCACACAATTATAACACAGATGGAAACTTAGGTTTGGGGTCAATTTTTTGCTGGTGTGCCCGAAGACCAGAGAGGGTGTCAGATCCCCTTGACCTGGAGTTACAGATAGTTGGTTTTTTTTTTTTGTTTGTTTGTTTTTTGTTTTTTCCGAGAGAGGGTTTCTCTGTATAGCCCTGGCTGTCCTGGAACTCACTCTATATACCAGGCTGGTCTCGATCTCAGAAATGCACCTGCCCCTGCCTCCCAAGTGTCCCAGTGGTGGCATGTGCCACCACTGCCTGGCCAGATAGTTGTAAGCCACCATGTGAGTGCTAGGAGGAGCAACAAGTACTTTTAACTTTCAAGTCATCATTTTCTACGCTACCCCTATCACACACACATGCACAAGTGCACACATATACATGCACACATACACACACATTTTAAAGTTCTTGTCATTATTGTATGTGGCTGTTTTGCTTTCATGTATATCTGTGCACCACATGCATGCAGTGCTCTCAGAGACCAGAGAGGATATCACATTCCCTGGAACCGGAATGACAGATGATTGTAAACTTCTGTGCTGGGAGTTGAACCTGCTCTCAACCTCCCCCCTTTAAAAGGTGTTCTTCCACTGAGGTATGCCCTAGATGTGCTCATGTCTACACCACGAGTCTCTGCTCTATGTTCACGATCCCATTATCCATGATTTGTGTTTGTTTCTGAAAAGAAGAAAATACCTTAGGAAGCTCATCCTTGGGCCCAGACACTTGTGTTTGTTCTTATTTTTTGAGACAGGGTCTACTTTGTAGCCTGGATAGCCCTGAATTTTCTTGTAGACCAGGCCGTCTTCAAACTCACAGAGATTTCCCTGCCTCTACATTCCTGAGTTCTGGGATTAAAAGTAAGTGCCACCATGCCCAGTTTAGGCCTCAACATTTGAAAATGTGTGTTTTCTGGGTCACCTTTATGACTGACTTTAGAAAATGAATGACAAGCACATCTATCCTCAGTTTATTTTACAGAACAGCACACAAAGACTGTTCATTTTGTCATCTTAATAAAGTCTGTAGACTCTCCGTTCTGAAATAAAGTAGACAGTCGTAGATAACGGAGCCTTAAACTGGAGTCTGTGGGGGCTACTCAGGTGAGCTCTGCACACAGTCAGGAAAGCTGGATTTGGGAACTTGTGTATGTGGTAGAAATACTACATGGTGGTATGTCACTGTGCATCTCTTCCCAGTTCCATAGTCTGGCAGCTTGAAATTGCTTCATAGGAGTATTTACACCAGAGAAATGGGCAGCCGCTGATCATGACTGGACTTCTTGCTTAAGTGATTGTCTAAGCCAAACAAGGCAGCAGAGTGTTGTGACTTTGTTGAGGATTATATTCACAGGCAGGCACATCTGAGCCACCGCATTGTGAGTAGCAAAGATGTTTGTGGAAAAATGCTGCCAATCCTCTCTGTTATAGCAAGGAGGGCACAGGTATCATGGGCAGATGAAGTTACACCAGACATCTTTACCAGCCTTGCTTGCTCATTAACATAAACAAATGCTAACTGACATTGATGTCAGAAAGAGACTCATCTGTCAATGACACCAGCTACTTCTTTGCTGACTGAGTTGGATAATAAGCATTTCTTCTACGTCTTATTTTGTCCAGGCATGGTTAAACTGCAGACTGGGTATTGATGTAAGTACTTGGCAAAAATCAATGGAAGCATGTATGAGAATCAATTAGCTACATGGGCTTCACTATAGTGTAGCAGATATCTCTGAATGCTTTGCACGCTGTGTGCTGTCCAGTCTGTAAGTCAGCAAACATAAAATAAGTGTATTTATGGATATACACACACATCTATTTTCAGAGTCTAGGCTTTCAGTATTTACCAGCCCACTTTGAATACAATTCTATCTTTCCTGCCAACAGGCAGAGCAGTGGCCCTCCCAACTCTGATTCATGCTCCTGGAATTAAATACACATAGGATTAAAGCCCTGATATGCTGAAATGCAAGCAAAGGCAACTAGTGTTATAAATATTATTTGTCTTTCAGCAATTAAGGGAATGCCATTTGTTGTTTTCAAGCACTTAGAATAATACAAACAAGTGCCATCGGAGGGCGGGGTTTGTTTTCATGGGAAAGCAAAACAAAACAAAACAAAAAAAAAATAAGAGTTTAATTAGCACTCCATATGCAGATAGCTTTTGCTAAAGCTTTTAAAGAGTGCTTGCATACTTTATTTCTTTCTTAGGTCACAGCACTCTCTTCATAGCTGGGTGTGGTGGTGCATGCCTGTGATCCCAGCACCTGTGAGGCTGAGTGGGAAGCTTAGGAATTTGAAGCTACAAATTCCAGGCAGCAGAGCTGATTAGAAGCCAGACATAGTAAGATGCTATTTCTAGAAAACAAAACAAAACAAACAAACAAAATATCTCTCTTCCTTTAGCCTGTGGATGCATTCATAGGTTTCTCTCCCTCTCCTTTAGATGGGGCAGGCATTTCTCCAGTGTTTTCCTATTGTCTATGAAATAAAAGTGAAGCTCTTGATTCTACACTAGCCCTTCACCCAACCCTTCTCCCAGCTTCCCTCTGACCTCTAAGCACCTCCAAACCCTGCCTGCATGTGGAGGGGCCTTCCACTAAGAATAACTTTGACAGGTTCTGTGGGACTCAGACATGAATGACTGGGAAACTTTTTTATTGTGCATTTCATAACATGCGCATAGTATATAATATGCTGCATAGCCTTCTAATAGGAACAGATGACCATAGCTGAGTGATTTTTCTCATCAGCCAGGAAAACACTTCCTTAGTCAATGTTCTCCAGGCCCTTGGGACTGAACTTGAGCATCTCTGTTTCCTTGCCCCTGTTGGTGAAATTGTGGATGTATGCAGTGGACACACCAGGGATGATCAAGCACACCCACATTATGGGGAGGCCAGGGAGAATCTAGAACCACAACTCCACACCATTACTCACACTCCAACCTGTCACTGGCTCCTCAGAGGTGACCTGGCTTTACCTCTCTTCCATTGAGAAACTTACTTACTTTTACTTTCTTTCCTTCCTTCCTTCCTTTCTTCCTTCCTTCCTTCCTTCCTTCTGTTCTTCCTTCCTTCCTTGCTTCCTTTCTTCCTTGCTTCCTTCCTTCCGTTCTTTCGTTCTTTCTTACTTTCGTTTTTGTTTTTTGAGACAGGGTTTTTGAGTATAGCCCTGGCTGTCCTGGAACTCACTTTGTAGACCAGGCTGGCCTCGAACACATAAATCCACCTGCCTCTGCCTCCCTAGTGCTGGATAAAGGGCATGTGCCACCATGCCCAGTCTGAAAAACATTCTTGACCACACCATTCATTCACCTGTAGAGAGTTGAGAAGTTGCAGCACTCACCCAAGAGCCCCACACTAAAGCATCTACAGTACACTAGTCCTGCTCAGCAGAGAGTGTCAGCCACATCCTTGAGACTTCAAGCTGCCCTTCCCCACAGCTCACAGTGCCCCTCTGTGTTTCCCCCACTGAGAGCAGCTCTGCTCCTCATTGGCTTCCTGTAGGACAGGCTAGCTAGCTTCTGACCCTGGAACATTGTTGTGAGCTTCCTCATCTTCACACACCTTCATACCCTCGCACCAAGTCCTTGGCCTGGAACACTTTCTTTTTCTTGACTGCTTGGGAAGTGTCTTGGTCATCTTTCAGAATCAACCCCAAACCTGAGCCTCTGAGGGTCCAGCTCTTTTCAATTCTTTCTCAGCCTGTCTGTGCAAAATTGGTGGTCTTGGCTACTCTCCTTCCTTGAAGCATTAGACAGAGAATCTGTAAGGCAGCAGAAAAGAAACAGAGCAGAGCACAGCACTAAGGTCTTGATGCATGGGGTAGTGGGGAGGGACATGGTCTTGGAGACTGGGAAGAGGAAAGGGATGAGAAACTGTTGGAGGGTAGACCAGGAGGGGGATAATGACTGGACTGTAGAAAAAAGAACTATTATTAATAAGAATAATACTAATAGATCTTGGTGCACAGTGAGACGCCTACCACCCATTTCTCTGCCTGTCTCCATCCTCACTGATATGTGAAGTGAATGGTTTTTGGCCAAATATTGAGTCAGACAAGGTGAGAACACTCATTTCACTGAACTTACAATGCATCTCAACCCCAATCTGTTCTAGAAGCTTCCATTATAGAACAATTTGCACTATTGCTAAAGCATCTGCTTCTTAATATTTATTTATTTATTTATTTATTTATTTATTTATTTATTTATTTATTTATTTATTACATGTAAGTACACTGTAGTTGTCTTCAGACACTCCAGAAGAGAGCATCAGGTTTTGTTACCAATGGTTGTGAGCCACCATGTGGATGCTGGGATTTGAACTCAGGACCTTTCGAAGAGCAGTTGGCACTCTGAACCACTGAGCCAGATCACCAGCTCCAGAATCTGCTGCTTGATGCTCACCTCTTGCACTCAGCTTCTAGGAAGCTCTAAAATGGGGCAGACACAGAGTAGGACCTCCATAAATTTCATTCGTCTTTTTGAGACTGGGTCTTTCTATGGATTCCCTAACCACTACTAGAAAACTAATTGCATGGCACCACTTAGCTTTTGGAAGGCAGAATGAGAGGTGACATGAAATCCTTACTGAGAAAAAAAAATCCTTACTGAGAAAGCCATTGGTCTGCCATCTGCCAAGACAGAATGGGGTCTTCACCCATGATAGGTTAGGCAAGCTGCTCAAGTAGTCTGGGAAACTTATTTACAGAGGAATGTACATGCTGGTTGGGAGGGTGGCGATTGGACCACCTTGCACTTCCCGACACTGCCCCCAATCAGACACAGTAACTTTCAAGCCTCCTCCTCCTCCATGTTGGAAGCCTAAGGATCAAGATGACAGCCATGAACACAGTTCCATATGAATAAAGGAACTCCTGCCTCAATCTGTGGTGTGCCAACTGTGGTCTGGAGAGCAGCAGCTATCTGGGAGCCTGGTAAAAATGCAGAACTCACTCCTACCAAGACTTAGGGAGACCTCGAGCTAACTCGTTTGCACTTAACCTTTGAGAGATGTTTTTCTAGCTTACACAGGGATACACCAAAAACAAGGACTTTGTTTTCTCATCTTGTCAGAAGGCTACAATTTCAAAGCATGTGAACTCTATTGTACTATTGGGATTTAATCTTAGAAAAATCAGAGGTTTGGGTCTCTATCATATGAATGTGTCATTTTGAATTTGTGTGTATATGTGTGTTTAGGCTCATGTGCCCCCCAGGTTATCCTCTAAATTGATACATAGCTAAGGATAAACTTGAACTCCTGAGCCTCCTGCCTCTACCTCTCATATGTGGGAATACACTCTATGCACAGTTTATTTTGTTCTGGGGTCAGGGTGGGGGCAGGGGTGGGTGGAGTTACAACTCAGAGTTTTGTGCATGCTGGAGAAGGACCCTATCACTGAGCTACATCTACAGTCCTCCTGTGAGTCCTTTTGAGAGAAACAAAATGAGGTGACATAATAATAACTGGGGCAGGGGCAGGACATCAACAGTGGCAGTCCTAGAGGAAGCAACTTTCGAGCTAAGTCTGAGATGAAGAGAAGAAACAGCTGAGCCTAAGGGGCTGGGGAGAGTCCTCCAAAGGAATGTAGAGAGCCAAGGCCCTGAGGTGGGAACTTGTTAGCTGTGAGAAAGAAGGCCTTACCTGGGTTAGAGCCCTGCCCTCAAAGGAAAAGAAAGCCTATCCGTCCTGCGGGATTCAGTTATTCGTAGTTGCGCGGGGGACCACAAACCTGGAAGGAGATGAGAGGAAGGGAAAGAAAGCAGGAGACCAAGCAAATTTGTCCAGGTCTCGTTTATTATGCTGAGGTGCCTTATTTTTAAAGCATACATCTTGGGGAGTAGGGGAGGGGTCGAGGGGGGATTTTACAAAGAACAAAGAAGCTGGCATCTGCTGACATGGGGGGCAAAGGCAGGCACCAGGCAGCGGGCACTCTGCATCTTATCTTCAGAACATAGATCCTCCTTGACAGCCTTGGGTGTCAGGCTGGGCTCAGGTGTAACTCCTGTCCTTGGATGGCATGGGAATTCAGGAAGAGATAGGGAAGAGGGGACTATAATTCAGCTTTTACAGCCTCAAGTGCCAGGAAGGGAATAGGGAGGAGGGGGTGATAACCAGCTCCTAGCAAAGGCCATTTCGCCTAAGGAGATTGTGAAGGGCTCACTTTCTCACGGGATGGTCTCTGACAAAAGCCACTGCTGCAGACATTGGCAGGCACTGACTGCACAGGGACCTAGAACCTTCTAGAGTGTGGTTTTTCATGTCTGCAACTAACATGACTGTCGTTTCACTTTAAAAACAAAGAAGACTTGACTCTGGGAAGATGGCTCAGCAGGTAAAGTGGTCACTGCTCCAGCATGGGGACCCCTAACACTCAGGTACAAACTAGGTGTGGCAGCTTTTCATCCCGTTGTTGACAGACAGAGGCAGGAGAATCCCAGGGACACACTGCTCAGCACTGTAGCCAATTGGTGAGCATCAGGTTGAGCAAGAGACCCTATCTAAGCTTAACAAGACAAGAGGGCAGGGGAGGAATGAAAGGGGATATCCAACAATCCAATGTTAACAGTACTCCAGAAACTCACACACATGCATACACCACACACTACACTCACACTCACACACACACACACACACACACACACACACACACACATTAATATTCCTTTGGCTGCTTGTAGTGAAATGATTTCATGGGTTAAGGGTGGAGCCAAAACAGATGGTAAAGCACTTATTAGTGATAGAAAGTCAGATTACATCCACCTGTTAAATTAATTACCTTATATTATTTGTACAAAATGACAGGGTTCATTATCAAATTATACATGGGTGTGCTTTGGTAGCACACATCAAGGAAGTAAAGGTAGGAGCCACAGTGGGCTCCAAATAAAGGGGGCTCCTCCCAGTGCTGGCCTTGCTGCCTGCTGCTAAGCTCGCAAGCGATGGAGGTGGGCGTTGTGATGAGCTACAGGCCGCAGAATGCAAGAATTAGAAGCTTTTGTTGAATCCTGGGTTTTAAGAGCCTATCAGAGCTCTGGAAGAGTCCCTCCTGACCAAGCACTAGCTTTTCATTGGACTCTTAATTCTCATCATGTGTCTCCTCCAAGACCAATCTGGGACTTCCTAAAAGCTTTGCTGAAAAATAGCTGGCACAGTCAACTGCATGTCAATCACTGACTAATTAATTAATCACTAATTAATTACTCACTAATTAAAAAAATGTCCTACAAACTTGCCTACAGTTTATATGAAGTATATGATTCGGATAGTTAGAGAATACATATCTGGAGATATACATATACACAGATATGAATATGTGTGTATATCCATCTACAAATATTATCGCAATCAAAATCGTAAATCAAATGGGTTGGGGTATAGCTTAAAAAAATTTAATAATGATTGAAAATTCAAATTAAAGCTCAGTGGAAAGAGTAGACTATTTAGCATGCAACAAACCCTGTGTCTTAGTTAGGGTTCCTGTTGCTGAGACAAAACACCATGACCAAAGCCGGTGATGGTACACACCTTTCATCCAGCACATGGGAGGCAGAGGCAGGCAGATTTCTGAGTTTGAGCTCAGCTTTGTTTACAGAGGGAGTTCTGGGGCTGCTGGGCCTACATAAAGAAACTGGTCTCTGTCTCCAAAAACGAATAAAACAACCCCGAACAAACCAAAGAACAAAAGCAAATTGGGAAGGAAAGGAAAGGGTTAATTCCATCTTTTGCTTCCACGTGTCACGGTTCCTTATTAAAGGAAGTAGGGGCAGGAACTCAGGGCAGGTACTGAAGCAGAGGCCAGTGAGAAGGGCTACTTACTGGCTTGTTCCTCATGAGTTGCTCGGCCTGCTTATACATTCCAGGACCACCTGCCCAGAGGTGCCCAGATGGGTAGGGCCTAACCCTAATAGTCACTAATTAAGAAAATGCCCTTCAGTCTTGCCTACAGGTCAGTTTTGTGGAGGCATTTCTTAAAAAGTATGGTTCACTCTTCTAGCTTGCGTCAAGTTCATATATGAAAAGAGATAGATGAATAAATAAATACATTTACCCAGGAAACACTTGTTTCATCCCCAATATCACAAAATAGGAAAGTAGATAATGGTTGACAAATATAGATTATAGATGATAGTGGTGAATAATAGAAGACAGTTTACCAGATAGATAGATTGATAGATAAATTTTAGATAGATAGATAGATAGATAGATAGATAGATAGATAGATAGATAGATAGATAGATAGATAGAGAAGATGATAGAAAATAATGATTCAGGTGATAGGTAAAAGATAATAGAAGAGAGATGGATGACAGATATGATACTATCTATAGATGATAGGGAATAATAAGGTACATGACTGGCAGATGAAGAGGTAAGAAAAGAGAAGACAGAGCTAGGTAGATAACAAAGACAATAGATAAATAAAGTAGCCGAGCATGATAGCCTGATTCTTTAACCACAGTACTCAGGAGCCAGATCAATAGGATGTTTGTGAGTTCAAAGCCAGCCTGATCTAAATACTGAGTGCTACGATAAGTAGGGCTATTCAGAGAAAGCTTGTCTTGAAAAACTAAAACTAAAACAAAACCAAAATGCAGATGAAATAGATGACAGGTCTAGATCATAGAAGAAGTTATCACAGAGATTGATTGTCATACAGGAGATCTGTAGTTAATAGAGACAGATACTAGAAGATAAGATTAGCTGGATAAGTAGATGAAGATAGAACAAATATAAGGGAAGGTCTGGTAATGGAGCATGGGAATTGTTAGACCACAGAATGAGAGGACAGCCTAGTTGGAACTGGGCAAGCATTCCACATTTCTCCTTTCATAAGGACAGCAGTCATATTAGTTACTTCCTATTGCTGAGAACCCCCCGCCTCATGACCAGGAGTTGAGAGCTCATGTCTATCTTTTTTCTTCATTTTTCCACAATAGTTTTCTTTCTTTTATTTTTTTTAAAGAAAATATTCGTTTTCATTCTAGTGCAATAGTATTTCACCTGCATGAATGTCTGTGTTACACTGTCTGATATCCTCGAGCTAGAGTTACAGACAGTTGTAAACTGCCATGTGGGTGCTCACCTCAGGATTCATTCCATCAACAGCAGCCCCACGTTATTTCAGAAGTATTATCCAAGAATGGGCTATAAACTCCAACACACAGAATAGTCCAGCAAAACCTCCCCTCTCCACCTGTTCAGAATGCTGTGTCTTTTCTCATGGCCAGCCTAGGCCTCTCCACTCCTGGGTTGCCATAGGTACAGTCCTCAGCATCTTTTCTCACCTACTGGGGCTATGGTTGCAATGACCATGGTCCAAGCCATGATCATCTCTTTGGATGTGATCCCGTGCCAGAGCTGCCATGATGCTGAATTAAAATATCTCTCCACATGCGTGCTAGGCTTTGAACTCAAGTCATGCTTGCCCAATAAGTGCACTTGCCCTGACCTCATTTTCCAAATCTAGATTCTGGGAGGCCTTACTTAGACCTTTAAAATTAGTCTTCAGGAGAGGAGCTCAGGTAGCTTGTATGCTTAATAGGATTTCCAGGATTTTCCATCAAACAAAATTCAGAAGCTTTATGTGGCAGTTAGTGGAGAAGATCAAAGCCAGAGTGTTGGGAATTTCTTTATGAGTGTAAGCAGGCATGGGGTCATTCTTGGAGGTAAGTGAGCAGTGAGCCCATTCCAGAGCCCACAGTCCAGCAAACCTCTGAGGATCCGTCTACAAAATAATGACTGGAGAATAAACATGGCCAAAAAGTAGGGAAAACACTTGCCACAAAGCCTAGTGACCTAAGTTCAGTTCTCAGAACCAACATGGTAGAAGAGAGAACCAAGTCCTGCAGAGTGCCCTCTGATTTCCACATTAGTGCATGCTCACACAAAGATAATGAGAAATACTTTTAAGACCAAAAGCGTTCCCAGTGGAGCTGAAAGTGTCTAATATCCATGCTTGGATCACGCCTTTGCTCTCCTGGTATGTGTTTGAGGCAGAGGGATTTGCTTGTAGGATTCTGAGCTACCTGTAAGTGGGAGCAATGCCCAAATCACAGAGGCGACCTAGTCCCTACAGACTGTTTTCTCAGTGCAGTGGAATTCATAGTGTCTGATGCCCTGTGGGGGGCTTTCTTTGCAAAAAGCTTACATATTGTTTTCCTGAGTCTTTTTGACTTGCTTGGAAAACTAACTCTAGCAGCCTGAGGGTTGGGCATAATCCCCCAGACAGCAGTGGGGAGCCAGGCACTTTGCCCCCAAACTTTCCCTTTTCTGTTAGTGCTTAAAAAACAGGGTTACATTCTGGTTCTGTTTGTTCCAGTAATCCTCTCCTCTCTCTCCTGACCTCTCCCACTCAGCTTGGGCTTCACAGCCAATGCTGATCTCACTGGCTGACTCTGCATTGCATTTTGGTGAGTCCCACTTACTAGTGCCAAGAAGTAAATGCAGAAGCAGGTAGCTCCTGTCCTGATCAAAGTTTCCTAGGGGCTCCCAGCCTCCCCAGGGCCATGCCCTGAACCCTCCCCTGGGTAGAACCCCTGAGTGTGGCAAAGAAGGTCACTACATGGGCCAGACCTGTAGAAATGTCTGGTTAGGCAGGCTCTCTGGGTCCCTCTGAGTAATTAGCTGGAGATGGGAGCCCAGCAAGGCCAAGACCAAGGGATTTGACAGCAGGGTTGCCAGCTGATCAATGTGGTCCTTGTCCCTTGTTCCAAAAAAGATGACACAGTGATCCAGCCTGAAGCTTTTAGGAACAAGCAGCATCCCTGGAAGATGCTGCTCACTACTGTGAAGCAGGAAGAGCACTGATGGCAAGCCAGGAGTAACCTCCATCCTTCATGTCTCAGGGGACTCATAGCCCATATAAGCAGGCTTCTCCCTTGTCTGAAGTCTGATCCTACAGATCCTGTCCTGGCTAGTTTTATGTCAACTTAACACAAGCTAGAGCCATCTGAGAGGAGAAATCTAGATTTAGAAAAATGCTTCCATAAGATCCAGCTGTAAGGCATTTTCTTAATGAAGAAATTAAGGCAATTTCATAATTAGATGTGGGAGGGCCCAGCCAATTGAGGGTGCTATCATCTCTGGCTGGTGGTCCTAGGTTCTATAAGAAAGCAGGCTGAGCAAGCCAGGAGGAACAAACCAATAACTAGCACTCTCTCCTTCATGACCTCTGCATCAGCTCCTGCCTCCAGGTTTCTGCCCTGTTCAAGTTCCTGTTCTGACTTCCCTTGATGATGAACTGTGAGGTGGAAGCCTAAGCCAAATAAGCCCTTTTCTCCCCCAAGATGCTTTGGTCATGCTGTTTCATCACAGTAATGGTACCCCTGACTTCAACAGGTCCCTTTTCAGATTAACTACTTGGGGCAGTAAAACATGCTCACTTTCACGGAGGTCCCAGTGGTTGCCAACTCACAGGGAGTGGACGCTTCTCTTGCCCACTGTTCACTGTCTTTGTTCTTCTCCCTCTAATTATCTAAGCAGAAGCTTCAGCACCACTTTCCAGGCTCTTCCTCTTCAACTAATGACAATCAGTTGGCAACGAATCCACGTGTCATTGGATTGGATATTCAGTTTATTATCCACGGGCACTGTGGTCCTGAGCCCTCATTTCCCATTGTGCCCTTATCCATTTAGGTCTCTCCTCATCTGCAAGTGTTATTTTATAATAAATCTTCCCATCTCTGGGTTAATGAACTTTCCAATCACCCTGTTTACTGGGTGCCAGACTCTTTCCCATAGTGATCCTTCTAAGAAGCAAATGTAGTTTTAAGCGGCTCAAAATCTTCCAGGGTCTCCCTACAGTCTACGAATAAACCCTAAATTCTTCAATATGCTCTAAGAGATCCTTCATGGCCCAGAATGCCTGAATGTGCTGCCTCACTTCTCCTCCAACCTTGCTTGTACCCAGAGATTGAACCATAGTCTATTGACTCAGGTATTTCCTCACTCAGTTCTTGCTTTATTTTTTTAAAGGTTTATCTATTGTATGCATATGAGTACAATGTAGCTGTTTTCAGACACACTAGAAGAGACCATCAGACCTCATTACAGATGGTTGTGAGCCACCATGTGGTTGCTTGAAATTGAACTCAGGACCCCTGGAAGAGCAGTCATTGCTCTTAAATACTGAGCCACCTCTTCAGCCCCAGTTCCTGCTTTATTTATCATTACACAATTAGTGTTTGGGAGGGGTGGGGCTGGAGCATACATATAAGGGAGTGTGCATTTGCCCTAGCATGAGGTCAGAGGGCAACTTGCAGGAATTGGTTGTTCTATCTTCCCATGATTTAGGTCACAGGATCAAACTCAGGTTGTCTGCTCATGGAAAGTCACCAAACCACTTCAAGAAGGTTTGCATTTTCAAAGTATCTCCCTGATTGGAAATGAAAGAACATTTTGAAATCCAGGCATAGTGGTACATGCCTTGAATCCCAGCACTTGAGAGGCAGGGACAGATCTCTGTGAGTTTGAGGCCAGCCTGATCTCCATAGTGAGTTCCAGGTAAGCCAGGACTACATAGTGAGACTATGTCTCGAGAAAACAAAATCCAAAACGAATGCTTTGAACCCAGATTACCACATGGTCTTCTGTGCTTAACAGAAACCAACCAACCTTTCATCCACTAGGGCTGACTTTCACTTCAGTCTACCTGATGAATTCATTCCCACAGTTCAAAACTCAGCTTGCAAGCTTTAAAATTCAAGAGCACTCCTTCCCTTGCCATGTTGAGCATATCTTCAACAATTCCCATGGGACCTTGTTCTGTTATAGCATGTGGTAGTTTAGATGTGAAATATCTGCCGAAGACACAAGTTTTGAAGAATTGCTCCTCTAGTTGTGGCCTGAGGAAGAAAGTTAGATCATTGGGAGCATGCCTTTGAGGCACTGTTGGGACCTTGCTCCCCTTCCCCTCCCTGCTTCTCTGCCATGGTAAACCTGCTACATGCTGCTACCATGATGCACTAAGTTGCTAGATGCCCAAAGCTACAGGGCCAAGCAACCGTGGACTGAAACCATGAGCCCAAAACTAACTCTTTCCTCCTAAATTGATTCTTTCATTTCACCATAGTGATGTAAAAGTGAGTGACACACAGCACTCTCCACTCACAGATGAGTTTGCAGCAGATCAGGTATATAATCCTTTTTCACTAGATGAGTTTGCAGCAGATCAGGTATATAATCCTTTCAGCTTTATGTCCCTAAAACCCAGCACTTGATTTAATTGTATTTTTTGAATGGATACATTTATACTGGTGTGTGTGTGTGTGTGTGTGTGTGTGTGTGTGTGTGTGTGTGTGGTGAGAGTACAGAAAGGTCCCCCTTTGAATCATAGAAAATGCCTTTATTCGCTGTCTTTCTCTACTGGAGGACCCTGTCCATCTAAGACCCAAAAATCTTGTAAGGGATAGGTGGACCATGTGTATTGCTCAATATTCCACAAACAGATTTCTAGAAGAAAGGGAAAGAGGGCCTATTTTTATTTATTTGGTTAGGTTTGGCTGTTGCTGTTGATGTCCTGGGGAGTCAAACCCAGGGTCTTAAGCTTGCCAGACAAGCACTCTGCCATTGAGCTGTTCCTTAGCCCAAGGAGGCGGGGGTTGAGAATTCTCCCAAAATTGCATGATTTAGAATAGAAGTCTCTTGAACACAGACCTACATGGAAGGTGTAAACTCACAGTAGGCTTCAGTGAAGCAGGGCAGAAGGCCATGCATACCGTGTGACATGGAACTATGGGGAGGAAGCGTTTCCTTGTCCTTTACAGTTGGCAAGATCGACCTGCAGGTTTCCTGGGCTCCATGGCCTATGGGTGACATTGGAAATAAGAGAAATAGGTAACTTCCCCATGATGAAAACAGCTCCCCAAGGACTAGACGTAGTAAAGCTTGTGAGGTTTGAAAACCAGAAGGGGTGTTTGGGTGAGAAGCTTGACTGAATTTGTGACTAAATCCTATCAGTCTTTAGTTGACATTAATCAGTTTAGGAAGAAGCAGGTTGGGACTCGATTTCAGAATGCACCTAACATCTTTGCTGAAATGGTAAGCTGATTTCTATGTACGAATCCTTAAAAACTGAGATTCACTCATTCTTTCATTCATTTCTTCATTCATCCAGTCAACATGTTCATGAAGGACTGCTTTTCTAATATTTTTATTTTATTTAACACTTTAAAAACTATTATTTTATCACTTTTATCATTATTAATCTGTTTGTATCACACACATACCACAGTATGCATGCAAAAGTCAGGGGACCATTTTCTTTTCTTTTTCAAAATTTTTTTTATTTTTAAGGTTTTATCTATTTATTATTTATGTGTACACTGTTGATGTCTTCAGACACACCAGAAGGGTGCATCAGATCCCATTACAGATGGTTGTGAGCCACCATGTGGTTTCTAGGAAGTGACCTCAGGACATCTGTAAGAGTAGTCTCTGCTCTTAATGACTGAGCCATCTCTCCAGCCCCATCTGAGGACCATTTTCTTTCTTTCTTTTCTTTTTTTTTTTTTTTTTTTTTTTTGAGGACCATTTTAAAGAGTAAGTCTTCTCCTTCTACTGTGGGTTCCAGGGATTGAACTCAAGATGTCAGACTTGCCTGCAGGCACTGTTACCTACTGAGCCTTGTTACTGGTCCAAGCATCACTTTTGTGCCTAGCAATGACTCTGCACAGTTTATTTCTCACAACAACTCTTTAGTGCATCTATTATAATTGCCACTGTGTTACTTACAAAGCTAAATAAGTCGGGCGTGGTGGCGCACGCCTTTAATCCCAGCACTTGGGAGGCAGAGGCAAGTGGATTTCTGAGTTCAAGGCCAGCCTGGTCTACAAAGTGAGTTCCAGGACAGCCAGAGCTACACAGAGAAACCCTGTCTTGAAAAAACAAAAAAAAAAAAAACAAAAAAAAAAAACAAAAACAAAGCTAAATAAGTGTGCTTAGTTTAGGACATAATGTAGGGTTTCAGTCTGGGTCCTCTCCCTTTAAGAACTGAGGCATGCCAGGAAATACCAATGACCTGCAATAGAAGGTCCTATCCTGGAACTCACTATATAGACTAGGCTGGCCTCAAACTCACAGGTTGTGACTACTTCTGCCTCCCAAAGTGCTGGAATTGAATTTTATGCCACTATGCACTTTGATTGTTTTATTTTTTTCGATTATGTGTGTGAATGCACGTGTGTGTGTGTGTGTGTGTGTATGTGTGTGTGTGTGTTTGTGTGTGCTCACCCTCAGGTACTTTCATGAGTGCACTTTCCCATAGAAGCCAGAAACCAGAGTGTGATCCCCTGGCTGTAATCCCCAGTTGGGAATGCTGGGAAATGAACCCAGATGTTCTGAAGGGGCAGTAGATCTTAATTGCTGAGTCATCTCTCATTGATCATTGAGTCCTCTCCCTGGCTACAGGAAGAACCTTTCAGACTGGCAACCTGTGAGGCAGCTTCTTGGCACTGACAGAATTTGGAGATGCAGAGAAGAGGATGAGATCACAGAGCAAGTGATTGCATGCAGCTCTGGTTCTCAAGATCTATCATCCTGGAAGGATACAAACATCAGGAGGTGTTGAAAACAGAAGGGTGGAAGGACTGAGTTATGCTACCCCCCCCCCCGCCTTTGGCACTAACCTTTGAAAATTCATAGCCGCTGCTCCAGTGATCCAAAATTTAAGAGGCTAAGAAGGGGCCTTATGCCATCCAAGCACACATCAGGTAGGAGGGCTTCAAATTAGCAGAACAACCTCCAGATCAGACTCAGTGTTCGATTTTATCTTCCTAGGCAATAAAACGTGAAGCACATTCTTTGGCCGCTAGGAGAAAGGCAGACTGTGGGCTTTTCCTAATTCTTTGGAGTTTTATACCATGTCAGTTATTATAGCTCTGCTTACCACAGAGCCTGTGTCTCTGGAGCTAGAGCAGGCTGTGGATGTAAAAGGAAGTGTGGTCAGAACAGTAAAGCTCATGGTGGAGGGAGCACTTGGTATCCAGGATCTTAACTCTTTCGAGAACTGTTCAGCGAACAAATGCATGTCTGACTGACTGGGGTTAGAGCTCACTCAGTCCTGGCTTCAAGTCCCAGCACTGCACAATGTGGGTGTGGGGATGGTAAGGCCTGTTATGACAGCCCTTGGAGGGTGGAGGCAAGGTCAAAGTTCAAGGCCATTTTCCTCCTAGCAGCAAGTTTGAGGTCAGCCATAGTTATATTGAGATCCTATTATTATAAACACACAAATATAGAATACAGTTTGTATCTACATTACATACCAGGACTCCTCTGGGAAACACTCACTAGTCATTAGGGATCTAATTTACATGAAACCTGTTACCTTAAGCTCTCTACTTTTATGGATGCTTTAGTGTGGTCTATGATGTTCATGTCTAAGGGGTTTGCTACCATTCAAATTTATTATGCTTTCAAAAGTACTTGGTAGATGGGATTGCTTTCAATCTTATAATTTCATAGCTATCTTGTGAATAGAGTTTAGCATATATAATATAATTATACTATGCAGCCTGATGATTATTCCTTCATGATAAACATCTGCTTACAAGGATCAGTTCTTGTATAGAGTAATGGTAAGTTTTCCATGTCTGGAACACAAGTTCTCAGAAAGAAAAAAAAGACGGGATTACTTGGTGAGACAATTTTTTTGGTGCAAAAACACTGGTGTCCAAGTCTCTGTCTTCAGGCTTACCAAAGTGCTGGACTCAAAGATGAAGAACAGTTGGCATGAGAAGTAGAAAGGAGCCTTCCGAAGATAGACCTGGGTCATTCAGTCCCACACCTGTTGCTGCTACTATGAATGGTGCTGATCTCTGACCCTAACCCAGAGGGCTGGACCCAACGACTAAGCTGAATAGCAGGAATCATGGTACTGGAATGCTGGCCAGAGGGCCTTTAGCAGGTGAACATTGTTGTAGAACACAGCCCTCTGACCAAAACACACATCATCTTTATCATGTATTCTCCCTCATCAACCATGCATTCTCTCAAGAGATCATTAGAAGCAACCTGTGGAATACTGACCTTCCCTCAGATAAGGAGTCCCTGGATCCTTAGGTGAGACTCCAGCTTCTCCTTGCAGGCATTTAATTCAATTCTGCCCTAATTGTACTAAATCTGGGGCTTAGGGATTATTAAAGCACAATGGCTGTGGAGGGGATGTAGTTAGATGGGATGTATCAGATGTGCTGTGTGAAGAGTTTCCTGTGTGCCTTCTTAGGGTTCACCCATGTACCTGCTTGTAACTCTTCACCCCCACACTGTAAGGAAATAGTTTGCTTAGTTTGTTTTCTATTGGTAGGATAGACTGCCATTAGCAGAAGTGACTTGGGGTGGAAAAGGTTTATTTCATCTTACAGCTTGTAGTCCATCATGACAGGAAGTCGGGGTGGAGCTAAAAGCAGGGACCTGGAAGCAGGAACTGGAAAAGAAGCCATGGAAGTATGCTGCTTACTGGCTTGCTCCCATGGATTGTTCAATCTCTTTTCTTAGGCTGTTCAAGAGCATGTGCTTAGGGGAACACCATCCCTGGTGAGCTGGGTTCTCCTCTCTCAATTATCAGTCAAGAAAACCCTGCAGATTTGTGTATAGTAAATCTGATGGAGGCATTTTCTCAATTGTGGTTCTTTCTGTTTGACTCCAGCTTGTGTCAAGTTGAGAAAAAACTAACCAGGATGTAACCTCAGTAAATTCATTGGTTCTGCTGGATGATCCTCAGTAGAAACATATGTTGGTTTGTCACTGGGGCCTTAGGAGGAGGGAGTAGATGCTGCTTATGTTTCTCCAGAGAGAAACCAAGGCCTATCATTGCATATCTAGCCATAGAGTAAGAAGGAAGAATTCCCAAGATAATAAGACTAAGCTGGCATGCTAAGCCTCATAGAAGCAAAAATCTATGTTCTGTGTTTTTCCCCATCAGTTCCTTAGAAAGCAGATCCCTTGGGATGATAGAAAGGGAAAGTGGGTTCTTTGCTTTTCTGTTGCTATAACCCCTCACCAAAAACAACTCATGGAATACAGGGTTCGTTTTAGCTCATAGCTACTGTGGGATACAAGTCTCTCATGACAGGAAGGCACAGCAGCAAGTGATAGGTATAGAGGGAGGAAGAGGAGGTTGAAAGATCTCATATTCAACTCCATTCAGAAAGAGGACAAGAGCAAAAGGGGAAGTGGGGAACATTTATAAACTCTGGAAGCCCACCCTTATGCTATGCTTGCTCCAGCAAAGCTATACCTCCTGAACTTCCTCTGACAGCACCACCAACTGGAGATTTGCTGTTTAAATCCCTGAGCCTTTAGGGCAGTGGTTCTCTGTGGGAAGCCGCGCCCACATTCGCCGTCACAAGATGGCGTTGACATCCTGTGTTCTAAGTTGGTAAACAAATAATCTGCGCATGTGCCAAGGGTATTTACGACTACTTGTACTCTGTTTTTCCCGTGAACGTCAGCTCGGCCATGGGCTGCAGCCAATCAGGGAGTGATGCGTCCTAGGCAATTGTTGTTCTCTTTAAAGAGGGAAGGGGTTTCGTTTTCTCTCTCTCTTGCTTCTTACACTCTGGCCCCATAAAGATGTAAGCAATAAAGCTTTGCCGCAGAAGATTCTGGTTGTTGTGTTCTTCCTGGCCGGTCGTGAGAACGCGTCGAATAACAATTGGTGCCGAATTCCGGGACGAGAAAAAACTCGGGACTGGCGCAAGGAAGATCCCTCATTCCAGAACCAGAACTGCGGGTCGCGGTAATAAAGGTTCCCGTAAAGCAGACTGTTAAGAAGGATTCAACTGTATGAATTCAGAACTTTTCAGCTGGGGAACGAGAATACCAGTGAGTACAGCTTTGCGAGGTAAGTCTGATCTTGAACTTTCTAACGAAATTCAAGACAGTCTATCAGAAGTAAAGTGGAATATGTTTGGCCTTGAATTTTTTCTGGTGTTAGGAGCCCTTTTGTTCCTTTTCACATGTTATCAAGTGATTAAGATAGGGCGGATTCTAGAGGAAATTCAGGACAAGCTATCAGAAGTAAAGCGGGAAGAGAGAGTAGGAACAAAGAGGAAATATGGTACACAAAATAAGTATACAGGCCTTTCCAAGGGTCTTGAACCCGAGGAAAAGTTAAGGTTAGGTAGGAATACCTGGAGAGAGATTAGAAGAAAAAGAGGAAAAAGGGAAAAGAAAAAAGATCGATTAGCGGAGGTCTCTAGGAGATACTCGTCACTAGATGAGCTCAGGAAGCCAGCTCTTAGTAGCTCTGAAGCAAGTGAAGAATCCTCCTCTGAGGAAACAGACTGGGAGGAAGAAGCAGCCCATTACCAGCCAGTTAATTGGTCAAGAAAAAAGCTAAAAGCGGCTGGCGAAAGCCAGCGTACTGTTCAACCTCCCGGCAGTCGGCTTCAAGGTCCGCCCTATGCGGAGTCCCCGCCCTGCGTAGTGCGTCAGCAATGCGCAGAGAGGCAATGCGCAGAGAGATGCGCAGAGAGGCAGTGCGCAGGGAGATGCGCAGAGAGGCAGTGCGCAGGGAGATGCGCAGAGAGGCAGTACGCAGAGAGGCAGTGCGCAGACTCATTCATTCCCCGAGAGGAACAAAAGAAAATACAACAGGCATTTCCGGTCTTTGAAGGAGCCGAGGGTGGGCGTGTCCACGCTCCGGTAGAATATGTACAAATTAAAGAAATTGCCGAGTCGGTCCGTAAATACGGAACCAATGCTAATTTTACCTTGGTGCAGTTAGACAGGCTCGCTGGTATGGCACTAACTCCTGCTGATTGGCAGACGGTTGTAAAAGCCGCTCTCCCTAGTATGGGCAAATATATGGAATGGAGAGCGCTTTGGCACGAAGCTGCCCAAGCGCAGGCCCGAGCAAACGCAGCTGCTTTGACTCCAGAGCAGAGAGATTGGACTTTTGACTTGTTAACGGGTCAGGGAGCTTATTCTGCTGATCAGACAAACTACCATTGGGGAGCCTATGCCCAGATTTCTTCCACGGCTATTAGGGCCTGGAAGGCGCTCTCTCGAGCAGGTGAAACCACTGGGCAGTTAACAAAGATAATCCAGGGACCTCAGGAATCTTTCTCAGATTTTGTGGCCAGAATGACAGAGGCAGCAGAGCGTATTTTTGGAGAGTCAGAGCAAGCTGCGCCTCTCATAGAACAGCTAATTTATGAGCAAGCCACAAAGGAGTGCCGAGCGGCCATAGCCCCAAGAAAGAACAAAGGCTTACAAGACTGGCTCAGGGTCTGTCGAGAGCTTGGGGGACCTCTCAGCAATGCAGGTTTAGCGGCTGCCATCCTTCAATCTCAGAACCGCTCCATGGGCAGAAATAATCAGAGGACATGTTTTAACTGCGGAAAGCCTGGGCATTTTAAGAAAGATTGCAGAGCTCCAGATAAACAGGGAGGGACTCTCACTCTTTGCTCTAAGTGTGGCAAGGGTTATCATAGAGCTGACCAGTGTCGCTCTGTGAGGGATATAAAGGGCAGAATTCTTCCCCCACCTGATAGTCAATCAACTGATGTGCCAAAAAACGGGTCATCGGGCCCTCGGTCCCAGGGCCCTCAAAGATATGGGAACCGGTTTGTCAGGACCCAGGAAGCAGTCAGAGAGGCGACCCAGGAAGACCCACAAGGGTGGACCTGCGTGCCGCCTCCGACTTCCTATTAATGCCTCAAATGAGTATTCAGCCGGTGCCAGTGGAGCCTATACCATCCTTGCCCCCGGGAACCATGGGCCTTATTCTCGGCCGGGGTTCACTCACCTTGCAGGGCTTAGTAGTCCACCCTGGAGTTATGGATTGTCAACATTCCCCTGAAATACAGGTCCTGTGCTCAAGCCCTAAAGGCGTTTTTTCTATTAGTAAAGGAGATAGGATAGCTCAGCTGCTGCTCCTCCCTGATTATACCAGGGAGAAATCTGCAGGACCTGAGATAAAGAAAATGGGCTCCTCAGGAAATGATTCTGCCTATTTGGTTGTATCTTTAAATGATAGACCTAAGCTCCGCCTTAAGATCAATGGAAAAGAGTTTGAAGGCATCCTTGATACCGGAGCAGATAAAAGTATAATTTCTACACATTGGTGGCCCAAAGCATGGCCCACCACAGAGTCATCTCATTCATTACAGGGCCTAGGTTATCAATCATGTCCCACTATAAGCTCCATTGCCTTGACGTGGGAATCCTCTGAAGGGCAGCAAGGGAAATTCATACCTTATGTGCTCCCACTCCCGGTTAACCTCTGGGGAAGGGATATTATGCAGCATTTGGGCCTTATTTTGTCCAATGAAAACACCCCATCGGGAGGGTATTCAGCTAAAGCAAAAAATATCATGGCAAAGATGGGTTATAAAGAAGGAAAAGGGTTAGGACATCAAGAACAGGGAAGGATAGAGCCTATCTCACCTAATGGAAACCAAGACAGAAAGGGTCTGGGTTTTCCTTAGCGGCCATTGGGGCAGCACGACCCATACCATGGAAAACAGGGGACCCAGTGTGGGTTCCTCAATGGCACCTATCCTCTGAAAAACTAGAAGCTGTGACTCAACTGGTAGAGGAACAATTAAAATTAGGCCATATTGAACCCTCTACCTCACCTTGGAATACTCCAATTTTTGTAATTAAGAAAAAGTCAGGAAAGTGGAGACTGCTCCATGACCTCAGAGCCATTAATGAGCAAATGAACTTATTTGGCCCAGTACAGAGGGGTCTCCCTGTACTTTCCGCCTTACCACGTGGCTGGAATTTAATTATTATAGATATTAAAGATTGTTTCTTTTCTATACCTTTGTGTCCAAGGGATAGGCCCAGATTTGCCTTTACCATCCCCTCTATTAATCACATGGAACCTGATAAGAGGTATCAATGGAAGGTCTTACCACAGGGAATGTCCAATAGTCCTACAATGTGCCAACTTTATGTGCAAGAAGCTCTTTTGCCAGTGAGGGAACAATTCCCCTCTTTAATTTTGCTCCTTTACATGGATGACATCCTCCTGTGCCATAAAGACCTTACCATGCTACAAAAGGTATATCCTTTTCTACTTAAAACTTTAAGTCAGTGGGGTTTACAGATAGCCACAGAAAAGGTCCAAATTTCTGATACAGGACAATTCTTGGGCTCTGTGGTGTCCCCAGATAAGATTGTGCCCCAAAAGGTAGAGATAAGAAGAGATCACCTCCATACCTTAAATGATTTTCAAAAGCTGTTGGGAGATATTAATTGGCTCAGACCTTTTTTAAAGATTCCTTCCGCTGAGTTAAGGCCTTTGTTTAGTATTTTAGAAGGAGATCCTCATATCTCCTCCCCTAGGACTCTTACTCCAACAGCTAACCAGGCCTTACAAAAGGTGGAAAAAGCCTTACAGAATGCACAATTACAACGTATTGAGGATTCGCAGCCTTTCAGTTTGTGTGTCTTTAAGACAGCACAATTGCCAACCGCAGTTTTGTGGCAGAATGGGCCATTGTTGTGGATCCATCCAAACGTATCCCCAGCTAAAATAATAGATTGGTATCCTGATGCAATTGCACAGCTTGCCCTTAAAGGCCTAAAAGCAGCAATCACCCACTTTGGGCAAAGTCCATATCTTTTAATTGTACCTTATACCGCTGCACAGGTTCAAACCTTGGCAGCCACATCTAATGATTGGGCAGTTTTAGTTACCTCCTTTTCAGGAAAAATAGATAACCATTATCCAAAACATCCAATCTTACAGTTTGCCCAAAATCAATCTGTTGTGTTTCCACAAATAACAGTAAGAAACCCACTTAAAAATGGGATTGTGGTATATACTGATGGATCAAAAACTGGCATAGGTGCCTATGTGGCTAATGGTAAAGTGGTATCCAAACAATATAATGAAAATTCACCTCAAGTGGTAGAATGTTTAGTGGTTTTAGAAGTTTTAAAAACCTTTTTAGAACCCCTTAATATTGTGTCAGATTCCTGTTATGTGGTTAATGCAGTAAATCTTTTAGAAGTGGCTGGAGTGATTAAGCCTTCCAGTAGAGTTGCCAATATTTTTCAGCAGATACAATTAGTTTTGTTATCTAGAAGATCTCCTGTTTATATTACTCATGTTAGAGCCCATTCAGGCCTACCTGGCCCCATGGCTCTGGGAAACGATTTGGCAGATAAGGCCACTAAAGTGGTGGCTGCTGCCCTATCATCCCCGGTAGAGGCTGCAAGAAATTTTCATAACAATTTTCATGTGACGGCTGAAACATTACGCAGTCGTTTCTCCTTGACAAGAAAAGAAGCCCGTGACATTGTTACTCAATGTCAAAGCTGCTGTGAGTTCTTGCCAGTTCCTCATGTGGGAATTAACCCACGTGGTATTCGACCTCTACAGGTCTGGCAAATGGATGTTACACATGTTTCTTCCTTTGGAAAACTTCAATATCTCCATGTGTCCATTGACACATGTTCTGGCATCATGTTTGCCTCTCCGTTAACCGGAGAAAAAGCCTCACATGTGATTCAACATTGCCTTGAGGCATGGAGTGCTTGGGGGAAACCCAGACTCCTTAAGACTGATAATGGACCAGCTTATACGTCTCAAAAATTCCAGCAGTTCTGCCGTCAGATGGACGTGACCCACCTGACTGGACTTCCATACAACCCTCAAGGACAGGGTATTGTTGAGCGTGCGCATCGCACCCTCAAAGCCTATCTTATAAAACAGAAGAGGGGAACTTTTGAGGAGACTGTACCCCGAGCACCAAGAGTGTCTGTGTCTTTGGCACTCTTTACACTCAATTTTTTAAATATTGATGCTCATGGCCATACTGCGGCTGAACGTCATTGTTCAGAGCCAGATAGGCCCAATGAGATGGTTAAATGGAAAAATGTCCTTGATAATAAATGGTATGGCCCGGATCCTATCTTGATAAGATCCAGGGGAGCTATCTGTGTTTTCCCACAGAATGAAGACAACCCATTTTGGGTACCAGAAAGACTCACCCGAAAAATCCAGACTGACCAAGGGAATACTAATGTCCCTCGTCTTGGTGATGTCCAGGGCGTCAATAATAAAGAGAGAGCAGCGTTGGGGGATAATGTCGACATTTCCACTCCCAATGACGGTGATGTATAATGCTCAAGTATTCTCTTGCTTTTTTACCACTAACTAGGAACTGGGTTTGGCCTTGATTCAGACAGCCTTGGCTCTGTCTGGACAGGTCCAGACAACTGACACCATTAACACTTTGTCAGCCTCAGTGACTACAGTCATAGATGAACAGGCCTCAGCTAATGTCAAGATACAGAGAGGTCTCATGCTGGTTAATCAACTCATAGATCTTGTCCAGAAACAACTGGATGTATTATGGCAAATAGCTCAGCTGGGATGTGAACAAAAGTTTCCGGGATTGTGTGTTATTTCCATTCAGTATGTTAAATTTACTAGGACAGCTAAATTGTCAAAAAGTCTTTTTCAGTATATGTTACAGAATTGGATGGCTGAATTTGAACAGATCCTTCGGAAATTGAGACTTCAGGTCAACTCCACGCGCTTGGACCTGTCCCTGACCAAAGGATTACCCAATTGGATCTCCTCAGCATTTTCTTTCTTTAAAAATTGGGTGGGATTAATATTATTTGGAGATACACTTTGCTGTGGATTAGTGTTGCTTCTTTGATTGGTCTGTAAGCTTAAGGCCCAAACTAGGAGAGACAAGGTGGTTATTGCCCAGGCGCTTGCAGGACTAGAACATGGAGCTTCCCCTGATATATCTATGCTTAGGCAATAGGTCGCTGGCCACTCAGCTCTTATATCTCACGAGGCTAGACTCATTGCACGGGATAGAGTGAGTGTGCTTCAGCAGCCCGAGAGAGTTGCAAGGCTAAGCACTGCAGTAGAAGGGCTCTGCGGCACATATGGGCCTATTCTAGGGAGACATGTCATCTTTCATGAAGGTTCAGTGTCCTAGTTCCCTTCCCCCAGGCAAAACGACACGGGAGCAGGTCAGGGTTGCTCTGGGTAAAAGCCTGTGAGCCTAAGAGCTAATCCTGTACATGGCTCCTTTACCTACACACTGGGGATTTGACCTCTATCTCCACTCTCATTAATATGGGTGGCCTATTTGCTCTTATTAAAAGAAAAGGGGGAACTGTGGGAAGCCGCGCCCACATTCGCCGTCACAAGATGGCGTTGACATCCTGTGTTCTAAGTTGGTAAACAAATAATCTGCGCATGTGCCAAGGGTATTTACGACTACTTGTACTCTGTTTTTCCCGTGAACGTCAGCTCGGCCATGGGCTGCAGCCAATCAGGGAGTGATGCGTCCTAGGCAATTGTTGTTCTCTTTAAAGAGGGAAGGGGTTTCGTTTTCTCTCTCTCTTGCTTCTTACACTCTGGCCCCATAAAGATGTAAGCAATAAAGCTTTGCCGCAGAAGATTCTGGTTGTTGTGTTCTTCCTGGCCGGTCGTGAGAACGCGTCGAATAACAGTTCTCAACCCGTGGGTGGCGACCCCTGGTGGGGAGTCACATGACCTTTTCATACTGATCACATATAAGATATTTACATTATGATTCACCACAGTAGCAAAATTACAGTTATGAATTAGCAGTGAAATACTTTTATGGTTGGGGGTCCACACAGCATGAGGAACTGTATTAAAGGGTCACAGTATCAGGATGGTTGAGAAGCACTGCTGCTCTAGGGGATATTTCTATTTCAAACCACTACAGAAAGGAGGTGTGGCCTGTGTTCTGTCATACTTCACCATTTTAACTATCTGAGAAATAGGCTCTCCATACACACCTTACAAACAAGAGCCAGCTGGCTTTCTGAGCTAACATCACTTCAAAGTGGTGCTCGCCCATCTGTAAGCACAGGAGCTTCCCTGCTGTCTGGTTGTCCTTCTGTGAATGTTCTATATAAGCCAGACTCTAAGGATCAGGGTCCATATGGAGGTGGTATAACCTAAGCTAAAGGAATATGTCTTTTTAGGTTTCAAACTAAGCTGGCTGCACAGTGCACAGTGCACCTTCCTTGGCAAGGGAATAAAAACAAGCTGCCTAAATCAGATGGGAGAAGAGATAGCCGTATTTGGTCTGTCCATGGGAGGAACATGCCAGAAGCCTACCTGCTCTTGGAGATAGCACTTCAGAGTCCTCCTTACAATCTTGATAACTACCAAGAAGAAGGATAGTGATACCAAAATGTTACTTCTCAACCAGAGAAAAAGCCAGGAGTAGGCCTGGCCTTGCAGGCTGGCCACCCCCACTAAACCCCCTCTTCCTAGCTTCAGCATTAAAGGTTTCTCTGTGGAAGCTGGATGGTCAGTCAGTCCCACTAAGACTATTCACAGCTGCCTGCCTGAGCTGACTAAAATAGAATGTGATCTCAAATAGGTCTCAGCAACCAGCTTGCTCCATTGTCATGGTCACAAGGTAAAAATGTCCAGGGTTGCTATGCAAAAAAAGGACCAGCACATGGCTCTGCCCATATCAGGGAGGTATTTGTTTCATCTCCTGATGTTAAAGTTCTTTGTATAAACTGCTCTGATCACAGATGATTTAACAAGAGCCACATAGGAGAATAACAAGAGCCAAGGGCACTGAGGTCCCTCCACAGCCCACAGTAGAGACCTTTGCCTCTGGATGAGGCACTGAGTGTGAACAGCAGATGTGCTGGAATTACAGGCTGCTGCTCGCTCTGGGGGACGCCCTGAGCGAGGGGAAGGACTCCAGGAGTCCATCTGAGGTGGGAAGTGAATAGTTGGTAGTCTTCCTGGATTGGAAAGACTTAAGCACTTTTTTGCATTTCTGAGTTGGTTTTTGTTTGTCCGTTAGAAGACAGGCATTTGTCAGTGTGTGTTTGTTTTTTGTGTCTGTTTTCAGGTATTTGTCAGTATGTCTGTGTGTGTGTTTTGTGTCTGTTTTTTGTGATATTGGACAGACTATAACGACCCCCCCCCTAAGTTTGACTTTAGACCACTGGACTGAAGTTAGATCAAGGGCCCATAATCTTTGAGTAGAAATTAAGAAGGGACCTTGGCAGACCTTCTGCTCCTCCGAGTGGCTGACTTTTAATGTAAAATGGTCACCAGAGGGGACTTTTGGTTTACTCTTATCTTTGAAGTAAAAGCCATTGTTTTTCAGAGCGGACCTGAGTCCCACCCGGATCAACAGCCTTACCTCATTTAGAATTCACCGCCATAAATCAAACCATGGATTCCACCTGCACCTCTCAGAGCCCTCCCCCAGCTGCTCCCATGCAAGTGAGTGGGTCAGCACAGTGCCCTTGCTTTCTGCCCTAAGAAGCAGTCCCTGCACCGGCTCTGAGATTGCTAAAGGCACAGCCTGAGGACTGAGGACCTGCAGTTGGGACCCGGAGCCAACAAGCCCAGAGTCCCCCAGCAGATGAAGCTCCTGACACCACTTCTGCCTTTTCCTTTGCGAGCTGTGGGCAACCTGCCCACAGACAGGCAGTCTCTGCAGACCCTCCAATATTGGCCTTTCTCATCGGCTGATCTGTACAATTGGAACGCTGGGTTCCCTCTGGACCGGCCAGATTAGAACTACAACACGGCTCAAGGAAAGGAGAGGTTGACTGTTTACCGGCCGGGCTCTAGTCTAAAGAGAGCGATGAGACACCCCACCAATTTGGTTAAGGTAAGAGAAGTGATGCAGGGCCCTAAAGAGCCCCCGTTTGTTTTTCTAGAAAGCAAAAAGCAAACGGAGATGCCAGACCTAAAAGATTGGTTGACTGCTTTCCCCAGAGCATGGGCAGAGACTGGAGGCATGGGAATGGCTTTCAGAGTTCCCCTGTGGTCGTGGGACTGAAAACGGATGCAACCCCTATAGGAGTGCGACAATACCCAATGAGCCGTGAAGCAAGAGATGGAATCAGGCCACATATTCAGAGACTATTACAATTAGGTATTTTGGTACCTTGCCAGTCACCCTGGAATACTCCTTTACTGCCGGTAAAGAAACCTGGCACGAGTGACTACTGACCAGTCCAAGACCCGAGAGAGGTCAATAAGAGGGTCCAAGATATTCACCCAACTGTTCCTAATCCCTATAACCTCCTCAGCTCACTCCCTCCGGAGCGAAAATGGTACATAGTATTTGATTTAAAAGATGCTTTCTTTTGCCTGAAGTTACATCCCTCCAGCCAGCCCATCTCTCCAGCCTTTGAGTGGAGAGATCCTGACACTGGACAAATGGGACAATTGACCTGGACACGGTTACCCCAGGGGTTCAAAAACTCCCCCACCCTTTTTGATGAGGCTCTACATCGAGATTTAGCCTCCTTTCGAGCTGAAAACTCCCAGATAACTCTGCTTCAATATGTTGATGACTTACTCCTTGCTGCAACCACGGAGAGAGAATGCTGGCAGGGGACCAAGAGATTGCTAGCAGAACTGGGTGAGTTGGGTTACCGGGCCTCTGCTACAAAAGCCCAGCTATGTCAGATGGAAGTAGTCTATTTGGGATATACCCACCGGGATGAAAAACGGTGGCTGACAGAGGATAGAAAAAGGACTGTGACTCAAATACCAACACCAGCTACTCCAAGACAGGTAAGAAAATTCTTGGGCACCGCTGGGTTCTGCAGACTTTGGATACCTGGGTTTACAACACTGGCTGCCATCCTGTACCCCCTAACCAAGGAAAGTGGAGAATTTAGATGGACATCAGAACATCAGAGAGCCTTTGAAAATATTAAGGAGGCCCTGCTGACTGTGCCAGCCTTGGCATTGCCAGATCTAACCAAGCCCTTCATCCTCTATGTTGATGAGAGGGCGGTGGTGGCAAGAGGAGTTCTTACTCAGGCTCTAGGGTCGTGGAAGAGGCCGGTGGCATATTTGTCTAAGAAGCTGGACCCAGTGGACAGCGGATGGCCCACATGTTTAAAGGCCGTTGCTGCAGTAGCCCTACTCGTTAAGGATGCTGACAAATTAACTCTGGGACAGCAAATAACTGTGGTAGACCCCCACTCTCTTGAAAGCATTATCCGCCAGCCCCCAGACCGATGGATGACAAATGCCCGGATGACTCAGTACCAGAGTCTGCTGCTGACTGAACGGATCGTGTTTGCTCCTCCTGCTATTCTCAACCCTGCCTGCAAAGTGATCTATGTGACCAGCCGTGGCCAGGTGTTCCAAACTGGTACACAGACAGAAGCAGTTTCCTAGTTTAAGTTTTTATAGATACCTTTTCAGGATGGGTGGAGGCCTACCCAACAAAGAAAAGAAACTGCCAATGTTGTGGTTAAGAAAATCCTAGAAGAAATTTTTCCACAGTTTGGAATACCTAAGGTAATAGGGTCTGACAATAGACCCACTTTTGTTGCCCAGGTAAGTCAGGGACTGGCCATCCAACTTGGGATTGATTAGAAATTACATTGTGCTTATAGACCCCAGAGTTCAGGACAGGTAGAAAGGATGAATAGAACTCTAAAAAAAATTGACTAAATTAATCTTAGAGACTGGCGGGAATTACTGGACAGCCCTCCTTCCCTTTGCCTTGTTCTGCGTCAGGAACACACTGGGAACATTTAAGCTCACTCCATATGAAATCCTGTACGGTGGGGGGGGGGTCCCCACTCATTGAAATAGAGAGAGTGTTAGATCCTTTAAAATTTAACCCTGGTCCTTCATTGTTTACACGCATGAAAGCCCTAGAAGTGGTCAGAAACACTGCCTGAGAGCAGCTCAAAGAGGCCTACGAACCAAGAGATTTGATGGTACCACACCAGCTTCAGGTGGGAGATGCAGATCTCATCTGATGACATGGAGCTGAGAATCTGAAACCTTGTTAGAAAGGCCCTTGCATCGTGCTGCTGACCACCCCCACTGCTGTCAAAGTAGAAGGCATCTCTGCTTAGATTCATGCCTCTCACGTAAAGCGAGCTCCTGAAGAATAAATCCCCTTGGTTGGCCACCCTCATTTCTGTTCTGATAGACTTTCTAATAATTTTGATGTTACTGCTGACGTGTGGCCCGATAGTTCTTAATAAATTGGTGACCTTTATTAGAGAGAAGATTGGTGCCGTCCAGCTGTTAGTACTACGACAACAATACCAGTCTCTGCAGAACCTTAAAAAAGAGGTTGCAGTTTAGTTCTAAGATTAGAACTAGTAACTAGAAGGAGTGGGGAATGAAAGATCCTGACAGAATGTAAAAGGACACAGAAGTCCTGAAATGGCAAGATAGATGTCAGTGTTAGCAGAACTAGCTTCACTGATTTAGAAAAATAGAGGTGCACAATGCTCTGGCCACTCCTTGAAACTGTGTGTCTGCCAATGTTTTGACCGTTCCTTGATTCATGTGTGTGCCCACTGAAGAAGCCCATTGCCCGGTGTTTGTGATATTGGTTGCTGAGAAAGAGTCAGTAAATCTCCCCAGCAACCACAGCCCGGCCAATCCTGAGTTGCTACACCTGCACCAGACTCTTTCCTTGTACCCCTCCCATACCCATTTCTTGAGAATAGACATTGTTTAGATCTGGAAATCCCCTACTCCCCCCCTTCTCCTTACTTCCCTGAGGGCCTATAAAAACTGGAACCTCTTTCCCCGCGAGGTCGACTCCTCTACCCCTGCGTGGGATAGGAGTCGTCCCCAGAGCTCTGGCTTTCCCCGAATAAAGCCTCATGTGGTTTGCAACAAACTCGGTCTATTGTGAGTTCTTGGGTGTCCGCTATTGTCCTGAGGCCTGAGCGAGGGGCTCCTCATTGAGTCTTTCATTCTCAGGAACTACTGGCCCAATGGCTAAGTGGTCTGGGGGCAACAAGATTATTCACTGCAGGTTACCCAGTTTGTTCTGGCTAAATCTAATCTTAAAGAGCAAATAATCCAGTCTTGGACTCAGTTTTTGTTAATGTCCCTGGATCCCTCTTGAGAAATGCAGTTTGTTGGGGATTTGTTTAGGCAAACCATTGTGATTTTCAAACTATTCAGTAGCCAGGAAGCCTAGGCAAAAATATCTCAATGAACAAGTTATGATGAGAAAGGGACTCCTGGAATCACCTCTATTTGAAGATATATCTGCAGTCAATCCTAATATGGTGGATTGAATGAGAGTAGCCCCTATAGTCTCATATATTTAAATCCTGGGGCTCCAGTTGATGGAACTGCTTGGGAAGGATTAGGAGGTGTGGATTTGTTGGATGAGGTGTGTTATGGGGGTGGGCTTTAAGCTTCAGAAGACTCCTGCCATTCCCAGTGTTTCTTCTCTGCCTCTTACTTGCAAAATCAAGATGTGATCTTCCAGTAGCTGCCTCAGTGTCCTGTTGCCATCCCTTCACTCTACCAGCATAGCTTCCAACCCTCTATAAGTTGTCTTGGTCATGGTAATAAGCACAGTAATAGAAAGGTAACTAAGGCCCTTTAACAGCCAGCAGTGACATGGCTGCCAGGCCCAGTGACTTGAACCTGTAGACTCAACACTTGGGAACCTGAAGCAGAAACATTGTCACAAGTTCAAGGCCAACCTAGGCTACATGAGGAAGTCCACACCAGCCTAGCCTGGCTGCAGAGTGTGACTGTCTCAAGCAAAAAGAAAAAGATGAAGCCTGGAGAATCTATTGGTATTGATGAGACACTGCACACATTCTGGGGCCTGTCTGCTTTCATCTCTGCAGAGTAGGAGAGCCCAGGGAAAGGATAAAATCTAAAATTAACCAAAGATCCTAGGAATCCCTGCCCACCACATATCCCTGTGCTCTAGAGCAAAACACTTCACATTCTGGCATTTCCCCAGCCTAGGGTATGCTTCTTATGCCAAACTACACAGGAGGCTGATGCAGGAGGATTGCAAATTCAAGGCCTGTCTAGGCAACATAGTGAACCTTATTTGTCTTATTTGTCTCAAGATATATAAAAATGAGCACGAGCGTATAGCTTGAGGGTAGTGTACTTGCATAGTGCACAAGAGGCCATGCGTTCATTTCCTGATACCACAAAAAGACAAAAAGTGCTTGGATTTCAATTTCCTTTTCTGTAGCATGGATCGAGAGTCCTGTGAAGTAAGAGAAAACATCCATGCAAAGTGCATGTAATGACAACAGCTTGCTTTCCCCTGGGCTGCTGTGGCAGACAGGCCCTGTTTCCTCTAGCAAATGGCTTGTTCCCCAGGTTACTGTCACTCAGCTCCTGAGAGCCAAGCATGGTGCTCACCAAGGGCCTCTGCTTACTCTGAGCCTCTTTACATCCTCGTGCTTGTGATTCTAAGTCCATGATTTTATTATGCATCTGCAGGCAGTAAACCCGTGGTGTAAATAGTGTTATACAGAAGCAGCAACTTCATCTTAGAGCGGTGGTTCTCAATGCTGCGACCCTTTGATGCAGCTCCTCACATTGTGGTGACCCCCCACCCACAATCAAATTACTTTGTTGCTGCTTCATAACTGTGATTTTGCTATGTTATGAATCTTTTGTGTGTGTGTGTGGTTTCTCGAGACAGGGTTTCTTTGTATATCCCTGGCTGTACTGGAACTAACTTTGTAGACCAGGCTGGCCTGAAACTAAGAAATCTGCCTGCCTCTGTCTCCTGAGTGCTGGGATTAAAGGCGTGTGTCACCACGCCCGGCTTATATTATGAATCTTGATGCAAGTATCTGATATGCAGGATATGTGATTGAGGGTCATGACCCACAGTTTGAGAACCACCGCCTTAGATGAAAGAACATGGATAGCTGCCTTTGAGCACTGATGATCCCAGCCACCTCTCCATTCATCTCTTCAGCCATCTCTCCATCCACCGTTTCAGCCATCTCCCCCTGTTCTTAGACATTTATTTTAACTGCAAATGTACATTTACTCATCTAGTCAGTGTATTACCATGGCAATGTAATAACTACAGCACTATCTTCTTCCCACAAGCAGTCATGGCCCTGGTTCCCCATTTTACACTCCAGAGTGCTCACAGCGAGGAACACTTCCTTTTTGTCCCTGCAAGGGATTCTCCTATGCTGACAACATTCAGATGACTCAGATGAGAGTACTTTTGAAGTGAAAGTTAATGTTGAAAAACAGGTAGAGAGGACTGGAGCTATGGCTTAGCAGTGAGGAGACATTTTTTCTGCTCTTGTAGAGGAATGAGGTTCAGTTCCCACATCCATATGGCAGCTCACAACTGTTTGCCATTCAGCTTTGAGGATCAGATGTGCTCTTTTGGCCTCCACAGGCACCAAGCACACACATCGTGCACATACATACTAGTAGGCAAAGCAAACAGACACATAAAGGATTTTTTTCCTTTAAAAGAGAGAGAGAGAAGAAAAGAAAATTAGCAGCTTCAGTCTCATATTTTTGTCTCTGTCTTCCAATGAGGAAACAGACTAGGGAACAAAGCGTGGCTCCACCAGTATCCAGATGCTAACTAGATGCTAACTAGCTGTCATGGCTGGCCTAATGCAGTGGATGCACTTGGCTACTGATGAGTCATATGTCTCTTGGGGCATCTGCATGGCTGCAGCTTGGAAGCCCATCCTCCCCAATGCTGAATTAAGAGCTCCAAGATGGATCTAGGTCCTATTTTTCCATGGCAGGTTTCTAAATAATTTCCATTTTTGAAAACTCGTCATAGCAGCTTGGGCTATTATCTTGACATGAATCTTCAGAGCATGTTCTTTCTAAAAGGAAGACATGTCAAAGGAAAGTATCTGTAAAGATGGGTCTGGATGTTGTCAGCATAGGAGAGTCCTTTGTGGGGAGGAAAAGGAAGTGGTCTTCAACTGGAGTGTCAAATGAGGAAAGATGTCATGACCTAAGAAGACAATGTCTTAGTTACATTTCCATTGCTGTGATAAAACATAGACCAAAACCAACTTAGGCAGGAAAGCGTTCATCCAGTCTACAGTTTATTCTCCATCTTGAAGGCCAGTCACGGCAAAAACTCAAGGCAGGAACTTGGGGGAAGAACTGAAGTAGAAACCATGGAGAAATGTTGCTTACTGGCTTTCTCCCTTTGGTGTAGTTTGACTTCTTATACACCTCAGGACCCTCTGTCTAGGGATGGGACTGTGAGACCTTCCAATTGAAAGACCCCCGAGGTGGGTAGTCAATCAATCTGAGGAGACCCTCCCAAGGATCAGCGAGTCCACGATTCGGATGTAAACAGCAAGAGGCTTTATTGGGAACACGGGTACCCGGGCGACTCAGTCTATCGGAGGACTGGCGCGCCGAGTGTGGGGTTTTTACCCTTTTTATAGGGCTGGGGAGCAAAAAGCGCGGGTACAGAAGCGAGAAGCGAGCTGAGTGGTTAGTTCAAATAAGGCTTGGGGTATTTCCCGGTCATTTGGGGAACCTGAAACTGAGGTGGGACTTTTTAGATCTAAACAATGTCTATTCTCAAGAAATGGGTATGGGAGGGGTACAAGGAAAGAGTCTAATGAAGGTGCAGCAATGGGCACACACCTGGTCAGAACATTGGCAGACACACAGGTTCGAGGAGTGGCCAGAGCATTGTGCACCTCTATTTTTCTAAATCAGTGAAGCTAGTTCTGCTAACACTGACGTCTATCTTGCCAATTTCAGGGCTTCTGTGTCTGTTGCTGGTTCCGCTTTATCTGAGTACCATCTGTTCTTGGCCCTGAGCCGGGGCCCAGGTGCTTGACCACCGATATTCTGTTTGGCCCCTGTCCCAGTGCTATTCAGCCTTGATCTTTAACTGAACTTCCTTGTAACTTTTGAGAACTCAGCTCTGGTACTTTTCTTATGCCTTGCAAAATGGCGTTACTGCAGCTAGCTCGCTAAGCCTTATGGTGGGGTCTTTCATTCCCCCCTCTTTCTGGAAACTGAATAAAATCTTTTATTCACGTGATTTTACTTTTTCTGGATCTATTGATTTGAGTTGGTGATACTGTTGGGTCAGAACCAGGGCCTGCACTACCGAAATTCTGTCTTTTACAAACTGGACCAGGAAAGGCATCGGTCATTGTCCCCAGGAGGGAGGTAGCGTTAGCTGTTTGTCCTGTCATTAAGTTGGTAACCCTCCAGGTTACATTGAAGACCTGATGAGGGCTGTCACTTTGTACCGCTACTCCTGCCCTTACTAAGATCCCCAGGACTATCAGGGGGCCCCACGGGTTAATCTTATCTTTAAGGGGTTTTGAGAACGCTGGACCTTCCATGTCGGTCCTGATGCTGTTCCGGCCGGAGGAGTTGTCGCCGCCTTTACGTGAGCGGCGTGGATCCACGCAGCGATGCCGTCTACTTTGAGAGCGGTGGGGGTGGTCAGCAGGACGGTGTAGGGTCCTTTCTAGCGAGGTTCCAAGTTCTTAGTCTGGTGCCGGCGTACCCACACAGTGTCACCGACACGGAAGGGGTGTGGTATCACTGGCTGGTCTTGCTGGTCCTGATAGGCAGCAGCTAGTGGCTTCCAGACCTCTCGTTGTACTGCTTGGAGGGCCTGTAAGTGGGCTTGGAGAGAGGGGCTATTAGTAAACTTTGACATTTCAGGATCATGAAAGTTGACAAGGGGCGGTGGCGCCCCATATAGGATCTCATACGGAGTTAATCTATGGGGTCCCGGAGTGTTACGGGCTCGGTAGAGGGCCAAGGGAAGTAGGAGTACCCAGTCTCTAGCGCCAGTCGCAAGCGTTAATTTGGTTAAAGTCTCCTTGATTGTCCTATTCATTCTTTTTACCTGACCTGAACTCTGGGGTCTGTAAGCACAATGCAGTTTCTAATCAATCCCCAGTAACTTGGCCACCGACTGACTTACCTGGGAGATGAAGGCAGGCCCATTATCAGTCCCCAATACCTGGGGCATTCCAAACCTTGGAAATATTTCTTTTAGAAGCTTTTTGGTCACAACTTTGGCGGTCTCGTGTTTGGTTGGGAAGGCCTCTACCCACCCAGAAAACGTGTCCACAAAGACCAGAAGATACTTATACCCGTACAGTCCGGGCTTGACTTCAGTAAAGTCAATTTCCCAATGGGTGCCTGGTCGATGTCCTCTTACTCGCACCCCGGGACCGACCTTAGCTTTACTGGCGTTTACTTGGACACAAGCTTGGCATGATTCCGCCACCTCGTGGAGGATCTTATCTTTGTTTAGCATGTAATAGGGGCTTTCTTTTCTGTCCAGAAGCGCCCTCATTTTTTGGTAACTGAGGTGGGTGAGTTGGTGAAGAAAGTCCAAAAGTTCGAAGGTGTCTTGACTGGGCATCACAGGTTTGCCCTGAAAGACCCAGTACCGTTTTGTCTCATCGTAGGCAGCTCCCAGAGTGTCCAGGTCTCTTTTATCTGTCTCGGTGTAGTGGAAAAAGCTGGAGGTGTACGGAGCGGAGGTCTCTATGAGAAGGGTGGAGGTCTCTATATCAGTTCTTAGGGCTGCCTCCCGGGCTGCCTGGTCTGCCATTCGGTTGCCCCTAGCCTCAGCACTATTGCCCCTCTGATGCCCGGGGCAGTGAATTATACTGAGTCTCTTGGGCAGGAAGAGAGCTTTCAGTAAGGCCAAGATTTCGTTTTTGTTCTTGATTTCTTTGCCTTCCGAGGTCAGCAACCCACGTCTTCTATATATTTCTCCATGGACATGGGCGGTAGCAAAGGCATAGCGGCTATCAGTATAAACATTTAGCTTCTTACCTTCTGCCATCTTTAGGGCTTGGGTGAGTGCTATTAGTTCAGCTCGCTGGGCGGATGTCCCGGCTGGCAATGCCTTGGCCCAGATTACCTCGGTCTCGGTGGTCACCGCTGCTCCAGCCCTACGTTGCCCCTCTTGCAGGAAGCTGCTTCCATCTGTATACCAGGTGTGGTCAGCGTCTGGGAGGGGCTGGTCCGTGAGGTCCGGTCTGGTTCCGTGTGTCTCGGCCAAGATCTCGAGGCAGTCATGGTGAGGCTCTTTCCCCGGTAGGGGGAGCAACGTGGCCGGGTTTAGGGCTACCACCGGTCCGAACTGAACCCGGTCCGTATCTAGGAGCATTGCCTGATAGTGGGTCATGCGGGCGTTGGATAGCCAGCGGTCAGGGGGTTGCTTGACCAGTGCCTCTACTGCATGGGGGGCCAGGATGACTAGCGGCTGTCCCATAGTTAGCTTGCCTGCATCTTTTGTCAGAACGGCAATGGCTGCTACCATCCGTAGGCAAGGGGGCCACCCAGCTGCCACTGGGTCTAGCTTTTTGGACAGGTAGGCCACCGGCCGACGCCAAGGTCCCAGTTTTTGCGTTAGGACGCCTTTGGCGTAGCCCTGCTTCTCGTCGACAAAGAGTTTAAAGGGCTTAGTCAAATCTGGCAATCCCAGGGCGGGGGCAGTTAGAAGAGCCTGTTTGATTTCTTGATAGGCCTTTTGCTGGTCTGGGCCCCAATTAAACAGAGTCCCCGTTTTGGTAAGAGGGTACAAGGGGGCTGCCATTTCTGCAAACCCAGAGATCCAGAGGCGACAGAAGCCTGCCGTCCCTAGGAACTCCCTTAGTTGTCGAGGGGTCTTCGGGGTAGGCTGCCCCATCACAGTCTCTTTTCTGGCCTCAGTCAGCCATCTCTGACCCTCTTTTAGAAGATACCCCAGATACTTGACCTGTTTCTGGCAAATTTGGGCTTTTAGTTTAGTCAGCAAGTCTTCTTCTTAGCAGAGGATAGGGGCAGTCTGGTACATGGAGGAAAGAGTGGGTGACCTTACCGGTAGCCAGATGTACTTTGCGATCCGTGGTCCAGCGATACCGCTTTCTTCTAGTAGCCCCTTGGACCCAGGCAGACTTGTCACTTAGGGGTCCAGGATTTTGGGTCAGCACGGAGTGTTGGGCCCCAGTATCTACCAGGAAGGTGACGGGTTGCCCCCCGACTTTGAGGGTTATCCTGGGTTCAGGGGGGGGCTCCTGACCCTGACCTCCCTAGTCACCTAAGGTCAGGAGGGAGGTCTGGGGCCTCGGTCCTCGGGGCCCTCGTGGCTTCTTTGGGCAGTCCTTAGCCCAGTGTCCCTTTTCTTTGCAGTAGGCGCATTGATCCTTATCAAGTTGGGGCCTCCTCCGCTCTCCCCCCTGTCTATCCTGTCTCTGACCACTAACTACAGTGGCCAAGAGCTTGCTCATTTCTCTATGTCTTCTGCGGTCCCTTTCTTTCTCTCTCTGCTCATCCTCTGCCCTACGGCGTTCTTCTTTTTCCTCTGTTTCTCTCCTGATACGTTCCTCTCTTTCTTCCGGGGTTTCTCGCTTATTAAAGATCTTTTCAGCTTCCCTCACTAAGTCTCTTAAGGTCTTGCTCTTTAAATCTTCTAACCGCTCTAACTTTCGCCCGATATCCGGGGCAGACTGCCAGATGAATGACATGGACACATTGGTTTCTTGCCCTGGGTCCTCAGGGTCATAAGGAGTGTACCTGCGATAGGCCTCCTTGAGTCTCTTTAAAAAGGCTGAGGGAGACTCATTAGGTCCCTGGGTTATCTCTTTTACCTTGGCCAAATTGGTGGGGCTTCTGCCCGCGTTTTGGAGACCCGCTAAGAGCAACTGGCGATAGAAGACTAGGTGGTTCCTACCTTCTGTAGTGGTGTAATCCCAATCAGGGCGCTCAAGGGGAAAAGCAGCATTGTCCCGGACTGCCTTTCTAGCCTCTAGGAGCACCCGCTGCTTTTCTTCTCCGGTCAGCAGGGTCCCCAACAACTGCTGACAGTCGTCCCAGGTGGGCTGGTGGGTGATGAGGACGGACTCAATCAAGGCCGTCAATTTACCTGGATCTTCAGAAAAGGAAGGGAAAACGGCCAGTACTGAAGCTGGCCATCTCCCCCCATGCGGAGTGGGAATGCCTGGGAGGTGGTGGAGTCCGCTGCGGGGGGGTCTCTCTTTCCCCGCAGTCGAGACACCATGGGAGAAGGGGGGGAAACCTCGGAGGTGGTGGCCGCCTCTGCTTTATCGTTCTCCCTGGCAGAGGAGGAAGGTTGTGCTCCGTACGGCGGGAGGTCCTCTGTGAGAAGGTCAATGAGAGGTCCGCCGCTATCAGGGAGAACCTGGGGCTTAGGAGGTTTGGACTTTATAGAGGGGGTAAGGGCAGGGTAAAGGGCAGATCGGGACGGAGGTTGCGCGGAAGGACCGGGCGGGAGGACGGGAGCTGTCGGTAAAGGAGGGGGTTTAGGAGAGACAAACGGTTTGACCCACGGAGGGGGGGTCATAGGCAAGTGCCTCCCAGGTGACGATATATGGGACCTGATCCGGGTGTCCGTGGGGACCAGGACAAAACACTCTAGACTTGACCTGAGAGATAATACCTAAATTAAAAGTACCATCCTGAGGCCATCCTACATTGAAAGTTGGCCATTCGGCGGAACAGAAGGTAACCCAGCGCCTCTTCCTGACATCCACAGACTGGTTGGATGCAATGCGCTGGACATCTCCCCAGTGCTGCAAGGTTAGACTCAGAGGGGTAGTTACGGTCTGTCCCATGATCTCGAAAACACTTAAAGACAGAAGAAAACTAACGAAGAACAAAAGAACAAAAAACAAATCAGACGCGCGGCGCGGTTTCGGCGTAAAACCGAAAGCAAAAATTCAGACGGGGGCGGGGCGGGGAGTGTCTCTGTCTCTCGTCCCCCAACAAAGCCACGTACCCCTCGGACAGTGGCGGAGCTCCAAAAAGTCCGACTCGGGTAGGTTAACTGATACAGAATGGGCCACAAAACGGGCCCCCGAGGCCGCTGGGACGTCTCCCAGGGGCTGCGGCCGGGAATACGAACTCGTCAGTTCTTCCGCGGACCCGCCAGATACAGATCTAGTTAGCCAACTAGTACAGACGCAGGCGCAAACATTAGATGCCGGCACAAACACGCACGAAGACAGAGACAGACACGAAACGACCGCTGGCCAGCTTACCTCCCGGCGGGGGGTCGGTGGTCCCTGGGCAGGGGTCTCCAGATCTCGGTGGAACCTCCAAATGAAAGACCCCCGAGGTGGGTAGTCAATCAATCTGAGGAGACCCTCCCAAGGATCAGCGAGTCCACGATTCGGATGTAAACAGCAAGAGGCTTTATTGGGAACACGGGTACCCGGGCGACTCAGTCTATCGGAGGACTGGCGCGCCGAGTGTGGGGTTTTTACCCTTTTTATAGGGCTGGGGAGCAAAAAGCGCGGGTACAGAAGCGAGAAGCGAGCTGAGTGGTTAGTTCAAATAAGGCTTGGGGTATTTCCCGGTCATTTGGGGAACCTGAAACTGAGGTGGGACTTTTTAGATCTAAACAATGTCTATTCTCAAGAAATGGGTATGGGAGGGGTACAAGGAAAGAGTCTAATGAAGGTGCAGCAATGGGCACACACCTGGTCAGAACATTGGCAGACACACAGGTTCGAGGAGTGGCCAGAGCATTGTGCACCTCTATTTTTCTAAATCAGTGAAGCTAGTTCTGCTAACACTGACGTCTATCTTGCCAATTTCAGGGCTTCTGTGTCTGTTGCTGGTTCCGCTTTATCTGAGTACCATCTGTTCTTGGCCCTGAGCCGGGGCCCAGGTGCTTGACCACCGATATTCTGTTTGGCCCCTGTCCCAGTGCTATTCAGCCTTGATCTTTAACTGAACTTCCTTGTAACTTTTGAGAACTCAGCTCTGGTACTTTTCTTATGCCTTGCAAAATGGCGTTACTGCAGCTAGCTCGCTAAGCCTTATGGTGGGGTCTTTCACAATCAATCACCAATCAAGAAAATGCCCCCACAGACTTGCCACAGTTAATCTGATGGGGGTATCATCTCAACTGCGGTGCTGCTTCCCAGATAACTCTAGCTTATGTCAATCAGAACATTTGGCCCCTGTCAACTTGATACACCAACACACTACTATTAAGCCAGAACTCTTCCTTCCCTGTTTATCCTCAATATTTCATATATTAATGTCAATATTACAGCATGAATAACTTTAAAAGTCCAACCATCTTTACATTTTTGAGACTTTTAGTCCAATGTCTTTTTACAAATACAGAATTTTTGAAAGTTCAAAGTCTTTAAACTGTAGAATCCTGTGAAATAAAAAAAATAATAATATTTTCTCATTTCATGAGGGAAGACCCAGGGTATAGCCACAGTCTGAACAAAGCAAAGCTAAACTCCAACCATGCAAATAACTCAGTCCCCAGGGCCTGGCACTCATGATCTTCTGGGCTCCAGAAATCCTACGCAACTCTGCTTCACAGGTTCTGACATTTAAAACACACAAATTCAACTCACCTCATAGGCACAGGCCAGCTCCACTCTACACCCTCTGCTCTCATGGGCAGTAGCCTCACCATCCTGACATCTGCATCTGCTGGGGGCTCTAAAAGCTGCAACTTCACATAGCCTCCTGGTCTCTCTTCAGGGACCCTGACACTGACATATGTTGCCAAGCCTCAGCCTCCCTCCATGGCTCCTTCAGTCTTTGGGTTCCCACCACAGCTGAGGCTGCACTTTTACTGATGACCGGTGCTGACCTCTCAGAGTGCCAAGCTTCAGCTGTTCTCCATGACCCCACTGTGTCTTCAAAAACAGTTAGATGTGACACATTACTGAGTTTGGCTACCAGCATGGCCTATGGGCTTGGCTCCCTTTGAACAACAGCTTTAGTGTGCTTACTCTAATGAAACACTCCCAAACCTCACCTCAACGATGATGGTCTCTTCTTAATCACCACAAATTTCTCAGTTCCAGCTACTTTTGATCAGTTCTCTATTTTCCCAGTAAAGTAAAGTTTTCAGTTTAGTTGTACTGGTTTCTTATTAATCACACCAGATTTTTCAGCTCAAATTGACAAGACCCACATATTCATAATTCAAATATATCATACACACTGCCCTGATAAAAACTTCAAGGGATTCTCAAATATCCCTCTGAAACCCCACTTGCCAATCCTCCATTGTCTGCATTGCTCTCAATATTCCCTTCCAAGTTCACAAAAGACAGCTCACTAAGTCCCTACTACTTTATGGCTTTATTAAAAATACATTTTATACATTTATTATTATTGCAAGATGTGTGAAAGAATCCCTGTCTGCTGTGTTTGTTTGTTGTCTTTTGAGACAGAGTCTTATGCATCCCAGGATGGTCTGATATAAAGATAATCTTGAGCTGGGCAGTGATGGTGCAGGACTTTAATCCCAACACTCAGGAGGCAGAGTCAGCTGAATCTCTGATTTGGAGGCCAGCCTGGTCTACAGAGTGAGTTCCAGGATAACCAGTGCTACACAGAGAAACCCTGTCTGGAAAAACAAACAATAACAAACTGCTTGCAAGTGCTAGTATCACAGGCATGTACTTCAAACCCATTTTATATGGTGCTGGAATCCAGGGCAAAGCGAGAAGGACAGCAGAGTCTGGCTTTTTTTCACAAGTGTGCCTACCACTAAGGCAATTGCAAGAACAAGGTCCCTTGACTCCACATCCAGTGCTCCCACTAATGAGGATCACCACCTACTCACTGGTAGCTCTGTGAGGGTGGATAATGATTGTCAGCTTGATGGAATCTAGAATTACCTAGATGATAAACCTGTGGACACATCTGCAGGGGAATTTCTAGGTAGCACCATATAAAAGGAAAGACTCACCCTAAGTGTTGGTAGCACCCTTCTGTAGGTTGGGATCCTGGGCTGAATTAAATGGAGAAAGCAACTGAGCACCAGGATCCATCTCTCTCTGCTACTGACTACAGATGTGTTTAGGTTTGGCAGTCATGGTCAAGATTCAGCCCATGGTCGACCCATCCTTGTCTCTTCTCAACACACAACCCTTCCCCATATCTGTCCTGCAGGCTGGCAGCACTAGAGACAGACTCCTGCTCTGGCTAGTGTCAGGATCCCAGCACTTTCCCAATTTCAGCTTGAAATTCCTGGTGAAAATTCCAGTTCCTTGGGGTCCATTGTCACAGTCCTCAGAAAACTGAAGGGAGGGCACAAGTGTGTCTTTAGAACAACCTTGGTCTTGCCACTGAAAGAGCCTAATGGGGAAACCCTCACTGAATTCCCCATTCAGCGTGCACCGAAGGAATCATGAGAGACGTCTTGATGCAAACACATGAGGTAGTTTAATGTGGGTGCTCTGGGCAAAAAGGTATCTCACACAGGTGACAGCAGTTGTTGGCCACGAGACTCGAAAGCTAGGGGTTTTTAAAGAAAAGGGTCTGGGGCTGGGGGGAGGAATTTGAGCGGGTTTACACGATTGGTTCATTTAAACTTCAGCAGAATGATTACACTACAGAAAAAGAGTATGTGCAGGTCAGGGCGTCAGGAATTCTGAGAGCCGGGTGCTTATCTAAGTCAGCAGAGCATCTGGTTAACATTTAACCCAGGTCAGAAGGGAGGGAGATAGGGAGGCGCCAGGCCAGTCAGGACATTCTTTTATGCCTTCCCTATCTTTATGGCTAGTTGGTTCCTGGGATGACTTTACAGCCTTTGTTCTTTGCTCTAAGCCCAAAAAGCCCTCCTAACTAGCAAGCCGCATGAGTCATGGACCTTGAATTTTAATTTTCTTTCACCATGACAGTCACAGTTTATTCCTGCTTTCCAATCTGATAACTCCAACAGAGTTTGCATCTCCAAGCTGACCTATCTACACAATGAACTTTGTGCGTTTCTAGTGGGGTGCAATCTAGAGTGATTGCTGTGGGCTCCCTCTTCTCAGAACAACGCTCCTGTCTTCTAGTATCCCATGGTCTCCACTCCCATTCTCATAAACCAATGGCTCTTGAATAAACCACTTGGCTCCCAGCTTCAGTTTTCTCATTGAAAAATGAAGGTTTTTATGTTGGGAGAATTCAGTCTCTTTCCATTAGGAGAGCCCTGCTTTCTCAAGGGCTGCTCCAGGCTTGCATTGAAGGCTAAGAACAGGGCTCTCAAGCTTCACTCCCAAAGGAAGTGCCTCAGGAGAGGTGTAGGAATCGAGGTGTCACACTCAGTACTGTGATGCTGTGGCCTGGGGCGAGGCCCAAGGAGCTGCATTCCAGGAGACCCAACCTCAGGAACATTGTTGCCTCTCTGGCTACTGAAGACTGACAAGCCTACAGGCCAGGAGATGGTTTGAAGAACACCCAGAACCCTTCCTAGATCTGAGCAAGCTCTTCAGACTGGCTGGTCCCATGAAGGACAAGTGTTTTGTTTTGCTTTGTTTTTTCTTTTTTGCTCCTTCCTCTGACTTCACAGCCAATGAGCTCTTTTTTCCAAGGAAGCAGCATCCTAATTTGGCTAATGAAAGTAGTAAGGGAGTTTATTTGTGAGATCTGGGTGACTCCCAGATCTCCAGAGGGGCCCAGACTAGGTCAGGCACTATGCAGCCAGAACCACGTGTCAACTATGTACAGTGGTGTTTGTCCTCTCAGGATCCTGCTGCCCAGCTGTGGCTTCTGAACATTCTCTGATGGTAGAGGGGGGTAGTTAGATCTTTCTGCTGATTTCTTCCACCCCAGGGAGGATTCTTGCCTCCTTTTCACAAGAAAATCTCAGTTCAGGACCAGGGCCAGGACCTAGGCACTGTACAAAGTGGTTGGGACCATAGTTCTGGGATTTCAGTTTCTAAAATCAGAAGGGTTTTTGCTTAAAGGAAGAGCCAGTGGCAGACAGATACAGGTACAGAAACTTCTGCTTTATAGGGCAGAAGAAAGCTTGTCACTAGCCCTAATGCCTCCCTTGACAGCAGAATCTATGTTTCAGAGTTCAGGCCCCCATGCTCAGGGGGAAGACATGAGGACACCATCCAAGAACAGACTTAGGCTCTCTAGGAAACCAGGGAGGAGTGTTGTTCAGTGCCTGTGGCTCCTCCCAGCTTTCACAGCATCCCTCAGTACTTATGGTTTCTCCCAGCTCTCCCAGCATCCCTCAGTACCTATGACTCCTCCTAGCACTTCTCACCTCATCCCCTACCCTAAACTTCTCTTTCCCGGGAGCTAGGCTTTAGATTCCCTTCCCCAAGCCTGATCCCTGTATAACTCAGCCGTTTGGGTTATGCTGTTCTCTTGGCCCTGGCCACCTCTCTTAGTCAGTGATTCATTCTCTCTCTCTCTCTCTCTCTCTCTCTCTCTCTCTCTCTCTCTCTCTCTCTCTCTCTCTCTCTCTCCCTCCCTCCCTCTCTCCCTCCCTCTCTCCCTCTCTCCCTCCCTCCCTGTCTTCTCTCATGGTTTAGTCTGCCGGCAAGTTCAGTCTGGCCTCTTTCCTCTGTCTGCCTTCTTCCTTATAGCTACAATAAAAACCTTCCCCGTGTTTTAGGAGTAGTTATGCCCCCTCTACTATTTAATTTTTCGTTCAATATGTGAAGTTGATTTTCATCCTTGAAGCCATACTAGAATCACCCAGATGATTTAAACATATCCAGCAGATGTGGATTGGACCATAATCTGCCCACGGTTATCTCTCTCTCTCTCTCTCTCTCTCTCTCTCTCAAACATTTTGTTTATGTATTTGTATACATGGGTGGTGTGCATGGTCAGAGGACAACTTGCTAGAGTCCATTCTCTCCTTCCACCACATTTTCCCACAGGATCAATTAAGCTTGGTAATAAGCTCCTTTGCCCACTAAAGCCATCTTGCCAGGCCTCATGAATATTCTTCAACATTCTACTCAACTGATCTTAACTTGCATCAGGGCTGGTAGTCATGAGTCTTATTGTGAAAATCTATGTTGACTGTGTTCACTCAGGAAGGAGGATTAGAAAAGTAAGGGACTGGGGAGCAGTGCTCCTGAGTTAGAGGGAAGGAAACAGCCAGGTAGGGCACCTGAGAAGGGACATGGGGGTGGGCCTGTCTTTGCATTTTTGTGCCTGAGCCCCAGGTCCAAACAGGAACCAGGGAGAGCTATTTAGTTTCCCACTAGGTGGATCTGACTCGGCTTACAGAGTTTATTACATCCTCAGGCACAGGAAACAGTCAAAGGCTTTTCCTTGTTTGACAGAGACAGATTCAGTCTGGATACTCAAATCAGTGATCAGAGAGAGTCCTTGTAGCCTGGAAGAAACTTGTGATAATGGACTTTACAAAGGGTGGCCAGATAGACCTGACAGACAACTGGACAGATAGAAGATGTTACCTGTACCACAGACACACATTCTGGGATTCTGACATGCTACATCCACTCAAGTAGTGACAAGCATCCCCAAAAACCTGGGTACTGTCCTGAGGCAAAAAGTTCACGGAAACTTGGTCTGCTGGAACTGTGGCATCCTGTATAAAGAATGTTCCAATGTCCTTGCTTTAGTTGGTAAACGAATATGTGTGCTTTCCCTTTATATTGCTTTATTACAAGTACTCCTTAGGATTGATATTTTGACATATAGCTAAGTTAGATTCTAGGCAGTCCTTGATCCAACCTTGCTAAGTCACTGCCCTTCTCAGAAATTTACCATTATCTAGGAAGAACGAAGTTTGTGACCTAAAGAGGAACCAGAGTAGATACTTAGAACTATAGGTAACTGAGTTACACCCATACACAAACAAGTATTTACAATGGCCTAGGGGGAAGGTGGACTACACGATAGACTAGAGTAGGAACTATGGCAAGGGCAGGAAGCCCTTGCCCCTGACTTCTAAGATTAAGTGGACCTTAGGTGGAGCTCTTTTTGATCCCAGTTGTTAACACTGAGTTTTACCCCAGTTGGTTCCTGCCAGTTCTTCCCTGTTTGTGTTCCTCTGTTTTGTGTAAGAATCCAGTAACCTCTTTGTACCTTGCTGGTGTGTCACCCAACTCCCCTATTTTCTTCTGTATAAAAAGTTTGATGCTTGATTTGACAAATTACATTCAGATCCACACTCCCTTGTGTTGAGTCTGTCTGTCAATTCCCGCCGACTCCTTGCCCACCTGTATCAGAGACTCATTCTACACAGATAAGGGACCAAGAGGGTCTGCGGCACTGACATCCATCGATATTTAGTCTGTGGTGAGTTGCTGGGTGAGTTGCAACATCCTGTAGGAGTTCCAGCTTGCTTACCTGTAAAACAAGATGGATTCTATTAGGTGTTTGATAGGGGGTGTGCTGGTTAGTGGTTTTGTCAGCTTAACAGGAATTAGAGTCATCTAAGAAGTGAAATCTTGAATTGAGAAAATGCCTCTATCAGATTGCCTGTAGGCAAGTCTATGAGACATTGTATTGATTAATGATTGATGTGTGGGAAGGCCCAGCCACTGTGATTAGTGGGACTGGTGTGTATAAAAAATGCTATCTGAGGAGATGGAGAGATGGCTCAGTGGTTAACACGGGCTGCTCTTCTAGAGGACCTGGTTTCAACTTCCAAAATCCACATTGTGGCACATGACCATTTGTTGTTCCAGTTTCAGGGGTTCTGGAGCCCTCTCGTGGCTGCTTTGGGCATAGCATGTACATCTTATGCAGAAAAGCAATAAGTAAATAAATATATACATAGATACATACGCTAAAAATAAATAAGTCTCTTTAAAAAATAAAAAGCAAGCCGAGCACATTGTGAGGAGCAAGACCATAAGCAGCCCTCCTCCATGGTCTCTGCTTCAGTTCCTGCTTCTCGGTACCTGCCTTGTTTGAGTTTCTGCCTTCTTTTCCTTCATAATGGACTCTGAATTGCCAAGTGAAATGAAATCATTCCTCCCCAAGTTGCTCCTGATCATAGTGTTTAACGCAGCAATAGGAAGCAAAGTAGTTCAGTGAGTTAGGTGTTGCTTTTATTGGCATTTGGGGACCATGAAGAGCTGTGTTCAGTTAATACTGGAGGGAGGTTATCCTCCGTGGATCCACACATGCCTGTGTGGGTGTCAGGGAGATCAGCAATAACTCTGAGAAGATGGGGAGCAGATGAACAGAGATAATTTAGTTTTATCATGAATCAACTGAAAAATGTCTTGCATTGGCAGATCTAAAGACTCCTAGCACCTCAGGGGACTTGGCCCTAAAGACAGAAAGTTAAGTCTAACCTGAAAACGAAAGAACCTAAAGAAAACTAAATAAACTAAGAAAACTAAAGAATGCACCTGAGCATGCAGATAAAAGACAAGCTTTTTCAGCCAGGCTGTGGTGATGGTGGTGGCTGCCCTCTCACCTTTATTCCCAGTACTTGGAGTGTGGGGAAGAGGCCGACAGATCTCTGAGTTCAAGACCAGCCTGGTCTACAGAACAAGTTTCAAGACAGACAGGGCTACACAGAAAAACCCTGTCCTGAAAAACCAAAATCCAACCAACTAACCAAACACACAACCAAAAAACAAACACAAAAACTACAACAAAAAATCCAGACAAACATACAAAAACCAACAAGTTCTCCAGGACAAGAGAGATGGATCAATGAAAGTCCTTGTTTTTCTTTCAGAGGACCCAGGTTTGATTCTCAGCACCTGCTCACAACCGTGACTCCAATTCCAGATGAGCGGGGTGGGGTTTATGCTCTCTTCTGACCTCCACAGGCAGCAGACACACATGCACTGTACACCTCTAGCATGAATGCATAAAAACTGTTTCCCTGGACATTTTACATCAGTGAATGTTTTATTTAAAATTTCCTCGATATTTAATTATGTAGAGATTTGTGTGTGTGTGTGTGTGTGTGTGTATGTGTGTGTGTGTGTGTGTGTGTGTGTGTGTGTGTGTGTGAATAGACACATGCATGCATTTGAGTGCAGTGCCCATGGAAGGTAAAGAGTTGGTTGGTTTCCTGAAGCTGGCCTTACACTTGGTTGGGAGCTGCCTGATGGAGGTGTTGGGAACTGAACTCTCATCCTCTGGAAGAGCATCAAATGCTGTAACTACTGAGTCATCTTTCTATCTCCTTCTCTTTGTTTTTAGTCAAATAAACCCCATAGTGAACTATCATTGCTTATCTGTCAAAATGGTTAAAATAAAAAGGGTGACACACCAAACACTGACAAAAGTTCACAGTGACTGAATTTCTCATAAATTGTGGGTGGGGATATACAATGTCCCAGCCACCTGTACTGGCAACTTTTGGTTGTCAACTTGACTTCATCTGGAATGAAGTAAAACCCAAGCTGCTGGGAACACCTGTGAGAACTTTTTTTCTTTTGAAGTGGGAAGTCCCACTTTTAATCCAGGTTTTCTGAGACTGGAAGACCAACCTGTAATCTAGATCCTTTGAGGTGGGAGGGTCCACCTTTAATCTAGCTGTGCCTTCCCGTGGCAGCCTATAGAAAGAACACAGAAAAGGGAAGCTTTTGCTCTTTGCCTGCTTGCCCTTGCTCTCACTGGCAAGTTCATTCCTACACTGGCTTTCTATGTTTTTGGGATTCCAGTGTCTACTGAAGACCAGCCGAGATGCTCATCTTCATGAACTGAAAAACTACTAGATTCCTGGACCAATATACAGCCTGTGTTGGACTAACTAGACCACAGCCTGGAAGACACTCTAATAAATCCCCCTTTTATGTCTCTGTATAGGTTTGCTATCTGTTCAGGTCTCCTAATACACCTTCCTAGAAAACAGTTCAGCTGTTTTGTAAGAAACAAAACAGCACACTGTGGGTACTGAAAGAACCTAGTGGGTAAACCCCCACTCAATTCCTGAATCATCGTGCACCCAAGAATCACGAACAGAACAGAATGCCTTGATGTAAAAACACGAGGTAGTTTAATGGCAGAACTTCGTGTTGAAACGTATCTCACGCAGTAGACAGTGGATTCGACCACGAGGCTTGGAAGCTAGGGTTTTTTTTTTTATAGAAAAGGGGCTGGGACTGGGCCTGGGGGAGGAATTGGAGTGGTTTCACATGATTGGTTCATTTAAACATCAGCAGACTATACATGCAGATAGCATTTAACTTAGGTCAGAAGGGCGGGAGATAGGGAGGCGCTGGGCCAGTCTGGCATGTCATTTTCTTTATCTTTATGGCTAAGCAGCCTCAGGAATGTCTTTTTTTTTTTTTTTTTTTTTTTTTGAGACAGGGTTTCTCTGTGTAGCCCTGGCTGTTCTGGAACTCACTTTGTAGACCAGGCTGGACTCGAACTCAGAAATCTGCCTGCCTCTGCCTCCCGAGTGCTAGGATTAAAGGCATGCGCCACCACGCCCAGCCACAGGGATGTCTTAAAAATGGGCCTGCCCGGGAATGTCCTGGCCTGTTCTGCTATGTTCTCTGTCCCAGGTTTCAAAGCTCATAAACAACTCTTTGTGCTATTTGACATAAATTACATGAATCACATGTCTCAAGTTTCATTTTCTTTCAGGTACTAAAGAGGGGCAAGGGCAGGAGGGAGAATGGAGTATAGCCCACGTCTGGCCAGAGTTCCTCCTATGCTCTGGGCAGGCAGACCTAGGAGGGCTGCCAGACGCTTTCCACTCAGACCCGGGTGGGAATCATGTCCAGGAGACATGAGAGAACTTCCGTCTCATGTAGGTGAATTATCACCACTGGGTCCCAGGGTTACACCTCAGCTTGATTGGAGACCAGACTGTCTGTGTATAGCCCATTGACCAACAGCACACAGGCTGCTAAGATGGCTAAGTGGGTAATGGTGCTTGATAACCCGAGGCTAAAACTCAGGATCAATGTAGCAAAATTGACTCCTTCAATTTGTCTTCTGACCTCCACATTCACACACTCCACATATGAAAGAAGTAAATGAATAAAATTTTAAAGCAAACAACTGAGCTGAGCATACAATTGCTGTGAGGTCCAACCATTGTGCTCCCGGGCAGTTATCCCAGAGACATGGAAACTCGTGTTCACAGATACACCTTTTTGTAAGTGTTCACAATGATTGTGTGTAATGGCCATAAGCGCTGTCCAGATGTCCTTCAATAGTGACTTGGTAATTCAGCTGCCATGCACTGGTGCTGTGGAATGCAGCTTAGCCATAAAGAGGCTCTAGGGAATTCTATGGAGTGAAAAAATATCCCAAAAAGGAAGAGAGGAAGACACACACACACACACACACACACACACACAGACACACACACACACACACAGAGAGAGAGAGAGAGAGAGAGAGAGAGAGAGAGAGAGAGAGAGAGAGAGAGAGAGAGAGAAAGTATATGATTATTAAAAGGCAATGGGAGGGCTGGAACCATCTGGAGAATTTTTTGGCGTGGGGGGGGGGTGGAGTTGAGACAGGGTTTCTCTGTATAGCCCTGGCTATCCTGGAACTCACTCTGAAGACCAAGCTGGCCTCCAACTCAGAAATCCACCTGCCTATGCCTCCCAAGTGCTGAGATTAAAGGTGTGCACCACTGCTGCCTAGCTTATTTGAAGTTTTACAAGTGTCATTTATTTGTTTGTTTGTTTGTTTCCAGTATAGGATGTATATAGCCCAAAGTGGACCCAAACTTCATGCTTGCTGTTCAGATGATGACGATGACCTCTAATTTATGATCCTCCTGCCTCCACCTCTGAGTTCTGGGACTATAGATGTCTGCAACCATGCCTAGTTTTATGTAGCACTGAGTACCCCACCCAGGGTGTAATGAAAGTTAGGCAAGCCCTCAACCACCAACTTTGCTACATGCCAGCCTGAATATGATTTATTTTGTAACTACAAGGGAGATTTTGCTTTAAAAATAAACCTCTTCATATTAGTAGCAGTTGCTTAAACCTTGCTAAGCTGGAGCCTGAAGTACTTTCTTGGGCTGCTGCGGGATGGTGAGAAGGCAGACACTTCTACTGCAAATGAGGACTTCTAAATTTCTACCCAACAACTTCCATCTCCACCTGGGTTGGTGACACAGGTTTCTGAGAGTCACCTGCAACCTCAAAAGCCACAAGGATGCCTGTACCTCACGAACCATAGGCACGGGTTCTTGTTCTTTGCCCTCGCCTCTCTCTGAAATCCCTAGCTGCTGGAAGATGATGTATCTGCTGCTGGAAGATGTATCTGCTGCTGGTGTACCTGTTCATACCCATCTACAGGTCTTTTCTCTGTCCCTCTTCTACTCCAAACATCCTCTTTGGCTCTATCAGAGCCAGGTCTCTCCTTGCTGCATAAGCATGCCATGTTTGTTCTTCAGAGGTTACCTTGCCTGAATATTGTAACCAGCTCCCTCAGGAAGGATAGGACCCATGTCACTGCTAACAGTTTTCCCTTCTGAATTCCCATGAGCATGTTTGTTCTGCCCATGACTGAGCTGTATCTGTGAGTAAGGAAGAGAGTTACTTAATACTTAGTTGAACTCAGGCTCTTGGGTGAGGCTCTGTGGGGCTTGTGTCTTCTGGGGCAAAGTCAAGAAGCAGCCCCACATGTCAGTGTCCACACATGCTGCAATGAGTGTGCTGAGAAAGCCTATTCATCAGTCTATTCTAGACTGACAGCACCTCCTCTCCTGCCTCCTCACTTGGAAAATGTCACTGAGCTCACTTTGTGGGGAAAGCAGGAGCTGGGAATTTCCTAGGTCTGTGCCACTTTGTGCGTTGGAAGGGGGCCTGGCTCTTTTCTGATGATGGCAATAAGGGCATGTTGCTGTCTTGGATTACCCACTTATGGGTCCTGTTACTATGGAAAAAAGGCTCTTTCTTAGCTGCAAGTGAGTAGCTCAAAAGAGAAAATCGTGTCCAACAGAAGCTCCCAAAGGAGGAAGGACAGGACAGTTAGGACTTAATAGAGAGGCACAAATTGTGCTGTGGAAGGCAGGTGATGAAATTGCTTCACATCAATTCTGGTTTCTGTTTTAAAACATTTGGTTTGTTTCTATGAAAACAAATATATGGAAAGAATGCAGGTCGGTGACACGAAAGGCATTTCTTTTTCCTAATTTTAGATGCTGTTTCCCTCTACCCTTTGACAAGTCGCTGCCCAGTAGAGGAGACAGATGTGGGAGGGGAGACAATGCTCTTTCTGGAGATGTGGCCTCATCCCAAGCTCACAAGGTGTGTATGGGGTGGGTCGGGTGCAATTTTAAACTAATTGATGAACTGCTGTGGGGAGTCTATTCATTAAAACACACTCTTGATACTGATGAAACCCTAAGCTACAGGGGCCAGGAGGAGGCATGGAGATCCTAGCCAAGGGGACAGTCTTCATGGTTCTCTGTGACTCACCAGGCTGTCTTCTGGAGACAGGGGACAGCACTGTCTTGGTGGCAGGGAGAGTTTCACTGTGACTGGCCATCTATTTAAAGCTCATGAGGAAACACAAAGAGGAAACAATTGTCCCATAGGATAGTCTTCTGTAATGTCACTGCTACAGACCCTTCTACATGGGACTCATTAAAGGTCTGGCTCTGAGGACCAAAATGGGGCAATGTTGTCTGGGATGGAGTAGAAGTGCAGGAACAGTGTGGCCCCTCTAAGTCCCTCCCTTGGTAAAGAGAAGGTTTAACTTACATTGATATATTAGGTTTATATTTTGCTGTAAGAAAAGATATCCCATACAAATCAGAGACATTTGAAAGCTGGTGAACTGTGGGTTAGACTCTCCTAGGTTCCAAACTGGCCTCAGATCACACAGCAGAGGGACAACTGTAGTCCCAGGTGAGCTCCCTAAGGGCCCTCTCCCCACCCTGAGGGAGGTGACTTCCTCATAGTCCCTGCCAGGATGGGAACCCATTCCACCCAGGTACTCCTAGCAATGCCATCCTTTCTGAGACCAAATGTTTCTCTTTTCTCATACAAACCCATAGACAGTCAATTGCTGTGCTTCCTCTACTGATTCCAGCTCTCAGATGGGCAGGCCCACCTCACTAACAACTCTGGAGTAGGCGAGTGGGCAGAGGAGGCAGTGAGATGGACTCGAGTGTTTGTGTGTGTGTGTGTGTGTTTGTGTGTGTGTGTGTGTGTATGTGTGTGTGTGTGTGTGAGAGAGAGAGACAGAGAGAGAGAGACAGAGAGAGAGACAGACAGTCAGACAGACAGACAGACACAGACAGACAGACAGACAGACAGAAGGTGAGAGCACTGAGCACCTATCTCAGTGTGTCTTGAGAAACTCTTGGGACTGATTCTCCCTCCGTTACTTGCTGGCCAGTCTGTGTTGGAGACGAGCAGTTGGCATGGTGGGAAATAGGATGGGATGAGTGGGCCATTTCTTTACGTTAGCCCAATGTTCTCTCTCTCTCTCTCTCTCTCTCTCTCTCTCTCTCTCTCTCCCTCTCTCTTAATGCAGACCAGGACTGTCTATAATGTAACTTTGGCTCTCTTAGAACTCGCTATGTAGATACAGGCTGTAGATCAGGCTATATCTTTGTGTGCTGGGATTAAAGGTATATGCCAACTTGCCTGGCTTCTGCTTTTTTTTTTTTAAGGGGTTGTTTAATTTTATGTGTATAAGCATTGGTCCCCATGTATGTAGCTGTGCCACATGAGTGCAGTACCTTTGAAAGACAGAAGAGGGAGTCACTGAAGAAACTGACAGTTGTAAGATGCTGTGTGAGTGCTGGGAACCAAATGGGTTGTCTGCAAGAGCAGCCAGTGCTCTGAATCACTGAGCCATCTCTCCAGGCGGTTTTATTTTTGTTTTAAATGTTGTCTGTGACTGTTGAAGAGCTTTTAGTGACTGTCAGCAGCCCAGGACTTCTAAGGAAGCAGTCATATTCCCGACAGGTCCCCACAGGTGTGCCTTCAGACAGTGGACTTCCTCCCAAGGTTACCCTTAAAGTCATGTTGCTCTTCCAGCATTACTATCCCTCAGGAATGCAGTAGCTCAGCTGGCCCAGAATCTGGGCTATGGCCAGGGCAGCTTTCTCTCTGTGTGTTTTCAGGTAGCAGCTGGCAGGCCCTGGTTCCTGTGGGCTGTTGCTACCTGGGCCTCTCTATAGGGCTACTAACACTGGCAGGTAGCCTCCCTCCTCATAATGAGTGGACAATAAGTTGATAGAGACCAACTCAGGGGCCTGTTTTATCACCAGATCTTAGAAGTCACCAGTTGCTTGAGGTTGGAACCCTTGGGGGTCCCTAAGAAGGTTGCCTCTCATCCCTCTCCTTTATGTTATTTATTTATTTATTTATTTATTTATTTACTTACTTATTTATTTATTTATTTATTTATTTATTTATTTATTTATTTATTTATTTATTTATTTATTTATTTATTTATTTGAGATAGGGTTTCTCTGGGTAGCCTTGGCTGTTTGGGAACTCAGTCTGTAGCCAGGCTGGCCTCGAACTCAGAGATTCACCTATTGCTGCCTCCTGTTAGGATCAAAGCCATGCTCCACCACTGCCTGGTGCCTTATTCTTATATACAGAAGCATGCCAAGCTTTTTCATGTGGCTATTTAGATATATCTTAGTCTTGTGAATATATGTACCTATGTCTGTGTATCACACATCCTGCATACTGCATTCCATACCCCAAAATTGCTTGACTGCATCTCTCGGGATTGATGTCCAGTTCTTATGACAAAGAATGCTCTAGTGAGCGTTTGCCAGTCATTTCTGTGTGGATGAGGAAGAAAGCTCTGATGTCTGTCTAGTCTCCTTCCGTCCTCGCTCTGACCTCTAACTGACCTGAACCCTGGCTCATCTCATAGCTTCTTAACAAGTACCAGCAAGGCCCTGGCAGTTGTCTCTCCTTCCCTCTCCTCTCATCCCCTCCTCTCTCCTCCCTTCCCTTCTCCCTCCCCCTCCCTCCCCTCCCCTCCCCTCCCCATCTTGCTTCTATCTTATGCTTCTTGTTCTTCCCCAGATGGCCCTGTTTGCAGCCTAAGCTCCATAACTCCCCTTACCAGCTTCAGGCAACCTGTATGAACATTCCAGGTCAGACTGGGCATCTCTCTTCCAGGTCCCACAGTGACCTGAGCAGGGTTCCATTCAGAACTTGGAGGCTAACTCAGGACTATCTGCCATGTCTGTCTTTCTGGGCCTGGGAGATCTCCACTAGCAGGTATCAGCTGAAACTCCAAATGGAAGCCTTGTACAGTCCTGGCCTTAGCTGCCATGCTCTGACAGCTAGTGCAGGAATAATGGATTAACCACACCTTGAACATGAACACCATTGTTAACAGAGTTGCCGTTCAAGGCTGGAGACAAACATAGGGAACAGTCAGTTCTAAGTACTTGTGCAGTGTAATTGCATCTCTGGACTGTGGCTCTCTGACCTCCATTCCTTTTCCATGCAGCCCTGAGCATGATAGAATTTTCTTCCTCCTTTGGTCTTCTCACATTGATTTCTGCTCAGCCCCAAGACCTGAAAGGGCCATCATCTCCTCGCTGAGTTACAGTGCCTAATGTTGGTCTTCCTCACTCCAAGGCCCCTGACAAGCCATGCTCACAGTGATTGCTGGAGGTCAGGAAAGGCATTTATCTCCCTGTTGTTAGTCTGTGCCTACTGGGGAGACACATTGGTGGCAATTTTTCTTCTACCCAAATTATAAGAATCAGCTCAGTGAGACTCAGTGGGCCAGGTATGGATGGAGATCCATTGGAAGAGATTTGTGATTGACCCTCTGTGGTTGCTTAATATTAGTTGTTAATTTGACAGGATCTAGAGTAGCGATTCTCAGCCTTCCTAACGATGCAACCCTTGTGTTAGGAAGTTCTTGGTTCCTTGTGCTTTGCTGACCCCGAACCACAAAGTTATTTGTTGCTACTTCAAAACTTTATGTTTCTATTGTTACAAATCGGATTGAAAATATCTGATATGTGACCCCCTACCCCCAAAGGGGTTGAGACCCAAAGGTCGAGACCCACTGATCTAGAATCACCATAGAGATGTGACACAGGGTATGTCTTCGGGGGATTGTCTGTTAGGTTAATTGAAATGGGAAGAGCCACCCACCTTAAAAATGGGCAGCAGTATTTCCGTAGCTAGCGTTCCAGAGAGCATAAACAGGACAAAGCCAGCTGAGCCCCAGTACTCATCTCTCTGTGCTTGCTGCTGCCATGATAGATTGCATCCTTTTAAACCATCTGCCATAGAAACCCTTTCTCCCATGAGTTGCTTTTTGAAGTTATTTGGTCATAGACACCAAAGAAACCAACACACCCTGCCAGCTCTGCCTGCGTTGCTCAGCCACTCTGAGCTGAGGAACTGTCTCTAAGAGATCTGCCCTAGGGGACGTCAGAAGTGGCTCAGTGAAGGACTGAGTGTGGAGTCTCCATTAAAGTGAGGGGCCCTCTCCCAAGCATCATTCCTCAAGTCGTCACTCTACCACTTCAGAGACCACATTCCTGCAGGCTATAGTTTCATATTACAGCCGACCCCCAATGTCCATTTCCACAGTGGAGCCTGAACTCCTGACAAGAGCCACCATTGTGGCACGGCTCTGGCCCTTGAGCACAGTGTCTGTTGAATGGACTGACTGTCTTCACTGCTGACCTCCTATCCAATCTCCCTGCCACAGTTAACCCTCACTTTGCACCTCTTCCATGCCAGTACTGTTCCAGGCTTAACAAAATCCATCTTAGTTAGTAACCAACTGGCCCCAGTGAAGAAAGTGCTGCCCAGCCTCTCTTTACCCCCATAACCACTGATCTTGACCAGTTATCTTGACTACATCTGGCAGCAACTAAAATCCAAACTTGTTGGCTATGTCTGTGCACCAGTAGATTATACAACTGCAAACACAGATGAGAGAGTTAGGGTGTGGTTGGTCCCTGCTTGCTCTTTATCTCCTGCATCCAAGCCTGCACATCTGTGGGTTTGAGGTAGACTGCCCCACCCTGGCTTAAACAAACACCCTCCAAGATGGCCAGGACATCTGGGAAGACTAGGGGTGGGGCTCCGTCATCCATATGGCTATGGAGAAGAACTGGTCCCTGCAGGATAAAGGCTTTCTATGAGCAGCCTTTTGGGTGAGGAGCACCCACACTACTGCAAACACCTCCCCCTTATGTTCTCTATGGAAGCTCAATAAACTCATTCACTTTACAGAATGAACTTCGGCAAATCTTGTTTCCATTTGACATGGAGACCTGGAGGGAACTATACTATTTTGTCTCCCCAGAGGAGGGATTTTAGTGCTGCATGTGTTTAGTTAGTCTCACTTCACAAAGGAAGAGCAGAGGTTTGGGAAGTTGTGTGACTTGTGGGCTCACACAGGTCCTAGTTGTGGTTGAGAAGAACAGCTGAGGTACAAAATGTCCTTAAACTCCAAACTCCCCTATCACATAGCCACCTGCTCCTGTGGAAGCTTGCTCCAGGCCTCTTATCTGGTGCCTAATGCCTAAGAGGTGATGAGTGGACTTTTGGAGCCAGCCCTGGCTCTGGAACCAGAGGATCAGGTTTGGCTAGTTGGTTCTGAACAGATAGAACCTGGTCTCTAGAGACTGCTTGTCTGTCATTCTGAAGCTCTCCTTAAATCTTCATGTCTTCAGATACTGAGTTTATCTAAAATTTCCACAAAAAAAGGAGGAAATTACCTATGAAGACAAACCCTGTATCCACCATAGGGCTACCCTGTAAGGCAGGTGCCCGGCCCACAGGGTGTAATGCCAGGTGATTTTTCTGCCGGGAAAGGCTCCTGGCCAGGATGATAGGTCTGGATTTTGGGTCTATTCTCAGTGTCAATTGCTCAAGATGACAATTGTCAAGAGCCTGAACTCTTGCCAGGTCTAAAGATGGAGAAACAAGCCCCAACTGGAGCAAGGCAGATTTATCAGTTCTCATCCTGAGGGTTATGACTTTTTGGCACACCCCTATCTCCAAAAATATTTATATTAGAATTCATAATAGCAGCAAAATTACAGTTATGAAGTAGCAAGTTAAATAATTTTTTGGCTGGAGGTCACCACAACATGAGGAACTGTATTAAAGGGTCGCAGGCATTAGGACGGTTGAGAATTATTGTTTTAAGTGGACATAGAAGGAGATGCTAAGGAGGACTCCAGTTTCTATCCTGGAGTGGCCCTGGAATTCAGGACCAAGGCAGTAATGGGTTTCCTTCAGGTCAAGCTAGTTTGAGAAAGCTGGGGGATATGTAGAGAGGAACGGGCCAGATTTACAAACCTCAGCTGAGGTCAGAAGAATGGACTGGTCACAGACACCCGGGCCTACAGATTTCTTTACATTTCTGATTTTAATGTTTTTGCATGTGTATGCATATGCCCTGTGCATGTGTGTTTCCATATGTGTGGGCACATGTGCATGAGTGGGCAGCTCAAGGTAGACATTGCGTGTCTCCTTACCCCACTCTCCACTATATTTATTGAGGCCAGGTCTCCTGAACTGTAGCTTGCTGATTCCAGCTAAGCTAGCCAGGCCGCTGGCCCTGAGGATGTACCGTCTGTCTCTCAGATGCTGGGATTACAGGTAACTGCCATACCTGCCCAGCTATTACCTGGTTCTAGAGATTTGTATTCCGGTTTTCATGCCTACACAGTGCATGTTTTATGCACTAAGCCATTGTCTCCCCACAGCCCTGTTTAAAAAATAAAATAAAACTCTTGATGTTTGAGTAATGACAGACCCAAGGGAAGCTGCAGCTGGGTCCATGCATCTGTCCTTCAGGTTCAGCCCCTGGTCCTGTCCTGCACAGCTACAGTGACATTGAAGTCAGGGGTAGGGACACTGCTACCATCCACACAGCTTTGTCATATCGTGTGTGTGTGTGTGTGTGTGTGTGTGTGCGCACAGATAACTACATGCTGAGTGCATGGGTAGATCTGCCTATCTTTTTTATATCAATTTTCTGCTCCACATATTTTCGGTCACTCACTAGCATATTAATTCTTCCATCCATGAACTCTGATATTGGAGGTCTGTAAACACAAGTCCCAGACTCACCCAGTGGAAAAACAGTTCTGCAAACTGCAGAAGCAGCAATTGAGTAGTGCACCACTGCCATCTAGGTGTCATGTTTAGTGTTGCACCACATGGTGGCTCTTGAGTATCTTGGAATCCAGCCTTGTTAGTCTTTTCCTGGGTCTTCCAATGGGAACAATTCAGTCAACTTCAATGGCTCCCAGAAAAAAGAAGTCTAGTGTAGAGAAGCTGGGGTCAAGGGGACCCTGAGATGAAGCTGACAAGGCTTCCCATACCCTTTGTAAGGGGACAGAGCCAAGCATGGTTACAGTATCTAGGGACTCTGGGTCAAGAAGCACAGGGTTTGAGTCCTGAGTCTGTCCCTAGTCAGTTACTGGACCTAGAACAAGCTACTTAGGCCTTGTCACTCATTCTTTGAGACAGCGCTTCCTGGGGAGGCAAACATGGCCTCAAATTTGAGATTCTCCTGTCTTAGCTCCTCTAGTGCTGGGATTAGAAGGGTGAACCATCATGACTGGACCACTTAAACTTTTGAAGACTCGTGTTTTTAATACCTAGTGGGAAACAGGAGTAGTGATCTGACCCTAATTAGGCCAGCATGGCCATTAAAAATATGTGAACCACGAGGAACATAATAGAGCCTCCAAATGGAAGGCATATATAGTTCTTACTGACTGGTAGCTAGTAAGACTAAAAAGGAGGTATTGGGTACAGGGAAGGCTACACAAATGAGACAGAGAGACAGGGTTTCACAGGGTCAGTAGAAGTTTTCTATTCAAAGGGGGAAGGGCAGTCCAGATGCAGGAACCATGTGAACAAAGGCATTTTATTAAGAATTGTCCCACTGTGCTGAGTGCATTTCATTGATTTTGGCTTGGTCTAAGCTTAAAGTGGATGAGGTGTAGCTGGAGAGAAGCTCAATGGTTAGAGCACTTACCGCTTCTGCTGGCATCAGAGTTTGGTTCCCAGAATCCATGTACCAGGGCTTACAACTGCCAGTAACTCCAATTTCAGGAGATCCAATATCTTGCTCTGGGACTCCACAGGCACCTGCATGCATATATGCAAATGCATGTAGTCTTTCTCTCTCACACACAGGCCCACAATTGAAATAATAAAATAAATCTTAAAAATCCACTGAGTGAAATAGAACAGGTGAGTTTGGCTAGAACCTCCAGGAGGGCTCAGGAGTCCATCTTGCTTCCAAACTTCCTCCAACCTCTCACCTCCGCACCTTGACATTCCCTCTCTGGGCTTCCTTCTACCACTGTTTCCAACACTGTCTAGCTACAAGGTTTGGTATAGAGCAAGGTGTGGATTGGGGTTAGCTTCACCCACATCCACAGAAATGCAAAAGCCACATTCTGCAAGGCTCACCAAGACTTTGTCCCTTTTGGGTGGTGCTTCCTTCACGTGCTGAATGGCCCTGGCTTCCTGACAGGAAGTTCATCTTTAGATTTGAAAATGGACTGTGGGATTGTAATCTTAGGGATGTGTTGGTAGTGTCCCTAAGGCTATGAAAGCTGATTAGCACCTTCACTTCCAACAAGACATCCTGTGGGTGTTCTGGGGTCCCATGGAGAAGGTAGCTCAGGGTTTGGCCACAAGACAGCTTCTTCCTTGAATAAGTTCTTCCTTTTCTTTTTAAAGGTTTATCTAAATTTATTTCACAGGCATTGATGTTTTGCTTGTATGTATGTCTGTGTGAGGGTGCCAGATCACCTGGAACAGGAGGTACAGACAGTCTTGAGCTGATATGCGGGTGCTAGGGAATTGAACTCAGGGCCTCTGGAAGTGCCACCAGTGCTCTTAACCACCAAGTCCTAATAAGTACTTCCTATGACAATTGTCACATTTTGTTTTTGAGACGGGGTCTCACTAAGGAACCCTGGCTGGCCTCAAACTCAGAATGTAGGTAGGAATGGCCTTGGACTCCTGATGTGATTTTCAGGTCCCCAGACTGCTGGGGTTGTAAGCACAGGTGGAGGCCAGAGGACAACTTATGGGTCTGGGAGATCAGACTTAGTCTCTGCTCTTGGATTTTTGAGCTGAGGTCTCACTATGGAGTCCAGGTTGTCCAAGAACTCATAACTTTCCTGCCTCAGCCGCCCGATTTCTATGCTCTTATTTCTGCCACTCACTGTACTCTCACATCTTGTGTGTCTTTGGGTTCTCCATTTGAGAAGGCTCCCAAAGCTGGAGAGATGGCTCAGTGGTTAAGAGGACTGACTGCTCTACCAAAGGTCCTAAGTTCAAATCCCAGCAATCACATGAGGTCTTCATAACTGGGCACACACATCCATCCATCCTCTTATTCCCCATTATTTGAATAAGTGATCCTGAACTTGCTGGATGACATTAGCCAGGGCACATGTTCTGTTTGGTCCTGAGGCACTGTTGTTTCTGTCCAGTATCTAAAACACCTTCTAGCCAACAGCACAGAAGGGCCAACGGCCTTAGTGTGTGTGGAACCCACTGAGTAGGGAAAGGCTGGCATGGACTCCACTCTGACTAAATTCTTGGCTGTTCCAGACATTCAAGGACTTTCTCCATGTCTACCACTTACCTGCTTCATTCCCAAACTCACTAGAGAGTGAACCGTGAAAGGGTGCTTGTGACAACACAAGAAACTCACAGACCTTGGTTTATTTGATTATTTTAATATGCCAGCTCAATGGACAGGAAGGATGGAGCACACAGGCACACCTGTGTTTGCAGGATGGAGGGCAGATGCCCACAGCCTTGGGCATTCATGTATCTCCTGAGTAATTAGGCAAATAAATACTTAAATACCACAGCACAGCCAGACTTGGGGGTGGGGAGAATGACAGGCCACAGGGGACCATGCTTTAAAGGCAGTCAGAGGCTTTAAATACAGGGGCTGAACCTTCTCACTTTATACAAAACTTATATATTAAAAGTAAGGATACCACAGTATATACATGAAAGCAGCTTTGGTCAGAGAAAATGAACAAGGGAGGTGGAGCCATGCACAGGAAGGGCTTGCTTATCTACTGTCAATCTTCTTCATCCTCACAAAGTCAGCTGGGATCATAGAATAAATCAGCTGGTCTCGGTAAGATACTGAAAAGTCCTGTCTGGTGTCCTTAAGGGCCTCCAGGCCCTCTGTGGGCAGGGAAGGAGCCCTACAGCCAAGAACACTTGAAACCTTGGAAGGAACCAGCCTGGACTGGATGGGGAGGGACATCTATTGGGTCAGATAGAGGAGGGAGCTGCATGCAGCCAGACCAGGTGAGTGTGATGTGCTGCCTGGACCCGGGTCCCTAAGAGCAGGAGAAATCACAGAGAAAACCACTTTTGCAAGCAAAGCTGAAGATGGCAAGTCAAGCCTGTGTTTCTCACAACTGTGTAAAAGCCCATTTCCCTCAGAACTGGCTAGCACTGCTGGGATCACACTGCCGCAACCGGACAATGGATGGTCCCTCTTGGCACCTTTGTTGAATTCTTCCAGGGACATTTTGCCTGAGGAATGGAAGTGGGAGACTTAGGATTAACCAGTGCTCTGGTTAAAGTCTAGAACCCTCTGGAAAACGGACAATGTCCAGTCTCCTCTTCTCTCTCTCTCTCTCTCTCTCTCTCTCTCTCTCTCTCTCCCTGTCTTTCTACATCCCTCCCTCTCTCCCTCCTTTCCTCCCTTTTGTTTTGTTTATTGAAACAGTGTTCCTCTATGTAACAGTGTTCCTCTATGTAACAGTGTTCCTCTATGTAACAGTGTTCCTCTATGTAACAGTGTTCCTCTATGTAACAGTGTTCCTCTATGTAACAGTGTTCCTCTATGTAACAGTGTTCCTCTATGGCTGTTCTAGAACTCACTTTTTAGACCAGGTTGCCTTGAACTCACAGAGAGTCTGCTGTCTCCTATGAGCCCCGATTAAAGACATGTGCCACCATGCTTGACCAGAGGGTATTTTCTTAACTAGTGATTGATGGAGCAGAGCCCAGCCCAGTGTAGGTGGTACAACCCTGGGCTAGTGATTCTGAGTTCTATAAGAAAGAAGGCTGAGCAAGCCATGGGGAGCAAGCCAGTAAGTAGCAACCCTTTCATGGTCTCTGTATCAGCTCCTGCCTTCAGGTTGCTGCCCTGTTTGAGTCCTGCCCTCACTGCTTTTGATGATGAACTGTTATGTGGAAACTGTGAGTGAATAAACCCGTTCCTCCCCAAGTTGCTTGTGGCCATGGTGTGTCATTAGAACAATGGAAACCCTAACTCAGACAACACGGATGAAGCCTACAGCTCAGAGGGTCTACTGACAATGCCCATGGTTATAGAGCCCTAGGAAGGGTGCAGGATGCAGGCTAGGTGTACCTGACCCTGAATTCTAGTCTCCCTCCCTCAATCAGAACTGAATCAAGTGGGCTGGAAAAGGGCAGGCCTGCATAGGCAGAGAGTGTATCCCAAACACCTCTGTGCCATCAACAGTTTCACAGGGTCATCTACTCCCCTCTCCCCACCTCCACCCCGTCTCCCAATCCCCTCCTCCCACTCCACCTGCTCACTCCCTTCTCTCATCAGAACAAGTCTCACAGACATGGTGCTGGGCAAAGGAAGCCAGGAAAGTTTAAGTGACGTTCAAGAGCACAGGATACAGCTGGGGAATGGAAGAATGGAGGGCTCCTTGGTTCAGAGTAGAGGGGAGGTTGTGGGGCACAGCTTCTGTCTGAAAGGAGGATCTTTGGTGGGAGCTGGAAAATCCTGGAGGGAAGGTAAAAGGGGAAATACATTGAGCCCTGCCCACCCATGGATCCCGAATCTGCAGATTCAACAAACTATAGGTGGGAAATAGTCTAGAAAATGAAACTGGAGGTACACAGACAGTTTCTTCTTATTTCCCAAATAATACAAATTATTATTAACATCTATAGCCATTGTATTAGGCACTGTATATAACTACTTTACTTATTTTATGGATGTATGTAATTATTTATTTGGGGGAGATGATCTCAGGTAGAATTCAGAGGACAACTTGTGGAAGCTGGTTCTCTTTTCCTACCATGTGGGTCTTAGGGATTGAACCCAGGCTGCCAGGCTTGGAAGCAAGCACCTTTACCCACAGAGTCAGCTCAGTGAACCAAATACAGAGATGGTTTAGAGCATGGAGCAGGAAGGATGCAGGGTGCACATAAGCATCGCTCCTGTGAAGAACTGACTGCTGACTCATCGTTTACTGTGTCGTTCTGATTTCTATAGGAAGCCCTATAGACAGCTAATGTGTGTGTATGTTATACATGTGTGTGCAGATGAACACCCACCCGTGCAGAGGCCAAACAGGAATACCGGTGTTCACAGTATAACCTTTTCTCTATCACTGAACCCAGCCGGGGCTTAACATTGTAGCTAGGGTGCTGCTCAGCAAGCTTCTGGGACTCACTTGTCCCCTAGTTCTAGGGTTTCGGGCACGCTCAGCCACTCCTGACTTTTCCGTGGGTGTTGGGATCAGAAGTCAGGTCCTCATGCTGGGTTCAAGTGTTCTTTCCCACTGAGCCATTTTCCAAGTTCTTGCTTTGACAATTCTTAATCACCTATCTGAGCCTCAGATCTCATTAGAGGTTAAAAATAAAAGACCCATTTGATAGAATTGTGTGAAAAAACCTGATGGATGAGCTCAGCTGGGGCCTGATGTCCAGCAAGCAATCGATAGATGCTGGCTTTTATTGTTACTCTCTGCAAAGACATGCAGTCCTTTAGTACACCAGGTAGCAAGTGGGCAGAGGAATGACCTGGCCTGGTGTATGGGGCCGGGGATGGGGGTCCTGGACCCCTGCACTCCCCATGCTCCAGGCCCTGTCAAGTGCAGGTACCTGCACTATCTCCAGCATTTCACTGCAGCTGATGTAGCCATTGCTGTCTAGGTCAGACATGCTGAAGGCCCACTTGACCTTCTGTTCGAGCTTGCCCCGAGAGGTCATGCTCAGAGCAATGATGAACACTCGGAAGTCGATGGTGCTGTCGCTGTTGGTGTCAAAGGTGTGGAAGACATGTTCAGTGAACTTGGAGGCATCTCTGTAGGGGAAGAAGTTGGGCTAGATCTTGAAATTGTCCACGGTCAGGTGGCCAGTGGGACAGTCATTGAGGAAGCCCATGTACCACTCCTGAAGCTCATGGTCAGTGAACTCCCTGTGTTTCCGCAGTCCTGCAGCACCTCAGGACCCAGCTTGCTGTTCTGCTTGTCCATGGCAGCTGGCAGTGGAGACTAAACCTGCAAGGCCAAGACACAAGGTGAGCTGTGGATACCTGAAACCCCAAGTCTGGCTTCCTATCACACCCTACCACCATGCTGGCTAAGCAATATCCTCTGTATGTCCAGTGCCATCCATTACAGCAGTGGTTCTCAGCCTTCCTAAAGCTGCAACCCCTTAATACAGTTCCTCATGTTGTGGTGAACTCCCAGCTATAAAGTCATTTTCGTTGTTACTTCATAACTGTAATTTTGCTATGGTTATGAATCATAACATAAATATCTGATATGCAGGAAGGTCTTAGGTGACTCCCTGTGAAAGGGTCATTCCATCGTCAAATGGGTTATGATAACACAGGTTGAGATCTTCTGGGCCAGAAGAACTCTAGACCATGATAGTGCAAGCTCTGACTTTTAGCATTTCCAGGATGGCTCTCCTCAGGAGATACAAAATGGTTCTATATAACATGGCAAATCTCAGAACACTCTAGGAAAGACAGAAAAGATATCTTTTTATGGCTAAATACAGTCTACTAGGAGCATGCATGCAGAATCGTGGTAAAAGGGACAGGGAGAGGCAAGCCTAAATCAGTGGAAGGAAGCTTTGTCAAATGTCCTGTAAGGGTTAAACAAGAGTCAGCAACGAGACAAACCCCTCAGCTCATCAGCTTGGGGCAAAGGGGTCTCATGGACCCAATCCTGACTCTTCGCTTTGAACAGCTAGTTCTTTTTCTCGTGGGGGACCCGGTGTGTGTGTTTGTTTCTTTGTCACAGATACATTTGCTGATGCTGCATAGTAAATAAATCATGCCTGCATAGGCAGATGCTAGTGATTCACATTCCTACCTAACACAGCTAGGGTAAATTTAGAACTAGGTTGACACCCATCTTGAGTGGAATCAGGGATGATACCAGAGAACAGGAACATGGCTTTGGCCCTTCAAAGTTCAACTTCATTTGTCAGCAACCCTAATTTTATAAATGACATTTTAAAACCCCATTCCTACCCAGATTTTTGGGTTAATCTGGGTAAGTAGGGTTTCATGGGGACCCAGGTATTAAAGCTTTGAAGCATGTTGACAGTAGGCTTCTAGATCCCCCAAGACCTCCCTGTCCCCCTCCATATAATACTGGGAGAAGTTACCAGCACATGCCATGCTCTTTTTAACCCTAGAAGAGACACCTGGGAACCTTATGGGAGTCCCCACTCTTTATTATGCTATGAGATTTTTTTCTACCAGGGAGATCTAGAATTGGCATCAATCGGTCGGTGAAGTTCTATGTGAATGCTAACAGCTGAAACAGCCCCAATGGAAATTCAGGACTGTGCTCCATTGGCCAGCACACCCCACTGCAGTCTCCCACAAGGCCCAAGTGTGAGATCCTGCAGTGATTGGCCACTGGATGTTAATGCTCATTCACTTCCCTACCTCAATTTTGGTTTCTTTCTTTCACAATAACACACCTGCATAGCTCAGTTATTTTTGAAATGTGAAGAAGAACTAATGTGGGTGAGTCTCCTCTACCCAAGTCCCAAAGGAAACCACTCTGAACTGCTCAGAGGCTTATGAATTCTAAGCACTAGGTGCTAGGTCCTGTTAAGGAAGATGAAACATGCACTCAGTATTACCTGCTACCTCCCCTGTCTTCTTCACATCTTTCCCAGGCTGTTAGCGTTCAATGTACATATTTTAATTACTTATCTACAGGACTAGGAGATATTTAAAGTTCCTTGTCCAACACAGACATATGGCAGCTTGATATTGCCTTTCAAAGCACACATTTACTTATCTAAACATGTCCTCCCCTGTACAAACAACCAACTCAAATGTCCACAGTATCTTGATCAGAAATAATCATCAACTCAGGTAGCCAGGTGCCAAACATCTGTAATTCTAGAACTGGAGGGTGGAGGCAGCAGGATTAGGAGTTCAAGGTCATCCTTGACTATATAGCAATTCAGGGCTAGCCTGGGCTACACTAGACCCTGTCTCAAAAAAATTATATTAAAAGAAAGAGAACAAGCAGGCAAGTAGTGGTGCATGCCTTTAACTCTAGTACTCATTGACAGAACAGACAGATAGGAATTCAAGGAAGGCTAGCCTGGGCTACAGAGCAAGTTCTAGGATAGCCAGGACTACACAGAGAAACCCTGTCTTTCTCTCATAGACATACACACAAACACGCACACACAGAGAGAGAGAGAGAGATAGACAGACAGAGAGAGACAGAGAGAGAGAAAAAGAGAGAGAGAGACAGAGAGAGATCTACAAATGGAAGAAGATTATGCACAAGGGCATGTGGCCATTGCTGCCATCTGTTAGAGCAGGTCACATGGGTTTGTGAGTGGAGGCCTTCTGTGGAAGAACTTACTGGAAAGGTAAAGTTGACTGAAGTGGGGAATTGGCTGGATGGACAGGTACCTTGTAGGACCTTTTGTCGTATTTTCCTTTGTAATTTTATTTGTTTATTTGTTTTCTGAGACAGGGTCTCATGTAGCTTAGGCTGGCTTCAAACTTACTATGTAGCTGAGGACGACCTCACCTTTACCTTCCTGCCTCCCCTGTCTAGCAGTCACAGCTATGAGCCACAAAGCCTGGCTCATTTGCAGGGTTTTGTTTGTTTGTTTGTTTGTTTTTGTTTTATTTTAGAGACAGGATTTCTCTGTATAGCCCTGGCTGTCCTGGAACTCACTTTGTAGACCAAGCTGGCCTCGAACTCAGAACCCACCAGACTCTGCCTCCCAAGTGCTGGGATTAAAGGTCATTTACAGTTTTACGATGTCGAAATGTGTCCATATGTTCTTTTCCTTTTTTCTCTTTCAAAGCTTTAAGAATATTTACTTATATAGTATGTTACAACTGTTTTTCTTGTTATATAATACATTGAGAGGTTGCCTGGTACCTGCTGAGGCCTGAATAGTATGTCAGATCCCTGGAACTGGAGTTACAGACGTTGTGAGCCACCATGTGGATGTAGGGAACAGGACTGAACTGGGCTCCTCTGCAAGAACAGCAAGAGCCCTCTCTGCAGGATCCCATTCTCCTTAGATTTTATTTTCTACTCAAAGAAGAAGCATCCACCAATCATAGTGTCCCAGCCTCAATCTCTTGACTGATGGCATGTCTAAGAACCTCCGAGTTGATAGGACAATGTTGGCTAAGCCCTGTCTGGGAGGGGCTTCAGGAACAAGAAATAGACACAGAGCCTTGGCGCTGGCACACAGTTCTAATCCCAGCAGTCAGAAGGCAGAGGCAGCCAGGTAACTTTGAGCTCCAGGCCAGCCTCGTTTACAGAGAGAGGACTCTGTCTCAAAAACAAAAACCAACTGAAATGCAGAACTGAAGTCCTGGAGGGCCTGCATAGAGGGGCCAAGGCTCTCTTAAGTCCCTCAGTCATGGCTGACTGCCAGATCCTTGCTTTTTTTGCTTCACACACTTCCTATCTCACAGCCTTGCTTCTACCAAGGTTTAGTGTCCTCTTTCCTTATCACCTACAGCCTGGGCTTCAACCACGAGTCAGCCAACCTCTCCCTCGCTCACTGGACATTAAGCTTGACAGGGTGGTCAGTGCTGGCCGGAAGTACCACAAGAAGCTAGCTACATCCAGCTCTGAACAGAAGCCCATAGGCCTAGGATAAGCATACAGATGAAGAGCTAGCTGCTCTCCATGGAGCCTACTACCCAGGGCTCTCATTCAAACCCCAACACAGAGTAGGAGCATATCATGACTCTTTGGGAAGGGATAGAAATGCCCTAGTTTTATTGTAGGTAATTCATTTTGGAAACTCAATTAACAAGACACATGTAAAATTGAAGCCACCCTGGGAACACGGAGGTGTAGGTAAGAATAGGGTAGCCAACAGTGGGAGGGTGGTACACCTGGTGATGTTTGGTCCAAAGAATCCCTTAGTGGAGCAGGACAAGAGGTGCAAAAAGAGATGTCTGGGGACAATCCAGGAATATTGATGGGGAAGGAAGGGAGGAAGGAAGGAAGAAGGGAGAAAGGGAGAAAGGAAAGAAGGAAGGAAGGAAGGGAGAGGGAAAAGGAGGGCAGGGGAGGAAGAAGGGAACTGGAGTACCTAGAGGAAGGGACAATGAGCTGAGTCCAGGAGGTGGCTACTAGGATTTTACTGTCAGAGGCAGGCCCTCTGGAGGCCCTCAGGCAGGAGACAAAACTGTGAAACAAGGTGAGCAGGAGATCCCAGAAAAGAGGGCAGAGTTTGGGGTGGTAGCAGTTAAAAGGTAGAGAAGCCAGGTTGGACCAAGATGGGAGGTGTGGGGTCCCCTGCTCAAATACTAGTATTGGAGAGAAAAGACCTAGAACTGGTGAAGCCATGTAGCTCCAAGGCCCTCACCACTGAAACATTCACACAGGGAAACTTACAATGTGTCTCTGGCCTGGAGTTCACTTAGAAATGTCACCCATCAGTTACATCTTGCTAACCAGAGCACTGACCATCAGAGAGCTCCTGAACCTCTCCTAAGTCAGCCAGGACATGACTCCAGGATACCCAGCTATGGGATTGTGGCGCAGACCCTCTGGGTCATTGTGCAAAGAACAAGGCGTAAGCATCAGGAGGATGGAGACCACCCGGGAGCCTTCAATCCATGTTTCAGGGCTATCCCTGAGGCATTGAGGAATCATGGGATGTAGAAAAGGGAAAAGGAAGGGTCTGAGACTCGGGACCTGGTTCTGAGGAGCAATGGCTTGAAGATCTGCTCCTGCATGCAATGTCATTCAAAGAAAGGGTGGTGACAATGGGAATGTGTCTGGCCATCTTAAGCACCTGGGACCAATGGCATAAGCAGTATGAGATAAGAAGGAAGAGAGGGTAGGATTGACCCTTTTCTGAAACTCCAGTAAAGAAGGGCTCTATCTAAAGAAGCCTCGGTCCTGGAGGAACTCCATCGAGCATAGTCCTCCTGCCCTGCCATGTTCCACTACACCCAGATGGGAAAATACACCTTTACAATGCTAAGTGCTGCTGAGACTCTTGAATATCCAGCAGCTAGCCCTGAGCCATAGGAACCCTCAGCCAGTGCAGTCAGTGACAGTGACCCGACTCCCCCCCCCCCCATCCACTCCAAAGGGGACAAGGATTAAGTACAGACGCTTGGGATAGAGGACCAACAGTCATAGAGCAAGCTAGCCAAAGAATCGCCAGGGAGGACAAGAAAGCAGGCTCCCAGCAGCAGAAAGCCCCCTAGCCCCACCTTAGCCTCTTTCTTGACAGATACACCCCATCACCTGGGAGAGTGGATCACCAGAGAAGCCCATACTTGAGCAGGCAGTCAGGACCTATTTCCAGTGTTTTCCAGCCTCTTGGGTTCTTGAAGTATAGATGCTTGAGTCATGCTGGATTGAGGTCTCTACTCTCGAGTGCCCTGCACTACAATGGCACATTCCTAGGCAGGAGAACTAGGTGCTCTAGCCAATAGATGGAATTTAGAGTCAAACCTGTAGGCCCAGAGGGGATGGTGGAGGATGACAGAGCCTCCAGGGAGTGGTAAGTGGTCTCACGTGGCTCAGCTAGGAGTTAGCAGAATGAGTCCCATCAAGAATGAAAAGACCCAGGTTAGAGCTGGGCTCTGTCCTTTGGGTTTTGATCTATCCTGGGCCCCTTCCCTGCTAACATCCTGAGAGGCAATGAGATTCCAAGGTGAGTTTAACTGGTACCCAAAGAAGATCCTGGCCAATAAAGTGGCTGTCAAAGCCATGATCTCTTAATGCTCACTTTCATGAACCTGCTAAGTGGAGCCCACAAATGCTGGCGGCCTCATAGATGCTTCCTGGCACTTGCCCCCGTATATGCTTAACAGAGACCTGGATAAAATATTTAATATGAGGGACCTCATTTTAGCTCTCCTGGAGGCACTGAGAGAGCAGCAAAGATGTGTGACGGGCTCAGTGGTACACAACCCGTTACAGCTGTCATTCATTAAGCAACCGAGGCAGCCTTAGTGATGTTTTAGCTGTCTGGGGGACAAAAACCTGACCAAAAAAAGGAATGCTTATACAGTTACAGAAAAATCACTGTGTGCTCCCCTGAAGAAATACCTACCTAGCCCTGGCCATGAAACTAACCCAGGCTTCATTGATCAGACAGCCCTACTTTCATCTTTTTAGGGGGTGGGGAATGAGGGTCCCTGGATCACACAGCCACCTCTCACTTGTTTAAAGCACTTCACATTCTAGCAGGGATTAGATCTGACAGACAACAGCCTTGGAGATCAAGGACATGTGATTTCACAGTAGTGGGAATTGGGGGAGGGGGCTAACAGCTCCTACCTCTTCTCCCAGGGTCTGTTATGCTCTTATTGTCCTTAACACACTGAATTGTAAATTAAGGAAAGAGCAAACACATTGCTGGGAAACTCTGGGAAAATATTTAACCAGAGCTTGGTACTGCGAGTAAAAAGCTTTGCTAACAGCACAGTTGTGCTGTCGCTGGGAAAGGCCCTTGGGAGTGCCAATGTCCCATTAACCACAGCTCAGTGCTGGCTAGGAACACGCATAGTACAGTTCATCCCACCACGCAGCAATCTCATCAGTCATTCTGCCAAACCTCAAGGACTGCTAGACATAGATCCTGAAGGGAAGATGGTGGGAGACGTGGGTACCAAATCGCAATGAAGTCCTGGCTGATGGAGAGCCTGTTCCATGTCAGGTGGAACAGACGGTGGCAGGGGGAAATCAGCCTCAACTGTGCTCTTCCTTACAGTGACCGGCAGAATATTGTTCCTTGTCCTCCTCATCCTCATCCTCGTCTTCCTTGTCCTCATCCTCGTCCTCCCCCTCGTCCTCCTCCATCCTGCTGTAGGTGAAACTCAAACAGCCTTAGCCTCCACTTCAGTGCAGCCCTAGGCAGAATGGCCATCAGCTACAGGAGATGAACCTGGAGCCACACAAGCTGCACTGAGTCTGCACGGACACTAGAGGGCGCAGGATGGCAGATTCCCTAGCCCTCAGCACACACCCCTTTCAATTTCTAAACTAGGCAAGAAAGCATAGTAGGTCTAAACCAGAGCTTCTCAATGGGTGGGTCCCAACTCCTTGGGGATTGCAGGACTCTTCATAGGGGTTGCCGAAAACTATCAGAAAGCACATATCTATATTACGATTAAAACGATATCAAAACTTACAGTTATGAAGTAGCAAAAAAATAACTACCCTAGAATTGGTTCCTGTTGTCTCTATCCCACAGTGTCAGGGTCACAGTGAACAAGGACATATGTGGCACTTAACACGAGTGCTGGGGATCTGAACCCAGGTCCTTATGCTTACATACAGGGAGCACTCCACCTCTCAGACTGCGGCTTCCTGCATTTCTGCATTTAATACTTTGCCACCGTGAACCCCCACAGTGCCCCCAAACAGGCCAGGGTACACACACTGTTTATAACTGTGAGTCAGGGCTACATGACATTTCAGGGGCTCAGCAGGAGGCCCAAGAAACTCTTCCTATCCTGAAGGCTCAAACACTTTGTGACCTCCAGGGTTAGGGACTCAGGAAGGAATGTGAGGGATGTGGGTGTCTTCTAGAAAGCTCCATTCTGGCACAATAGTGACAGTAGAATAGACACTCAGGAATGTGTCACACTAGGGGGTGTTCACTTGCAGGATGCTGATGTCCCTCCTTTTGGACAGCAAGCCAGCTATGGGGTCCCAAGTAAGGCTTCTTGTTCTTCCCAAGAGGTCATTATCATCAAAGATGCTCATCACCAGACCAGACCTTTTACAGGCCCCTGCTTCTGTATGGGGCCAGCAGGACATCTGGGCAGCCAGTTCCCTGCGGTGGAGGGGGAAAGCAAAAAGCAATGTGTGGGTGAGTGCCAGGGCCAGAGCTAAGGAGAACTCACTGCCCTGCAGCACACAACAGCTGCCCGATGAGGAAGTGATAGTATCCCCACAGGGACAGAGGTCGGCCAGCTAAAATGGAGCACAACCAAGATGACCAACCCAAGCAGACTAGGAACTGGCAATGGGGATAGCTGGAAAGACATGAAAGGCAGGGCAAATCCAGGCCCTCACGTTCCTCACCTAATGTCCACCTTTATGGAAACCTTAGGGAATTAGCAAGTCAAACATCTCAGGATACAATCTATGCTCAACTGCACAGTAGAAGCTCAAGGCTGAGCCAGAGAACAGACACCTGTGTTATACAAACAGTCTTCTTCCTGTGGGCTGAGTCCAAACCCTGTGGTTTTGAGACAGGGTCTCATGTATCCCAGGCTGGACACTGAACTCATTATGTAAAGGACGATGACCTTGAACTCCTGATCCTCCTGCCTCAATTTCCCAAGGGCTGAGGTTAGAGACATGCACCACCGCATGCATTTTGTGGCGCACCTAGGGATAGACTTTAGACTTCGGTGAATCTTAGGCAAGCATCCTACCAACAATCATAGCCAACTCCATACTATCCTCCCTCCTCTCCATCCCCCTTCCGTTTTCATGTGAAAGAGTCTTTTTTTTTTTTTGAAACAAGGTTTCTCTGTGTAACCCTGGCTGTCCTGACACTTGCTCTGTAGACCAGGCTGGCTTGGAACTCACACAGATCCATCTACCTCTGCCTCATGATATTGGGATTAAAGAAGAGCCTCACAACCATCTGTCTATGATAGAGTCATTCTGTAAGGCCCAGGCCAGCCTTGCACTCAAGACACTCCTCAATCTGCTGAAATTACTGGGCAGAGCACGCCTTAAGTGCTCTTTTGAAGGATATGAAAGACATTGCTGCAAGCAGGAGAGGGTAGAGGCCTTCAAATCGTTCCCCAGTCCCTCTACAGATGGACGTCTTGTGCAGTCAGTCCTGGTGGGATGGAGTCAGAATAGGCTTCTCTGCCTTGCTGCTCAGCACCCAGGCTCAGGTTGGCACATTGTCCCAGGCTGGATGCAGCAGGTTCTTTAGGGTCCCTGAGCCAGCTATGGAATGACTCACACATGGGCTCCTGATTGGCTGGGATGACAGTTCATATCAACTGTGTTCTGATGCTGCAGGCCAAGAAGCCAGCAATGGCCTTTCCCCAGTAGCCAGGGGAATGGCATGGGGCCTCTAGGACTGGTTCTGCATGGTTAATGTCTCAGGCTGCCCTGGCCAGTGGCCGGCACCCAACACTCCTGGGAGGGTCCAGCAGTAACCCAGGGGTGCTGAGCCAGGCCTCGCAAAGAGCAGGGTAGAATATCTCTCATTGTTCCTGACTGAGCATATGTGTGTCCCTCTCTAAAAGGAGCTGCAGTTTACTGTGTCAGGCTGCAATGGGACATGCAGATTTGGTAGTCCCTGGGTCAATCCCTGCCTACAGCCTTCCCTTCTAGCCATATGTTCTTGCTACCTTGATTTCTCTGAGTCCTGTCTCCTTAGCTGTAAACCAAGAGTGAAGGTCCCTGTGTGTGGAGTTTACAGCCTATTTCTATGAAAGGAAGGGAAACAGAAGCTATGAGGAGACAGAGAAACTGAACCACCAGGCAAATGCTCCATGGGGACATTGGAGGACTTTTACTGTGAAAGACCACAGGCTTCCTCAATGAGCTCCATCTGAGTACAGCACCCTGTGAGGAGGAAAGCCACTGACCTGAAAAGCTTCTCTTACAGGTCACACCTAGCGCAGTGGCATTAAAAACCGTGTTCTGTGCTGGTAAAGAGCCTGAGGTCACTGTGATCTGGAAGCATCCCTGAGTAGGGCCAGTGACTTCCTAACTCCTGTACTTCAAAGAGGAAATGAGGGGAGGGAAGGAAGGATGTAGCCAGGCAAACATCAGGGCAGGGAACGCAGAGGCTCCTGTTGCTGAGGAGCAGGTCTAGTACAGGGGCCCAAGCACCAAGGGCTTGCTAGACACAGGGGTGGGGTTTCAGGAGGAGGAAGGCCCCTTTTCTCATGGCAGCAGGTATCCTGGGAAGTCCATGCCTACTGCTTGGGAATAGGATTGTGAGGGTTAGGGGCCCTCAGGGAGTGGCTCACACTTCATTCCATACATGTTGCAAAGTTTACAGACACACACACACACACCCCAACACCCCTCCCCCAACACAGAGATGTGTTAACTCACTGACTACTCAGAGGCTTCCATCCCTCCTGGCTCCAGTGAGAGCCCAGGAGGAAAAGCTGTTAGAAGGAGGACTCCTTAGAGTACCACATAGGACTCCGGAAGATATCCCCCCTGGGAGCTTGCTATTCTTACACACAGGAATATGAGTCCTTTGCTCATTCATTCATCCAGCCACCTTTACCAAGTATGCATGAACTTGGCCTGAAGATGTGCTGAGCCAATGACCCTAACCTTGGGCAGATGGAGAAGATGCTGACTGGTGGACGGGAAAGATGGATGCTCAGAGGAAGCCTCAGTGTGCTCAGAGGTGAGTCACTATGACACAGAGAGAGCAGGAACATGTGGGGAAATTAGGGAGGGAGGGAACAGGTCATTACCTACAACCACTGAGTTGTCACTCAGTACATGCTGAGCTCTGAGCTATAGGCTGTGACTCATTGCAACCCCATCAGAATGACCCATTTTCCCATCCTCTCTGCCCACGAATATCTCCACTGCTTCTGTTTCCAGCCCTATGGCTGCCACTGGGCCTTTTGCTCCCACACCTTCTTCAGGCTTTCTCAGTACTCACATCTCTTACCTCCTGGAATACTTTGTCAAAATGGGAAGCCTCTACACACAACCTTCTAAGCCTAAACTCTTTCCAGCTTTACATTTTCCAATATTATAATGAGTTCAAGGCCCAGGCTTTACTTTGCTTTTCTTTGCCATTAGAAGCCAGAGCCCTCAAGATCACTAGGGACAGAGTATATTCTTAATACATGCTGAGCACAGCCATACTGCCTGCCAAGGTAGACAGCTAGCAGCAAGGCTGAGCCCTAGACTTGAACACGCTTTCATCCACAGGCAGGTGGGTGGGAATGGAGGAGGTGCCCATCTTCAGAGGGATCTTTCTACTGACCATCCTCTGACTTCTGACACCATAGCAAAGTTCTGACATAAGATTAAGAACTATCTGACCCAGACTCTCCTCATTCAGTGCCGAGGTGTGTTTGGCTACAGAGGAGTCACTGGGTGTACACCAAAGCATCCAAGGGCCTCAGGATGAGAAGAGGCACTATAGGCTAGAACTTGTACTCCTCTGACCTCTTTGTCTGCTCCAGGTTCCAGACATCAGTTTCCAGGCTTGACTGGACCCTACCATACACTTGTGCACTTATGGCATCTGGAGTCGAGGACCCCGGGGCCTGGAGGCATGTATGCAGGTGACATTCAGTCATATAGACTCAGAAACTGCTCTCTTTAGCCCCAGCAGTGCACACCATATTCCATCGTGTCTATTTTTGATTGAGGAGACCCAAAGACCCTCTTTCCGAGGACAAGGGCCTCTTTCTGGGTATCTCCTTCAGACTCACTGACAACCTGGACAGAGTGTCTATGGAATGTGGGGGAGTGAAGAAAAAGGCAGCAGGAGATATCCTCTCCCTCCAGAAGGTGAAGGCCAGAAAGGAACTCCACCCACAGGAAGTCCTGAGGACACCCTGTGCCATGAAATTCCCTCTATGAATGCTATAGGAGCTTGAGTGTCTTGGGCTGGGGGTAGGGGTGAGGGAGACCCAGCTACTCCCAGGTCTGCTGGGAACTGCTGGTCTAAGTCTCTAGGGAATTAGTTGCATTTACCAGAGCCAGGGACAGAAGTACCACTTGACATTTGCCTCTGCATCTTGCAGACCTCTTGAGGTAGCAGCCATTAGGATTAGAAAGAACCATGACACATGCACAATCTCTGAAACAATAGTGGTGATGCTGGCCTCATGGTTAAGTAGGCCTGGTTCATCCTGGTACTTACAAGGTTCTTCTTACCTCTCAGCCTCAGTTTCCAGACCTGTCCTCTGAGATCACTGAAGAGGCTGTCCCCACAGTCTCTACAAATGGCACCTCTTTCATCCACAGCTCTAATGCTCTGCAGGCCTATTGGCCTTGGGGTGACTTATCTAGGACCAAGTGGAGGCCAAGGCAGAGCAGGGATCAGAACTACTGGGGGAAGATGCACAGGCTGGACAAGCTGCTAGACCATGCCCGTGGCAAAGAAGACCACAGGTCACATAGGGCACTGGCACCTGGGTGAGCTCACATCATCCCTTCACTTACCCCAAGTACCCAAACAAATCTGACTGTGTGTGTGTTTACGTGAGTATGCACCTGTGTACCATGTGTGCATTTGTGTATGCATGTTCTATGTGTGTGTGTGTGTGTGTGTGTGTGTAATTCCTATGATCCCCCATTAACAGAAGCCTGGTGAGATACTGGTCACCCTCAGCTGCAATAACATTGTCACAAAGCCAGTGTGGGTGACAGTCATAGCCATGGCTCTCTGGACTCATAACATTAATTATAACTCAACTGGTGACTGGGCTATCCAGATGCAGCTGTTTGTGGCTCCTGGACCTTTTTCTTTTCTGGTCATTAGGATGCTTGATGGAGCATCCTGGCTGGGCTTAGGAAGGCTCAAAGGAGCACCCAAGGTCCTGCTCTGGACCTTATTGGGAGTGACCCGAGCCAGGCCTTTTCCTCAAAGCCCATATTGCCCAGACATGCTTCCCATGGCACATAGAAAATGTACACATGGAGTAAAAATATATCCCAACTCAGACAGCACACCAGTCTTCACCACTCTGGGCAAAGATACACACAGTCAGCACCATGAATATAACTTAGCCACCCTTGTAGAGCCAGCTCAGAAGGCCATCTCTTTCCTCCCTGTCTGCTCCCCACCTGGGGACTGGAGGCCTCTTCCCAGTGAACAGTATTATGGGACTGTTCCTAAATAGTCTTGTACCTCACTCAAAGCTGTCATTGTCCACTGAGATCCTCAGGACAGACCAATGAGGGAGGCCCAGTGTTACCTCCATTTCCTTGAGAGGGAAAATGGGGCTCACAGAGAGGCTAGTAATTGATTCAAGAGCTAAGTGGCAGTCAGAATGGGACAGGAAAGTCCTGTCACCTGAGCACAACTTCTCTTCCTAGGCTACAGCACTGTCTCAGTTTCCCCTTATGGTGCAGAGTCTCTCCATTCACAGCAGTGGTCATACTTGCAATGTTCTTCCTGAACCAAGTACTGGTTTGCCCCAGAGTCTGTTCTAAAGAGCAGGAGGACCTAGGATTTCCCTTGCTCTGCACACTGGGGGTAGGGGTGAGGACTGTGTGTCTGTCCTCCTCCCACCCAGCCAGGTTGACTGGACACCATGAAGTCAAGAGAACATCACTTCTTCATTATCTTGCATCAGTGCCTAGCCAGGAGCTATAAACAAAGCAGGCACTCAATACTCAGTGCTTTACAAAGGACTACCCCAGAATTCAGACTCAGACGAAAAATCCAAGATCTGGACTAGAAACGCCATTCACTTCCCTACCAGATATGTGCACATTAGGTTGGGAATATGCACGTTAGTGCAGGTGCCCGAGGAGGCCAGAAGAGGGCACCCGATCCCCCAGAGCTGGAGTTACCAGTGATTGTGAGCCTCTCAACATGGGAGGAAATGAACTAGGGTCTTCTCAAAGAAAAGTAAGAACTCTTATGCATGGATCCACCCCACCAGTCCACATATGTATATTTTATTAGATATTTTCATTATTTTACATTTCAAATATCCCCTTTCCTGTTTCCCCTTTGAAAATCACCAATAACTTGCCCCCCTTCCTATGCTCCCCAACCTACACACTCCCGCTTCCTGGCCCAGGCATTCCCCTATACTAGAGCATAGCACCATCACAGGACCAAGGGCCTCTCCTTCCATTGATGACTGACTAGGCCATCCTCTGCTACATATGCAGCTGGAGCCATGGTTTTCATTTTTGTTGGTGGTTTAGTCTCAGGGAGCTCTGGGGGTACTGGTTGGTTCATATTATTTCTCCTATTGGGCTGCAAACCCCTTCAGATCCTTGGGTCCCATATGTATTTTTAACTGACTTTATTTTAGGGCAGTTTTAGATTCATAGAAACATTGAGAGACAGGCACAGAGACATTCCCTGGGCCATCTGGTCAACACCCTCCACCAGAATGGGGCATCTGTAGCATGGACAATCATTGTCCTCACTCGGTCTACAGCCTACACAGCATTCATGCTTTGAGCTGCATGTTCTGGGTTCACAGATCCATGTCCTCTACAATGTATACAGACCAGCTTCACTGACCTCGGATACCCCGTGCTCCACCTTGTCCATATTTTCTCAAAGTGTTTCAAAGCCCCCAGATTTAATAGCTTCCAGGAGTTCTGTTTTCACACTCATGGGGTCAAAGTGCAGGCAGATGGTGGAACCTGTGGAAGGTCATCAGACACACAACCTGGTGGTTGCAGCAGAAATCACCAGGCAAGTAGGTATACAAACAATGTCAGCTACTGATTTCCTCATCCTGCCTTCCCCACAACCTTGGCCAAGAGCCATGCTCCAAGGGGCTCACTGAGGGAGAAGAGACTCTGGGACATGCCTTGTCACTCTTGGCTATGTGGAATACCCACAATGCAAATTCCTCAGCCCAGGCCCTACTTATGAGTTAACCCTTGTTAACCAAATTGATCACAGTGTACAAATGACATGATTTCATGCAGTCAGGAAAAAAAGTGAAATCATGATACTTGCACAGAAACAGAAGGAACTAGAAATCATTGTTAAGCAAAATGAATGAGAATCAAAAAGGAGGTGTGTGTAGGTGTGTGAATGTTTGTATATGGTGTGTGTGTACATGTGCTGTGTGGTGTATGTGTGTGTGTGTGTGTATGTGTGTGAATGTAAGTATGTGTGCATGTGTATGTGTGGTGTATGTGTATATGTGCAAATGTATCTATGTGGTATGTATGTGACTATGTAGGGGTATGTGTGGTGTGTGTATGTGTGTTACTGTACATGGTGTGTGTGCATGTGTATGTGTGTGAATATAAGTATGTGGTATACGTGCGTGTGCGTGTTTTTGTGGGGGCATGTGTATGGTGTGTATATTGTATTTATGTATGTGTGCTTGGTGTATGTGTGCTTGGTGTATGTGTGGTGCGTGTATGATTATACGTGTGGTGCGTGTGTATATGTGTTAATGTACGTATGTAGTATGTGTGTGTGTGAGACCTTATTAGCAGAGACCCAAAAGGACTTTCTTCCTGTATCCCAAGAAAATAACTGTTGGCCATGTTTCTGTTTTGTCTGTTGGGTTCTGAGGTTACAAGTGTGTAAAACCAAATCTTACTTTCAATTGCATTTCAGTCATTGGGCACAAGCTGTTTTTACAGCCAACTTGTTGTGGTAAATATTACTTGTGGATTTCTTACCACCACATAAATTATAGATGTATGAAATAATAATAATATGAAGAGAAAAAGAAATGATAATAATCTAATAATAAGAAATAATATGAAATAATAATACTATGTATATATATAAATTTAAGAAATATAGATTTTATATAAAGATTTATAGATATATAGATTTATAGATAATATACTGATATATATTTATTGATATATGGATAAATATATAGATGTATAGATATATACATATAGATATGTACATATATAGATTAATAGGTGATATATAGGTGTATAGATTGAAGATATATAGATGATATATAGATATATAGATGAATAGATAGATATAGAAATATGTAGATCGATATATCGATATATTGTTGTAGGTTGAAATGTTACATAAGGACAGATCACTGTACTGACTGTACTGATTAAGATATATAGATGGTATATACATATATAGATGAATAGATATAGAAATATGTAGATCGATATATCAATATATTGTTGTAGGTTGAAATGTTACATAAGGACAGGTCACTGTACTGACGTAACATGACACGCAACTACAGCCAATGGCCTGTGTCACAATCATCTGAGCTGACTAAAGCCTGAAGGTGCATTAGACATATCTCCAAAGTAAGAAATTCAATATTGCTTAGACCAAGCTAAAGTCCCCAATTTACATATCTATCAATCTGGTCTGTCTTCATTCACAAGACATTAATAAATACATGCTGGAAAATTACAAAGTCAGTCACCCTGTCACCATCAGGTCTTTTTTCTTTAATGATGACTCCAAGGGTAGTGATAAAAACAGGTGTCTCACAAAAAGTGCCTCACTTGGCTACCCATCCAGTGTAAGGAGAAGAACAACCTTGGGATAAATCACACATCGGGTTAAATCTAAGCTGAATACTTACCTTAGCGCCATTCCATTCCATGACCTTGGTACTCGATAATGTAATAAGGACCAACATTTATCACTCTCTGGTTAATGACTCTGAGCTCATTTATATTGTCAAAGAAGGCCTTAAATATTCCAACAAAGCTAAATTACAAGAAAAACACTCTAACCCCAAATGTATGGAGATGACAGAGTTCCTTAAAGAGGAAATGACCAAATCACTTAGAGAAATCCAGGAAAACAGAAAAAAAAATGTAGAAAAATCAATGAATGCCACAAAGAAGGCCAAGAAAACACAAAACAAAAAGTAGAGGAAGCCAAAATTCCTATAAATAAAGCCAAGAAAGAAGACACCAACGGGTGAAGTAAACAAAACTATTCAATACATAAAAGTAAAAACAGAAGGAAAAAAGAAAACCAAAACTTAGGAAATAGTGGAAATAAAAATTTAGGACTGCAAAAAGGAACTACAGAGGCAAGGTTCAACCACAGAACACAGACATGGAAGAAAAATCTCAATCATTGAATAAGCAATAGAAGGAATGGGTAAATCAGACAGTGAAAATGTTAAGTCTAAATCTTCCTGATATAAAATGTCATGGAAATCCAGGACATTGTAAAAGGACTAAACATAAGAATACTTAGGAAGAGAGGAAGGAGAATCCTCGCTCAAAGTCTCAGAAAGTATTGACAACCAAATCCTAGAAGAAAAACTTCCTAACATAAAGAAAACACAAGAATCATCAAAACACCAAACAGAAGGGACCAAAAATTAAAGTCTCTTCTCTGTGTAATAATCAAAACATACCGTTCAAGGAAAGAATACTAAAAGCTGCAAAGGTAAAAAGCCAGGAAAAACATAAAGGAAGATCTATTAAGATCACAGATGTCTTCTCCTTGGAGTCTGTAAATGCCAGAAGGGTTTGCACACATGTGCCCCAGAAACAACAGATGCCTGGATTTTAATATGTAAAAAAAGACGACACTGTAAATGGAAAAAATCAATATAGTCCACGATAAACTCAAATTTAAACAACCTCTCTGCAAATATACTGACCAACACAAAAAGATAGAGGTAGAATCTAACCGAGGAAGTTAAGGATACACATGAAAACACGGGTAGTAAATAATCTCTTACTGTCTACAAAAGAAGGGAAAGCACACACACAGCCCGACACCAACACCACCCGCAGCTGCAACAACAACAAAAAAATACAAGGAGTTAGCAATCACCATTTATTGACTCATTCAATAAAAATAAGTTTTTATTTGGGAGAAAATGTAGCTGTAAATTGGCTCAGGACTTTGAGGTTTTTGTGTTTGAAAGCTATACAACTTTCTGTCTCAGGTTGGGTGTGGGCGGTGGGGTTTTGAAGATAAACTTCTGAGTATACTTTTATGTCTCTCACTGATCAGTAGTGACTTAATTCCAATAAATTCTTTTTTTTATTTTTTTTTTCCCAGACTGGGTTTCACTGTGTAGTCCTGGCTGTCCTGGAATGCACTCTAGACTAGTTGGGCATCTAACTCAGAAATCTGCCTGCATCCACCTCCCGAGTGCTAGGATTAAAGGAGTGCACCACCACCACCCAGCCCAATAAATTCTTATCCTTTGCATTGTACTGGTGTGTGAGTTGTGTTGAACCTCAGTGGACCCAACAACTTAAAGGCTTTACCACACTGCTGACATTCATAGCATCTGTCTCCAGTATGAATAGTCTCATAAAAAGAATATACATAAAAAGAAGCTCAATTAAAAAGCTTCACCATACTAAATAGATTCACAATGTTTCTACCCAGTTCAAATTCTTCCATGATGAAGATGACTACAAAATTGTGCAAAGGCTTTGCCACATTAAGTATACTCAGAGGGTTTCTCCAACAGCCTTTCAATGGCTAGGAACAGATCTCATGACCAAACAAACTCTGAGAAAAGCAAACATTTAAATTGGGGTTTCTCTGCTGTGCAGTTTGTCTTGTGTGTGCCTAAAGAACTATGACATACAAAGGCTTTACTACATTCATAACACTGACATGGGTTCTCACTTGTATGTGATCTTTTATGTCATCGTAGATGACTGTGACATCAAATGCTTTACTACACCGATTACCTTCCAAAGGTTTCTGTCTTCTATGTGTTCATTAAAAATAATGGAGACTATAGAGTTGTAAAAAGTCTTTACCACATTGATTGCTTTTATGAGGTTTCTTTCCAGTGTGGAATCTTTAACGTTTTGAAGACGAGTGGGATATGCACAGGCTTTAGCACACTGACGACATTCATGAGGTTTCTATCGAATATGGGTTCTTTTATGATTATAGAGACAATAACTTTGTGAAAAGTCTTTTATCACATTAATTACGTTTCAAAGGTTTCTCTCCATTATGGGTTCTTTTATGATATTGGAGACAACTGTGACCTGCAAAGGCTTTACCACAATGATTACATTCATAGGGTTTCTCTCCAGTATGTGTTTTTTTATGATGTTGGAGAAGACCGTGTTGTGAAAATGCTTTACCACATTGATTACATTCATAGGGTTTCTCTCCAGTATGTGATCTGTGATGACATTTTAAACTACTGAGTTGTGCAAAGGCTTTACCACATTGATTACATTCATAGGGTTTCTCTCCGGTATGTGTTCCTTTATGATATTGGAGAACTTTGTGACTTGCAAAGGCTTTACCACATTGATTACATTCATAGGGTTTCTCTCCAGTATGTGTTCTTTTATGATATTGGAGATGACTGTGACCTGAAAAGGCTTTACCACATTGATTACATTCATAGGGTTTCTCTCCAGTATGTGTTCTTTTATGACAGTGGAGATCACTGTGACGTACAAAGGCTTTATCACATTGATTACATTCATAGGGTTTCTCTCCAGTATGTGTTCTGTGATGACATTTTAAACTACTGAGTTGTGCAAAGGCTTTACCACATTGATTACATTCATAGGGTTTCTCTCCAGTATGTGTTCTTTTATGACATTGGAGATGACTGTGTTTTGAAAAGGCTTTACCACATTGATTACATTCATAGGGTTTCTCTCCAATATGTGTTCTGTAATGACATTTTAAACTACTGTGTTGTGCAAAGGCTTTACCACATTGATTACATTCATAGGGTTTCTCTCCAGTATGTGATCTGTGATGACATTTTAAACTACTGAGTTGTGCAAAGGCTTTACCACATTGATTACATTCATATGGTTTCTCTCCAGTATGTGTTCTTTTATGACGTTGGAGAAGACTGCATTTTTTAAAGGCTTGACCACATTGATGACATTCATAAGGTTTCTCTCCAGTATGGGTGCTTTCATGATATTGAAGATGACTGGGTGTTGGAAAGGCTTTACCACATTGGTTATGTTCATGTGTTTTCTCTCCAATTTGTCTTCTTTTATGACATTGGAGATGACTGGGACATGAAAAGGCTTTAGAACGTTCATTACATTCATAGAGTTTCTCTCCACTATGATTATTTACATACCTGCAATGAAAATTGGCACATGTGATATGTTTACTACATTAATTTCCCTGTTCAGTCATTTCATCAAGATGAATAAAGTTTACAAATTGGTCTACTGATAAAGATGTACCAGATCATCTGGTTTTATCACTTCATATGTTCATGGTGTTCTCCCTCATTATGGGTTGTTTTGCATCTTCGAGATATCTGTGATGGTTATTACATGACTGATATTTATAATATCCTTTTTGTATGGGATATTTACATGATGTATTTCATCTATATGAGGAAAATGGAACAACTCAAAGCTTTATAACACTAATTACTTTCATAATTTTTCCTGTAGCGTAATTATACCACATTTGACTGTGAACCAGGACAAACAAAAGAATGTCCAAATTCCTAGTACCCATAAAGATTTTCTACAGTGTGAGCTTGGGGAAGTTCCCAGTAAAATTAGAAAACCAATTGATTGCAAACTTTATCATATTCAGAATGTCTACCAAAGGCAGAATCTGACATATTTTCTCACTGTTCTGGGATAGAAAGCAGTACATTGCTTCTTTCAATATCCCTATGCTCACATGGCTTTTATCCATTGTGACACATGATTTATATATTAAAAGAAAAATAACACATGAAAGGTTTCCACATTGCATTCACACTGTTTGACTTTTTGTTCCTCATAGACATGTAATATATGAATTAAGGTTTCTCCAATGACAATACTCTTGACTCTCATAAACTGTACCCTAAACAAATGATCAATTTTACTATAAGAATATGAGTATCACCAACTTTCCCATGGATTATTTGCTAATCTGAAGAATTGGCTATATATTTATCACTATTCGATGTGCAATATCTAAGTCTTGTAAGTCTATACACATTGTCAGATCAGTATAGCTCTAATGGAGGTACAAATTGAATAAAGGTATCTCTTAAGGCAATGTTTCCTTGTCTTTTTTAAAAAAGGAGGAATGCTTTGATAGATAAATCAGATAACTACATCGAGGCAGAACATTTTGTTAAGAATATTATAATTAGGGCTACCGAAATGGTCCAGTGGTTAAGAGCAGAGAATGCTCTTCCGAAGGTCCTGAGTTCAAATCGCAGCAACCACATGGTGGCTCAAAACCATCAGTAACAGAATCTGATGCCCTCTTTTGGAGTACCTGAGAACAGCTACAGTGTACTTATGTATAATAGATAGATCTTAAAAAAATATATTGTAATTATAGTTACCCTTGAAATATTGACATTTTACACTCCTGCTTTTCTATAGCTTCCATAACATAGTAAAATTTCTTCAGAGGCATAATTGCATCAGCTTGCACATGAAAATTACCTTTCATTTCTTCTTGAACTTTGACAATGTCCTTCAATATGATGGTTTTCCCAAGTGTAGCCTAAAAGACAGTACCAGAAAAATGAATGATATAGTATTGGAAATAAGGCAAAATTCAAGGTACTGTGAATTTTCACATCACTGGACACTATTTATTCAACTCAATCTTCCTTGTTTTGATTGAAATAACAGAGCACCATCACTCACCAAGAGACATGTCTTCCCACTATTTTGAAAAGCAAAAGAAAATTTACAGTCATACCTATAACAGTGAGGTTCCAGTAGGTCTCCAGCATCACATCTTTGTAGAGACTCTTCTGGGAAGGATCCAGCAAATTCCACTCTTCCCCAGTGAAGTTCACATGCACATCATCATAAGTCACTGCATCCTAAAATACCCCATACATGTGTACATCACAAAGCATGGTACTGACATCACTGTAAAGTAAATGTACGCTTCCTTGACCATATATTCATGTAATTCTGGTGCTTCCTCCACTGACTTCCTGACACAGGAGTTATAATCTAAGTACCATAACATTTTAAAGGAAATTGAGTTGAAGGTTCACCTGTGTTGCTTATGAACATTTTAAATAAATAGGGTAAAGACTTTCGAGAGGAATTCCAATTGAGAGGGAGATGTAGGGTGAAACAGATCAACAATACTGAGGACACATCCCAGAAATTGTAAGAAGAATCACTAACAAGAAAAATCATGGACAAGCAGGGTGTATTTGTTCATGTCTTTAATCCCAGAGTCAAGGGCAGGTATACGTCATTGAGCTGGATCCCTGTCTATTCTATGTAACACATTCCAGGACAGCAAAAGTTACATATTAAGACCCTTACTCCACTGCAAAAATCAACCATGGAGACAAAAATGATAGAAAGAACTCAGTTGTTTACTACAGTTCCTACAAAGAATACATTCCCTGCACTTCTGTACTCATCTAGCAGAAACAGGAAGTGTTATGCTTTAAACTGCACCATTAGTAAAACTTTACTAGCAATCAAGGCACATTTAATGGACCAATGGACAGATGAAAATATTAGTAATATAAGTGTTGAACATAAAAAGTAACATAAGGCATGAGACAGCGATAACTCAGCTGTGGAAAGCTCTTGCTGGTCTTCCAGATAACAGTGTTCAATTACTAGTATTTACGTGACCCATGGCTTTATGAACAGGAGTTCTGAATCCACCTTCCAACAACACTAACGATGAGGCACACATGATATGCATATTCACACACACAGGCAAAACACTCCTATTTATTCAAAAATTTCAAAACAAACACAAGAGTTTAGGGAAACATCAACACCCTGAATCCAATGACTCTGAAGCCACAGTCAGTATTGATATCATGAGCATATGCCATCCTAAAAAATAGACTATAACCTATGTGCCCAGGGGTTAGACAGAGGGCCCCAACCCTGCTCAAAGGAGAAACAGAGGAGATTGGGAGGAGGGAGTCTGTGAGGGCAGGGACCTAGAGTAGGGACAGTGATCAGGGTGATAATGAATATCTAAAATATAAGATAAACAAAAAAAAGGAAAGAAAGAAAAAAGAAATTTTTGAGTGAATATACACTTTCATCTTCCCCAAAATGAATCTAGAAAGGCTCCTGCACTATTCAAATGTCTAACGTCTCTGCTGACACTCAAGGCAATATCTTGACAGCCACATCTTGCAAAATCAGAAAGCAAGATATATCTTTCCAACATAAAATGGCACTGAATACGCCTTCCCATTCCAATCGATAGGAATGTGCACACAGGGAGAGAAGATTGGACAAAGGCAAGAAAAACAGCAGGGCAAACAACAAATCCTAGTTTTGTCTCAAACACATTGGACTTCAATTCCTAAAGGCATAGATGGTGCTCTTCCTGTAACTTCTCATACATCTCTCAGTTTGGGTACTTCATCTCCCTGTAGCATCTCTCCAAGGCAGATTTTTCAATGCATTAGTTTTCTCCACAACCTGTGGTCACAAAATGCAACTCAAGCATCAACCTCACCACTTAAACGCAAGGAACTCTCACAGAATCTTCCCTGGGATCCAGACTTTGTCAAAAGATGGCTGGAGTGGTGCTAAACTGAAACCATAGAAAAGAATCTATGACCATGGTATTTTCATCTTTCAGTTTCCAGAAGTGGCACAATGTGGATGATCCTGTGAAGTTTGGCTTCTAAATTATTGGACCCTGCCTTGCTTGGACCACATTTGCAGCAGGTTTTGTTTAAGGTTCCGTCCTGGGATGAGGAAACACTTTTAATACTCCTTCCATTAATTTAAAACATACAAGCAGGAGGAAGTGCTACACTTAGGGTACCTTCATAGGCGCATACCCACAAAGGCATTTGCTCAACTAAGTTCATAGCCACTTTATTCATAACAGTTAGAAACAGGAAAGAATGCAGCTGTTCCTCAACTGAAATGTGGACACAAAAACCATGTTTCATTTACAAAATGGAGTGCTATTCAGGTGTAAAAAACAAGGACATCATGAATTTTGCAGAGAAATGGGTACAACTAGAAACTAATATCTGGAACGAGGTAACTCAGGCCCAAAAGGTCATGCATGTACATACTCACTTACAAGTGAATAATAACCATAAGTACAGGATACTCACACTGCACTTCATAGACCTAAAGACAGTAAACAAGACAAGGCACAAATGAGCATGGTTGAATCTCATTTAGAAGGGGGTATGGAAGAGACAGAAGAGGCAGATGGAAGGGAGAGAACTGGATGGGACAGCAGGTAAGAAAGAAGAAGGGGATTGTTAGGAACAGGTGTGGTAAGAGACAAGGGAAGGCCAGAGAGCCAGGAAAATGAAATGAAATCAGCACATGCTGGGAGGGACCGGGGTTAGGGTGGAGGCATCTGTAGAATGTGCCTGAGACTATGAATGGGAGGGCACAAATGAGGCTAGAGAGGTGATCTTAACTGAGATAGATAGCATTGAGTTATGGACCAGAAGGGGTGACATCTTGCAGTCAGGCAGAACCACCAGTGAAGTGTTCAGTACACTAAGAAAACCAAAAACCTTTCCTCCCAAAATTTCTTCTGTCTGCAAGTAAGTCAGGCACAAAGTTGAAACAGAGACTGAGGGAATGGCCAAACTATAACCTGCCCAACTGGTAACCCATCCCATGTGCAAGCACCAAGGCTGGCATTACTGAGGATAATTTGTTATACTTGCAGATAGTAGCTTAGCATCATTGTCCTTTGAGAATCTCCATCCAGCATCTGACTGAAACATGCAGAGACCCACAGCCTAACATTGGACAGGGCTCAGGGAGTATTTTAAAAGAGTTGGGGCAAGAATTGACGGCCTCTGAAGGAATAGGAAGTCCATGAGAAGACCCTCAGAGTCAACTAACCCAGAACCTAGGAGACTCTCAGAGATGGAGCCACCAACCAATGAGCACACACAGGCTGGGAGGGTGCCGCAGACCCTCTGGGTCCCCTTGTCTGCGTGGAACGGGTCTCTGGTCACAGGTGGGCAAGGAGTTGGCAGGAATTGAATGACAGACAGATTCACACAGGAAAGGTTGTGTAGAATCTGAATGTAATTTGTCAAATTGAGTATCAAACTTTTTATACAGAAGAAAATAAGGAAGTTAGGTGACATATCGGCAAGGTACAAATGAGGTTACTGGATGCTTAATGACTCTTACACAAAACAGAGGAATGTAAACACAAATACTGGCAGGAACTGGGCAATAAAATAACAAACAAAGTCAGCCCTATCTAAGGTCAGCTATAGTCTTAAAAGCCAGGTGTGAGATCAGGGGCAAGGGCTTTCACACCCAAGTCATGGTTCTAATTAGGGAGTTCCGTTCTAGCTAGCCATCTCATGAATAATGCAATACTCTTTAAAACCACAGCCTGATCTACTTCCTAAACCATTGTAAATTCCTGTATATGGGAGCGACTTGGCTTTTATTCTAAGTGATAGTGTAATACCAGAGGCAATTCTGAATGTCACTGAATAGGCAACATTCTTACTGAATTCCAAGCCCATGGTCAGCTCAAGGACGTTCTAGGACATTGGAACACTGGTGAAGGCTTAGCTATGTCAGAATTCAATCTTAAAAGGCACTTATATTAAGATAATACTAAAAGAGAGCACGTGTATCCATACACCAGACTAACTCGGGAATAGGGTATGAGTATATGGGTTAATGAGAATGCCAAAACTCCAGGAGGTGAGCTTCCATGATACTCTTTGCCTCGTGAGTGCTTCCAAGCCTCTTGGCCTGCCAAGCAGACTTCACCGGAGTGTGCGTGGCAGGACGGAGGCCCACAACATATATGTAGTGGATATGCTGCTCAGCCTTCATGGGGTCCCCAACATCCAGAGCGGGACATGTCCCTTAAGCTGTTTCTGTCTGTGCAAACTGCTTCCCTAACTGGGATGCATTGTCTGACCTCAGTGGGAAAGGACATGCCTAACTCTGCAGAGTCTTGACATGCCATAGTTGGGGGTGGTTCCCAGCCTCCCTGGGGAGATAAAAGGGAGTCAGTGATGAGGGACTGTGGAAGGTGGAATGGGATGGGTGTACCGATTAGAATGTAACTTGAATAAATAAATAGGAAGATTGAACAATAGAATAAAAGTATACAAATCAGGCAATAATTTTTACTCAATACTCAATATCTCAGGGCATAGGCCAAGTACAAAAGAGTTTTTTTTTTTGTTTTGTTTTTTGTTTTTTTTGGCCAAAATATCACACAAATGACCTCTTCCTAAAGTTTTCAGTCTATTTTCCACTGAAATAGTACGACCTCAACTTCGTGTGGCTGCATTACTGTCAACACTCCAATCTTCCAGACCCTAAAGGAAGAACCGATTAAGCTCCATGTACAGCTTTCTATGACTTTTGCCATCTCAATTTCTGATATTTTCCATATTCCTTCAAAAGAGACCAGAGATTCTGTCCAGCAGCAAAATCAGCTTTTGAAACAATTGCTGTTGTTGTTGTTATTGTTGTTTTTCTACCTTGCTACTCTGCTACTGTGATGGTTTCCTCTGAGCAGAAGCATCTCAGGTAATAAATATTTGTTTTACATGGTTCTGTCAGATCACAGCCCACCATACTGGGAGCTCAGACTAGAAACTGAAGCTAGAAAATGAAGGGAAAAACATTTGACAAACACTACTTCCTGCTTTGCTTTCTTGCTTGGTCACTCTCTCATGCTCTGTAGCCTCCCTCAGCCTTGGAGCAGGCTGATCCAGACTTTGACCTTGCTGCCACTAAGAAGGAGATTACCTAGTGTCTTAGTCAGGGTTTCTATTCCTAAACAAACACCATGACCAAGAAGCAAGTTGGGGAGGAAAGGGTTTATTCGGGTTACACTTCCATACTGCTGTTCAACACCAAGGAAGTCAGGACTGGAACTCAAGCAGGTCAGAAAGCAGGAGCTGATGCAGAGGCCATGGAGGGATGTTCATTACTGGCTTGCCTCCCCTGGCTTGCTCAGCCTGCTCTCTTATAGAACCAAGACTACCAGCCCAGAGATGGTCCCAGCCACAGGGGGCCTTTCATCCTTGATCATTAATTGAGAAAATGCCTTACAGTTGGATCTCATGGAGGCAATTCCTCATCTGAAGCTCCTTTCTCTGTGATAATTCCAGCTGTGTCAACTTGACACATAAAACCAGCCAGTACACCTAGGGTAGAGCCTTCTGTCCTTGATGGCTCTATTTGCTCTTCTCCAAGACTCTACTTACTGTTGAAAGGTCCTTGAGATGTTCTGGAGACAAGCCCTGTAGATCGCCCACAGACTGGCTCCAGGCACCAAGAATGGGCTGTTGGGGAATGGGCCTACCCTCTTTATAAGCATGGACTCTCAGTAAACTTCAGAGGCTTTGAACAGAAAGGTTTGTCTTGGCTTTGTTCTTTCTGTCTGATCTCTTTCAGCCCCAGCCCGCCTTTCAGGGGAACCCAGTTCACATAGCCTCAGGTGGCTACAATACTCACCTAGCTCTCTCATCCAGCCCACGACCACTTACTTCCCAATATTGCCACCCTTCGTGGAAGAGTCTTCCTATATCAATTATCAACACTGTCTCTCAGAGACATAGAAAACAGCCATTCTGATGAGGGCACACCTGCAACTGAGGCTCCTTCAGATGACTGTAGTCTGAAATGTTGAGTTAAAGCAACTATGACACAGAGACAATAATAAATGAGAGTTGTAAAATTCCAAAACCAATGATCTAAGGATATCATTGCAGGACCCCTGCCACCACATTAGGGAGTTGGACTAGTGTCTGAGCCAGGATAAATTGGAAGGGCTCCTTGCTCAGAGCATGGAAGGATACAGTGGAATGGGGAGAAGAGAGGCTGCACTGCCCTGAGATGAGGTGTCCTTAACCCTGGATTCCCAGGCCAGGGAGACAAAAGAGGTGGCCAAACAGATGGAAGGAGAATGGAGGAGCAGATTGCCCCACAGACCTGGAAATAAGACTGCTGGTCTAAGGAAGATATGCTAACTTTGCTGGAAGGGATGAAAAACAACCTCCCATATACTGACAGCTCCAAGATCAAAAGTGCAGAGTCACATATAGACTGAGAACAGGGTTGTTTAGAAGGGAGCAAAATGAGGTCTTTGTCCTTTCCACCCTGCTTTGCATAGCTTGATTTTACCCTGAATGCGGTCATAAAGAGCTCTTTGTCAGGGGTAATTTAATGGGTACAGGTCCTCTTGATAAGAGGGATTTAACCCAAGGTGGAGGGTGACTAACTATATCAATTGGGATGGAAACAGTCTCATTTCGTCTCTCAGTCACAGAATACTAAAGTGCCACACACATAATAGAGGGCCACGAAGGGGCGGTGAAGGCTACCCAGCAGTTCCTTCCACTTGTACAGGGGAGAAAATGAAAACAGGATGGCAGCTGTGAGTCATGGAGCAGGGTTCCAAGACTACTGTAACTTCCCAGAAATTAAGACCAGCGTCACACGACCCCTGTTCCAGGCCCTGGAACATCTTCCTAGCCCTTTCTTGCCATGACTTTCCAGCATTTCCACTTCACTGGAGTTCCACATTCGCTTTGTTCATCTCCCTCCATGAGTACGCAAGAGAAATAAAAAAACCAAGGTACACAGACACATTTCTGACAGACAGGTCACTGACACAAAGAACAGCAATGACACATCCTAACAGCTGTCTTTCAACCCTTCAGATGGGAGTCCTGAGGGGCTTGGGGTTCCAGTCAAAGCAGCAAGGTTTTATGCCCAACTCACAGAAACTGGAATTACCAGCACAGAACCTATTGCAATGCAAACACACAGAGGTCATTTTTGTGAGCTCAGTAACAAGGACTCTCAGCAGTCAAACTCCCTTTAGGTACAAACTGAGAGATCAAGTCTAGAGGTTTTGAGTATTTATTGTAGTTACACCAACATTGGGAGGTTTACAAAAATAGACAGCTGCTATAGCTGGTGGTCCATGTATATTAAGCATGACTGACAACAGACAGGGGATGGAGGCAGGAAATGACATAAGCAGTTGCTAAGTCCCAAAGAGCAGGACATGAAATTACTTGCATACGAATCAGCATTGTAATATTTTAAAAACTGTATGTCTGGCATAATGTGCAGAAACCAAGCAAGGGGGGCAAAAACAAACAAACAAAAAAAAGGGGGCTGGCGAGATGGCTCAGTGGGTAAGAGCACCCGACTGCTCTTCTGAAGGTCCAGAGTTCAAATCCCAGCAACCACATGGTGGCTCACAACCATCCCTTACGAGATCTGACTCCCTCTTCTGGAGTGTCTGAAGACAGCTACAGTGTACTTACATATAATGAATAAATAAATCTTTAAAAAAAAAAAAAAAAAAAAAAGAACAAATCTGACAACCATGATGAGTAAGCTCTTTTTGTTTTTGTTTTCTATAGGAGGTCTTAGTTATCTCTATGTAGCTTGACCCTGCTGATGTACCTTAACTGGCTGTTGATAAGGGGATTTTGTCATGGGATTTTTGCTGGAATGTACAAATGTACATTCTCAAAAAGCAAACTGTTTGGGATTTACAAACTCATCTCTGTTCCTAACCCCCTGATTATAGACAGAAACTCCTGGTTAACCGCAACCATGCCTGTCTGTAGACTAGACTTTGTCCAAAGACCTACCTCACTATCTGTTACTGCAGACACTATTGTCAGCTGCCCTTACCACTGGAACAGAATACCACTGGAAATTTCCTCTCCTCCTGTGCAAGCCTCCTATAACACCACACATAGACAATCCCCACCTGGCCATTCATTCCTGCCTCATCCCTGTGTCTCAGCCCCCACTTGGGCAGATACTTCCTGTTCAACCACATTCCATGCCTGAAAGGACACAAGGTAAGCTTCCATAGATCAACTTCATGATTGATTTCTTACCCCAGATTCAATTTTCCCAGTTGTTCCAACATTGTATTAAACACCATGGGCTGCTTGACCTCTCTCCTGACTATGTCTCCTTGTGGATTACTAAGATCTTCTGTTCCTGCCTGTCTCTTCTCCCAGCTTTTATATCACAAAGCATCCCCTGTTGACCATACCCACAAAATAGGTCAGTAAAATAGGAAACTGTCAGTGAACACTCTCTTCAAATCCATGCATCAAACAGTAACCCAGGAACAAAACTCCCACCCAAAAAGACAAACCCAGAGGCCAGTACCTAGGTCAATAATCACCCATTCAGAGATGGCTACACACCAGCATAGCAACATAGAGAGTAACAGCCAGGAACAATTGCAACCAAGAAATCCAAGCTCTCCCATCACAGCAGGTCTGAGAAATTAAAGCATGCAACAGATAAAGTACAAAAGAGGTTGTTTGGGGGAAGGGAGAGGAGTGAGAACCTAGGGAAGGGATAGAAGTACATAAGAGGACCTGCAGACAGGCACACAGACAGGGAGGAGAAAGAGAGCCATGAGGGGAGAGATGACAGAAAGTGTGCATGTGCAGAGAACAGAGACAGGGAACAAAAATAGAGAGCTGCTATAGCTGGTGGTCCATGTATATAAAGCATGCCTGACAACAGACACAGGGGATGGAGGCAGGAAATGACATAAGCTGTTGCTAAGTCTCTAAGAGAAGGACATGAGATTACCTGTACACTGACAACTACAGAGGCAAGGTTCACCCGCAGAACAGGAAAGGAAGACAGAAACTCGGAGATTCAAGATGAAGAGAAAAAATTGATATCTCAGTCAAAAAATGTGGATTCTAAAAGGTTCATGGCAATAAACAACTGGGACTTCAGCAAAATATGTGCAGGCGAAAATTACAAATGATTGGAATAGAAGAATATCCTCTCAGAGGTCTATCATTTTTCAATAAAACCATAAAAAATTTCTGAAATTCTTAAAGTCCCTTTGCCAAATAATAACCAAATCATAAACATATGAAGTAAAAAATATGAAAAAACTGCAACAGAATAAAATTAACAAAACCTAAACAAAACAAAAACAAGTATAATGTATGAAATCAGACCTATTAGATTTTTACCTGTCTTTGTAATGTATACTAAAAGACAAAGGGGTTTGGACATGTGTGCTACAGACTCAAAGAAACCACCCTTGTTTTAACAAGCCAGCCTAACTAAGGTCTAAACGATTTGGGCAATGATGGTGAAAGGAAATAAAACTTGAGACCTGTGGTTCATGTAATTTATGTCAAATAGCCCAAAGAATTGTTTGTGAGCTTTGAAACTTGGAGCTGAGAACATAGCAGAACAGGCCAGGACATGCCCGGGCAGGCCTGTTGTTACATGTCCTGACTGGCCTGGTGCCTCCCTATCTCCCACCCTTCTGACAGTCTGTTGATGTTTAAATGGACCAATCATGTAAAACCCGTGCCAATTCCTCCCCCAGCCCCACCCCTTTGCTATAAAAGTCCCTAGCTTCCAAGCCTCAGGGTCGAAACCACTGTCTCCTGCGTGAGATACGTTTCAAACCGGAGCTCCGCCATTATGGCTCCACCATGTGGTCAACACCTCTGTCTCCTGCAGGAGATTTTTGTCGGCCCGGAGCTCCGTCATTAAACTACCTCATGCTTTTACATCAAGATGGTCGTCTGTTCGTGATTCTTGGGTGCGCACCGAACAGAAATTGAGTGGGGGTTTCCCCACTAGGTTCTTTCAATGGGGAAGTTATTAGAGGTCACCCCCAATGGAGCAAGTGAGGAGCAACACAAGAGACCTCACAGGTGCTCACATATGGCTTATACTTCCCATCCAGCCCCAGAGAGGACTCACCACCCCAGCTTCCACTGCTCAGCACCTTGCCCCTACCCTCTATGGGCAGTAACCCTGTGCTCACCATGCCTCGAATTCAGAGCTTCCCTGAGGTCCTCTCACAGCACCCAACAGCAGAGCTCAGAGCAGGACACAGAGAATCATTCAAGCCTGCACAGCCACAGTGAACTTGGGGAAAGGCACCCGGAAGATCCCACCTTCTTGTCTGACTGGTAGGTCTGCCTGTGGAGACCTTGATTGGCCAGTGGGTCTCACCCTTCCTCAAGGTTAAAGTGTGCTTGAAGTCAAGGGCCACACCTTTTCCAGATCTCAGGTGTGGTTTGTACTAATTAGCATTTGAACTTGTCCACCAAGAGGACACTCACCACTCCCAGCCCTGGGGGAGAACTCACCGTTTCTGTGGGGCATTGGGCTAAGCATGGACAGGGTAGTCTCCAGTTGAGCTGAGGTCTGAACCCCAGAAGGGTGATAATTCACCTATGTGACAAGGAAGGCATTCATTCCCTCATGCTCCTGGAACTCTGGCCCCTGCCTAATTTAACGCCTCACCCCACCCCCACCCCCACCCCACAGCCACCGCAAGAGAAGCATGGCTAAAAGTCAGGTAGGCAATGTCCCAAGCTTCTGACCTTCAGGCTAAACTCCTCCCCAGTTACCTAGCAACAGTAAAGACCATAAAAAGGGCTGTTCAGCCCCACCTATCTCTCTTGCTCCTTGGATATCTTACCTCTCACTTCTCTCACTCCTCTCTCCTCCTTTCCTTTCTATTTGTCTTCTCTCTCCTCTCTCCCTCTTACTCTCTTTCTATCTAGCCTTCTAGGGGGGGGGGCCTCTCTCTCTCTCTTCTACCTTCTCTCTTTCTCCCTGTCTTTCTATAATAAAGCTCTAAAACCATAGAATGTCTCTGCTCATCAAGGCCCACTGCTCTTGGAGGATGAGATAGGCTTTCTCCCAATGAGCCGTTTCTAATCTCCCCATGGAAGGTCTTCCTTCATGTGCTCCAGTCAAGATCCACTGTGCTCACTCTCACCAGTGTGGGAACCTCTCATCCCTCATTCTTCTCTCCCAAAACCCCAGGGCTTTAGGAAAGTAGCCCCAGGGCTCCCAGGTTGGGCTGCCCCTTGTTCACACCCAAAGAGTGGGTCAAAGGCTTAGATACACGCCCCGGGGCTGAGAGGGGAGTGTATGGCAGCTCTCCCACATCTCTATCCAGAGCATAGGTGGAACTCTGGTAGGGCATGAGCCTCCCCCCATTTCCTTTCTTCCCCAGGGTCCCCTTTTAGTTTCCAACACATTCCAGCTCAGGCTAGTCAGCTGCCTGCTCCTGTTCTCTGTGAGCAATGATCCTGCATTACCAGGATCTGACTTCAGACCTTGCCTGAGCTTGCCTCACAGCACTTGCCTTCCTCTTCCTGAAATCCAGGGGAAGAGCTTGCATAGCCCATTATCCAAGGTGCAATGGGGTTATCAATCTGAGTGGGAGGGAGCCCAGGCAATGAACATTAAAGAGGGATTTTTAGGAAACAAGAGTTTTGTTTGTGGCTCAGTGCTGGGCTCAGGGAGACTGCAGCTCCCTTTCATCATATGATACCAAACAACCCTGGGAGGAAAGCCAGAAACATAAGGGAAACACTGTTGAGCCATCTTGTTAGCCAGCATATCGCCATCAGTGGCAAAGTAGAGAAAAGCCACAGTTGTATTAGGACAGGTTCTCTAGATAAACATATCTCAAATCAGAATGAATTTCTCTGTGGATAATGAAAGGAAATTTAATAGAATGTCTATCTAATGACTATTATAGAAAGGCTCTCGGCCAAGAGAACTTAGAAAAATCAAGGACGGGTTATCTCATGTTGCAGGATATTGCAGCTGATATTCAGTATGTACCAGAATTCTGAAGAAATAAGTACTTTCCAATGCCAATTTTAAAACTCAAACAAGAAAATCGCCTTTTCTAAAATACAAAAGTAGGACAAATATAAAAAAATGAAAAAATAACCCTGTTCATTGTCTTTTATGTATGTAGGATGCCAAAAGAATCTATTGCCTAGATTGAAGGTGGATCTGACCATCTCAAAAGATCAAGATTAAGAAATGGTTTCTCACCTCAAATGGTATACTGAAGATATTTCCCCCACAGTAAGCAGGGTTAGACTTAGGGTTAGGCTACTAGAGGGTAATGGTTAGGATTAGGGATCTTAGTGTTAGGGTTGTTAGAGGCAAGGCAATGGTCAGGAAGCGGGGGTGAGCTGGACTGGAAGGTTTATTATTTATTTGTCATTAATTTATTCTTTGACAATTTCATATGTGCACACAGTATATCTTGATTGTTTCTATCTCTCATTCCTCCCCCTACCTACATCCTTTCTCACACTTCCACATTTGTGTCTTCATTGTGTCTTCTTTTTCCTCCTAGTTTCCACATTTCTCCTCCCCCTCCATGCCTCCTCCTCCTCTTCCTCCTCCTCCTACTTCTTCATCACCATCCTTACTAAGGTCACTTAGTGCTGCCTGATGGAATATTACTCAAAATCTGTTAGGCTGGATCTTTGCATATAAATAGAATGGGTGCAATGGTCACATTATATCCAGAAAGCAAGTGTTTTACCAAATTTGTCCCTTGATGCTCTTTGTACTCCCTCTTCTGCCATGTTCCTGTGGGCATTAGTTTTGGAGACTTTTTTCTTTGATCTGAGAAGAATATATCCTGATGATTAGGACAGCCCTAGGTGGAAGGTCTGTCCCTAACAGTTACCTTAATTGGCATGGTTTAGCTTGTGCCCCTCTAAGAAGCAGCAGCCACCACACACAGATCTCCTGGCCTGGAAGACCCAGCCTGAGTCCGTTCACTATGAGGCCTTGATGTACACAACCCAGATGGTTTTCTGGAACCCACAGCCCTAAGGGACCAGGTGTATTATTAGACAACTCACTCTGTGGCAGTGAAGGCCTCTCAGTAAACGCCTCTAGAGGCTACAGAGGCAGCTCAGTTGGTAGAATGGTTGCCTGGTATTCTAGAGGCCCAGGGTTTGATCCCTGGCACCACATAAAACAAGCATGTGTTACCATGCTGTAATTGTAGCCTTCAAAGGTGGAGGCAGAGGCAGGAGGATCTGAAATCCAAAGTTATATTTGGTACATAGAGTTCAAGGTCACCCTGAGGCCCTGACTCAAAAGTAAAACAAGAAAAGAAAAGCCTCTTAAAAAAGGGCCTCTAATGCTACCTGTCTCCCCAGGGGTTAGCACTTGATATCTCTGGAGTTGTCAGTCTTGGCTCCTCTAAGTTGACAACAATTGAAGCTGGCCTGCAGAGATTCAATGGACACCAGCTTGCACTAAGGAACCCCACCTCTGTACAGTGAAAGGACATTGAAGAACCAACCAGAGTGGTCAAAACTCCTGTTTTGTCAACTGCTGAAACCCAGAGTCACATGACTCCATGGTGCCTATATGACCTCTCTCAGAAAGGAATAATCTTAAATGAGCCCATTTAAAGCTTTCTTACTTTACAATTACTTTTCTTTATTTTTTGAAATTGTAATATAATCTCATCGTTTCTATCCTCCAAACCAACCCACATATCCCTGCTTGCTCTCTTTCAAATTCATAACCTCTCTTTTCCTTTGTTATTTTATACATATATGTATAGTCCCTAAACATGTAAACACAGCCTGCACAATCTGCATAATATTAATTATATGTCTGGCTTCGGTGCTGAACATTTGGTATTAGGCAACCAACTGGCAAAAGCACATTTTCTTAACATAGAATTAAACCTCACAAAAATACTGGTTATAGCTGGGCATGGTGGTGCACGCCTTTAATCCCAGCACTTGGGAGGCAGAGGCAGATGGATTTCTGAGTTGGAGGCCAGCCTGATCTACAGAGTGAGTTCCTGGTGACATCAAAGTTAGGCAGTGCCCCACTCCCCTAGAGCTCTTCTAAACTCCTCTACTATGTCACCAGGTAACACTGGCTCAGCCTGTGACTGTTCTCAGCTAGACTCCTAGAACCAGTTCATGACACTGACGATAGTTATACAGTCTGGTTTATGGAGTTTGCAAAGAACTAGCCATCCAAATTCGAGACATCGTCCCATCAAACCTGGAATCTTTAGTGTGAATTTAGGAGGTCCATATACTACTTGGATGAGGGGGGAAATGGATGTGTGGACACATCATTAGCATCTAACTGAAACCCAGCCTTTCTTCCACTGGGAATGAAAGCAACACATCCCAATTAGTGTTACTGTTACCCGGGCCTCAGATAAAAGGTGCCACAACCCTACATTGTAATTATTAGCCATGTCACACCGTATTATTTACACTCATAGTACTCCACAACTGAAGTACCTATCCAACCCAATAATAAATCCTGGCATCACTTTTAAAAACTCACATATCAGTAGGCATATCTCCTTTTAATGTTTTACAAACTGAATTCAGTATAATTGGTTCCATTTGGAATCTTTATTCTACATGTCAACCTCTTTCTGCAGGATACCTGGAATAATACTCCCAGCGCTCAGAGGGAAAGGGAGCACCAAAGGCCAGCCTGGGCTACATGGTAAGCTGACGGAAAGAACAAGAGAAGGATACAGTCCTTCTAAAAAGAGGTATGTTGTCAGAGGTCCAGGCACAGAATAGAAAACGTTAAAACTCATACACAACCTGAGGGTCAGTCTTCAGCAGGCCTGTCCTCTTTCACAGCCCCGGCACGTGACAGGGATACTACATGACAGGTATATATACCTAAATATATATATGAAGACAAAGAGTCACCCAAATTCCTTTGGAAGAACAAGCATCATCATAAAGACACTGGCTCAGCATTTCAGTTCAGAGCGGTGATCCCTTTATCCCGCAGCAATTCAAGTCCTCCAGCCAGCCAATCTTCACAGTAGACCTGGTCTCTGCCACTAAGGCATGCTGGACAGTGCCACTTTTACCTTGGGGATGATAGGACACCCATGCTTCAAGTATCAGGGAATGACACCCAGTTCAAAGAACACTTCTGCACTGCCACTACCGCAGCACCCAAATGAACCCCTACTCCTTTGCTGGTCTCCCCCCTTTTCTCCTGGGCCTAGGAACAAGCACTGAAATGTCTTTAAATTGTGAAGTGGTGGCTGGAGAAATGATTTATTGTAAGAGAACTTCCACAGCCAAAGTGCAAATTCTCTCCCCAAGGTAAAGCCCAGTGCTATCTGGACCTAAGCCACCCCTCCACACAGGCCCCATTGCTCTCTCTCACCTCTCATCACAGGCCTTCTGTCTGCCCTGATACACACATCTCAGCCCTTTTCCAGGACTCATATATGCCTGGGTCTTTGCAAGCAGGCAGCCTCTACATTCCAGACTGCTCAAAGGTCACCTCTGCAGAGATGCCTGTCTTGACTTCAGTTTCCTCCCCTCCAAAACCACATCCTATCCCCAAGTTATGCATAACCTTGATTCATCACTACCTGGCACACAACATGACATAATCACCTGTCTATCAGTGATTATCAACTAGGGAGGAGCCTTTTACAGATATAAAAGCTCCAGGCCTCACCCAAATCTTATGAAATCAGAATTCAGGAGAGCAGAACCAGGTTCTTCCAGTCCACAGACACCCCCTTCCCCACCAGGCAACTCTGAACACAGCCAGGACTCAGGGCAGCCTACAATAGTACTTTCAAACCCTGGTGCACACACTGCTCCTGAGAGTGCTATTAAAATGCAGACTCTATTTCCACAGCTCTGCCATGGAACCCGAGGCTCTGCAATTTGCACACCACACTGACTGGTGCTCTCAGGTGAAGCATTTTGCAGTTGCAAGGGCCTAAAACTGTGCTCATCAACAAGACTTCCTACAAGTATGGAGAACAAAGTCCTGAATCTACATCTTGCAACAGAGTGGCCACCAACCAATGTGGCCACCAAGCATCTGAGACAGAGTAATGTTAGCAAAGAGCTGACTTCATTCTTGGGCTACAACTCTGACCAAAAGCCAGAAGTGCAGTTCCCCACCATGAAAGGCCTCTGTAAATTCTTGGCCTAAGGAGCCTTCTGCAGTCTGGATGGATAGGAAAATTCCACCAAAGGCCTAGTTGATCACCAGCCCAAGAGTAGATAAATATTTCCCTAAGGTAGGGACACAGATATGGAAGACTGGATTAAACCACCTTGGAGCCTCTTACACCAGGCTTCCATTCAAGGCCCTTTCATCCACATCCCTGACCATATTTAAGCAGTCCCAGGCTTCCTGTTCTCTACATCATCACCACAGATGCTCTGATCACATGTAAGTGGTCCAGTCTTCCTGTTCTCTACATCATCACCACAGATGCTCTGATCACATGTAAGCAGTCCCAGTCTTCCTGTTCTCTATATCATCACCATAGATGCTGAGATCACATGTAAGTGGTCCCAGTCTTTCTGTTCTCTACATCATCACCATGGATGCTTTCACAGACATGGCCTCATGTCACTGATCTGCCTGGAGAATCGGTTTCTCACCAAGGAACCACAGATTCTTTCAAAGAGAAGAGATGTCTAATCCCTTCACCTAACACACAGCAGCAGGTCCCAAATGAGCCACAGAAAGAGCTGGGATGCACAAGGAGTGGTATCATAGTAACTACACTACTAATCATAAAAGAGAAACTGAATTCAGCTGGAGGGAAACCAATTCCACCCTAAGTGATTCAAGACATACCAGAGACACCAATTCAGATTTAAGGGCAGCATAAAATGATGGCCTGTTAACCTACTCCCTTCCAAGGATACACTGAGAAAAAGGGGGCATCCTTCTGACCATAGATTCAAAATCTGTTAGCCTGGGATTCTGAAGGAGCTGGTTTACAAACAAGTCGTCACAAAGGACTACAACTCAGAATCAAATGCAAGGCCAGTTCCCACTGGAAATGCTGGGCAGAACCTGGCCCCATGAACAGCATCCCCTGGGAGTCTGTACAGTCTAGATGTTCATTCTCCTTTTGCAGTTAGAACAGCAAAGCGATTTCCAAGGTAACCAAGGACAACAGAATGAGAGACTCATGGCCATGGAAGGAAAAAGTTAAATTTTAATACTTAAGAGTCAATATCAAATTTATTTTAAAACTACATCAATGCCAAATAAGCAGGGTAGGAATGAATGGAGCTATGAAGAAGCCCTAACAAACAGCAGTAGTGTCCCAAGAATGCACACAATATTTCTCTATTTCCAGAGTATTTTGAAGTAACCAGAGGCTTAAATAAACTAAGATACAAAAATCAAAGCTGGGAAGAGGGTGGGGGGTGGCCCAGCACAGTTTTCAGATTTATGCCACAACTACTTATTTTCTCCCTTATTTCCAAAGCACAAAGCTAACACCAGTTGCACTCTGCACTTTGTAAACTGTGCAAAGTAAGTCACCCAGAGAAATTCAACAGGAAGTCAAAAGTTTCAAAACCAGCTACACTCTCACCTGTTACCAAGACAATAAGCTCCTTAGAGAGAATGCATGGGGGCTGGAAAGGCAGCTTAAGGGGTCTGGTGCTTGCTGCACAAGCTTGTGAACCTGCATGGGGATCCCCAGGATTCAGGGGGAGCAGAGACAGGCCATGGGGAACTGACTCAGGAAAGCTTTGCAAGTTCAGCCTCTGGCCTGGGACAGCACAGTACTGATCACACACACACACACACACACACACACACACACACACACAGGCACATCTAGTGGAAGGGACAATTTCCATTTATATGCACACCTTCATCCATTCATCCATTTTCTCCTCCCCTGCTCCATTCTCATTCCAGGGTCTATACAGTAACTACAGTGAAATCTGGCAAAGCAGCTACCATTTATTAAGTCTACTGGGTACTGTACCAGAACCTTCAGAAATAGACATGATTATCTAGACTGTGAACTGGACTGAAAACGGTAAAAGTGTGTGTGGGTGGGGAGGGCTTTTCCCAATTCATACAACTGGAAAGTGATGGAGCCTGACTTGGAGGTGGCTGATCTAGCTATGGGCAGTTTTGAGAAAGCACCATCACTAAGCATTAGACAAAGTCATGCAGTTTGTGAATGAAGCATCCAGCCAAGTTCAAACTCCACTTGCTGTGTCTATAACCTGAACTAATCTCTTAGCCTCAAATTCCTCATCTGCACATCAGGGATAGAGATTAAACACAACAGTATGATACCTGTAATACAGGCCAGGCACTGGCTAACTACTGACATTCTAGCTACAGGTGTGCAAGCCAAGAAAGCCTATTTCAGTCAGAAAAATGACAACGGCTAGACATATCCTCCATTGGGAGCAATCAGGTTTGCCAAAGTTAATCAGATAAATTTACTAATTCCATAACTCATTTAAGTAGAAGACCAGGGACTAGTTTATTTAGTCATATTCCTATGAAATTCATAACATTTTGTATGTCACAAAATCTACTCTAATGTCTCATTTCACCATAAAAAGACATTTGCTTAAAGTCCAAGTATTGTGAACATGGTACGTTATTTATTACACTAGAGAGAGAACAACATTTTGTATTGGAAGTGAACATTAAATAATGTAGGAGGAGAAAGAAAGCATTATTTTAAGTAATCCACGCTAAGTCCTTTCACCCTTCAAATTAGTTCATATACACTATTATCTTAGAGCGGTGCTGGCTTCATTTAAAATGAGATAAGCCTGCAAAGATTTCAGGTTTTCCCTGTTTCCAACCCAAATCCATTTTCTACTTAGGAGGCTGAGTGAAGCCAGCCTGCAATTTAACAGAATGACCAAATCCAGTCTCTCATTAATCTACCCAATAACTGAGCTCTTGGGTAATCTCCTGCACTGCATGGAAAAGCAGCTTTGGGTTCATTCACTATAAAGTAAAATTAATCAGAGAGAGGCCATGCCTACTTTAATTGCAACTCCTATTTGCCAGGCTTTCCAACATCTGCCAGTATTACTGATACCTAACTGATTCAATACAATGAGAGAAGTGTCCTAACTTTATAAACATGGGCTGTCTTTTAAGGACATCACACACAAGTGTCCTTTCCACAGAGGGAATCCTACCCTTTTGTATGCATTCATTTTCATAAGCATTAATGATGTATTTTAGAAACACTGTGACTATCTTCCTAGTGCTTTTCAAGGGCCCTCATGGGGGCGGGGCTCTCATCCCCCACCTGCCTCATTAAAGGCATCAGTGGCACCTAAAGGCCAGGCTGAGAAAAGTGGACTAAAGCAATCTGCTCTCACTGAACTCACTACAAAATATTTACAAGCAGATCTTTGGGAAGACAGGAGAGAGAAAAGAAAGGGGACTAGGGTGAAGGAGAAGAACGGATACCCTAGCTCACTTCCAAGAGCAGGATGCTGAACCTAGTATTTTTCATTGAGTCTAGTCCTGACTGTGTAGGTCTACAAAGACAAATATTTTACACGAAAGAAAAATAGTCTAGTTTTTTTTTTTTCCAGGCAAAGCCTAATAGTGAATGCTTTGTTCAAGCAAGGGGAAAGGATGTAATGACATAGCTTAATTTAAAAGCTCTCTGAACACCAGCCTCTGGCACAAGTATTTTAAAATATCTACCTTGATGTTAAAATTCTGAGCAAAGGAAATGTAGTCATCGGTTCACTACTGCTAAACATGTGTGTCTCCTTCTCCAGCTACCTACTGTGAGTCCAGCTGGACGCACAATGCCTACAGAGCCGAAAACACGAAACTCTAAATTCTGTTGGGGAGGTAAAGAAAATGATGTAAGTGAGGCTTCCCCAAGCTATGGACAGCCATGGTCTCTGGACTCACACAGCCTCTTCCAAGCCTGCTTCAATTTTCAACCCAAACTGCTTCCTTCTCGCAGTCCCTCTTCCCCAGGGTCTGGAGAGCTCGCTGCTTAGCCACTCAATACAATGACTATGCAGGCCCTTTTCCAGGTTAAGGGCAAAGGAGCTGACTATACTGTCAGCAGGCACCACACAGGTAGCCCAGAAGTGGCCACCAAAGACCTTTTGGACCTCAAAGCGCTGGTTCTCCACATCCCTCTACAGTGCTGCTCTGTCTGTGGCAAATAGTGGGCACTGCCAGGCCTCCCAAGATGGGATGGGCACCCCTGCCTAAGCAGCTTGTGGTCCCCTGGATCTGCTCTACATGTTGGCTCAGAAGCCACAGCTGCCCCCGCCGGGCCACTTCTGGAACAAGTTGGAGAGGTCCACGCAGGGAGAGCCATCACTCAGGGACCGCAGAGCTCGCAGGGGTCCCCGGCTCGCAGCCGCCAGGGATTCTGCAGCCGAAGTTGACCTCTCCGAGGATGGGAACAAAGGACCTGAAACCCTGCGAGGGAAATGGGAACAGACAGGAGCGTTCCCAAAAAAGCCCCAAGGTGGCCAAGCAGCCTCTCCCTAGAGCAGGGAACAAAGGGCTTCTGTGTCGGGCACTGCTGGCCCGGCTGCGTAAGGCTTTGGGGTACCAGAAACTTTTCCCGGGTGTGGGCGCAGGCGGAGGGCACTGGATATCGGGCACCAGGCGCGGAAGCCTAGCCGGGCCCCAGGGCTCAGCGCGATCCCCGAGGCCCTAGCCTCCCTCCCGGCGCGGGCTAAGCTAGATGGCCGCCACGGTGTTCCGGCACTGGGCCGTGCCCGTGGTGAAGCTAGAGGCCGTGGGCGCCTTGTAGTCCTCATGGGTCTCTGCCACGAATTCCGACATGGAGATCTGGTCCGGCATCGCCCCACGGCGCGGACTCCTACTCCGCCTCCGCCGCTGCCGCCGCCGCTTGGGGACTCTGACAAAGGGGAGCCGCAGGGCGCGGGAGCCTCCGCGGGACGCCCGGTGGCTGCAGGGGCGCGTGCAGCCCGCAGCTCTGCCCGCTGTGCTCCGGGAGCTGCGGCTGCCGCGTCCTCTATGATCGAGCCCTGAGGCTAGCGCGAACAGCCAGCTGGAATTGCGCGCCAACAGGCCGCTTGCCCGGGCGCCTTCTGCGGAGAGGGGCGGGACGCGCTGGGGAGGGGGCGGTGGCCGGCCAGGCGGGGCGGGGCAAAGGCCTGGCCGCCAATCGGGACGCTCTCCGCGACCCAGCAGCCCGGAAGCGGAGCCCGCAGGACAGAGGGCGATGTGTGCTCAGGGCCTGTCTGTGCCTGTGGGCCGCCACATTGTGTTTCCCTTCTCTATGTGCTGTGGTTCGAGGGCGCGCCCTCTCCTGGGCTGCAGTGCGGGACTCCCACCTCGCACCAGCCATGACCTCTAGCGATATTACCCATGTTCTGTGTGTGCTCCTTCTCACAGCCTTAAGAAGCCAGGGGTAAAGGCACGTGTTTTGCATAGGGAGTTGACCATGGTACAAACCGAATGGGAATTCAAACCCATGACCTTCGACTTGGAAGAATACTCCAACCCCTATTAAGCATCGTATTCCCTTGAAAGGAAATAAAACTGTAATTCATGTAATGTATGTCAAATAGCCCAAAGAGTTGTTTGTGAGCTTTGAAACCTGGGGCTGAGAACATAGCAGAACAGACCAGGACATGCCCGGGCAGGCCCATCGCCTCCCTATCTCCCACCCCTCTGACCTAAGTTAAATGTTACAGGCTGCTGATGTTTAAATGGACCAATCATGTGAAACCGCGCCAATTCCTCCCCCAGCCCCACTCCTTTTCTATAAAAACCCCTAGCTTCCAAGCCTCGTGGTCGAATCCACTGTCTCCTGTTGTGTGAGATACGTTTCGACCCGGAGCTCCGCCATTAAAATACCTCTTGTTGATACATCAAGGTGTTGTGTTCTATTCGTGATTCTTGGGTGCACGCCGAATCGGGAGCTGAGTGGGGGTTTCCCCACTGAGTTCTTTCACCCTAAGCTTGTACAATTAGGGACACTCCCAGTTACCTAAAGACAGTTTTAGGGTGCTAGGCCAGGCTTCACCCTGAGAAAATCATAGAATGCAGTGATGTGCTGTGAGAAGTGGGGGATACCCAAGAGAACCAGAGGTAGAGCATGGTGGGGGGTGTGTGAGGTATTGTACCTGAGGGTTCTCAGAGAGTACTCCAACCCACAGCTGACTGATCAGACACAACTGGGCCAATAAATCATCTGAATTAGGACATTTTCGTCTATATCTCATTCAGAAATTCTCAGCTGTATTTTAAAAACCCAGAGGTTCTGAAGACACTAGTCAAAAATCATACCCTCTAACTCCCCGAGGCAAGAGGCATGGTTACTGCTGCTGCCAACAATACAGCCTAGAGAAACTTTACAAAAACCTTTTGTGTGTCTGAAAAGGAGGGAATGTGAGGGACATTGTAAACCCAACATGGGAAATAAAAGTGGTCTCCTACTGCCATAGGACAGTAGACCACTCAATCTTTTTAAGGCTCCCATGTACAAATCTGCTGTATGAGGTGGCAGCTGGGTTCAGACATTATGTATGGCTTCTGGTATTTTACCAGCACTGTGTGTGAATAAGTTCAGCCTTCAAAAAATAGCTGTGCCAGTGGGTAGCTTTTATTCCTGTGATAGGCAATAAATTTCAATCCCAAAACTCTGCAACTCTCTTCCACTTTCCACCATTGTAAACATCCTTCCACTTAGTGTCTCAGGGACACACCTATCTCAGCATGTATAACTTGAGGGTATTGTGTTATAGTACAGGCTCTCCTTCACAAGGCAATTTTCTGATCCCTCTGCCTCTCTTCCCACCTATAAATCCTTTTGTTCTTCTTTGAAATTGAAGAATATTCCATGTATCTCTTCAAGGGTTTATTTTTGGAGACTTGGTCTCTGAGATGTCTTGAGAAGTTAAAAGAAAATAGTGTTTTTCCTTGGCATTATATAGTACCAATCAAATGAATCAATGTGTTTAACATACACACACATACACACACACATACACAGAGACACATACACACAGAGAGAGAAACACACACACACCTACACACACACACACACACACACACACACACACACACGGACACAGACACACACACACAGGCACATACACACACACAGACACACACACACTGACACACACACAGACACACATACAGACACACACAGAGACACACAGACACACACTGACACACACACTGACACACACACAGACACACATACAGACACACACAGAGACACACACACACAGACACACACACAAAGACACACACACACAGACACACACAGAAAGACACACACACACAGGCACACACACATAGACACACAGGCACACACAGGCACATACACACACAGACACACAGACACACACACAGACACATACAAACACACAGACACACACAGACTCACACACACAGAGACACACACAGACACATACTCACAGAGACACACAGACACACAGACACACACACACAGACACACACACACACACAGACACACACAGACACACAAACAGACACACAGAAACACACACATACACACACACAGACACACAGACACACACACAGACACATACAAACACACAGACACACACACAGACACATACTCACAGAGACACATACACAGACACACACACAGACACACACACACAGACACACACACACAAAGACACACACACAGACACACACAGACACAGACACATACACATACACACACACACATACACACACAGACACACACACAGACACACACACAGAGACACACACATAGACACACACACACAGACACATACAAACACACAGACACACACAGACACACACACTGAAACACAGACATAGACACACATACACTCACATACACACAGGCCCATACATACACAGACACACACACACATACACACAGACACACACACACAGACACACACACAGAGATGCACACTCATACACACAGACACACACACAGACACAGACACACACAGACTCAGACACAGAGACACAAAGGGACACACACACAAACACATACACACACATACACACACAAACACACACACACAGACATGAACGTAATTTAAAGTTTAAATGTTGAACAGGAATCAAGAGAACACTACCCACTCCTTTGTATGTGGTACTGAGGATTAAATCCAAGGCCTTGAAACTATAGGCAAGTGCTCGAACACAGAGTTACTACCCCAGCCCTCATTTACATATTTTTAATGCATCGAGAAAAGAAGATGCTGGTATTACCATTAGAGACACGGACAACACTAAGTTTATTTTTAAAAATACCTGAAATATCTATTTTTAAAAATAATTCTTGTTGGGCATGGTGTCACAACCCTTTAACTCCAGCACTCAGGGGTCAGAGACAGGTGGATCTCTATGAGTATAAGGACAGCCAAGTCTACAAAGTGAGTTCCAGGATAGCCAGGGTTCTATACAGAGAAAACCTGACTCAAATAATATATAATAATTCTCAAGAATAAAATTGTCCTAAAACTGAAGTGAGGCAATATACAATTTTACTTAACCCATACATTTATGTTGTGTAAAATATGTTTTGTAAAATACGTTTTGTAAAATATAAATGCCTTTGATCATACAGTATTCTTTTAGACCTCACTAGGGGCTGGTTCAATTTACATATCATGTAAATTATGTTACTTTTAAAGTCTGAGAAATTATGAATCCATATATATTTGAGCCTATATTTTTCATATAAAAGACTATAGTCCTATTATTTTTATATTTTACCTTGGGTGTACTGGTCTGTTTTTGTTGCTATAATATACCTGAGGTTGAAATTTTTGAAGAAGAGGAGGTTGGCTAGGATGTTGCCCAAATGGTACATTGTTAGTGTTTGTCTAGAGTATATAGAGCCTGTGGGTTCATCTCTACACCGGGAGATAATAAGAACAGCAAGGGGAGGGGAGAGGGTAGGAAGTTAGCTAGTGGTTTTGGAAGCTGCCCTGGTTAGTTTTGTCAACTGGACACAAACCTAGATATAACTAGAAGGGGAATCTCAGTCAAGGAATTGTTTCCATCAGATTGGGATTCAGACATGTCTGTATGACATTTTCATGATTATTAATTGGTGTAGATGGCCTAGTCCACTGTGGGTGGCACAATTCCTAGGCAGGTGAGCCTGGCCTGTGTAAGAAAGAGGCTAAGTAGATCAAGGAAGGCAAGCCAGTAAGCATCATTCCTTCAAGGTCTCTGCTTCAGCTCCTGCCTCGAGTTCCTGCCTTGGCTTTCCTGAATGATGGTCTATAACCTGTAGCCCAGTTAAACCCTTTCCTTCCTCTAGTTCGTTTTAATGAGTGTTTTATCTCAGCATAGAAAACAAACAAGGACAGAGGTGTACAGTCTAAGATCAAGCAGCCCCTTCCATGTAGCTTCACATAGGTGGTAGCATAATGTTGACATTATTTACTTGTAAGATTGATCACAGGCTGGAAGCCAGAAAAACAGACATCAACTCCCTACTTTAGAACTCGATTTAATGAGAACTAATGGAGGTTCCCAAGAAAACTCCCTTAACTGCTTCCAAGGATAGTACCCTCAGTGCCCTAACTCCTCCTAGTCCCCAAATGAGCCCCACCATGACACCAAGGCCAAGGCTACAATACAAGGATCATTAGGGGACAATCCACATCAGAGCAGTAGCAGAGAGAGAAAGGGTTTGTTATCCCAGAAGTTGGGATAAGTACAAACTATGCGTAAATTCATACAAGTTCATTTTAGATCAGTTTTTGTTGTTGTTGTTTTGTTTTTGTTTTTGTTTTGAGACAGGGTTTCTCTGTGTAGCCCTGGCTGTCCTGAAACAAACTTTGTAGACCAGGCTGGCCTTGAACTCAGAAATCTGCCTGCCCCTGCCTCCTGAGTGCTGGGATTAAGGGCATGTGCCACCACGCCCCGCACTTCAGATAAGTTTTACCACTGAGAGTTATTTTTAAAAACTAGACCTTTGCCAAGTGTGGTGGCCATACCTTTAATCACAGCACTCTGAAGAAAGAAACAGGCAGATCTCTCTTAGGCTGTGGCTAACTTGGCCTACACAGTGAGATCCTCTCTCAGACAAGTGGATTCGTTTTGAGACTTTGAAGAGCTAAAAAGGTCTGGATAAAGACTTGTAGACCTCTGATGACATCATCAGCATCCTCTCAACAGTGCTTCTGGGAGGTAATGGAAGCTAGCAGACAGGCCTTTGTTGGGCAAGTGTTACTAGATCCTTTCAGGGAAGAGAATACTCGAAGTCTGGCTTCTATCCTCTCTCTGATTCCCCTCTGTCATGCTGTGAGCATCTCCCCTCCCCTGCATTCTTCCACCACGATGTCTTGCCTCACCTACAGACCCCAAACCAGCAAGACCAAAGGACAGAAACCTCTAATCCTGTGAGCCAACATAAGCTTCATCCTTTACTCAATTCAGCTAAGGCAACCAAAGGAAGAAGGATAGAAAAGTCCATGCCTGGTGCCTAGTAAGATTGGCTAACAGCCCATTTTCCAGAGGAATGTTCTGCCTCTAGTTATTCCCAAGAACCTGAGATTTCTCATTGTCCAGCCAAGGGAAAAGGTAATGTTCTCAGCTCCGGAATTTTCTGGAGGCTTGGCTGGTTAAACACAGACATTTCCAGTTTGCTTGCAGTTAACTTGTAAATGATTACTCTTAGAATGAACAGATCTGAGTCTTAACGGAACTTTGTGGTAAACAATGCAATAAAATAGGGACACCCACAAGTACCCGTGATGTGAACAGGGAAATGTCACTGGGACTTTCACCTCCACCTCATAGAGTACTTGCCCCCAGATAATGTTGCGAAAGCAACATATTTACACCCCAAGGTGAGAGATGCCACATGTATGGGTCACTCACCTCAAGGTTTGTGCTTTGGGGACAGAGGCAGGGAAAGATTTGGCAGCACACAATTACAACACAGATGGAAACTTAGACCTGGGGGTCAATTTTTTGCTGGTGTGCCCAAAGACCAGAGAGGGTGTCAGATCCCCTTGAACTGGAGTTACAGATAGTTGTTTTCGGTTTTTTGTGGTTTTGTTTGTTTGTTTGTTTTTTGTTTTGATTTGTTTTGTTTTGTTTCGTTTTTGAGACTGGGCTTCTCTGGCTTATCCTGGAACAAGGTTATCCCTGGCTGTCCTAGAACTCACTCTGTAGACCAGGCTGGCCCCTAACCCATAAATGCACCTGCATCTGCCTGTCAAGTGTTGGGATTAAAGGCATGTGCCACCATTGCCTGGCCAGGTAGTTGTAAGCCACCATGTGGGTTCTAGGAACTGAACCCAATTCCTCTGGAGGAGCAACAAGTACTTTTAACTGCCAAGTCATCATTTTTCCACCCTGTCCCTATCTTTAAAACACACCCACACACATGCACACGCATGTACAAGTGCACACATACACATGCACACACACACACACACACATGCACAAGTGCACACATATACATATGTACATACACACACATTTTAAAGTTTTTGTCATTATTGTATGTGGCTGTTTTGCTTTCATGTATGTCTGTGTACAACATGCATGCAGTGCTCTCAGAGACCAGAGAGGGCATCACATCCCCTGGAACTGGAATGACAGTAAACTTCTGTGCTGGGCGTTGAACCTGCTCTCAACCTCTGAATCACCCCCCCTTTAAAAGGTTCTTCCACTGAGCTATGTCCTAGATGTGCTCATGTCTACACCACGAGTTTCTGCTCTAGTGTTCACGATCCCATTATCCATGTTTTGTGTTTGTTTCTGCAAAGAAAGAAAATACCTTAGGAAGCTCATCCTTGGGCCCAGACACTTGTGTTTGTACTTATTTTTTGAGACAGGGTCTACTTTGTAGCCTAGATAGCCTGGAATTTTCTTGTAGATCAGGCTGGCATCAAACTCACAGAGATTTGCCTGCCTCTACATTCCTGAGTTCTAGGATTAAAAGTAAGTGCCACCATGCCCAGTTTAGAACTCAACATTTGAAAATGTGTGTTTTCTGGATCACCTTTATGACTGATTTTAGAAAATGAATGACAAGCATATCTATCCTCAGCTTATTTTAGAGAACAGCACACAAAGACTGTTCATTTTGTCATCTTAATAAAGTCTGTAGACTCTCCGTGCAGAAATAAACTAGACAGTACTAGATAAAGGAGCCTTAAACTGGAGTCTGTGGGGGCTACTCAGGTAAGCTCTGCCACACAGTCAGGAACGCTGGGTTTGGGAACTTGTGTATGTGGTAGAAATACTACATGGTGGTATTTCACTGTGCATCTCTTCCCAGTTCCATAGTCTGGCAGCTTGAAATTGCTTCGTAGGTGTACTTACACCAGAGAAATGGGCAGCTGCTGATCGTGACTGGGCTTCTTTCTTAACTGATTGTCTAAGCCAAACAAGGCAGCGGAGTTTTGTGATTTTGTTGAGGATTATATTCACAGGCAGGCACATCTGAGCCACCACATTGTGAGTAGCAAAGATGTTTGTGGAAAAACGCTGCCAATCCTCTCTGTTATAGCAAGGAGGCCACAGGTGTCATGGGCAGATGAAGTTAGACCAGACATCTTTACCAGCCTTGCTTGCTCATTAACATAAACAAATGCCAACTGACATTGATGTTGGAAAGAGACTCATCTGTCAATGACAGCAGCTACTTCTTTGCTGACGGAGCTGAATAATAAGCATTTCTTCTGTGTCTTATTTTGTCCAGGAATGGTTAAACTGCAGACTGGGTATTGATGCAAGCAGTTGGCAAAAATCAATGGACGCATATATGTGAATCAATTAGCTACATGGGCTTCACTATAGAGTAGCAGATATCTCTGAATCCTTTGCAGGCTGTGTGCTGTCCAGTCTGTAAGTCAGCAAACATAAAGTAAGTGTATTTATGGATATACACACATATCTATTTTTCAGAGACTAGCCTTTCAGTATTTACCAGCCCACTTTGAATACAATTCTATCTTTCCTCCCAACAGGTAGAGCAGTGGCCCTCCCAACTCTGATTCATGCTCCTGGAATTAAATACATATAGGATTAAAGCCCTGATATGCTGAAATGCAAGCAAAGGCAACTACTTTTATAAATATTATTTGTCTTTCAGCAATTGAGGGAATGCCATTTGTTGTTTTCAAGCCCTTAGAATAATACAAACAAGTGCCAGCAGAGGGCCAGGGTTTGTTTTCATGGGAACGCAAAACAAACCAAAAAAATAAGAGTTTAATTAGCACTCCATATGCAGATAGCTCTTGCTAAAGCTTTTAAAGGGTGCTTGCATACTTTATTTTTTTCTTAGATCACAGCACTCTCTTCATAGCTGGGTGTGGTGGTGCATGCCTGTGATCCCAACACTGGTGAGGCTGAGTGGGAAGCTTAGGAATTTGAAGCTACAAATTCTGGGCAGCAGAGCCGATTAAAAGCCAGACATAGTGAGATCCTATTTCTAGAAAACAAAACAAGGAAACAAAATCCTTCTTCCATTAGCGTGTGGATGCATTCATAGGTTTCTCTCCCTCTCCTTTAGATGGGGCAGGCATTTCTCCAGTGTTTTCCTATTGTCTATGAAATAAAAGTGAAGGTCTTGATTCTACTCTAGCTCTTCCCCAATCCTTCTCCCAGCTACCCTCTGACATCTAAGGACCTCCAAACCCTGCCTGCACGTGGAGGGGCCTTCCACTAAGAATAACTTTGACAGGTTCAGTGGGACTCAGACATGAATGACTGGGAAACTTTTTTATTGCGCATTTCATAACATGTGCATAGTATATAATATGCTGCATAGCCTTCTAACAGGAAAAGATGACCATAGCTGAGTGATTTTTCTCATCAGCCAGGAAAACACTTCCTTAGTCAATGTTCTCCAGGCCCTTGGGACTGAACTTGAGCAGCTCTGTTTCCTTGCCCCTGTTGGTGAAATTGTGGATGTATGCAGTGGACACCCCAGGGTATATCAAGCACACCCCCATAATGGTGAGGCAAGGGAGAATCTAGAACCACAACTCCACACCATTACTCACACTCCAACCTGTCACTGGCTCCTCAGAGGTGACCTGGCTTTACCTCTCTTCCCCTGAGAAACTTTCTTGACCACACCATTCATTCACCTGTAGAGAGTTGAGAAGTTGCAACACTCACCCAAGAGCCCCACACTAAAGCATCTGCAGTACACTAGACCTGCTCAGCAGAGAGTGTCAGCCACATCCTTGAGATCAAACTGCCCTTCCCCACAACTCACAGTGCCCCTCTGTGTTTCCCCACTGAGAGCAGCTCTGCTCCTCATTGGCTTCCTGTAGGACAGGCTAGCTAGCTTCTGACCCTGGAACATTGTTGTGAGCTTTCTCACCTTCACACACCTTCATACCCTCGCACCAAATCCTTGGCCTGGAACACTTCCTTTTTCTTGACTGCTTGGGAAGTGTCTTGGTCATCTTTCAGAATCAACCCCAAACCTGAGCCTGAGGGTCCAGCTCTTTTCAATTCTTTCTCAGCCTGTCTGGGCAAAATTGGTGATCTTGGCTACTCTCCTTCCTTGAAGCATTAGACAGAGAATCTGTAAGGTAACAGAAAAGAAACAGATCAGAGCACAGCGCTAAGGTCTTGGTGCATGGGGGCAGCAGGGAGGGACATCATCTTGGAGACTGGGAAGAGGAAAGGGATGAGAAACTGTCAGAGGGTAGACCAGGAGGGGGATAATGACTGGACTGTGGAAAAAAGAACTATTATTAATAAGAATAATACTAATAGATCTTGGTGCACAGTGAGACGCCTACCACCCATTTCTCTGCCTGTCTCCATCCTCACTGAAATGTGAAGTGATTGGTTTTTGGACAAATACTGAGTCAGACAAGGTGAGAGCACTCATTTCACTGAACTTACAATACATCTCAACCCCAATCTGTTCTAGAAGCTTCCATTATAGAACGATTCACACTTATCGCTAAAGCATCTGCTTCTTAATATTTATTTATTTATTTATTTATTTATTTATTTATTTATTTATTTATTATATGTAAGTACACTGTAGTTGTCTTCAGACCCTCCAGAAGAGAGCATCAGGTTTTGTTACCGATGGTTGTGAGCCACCATGTGGTTGCTGGGATTTGAACTCAGGACCTTTGGAAGAGCAGTCTGCACTCTTAACCACTGAGCCAGCTCACCAGCTCCAGAATCTGCTGCTTGATGCTCACCTCTTGCACTCAGCTTCTGGGAAGCTCTAAATTGGGGCAGACACAGAGTAGGACCTCCATAAATTTCATTTGTCTTTTTGAGACTGGGTCTTTCTATGGACTCCCTAACCATTACTAGAAATCTAATTGCATGGCACCACTTAGCTTAGATAGGGTTCCTGTTGCTGAGACAAAACACCATGACCAAAGCCGGTGATGGTACACACCTTTCATCCAGCACATGGGAAGCAGTGGCAGGCAGATTTCTGAGTTTGAGGTCAGCTTTGTTTACAAAGGGAGTTCTGGGACAGCTGGGCCTACATGGAGAAACGGGTCTCTGTGTTGAAAAACAAAAAAAACAACCCCGAACAAACCAAAGAACAAAAGCAAATAGGGAAGGGAAGGGAAGGGAAGGGAAGGGAAGGGAAGGGAAGGGAAGGGAAGGGAAGGGAAGGGAAGGGAAGGGAAGGGAAGGGAAGGGAAGGGAAGGGAAGGGAAGGGTTAATTCCATCTTTTGCTTCCATGTCACTGTTTCTTTTTAAAGGAAGTAGGGGCAGGAACTCAGGGCAGGTACTGAATCAGAGGCCAGTGAGAAGGGCTACTTACTGGCTTGTTCCTCATGAGTTGCTCAGCCTGCTTATACATTCCAGTACCACCTGCCCAGAGGTGCTCAAATGGGTAGGGCCTGACCCTAATAGTCACTAATTAAGAAAATGCCCTACAAACTTGCCTACAGGTCAGTTTTGTGGAGGCATTTCTTAAAAATTATGGTTCACTCTTCCAGCTTGTGTCAAGTTCATATACAAAAAGAGATAGATGAATAAATAAATAAATTTACCCAGGAAATCCTGGTTTCATCCCCAATACCACAAAATAGGAAAGTAGATAATGGTTGACAAATATAGATTATAGATGATAGTGGTAGATAATAGGAGACAGATGACCAGATACGTAGATAGATAGATAGATAGATAGATAGATAGATAGATAGATAGATAGACAGATAATACTTAAAATAATAGAGATGATAGAAAATAATGATATAGGTTATAGGTAAAGGACAATAGTAGAGAGATGGATGACAGATACGATACTATCTATAGATGATAGGGAATAATAAGATACATGACCGGCAGATCAAGAGATAATAAAAGAGAAGACAGAGCTAGGTAGATAATAAAGACCATAGATAAATAAAGTAGCTGAGCATGGTAGCTTGATTCTTTAACCACAGTACTCAGGGGCCAGAGTACATCAATAGGATGTTTGTGAGTTCAAAGCCAGCCTGATCTAAATACTGAGTGCTAGGATAGGTAGGGCTATTCAGAGAAAGCTTGTCTTGAAAAACTAAAACTAAAACAAAACCAAAATGCAGATGAAATAGATGGCAGGTCTAGATCATAGAAGAAGATATCACAGAGATTGATTGTCTTACAGGAGATCTGTAAATAGAGACAGATACTAGAAGATAAGATTAGCTGGATAAGTAGATGAAGATAGAACGAATGTAAGGGAATGTCTGGTAAGGGAGCATGGGAATTGTGAGACCACAGAATGAGAGGACAGCCTAGTTGGAACTGGGCAAGCATTCCACATTTCTCCTTTCATAAGGACAGCAGTCATATTAGTTACTTCCTATTGCTGAGAAAAAGCCCCACCATGACCAGCAGTTGGGAGCTCATGTCTATCTTTTTTCTTCATTTTTCCACAATAGTTTTCTTTTTTTTAAAAGAAAATACTCATTTTCATTCTAGTGCAATGGTATTTCACCTGCATGAATGTCTGTGTTAGGGTGTCCGATCTCCTCGATCTAGAGTTACAGACAGTTGTGAACTGCCATGTGGGTGCTCACCTCGGGATTCATTCCATCAACAGCAGCCCCACGTTATTTCAGAAGTATTATCCAAGGATGGGCTATGAACTCCAACACACAGAATACTCCAGCAAAACCTCCCCTCTCCACCTGTTCAGAATGCTGTGTCTTTTCTCATGGCCAGTATAGGCATCTCCACTCCTGGGTTGCCATAGGTATAGTCCTCAGCATCTTTTCTCACCTACTGGGGCTATGGTTGCAATGACCATGGTCCAAGTCATGATCATCTCTTTGGATGTGATCCCGTGCCAGAGCTGCCATGCTGCTGAATTAAAATTCCTCTCCACATGTGTGCTAGGCTTTGAACTCAAGTCATGCTTGCCCAGTAAGTACACTTGCCCTGACCTCATTTTCCAAATCTAGATTCTGGGAGGCCTTATTTAGACCTTTAAAATTAGTCTTCAGGAGAGGAGCTCAGGTAGCTTGTATGCTTAATAGGATTTCCAGGATTTTCCATCAAACAAAATTCTGAAGCTTTATGTGGCATTTAGGTGGAGAAGCTCAAAGCCAGAGTGTTGGGAATTTCTTTATGTGTGTAGGCAGGCAGGGGGTCATTCTTGGAGGTAAGTGAGCAGTGAGCCCATTCCAGAGCCCACAGTCCAGCAAACCTCTGAGGATCCGTCTACAAAATAATGACTCGAGAATAAACATGGCCAAAAAGTAGGAAAAAATACTTGCCACAAAGCCTGGTGACCTAAGTTCAGTTCTCAGAACCAACGTGGTAGAAGAGAGAACCAAGTCCTGCAGAGTGCCCTCTGATTTCCACATTAGTGCATGCTCACACAAAGATAATGAGAAATACTTTTAAGACAAAAAGCGTTCCCAGTGGAGCTGAAAGTGGATAATATCCATGCTTGGATCACTCCTTTGCTCTCCTGGTATGTGTTTGAGGCAGAGGGATTTGCTTGTAGGATTCTGAGCTACCTGTAAGTGGAAGCAATGCCCAAATCACAGAGGCGACCTAGTCCCTACAGACTGTTTTCTCAGTGCAGTGGAATTCCTAGTGTCTGATGCCCTGTGGGGGGCTTTCTTTGTAAAAAGCTTATAGATTGATTTCCTGAGGCTTTTTGATTTGCTTGGAAAACTAACTCTAGCAGCCTGAGGGTTGGGCATAATCCCCCCAGACAGCAGTGGGGAGCCAGGCACTTTGCCCCCAAACTTTCCCTTTTCTGTTAGTGCTTAAAAAACAGGGTTACATTCTGGTTCTCTTTGTTCCAGTACTCCTCTCCTCTCTCTCCTGACCTCTCCCACTCAGCTTGGGCTTCACAGCCAATGCTGATCTCACTGGCTGACTCTGCATTGCATTTTGGTGAGTCCCACTTACTAGTGCCAAGAAGTAAACGCAGAAGCAGGTAGCTCCTGTCCTGGTCAAAGTTTCCTAGGGGCTCCCAGCCTCCCCAGGGCCATGCCCTGAACCCTCCCCTGGGTAGAACCCCTGAGTGTGGCAAACAAGGTCACTACATGGGCCAGACCTGTAGAAATGTCTGGTTAGGCAGGCTCTCTGGGTCCCTCTGAGTAATTAGCTGGAGATGGGAGCCCAGCAAGGCCAAGACCAAGGGATTTGACAGCAGAGTTGCCAGCTGATCAATGTGGTCTTTGTTCATTGTTCCAAAAAAGATGACACAGCGATCCAGCCTGAAGCTTTTAGGAACAAGCAGCATCCCTGGAAGATGCTGCTCACTACTGTGAACCAGGAAGAGCACTGATGGCAAGCAGGAGTAACCTCCATCCTTCATGTCTCAGACGACTCATAGCCCATATAAGCAGGCTGCTCTCTTGTCTGAAGTCTGATCCTACAGATCCTGTCCTGGCTAGTTTTATGTCAACTTAACACAAGCTAGAGTCATCTGAGAGGAGAAATCTAGATTTAGAAAAATGCTTCCATAAGATCCAGCTGTAAGGCATTTTCTTAGAGGAAATTAAGGCAATTTCATAATTAGATGTGGGAGGGCCCAGCCAATTGAGGGTGCTGTCATCTCTGGGCTGGCGGTCCTGGGTTCTATAAGAAAGCAGGCTGAGCAAGCCAGGAGGAGCAAACCAATAACTAGCACTCTCTCCTTCATGACCTCTGCATCAGCTCCTCACTCCAGGTTTCTGCCCTGCTCAAGTTCCTGTTCTGACTTCCTTTGATGATGAACTGTGAGGTGGAAGCCTAAGCCAAATAAGCCCTTTTCTCCCCCACGTTGCTTTGGTCATGCTGTTTCAGCACAGTAATGGTAGCCCTGACTTCAACAGGACCCTTGTCAGATGAACTACTTGGGGCAGTAAAACATGCTCACTTTCACGGAGGTCACAGTGGTTGCCAATCCACAGGGAGTGGACGCTTCTCTTGCCCACTGTTCACTGGCTTTGTTCTTCTCCCTCTAATTATCTAAGCAGAAGCTTCAGCACCACTTTCTGGGCTCTTCCTCTTCAACTAATGACAATCAGTTGGCAACGAATCCACATGCCATTGGATTGGATATTTCAGTTTATTATCCATGAGCACTGTGGTCCTGAGCCCTCATTTCCCACTGTGCCCTTATCCATTTAGGTCTCTCCTCATCTGCAAGTGTTATTTTATAATAAATCTTCCCATCTCTGGGTTAATCAACTTTCCAATCACCCTGTTTACTGGGTGCCAGACGCTTTCCCATAGTGATCCTTCTAAAAAGCAAATGTAGTTTTAAGTGGCTCAATATCTTCCAGGGTCTCCCTACAGTCTACGAATGAACTCTAAATTCTTCCATATGCTCTAAGAGATCCTTCGTGGCCCAGAATGCCTGACTGTGCTGCCTCACTTCTCCTCCAACCTTGCTTGTACCCAGAGATTGAACCATAGTCTATTGACTCAGGCATTTCCTCATTCAGTTCCTGCTTTATTTTTTTAAAGATGTATCTATTTATTGTATGTATATGAGTATAATGTAGCTGTCTTCAGACACACTAGAAGAGAGCCTCAGACCTCATTACAGATGGTTGGGAGCCACCATGTGGTTGCTGGAAATTGAACTCAGGAATCCTGGAAGAGCAGTCAGTGCTTTTAACCACTGAGCCATCTCTCCATCCCCAGTTCCTGCTTTATTTATCATTACAGAATTAGTGTTTGGGAAGGGGTGGGGGCTGGAGCATACATATAAGGGAGTGTGCATTTGCCCTAGCATGAGGTCAGAGGGCAAATTGCAGGAATTGGTTGCTCTATCTTCCCATGATTTAGGTCACAGGATCAAACTCCTGTTGTCTGCTCATGGAAAGTCACCAAAGCACTTCAAGAAGGTTTGCATTTTCAAAGTATCTCCCTGATTGGAAATGAAAGAACATTTTGAAATCCAGGCATAGTGGTACATGTCTTGAATCCCAGCACATGAGAGGCAGAGGCAGATAGATCTCTGTGAGTTTGAGGCCAGCCTGATCTCCATAGTGAGTTCCAGGTCAGCCAGGACTACATAGTGAGACTCTGTCTGGAGAAAACAAAAACCAAAACGAATGCCTTGAACCCAGATTACCACATGGTCTTCTGTGCTTAACAGAAACCAACCAACCTTTCATCCACTAGGGCTGTCTTTCACTTCAGTCTACCTGATGAATTCATTCCCACAGTCCAAAACTCAGCTTGCAAGCTTTAAAATTCAAGAGCACTCCTTCCATTCTTCCCTTGCCATGTTGAGCATATCTTCAACATTTCCCATGGTACCTTGTTCTGTTGTAGCATGTGGTAGTTTAGATGTGAAATGTCTGCCAAAGACCCAAGTTTTGAAGAATTGCTCCTCTAGTTGTGGCCTGAGGAAGAAAGTTAGGTCATTGGGAGCATGCCTTTGAGGCACTGTTGGGACCTTGCTCCCCTTCCCCTCCCTGGTTCTCTGCCATGGTAAACCTGCTACATGCTGCTACCATGAGGCACTAAGTTGCTAGATGCCCAAAGCTACAGGACCAAGCAACCATGGACTGAAACCATAGGTCAAAAACTAACTCTTTGCTCCTAAATTGATTCTTTCATTTCGTCACAGTGATGTAAAAGTGAGTGACACACAGCACTTTCCACTCACAGGTCTGTCTTTGTCACTAGATGAGTTTGCAGCAGATCAGGTATATAATCCTTTCAGCTTTATGTCCCTAAAACCCAGCACTTCCCCATGATGAAAACAGCTCCCCGCGGACTAGACATAGTAAAGCTTGTGAGGTTTGAAAACCAGAAGGCGTGTTTGGATGAGAATCTTCACTGAATTTGTGACTAAATCCTGTCAGTCTTTAGTTGAGATTAATCAGTTTAGGAAGAAGCAGGTTGGGACTCGAACTCGGAATGCACCTAACAACTTTGCTGAAATGGTAAGCTCATTTCTATATATGAATCCTTAAAAACTGAGATTCAGTCATTCTTTCATTCATTTCTTCATTCATCCACTCGACATGTTCATGAAGGACCGCGTTTCTAATAGTTTTATTTTATTTAATACTTTAAAAATTATTATTTTATCACTTTTATCATTATTAATTGTTTATATCACACACGTACCACACTATGCATGCAAAATGCAGGGGACCATATTCTTTTCTTTTTTCAAAATTTTTTTTTATTTTTAAAGTTTTATCTATTTATTATTTATGTGTACACTGTTGCTGTCTTCAGACACATCAGAAGGGTGCATCAGATCCAATTACAGATGGTTGTGAGCCACCATGTTGTTGCTAGGAAGTGATCTCAGGACCTCTGGAAGAGTAGTCTCTGCTCTTAACCACTGAGCCATCTCTCCAGCCCCATCTGAGGACCATTTTCAAGAGTAAGTTTTCTCCTTCCACTGTGGGATCCAGGGATTGAACTCAAGATGTCAGACTTGCCTGTGGGCACTGTTACCTACTGAGCCATGTTACTGGTCCCAGCATTACTTTTGTGCCTAGCAATGACTCTGCACAGTTTATTCTCACAAAGCCTTTTTAGTGCATCTATTATAATCGCCACTGTGCTACTTACAAAGCTAAATAAGTGTGCTTAATTTAGGACATAATGTAGGGTTTCAGTGTGGGTCCTCTCCCTTTAAGAACTGAGGCATGCCAGGAAATACCAATGACCTGCAATAGAAAGTCCTATCCTGGACCTCACTATATAGACTAGGGTGGCCTCGAACTCACAGAACTTTGCCTACTTCTGCCTCCCAAAGTGCTGGAATTAAATTTTATACCACTATGCACTTTGATTTTTTTAAAAATTTTCTATTATGTGTGTGTGCGTGTGTGTGTGTGTGTGTGTGTGTGTGTGTGTGTGTGTGTGTGTGTGTGTATGTGTGTGTGTGTGTGTGTGTGTGCTCACCCGCAGGTACTTTCATGAGTGCACTTTCCCATAGAAGCCAGAATCCAGAGCTTGGTTGCGATCCCCAGTTAGGAATGCTGGGAAATGAACCCAGATGTTCTGAAGGGGCAGTAGATCTTAATTGCTGAGTCATCTCTCACTGACCATTGAGTCATCTCCCTGGCTCCAGGAAGAACCTTCCAGATTGGCAACTTGTGAGGCAGCTTCTTGGCACTGACAGAATTTGGAGATGCAGAGAAGAGGATGAGATCACAGAGCAAGTGATTGCATGCAGCTCTGGTTCTCAAGCTCTATCACCCTGGAAGGTTGCAAACATTAGGAGGTGTTGAAAACAGAAGAGTGGAAGGACTGAGTTATGCTAGCGCCCCCACCCCCAACCCCATCCCTGGCACTAACCTTTGAAAAGTCATAGCCTCTGCTCCAGTGATCTAAAATTTAAGAGGCTAAGAAGGGGCCCTATGCCATCCAAGCACACATAAGGTAGGAGGGATTCAAATTAGCAGAACAACCTCCAGATCAGACTCAGTGTTCGATTTTATCTTCCTAGGCAATAAAATGCGAAGCACATTCTTTGGCAGCGAGGAGAAAGGCAGACTGTGGGCTTTTCCTAATTCTTTGGAGTTTTATAGCATGTCAGTTATTATAGCTCTGCTTACCACAGAGCCTGTGTCTCTGGAGCTGGAGCTGTGGATGTAAAAGGAAGTGTGGTCAGAACAGTAAAGCTCATGGTGGAGGGAGCGCTTGGTATCCAGGCTCTTAACTCTTTCAAGATCTGTTCAGCGAATAAATGTATGTCTGACTGACCCCCAGGTTAGAGCTCACTCAGTCCTGGCTTCAAGTCCCAGCACTGCACAATGTGGGTGTGGGGATGGTACAGGCCTGTTATGACAGCCCTTGGAGGGTGGAGGCAAGATCAAAGTTCAAGGCCATTTCCCTCCTTGCAGCAAGTTGGAGGTCAGCCATAGTTAAATTGAGATCCTATTATTATAAACAAACAAATATAGAATACAGTTTGTATCTACATTACATTCCAGGACTCCCCTGGGAAACACTCCCTAGTCATTAGGGATCCATTTTACATGAAACCTGTTACCCTAGGCTCTCTACTGTTATGGATGCTTTAGTGTGGTCTATGGTGTTCATGTCTATGGGGTTTGCTACCATTCAAATTGATTATGCTTTCAAAAGATCTTGGTAGATGGGATTGCTTTCAATCTTATAATTTCATAGTTATCTTTTGAATAGAGTTTAGCATATATAAAATAATTATACTATGCAGCCTGATGATTATTCCTTCATGATAAACATCTGCTTACAAGGATCAGTTCTTGTATAGAGTAATGCTAAGTTTTCCATGTCTGAAACACAAGTTCTCAGAAAGAAAAAAAGATGGGATTACTGGATGAGAAAAATTTTTGGAGCTAAAACACTGATGTCCAAACCTCTGTCTTCAGGCTTACCAAAGTGCTGTACTCAAAGATGAAGAACAGTTGGCATGAGAAGTAGAAAGGAACCTTCAGAAGATAGACCTGGGTCCTTCAGACCCACACCTGTTGCTGCTACTGTGAATGGAGCTGATCTCTGACCCTAACCCAGAGGGCTGGATCCCAAGGACTAAGCTGAATACCAGGAATCATGGGTTTGGAATGCTGGCCAGAAGGCCTTTAGCAGGTGAACATTGTTGTAGAACACAGCCCTCTGACCAAAACAGACATCATCTTTATCATGCATTCTCCCTCATCAACCATGCATTCTCTCAAGAGATCATCAGAAGCAATCTGTGGAATGCTGACCTTCCCTCAGAAAAGGAGTCCCTGGATCCTTAGGTGAGACTCCAGCTTCTCCTTGCAGGCATTTTCAATTCGGCCCAATGGTACTTACTCTGGGGTTTAGGGATTACTAAAGCACAAAGGCTGTGGAGGGGATGTAGTTAGATCAGATGTATCAGATGTGCTGTGTGAAGAGTTTCCTGTGTGCCTTCTTAGGGTTCACCCGTGTACCTGCTTGTAACTCTTCACCCGCACACTGTAAGGAAATAGTTTGCTTAGTTTCTTTTCTATTGGTGGGATAGACTGCCTTTAAAGGAAGTGACTTGGGATGGAAAGGGTTTATTTCATCTTACAGCTTGTAGTCCATCATGACAGAAAGTCGGGGCAGGAGCTAAAAGCAGGGACCTGGAAGCAGGAACTGAAAAAGAAGCCATGGAAGTATGCTGCTTACTGGCTTGCTCCCATGGATTGCTCAACCTCTTTTCTTATGCTGTTCAAGAGCACGAGCTTAGGGGAACACCATCCCTGGTGGGCAGGGTCGTCCTCTCTCAATTATCAGTTAAGAAAACCCTGCAGATTTGCATATAGTAAATCTGATGGAGGCATTTTCTCAATTGTGGTTCTTTCTGTTTGACTCCAGCTTGTGTCAAGCTGAGAAAAAACTAACCAGGACGTAACCTCAGTAAATTCATTGGTTCTGCTGGATGATCCTCAGTAGAAACATATGTTGGTTTGTCATTGGGGCCTTAGGAGGAGGGAGTAGATGCTGCTTATGTTTCTCCAGAGAGAAACCAAGGCCTATCTTTGCATATCTAGCCATAGAGTAAGAAGGACGAATTTCCAAGATGATAAGACTAAGCTGGCACACTAAGCCTCATAGAAGCAAAAAAAATCTATGTTCTGTGTGTTTTTCCCCATCAGTTCCTTAGAAAGCAGATCCGGTGCGATGATATAAAGGGAAAGTGGGTTCTTTGCTTTTCTGTTGCTATAACAAAACCCCTCACCCAAAACAACTCATGGAAGACAGGGTTCGTTTTAGCTCATAGCTACAGTGGGATACAAGTCTCATGGCGGGAAGGCACAACAGCAAGTGACAGGCACAAACAGAGGAAGAGGAGGTTGAAAGATCAGATCTTCAACTCCATTCAGAAAGAGGACAAGAGCAAAAGTGGAAGTGGGGAGCATTTATGAACTCTGAAAGCCCACTCCTATTGCTATGCTTGCTCCAGCAAAGCTATACCTCCTGAACTTCCTCTGACAGCACCACCAACTGGAGAATTGCTGTTTAAATCCCTGAGCATATAGGGCAGTGGTTCTCAACCTGTGGGTGGCGACCCCTTGTGGGGAGTCATATGACCATGTCATACAGATCACATATAAGATATTTACATTATGATTCATAAAGTAGCAGAATTACAGTTATGAATTAGCAGCGAAATACTTTTATGGTTGGGGGTCCCCACAACATGAAGAAATGTATTAAAGGTTCACACATCCGGAGGGTTGAGAAGCACTGCTCTAGGGAATATTTCTATTTCAAACCACTACAGAAAGGAGGTGTTCTGTCATACTTCACCGTTTTAACTATCTGAGAAATAGGCTCTCCGTGCACACCTTACAAACAAGAGTCAGCTGGCTCTGTGAGCTAACATCACTTCAAAGTGGTGCTCGCCCTTCTGTAAGCACAGGAGCTTCCCTGCTGTCTGGTTGTCCTTCTGTGAATGTTCTATATAAGCCAGACTCTAAGGATCAGGGTCCATATGGAGGTGGTATAACCTAAGCTAAAGGAATATATCTTTTTAGGCTTCAAACTAAGCTGGCTACACAGTGCACAGTGCACCTTCCTTGGCAAGGGAATAAAAACAAGCTGCCTAAATCAGATGGGAGAAGAGACAACTGTATTTGGTCTGTTCATGGGAGGAACATGCCAGAAGCCTACCTGCTCTTGGAGATAGCACTTCAGAGTCCTCCTTACCATTTTGATAACTACCAAGAAGAAGGATAGTAATACCAAAATGTTACTTCTCCCAGAGAAAATGCCAGGAGTAGGCCTGGCCTTGCAGCCTGGCCACCCCCACCAAACCCCCTCTTCCTAGCTTGAGCATTAAAGATTTCTCTGTAGAAGCTAGATGGTCAATCAGTCCCACTGAGACTATTCAAAACTGCCTGCCTGAGCTGACTGAAATAGAATGTGATCTCAAATAAGTCTCAGCAACCAGCTTGCTCCATTGTCATGGACACAAGGTGAAGATGTCCAAGGTTGTTCTGCAAAAAAGGAACCAACACAGGGCTCTAACCACATCAGGGAGATATTTGTTTCAAATCCTGCTGTTAAAGTTCTTTGTATAAACTGCTCTGATCACAGATGATTTAACAAAAGCCACATAGGAGAGTAACAAGAGCCAAGGGCACTGAGGTCCCTCCACAGCCCACAGGAGAGACTTTGGGGGTCTAAGTGAGTTTGAGAAGTTTCCACAGAGTTGGCAGATCCCAGACTTGGGTCCCCAGAGGGGTCTGGGCCAGGGACACTCCAGCCAGAAAGACAGAATTAAAACATGGCAAGGTCTTTGTCAAAGGCACGCTAATAGCTCCTACCTAACATCCAGGGAAGGCAATGTCTGGGAAGAGATAATTGACTTTTCATGGAACAGATGAAGTTTTACATGCCATGCTTCCTGAGTGACAGGTTTGCCTTGGGACAGCAGCAGCATGCAGGAAGGAAAGCATGTCCAAACTCTCACCCTATCCTCAGGCCAGGGTCTAACTTAGACCTGCAAGGTTATTTTCATCACTTAGACCCCAAACTCCATCTGCCTTTGTAGTCATCCCAGAAAACAGAATGGTCCCCACATTCCAGTCCACTAATTGATATTACTTATACTTTCAGGTTTTTGTAAAAATGTGCTTACACATTTTGTACCTTTTTATTGCTACCTTAGTAACAGATGTGCAAATGGTATGCAATGAGTGAGAAGATTTTATCTGGTTTACCTGTAGGTAGACAAAATGGGGGTGTGCACTAATATGCCCTCTGCAGTTCAGAAAGGCAAAGTGACACACTCATTGTCACAGAGCAAAGCTGGGCTTGACCTCATCCTTCAGTTCTCAAGCTCTGCCTAGACACTGTGCCCCAATTCAGCCCACAGGTAAGAAATCCCTCCATACCTGAAGCTCAAGGGTCATGTGACAGAGCTACCTGCCCATTATCCTCAGTGTTTGTCATGAGCCTCTCCTGTAATGACACTGCTGCTCACAGAGTCGCCAATCAAGCTGTCCCCAAGCAGCCACAAGCACACACCTGTCTTCTGTAGTGGGTCTCTCCTGTCTTTTCCGGAGCTTGGTGAGGCACCAGACCACCCTGCCTGTCCATTCTGTCACCTTCCAGCCTCACAGCTGGACTCACAGAGTCATCCAAAGGGAAATTTATATCTCTGTTCAGACTTCTGGAACTCCTGAAGATGGTTCAACCAGTCTAATTTTTCTAACAATACAGGTTTTGCCTCTGTGTTGCTGTAAGAACCTTATTTGGATAAGGACTTCACACAGTGTCTTATACATGATCAGCAATTAACAATTGAGGATTAGATGGTGTTCCTAGAAAGGACCATACTTGGAACAGGGACACAACATAAGAACACACTCATTGGAGCACCTAGGAGATGCTCTGGGTGACAGAACACATATGAGGATGTCCCTTTAGGCTCCAACACCTCCCAGGGGTCTCCTCTTCCTACCTGTTCACAATGCTCAGCATTCCACATACTGTCTAAAATCCCTCTGTATTAGTCAGGGCTCTTTCTGTTCTGAGAGATCAAAGTCCTATTCTAAGGGACTTAATTACAGAAACATATGTTGATTGACTTTAATGCCTACCTGTCCACTAGGAGTGCTGACAGGGGAGTCACTGAGGGTACCACATGCCTGCCTTCCTGAGGCAAGGCATAGGAGTTGCACACAGTCATAGGGGAATGAAGAGGCAGAATAATAGGAGGTGTGGCACTGATGGTTCTGAGCTCTGACTTTTATGCCATCACTACATATGGGCATTGCAGGGCAGCCTACTGCTGTCTCTTTGGGTGGCCCTTCAGTAGGTGTTAAGGACTTTCTATAGGACATCCCTAGATAGGGTAAGGAGAGAGGGAAACACTCCCAACAAAGAGAGGAGGTAAAGCGGTCAAGAATGCCCACCCAGAGAAAGTCATTTACAAGAAACCCCTCCTCCATGTGGATATCATTTCCTTCCTGTTAAGCAATCAAGGAGAGAGCTTCAGGACCAGGGCTGCCCTGGATAACTTACACTTGGGGCCAGAAATCAGAGAGCTGCTTCCTGCTCCTTCACTGTGATATGTTGTGGCTTCCCCTTTGTCAACATGGGATTTCCCCCATTAAAAGAGGTTGATACAAACCAGCCAAATTTCCTGGAAACCCCATGGAAACCCAGGACAAGTTGATGAAAAAAGGTTGACAGACATTAGTCTGTGCTTGGCATGGAGTACTGTGGTTCAAAGCTGATGGATTCCTATTGGCTGTGTGTATAGGAGGGACACATTTACCATCACTGTACATTCAGGCAGTTCTCATAACAACAGATCAGGATGGGCTGGAGGCCCATAGAAACCTTGGCTCCTTCCTCTCCTTCTCCACCCAACCATTGCACACAGAGCTCTCGAAGCCTGAGTGAATCAGTTAAGACCTGGAGGCAGATGTTTAGGACATACCACTATCCAGATCAGCTCATGTTTACTGATTGTCTCCTCCAATAACAGTATCATCCACCTTCTACATTAAAATCTTTAACTGAAGGGCTGGAAAGAAGGCACAGCAGTCAGGAACACTAGCTGTTCTTTCAGAGAACCTGGGTTCAATTCCTAGCACCTGCATTGCCCCTCACAACCATCTGTAACTCCAGGTCCAGGGGCTCCTATGCTTTCTTCTGACTCCAGTGGTCAGCAGACATTTGAGTGGAGCAAAGCCATACATACAAACAAGTCACCCATCCACAAAAAATAAATAAAATCTAAGTAAATTTTTATCCATCAGGTACAGTCTAGAGCAGTCGCTCTCAACCTTCCTAATGCTGCCATCCGTAAATATAGTTCATCCTTTAAATACAGTTCCTTAGATGGTGGTGCCTCCAACTATATTTGTTGCTATTTCATAACTAATTTTTTCTACTGTTGCAAATTTTCGTGTAAATATTTTTGGAGATAGAGGTTTGCCAAATGGGTTATGACCTGAACCACAGGTTGAGACCTGCTACTCTAGAGAGACACTGCATCTTGCTGCCTGGTTGTCCCCACAGAAACATCCTCTATGTGACCCTGGCAAGTCTCTAACTCTTTCTGAGCCCTGGTTCTTCCTTTGGGAGGCTAGGAAACTTGGTTGTGCAACACACAGAACTGTGTTGTACATATAGTAAATGTTCCATAAGGGGACTCAGGATTATCTATTATCCTGCTACAGAAAGTGATTCGCCTACAAGCACAGCAGACTGTAGACACAGCATCTTTTCTAAACAGCCCTGGGAAAGCTGTTTCCCTTTGCCACCAGGGCCAGGCTCTTTACCTCCCACCCCCACTCTGGGCCCAGGACCAGGACACAAGATCCTCATGGGGAAGGTCAACTGGGAGCTTTGGGTGTGTTTCCCCTCATTGGCCTAAATTAGATGGGCTGATGGCTGTTTGAGAAAAAAACCAGATGCATTCTTCATGTGTTTTCCCCATCAAAACATGTCTATTTTGTTCCTTTTAAAGGGCACCCATGAGTCACTTAGCAGGAACAAAGACAACTCAGTCTGTGACTTCCCAGGTGATTCACCTTCAACTGTGTGTGTGTGCATAAAATCTTTTAAGATCTGAAAACATGCCCCAGAGATTCCCACAGGCACCTGAGAGCAGGGCTTGTCCTGACAGAGCATTACAGAGGTGACATCAGAATTCTCACCATCCTTTTCTCACAGATGTTGTCTGGCAGGGAAGCAGTCATGGGCAGCCTGCTTGTTCTGTCAGGGAAGAAAGACAGACACAATGTGTTTCCCCAGGCTAGCTCACTGGGTAAGACACAATGTGTTAAGCTGGGCAGTGGTGGCACAGGCCTTTAATCCCAGCACTTGGGAGGCAGAGGCAGAGGCAAGCTGATTTCTGAGTTCGAGGCCAGCCTGGTCTACAAAGTGAGTTCCAGGACAGCCAGGACTATACAGAGAAAACCTGTCTCAAAAAAAAAAACAACAACAACAACAACAACAAAACAAAAAACAAAACAAAAAGACACAATGTGTTTCCCCAGGCTAGCTCACTGTTGGAGCATCATGCTCTCATGATGGTCTCCACTCTTTTGGGGGACAACTCTCCACTCAGTCCCCAGGACTAATAAAGACACCTAAGGCAGATGGAATGAGAGGAGATAGAATAAAATTCAGACTGTTCCCTGGGCCTCTGATACTGTCACCCTATGTATCTCAAGCAGGCTTCCAGTTGAGGGTTCCCTGGACACCCATTCCATACTCCACACGATTGTGTATCAGCGGTGAGAGCCCAGAGGTCAAGAGCACAAGTTGGATGCCCGCTTTCCTCACTGACCTTGTGATCAGACACTGTTTCAGGGTTTCATGAAAAGCACGGTCCCTTATCTGATACAGAAGAAGCCCAGAACAGAGGTTACATGCTGTTCTCAAGAGTATGTTGTCCTGACTGCCTCTACTACCACCACCACCAACACCACCACCACCAACACCACTACCACCACCACCACCACCACCACCACCACCACCACCACCACCAACACCACTACCACCACCAAAAACACCCAAGTTCTTCCTCCTGTTCTCAGCAATTGGAACTCATTCTCTTCTCCCCAAGTTCATGTGTATGCTGGTTACTTTATGTCAACTTGACACAAGGTAGAGTCATCTCAGGGATGGAGTCATACCTCCATTGAGAAAATGCCTCCATCTGTAAGGCAGTTTCTTAATTAATGATTGATAGAGAAGGGCCCAGCCCATTATGAGTGGTAGCTTTCCCGGAACTGGTGTTCTTGGTTTCTATAAGAACAGGCTGAGGAAGCCATGAGAAACAAACAAGAAAGCAGCATTCTTTCATGGCTGCTGCATCAGGCCCAGCCTCCAGGGTCCAGCTCAGTTTGAGTTCCTGTCCTGACTTCCTCTGATGATGAACTAACTACATTTGCAAGTGTAAGCCAAACAAACCCTTTCCTCCCCAAGTTGCTTTTAGTCATGGTGTCCTAACCAGGACAATGTGTGATCTCATCTCCCTAAAACCATCAGGACAATAACACAAGCGTCTGTGCATGACTTACTGCACCTTCCATTCTCTGACCCACTTGCTCATTCTTTCTCTTACTTACACATTTGTTCACAACACTGCAGAGCACAGTGAGGCCATTGCCTTCCAGGCACTGTGTTCATCCAAGGCAACAGAGCTATGGAATGTCCCTATCTCTGCCCCTTAGAGCTGAGGTGACACATTCTAAAGGACAAACTGTTATCAGTAGGATGGGAGATGGAGGGAGCAGGGCAGTAACCAGCAAAAGTGACCTGGATGGAGGCTGAGCCAGGATCCCAGGAATCTCCTAGAGAGTGCCCTGAAGTTCTGGGGATGCCCATTGACTCCTTCAGTCTTTCATATTTCATCCAAGGACCAAAGAACTATAATATGTGCTGTGTATTTGGCATAAGCATCTTCCCTATTGAACCTTGCTGGATCTTCCAGCCTCCCTAATCTTCGCTCCTTCATCCTCACCATGGTCCATGCCCTCTGAAGCTCACCCAGCCTACTATAGAATCTTTCATTTCTTGCTTCCTTATGTTTTCCTTGGTCCCTTGTCTGTCTCCATCAGACTGTGAAATCCCTGGGGAAGGGACTGTCTCACTGGTGTCTGAATCCTGGGAGCTATACAGCCATTGTAAGGAGAGTTCTGTTCTCAGAAATTACTGGCCCAATGGCTAAGTGGTCTGGGGGCAACAAGATTTCTCACTGCAGGTTACCCAGTCTGTTCTGGCTAAATCTAATCTTAAGAGCAAATAATCCAGCCTTGGACTCAGTTTTTGTTAATGTCCCTGGATCCCTCTTGAAAAATGCAGTTTGTTGGGGATTTGTTGTTAGGCAAACCAGTGTGATTTTCAAACTATTCAGTAGCCAGAAAGCCTGGGCACAAATATCTCAATGAACAAGTCCTGATGAAAAAGGGACTCCTGGAATCACCTCTATTTGAAGATATAGCTGCAGTCAATCCTAGTATGGTGGATTGAATGAGAGTGGCCCCTATAGTCTCCTATATTTAAATCCTGGGGCTCCAGTTGATGGAACTGCTTGGGAAGGATTAGGAGGTGTGGATTTGTTGGATGAGATTTGTTATGGGGGTGGGCTTTAAGCTTCAGAAGACTCCTGCCATTCCCAGTGTTCCTTCTGTGCCTCTTACTTGCAAAATCAAGATGTGATCCAGCATCTGCCTCAGTGGCCTTTGCCATCCCTTCACTCTACGAGCATAGCTTCTAACCCTCTATAAGTTGTCTTGGTCATAGGAATAAGCACAGTAATAGAAAGGTAACTAAGGCCCTTTAACAGCCAGCAGTGACATGGCTGCCAGACTCAGTGACTTGTACCTGCAGACTCAACACTTGGGAACCTGAAGCAGAAACATTGTCACAAGTTCAAGGCCAGCCTAGGCTACATGAGGAAGTCCACACCAGCCTAACCTGGCTGCAGAGTGTGACTGCCTCAAGCAAAAAGAAAAAGATGAAGCCTGGAGAATCTATTGGTATTGATGAGACACTGCACAATTTCTGGGGCCTGTCTGCTTTCATCTCTGCAGATTAGGAGAGCCCAGCAAAAGGATAAAATCTAAAATTAACCAAAGATCCTAGGAATCCCTGCCAACCACATATACCTGTGCTCTGGAGCAAAACACTTCACATTCTGGCATTTCCCCAGTCTAGGGTATGCTTGTTATGCCAAACTACACAGGAGGCTGATGCATCAGGATTGCAAGTTCAAGACCTGTCTAGGCGACATATTGAGCCATATTTGTCTTGTTTGTCTCAAGATAAATAAAAATGAGCACGAGGTTATAGCTCGAGGGTAGTGTACTTGCATATTGCACGTGAGGCCATGTGTTCCTTTCCTGATAACACAAAGAGACAAAAAGTGCTTGGATTTCAATTTCCTGTTCTGTAGCATGGATCAAGAGTCCTGTGAAGTAAGAGAAAACATCCATGCAAAGGGTATGTAATGACAACAGCTTGCTGTTCCCCTGGGATGCTGTGGCAGACAGGCCCTGGTTCCTCTAGCAAATGGCCTGTTCTCCAGACTACTGTCACTCAGCTCCTGAGAGCCAAGCATGGGGCTCACCAAAGGCCTCTTCTTATTCTGAGACACTTTACATCCTCGTGCTTGTGAATCTAAGTCCATGTATGCATCTGCAGGCAGTAAACCCACGGTGTAAATAGTATTATACAGTAGCAGCAACTTCATCTTAGAGCGGTGGTTCTCAATGCTGCTACCCTTTGATGCATCTCCTTACATTGTCTTGACCCCCACCATCAAATGACATTGTTGCTACTTCATAACTGTTATTTTGCTATGTTATGAATCTTTTTTTTTGTTGTTGTTGTTGGTTTTTCGAGACAGGGTTTCTTTGTATAGCCCTGGCTGTACTGGAACTAACTTTGTAGACCAGGCTGGCCTGGAACTCAGAAATCGCCTGCCTCTGCCTCCAGAGTGATGGGATTAAAGGCGTGTGTCACCACGCCCAGCTTATATTATAAATCTTGATGCAAGTATCTGGTAGGCAGGATATCTTATTGGGGGTCATACCCACAGTTTGAGAACCACCTCCTCAGATGAAAGAACATGGACAGCTGCCTTTGAGCACTGAACATCCCAGTCACCTCTCCATTAATCTCCCCAGCCATTTCTCCATCTGTTGGGAGCTATTAAGACAACTCTATTGTCCTGATCTCTGCATTGGGCCTCTCCCCCCCCCGAGAATAAAAGGGGGTCAAAAGCGGGCCACCTACACACCGTTTTGAGAACAACCACAGAACTTTCCAACCCTACATCAGCGCCAGATGTCCTGACCACACCCTGATACCACCAAGTTCCTGCTTCCCTGTGTAGCTGCCAAAAGAAAAATTTCCACTGCCCAACACCTCCTGCTAAGAAATACTTGTACTTCCCCTTTTAGTTGTGCATTTCCACTGCCCCACCCCTCCTGCTGAGAAGTACTTGTACTTCCCCTTTTGCTTGTGCATTTAAGCCTTGAGCCTTTCTGAATACAGCCACACCTTGATGCTTCTCAGACTGTTTATGTGTTTTTCCTTGCACTTGGTGTCTGTCTCTCTCTCTCCCCCCATTTAGTACTTAGGAGAAGGTCCCCTCGAGACCCTCGAATAACTGGACCTGCTGGACGGGTCAAGTGGTGCCTAATGTGTAGCACGACTTACAACCACCCTCCAGACAACAGATTCAAGAGGTACCTCATAGACAGTGAGACGGTTCCCAGCCACTTTGCTCCAGTGTCGAGGATGTTGAGAGGTAAGCCTGGGCATAAAATTGTTGTCCCATTCATCATGGGGAATGTTCTGTCCAAAGAGACAGTTTTTATTCAAGAGATGAAGGGATCTCTTTAGGAGAGAGGAATAAGAATTAAGAAAAAGGATTTAATAAAATTTTTTTGTTTTGTTGACGAGAGATGTCCATGGCTGATATTGAATGGTCCTGAAATCCACCCTTTAACTTGGAATAAAGTAGGCAAAGGTATCAATGCTTTGATAAAACAAGGAGAAAGTGTTCCTGAGTCATATTTTTAGTTATTGGGGAATCATCAGAGACCTCCTTGAGCAGGCAGAAAAGGGCGGAGAGGGCGCTCGCCTCCTAGCCCTTACTGAAGATTTTTTAGAAAACTCCCAATCACTGTCTTGCAAAAGCGAAACTGAACTGCCAGCAAATCTTCAGTCTCGGCCGTCATTGATTATCGATGCCCCGGTCCCTAAGGACTCCCTGCCTTCCCCTCTTTCTCCCTAAATTACATTAGATTCTAGAAAAGGGGCTACTGCTCGACCCCCTGTTAGACCAAAAAGGATTTACCCCATTTTGTATAAGGAGTTGTCAGATGAACCCCTTGATCCTGCCTCGGAGGCAAAATTAGATGAGGAAGCCATTAAATATGAACAAGACCACTATGGTCCCAGGCCTGGTGCCTATCTTACCATTAAGCCCTTCAATTTCCACACTCCTCCTTATTTGCACCCCTTTCCCCCTAATCCTCAGCCTAATCCTTGGCCTGTATCGCTGGCACCTTCGTCCGTTCAGCGATTACTTCAAACTAAAAGAGAACTTCAGACTCAGAACACCAATCTCAAAGATGTTCTAGGGCTTCAAAAGAAGCTACAAGACCTCAGTCTAGAGACTCAGAGTCTACAAAGAGCCCTCATGGGGAACCTTCAAGGTCCTATCTCAAAAAACCCGTCAAACTGGCCGCAAAGATCCCTCTCAGAAACAAGGGAATGAAAAATTGACCTTCCCTGTCCTCACCCGATCTCGAGCCCATCAGGCTGCTCCAGGTCATGAGAACCCCCCCCACTGGCTCCTCCAAAAAAGATCAGGGGGAACCAGAGAGTGATGAGGAGGAGGATCAAGCAAACACTGATTCTGATGAGGGTGGCATGTCCCCCAATGAAGGGTTGGACACCAACAGCCAACCAGTCTACAAAAAGCTAAAACTAAGACATGTAAAAGCAGTCAAAAATTATGGGGTTAATGCCCCATTCACAGTATCCATATTAGAAGGTTTAGCAGGAGAAGGCTACTTGATACCCAATGAATGGAATAAAGTTGTTCAGTCTGTCCTCACCAGAGGCCAATATTTAACTTGGAAGTCAGAGTTTGTGGACAGAGGAGAAAATTTGGATGCAAAACATAGAAAGAATCCTACTAGTAAGACAGCCTCCTGGACTACTGATAAAATCTGTGGTAAAGGCAATTTTGCTGCAGACTAAAAACAATTAGGGCTCTCCCCTGGTGTCCTTGCCCAGATGGCACAGGTGGCCCTGGGAGCTTGGCGAGATGTCCCTGCTGCAGGGGCACTAACTATGCCCCTAACCAAGATTATACAAGGGCCCCAAGAGTCCTATGCGCAGTTCGTTCGTTGCCAGATTGCAGGAAGCAGCTGAGAGAATTTTGGGACCTGAGGAAGCTGAGGGTCTGTTAGTCTGACAACTTGCTCTTGAAAATGCCAATTCGGCATGTAGGGCTGCCCTGAGAGGTAAAACCAAAAGTTTAGATATAAATGGTATGATCAAGCTTTGTAATGAGGTAGATGTGTTTTCCCAACAAGTTTCTAAGTCTATCAACCTGGCTATTGAGGCTGCCTTACAACTAAATAAAGGAGAAAAAACTTGCTATAGATGCAACCAACCTGGACATTTTGCTAGAGGATGCCCTACACAAAGACAGAGCACCCTAGTCTCAACCATGCCTGCTACCCAACAAAAGTCCCCCCTCCCCTGTCTTTGCCCTAAGCAAGAGAGGCCGCCATTGGGCATGAGATTGCCGATCTAAGACTGATATCAATGGCCACCCACTACCTTCGGTCCAGGGAAACGGCCAGAGGGCCCCTCTGCTGGGCCTGTCTTCCCCTGATGACAACTGTAGACAACCCCCTAGCCCCCACGGGAGATTGTGCAGGGTTCCAGCAGAGAGCACAGCGAGCTCAGGAGTGTGGCCTTCTTCGCCCCAGGCCCCTCACGGCCTCAGCCTATGCAGGGTGAGCCCGAGGGTCCCTACCCTGTGGACACCAGGAGCCCTCACCCTCGAGGCAGCCACCAGCTAGGCCACACAGCCATTCCGCAGCGACTCTTGCCCTGTCAAAGATGCGCCTGCGTGGCGGCGGCCTCCCCGAATCCACCGGCACCCTGCTGTCCAGGTCTGAGCCCATGGAGGATCCCCAGCCAGGCCTTCGAGGACGTCTCGAAAGTGGCAGCGAGTGTGGTGTGGTGGGAAGAATGGCGGCCACCTGAAGGCCAAGACTGGGCCTTCAGGGCTTCTGCAGCCTGAAGCGGCAGGTCTGAGCATGAACACTCTGCCATCGCCGGCACAGGACGAGAGGCCCGCCCGTGGCCCAGCACGCAGACCTGGATGAACTGAGGCCTCGATGGGCCTGGACGAAGGTGAGCGGGGGGGCCCCCCTTTCCCACTGATTTACTGTGGTCTATATTGAATGCTTCTGTTTTAGCCTTGTTGGATAAGACACAAAGAGATAATGAGTCAGAATTTGAAGATTGTTGGATGTGCTTTTCTGCTTCCCCGCCCTTTTATGAGGGCATAGCCTTATTTGGAAATTTTACCCTGCTTTCAGATGCCAACCAGCTTCCCTTCCAGTCAGTTCAGCTTACCTTGAAAGAACTCTCTGGGGTAGGGAGTTGTGTGTTGGTCCCAGGCATGCTTCCGCCATGGCCCTTGCTAATTTTGCAATAATACGTTTAAGGTTAATAAAAATAGTTATTTTTATCTTCTTGCCCCAAATGATACCTTTTTGGCAGGTTCCATGGACCTCACACAGTACATTATTATACAAGATTTTATAAATAATAGAGATTATTGTGTCTCGGTTCAGCTTTTTCCAAATTTTAGTATTCATGAGTCAGATGACTTACTGAAGTTTTGGGACCGAGGTGCCTCCTTGCCATCCCACCACAAAAGAGAGCCTATCTCGGCGGTGACTCTTGCGGTCCTTCTTGGCCTGGGTGCTGCTGGGACTGAGACCGGAATCTCGGCCCTTGTGTCATCTCAACAGAATGTGTGCAATTACCATCTGCTCAATGAGGCTATTCGCCAAGATATAGAGAATATAAAAAGGGACCTAGATGATCTTACTGATTCCTTGGTCTCCCTTTCAGAAGTTGCCCTTCAAAATAGAAGGGGATTAGATTTGCTCTTTCTACAACAAGGAGGCTTATGCGCTGCACTTAAGGAAGAATGCTGCGTATATGTTGATAAAACTTGATTAGTTAAAGATAGCATTGCCAAGGTTACTGCCAGCTTAGAAAAAAGAAAGACACAGAGAGAACAACAAGAGTCATGGTACCAAAATTGCTTTTCAACCTCCCCCTGGCTTTTGACCTTGTTGCCCTCCCTTTTGGGGTCCCTATTGGGACTCCTATTATTGATTTCCTTTGGTCCTTGGGCATTTCAGAAATTGACCCGATTTGTTAAATCTCAAATTGATTCATCTCTTTCAAGCACATCTGTTTCAGTTCATTACCATCCGCTGAACTTTGGCGATAACAAGCAGGTTACTGGAGAAGAGTCAGACATGGATACTGCTTCATCACCCTCGTCTCAGGGAAAGAGACTCAATTTCCATAAAATGCTTAAGTAAGATCTTTCCCCTCCCCCTAAATTCAGCCATCAGTCTCATGCCACGAATCGTTTATAGATTGCTGTAGTCTGTGCTTCTAACATGGTAATATACATTCTCGCCACATTGGAAACTAAACAGTCATCCAAGGCTAGACACATTGAAAAAATTGGAACTTGAAGCCGTCGCCCGTGAGAGTTGTAGGCTAAACACTGCATAGAGAATAGTCTGGAAGCTGTTAGACAGTCTCTGAGAGGCATGTCTGATTGCATGAAGGTTGAGTGCCCTAGGGTCCTTCCCCCATGAAAAACAGCACGGGAGCAGGTCAGGGTTACTCTGGGTAAAAAATCTGTGGGCCTGAGAGTCAATCCTGTACATGGCTCCTAATATTTGCACACTGGGGATCAGATCTCTACCTCTACCGACGAAACTTGCTTTGTTCCTAAATCCCCTGACTAGCCCAGGTTATACCCAACAGACTGGGACCGTTAATTCAAGCCTCATAACTTGTCCTTGTGTCCTTCGTGGTTTTAGAGAATGACCCAGTGAGCAAACAGACGTTTAGGCGGTTGTTAAAAACGTGGTTACAAATTTATTATACAATATGTCTTTATAAAAATATTAGAATGAGGGAGACATAGGGAGCTATTAAGACAACGCTATTGTCCTGATCTCTGAATTGGGCTCCCCCCCCCCGAGAATAAAAGGGGGTCAAAAGCGGGTCACCGACGCACCTTTCCGAGAACAACCACAGAATGTTCCAGCCCTAAGTCACCGCCAGAAGTCCTGACCACACCCTAATAACACCAAGTTCCTGCTTCCCTGTGTAGCTGCCAAAAGAAAAATTTCCACTGCCCGACCCCTCCTGCTGAGAAGTACTTGTACTTCCCCTTTTGTTTGTGCATTTCTACTGCCTCACCCCTCCTGCTGAAAAGTACTTCCCCTTTTGCTTGTGCATTTAAGCCTTGAGCCTTTCTGAATACAGCGACACCTTGATGCTTCTCAGACTGTTTACGTGTCGTTCCTTGCACTTGCTGTCTGTCTCTCTCTCCCCCCATTTGGTTCTTAGGAGAAGGTCCCTTCGAGACCCTTGAGTAACTGGACCTGCTGGACGGGTCATCCATCCACCTTTTCATCCATCTCTGCCTGTTCTTAGACATTTATTTTAACTGTAAATGTACAATTACTCATCTTGTCAGTGTATGTCCATGGCAATAGCAAAGTAACTACTGCACTGTCTTCTTCCCACAAGCAGTCATGGCCCTGGTTTCCCATTTGACACTCCAGAGTGCTCACAGCAAGGAACACTTCCTTTTTGTCCCTACAAGGGATTCTCCTATGATGACAACATTCAGATGACTCAGATGAGAGTGTACTTTTGAAGTGAAAGTTAATGTTGAAGAACAGGTAGAGAGGACTCAAGGAAGGAACTTGGGGGAAGAAGTGAAGTAGAGACTATGGAGAAATGACACTTACTGGCTTACTTACTGTGATTATGACCCAGGGCATAATCACAGTCTGAAAAAAGTAAAGCTAAACTCCAAACATGCAAATAACTCAGTCCCCAGGACTTGGCACTCATGATCTGGGCTCCAGAAATCCTATGCAACTCCACTTCTTGGGTTCTCACATTTCTTTTTCTTTTCTTTTCTTTTCTTTTCTTTTTTTTTTTTTTGTTTGTTTTATTGGATTTTCAACACAGGGTTTCTCTATAGCCCTGGCTGTCCTGGAACTCACTATGTAGACCAGGCTGGCGGAGAACTCAGAAATCCAACTGCCTCTGCCTCCTGAGTGCTGGGATTAAAGGCATGCGCCACCATGCCTGTTGGGTTCTGACATTTCTAACACACAAAATTCAACTCAACTTATAGGCTCAGGCCAGCTCCACTCTACAGCCTCTGCTCTCACGGGCAGTGGCCTCACCATCCTGACATCTCCATCTGCTGGGGGCTCCAAAAGCTGCACATTCACATAGCTTCCTGGTCTCTCTTCAGGGACCATGACCCTGACATATGGAGCCAAGCCTCAGCCTCCCTTCATGGCTCCATCAGTCTTGGGTTCCCACCACAGCTGAGGCTGCACTTTCACTGATGACCTCTGCTGGCCTCTCAGAGTGCCAAGCTTCAGCTGTTCTCCATGACCCCACTGTGTCTTCAAAAACAGTTACATGTGTGATAATCTGATACATTACCAAGTTTGGCTACCAGCATGGCCTATGGGCTTGGCTCCCCCTGAACAACAGCTTTAGTGTGCATACTCTAAGGAAACACTCCCAAACCTCACCTCAACAATGATGGTCTCCTCTTAATCACCACTAATTTCTCAGTTCCAGCTACTTTTGATCAGTTCTCTATTTTCCCAATAAAGCAAAGGTTTCAGTTTAGTAGTACTGGTTTCTTATTAATCACACCAAAATTATCCAATCCAATTGACAAGACCCACAGATTCATAAATCAAATATATCATACAAACTACCCTGATAGAATCTTCAAGGGATTCTCAAATATCCCTCTGAAACCCAAAAGCCAGGTCTCCATTGTCTGCATTGCTCTCAATATTCCCTTCCAAGTTCCCACAGGACAGCTCACTAAGTCCCTACTAATCGATGGCTCTATAAAAATACATTTTTATACATTTATTATTATTGCAAGATGTGTGACAGAATCCCTGTCTGCAGTGTTTGTTTTTTGTCTACTTGACACAAGCTAGAGTCTTCTAGAGAAGAGGGAACTTCAACAGAAAAAATGCCTCTATCAGACTGCCTATAAGCAAGACCATTGAGCATGTGCTTGATTTCAATTGATGTGATGCTGGAGGATATAAAAAAGCAAACTGAACAACCCAGGGGCAGCAAGCCAGGAAGCAGTCCACAAATCCTCAGGTTCCTGCCTTGGGTTGGTTACCTGACTTCACTTCCAGATGGCCCATAAACTGTAAGCTGAATAAACACTCTGTCCTCACATTGTTTTTGGTTAGTGTTTTATCACACTAACAGAAAAGTAACTAAGATAGAAACTGAAATTGGTACCAGAAGTAGGGTAGTGTTAAGAGTTGGCCCCGTGTTTTGGGAAGAATTATGGAAGGAGTTTGAAACACTGGAATAGAAAGCTACTCAGTACTTAATGGGGCTTACTGAGCTGTTATGTGGGACCTATTATGTGAGGTAGAGAATGGTCCTGAGCTGGAACCATTCACTGATTGAGCTTGGATAACATGTACTGCTGCTTCTCATGGTTGTCACACCAGAACTCTAAGGCTGGGTCTCCTCTCCCTGCTTAATGTTTCTATGTTTTGCCTTAAGAAAATAAATAGCCCTGTAGAGACTGCCCAGAGATAAAGATACTTGCTGCACAGACCTGACGCCCCGAGTTCCAAGTCAGAACTCACATGGTAGAAGGAGAGAACCTACTCCTGAAAGTTGTCCTCTTACTTTAATGTACCATAGTACATGCATACACACATGTGCACATGCATGCACAAAGAAAACAAACACACACACAAATAGTAATAAAACAAATTTTTAAATGGCCTTGAAAACTCAGAGGTAGGGAAAGGATGCTCATTTGATACATTTTTTTTTTCCGAGACAGGTTTCTCTTCCCAAGACAGGCTTCTCTGTGTAGCCCTGGCTGTCCTGGAGCTCACCGTGAAGTCCAGGCTGGCTTTGAAGTCACAAATCTGGCTGCCTCTGCCTCCCAAGTGCTGTTATTAAAGGCATGCACCACCAGTGCCCGGCTCATTTTATAGTAATAGAAACATTCACATGTTTTAAATTCAATTCTTGGGCCATGTATCCTGGCACGTGCTTTTAATCTCAGCACTTGAGAAGCAGAGACAGGTAGATCTCTGTGAGTTCCAGGCCAGCCTGGCCTACATAGTAAGTACCAGGCTAGTCAAGGTTCTATAGAGGGAACCTGTCTCAGAAAGAAATAAAATCAATTATTGAAATGGAGTCAGGATGTAGCTCAATGGAGTGAATGCTAAGCATAGCTGAGGCCCTGACCTCTATCCTCAGCACTGCATCTACAGGGTATAGTGGCCAGACTGGGCTACATAGACCCTGTCTCACTATAGATAGATAGATAGATAGATAGATAGATAGATAGATAGATAGATAGATAGACAGATATAGATAGATAGATAGATAGATAGACAGATATAGATAGATAGATAGATAGATAGATAGATAGATAGATAGATAGATAGATGATAGATAGATAGATAGACAGATAGACAGATACATAGAGAGATAGATAAACAGGCAGACAGCGAGGAAGGAAGGAAGGAAGGAAGGAAGGAAGGAAGGAAGGAAGGAAGGAAGGAAGGAAGATAGAAAGAAAGAAAGAAAGAAAGAAAGAAAGAAAGAAAGAAAGAAAGAAAGAAAGAAAGAGAGTGAGTGAGAAAAGAAAGAAAGAAAGAGAAAGTTACAAAGTACTTCTTATACACCCTTGGCCTTGTGAAGAGGAACTGAGAAATCACGCAAATCAGGGATGGCAAACCCTTGCCATCTTATGCCTGCCACCTGTGCCTCCTGCCCAAACTCTAGGAAACCTTCAACTCAGAAGACAGTGACCAACAACCAGTGAGTACAGGTCCCGGTTCTCCTTGTCAGCAGCTTGTTCACACAGTACAGAGCCGAGACTTAGAATCTAGGCTTATCACTGTAATCCCGGGCTACTTGCATGCACTCTGTGCTTACACCCGGAAATCATTTAACATCCTGTATTCCCCAGAGAAGAGCTATGAAGAAGTTGGCCCCAGTGTGAGCGCCTGACTCGCCAGCAAGAAAGATACCACAACAGGATCCTTCTGCACACATTTATTGGGAGAGCTTGTTTGCAGAGGCGAAAAGACCCCGAGCCCCAGAACTGGCGCTGCTTATATAGGCCTAGGAGAGGTGTGTCTACACCCGATTGGTTATGCTTTTAGTACCTCATTTGCATGCCTCAGGCCAGGCAGTTACTCGGCAAAAAACTCTACTGCACATGCGCACACTGGTTGGTTACCCAAACTTATGGGTGGTAGCCAGCACCACCTTGTAATGGCGTATGTGGCTTCCCACATCTCCCCCTTTTAATTTTAATAAAATGATGCTGGACTAGGCCTGTGCAATTATGTCCATCTGCTGTGGCTCCTGTTTTAGGTCGTTCTTCTAGTGTCACAGCCTTACCCGTCATAGGGTTACCCTATCGCCACTAGGCCCCGTGTCTCTGGTTAGTCTGTGCACGAGGAAAGTTGCCCGTCTTTGGATACTGCGACACAGTGTGACAGCAACTGCTAAATGACCTAGGGCGAACTCTATAAAAGAGGTCAGCCAAGTTTTAAGGGGATGAATTAGTGGGGAAATCATGATCACCCTACCGCGTGCAATGAGGAAACCTCAGCGATGTGCAAGGGCTGATCAAGGATCACTGAGTCTCTCTCATCCTAGTGCAATGGATCCATAAGTCCGTGGGGTGGAAGAGCAGAGAACTCAGATGCTGACTAATTCTTGAGCATAGATAACCAAACATCAGGGGATGTGCCGTTTTCAATGGCTAGAAGTGCCTGAGTTATAATCACCTTGTCACGTTTTTGTTGGGTTCTGAATTTGCAAACCAACTAAAGCATGAATACCAGTCCATAGCATATGGCAAAACCAAACAAAATCACTCCCACCTATTCCTTAAAGTAAGAAAATGCAGAGGTAAGCCAAGAGGTGAAGTCTCCAAGGGTCACTGGTTCCACTCTGGTTCCATTAAGGTTCAGGATGTGTATCTGTAGCTTCATCTGCAACCTTTCCAGCTCTTGTGACCAGTTCCCCTTCAAATAATTCGATAAATCTGTACTTTTAATAAAAGAATTATTAATATACCTAATGGGAGTAATGCACACATGCAGAGTTGATGCGACACAACTCATTTGTATGACATCCATCATCTGTTTCATGTTATGTTGTAAAATATCCACTCTTTGATTCACTAACATTAAGCCTGAGGCAATATGAGAATCCACCCTTTGCAGGGTAAGCAATGCCTCAGACCTTTTTTTTTTTTTTTTTTTGGTTTGCTATCTGACTTATGGTGTCAGCACTATTCACTTGATTGGCCATAGCAATTCCTGTGGTAACCGCTGACACTGCAGACACCACGATGGCAGTAACAATGGCAGCTGTGATTCCAAAATCTCTCTTTTGCCGCACAAGACTCATAATTGGGAACTTCTCTGGATCTGCCTCAACAGGCACAGGGATAAAGGTTGGAAGATGTACCACTAAGGCTAAGTAAGTGGTTCCATTCCAGCAATGCTTCAAAAAACACGTGACATTTGTACAATCTAACCATTCTGTATTATTTTGAAATTCAGCCAATATAAAGAAAAATGGAGGATTAACACAAACTTCTACTGGAGAAGTAGTCATATTTCTGATAACTCTATTAGATGTCACATTATCTAAATGAGCAGAGGTATTGGAAAGTGTGGCAGAAACATTCAATATCTCATGAAAGGTTCCAGTCAGCAATGCAAAGGCTGCCAAACTGGTACTAGCACCTGCCTCATTACTTAAAATCCATTGGTAATATGGCCAAATATTTTCTTTTCCTGTAGCATCTCCTTTATCATTTGTTACGGCAAAATCCAACGGAGGTGACAAAGCAAAACCCTTTGCTATTTCTTTCCGAGGAAAAATTTTTGATTGACAAGGTGAAAAAACTATAGGAAATGCAAGGTCCAGATGACACCAGGGCACGCTGTGTATAGCAGTACCATTGCCAACAGGCCATTGTGATCTTTTGGGAATAGTTACATTTCCCTTTATCATAATAGTGGTGATATTTATAGACGAAGTTATATTATTTCCAACATCACTTGAGCCTGATTGTGCTCCTTGAGCAACTTGCGTTAAAGCATTAAGTAACACTCCAGAGCTCACTTTATTTTGGCTAATGGGATCTGCCCAATTAGAGATAATCTTTTTCTTTAAAAACATACAGGGTGTAAAAGGTTTATCCACATTATGCACAAAGCATAGTGTATAATTTAAATGAAAACTCGTACTATTATACACCCGTGGCTCTTGAGTTTGTCGTGCACAAGGCACATCCAAAAAACATTCAGTTGCAAAAAGCAAAGGCAAGGTAGAGGAATTGGAATGTACCAGTAAGGGTACTGGCCATGATCTCACTACGGCCCACAAAGGTATACTTATCCCTGTCTCAATCATCAGGAGTAAGAATAATAGGATCATCTTGGGATTCATCTTGACCTTTCACGGTTCTTGTCAGTCATGTCGGGACCCAAAGTGGATTTTCTTCACCCTGTGGAAAAACACAAATAGCTCCCCTGGATCTGATTAATATGGGATCTGGGCCATACCATTTATTATCAAGGACATTTTTCCATTTGACCATTTCATTGGGCGGTTAAGGCCATTGTCCGTGCCTTTCAGCTGGTGATCTTCCAGCATCATCCAATTTAAAAAAATTAAGAGTAAATATTGTAAGGGATAGAGCCATCTTTGGCGTGATAGCCTCTATTCCCCCTTTTTGTTTTTGCAAACATTGTTTCAAAGTACGATGGGCTCTTTCAATGATGCCTTGGCCCTGTGGATTATAGGGCAACCCAGTAATATGTTTCACTTGCATTTGTTTGCAAAATTGACTAAATTTAGAAGAGGTATATGCAACGCCATTATCTGTCTTTAGCAGCAGGGGTTTGCCCCATGCAGCCCAAGCCTCTAAGCAGTGGGATATGACATGAACTGCCTACCCTGTCAAGGGAGAGGCATGTAGGACACCAGACCTGGTATCGATGGACACATGTACATATTGTAATTTACCAAAAGCTGGGATATGCGTGACGTCCATCTGCCAAATATCTAGGGGTCGCAATCTGCGAGGATTAATGCCCACGGAAGGTGCATTAATAAATTCTACAGATTTACCACACTGTAAGACAATATCTCCAGCTTCCGTTCATGTGAGCTTAAACTTCTGTCGCAATGTAGAAGAAGGGACATGATAAAGTTGATGAAAGTTCTTAGCACCTTCTATAGAACTTTGTGATAGCAAAACCATATCTCTGGTGGCTGAATCAGCAATTGCATTTCCATAGGTCCAGGTCCTTAACCATAGGTCCAGGTAATGATGTATATGCTCTAATATGTCGAATATAAAAGGGATGCTCACGCATCAAAATACAATCCTGTATTTTAATCAAAATTTCAGATACTGGACTAGACTGCTTAAAATTTCCAGCAGTCTCTAATGCTAATACAGCATTAACCACATAAACAGAATCAGAGATAATATTTATTATTATAGAGATAATATTATTATTTATTATTATTTATTTATTTTTATTATTTATTTTTATTATTAAATATTTTTATTTTATGTTTATTAAATATTTTATTATTAAATACTATATTATATTATAAATAATATTAAATATTTGTTATTTATTATTAATATTATAAAGATAATATTTATTCTCAAGCCTACTCTTTTTACCCTTTAAACACTGCTTTTGCATATGACCTGTTTATCCACAATTAAAGCAAGTTATTTTTTTTGTTTGTGCCATCAAAACTGCGGCAGCCAGCCCTGCATTTGAAAAGGGGTCATCTTATTTCTCTACAGGCCTTCATCCATGCCTGTAATCCTTTCCCTTTCCAAGGTGTGATAGCATTTCTGCATTCTTTGGTATATTGCTCATAAACTAATTGTTCAATTAGCGGCATTGCAGCCTCAGAATCACCAAATATGCGTTTGGCTGCTTCCATCATGCGAGCCACAAATTCAGAGAATGGCTCATTAACTCCCCGAATAATTTTTGTCAAATTACCAGATACCTCTCCTCGATTAGGCAATGCTTTCTAAGCTTTCACTGCTGCCTGATTGATTTGATCACAGACCTGCACTGGGTATCCTAATTGATTGTTTGTCCATATACCCTGACCTGTAAGCATTTCAAAGCTCCATGCTGGTTGCCCTGCAGTAGCATTAGCACAGGCCTGACTCAAACACAGATCATGCCATATAGACTTCCAGTCTAGATACTGTCCCATCATAAGACATGCCTTTACCACACTCATCCAATCAGAAGGAGTCATGGCATGGTGAGCCAGTCTATCAATTTGGGACTGAGTAAAAGAGGCATTGACTCCATAGGTCCTTACTGACTCTGCTAAATCTTTCACTTGTTTATGCGATATTGGCTCATAATATCACTGTTGAGCTTGATCCTGAAAAACAGGAAAAGCCTGACATATTTTATGCAACCCTCTAGGAGTGCAAAGAGAATGGCCATTACCACTTGTTTTCTTTTCTGTATAAGGCAGAGGTGGTCGGGGAGCACTGAGACTCTTCCCTATTGGACCATAACTTTCCACCTCATACTCTGCAGCAGCCTCCTCCAAATCTTCCTCCTCCCTTGCTGATAATTCTGAGTCCTCTGAGCTAGATAATTCTAATAACTCAAAGTCCGTGAGAGGAGGGTAAATCGACTTAATTTTTTGATCTTCATTCTTTATATTATCTTTTGAATCTCTATATTTTGGTTTCTTTTCCTTTTCTCTTTTTATATCTCTTCCTTTACTCATTTTTCTGCGTGCTCCTTCCTTTTCATTTCTCTCTGTTTCTGACATGCTTTCCTAGTGCTCCTGCAAAAGTCGCTGCCCTTCCTTAACAGCTGGTTCACATTTCTTGTCCTGGATACAAGCCTTAAACAACTTCCATAGCGGTCTTGTTCCTGCTTTCACTTTCCCTTCAGCTTCCTCTCTCACTATATCTCTCCCTAACTTTTCCCAACTAGGTAGCGTCAGCCACCCAGTGGGGGCAAACCAAGGAGCAAGTCTGTCTATCTCTTTTAAGAACCCTCTCACTGTACTTTCAGAAATCTTTAGACCTCGTTCATTAAGTAAGGCTTGCACCGGCCCTACTAAAGGTGTAGACTGGCCAGTACCCATGATCAGCCTGGACTAAAGTGTCCTTAAGACACTCACTTATCTACGTGCAATTCTTAGTCCCAAGATCAACTCACGAGTTTATCTACACTCACTTTATGATCTTATGTATCTGCCAAGCTATTCCCAGCAGATACACTCGTGTCCAGGGCAATGAAAATTAAGACAATAACACAATATCAGGACAAGAAAGAAAACAAGCAGCACAATCCCAGCGACAATTACCGGATCTATTCCGTAGGAAAGCATACCTCTCAGAGACTTACATTAATTTCTTTTTACTTACCGGTACTTCCTTTCCCCAGCTGAAGAGTTCTGAATCCACGAAGTCAATTCCTTCTCAACAGCCTTTATTGAGGGAACACTTCTCCTCCCTGTGATGCAGTTCTGAATCCTCCCTGTAACAGGGGGGGTCTTCGCTCATGCCTGAAGATGTCTCATCCCGGGGTTCGGCACCACTTGTGAGTGCCCGACTCGCCAGCAAGAAAGACACCACAACAGGATCCTCTGCACACGTTTATTGGGAGAGCTTGATTGCAGAGGCGAAAAGACCCCGAGCCCTAGAACTGGCGCTGCTTATATAGGCCTAGGAGAGGTGTGTCTACACCCGATTGGTTTTGCTTTCAGTACCTCATTTGCATGCCTCAGGCCAGGCAGTGACTCGGCAAAAAACTCTACTGCACATGCGCACATTGGTTGTTTACCCAAACTTGTGGGTGGTAGCCAGCGCCACCTTGTAATGGCGTATGTGGCTTCCCATACCCCAGTGCCTCAGTGTGTGGCCTTATTTAGAGATAAGATCTTGGCTGAAGTGAACACAGTGTGTCTGTCCTAATAGCATTGTGTCTTTCTGAGATGAAATATTGCCTTTCTTCTTTTTCATTTTCAGTTTGGTTTAAAAGCCATTACGATCAAGTACTTCTAAAAATTACTTTTTTAATGTATGAGGTGGGGGTTATCTCACTAAAGTTGGTGCTAGACAGGTGGCCAGTGCTCCCAGTGATCCTCCTGTCTCCACCCACCACAGTGCTGGGCTCACAGGGCCACTCCTGGCTTCTTATGCTGGTACTGGGAAAAGGATCCCAGACCTCAAGCTCACACAGCAAGCACGCTGTCCACCTTGTCATCATTTCAGCCTACAAGGACTATTGCTCCATTTGTTTCATAGGAAAGGCAATTTGGACACAGAAGCAAATACAGATAGAAGAAGGAAGACACAGGAAAATGGCTAAACACAAGTCAAAGAGAGACGTGGGCCAAGTTCAGCCTCCAGACTTGTATTAGTTAAAGTTTCTATTCCTGCACAAAAACATCATGACCAAGAAGCAAGTTGGGGAGGAAAGGGTTTATTCAGCTTACACTTCCACATTGCTGTTCATCTCCAAGGAAGTCAGGACTAGAACTCAAGCAGGTCAGGAAGCAGGAGTTGATGCAGAGGCCATGGAGGGATGTTACTTACTGGTTTGCTTCCATGGCTTGCTCAGCTTCCTTTATTATAGAACCCAAGACCACCAGACCAGGGATGGCACCTCCCACAATAGACCCTCCCCACTTCATCATCAACTGAGTAATTGCCCCAAAGGTGATTCTCATTGAGGCACTGACACACACTCTGGTCAAGTCAGCTTGACAGGCTGTGAAGCCTAAAATCCACTCACGAGGCATAGAGTTTCAAGGAAGCTCACCTCCTGGAGCTTTTGTGTTCTCATTCAACCATATACTCATACTCTATTCCCGCGTCAGTCTGGTGTATGGATTTATGAGGTCTCTTTTAATGTTTTATTATACATGCCTTTTAAGATTAAATTCTGTTATAATTAAGCCTCCACATTGTTCCAAGGTCTCAGAAGCCTGCAAGCTTGAAATCTAAGCTTGAAATCCTGCAGGAATGCAGAAAGGAAGTTACCTATTCAGATACTAATTAAGCATTACAATAGACAGGGCCAGTGGTTCAGCTGGTCTGCAGAAAGAGCCTGGGAATCTCACTGAGATAGAAGTCTTCAGTACAGGCTACATTGCATATTAAAAGCAAGTTGGTATATTCTTCTGTAGACCCAGGAATTAGGGTGTTGGGGTATTGCAATATTCATGATAAGGTCTGCTAGTGCAGAACTCCTGGTGGTGGGTTTTACAATAGACTAGTTTGCGCATGGCCTTCTTTTGTGGCATCAGCCTGATCACTACCTTCTTTTGATGTATACATTCCTTTTGTATTGCGTCACTGTAACTTGGTGGATTGTATTTTTCCTATTTTCTTGTTATTTCTTTGGTATAAAAAGTTTGATGCTCGACCTGACACAATACATTCAGATTCTACACAATCTCTTGTGTTGGTCTGTCTGTCATTCCCTCTGACGCTTTGCCCACCTGCCCCAGAGACCCGTTCCACTCAGACATAGAGACCCAAGAGGGTCTGCGGCAAGGCACTTTCACAGATGAAGCTCCTTTCTCTGTGATAACCCTAGCCAAGTTGACAACACAAAACCAGCCTGTACCTGGCCTCACATGGAATCAACCCCTTCAGCACATTCATCTCGGCCCTTAGTGTCTAGAATGCTAAGATGATACATTACCATGTGAGCCACCCTAAGTGTTAACTTTTTTTAATTTAACAATAGCCCCAGGAAGTGAAGAAGACACTGATGAATGGTACAGTCATCTTAAACTAACTACTGTTATGGGAGACAGTGGGGTTTTGTGTTTGTTTGTTGTCTTTTGAGACAGGGTCTTATCCATCCCAGGCTGGCCTGATATAAAGATAATCTTAAGCTTGGCAGTGATGGTTCAGGACTTTAATCCCAAAGTCACTCAGGCGGCAGAGTCAGCTGAATCTCTGATTTGGAGCCCAGTCTGGTCTACAGAGTGAGTTTCAGGATAGCCAGTGCTACACGGAGAAACCTTGTCTTGAAAAACAAACAATAACAAACTGCTTGCAAGTACTAGCATCACAGGCATGTCCCTCCAAACCCGTTTTATAAGGTGCTGGAACCCAGGGCTAAGCAAGAAGGACAGCAGAGTCTGACTGTTTCCCACAAGTGTGCCTACCAGCAAGGCCATTGGAATACCAAGGTCCCTTGACTCCACATCCAGTGCTCCCACTAACGAGGATCACCACCTACTCACTGATGGCTCTGTGACAGTGGATAATGATTGTCAACTTGATGGAATCTAGAATTACCTAGACGATAAACCTGTGGACACATCTACAGGGGAATTTCTAGGTAGCACCATATAAAATGAAAGACTCACTCTAAGTGTTGATTGCACCCTTCTGTAGGATCGGATTCTGGGCTGAATAAAACGGAGAAAGCAACTGAGCACCAGGATCCATCTCTCTCTGCTCCTCACTACAGATGTGTTTAGGTTTAGCAGTCTTGGTCAAGATTCACCCCATGGTCAACCCATCATTGTCTTTTCTCAGAAAACAACCTTTCCACATATCTGTCTTACAGGCTGTCAGCACTAGAGACAGACTCCTGCTCTGGCTAGTGTCAGGGTCCCAGCACTTTCTCTATGTCAGCTTGAAATTTCTGGTGAAAATTCCAGTTCTTTGGGGTCCATGTCACAGTCCTCAGATAGCTGAAGGGAGGGCACAAGTGTGTCTTTAGAACAACCTTGATCTTGCCAGGACAGTCACAGTTTCTTCCTGCTTTCCAATCTGATAACTTCAACAGAGTTTACATCTCCAACCTGCCCTATCTACACAATGAACTCTGTGCTTTTCTAATGTGGTGCAATCTAGAGTGATTGCTGTGGGTCCCTCTTCTCAGAACAATGCTCTCGTCTTCTAGTATCCTATGGTCTCCACTCCCATCCTCACTAATCAATGGCTCTTGAATAAACCACTTGGCTCCCCAGCTTCAGTTTTCTCATTGAAAAATGAAGGTTTTTAAGAGACTTCAGTCTCTTTCCATTAGGAGAGCCCTGCCTTCTCAAGGGCTGCTCCAGGCTTGCATTGAAGGCTAAGACCAGGGCTCTCAAGCTTCAGCTCCCAAAGGAATTGCCTCAGGAGAGGTGTAGGAATCCCATATTTCAGTACTGTGATGCTGTGGCCTGGAGTCAGGCCCAAGGAGCTGCATTTCAGGAGACCCAACCTCAGGGACATTGCTGCCTCTCTGGCTACTGAAGACTGACAAGCCTACAACTCAGGAGATGGCTTGAAGAACAGAACCATCCCTAGATCTGAGCATGCTCTTCAGACTGGCTGGTCCCATGAAGGACAAGTGTTTTGTTTTGCTTTTTTTTTTTTTTTTTTTTGCTCTTTCCTCTGACTTCACAGCCAACGGGCTCTTTATTGCAAGTAAGCAGCGTCCTAATTTGACTAATGGAAGTAATAAGGGAGTTTATTTGTGAGATCTGGGTGACTCCCAGATCTCCAGAGGGGCCCAGACTAGGTCAGGCACTATGCAGCCAGAACCACGTGTCAACTATGTACAGTGGCATTTGTCCTCTCAGGATCCTGCTGCCCAGCTGTGGCTTCTGAACATTCTCTGATGGTAGAGGGGGGAGTTAGGTCTTTCTGCTGATGTCTGCCACCCCAGGGAGGATTCTTGCCTCCTTTTTCACAATAAAATCCCAGTTCAGGACCAGGGCCAGGACCTAGGCACTGTAAAAGGTGGGATCTCAGTTTCTAAAAACAGAAACATTTTTGCTTAAAGGAAGAGTCTGTGGCAGACAGATAAAGGTACAGAAACTTTTGCTTTATAGCGCAGAAGAAATCTTGTCACTAGCCCTGCTGCCTCCCTTGACAGTAGAATCTACCTTCCAGAGTCCTGGCCCCCATGATCAGGGGGAAGACATGAGCACACCATCCAAGAACAGACTTAGGGTCTCTAGCAAACCAGGGAGGAGTATTTTTCAGTGCCTGTGCTCCTCCCAGCTCTCGCAGCTCTCAAAGCATCCCTCAGTACCTATGGCTCCTCCCAGATCTTCCAGCATCCCTCAGTACCTATGGCTCCTCCCAGCTCTTCCATCATCCCTCAGTAACTATGGCTCCTCCCAGCTCTTCCAGCATCCCTCAATACCTATGGCTCCTCCCAGCTCTTCCAGCATCCCTCAATACCTATGGCTCCTCCCAGCTCTTCCAGCATCCCTCAGTACCTATGGCTCCTCCAAGCTTTTCCAGCATCCCTCAGTACTTATTGCTCTCCCAGCATCCCTCAGTACCTATGGCTCCTCCTTGCACTTCTCACCCCATCCCCTACCCTAAACTTCTCCTTCCTGGGAGCTAAACTTGAGATTCTCTTCCCCAAGCCTGATCCCTGTATAACTCAGCCATTTGGGTTATGCTGTTCTCTTGGCCCTGGCCACCTCTCTTGGTCAGTGATTCTCATTCTCTCTCTCTCTCTCTCTCTCTCTCTCTCTCTCTCTCTCTCTCTCTCTCTCTCTCTCTCTCCTCTCTCTTCTCTCTCTCCTTCCCTCCCTCCCTCTCTCCCTCCCTCCCTCTCTTCTCTCATGGTTTAGTCTCCCAGCAAGTTCAGTATGGCCTCTTTCCTATGTGTGCTTTCTTCCTTATAGCTACAATAAAAACCTTCCCCATGCTTTAGGAATAGTTATGCCCCCTCTACTATTTCATTTTTCATTTAGATTGTGAAGTTGATTTTCATCCTTGAAGCCATACTAGAATCACCCAGATGATTTAAACATTCCCAGAAGACGTGGATTGGACCAAAACCTTAGGAGCTGGAACCTGCTCGCAGTTATGTTTTTGTTTGTTTGTTTGTTTCTTTGTTTTATGTATTTGTATACATGAGTGGTGTGCATGGTCAGAGGACAACTTGCTAGAGTCAGTTCTCTCCTTCCACCACATTTGTCCACAGGATCAATTAAGCTTGGTAATAAGATCCTTTGACCACTAAAGACATCTTGCCAGGCCTCATGAATATTCTTCAACATTCTACTTAACTGATCTTAGCTCGCATCAGGACTGGGAGTCATGTGGCTTAGTGTGAAAATCTATGTTGACTGTGCTCACTAGGGAAGGAGGATGAGAGAAGTAAGGGACTGGGGAGTAGTGCTCCTGAGTTAGAGGGAAGGAAACAGCCAGGTAGGGCACCTGAGAAGGGACATGGGGGTGGGCCTGTCTTTGCATTCCTGTGCCCGAGCCCCAGGTCCAAACAGGAGCCAGGGAGAGCTATTTAGTTTCCCACTAGGTGGATCTGACTCAGCTTACAGAGTTTATTACATCCTCAGACACAGGGAACAGTCAACGGTTTTTCCTTGTTTGACAGAGACAGATTCAGTCTGGATACTCAAATCAGTGATCAGAGAGAGTCCTTGTAGCCTGAAAGAAACTTGTGATTTGGACATTAGAAAAGGTAACCAGATAGACCGGATAGACAGCTGGACAGATAGAAGACGTCAACTGTACCACAGACACACATTCTGGGATTCTGACATCCATCGATATATAGTCTGTGGTGAGTTGTTGGGTGAGTTGCAACACCCTGTAGGGGTTCCAGCTTGCTCACCTGTAAAACAAGATGGATTCTCTTAGCAGTTTGACAGGGAGTGTGCTCTTTTGTGGTTTTGTCAGCTTAACATGAGTTAGAGTCATCTAAGAAGCAAGAACTTGAATTGAGAAAATGCCTCTATTAGATGGCCTGTAGGCAAGTCTATGAGACATTCTATTGATTAATGGTTGATGTGTGGGAAGACCCAGCCACTGTGATTAGTGGGCCTGGCTTGTATAAAAAATGCTATCTGAGGAGATAGAAGGATGGCTCAGTGGTTAACACGGGCTGCTCTTTTAGAAGCCCTGGTTTCAAATTCCAGAAATCACATGGTGGCTCACGACCATTTGTTGTTCCAGTTTCAGGGTATCTGGAGCCCTCTCGTGGCTGCTTTGAACATAGCATGTACATCTTATGCAGACAAGCAATAAGTACATACATACATACATACATACATACATACATACATACGCTAAAAATAAATAAGTCTCAAAAAAAAGCAAACTGAGCACATTGTGAGGAGCAAGACCATAAGCAGCCCTCCTCCATGGTCTCTGCTTCAGTTCCTGCCTCTTGGTCCCTGCCCTGTTTGTGTTTCTGCCTTCTTTTCCTCCATAATGGAGTGTGAGCTGCCAAATAAAATGAAATCATTCCTCCCCAAGTTACTTCTGATCATAGCGTTTAACACAGCAATAGGAAGCAAAGTAGTTCAGTGAGTTAGATGTTGCTTTTAGTGGCATTTGGGGACCATGAAAAGCTGTGTTCAGTTAATACTGGAGGGAGGTTATCCTCCGTAGATCCACACATGACTCTGTGGGTGTCAGGTAGATCAGCAATGACTCGAGGAGGTGGGGAGCAGATGAACAGAGATGGTTTAGTTTTATCATGAATCAACTGAAAAATGTCTTGCATTGGCAGGGCTTTACTCCAGGCACCTGAGGGGACTGGGCCCTAAAGACAGAAAGTTAAGTCTAACCTGAAAACGAAAGAACCTAAAGAAAACTAAATAAACTAAGAAAACTAAAGAATGCACCTGAGCATGCAGATAAAAGCAAGCTTTTTCAGCGAGGCTGTGGAGATGGTGGTGGCTGCCCTCTCACCTTTATTCCCAGTACTTGGAGTGTAGGGAAGAGGCAGACAAATCTCTGAGTTCAAGGCCAGCCTGGTCTACAGAGCGAGTTTCAAGACAGCCAAGGCTACACAGAAAAACCCTGTCTTGAAAAACCAAAATCCAACCAACTAACCAAACACATAGCCAAAAAACAAATACAAAAACTACAATAAAAAAATCCAGACAAACATACAAATACCAACAAGTTCTCCAGGAGAAGAGAGATGGATCAATGAAAGTCCTTGTGTTTCTTGCAGAGGACCCAGGTTTAATTCCCAGCACCTGCTCACAACCATGGCAACTCCAGTTCCAGATGAGGGGAATGGGTTTTATGCTCTCTTCTGACCTCCACAGGCAGCAGACACACATGCACTGCACACCTCTAGCATGAATGCATAAAAAGTGTTTCCCTGGACACTTTACATCAGTGAATGTTTTATTTAAAATTTCCTCGATATTTAATTATGTAGAGATTTGTGTGTGTGTGTGTATGTGTGTGTGTGTGTGTGTGTGTGTGTGTGTGTGTGTGTGTGTGTGTGTGTAGATGTACGCAATTGAGTGCAGTGCCCATGGAAGGTAAAGAGTTGGTTGGTTTCCTGGAGCTGTCCTTACATTTGGTTGGGAGCTGCCTGATGGGGGTGTTGGGATCTGAACTCCCATCCTCTGGAAGAGCATCTCTAGCCCCTTCTCTTTGTTTTTAATCAAATAAACCCCATAGTGAACTATCATTTCTTATCTGTCAAAATGGTTAAAATAAAAACAGTGACACACCAAACACTGACAAAGGTTCACAGTGACTGAATTTCGCATAAATTGTGGGTGGGGATGTAAAATGTCCCAGCCAACTGTACTGGCAAATTTTGGTTGTCAACTTGACTTCATCTGGAATGAAGTAAAACCCAAGCTGCTGGGAACATCTATGAGAACTTTTTTTTTCTTTTGAAGTGGGAAGTCCCACTTATAATCCAGGTTTTCTGAGGTGGGAAGACCAACCTGTAATCTAGATCCTTTGAGATGGGAAGGTCCGCCTTTAATCTGGCTATGCCTTCCCATGGCAGCCTAAAGAAAGAACATGGAAAAGGGAAGCTTTTACTCTTTGCCTGCTTACCCTTGCTCTCACTGGCAAGCTCATTCCTTCACTGGATTTCTATGTCTTCGGGATTCCAATGTCTACTGAAGACCAGCCGAGATGCTCATCTTCATGAACTGAAAAACTACTGGATTCCTGGAGCAGTAGACAGCCATTTTTGGACTAACTAGACCACACCCTGGAAAAACACTCTAATAAATCCCCCTTTTAGGTCTCTGTATAGGTTCGCTATCTGTTCAGGTCTCCTAATTCACCTTCCTAGAAAACAGTTCAGCTGTTTTGTAAGAAACAAAACATAGCACACTGTGGGTACTAAAGGGGGGCAAGGGAAGGAGGGGGAAGGGAGGATAGCCCACGTCCAGCCAGAGTTCCTCCTATGCTCTGGGCAGGCAGACTCAGGAGGGCTGCCAGATGCTTTCCACTCAGAACCGGGTGGGCATCTAAGCCACTGACCCCACTCAAAGGGGTGGTGGTGGTGGTGGTGGTGGTGGTGGAAAAGGGAAAGCCCCTGACCTGGGGCCACAGGACTACACCCTGTAGTACTGGGGTAATGGGAGTGAGGGCTGAGGGAGAGAGGTTCCGATGCAGTCTAGAGTAAGCGCAGCAGGCCTAGATGAACAGAGACATTCTATGGCTTTATAGCTTTATTATCAAAATTTAGAGAGAATTAGAAAAGGTGGAAAGAGAGAGAGACCAGCCATGGCCAAGAGGAAAGAATGGGAAAAAGAAGAGAGAGAAGAAAGTCTAGAGTAAAAGGGAGTGAGTAAGAGGTGAGAGAGAGGAGAGGAGAGGAGAGGAGAGGAGAGGAGAGGAGAGGAGAGGAGAGGAGAGGAGAGGAGAGGAGAGTAGGGGCGAGGAAAGAAAAAGAAGAGAGAGAGGAGAGGAGAGTGGAGAGTAAGTATAAGGGGAGTAAGAGCAAGAGAGCAAGAGAATGGAGAGGGGCCAAATAGCACCTCTTAAGGTATGCTGTTATCTTTACTGTTGCTAGGTAACTGGGGAGGAGTTTAACCTGAAGGTCAGAAGCTTGGGGCATTGCCTATGTGACTAAAGCCATGCTTCTCTTGTGGGGGCTGTGGGGGTGGTAACTTTGAAAGGAGCCAGAGTTCCAGGAGACATGAGAGAACTACCATCCCATGTAGGTGAATTATCACCACTGGGTGCCGGGGTTACACCTCAGCTTGACTGGAGACCAGACTGTCTTTGTATAGCCCAATGTCCAACAGCACACAGGCTGGTAAGATGGTTAAGTGGGTAATGGTGCTTGATAACCTAAGGCTAAAACCCAGGATCAATGTAGCAAAACTGACTCCTTCAATTTGTCTTCTGACCTCCACATTCACATGAAAGACTCCCAAAGGGAGACTCTCCCTCAGACACTCAAGTCCCGGGACAGCCGCGTACCCAAGAAGACACTGAGACCATACATAAAATGTAGAAGGTAAGATTTAATATAGTAGCAACGTGAAAGCACACAGACCAGAGCTCTGGGGTCGAAATAAAGCAGCAACATGAAAGCACACAGACCAGAGCTCTGGGGTCGAAATAAAACAGCAACATGAAAGCACACAGACCAGAGCTCTGGGGTCGAAATAAAACAGCAACATGAAAGCACACAGAGCTCTGGGGTCGAAACTCATACACCTTTGCACAGGGTAGAGGAGTCTCGACGACCAGCCAAAATTTTTCACAGGCTTATATAGTAAAACTCAAAGGGGGAGAACTGGGCAGGGAAAGTACAAGTTTACATCACTAGGGAGTTCTGCCAAAGGACAAGGGGTTCTGCCAAAGGATTCTACGTAACTAAGGAGTCATGTCTTATCATTTGGCAATGTACCCGGTTCATTTTGAGGTTTTTCTAGGAGGCCTTTATCTCAAAAATGTTTTCTTTAGATGGGAGGGGGTGGGCTCCGAGGTAAAAAGTTTATGTTCTTACAAGAGGCCAGTAATTTTCCATTCTTCATTCCCCACTTCTTCTACTAAGTAATTCTAATCTTAGAATTTCAGAAGTCTATATCTCTATGTGGAGAATACTGCATTTACTCTATCTTTAACATGGGAACAAAAACAGAATAAGGCGGATTAGTAAACAGAACTAGGCAGGGACCCTTCTAGTGAGGCTTGAGGGTCTCAGCATGACGCAGGTGTACGTAGATCAGATCTCTGGCTGGAACTGGTGAGTTGTCCTTGGGGTACCTGGCTCGTTTGCTGTAGTCAGTTGTGACCAGACTTCTTTCTGCACCACCTGTAAGCCTTATAACTTAGTATACAGATTATTATTATAACAACATAGGTTTAAACACATCATTTAAGACAGTGATGGGCATAGGAGCCCCATAAAGGATCTCAAAAAGAGTAAAACTGAATCAAGAGGGAGTATTCTCAGTTCTAAATAGGGCAAGGGAAAGGAGTACCAAGTAAGTCTGTGCCAGTCTCTAGGATTAATTTTGTCAAGGTCTGTTTAGAGTTTTATTTATTATTTTTATCTGTCCTGAGTTCTGAGGTCTGTACACATAATACAATTTTTATTTGACCTCTAAATACTTGGCCACACCCTGGCTTACCTGGGCAACAAAGGCAGGACCATTATCTGACACTATTGTTTTTGGCACTCCGAACCTTGGAAAATTTTTAATAATCTTCTTGATGACTATTTGAGCAGTCTCAGTTTTACAAGGAAAAGCTTTTATCTATCTTGAGAACGTTCACAAAAACCAGAAGGTATTCATACACATATTTTTTTCAGCAAAGTCTATTTTTCAGTAGATGTCAGGTCTGTCTTTTCATGAGAGGACTAGTTTTCTTTTTTCAGTTTTTACTATTTTATACAGGGTTTCTTTTACCAGTCTTAATTTGTCTATAACTTGATAGTCTTTAGACTGTCAGGATCATTGCTCTTTAGGATGCCTGGGCGGTTAGATATGCCATCTGATTTCTTTAGCCACAGCATCTTAGGTCTTTTTCTGCAGATGTCAACAGCTCTTTTTGTCTGTATATTGCTCTGTACAGTGGCAAGAGCATACCTGCTGTCCGTGTAGACTTTTTTTTTACCATTTATAGAGCTTGTATTAAAGCCACAAGTTTGGCTTTTGGGGCTGAAGTTCCTTTAGGGAGGCTGCTGGCCTAGATCACTTGTTTTCTGTTCATCACTGCACTGCTGTCCCCGTCTTCCGCTTACCTTTAACCTCTAGGCTACTGCCATCCGTGTACCAGCTCAAACTCTCAGGCCAAGGCTGATCTGATCCTTCAGATCATTTTGAGTATGAGTTCCTTCTGCCAGAATGTCAGCACAATGATGAGTAGGTGAAGTCTCAGGCAGTAGTGAGATTGAGGATAGCAGGGGGAGCGAAGGTCACTCATTCAGTCAACAAAAAGCTCTGATAATGTGTCCATCGGTCAGTGGAAAAGCGTTAGTCAGCCATCGGTCATGGGGGCTGAACCAGACTTTCTAGGACATGTGCCAAGTTTTGTCTCAGAGTCAATTTATCTGCGTCCTTGACCAGAAGCCACTATGTGCAGACAAGCAGGCCATCCTACAGCCACCAGGTCTAATTTTTTATAAGTATGCCACAGGTCTTTTTTAGGATCTTAATCTCTGAGTAAGAACTTCTTTTGGCAATACCTTTGTTCTCAGTCACATCTAGGAGTCCCATAGCTGGGGATAACATCAGGGCAGTCTTAAGAGCATCCAAGGCCATCTAAGATTGTTCTCTTTTTTTTTTTTTATATACGAAGGGCTGTTTATCTCTTTAACTCAGCAAAACCTGGAATCCACAATCTGCAAAAGTCCGCAGTGCCCAGGAACTTTTTAGCTTGTTTTGCACTGGTCGGTGGAGGAGTATGAAACACAGTCTCTTTTTTAGCTGCTTTAACAGGTAGGCCACCGGACTCTTCTAAGGACTTAGCTTCTGTGTTAGCACCCCTTTTGTTATCTCTTTACTTTTAGTCACGAACAGGTGAAGGGTTTGATCATGAGGGGGGCTCCTCTTCTTTTTATTGGGGCAGTCTCTCACCCAGTGCTTTTTCTTTACAGTATACACATTGTTCTTTAGCCAAAAGCTTTCTTTTGTTGCCAGGTACTATCTAAGTTTTCTAGTTTTCTTGACTTTTGTGGCCAGCATTTTATTTCTCTTATCTTTTTGTCTCACAGCACAACTCTGATTCTGACTCTGGTCTCTGTCTTTGCCAGCCTCATGTTTTTTAACTCTTTTTTTTGTCTGACTCTTACTTACTGGTTCCTCTTTTAAATATTTTTCATTCAGAGTATCTCTCTCATTTTAGACCTCTTTAATTTTCTTTATCTCTATTTTTACTTTTTCTCACTGTTAACCTCTCTATTTGCCACTGTCATCTATCTCTCCTGAGTCTGCTGAAGATTTGCTTTTAGCTCACTTCTTTGCAGACCTCTATCCTGTCTTTGTTTCTCCTCTTCTGCACTTTCTTATCTATTTACACTAACTTTCTTGCCAACTTACCCTGTTCTTCTCTTAACTTTTGTAACTTTTTGTTACCTTGTTCAGATTGTTGGGACACTTTCTAGTCCCACAGAGACGAGACCCCCATCAGAGCCTGGCAGTTAGACTCACAGGTGCTCCTTACCTTGGACAGAAGCCCCAAGTGGGCGGATGCCTCCCTCACTGGAGCTTAGGACAGACTCACTGCCAGTAGCTCAGGGAGGTGCCACCTTCTGAGAAGAGGGAACTTTAGAGCAGAGACAGGAGTGCAGCTCTCACAGCTGGCTGTATCGAGCCACTCATATCTCAAAGTGAAAGCAGTTTTTCTGTTAACAAGAGACTGGATGCAAGGGACAGGGGAATGAGAAGCTGCCAGGGAACCTGCAGCGCTCTTGGCCGGCTACTCGTACAGCCTCCTCTTCTTTTTTTTTTAGCAGCCACAACATTTAGGCCACTGACTTTTTAGGGACCACTCCTTTTTTGCTCCGGATTTCCGAGCTCATTTCTCTCTAGGCTCCAGGTCCATGGGCGGGACCACTGTGACCCGCTGGCTGCTCTCTGGAGTTGGAGTGGGAGGCAGGGCAGCTGAGGATCTGAAAGGAAGTGGTCAGCATAGGGATCTGACAGGATTCTTAGGCTTATTTCAGAAGGCATAACTCAAAAACAGTCGTCAGTCATCAGTCCAAGTCCGAACACAGGAGACACACAAGACACACACAGAATCCGTAAACCACAAACAAAAACAAGATAGTAACAGAGAAAAAGAAGCCTGACGGGGTCGGATTCCACATCGACTCCCTTCCTGATGGGGTGGGATTCCACGTCCACTCCCACCCTGGCAGAGAGAACACCCTCTCTCCAGGGTCTCCCTTGGAACGTCTTCCAGGGGTGCAGCCTGTGGGGCCATAGACCGTCGTCCTCCCACAGCCACTAGGTCCTTACGGCCCATAGTGGCAGCTGCCAGAATACAGAATACCAGAACTGGTAACACAGGTGGGACTCAAACCCACAATCTCAGAACTGAAAAACAAAGACAGAAATTTAGCGGTGTCACACTTAGACACTTAGATAACAGACAACATAGACGACTCACAAAAACAAACGTAAACAAACAAAATTACCAAGCGACAGAACCAGAGTCAGAGAAAGGGGAGTGGACACAGATTGTTCCATTTCTAGAAAAACAGTAGTCACAACAAGAGCGGACACGAGACTAAGACAAAAAAGAAACCAGAAGAATCAGATGGCCTCTCTAAGGCCGGCCGATTGAGACCCTCTGCACGAGGTGGGACTCGAACCCACGATCTCGCAACCCCAAATGGTCTCTTGGCCTTCAGAGGGGTCCACCAGGCGTCCCTGATCCTCCCCTGTTCCTCTTAGGACGTCTCCCAGGGTGAACGGACGGTGGACACCTGGACACGTCTATCCTTATCCACCCCGCACTCCCTCTCGGATTGCGGTCTCACTGAGCGTCCGCAAAACTGAAACTGCGATCGCACCAAACTTAGAAACAGAACACAGACATCAGACCAAAGCAGAACAAAGAATCTTACCTCTAAGTGGGTCTAGGACCTCTGGGTGGTCGCGCTGATTCCCGGCCAATGCACCAAATGAAAGACTCCCAAAGGGAGACTCTCCCTCAGACACTCAAGTCCCGGGACAGCCGCGTACCCAAGAAGACACTGAGACCATACATAAAATGTAGAAGGTAAGATTTAACAATAAAGTAGCAACGTGAAAGCACACAGACCAGAGCTCTGGGGTTGAAATAAAGCAGCAACATGAAAGCACACAGACCAGAGCTCTGGGGTCGAAATAAAACAGCAACATGAAAGCACACAGACCAGAGCTCTGGGGTCGAAATAAAACAGCAACATGAAAGCACACAGAGCTCTGGGGTCGAAACTCATACACCTTTGCACAGGGTAGAGGAGTCTCGACGACCAGCCAAAATTTTTCACAGGCTTATATAGTAAAACTCAAAGGGGGAGAACTGGGCAGGGAAAGTACAAGTTTACATCACTAGGGAGTTCTGCCAAAGGACAAGGGGTTCTGCCAAAGGATTCTACGTAACTAAGGAGTCATGTCTTATCATTTGGCAATGTACCCGGTTCATTTTGAGGTTTTTCTAGGAGGCCTTTATCTCAAAAATGTTTTCTTTAGATGGGAGGGGGTGGGCTCCGAGGTAAAAAGTTTATGTTCTTACAAGAGGCCAGTAATTTTCCATTCTTCAACACACTCCACATATGAAAGAAGTAAATGAATAAAATTTTAAAACAAACAATTGAGCTGAGCATACAATTGCTGTGAGGTCCAACCATCATGCTCCCAGGTAGTTATCCCAGAGACATGGAAACTCATGTTCACAGATACACCTTTTTGTAAGTATTCACAATGATTGTGTGTAATGGCCTTAAGCGCTGTCCAGATGTCTTTCAATAGTGACTTGGTAATTCAGCTGCCATGCACTGGTGCTGTGAAATGCAGCTTAGCCATAAAGAGTCCCTAGGGAATTCTATGGAGTGAAAAAAAATCCCAAAAAGGAAGAGAGGGAGAGAGAGAGAGAGAGAGAGAGAGAGAGAGAGAGAGAGAGAGAGAGAGGTATATGATTATTAAAAAGTAATGGGAGGCTCCTGAGGGGGTTGGAACCATCTGGAGAAGTTTTTTGGAGTGGGGGGGGGGTTGAGACAGGGATTTTCTGTATAGCTCTGGCTATCCTGGAACTCACTCTGAAGACCAGGCTGGCCTCCAACTCAGAAATCCACCTGCCTCTGCCTCCCAATTTCTGGGATTCAAGGTGTGCACCACTACTGCCTGGCTTATTTGAATTTTTACAAGTGTCATTTATTTGTTTGTTTGTTTGTTTGTTTCCAGGATTGGGTGTATATAGCCCAAAGTGGCCCCAAACTTCATGCTTGCTGTTCAGAGGATGACGATGACCTTAAATTTATGATCCTCCTGCCTCCACCTCTGAGTTCTGGGACTATAGATGTGTGCAACCATGCATAGTTTTATGTAGCACTGAGTACCAGACCCAGAGTGTCATGAAAGTTAGGCAAGCCCTTGACCAACTTCGCTACATGCCAGCCCGAATATGATTGAGTTTTGTAGCTACAAGGGAGAATTTGCTTTAAAAATAAACCTCTTCATATTAGTAGCAATTGCTTAAGCCTTGCTAAGCTGGAGCCTGAAGTACTTTCTTGGGCTTCTGAGGGATGGTGGGAAGTCAGACACTACTATTGCAAATGAGGACTTCTAAATTTCTACCCAACAACTTCCATCTCCACCTAGGTTGGTGACACAAGGTTTCTGAGAGTCAGCCTCAAAAGCCCCAAGGATGCCTGTACCTCAGGAAACATAGGCACGGGTTCTTGTTCTTTGCCCTCACCTCTTTCTGAAATCCATGGCTGCTGGAAGATGTATCTGCTGCTGGAAGATGTATATTATACTGGAAGATGTATCTTCTACTGGAAGATGTATCAGTTGCTGGAAGATGTATCTGCTGCTGGAAGATGTATCTGCTGCTGGAAGATGTATCAGTTGCTGGAAGATGTATCTGAGCTGGAAGATGTATCAGTTGCTGGAAGATTTATCTGCTGCTGGAAGATGGATCAGTTGGTGGAAGATGTATCTGCTGCTAGTGTTCCTGTTCATACCCATCTACAGGTCTCTTTATTATCTTCTCTGTCCCTCTCTTACTTAAAACATCCTCTTTCATTCTGTCAGGGCCAGGTCTCTCCTTGCTGCATAAGCATGACAATTTTGTTCTTCAGAGGTTGCCTTGCCTGAATATTGTAACCATCTCCCCCAGGAAGGATAGGACCCATCTCATTGCTAACAGTTTTCCCTTCTGAATTCACATGAGAATGTCTTTCTGCCCATGACTCAGCTGTATCTGTGAGTAAGTAAGAGAGTTAGTTAATACTTAGTTGTACTCAGGCTTTTGGGTGAGGCTCTGTGGGGCTTGTGTCTTCTGGGGCAAAGTCAAGAAGCAGCCCCACATGTCAGTGTCCACACATGCTGCCGTGGGTGTGCTGAGAAAGCCTATTCATCAGTTTAATCTAGACTGACAGCACCTCCTCTCCTGCCTCCTCACTTGAAAAATGTCACTGAGCTCGCTTTGTGGGGAAAGCGGGAGGTGGGAATTTCCTAGGTCTGTGCCACTTTGTGCGGTTGAAGGGGTCCTGAATCTTTTCTGATGATGGCAATAAGGACATGTTGCTGTCTTGGATTTCCCACTTCTGGGTCTTGTTACTATGGAAGAAAGGTTCTTTCTCAGCTGCAAGTGAGTAGCTCAAAAGAGAAAACCGTGTCCAACAGAGGCCCCAAAAGGAGGAAGGAAGGACACTCAGGACTTAATATGGAGGCACCAATTGCACTGTGGAATACAGGTGATGAAATTGCTTCACATCAATTCTGTTTTCTGTTTTAAAACATTTGGTTTGTTGCTTTGAAAACAAATATATGGAAAGAATGCAGTTCGGTGACACGAAAGGCATTTCTTCTTCCTAACTTTAGATGCTGTTTCCCTCTACCCTTTGACAAGTCGCTGGCCAGCAGAGGAGACAGACATGGGAGGGCAGCCAATGCTCTTTCTGGAGAAGTGGCCTCAGCCCAAGCTCACAAGGTGTGTGTGTGGAGGGTCAGGAGCAATTTTAAACTAAATGATGAACTGCTGTAGGGAGTCTATTCATTAAAACACACTCTTTGTACTGATGAAACCCTAAGCTACAGGGGACAGGAGGAGGCATGGAGACACTGGACAAGGGGACAGTCTTCATGTTTCTCTGTGACTCACCAGGCTGTCTTCTGGAGACAGGGGACAGCACAGTCTTGGTGGCAGGGAGAATCTCACTGTGACTTTCCAACTATTTAAAGCTCATGAGGAAACACAAAGAGGAAACAATTGTCCCGTAGGATAGTCTTCTGTAATGTCACTGCTATAGACCCTTCTACATGGGACTCATTAAAGGTCTGGCTCTGAAGACCAAAATGGGGCAAGGGGGTCTGAGATGGAGTAGAAGTGCAGGAACAGCGTGGCCCTTCTAAGTCCCTCCCTTGTTAAAGAGAAGGTTTAACTTACATTGATGTATTAGGTCTGTATTTTGCTGTAAGAAAAGATATCACATACAAATCAGAGACCTTTTAAAGCAGGTGAACTGTGGGTTAGACTCTCCTAGGTTCCAAACTGGCCTCTCTCCCTCTCCCTCTCCCTCTCCCTCTCCCTCTCCCTCTCCCTCTCCCTCTCCCTCTCCCTCTCCCTCTCCCTCTACCTCTACCTCTCCGTCTCCCTCTCCCTCTCCTTCTCCCTCTCCGTCTCTCTCCTTCTCTCTCTCTTTCTCTCTCAAAGCGGACCAGGTCTCTCTATTGTGTAATGTTGGCTGTCCTAGAACTCACTATGTAGATACAGGCTGTCGATCAGGCTGTATCTTTGTGTGCTTGGATTAAAGTTATATGCCACCATGCCTGGCTTCTGCTTTTTTTTATAAAGGGGTTGTTTAATTTTATGTGTATAAGCATTGGTACCCATGTATGTAGGTGTGCCACATGAGTGCAGTACTTCTGAAAACCAGAAGAGGAAGTCACTGGAGAAACTGACAGTTGTGAGATGCTGTGTGAGTGCTGGTAACCAAATGGGGTTGTCTGCAAGAGCAGCCAGTGCTCTGAATCACTGAGCCATCTCTCCAGCCTGTTTTCTTTTTGTTTTAAATGTTGTCTGTGACTGTTGAAGAGCTTTTAGTGACTGTCAGCAGTCCAGGACTTCTCAGGAAGCAGTCACATTCCCCACAGGTCCCCACAGGTGTGCCTTCAGACAGTGGACCTCCTCACAAGGTTATCCATAAACTCATGTTTGCTCTCCCAGCATTCCTATCGCTCAGGAACGTAGTAGTTCAGCTGGCCCAGAATCTGGGCTGTGGCCAAGGTAGCTTTCTCTGTGTGTGTTTTCAGGTGGCAGCTGGCAGGCCCTGTTTCTTGTGGGCTGTTGCTACCTGGGCCTCTCTATATAGGGCTCCTAACACTGGCAGGTAGCCTCCCTCCTCATAATGAGTGGGCAATAAGTTGACAGAGACCGACTCAGGGCCCTGTTTTATCACCAGACCTTAGAAGTTGCCTATAGCTTGAGGTTGGAACTCTTGGGGAGGAGGGTGCCTCTCATCTCTCTCGTTTATTTCTATTATTTATTTGTTTATTTATTTATCTATCATATCTCTCCTTTATTTCATTTATTTATTTATTTATTTATTTATTTATTTATTTATTTATTTGAGATAGGGTTTCTCTGGATAGCCTTGGCTCTTTGGGAACTCACTCTGTAGCCAGGCTGGCCTCAAACTCAGAGATTTAGCTATTGCTGCCTCCTGTTGGGATTAAAGCCATGCTCCACCACCGCCTGGTGCCAGATTCCTATATACAGAAGCATGCCAAGCATTTTCATGTTCCTATTTAGATATATCTTAGTCTTGTGAATGTATGTACCTATGTCTGTGTATCACATATTCTGCATACTGCATTCCGTATCCCAAAATTGCTTGACTGCATCTCTCAGGATTGATGTTCAGTTCTTAGGACAAAGAATGCTCTAGTGAGCATTTGCCAGTCATGTCTGTATGGCTGAGGGAGAAAGCTCTGATGTCAGTCTAGTCTCCTTCCTTCCTCCCTCTGACCTCTAACTGACCTGCAACCTGGCTCTTCTCATAGCTTGTTAACAAGTACCAGCAAGGCCCAGACAGTTGTCTCTCCTCCCATCTCCTCTCATACCCTCCTCTCCCCTCCCCTCCCTTCTCCCTCTGCCCTCCCTCCCTTTCCCTCCCCTCCCCTCCCACTCATCATCTTGCCTCTATCTTATGGTTCTTGTTCTTCCCCAGGTGGACCTGCTTGCAGCCTAAGCTCCATAACTCTGCTTACCAGCTTCAGGCAACCTGTATGAATATTCCAGGTCAGACTGGGCATCTCTCTTCCAGGTCCCACAGTGAGCTGAGCAGGGTTCCATTCAGAACTTGGAGGCTACCTCAGGACTATCTGCCATGTCTGTCTTTCTGGGTCTGGGAGATCTCCACTAGCAGGTATCAGCTGAAACTCCAAATGGCAGCCTTGTACAGTCCTGGCCTTAGCTGCCATGCTCCTGTGGGAAGCCACATGTGCCATTGAAGAGTGGCACTGACTACTGCTGGCCACCACGTATAAGTTTGGACAAACAACCAATGTGTACATATTCAGTAAAGTTTTTTGCAAAGACACTGCCTGGCCTGGGCATGATAATGAGGCTTTGAGAATATAACCAATCAGATGTGAGACATGCAAATGAGGTATGATAATGAGGCTCTGTGAGGTACAGAGAGAGAGAGAGTAGCCAATCAGATGAGGAACATGCAAATGAGGCCTAGTGCATAACCAATCTGGGTGTGAGACACACCTCTCCTAGGCCTATATAAGCAGCACCAGTTCTGGGCTCGGGGTCTCTTTGCCTCTACAATCAAACTCTCCCAATAAACGTGTGCAGAAGGATCCTGTTGCAGCGTCATTACTGCTGTTCAAGTCTGGTGCACGCAAGAAGTGGTGCCGAAAACCCGGGACAAGAAACATCTTCAGGCACGAGCGAAGACCCCCTGCTACAGGGTGGATTCAGAACTGCATCATCACAGGAAAGGGGCGGTTAATAAAGGTTCCCGTAAAACAGACTGCTGAGAAGGACCCAGCGTGGATTCAGAACTCTTCAGCTGGAGAACGGTGGTAATGAAGTGTTCCTGCAAAACAGACTGCTGAGAAGGATTCAACTGCATGGTTTCAGAACTCTTCAGCTGAGGAACGGTGGTACCGGTAAGTATAAAGACATTAAGGTAAGTCTCTGAGAGGTATGCTTTCTTACGCAGTAGGTCTGGTAATTGTTGCTGGGTTTGTGTGGGACCAGCTGTTAAGGAAGGGCAGCGACTTTGTAGGAGTACCAGGAAGGCATATCAGAAACAGAGAGAAAGGAAAAAGAAGACGCACGTAGAAAAATAAATAACTATAGAAATATAAAAAGAGAAAAAGAAAGGAAGCTAAAATATAAAGATACAAAGGATAATATAAAGATACAAAGGATAATATAAAAAATGAAGAACAAAAAGTTAAGTCAATTTACCCTCCTCTCGAGGACTTTGACTAAAGAGGCAGCCTTCATCAAAGGCTTAAAGATAGCTCTCAGAGAAAGACGAGTAACTATTAGAAGCAGCCACTGTGCAGAATTCCTAGAAGAAGAAGAAAAAATGAAAATAAGCGATTTCAGAGCCCTCCTAGGGACAGACGGAAAACGGGAGACGTCCTGCTTCCTCTCTGGCTCCTATGGAGATATTTTTAGCTTCAGATAGGATACCTGTGTTCTATTGTCTGTTTTGGTGCACCAAATTGTCTATATGTCTGTCAAATCATGTTTGTTTTTGCTTGGATGATTGAATGATTGTTGTTCTGTGTTTCATGTTGAAAAATATAAAAAGAAGTCTCAGTCTGCACAGCAGAAACTGACAAGTTAGCTGCATGGTGGCTGGGAGTCAAGTACAGCTGAAAAAGTCCTGCTGAGGGCCGATTGCAAATGGAGCTTTTAAAGGGGCAGGCAGCCTTTTGCTTGTAACAGAAAGTTAGCTTAAAATTGGAAACTCAAGGTTGGAGTTATTCTAAACAACATAAGAAAACAGGTGATATGCAAAAGCAGTGTACAAAGGGTAGAAAGAGTAGGTTTGAAAATAAAGTACATATCTTTACAAATAGAAGGAAAACCCTTTCAAGGTATAATGGATACCGGAGCAGATAAAAGCTTTATATCCTGTAAGTGGTGGCCTGCTTCTTGGCCTGTTAATCAATCGTCACATAGCTTACAAGGATTAGGATATGAGGCTACCCCAACTATAAGTGCAAAATCCTTACAATGGAAAGATAAAGAAGGAAGGACAGGGCTTTTTCAGCCTTATGTACTCCCTTTATCTGTAAACTTATGGGGAAGAGATGTGTTGTCAACCATGAACTTTATACTAACTAATGACTATTCTCAAAAAAGCAAGGAAATGATGAAAGGAATGGGATATATACCTGGTCTAGGTCTGGGGAAAAAATTACAAGGTAGAATTTCACCAGTTAAAGCCACAGAAAAAGCAGACAAGAAAGGGCTGGTTTTTTTCTAGGGGCCGCTGAGGAGCCTTTGCCCATTCTGTGGCATACGGAGGATGCAGTGTAGGTGCCTCAGTGGCCTTTACCCTCTGAGAAGTTAAAAGCAGCTAAAGAATTAGTACAAGAACAATTAGACCTGGAACATGTGGAACCCACACAATCACCCTGGAATACCCTCTATTTTTGTTGTAAAGAAGAAGTCAGGTAAATGGAGATTGTTACATGACCTAAGAGCCATTAATACACAAATGCAAGTTATGGGTCCTGTACAAAGAGGACTCCCCCTACTCTCAGCTCTACCTAAGGATTGGAGAATTATAGTAGTAGATATTAAGGATTGTTTCTTTTCTATTTCATTAAATAAGAAAAATAAACCTAGATTTGCATTTACCTTGCCTTCTATTAATCATATGGAGCCTGATAAAAGGTACCAATGGCGGGTATTACCCCAAGGAATGGCAAATAGCCCTACAATATGTCAGTTATATGTAGGAAAAACTTTGCAACCAGTTAGGGATGGTTTCCCCTCCTTAAAAATTTGTCACTATATGGACGATATTGTAATTTGTGGACCTGAAGAAGAAAGTATACAGCAAGCTTATGGCTTGCTTAATGAAGCTTTTAAAAATAATGGCTTGATTATTGCACCAGAAAAGGTACAGCAGTCTAATGTTAGTCATTTTCTAGGAGCCACTATTACTTTACAATGTGTCACCCCACAAAAGATTAGTATAAGAAAAGATCATCTAAAGACATTAAATGATTTTCAAAAATTATTAGGAGATATAAATTGGATTAGATCTTATTTAAGGATCCCTACTTCAGAATGAAAACCTTTATTTCAAATTTTAGAAGGAGAATCACATTTTACCTCATTGAGATAATTAACACCTGAGGCTTCTGATGTTCTTAGGAAAATAGAAAAGGCGATCCAAGCAGCACAGTTAAATCGTATAAATGAGCAAGAACCTTTGTGCCTATGCATATTACGCACCATCAATTTGCCAACTGCTGTGTTATGGCAAGATGGTCCTTTAGTATGGATACATCCACATATGTCCCCTAATAAGACTATAGAGCATTATCCCACCATGGTAGCAAACATGGCCCACAAAGGGATAAAAACTTCAATTACTCACTTTGTAAGGATGCCTGATAACATAATTGTTCCTTATACTGTCAAATGCAAATATTGTGTGCTACTATAGATGAATGGGCCATTCTTAGATGCAGTTATTCTGGATTAATTGATAATCATCCGTTATTACATTTTATGTTATTACATCCAGTAATATTTCCAAAGGTAACAGCTAATACCCCTATAAATGGTATTTATTGATATTTATACAGATGGGTCCAAAACAGGAATTGGAAGTTATGTAATCAATGAAAAGGCTGTAAGGTTGCAATTTACACCAGGAGCCCCTCAATTGGTAGAATGTTTGGTGGTTTTAGAAGTTTTAAAAAAATTTCCTATGCCCATGTAGTGGCTATTCCTGGTTGTCAACTTGACAATATTTGGAATGAACTACAATCCGGAATTGGAAGGCTCACCAGTGACCCTTATCTGGAGGCTTGGAGATCCTTATCTGGATCTTGGTTTGAAGATCTTGAGCCACAGTGGCTATGGATTCCAGAAGATTGAATCTCCGAGTTTAAGGAACACACCTTTAATCTGGGCTATGCCTTTCATCTGGGATTAAAGGTGTGGTGGAACACACCTTTAATCTGGGCTACACCTTCTGCTGGAGACAATATAAGGACATTGGAAGAAGGGAGTCTAGCTCTTGTTCTTGCTCCTTCGCCTGCTTGCTGCGTGAGACTGAGTAACTGCTAGATCCTTGGACTTCCATTCACAGCTGCGACTGAACAATTGTTGGGAATTGGGCTGCCGACTGTAAGTCATCAATAAATTCCTTTACTATCTAGAGACTATCCATAAGTTCTGTGACTCTAGAGAACCCTGACTAATACAGCCCATAAGTATTATCTCTGATTTTGTTTATGTAGTTAATGCAGTTCTAGCAATAGAGACTGCCAGAAATTTTAAGCAGTCTAGTCCAGTATCTGAAATTACAAAATTGTATTTTGATGCGTGAGCATCCCTTTTATATTCAACATATTAGAGCACATACATCATTACCTGGACCTATGGTTAAGGGAAATGCAATTGCTGACTCAGCCACCAGAGACATGATTTTCCTATCACAAAGTTCTATAGAAAGTGCAAGGAATTTTCATCAACTTTACCATGTCTCTGCTTCTACATTACGACAAAAGTTTAAACTCATATGAACCGAAGCCCAAAATATTGTCCTACAGTGTGGTAAATGTGTAGAATTTATTAATGTACCTTCTGTGGGTGTTAATCCTCGCAGATTGCGACCCCTAGATGTTTGGCAAATGGATATCACGCATATCCCATCTTTTGGGAAATTACAATATGTACATGTATCCATCCATACCAGTTCTGATGTCCTACATGCCTCTCCCTTGACAGGGGAAAAAGCAGTTCATGTCATATCACTGCTTAGAGGCTTGGGCTGCATGGGGCAAGCCCCTAGTGTTAAAGACAGATAATGGTCCTGCATATACTTCTTCTAAATTTAGCCAATTTTGCAAACAAATGCAAGTAAAACATATTACTGGATTGCCCTATAATCCACAGGGCCAAGGCATCATTGAGAAAGCCCATCGCACTCTGAAACAATATTTGCAAAAACAGAAAGGGGGAATAGAGGCTATGACGCCAAAGATGGCTCTATCCCTTACAATATTTACTCTTAATTTGTAAAAATTGGATGATGCTGGAAGATCACCAGCTGAAAGGCACAAACAATGGCCTCAATCGCCCAATAAAATGGTCAAATGGAAAAATGTCCTTGATAATAAATGGTATGGCCCGGATCCTATCTTAATCAGATCCCAGGGAGCTATTTGTGTTTTTCCGCAGGGTGAAGAAAATCCACTTTGGGTCCCGACGTGACTGACAAGGACCGTGAAAGAGAAAGATGAACCCCAAGATGATCCTCCTGCTCCTGATGTTTGAGACCGGGATAAGTATACCTTTGTGGGCCATAGTAATATCATGGCCAGTACCTTTTCCAGTACATTCCAATTCTTCTACCTTGCCTTTATTTTTGCAACGGAATGTTATTTGGATGCGCCTTGTGCACGACAAACTCCTCAAGAGCCATGGGTGTATAATAGTACTAGTTTTCATTTGAATTATACACTATGCTTTGTGCATAATGTGGATAAACCTTTTACACCCTGTATATTTTTAAAGAAAAAGATTATCTCTAATTGGGCAGATCCCCTTAGCCAAAATAAGGTGAGCTCTGGAGTGTTGTTTAATGCTTTAACACAAGTTGCTCAAGGAGCACAATCAGGCTCAGGTGACGTTGAAAATAATATAACTTCACCTATAAACATCACCACTATTTTGATAAAGGGAAAGGTGACCATTCCCAAAAGATCACGATGGCCTGTTGGCAATGCCACTGCTATATGCAGCATACCTTGGTGTTATCCGGACCTCGCATTTTCCTATAGTTTTTTCACCTTGAAAATCAAAAATTTTTCCTCGGAAAGAAATAGCAAAGGGTTTTGTTTTGTCACCTCCACTAGATTTTGCTGTGATGAACGATAAAGGAAATGCTACAGGGAAAGAAAATATTTGGCCATATTACCAATGGATTTTAAGTAATGAGGCAGGTGCTAGTACCAGTTTGGCAGCCTTTGCATTGCTGACTGGAACCTTTCATGAGATATTGAATGTTTCTACCACACTTTCCAATACCTCTGCTCATTTAGATAATGTGACAACTAATAGAATTTTCAGAAATATGACTACTTCTCCAGTAGAAGTTTGTGTCAATCCTCCATTTTTCTTTATATTGGCTAAATTTCAAAATAATACAGAATGGTTAGATTGTACAAATGTCACTTGTTTTTTGACGCAATGCTGGAATGGAACCAAATTCTTAGTTTTAGTGGTACATCTACCAACCTTTGTCCCTGTGCCTGTTGAAGCAGATCCAGAGAAGTTCCCGATAATGAGTCTTATTCAGCAAAAGAGAGGTTTTGGAATCACAGTTGCCATTGTTACAGTCATTGTGGTTACCGCGGGAACTGCTATGGCCCATCAAATTAATACTGCTGATACCATAAGTCAGATAGCAGAAAAATCGTCTGAAGCATTTTTTACCCTGCAAAGGGTGGATTCTCATATCACCTCAGGGTTAATGTTAGTGAATCAGAGAGTGGATATTTTACAACATAATAAGGAACAGATGATGGATGTCAGACAAATGAGTTGTGTGGCATCCACATCGCATGTATGCATTACTCCCAATAGGTATATTAATAATTCTTTTATTAAAAGTACAGACCTATCGAATTACCTGAAGGGGAACTGGTCGCAGGACCTGGAAAGGTTGCAGACGAGGCTGCAGATACAGATCCTGAACCTTAATGGGACCAGAGTGGAACCAGTGATCCTCAAAGACTCTTGGCTCACCTCTGCTTTTTATTACTTTAAGGAATGGGTGGGAGTGATTTTGTTTGATGCTGCCATATGCTGTGGACTGGTGTTCATGCTCTGGTTGGTATGCAAATTCAGAACCCAACAAAAAACGTGATAAGGTGATTATAACTCAGGCACTTTTAGCTATTGAAAACGGCTCCTCCCCTGAAATTTGGTTATCTATGCTCAAGAATTAGTCAGCATCTGAGTTCTCTGCTCTTGCACTCCACAGCACTGAGATGAGAGAGAGACTCAATGATCATTGATCAGCCCTTGCACATCACTGAGTTTTCCTCATTGCAAGCGATAGGGTGATCATGATTTCCCCACTAACTCATTTTTTGGCTGGCCTCTTTTGCAGGGTTCACCCTAGGTCATTTAGCAGTTACTGTCACACAGCACTGTGGTATCCAGAGAAGGGCAACTTTCCACGTGCACAGTCCAACCTAAGACATGGGGCCCGGTGGCGATAGGGTTACCCTATGATGGGTAAGGCTGTGACATTAGAGGAATGACCCAAAACAGGAGCCACGGCGGATAGACATAATTGCACAGGCCTAGTCCAGCATCATTTTATTAAAACAAAAAGGGGCAGATGTGGGAAGCCACATGTGCCATTGAAGAGTGGTGCTGACTACTGCTGGCCACCACACATAAGTTTGGACAAACAACCAATGTGTACATATGAAGTAAAGTTTTTTGCAAAGACACTGCCTTGCCTGAGCATGATAATGAGGCTTTGAGAGTAAAACCAATCAGATGTGAGACATGCAAATGCGGTATGATAATGAGGCTCTGTGAGGTACAGAGAGAGAAAGTAGCCAATCAGATGAGGAACATGCAAATGAGGCTTAGTGCATAACCAATCCGGGTGTGAGACACGCCTCTCCTAGGCCTATATAAGCAGCACCAGTTCTGGGCTTGGGGTCTCTTTGCCTCTACAATCAAGCTCTCCCAATAAAAGTGTGCAGAAGGATCCTGTTGCAGCGTCGTTCTTGCTGGTTGAGTCAGGTGCGTGAAAGATGCTCTGACAGCTAGTGCAGGAATAATGGATTAACCACACCTTGAACATGAACACCGTTGTCAACAGAGTTGCCTTTCAAGGCTGGAGACAAACATAGGGAACAGTCAGTTCTAAGTACTTGTGCAGTGTAATTGCATCTCTGGACTGTTGCTCTCTGACCTCCATTCCTTTTCCATGCAGCCCTGAGCACGATAGAATTTTCTTCCTCCTTTGGTCCTCTGGCATTGATTTCTGTTCATCCCCAAGACCTGAAGGGGCCGTCATCTCCTCGCTGAATTAAAGGGTCACAGCATTAGGAAAGTTGAGAATCATTGTTTTAAAAGGACATAGAAGGAGATGCTAAGGAGGATCCAGTTTCTAGCATGGAGTGGCCCTGGAATTCAGGACCAAGGCAGTGATGGGTTTCCTTCAGGCCAAGCTAGTTTGAGAAGTCTGGGGGATATGTAGAGAGGAAAGGGCCGGATTTACAAACCTCAGCTTGAGGTCAGAAGAATGGACTGGTCACACACACCCGGGTCTACAGATTTCTTTACATTTCTGATTTTAATGTTTTTGCATGTGTATGCATATGCACTGTGCATGTGTGTTTCCATATGTATGGGCACATGTGCATGTGTGGGCAGCTCAAGGTAGACATTGGGTGTCTCCCTACCTCACTCGCCACTGTATTTTTTGAGGCCAGGTCTCCTGAACTGTAGCTTGCTGATTTCAGCTATGCTAGCCAGGCAGCTGGCCCTGAGGATGTCCTGTCTGTCTCTCAGATGCTGGGATTACAAGTAACTGCCATACCTGCCCAGCTATTACATGGTTCTAGAGGTCTGCATTCCAGTCTTCATGCCTAAACTGTGCGTGTTTTATGCACTAAGCAATTGTCTGCCCACAGCCCTGTTTAAAAAATAAAATAAAAGTTTTGATGTTTGAGTAATGACAGACCCAAGGGAAGCTGCAGCTGGGTCCATGCATCTGTCCTTCAGGTTTAGCACCTGGTCCTGTCCTGCACAGCTACAGTGACATTAAAGTCAGGGATAGGGACACTGCTACGATCCACACAGCTTAGTCATATCATGTGTGTGTGTGTGTGTGTGTGTGTGTGTGTTGTGTGCACGCGTGCACGCATGCGCTGGCACATGCATGCTGTGTGCATGGTATCTGATGCAGTTTCAGGGCATGTGTAGATCTGCGTTGTCACTGTCACTGATGGTTCTTCCTATGGTTAGAAAATTGCAGAGAAGATTCTGTGGGGAGGCGACCCTAGGGTCTCCTAATAATGAACCTTCCTGCCCCAACCTGTTCTCTGTACCCTTCCTTCCTGCCCCATCCTCGGTTTTGCATCCTTCCTTCCTACCCCATTCTCTAATCTGCACCCTTCTTTCCTGCCCCATCCTTGGCTCTGTACCTTTCTTTCCTGCCCCATCCTTGGCTCTGTACCTTTCTTTCCTGCCCCATCCTTGGCTCTGTACCTTTCTTTCCTGCCCCATCCTCGGCTCTGTACCCTTTCTTCCTGTCCCTTCCTCCTCTCTGTAACCTTTGTCCAGGCGGCTTTCGGTTCAGGCTCACTTCTGAGTACCCTCCCCCTGTTGTCCATCCTGTGGTAAATAACCAGCTGAGAAAGGACAATGGACTAGTTTCTAGGCTGCATTTACCAAAAAAAGGCTACATGTCTCAAAGGCTTTGTAGGGCCTTGCGTTAATTTTAGATTGAATCAAAGAAAATACACTTTCATGATTTGTCGATTACATTTAACAGCTGCAGGTGACACTGGAGTGACCCTGAAGTCCGTGTTATGAGGTTAAAGCATAGCTCTGTGCACAGTGACACCATTGGGGGTGCTTCTGTTTTTTTGGCTAAATTCTACACTTTGAGGAGTCTTTCCTTACTAAGACAGTCTCTGAGAAACCTAGCAAGTGAACTCCCACGGTTTCCCTCCCTCGGAGGGAAACACCCTATCTTTTTTATATCAATTTTCTGCTCCACATATTTTTGGTCACTCACTAGCATATGAATCCTTCCATCCATGAACTCTGATGTTGGACATCTGTAAACAAAAGCCCCAGACTCACCCAGTGGAAAAACAGTTCTGCAAACTGCAGAAGCAGCAATTGAGTAGTGCACCACTGCCATCTAGGGGTCACGTTTAGTGTTGCCACATATGGTGGCTCTTGAGTATTTTGGAATCCAGCCTTCTTAGTCTGTTCCTGGGCCTTCCAATGGGAACAATACAGTAAACTTCAAATGGCTCCCAGAAAAAGGAAGTCTAGTGTAGAGAAGCTGGGGGTCAAGGGAATCCTTAGATGAAGCTGACAAGGCTTCCCACACCGTTTGGAAGGGGACAGAGCCAAGCAGTGGTGACAGTATCAAGGGGCTCTGGGTCAGGCAGCACAGGGTTTGAGTCCTGAGTCTGTCCATTGTCAGGTACTGGACCTAGAACAAGCTACTTAGGCCTCTTCATTCATTCTATGAGACAGGGCATTCCTGGGGAGGCAAACATGGACTCAAATTTGAGATTCTTCTGCCTGAGCTCCTCTAGTGCTGGGATTAGAAGGGTGAACCATCATGACTGGACCACTTAAACTATTGGAGACTCCTACTGACCCTGTAATTTAATACCCAGTGGGAAACAGGACTAGTGATCTGACCCTAATTAGGCCAGCATGGACATTAAAATATGTGAACCACGAGGAACATAATAGAGACTCCAAATGGAAGGCATATATAGTTCTTACTGACTGGTAGCTAGTAAGACTAAGAAGGAGTTATGGGGGACAGGGAAGGCTACACAAATGAGGCAGAGAGACAAGGTTTTACAGGGTCAGTAGGAGTTTTCCATGCAAGGGGGAAGGGCAGTCCAGATTCAGGAACCATGTGTACAAAGGCATTTTAGTAAGAATTGCCCCTCTGTGCTGAGTGCATTTCATTGAGTTTGGCTTGGTCTAACCTCAAAGCAAATGAGGTGTGGCTGGAGAGAAGCTCAATGGTTAGAGCACTTTCCGATTCTGCTGGGATCAGAGTTTAGTTCCCAGCATCCATGTACCTGGGCTTACAACTGCCTGTAACTCGAGCTTCAGGAGATCCAATATCTTGCTCTGGGCCTTCACAGGCACCTACATGCATATATGCAAATGCATGTAGTCTCTCTCTCTCACACACATGCCCACAATTGAAGTAATAAAATACATCTTAAAAATCTACTGAGTGAAATAGAACAGGTGAGTTTGGCTAGAACTTCCAGGAGGGCTCAGCAGTCCATCTTGCTTCCAAACTTCCTCCAACCTCTCATGTCCCCACCTTGACATTCCCTCTCTGGGCTTCCTGCTACCACTGTCTCCAACACTGTCTAGCTACAAGGTTTGGTTTAGGGCAAGGTGTGGATTGGGGTTAGCTTCACCCACAGCCACAGAAGTGCAAAAGCCACATTCTGCAAGTTTCACAAAGACTTTGGCCCTTTTGGGTGGTGCTTCCTTCACGTGCTTGAATGGCCCTGGCTTCCTGACAGGAAGTTCATCTTTAGATTTGAAAATGGACTGTGGGATTGTAATCTTAGGGGTGAGTTGGTAGTATCCCTAAGGCTATGAAAGCTGATTAGCACCTTCACTTCCAACAAGACATCCTGTAGGTGTTCTGGGCTCCCATGGAGAAGGCTAGCTCAGGGTTTGGTCACAAGACAGCTTCTTCCTTGAATAAGTTCTTCCTTTTCTTTTTAAAGGTGTATCTAAATTTATTTCACAGGCATTGGTGTTTTGCTTGTATGTATGTCTGTGTGAGGGTGCCAGATCACCTGGAACAGGAGTTACAGACAGTCTTGAGCTGATATGTGGGTGCTAGGGAATTGAACTCAAGGCCTCTGGAAGTGCCACCAGTACTCTTAACCACCAAGTCCTAATAAGTACTTTCTATGACAATTGTCAGATTTTGTTTTTGAGATGGGGTCTCACTATGGAAACCTGGCTGGACTCAAACTCAGTATGTAGCTAGGAATGGCCTTGGACTCCTGATGCCATTGTCAGGTCCCCAGACTGCTGGGGTTGTAAACACAGGTGGAGGCCAGAGGACAACTTAGGGGAGTCGGTTCTTCCCTTTCACCTTGTGGGTCTGGGAGATCAGACTTGGTCTCTGCTCTTGGATTTTTGATCTGAGATCTCACTATGGAGTCCAGGTTGTCCTAGAACTCATGACTTTCCTGCCTCAGCCGCCCCATTTCTGAGCTCTTATTTCTACTCCTCACTGTACTCTCACATCTTGTGTGTCTTTGGATTCTCCATTTGAAAAGACTACCAAGGCTGGAGAGATGGCTCAGTGATTAAGTGCACTGACTGTTCTTCCAAAGGTCCTGAGTTCAAATCCCAGAAACCACATGGTGGCAGAGAGAGAGAGAGACAGACAGAGAGACAGAGAGACAGAGAGAGAGAGAGAGAGGGAGAGAAGTCTTATAACTGGGCAGACACATCCATCCATCCCCTTATTCCCCATTATTTGAATAAGTGATCCTGAGCATGCTGGATGACATTAGCCAGGGCACATTCCCTGTTTGGTCCTGAGGGACTGTTTCTGTTCAATATCTAAAACAACTTCTAGCCAACAGAATAGGAGGGCCAATGGCCTTTCTGTGTGTGGAGCCCACTGAGTCGGGAAAGGCTGGCATGGACTCCTATCTGACTAAATTCTTGGCTGTTCCATACATTCAAGGACTTTCCCAATGTCTACCACTTACCTGCTTCATTCCCACACTCACTAGAGAGTGAACCATGAACAGGGTGCTTGTGACAACACAGGAAACTCACAGACCTTGGTTTATTTGATCATTTTAATATGCCAGGTCAATGGAAAGGAAGGACAGAGCACACAGGAACACCTGTATTTGCAGGACGGAGGGCAGATGTCCACAGCCTTGGGCATGCATGTATCTCCTGTGTAATTAGGCAAATAAATACTTAAATACCACAGCACAGCCAGACTTGGGGGTGGGGAGAATCACAGGCCACAGGGGACCATGCTTTAAAGGCAGTCAGAGGCTTTAAATACAGGGGCTGAAACTTCTCACTTTATACAAAACTTATATATTAAAAGTAAGGATACCGCAGTATATACATGCAAGCAGCTTTGGTCGGAGAAAATGAACAAGGGAGGTGGAGCCATGCACAGGAAGGGCTTGCCTGTCTGCTTTCCATCTTCTTCATCCTCACAAAGTCAGCTGGGATCATAGAATAAATCAGCTGGTCTCGGTAAGATACTGAAAAGTCCTGTCTGGTGTCCTTAAGGGCCTCCAGGCCCTCTGTGGGCAGGGAAGAAGCCCTACAGCCCAGAACACTTGAAACCTTGGAAGGAACCAGCCTGGACTGGATGGGGAGGGACATCTATTGGATCAGACAGAGGAGGGAGCTGCATCCAGCCAGACCAGGTGAGTGTGTTTTGCTGCCTGGACCCAGATCCCGAGAGAGCAGGAGAAATCACGGAGAAAACCACTGTATCAAGCAAAGCTGAAGATGGCAGGTCAAGCCTGTGTTTCTCACAACTGTGTAAAAGCCCATTCCCCTCAGAACTGGCTAGCACTGCTGGTATCACACTGCAGCAACCGGACAATGGATGGGTCACTCTTGGCACCTTTGTTGAATTCTTCCAGGGACATTTTGCCTGAGGAATGGAAGAGGGAGACTTAGGATTAGCCAGTCCTCTGGTTAAAGTCTGGAACCCTCTAGAAAATGGATAATGTCCAGTCTCTTCTCTCTCTCTCTCTCCATGTCTCTCTACCTTTCTCCCTCATTTCCTCCCTTTTATTTTGTTTATTGAAACAAGGTTTCTCTGTGTAACAGCCCTGGCTGTTCTAGAACTCACTTTTTAGACCAGGTTGCCTTGAACTCCCAGAGAGCCTCCTGTCTTCTATGAGCTCCCATTAAAGACATGTGCCACTATGCCTGACCAGAGGGTAATTTCTTAACAAGTGATTGATGGAGGAGGGCCCAGCCCATTGTAGGTGGTACAACCCTGGTCTAGTGATTCTGAGTTCTATAAGAAAGAAGGCTGAGCAAGCCATGGGGAGCAAGCCAATAAGTAGCAACCCTTTCATGGTCTCTGTATCAGCTCCTGCCTTCAGGTTGCTGCCCTGTTTGAGTCCTGCCCTCACTGCTTTTGATGATGAACTGTTATGTGGAAACTGTGAGTGAATAAACCCTTTTCTCCCCAAGTTGCTTGTGGCCATGGTGTGTCATCAGAGCAATGGAAACCCTAACTCAGACAACATGGATGAAGCCTACAGATCAGAAGGTCTACTGACAATGCCCATGGTTATAGAGCCCTAGGAAGGGTGCAGGATGTAGGCTAGGAGTACTGAATTGTAGTCTCCCTCCCTCAATCAGAGCTGAATCAATTGGGCCGGAAAAGGGCAGGCCTGCATAGGGCAGAGGGTATATCCCAAACAGCTCTGTGCCATCAACAGAATCACAGGCTCATCTACTCCCCTCTCCCCACCCCCATCCCATCCCCTCTCCCAGTCCCCTCCTTCCTCCCCACCTGCTCAATCCTGCCATGTTTCCTACCATCTTTGTTTGTGTCCATCTGCCTGAAGATCTTGTCTGTTCGCTTTTCGGGCATGGACCCGTCCTCGGGCATCTTCATCATGGAGGACACCATCTTGTAGATGGCCTGCAAAGGGGCATCTGTGAGTGTGCTCTGGAGGATGGAGGGTGGGTTATGCTAACCAAGGAGCATGGACAGGGCAGAGTCAGGACCCTTCTCTCATCAGAACAAGTTTCAAAGACAAAGTGCTGGGCAAAGGGAGCCAGGAAAGTTTAAGTGACGTTCAAGAGCACAGGATACAGCTGGGGCGTGTAAGGATGGAGGGCTCCTTGGTTCGGAGTAGAGGGGAGGTTGTGGGGCAAAGCGTCTGTCTAAAAGGAGGTTCTTTGGTGGGGAGCTGGGAAATCCTGGAGGGAAGATCAAAGGGGAAATACATTGAGCCCTGCCTACACATGGGTCCTGAATCTGCAGATCCAACAAGTACAGGTGGGAAATATTCTAGAAAATGAAACTGGAGGTACACAGACAGTTTCTTGTTATTTCCCAAATAATACAAATTATTATTAACATCTATAGCCATTATCTTAGGCACTGTATATAACTACTTTACTTATTTCATAGATGTATGTAATTATTTATTGGGGGAGGTGATCTCAGGTAGAATTCAGAGGACAACTTGTGGAAGCTGGTTCTCTTTTCCTACCATGTGGGTCTTAGGGATTGAACCCAGGCTGCTAGGCTTGGAAGCAAGCACCTTTCCCCACAGAGTCAGATCACTGGACCAAATACAGAGATGGTTTAGAGCATGGAGCGGGAAGGATGCAGGGTGCACATAAGCATTGCTCCTGTGAAGAACTGACTGCTGACTCATCCTTTACTGTGTCGTTCTGATTTCTATAGGAAGTCCTATAGACAGCTATGTGTGTGTATGTTGTACATGTGTGTGCAGATGAACACCCACCTGGGCAGAGGCCAAACAGGAATACTGGTGTTCACAGTATTCCCTTTTCTCTCTCACTGAACCCGGCTGGGGCCTACCATTTTAGCTAGGCTGCCTGCTCAGCAAGCTTCTGGGACTCACTTGTCCCCTAGTTCTAGGGTTTCGGGCATGCTCAGCCACTTCTGACTATTCCGTGGGTGTTGGGATCAGAACTCAGGTCCTCATGCTGGGTATCATGTGTTCTTCCCCACTGAGCCATTTTCCCAGTTCTTGCTTTGACAATTCTTAATCACATATCTGAGCCTCAGATCTCATTAGAGGTTTTTTTGTTTTGTTTTGTTTTGTCTTGTTTTGTTTAAAAAAAAAAAGACATGTTTTATAGAATTGTGTAAATAAACCTGATGGATGAGCTCAGCTGGGGCCTGATGTCCAGCAAGCAATCGATAGATGCTTGGCTTTTATCATTACTCTCTGCAAAGACAGGCAGTCCTTTAGTACACCAGGTAGCAAGTGGGCAGAGGAATGACCTGGTGTATGGGGTCGGGGATGGGGGTCCTGGATCCCTGCACTCCCCATGCTCCAGGCCCTGTCAAGTGCAGGTACCTGCACTAAATCCAGCATTTCACTGCAGCTGATGTAGCCATTATTGCTGTCTAGGTCGGACATGCTAAGGCCCACTTCAGCTTCTATTCCAGCTTTTCCCGAGAGGTCATGCTCAGAGCAATGATGAACACTCGGAAGTCGATGGTGCTGTTGCTGTTGGTGTCAAAGGTGTGGAAGACATGTTCAGCGAACTTGGAGGCGTCTCTGTAGGGGAAAAAGTTGGCCTAGATCTTGAAATTGTCCACAGTCAGGTGGCCAGTGGGACAGTCATTGAGGAAGCCCTTGTATCACTCCTGAAGCTCATGGTTGGTGAACTCCCTGTGTTTCCGCAGGTCCTCCAGCACCTCAGGACACAGCTTGCTGTTCTGCTTGCCCATGGCATCTGGCAGTGGAGAAAAAACCTGCAAGGCCAAGACACAAGGTGAGCTGTGGATACCTGAAACCCCAAGTCTGGCTTCCTATCACACCCTACCACCATCCTGGCTAAGCAATATCCTCTGTATGTTCAGTGCCATCTATTACAGCAGTGGTTCTCAGCCTTCCTAAAGCTGCAACCCCTTAATACAGTTCCTCATATTGTGGTGAACACCCAGCTATAAAGTCATTTTCGTTGCTACTTCATATCTGTAATTTTGCTATGGTTATGAATCATAATGTAAATATGTGATATGCAGGAGGGTCTTAGGTGACTCCCTGTGAAAGGGTCATTCCGTCCTCAAAGGGGTTATGATAACACAGGTTGAGATCTCCTGGCCCAGAAGAACTCTAGACCATGATAGTGCAAGCTCTGACTTTTAGCATTTCCAGGATGGCTCTCCTCAGGAGGTACAAAATGGTTCTATATTACATGGCAAAACCCAGAACACTCTAGGAAAGACAGAAAGAATATCTTTCTATGGCTAAATACAGTCTACTTCGAGCATGCATGCAGAATCATGGTAAAAGGGACAGGGAGAGGCAAGCTAAAATCAGTGGAATGAAGCTTTGTCAAATGTCCTGTAAGGGTTAAACAAGAGTCAGGATCGAGACAAACCCCTCAGCTCATCAGCTTGGGGCAAAGGGGTCTCATGGACCCAATGCTGACTCTTCGCTTTGAACAGCTAGTTCTTTTTCTCGTGGGGGACCCGGTGTGTGTGTTTGTTTCCTTGTCACAGATATATTTGCTGATGCTGCATAGTAAATAAATCATTCCTGCATAGGCAGATGTTAGTGGTTCACATTCCTACCTAACACAGCTAGGGTAAATTTATAACTAGGTTGACACCCATCCTGAGTGGACTCAGGGGTGATACCAGAGAACAGGAACATGGCTTTGGCCCTTCAAAGTTCAACTTCATTTGTCAGCAACCCTAATTTTATAAATGACATTCAAAAACCCAATTCTTATCTGTTTGAAGCTGTTGCAGAGTGGCAGTTACAGAGTTGCAGTTGCAGAGTGGCAGTTGCAGAGTGGCAGTTGGCTACTGCTGGCCACCACACATACATAGGCAGTAAAGGTTCTTTTGCCAAGGTGAGGTTTTGAGAATTGACAAAAGTTAACCAATCAGATGAGAGACAAGTTAACCAATCAGATGAGAGAGAACGCCTGTCCTAGGCCTATAAAAGCAGCACCAGTTCTGGGCTCGAGGTCTTTTCGCCTCTACAATCAAGCTCTCCCAATAAATGTGTGCAGAAGGATCCTGTTGCAGCGTTGTTCTTCCTGGCCAGTTGAGCGCGCGCAAGACTTATCCAGATTTCTGGGTTAATCTGGGTAAGTAGGGTTTCATGGGGACCCAGGTATTAAAGCTTTGAAGCATGTTGACAAGAGGCTTCTAGACCCCCCAAGACCTCCCTATCCCCCTCCACATAATATTGGGAGAAGTTACCAGCACATGCCATGCTGTTTTAACTCTAGAAGAGACACCTGGGAACCTTATGGGAATCCCCACTCTTTATTATGCCTCTGAGATATTGTTCTGCCAGGGAGATCTACAATTGGCATCAATTGGTCGGTGAATGTCGATGTGAATGTTAACAGCTGAAACAGCCCCCATGGAAATTCAGGACTGTGCTTCATTGGCCAGCACACCCCACTGCAGTCTCCCACAATGCCCAAGTGTGAGATCCTGCAGTGATTGGCCACTGGACATTAATGCTCGTTCACTTCCCTACCTCAGTTTTGGTTTCTTTCTTTCACAGTAACACACATGCAATAGCTCTGTTATTTTTGAAATGTGTAGAAGAACTAGTGAGGGTGAGTCTCCTCTACCCAAGTCCCAAAGGAAACCACTCTGAACTGCTCAGAGCCTTATGAATTCTAAGCACTAGGTGCTGGATCCTGTTAAGGAAGATGAAACATGCACTCAGTATTACCTGCTACCTCCCCTGTCTTCTTCACCTCTTTCCCAGGCTGTTAACGATCTATGTACATATTTTATTTACTTATCTAGATGACTAGGAGATATTTAATGTTCCTTGTCCAAAACAGACATATGGCTATTGCCTTTCAAAGCACACATTTACTTATCTAAACACGTCCTCCCCTGTACAAACAACCAACTCAAATGTCCACAGTATCTTGATCAGAAATAATCATCAAGTCAGGTAGCTGGGTGCCACATATTTGTAATTCCAGAATCGGAGGGTGAGGGCAGCAGGATCAGGAGTTTAAGGTCATCTGTGACTATATAACAAGTTCATGGCCAGCCTGAGCTACATGAGACCTTGTCTAAAAAAGTTATATTAAAAGAAAGAGAACAGGAAGACCAGTAGTAGTGCATGCCTTTAACCCCAGCACGCAGTGACAGTGCAGACAGATAGGAGTTCAAGGAAGGCTACCCTGGGCTACAGAGCAAGTTGTAGGATAGCCAGGACTACACAGAGAAGCCCTGGCTCTTTCTCAGAGACATACACACAAACCCCCCCCCCACACACACACAAACACACAGAGAGACAGACAGAGAGAGACAGAGACAGAGACAGAGAGAGATCTACAAATGGAAGAAGATTATGCACAAGGGCATGTGGCCATTGCTGCCATCTGTGAGAACTGGTCACATGGGTTTGTGAGTGGAGGCCTCCTGTGGAAGAACCTACTGGAAAGGTAAAGTTGACTGAAGTGGGGAATTGGCTGGATGGACAGGTATCTTGTAGGACCTTTTGTCATGTTTTCCTTTGAAATTTTGTTTATTTGTTTTCTGAGATAGGGTCTCATGTAGCTCAGGCTGGCTTCAAACTTACTATGTAGCTGAGGACGACTTGCACCCTTACCTTCCTGCCTCCCCTGTCTAGCAGTCACAGGTGTGAGCCACAATGACTGGCTCATTTGCAGGTTTTTTATTTTGTGTTGTTGTTGTTGTTGTTATTTATTTATTTATTTATTTTTGGTTTTTGAGACAGGGTTTCATTGTATAATTCTGGCTCCTGGAACTAACTTTGTAGACCAAGCTGGCCTTGAACTCAGAAATCCCCCTGACTCTGCCTCCCGAGTGCTGGGATTAAAGGTCATTTGCAGTTTTAAGTTGTCAAAATGTGTCCATGTGTTCTTTTCTTTTTTTCTCTTTCAAAGCTTTAAGAATATTTTCTTATATAGTTTGTTACAAATGTTTTTCTTCTTATATAATACATTGTGAGGTTGCCTGGTACCTGCAGAGGACTGAATAGTATGTCAGATCCCTGGAACTGGAGTTACACATGTTGTGAGCCACCATGTGGGTGTAGGGAACAAGACTGAACTGGGGTCCTCTGCAAGAACAGCAAGATCCTCTCTCCAGGATCCCAGTCCCCTTAGCTTTTATTTTCTACTCAAAGAAGAAGCATCCCCAAATCACAGTGTCCCAGCCTCTATCTCTTGACTGGTGGCATGTCTAAGAACCTCCGAGTTGATAGAACACTATAGGCTAAGCCCTGTCTGGGCGGGGCTTCAGGAACAAGAAATAGAGACAGAGCCTTGATGCTGGCACATGGCTCTAATCCCAGCAGTCAGAAGGCAGAGGCAGCCAGAAAACTTTGAGCTCCATGCAAGCCTGGTTTACAGAGAGCGGACCCTGTCTCGAAAAAAACAACAACAACAACAACAACAACAACAAAAAAACAACTGAAACACAGAACTAAGGTCCTGGAGGACCTGCATAGAAGGGCGCAGGCTCTCTTAAGTCCCCCAGTGATGGCTGACTGCCAGATCCTCTGTTTTCTTGTTACGCTCACTTCCTACCTCACAGCCTTGCTTCTACCAAGGTTTAGGGTCCTCTTTCCTTATCACCTACAGCCTGGGCTTCAACCATGAGTCAGCCAACCTCTCCCTTGCTCACTGGACATTGAGCTTGACAGGGTAGCCAGTACTTGCTGGAAGTACCCCCAGAAGCTACCTACATCCACCTCAGAACAGGAGCACCTAATACCAACTTCTCCATCCACAGAGAGTCTGCTGTAAGAGGACAAATGTGACTGCTGGTGGCTGAGGGGTCACCACAGGCCTAGGATAAGCATACAGATGAGCTGCTTTCCATGGAGCCCATGACCCAGGGCTCTAATCCACACCCCAACATAGAGAAAGACCATATCATGACTCTTTGGGAAGGGATAGAAATGCCCTAGTTTTATTGTAGGTAATTCATTTTGGAAACTCAATTAACCAGACACATGTAAAATTGAAGCCACCCTGGGAACACAGAAGTGGAGGTAAGAATAGGGCAGCCAACAGTGGGAGGGTGGTACACCTGGTGATGTTTGGTCCAAAGAATCCCTTAGTGGAGCAGGACAAGAGGTGCAAAAAGAGATATCTGGGGATAATCCAGGAATATTGATGGGGAAGGAAGGGAGGAAGGAAGGAAGGAAGGAAGGAAGGAAGGAAGGAAGGAAGGAAGGAAAGGAAGGAAGGAAGGAAGGAAGGAAGAAGGAAGGAAGGAAGAAGGGAAAAAGGGAGAAAAGAAGGAAGGAAAAAAGGAAGGAGGAAGGAAGGAGGAAGGAGGCAATGAAGAAGGAAGGAAGAAGGGAGGAAGGAAGGAAGGAAGGAAGGAAGGAAGGAAGGAAAGGAAGGAAGAAAGGGAGAGGAAAAAGGGGGGCAGGGGAGGGAGAAGGGAACTGGAGAACCTAGAGGAAGGAAAAATGAGCTGAGCCCAGGAGGTGGCTACTAGGATGTTACCGTCAGAGGCAGGCCCTCGGGAGGCCCTCAGGCAGGAGAAAAAACTGTGAAAAAAGGTGAGCAGGAGACCCCAGAAATGAGGCCAGAGTTTGGGGTGGTAGGAGGTGAAAGGTAGAGAAGCCAGGTTGGACCAATCTGTGAGGGGAGGGTGTCCCCTGCTCAAATACTAGTATTGGAGAGAAAAGACCTAGACCCGGTGAAGCCATGTAGTTCCAAGGCCCTCACCACTGAACCATTCACACAGGGAATCTTACAACGTGTCTCTGGCCTGGAGTCCACTTAGAAATGTCACCCAATAAATACATTGTGCTAACCAGAGAACTGACCATCAGAGAACTGCAGAACCTCTCCTAAGTGAGCCAGGACCTGACTCCAGGATACCTGGCTATGGGATTGTGCTGGTATGACAGTCCCAGAGAGGGCAATGTGGAAACAGCTACACTGCCACCCCAGCCTGCCCTGTGCTTGTGGCTCCTCTTCATGATCAACAGCCCTGCACCACACAGCCTTGCCACAGACCCTTGGTTTCCAGCTCACGCATGCAGCATCCACTCACCTCACTGAACACATCACTGCTGTGTCTGTGATTTATCATCTAACAGATGCTAGTAAAATGCCAAACTCCTTGTACCTGCTCTGCAGATATCTGCCAGGAGGAGGCTGCAGTGCAGACAGCCTTGGAGGTGTTGGAAGAGAGGCTTCATTTCCCTTATTTCTCATTCCCTTCCCAATGGCTTGAAGATCTGCTCCTTACCAAATATTTCAGAGGAGGGAGCTCCAGAACACAGGGCTGTGCCTCTGCCCATCCTTTGCCTCCTCCCTGGTATCAGGCTGCTAATTAGAATTCATGCTTTGCATTGGTTTAGGACATTCTTGCTGTTGTGGTTATAGTACACACACACACACACACACACACACACACACACACACACACACACACACACAGATGGCCTTGTTCCCAGGATGTACTAATACTATTTGGAGGCAGGAAGAACTTTGACATAGCTCACATCCAAGCAGATCCCAAGTGACCCTCTTTGGATGCAAAGAACAAGGCGTAAGCATCAGGAGGATGGAGACAACCCAGGAGCCTTCAATCCATGTTTCAGGGCTATCCCTGAGGCGTTGAGGATTCATGGGATGTAGAAAAGGGAAAAGGAAGGGTCTGAGCCTCAGGACCTGGTTCTGAGGATCAATGGCTTGAAGATCTGCTCCTGCATGCAATGTCATTTAAAGAAAGGGTGGTGACAATAGGAATGTGTCTGGCCATCTTAAGCACCTGGGACCAATGGCACAAGCAGTATGAGATAAGGAGGAAGAGAGGGTAGGATTGGCCCTTTTCTGAAACTCCAGTAAAGAAGGACTCTATGTAAAGAAGCCTCAGTCCTGGAGGGACTCCATGGAGCATAGTCCTCCTGCCATGCCATGTTCCACTACACCCAGATGGGAAAACACACCTTTACAATGCTAAGTGCTGCTGAGACTCTTGAATATCCAGCAGCTAGCCCTGAGCCATAGGAACTCTCAGCCAGTCCATTCAGTGACAGTGACCCGACCCCCCCGCCCCATCCACTCCAAAGGGGACAAGGATTCAGTACAGACGCTTGGGATAGAGGACCAACAGTCATAGAGCAAGCTAGCCAAATAACCCTCCAAGAAGGACAAGAAAGCAGATTCCCAGCAGCAGAAAGCCCCCCACCCCGACCTTAGCCTCTTTCTTGACAGATACACCCCATCAACTGGGAGAGTGGATCACCAGAGAAGCCCATACTTGAGCAGGCAGTCAGGACCTTTTCCCAGTGTTTTCCAGTCTCTTGGGTTCGTGAAGTATAGATGCTTGAGTCATGCTGGATTGAGGTCCCTACTCGCGAGTGCCCTGCTCTACAATGGCACATTCCTAGGCAGGAGAACTAGGTGCTCTGGCAAAGAAGATGGAATTTAGAGTCAAAAATGTAGGCCCAGAGGGGATGGTGGAAGATGACAGAGCCTCCAGGGAGTGGTAAGCAGTCTCACGTGTCTCACCTAGGAGTTAGTAGAATGAGTCCCATTGAGAAAGAAAAGACCTAAGTTAGAGCTGGGCTCTGTCCTTTGGGTTTTGATCTATCCTGGGCCCCTTCCCTGCTGAGAGGCAATAAGTTTCCAAGGTGTGTTTAGCTGGTACCCAAAAAAGCTGCTGAACAATAAAGTGGTTGTCAAAGCCATGATCTCTTAATGCTCACTTTCATGAACCTGCTAAGTGGAGCCCACAAATGCTGGCAGCCTCACAGATGCTTCCTGGCACTTGCCCATAGATGCCTTTCAGAGACCTGGATAAAAAAAATTAATATGAGGGACCTCATTTTAGCTCTCCTGGAGGCACTGAGACAGCAGCAAAGATGTGTGACGGGCTCAGTGGTACACACCCCGTTACCCCTCTGTCATTCATTAAGCAACCGAGCCAGCCTTAGTGATGTCTAGGGGAAACAACCTGACCAAAAAAAAGGAATGCTTATACAGCTACAGAAAAATCACTGTGTGCTCCCCTGAAGAAATACCTACCTAGCACTGGCCATGAAACTAACCCAGGCTTCATTGATCAGACAGCCCTACTTTCATCTTTTTAGGGGGAGGAATGAAGGTCCCTGGATCACACAGCCACCTCCCACTTGTTTAAAGCACTTCACATTCTAGCAGGGATTAGATCTGACAGACAACAGCCTTGGAGATCAGGACATGTGACTTCACAGTAATGGGAATTGGGGGAGGGAGCTAACAGCTCCTACCCCTTCTCCCAGGGTCTGTTATGCTCTTATTGTCCTTAGCACACTGAATTGTAAATTAAGGAAAGAGCAAACAAGTAGCTGGGAAACTCTGTGGAAATATTTAACCCGAGCTTGGTACTGCGAGTAAAGAGCTTTGCTAACAGCACAGTTGTGCTGTCACTGGGAAAGGCCCTTGGGAGCTCCAATGTCCCATTAACCACAGCTCAGTGCTGGCTAGGAACAAGCATGGTACAGTTCAGCCCACCACGCAGCAATCTCATCAGTCAGACTGCCAAACCTCAAGGACTGCTAGACATAGACCCTGGAGGGAAGGTGGTGGGAGAGGTGGGTACCAAATCCCTAGGAAGTCCTGGACTCAGGAGAGACTGGGTGCATCCTCTGTGAAGTTGAACTTCAACAGACCATCTGCAATTGGATGGTGGAGAGCCTGTTCCATGCCAGGTGGAACAGAAGATGGCAGGGGGAAATCAGCCTCAACTGTGCTCTTCCTTATGGTGACCAGCAGAATATTGTTCCTCGTCCTCATCCTCATCCTCGACTTCCTTGTCCTTGTCCTTGTCCTCGTCTTCGTCCTCCCCATCATCCTCCTCCATCCGCTGTAGGTGAAACTCAAACAGCCTTAGCCTCCACTTGAGTGCAGCCCTCTGCAGAATGGCCATCAGCTGCAGGAGATGCACCTGGAGCCACACAAGCTGCACTGAGTCTGCACGGACACTAGAGGGCCCAGGCTGGCAGATTCCCTAGCCCTCAGCACACACCCCTTTCAATTTCTAAACTAGGCAAGAAAGCATAGTAGGTCTAAACCAGAGCTTCTCAATGGGTGGGTCCCAATTCCTTGGGGATTGCAGGACTCTTCATAGGGGTTGCCTAAAACTATCAGAAAGCACATATCTATATTATGATTTGTAACGATAAAAAACTTACAGTTATGAAGTAGCAAAAAACTAATATTTTGGTTGGGGTGACCATGACATGAGGAAGTGTATTAAAGGGTCACAGCATTAGAAGTTTGAGAACCAATAGTCCAAACTAAGTAAGTCCTTAGGGTAAAATACACAGTTATTGGGCCCGTTTAGAATACAATGGGTTAAATCCAACAGGCTGTGGACATTGTTCACCCCGTTTCTCTTTCCTCGTTCCATGTGGTTGTAGGAAAATCTCATATTATATATGAATGTCATCCTATTTCTTGGACAGCGCTGGGCAGTACCAAGGACTCTGGACCTGATACCACCACACAGGGATCCTATTTACAGCAGTTAGCATCCTATGGCATCCGATGATCACTTTACTCACTGATACCAGGAGTGCGAGACAATGTGTTCTCATCCCACAGTCCTCCTCAGATCTACAGACCTATCCTGCAGGACTATTGTACCTCTCTGGAGAAGCCAGCTATAAGGTACCAGAAGCCTGAGTCCAGCCAGGGAGGCAGAAGGCTACAGTGAGAGAGGTACCCTCCTCTTCTGAGTGGGACAACAACCAGCCACCCAGTGAGATCTATGAGAGGGAGACTAGAGTGTTACTGCAATCTCAGCCTGCCATCTGAACCATAGATCCCATGTCAAGGTACTAGTCACTGCAAAACCATCCTGACTCCCAAGCCACATTCCAGGAGCGCACACTCCCAATTCCCCAGAGCCTCAATGACTGTTTAAAAAAAAGGTACCAGAGCCATTGAAATGCCTCCCTGGGTAAAGGCACCAGGCCCTAAGCCTGGTGACTTGAATTTAAGCCTGAGAACTCACACACACACACACCCTCATGCACACACACATGCACCCTTATGCACACACACACATGCACCCTTATGCACACACACACATGCACCCTCATGCACGCACACCCTCACGCACACACACATGCACCCTCATGCACACACACATGCACCCTCATGCACAAACATGCACCCTCATGCACACACACATGCACCCTCATGCACACACGCACATGCACCCTTATACACATACACAAACGCATGCTTTCCCATGCAGGATACAGAGGTCAACATGAGAATGTTTTTTCCTTCTTTTCGCTTTCTTTACTCTGTACTTCTCCCAAGACAGGGTTTCTCTGTGTAGCCCTGGCTATCCTGGAACTTGCTCTGTAGACCAGGCTGGCCTCAAACTCACAGAGACCCACCTGCCTCTGCTTCACGAATGCTGTGATTGAAGTTGTGTGCTGTCACTGCCCAGCTATCTTTTTTGCTTTAAAAACGATTTTTAAATTTCTATTCACATGTATGTCTGTGTGTATATATGCTTAGAAAGGCGGGAAGAAGTCAGGGTTCTGGAAATGAAGTTACTGGTGTCTCACAGAGCCAGATGTGGGTGCTGTGAACTGAATTCAGGTCCTCTGAAACAGTAGTAGTTGTTTGTAAGCACAAAGACAGGTCTACAGGCCTCAGAGTCCTGCCCCTGTTTCTGAGTCAGGGCCTCGCTCTGAACCCAGAGAGTACTATTCACCATTTTGTCTAGACTAGCTGGCCAGATCAACCCTAGAATTGGTTTCTATTGTCTCTATCCCACAGGGCCAAGGTCACAGCAAACAAGGACATATGTGGCGCTTTGCACAAGTGCTGGGGATCTGAACCCAGGTCCTTATGCTTACACACAGGGAGCACTCCACCTCTCAGACTGTGGGGTCCTGCATTTCTGTATTTAATAGTTTGCCACCGTGAACCCCCACAGTGGCCCAAAACAAGGCAGGGCACAGACACTGTTTATAACTGTGAGTCAGGGCTGCATGACATTTCAAAGGGTCAGCATGAGACCCAAGAGACTCATCCTATCCTGGAGTCAAATACTTTGTGACCTCCAGGGTTAGGGACTCAGGAAGGAATGTGAGGGATGTGGGTGAATTAGTCTTCTAGAAAGCTCCATTCTGGCACAATAGTGACAGTAGAATAGAAACTCAGGAATGTGTCACACTAGGGGGTGTTCTCTTGCAGGAAGCTGATGTCCCTCCATTTGGACAGCAATCCAGCTATGGGGTCCCAAGTAAGGTTTCTTGTTCTTCCCAAGAGGTCATTATCATCAAAGATGCTCATCACCAGACCAGACCTTTTACAGGCCCCTGCTTCTGTATGGGACCAGCAGGACATCTGGGCAGCTAGTTCCCTGCGGTGGAGGAGGGGAAAGCAAAAAGCATTGTGTGGGTGAGTGCCAGGGCCAGAGCTAAGGAGAACGCACTGCCCTGCAGCACACAACAGCTGCCCAATGAGGAAGTGATAGTATCCCCACAGGGACAGAGGTTGGCCAGCTAACATGGAGCACAACCAAGATGACCAACCCAAGCAGACTAGGAACTGGCAATGGGGATAGCTGGAAAGACATGAAAGGCAGGTCAGATCCAGGCCCTCACGTTCCTCACCTAATGTCCAGCTTTATTGAAACCTTAGGGAATTAGCAAGTCAAAATATCAGGATACAATCGATGCTTGACTATACAGTAGAAGCTCAAGGCTGAGCCAGAGGGACAGACACCTGTGTTATACAGTCTTCTTCTTGTGGGCTGAGTCCACACCCTTTGGTTTTGAGACAGGGTCTCGTGTATCCCAGGCTGGACACTGAACTCCTTATGTAAAGGACGATGACCTTGAACTCCTGATCCTCCTGCCTCGATTTCCCAAGGGCTGAGGTTAGAGCCATGCACCACGGCATGCATTTTGTGGTGCACTTAGGGATAGACTTTAGACTTTGGTGAATCTTAGGCAAGCATTCTACCAACAGTCATAACTAACTCCAGACTATCCTCCCTCCTCTCCCTCCCCCTCCTGTTTTCATGTGACACAGTCTTTTTTGTTTGTTTGTTTCTGTGTAACCCTGGCTGTCCTGAAACTTGCTCTGTAGACCAGGCTGGCTTGGAACTCACACAGATCCATCTACCTCTGCCTCATGAGTACTGGGATTAAAGGAGAGCCTTACCACCATCTGTCTATGATAGTCTTTCTATTTAGCCCAGGCCAGCCTTTAACTCAAGACACTCCTCAGTCTATTGAAATTACTGGGCACAGCACACCTTAAGTGCTCTTTTGAAGGATATGTAAGACATTGCTGCAAGCAGGAGAGGGCAGAGGCCTCCAATTCGTTCCCCCAGTCCCTCTACAGATGGACGTCTTGTGCAGTCAGTCCTGGTGGGATGGAGTCAGAATAGGCTTCTCTGCCTTGCTGCTCAGCACCCAGGCTCAGGTTGGCACGTTGTCCCAGGGTGGATGCAACAGGTTGCTTGGGGTCCCTGAGCCAGCTATGGAATGACTCACACATGGGCTCCTGATTGGCTGGGATGACAGTTCATATCAACTGTGTTCTGATGCTGCAGGCCAAGAAGCCAGCCATGGCCTTTCCCCAGTAGCCAGGGGAATGGCACGGGGCCTCTAGGACTGGTTCTGCATGGTCAATCACTCAGGCTGCCCTGGCCAGTGGCCAGCACCCAACACTCCTGGGAGGGTCCAGCAGTAACCCAGGGGTGCTGAGCCAGGCCTAGCATAGGGCAGGGTAGAATATCTCTCATTGCTCCTGACTGAGCCTATGTGTGTCCCTCTCTAAAAGGAGCTGCAGTTTACTATGTAAGGCTGTTATGTGACAAGCAGATTTGGTGGTCCCTGGGTCAATCCCTGCCTACAGCCTTCCCTTCTAGCCTTATGTTCTTGCTACCTTGATTTCTCTGTGTCCTGTCTCCTTAGCTGTAAACCAAGAGTGAAGGTCCCTGTGTGTGGAGTTTACAGCCTATTTCTATGAAAGGAAGGGAAACAGAAGCTATGAGGAGACAGAGACAAACTGAACCACCAGGCAAATGCTCGGTGGGGACATTGGAGGACTTTTACTGTGAAAGACCACAGGCTTCCTCAATGAGCTCCATCTGAGTACAGCACCCTGTGAGGAGGGAAGCCACCGACCTGAAAAGCTTCTCTTGCAGGTCACACCTAGTGCAGTGGCATTAAAAACTGTGTCCTGTGCTGGCAGAGAGCCTGGGGTCAATGTGATCTGGAAGCATCCCTGGGTAGGGCCAGTGACATCCTAACTCCTGTACTTCAAAGAGGAAATGTGGGGAGGGAAGGAAGGATGTAGCCAGGCAAACATCAGGGCAGGGAGGGCAGAGGCTCCTGTTTCTGAGGGGCAGGTCTAGTACAGGGGCCCAAGCACCAAGGGCTTGCTAGACACAGGGGTGGGGTTTCATGAGGAGGAAGGCACCTTCTCTCATGGCAGCAGGTATCCTGGGAAATCCATGCCTACTGCTTGGGAATAGGAGTGTGAGGGATAGGGACCCTCAGGCAGTGGCTCACACTTCATGCCATGCACGTTGCAAAGTTTACAGACACACCCACACCCGAACACCCCTTCACCAACACAGAGATGTGTTACCTCACTGACTACTCAGAGGCTCCCATCCCTCCTAGCTCCAGTGATAGCCCAGGAGGAAGAGCGTTTAGAAGGAGGACTCCTCAGAGCACTACACAAGACTCTGAGAGATATTTGCCCTGGGAGCTCGCTATTCTTACACACAGGAATATGAGTCCTTTGCTCATTCATTCATACAGCCACCTTTACCAAGTATGCATGAACTTGGCCAGAAGATGTGCTGAGCGAATGACCCTAAACTTGGGCTGACTGGTGGACAGGAAAAATGGATGCTCAGAGGAAGCCTCACTGTGCTCAGAGGTGAGTCACTATGACACAGAGAGAGCATGAACATATGGGGAAATTAGGGAGGGAGGGAGCAGGTCATTATCTATTACCTCAGAGCTGTCACTCAGTACACATTGAGCTCTGAGCTGCAGAGATTCACTGCACCCCCATCAGCCAGAACCATCTTCCTGTCCTCTCTGGCCACGAATATCTCCACTGCTTCTGTATCCATCCTGATGTCTGCCACTGGGCCTTTGCTCCCACACCTTCTTCAGGCTCTCTCTGAGCTCATATCTCTTATCCTTCCTGGAATACGTGGTTGAAAAGGGAAGCCTCTACACACAACCTTCTAAGCCTAACCTCTCTCCAGCTTTACTTTTCCTAATATTATAATGAGTTCAAGGCCCAGGCTTTACTTTGCTTTTCTTTGCCATTAGAAGCCAGAGCCCTCAAGATCACTGGAGACAGAGTATATTCTTAATACATATTGAGCACAGCCATACTGCCTGCCAAGGTGGAGAGCTAGCAGCAAGGCTGTGCCCCAGACTTGTACACGCTTTCATCCACAGGCAGATGGGCAGAAATGGAGGAGGTGCCCATCTTCAGAGAGATCTTTCTACTGACCATCCTCTGACTTCTGACCCCATAGCAAAGTTCTGACATAAGATTAAGAACTATCTGACCCAGACTCTCCTCATTCAGTGCCGAGGTGTTTGGCTACAGAGGAGTCACTGGGTGTACACCAAAGCATCCAAGGGCCTCAGGATGAGAAGAGTCACTATAAGCTAGAACTTGTACTCCTCTGACCTTGTTGTCTGCTCCAGCTTCCAGACATCAGTTTCCAGGCTTGACTGGACCCTACCATGCACTTGTGCATGGAAGGCATCTGGACTCGAGGACCCTGGGGCCTGGAGGCATGTATGCAGGTGACATTCAGTCACTCAGGAACTGCTCTCTTTAGCCCCAGCAGTGCACACCATATTCCATTGTGTCTATTTTCTATTGAGGGGGCCCAAAGACCCTCTTTGCGAAGGGACTCTTTCTGGGTATCTCCTTCAGACTCACTGACAACCTGGACAGAGTGTCTATGGAATGTGGGGGAGTGAAGAAAAAGGCAGCAGGAGATATCCTCTCCCTCCAGAAGATGAAGGCCAGAAAGGAACTCCACCCACAGGAAGTCCTGAGGACACCCTGTGCCATGAAATTCCCTCTATGAATGCTGTAGGAGCTTGGGTGTCTTGGGCTGGGGGTAGGGGTGAGGGAGACCCATCCACTCCCAGGTCTGCTGGGAACTGCTGGTCTAAGTCTCTAGGGAATTAGCTGCATTCACCAGAAACCAGGGACAGAAGAACTGCTTAACATTTGCCTCTGCATCTTGCAGACCTCTTGAGATAGCAGCCATTGGGATTAGAAAGAACCCTGACACATGCACAATCTCTGAAACAATGGTGGTGATGCTGGCCTCATGGTTAAGTAGGCCTGGCTCATCCTGGTACTTACAGGGTTCTTCTTACCTCTCAGCCTCTGTTTCCTGACCTGTCCTCTGAGATCACTGAAGAGGCTGTCCCTACAGTCTCTACAAATGGCACCCCTCTCATCCATACCTCCAATGCTCTGCAGGCCTATTGGCCTTGGGGTGACTTATCTAGGACCAAGTGGAGGCCAAGGCAGAGCGGGGATCAAAACCACTGAGGGATGATGCACAGGCTCGACAAGCTGCTAGACCATACCCGTAAAAGAAGACCACAGGTCATATAGGGCACTGGCACCTGGGTGAGCTCACAACATCCCTTCACTTGCTCCAAGTACCCAAACAAAGCTGATTGTGTTTACATGTGTATGCACCTGTGTACCATGTGTGCATTTGTGTATGCATGTTCTGTGTGTGTGCGTGTGTACATATAATTCCTATGATCCTCCATAGGAAGATGAGAAGCCTAGTGAGATACTTGTCACCCTCAGCTGCAATAACATTGCACAAAGCCAGTGTGGGTGACAGTCATAGCCATGGCTCTCTGGACTCGGAATATTAATTATAACTCAACTGGTGACTGGTCTATCCAGATGCAGCTGTGTGTGGCTCCTGGACCTTTTTCCCTTGTGGTCATTAGGATACTTGATGGAGTATCCTGGCTGGGCTTAGGAAGGCTCAAAGGAGCACCCAGGTCCTGCTCTGGACCTTATTGGGGCTGATCCGAGCCAGACCTTTTCCTCAAAGCCCATATTGTCCAGACATGCTTCCCTGGCTCAGAAAATGGCACATAGAAAATGTACACATGGAGTAAAAATATATCCCAACACAGACAGCACACCAGCCATCACCAATCTGGGCAAAGATACACACAGTCAGCATCATGAATATAACTTAGCCCCCCTGTAGAGCAGGCTCTGAAGGCCATCTCTTTCCTCCCTCCCTGCGCACCACATGGGGACTGGAGGCCTCTTCCCAGTGAACAATATTATGGGACTGTTCCTAAATAGTCTTGTACCTCACTCAAAGCTGTCATTGTCCCCTGAGATCCTCAGGACAGACCAAGGAGGGAGGCCCAGTGTTACCTCCATTTCCACTAGAAATCATTGTTAAGCAAAATGAATCAGAATCAAAAAGGGAGCTGTGTGTGTACATGTGCTGTGTGGTGTGTGTGTGTGTGTGTGTGTGAATATAAGTATGTGGTGTTTGTGCATGTGTATGTGTGGTGTATGTGTATAAGTGTGAATGTATGTATGTGGTATGTATGTGACTGTGTGGGGGTATGTGTGGTATGTGTATGTGTGTTACAGTACATGCTGTGTGTGCATGTGTCTGTATGTGTGTGTGTGAATGTAAGTATGTGGTATATGTGTGTGTGCATGTCTTTCTGGGGGCATGTGTATGGTGTGTATATGGTGTTTATGTGTGTGTGCTTGGTGTATGTGTAGTGCGTGTATGTTTATGTGTGTGGTGTGTGTGTGTATGTGTTAATGTACGTATTTAGTATGTGTGTGTGTGATCTTATTAGCAGAGACCCAAGAGGACTTTCTTCCTGTATCCCAAGGAAATGACTGTTGGCCATGTTTCTGCTTTGTCTGTTGGGTTCTGAGGTTACAAGTGTGTAAAACCACATCTTACTTTCAATTGCATTTCAGTCATTGGGCACAAGCTGTTTTTACAGCCAACTTGATGTGGTAAATATTACTTGCGGATTTCTTACCACCACATAAATTTTAGAGGTATGAAATAATAATAATACGAAGAAGAGAAAAAGAAATGATAATAATGTAATAATATGAAATAATATGAAATAATAAGAATACTATATATATATAAATTTTATATACATAGAATTATATATAAAGATATATATAGATTTATAGATAATATATTGATATATTTATTGATATATGGATAAATATATAGATGTATAGATATGTACATATATAGATTAACAGGTGATATATAGATATATAGATGTATAGATTGAAGATATATAGATGATATATAGATATATAGATGAATAGATATAGAAATATGTAGATCGATATATCGATATATTGTTGTAGGTAGAAATGTTACATAAGGATAGGCTTATGTACTGACTTAAGGAGGTGAAGAAGATGACAACTCAATAAGAAGAGCAAAACTGTGAGCTAACCTGGACACTTCAGACCTCCCAGCCAAAAACCAAGGAGCATCCAGAGACTGGCTCATTGCCCCAGGCACATATGTAGCAGAGGACTGCCTTGTCTCTCTGTCCACAATGGGACAGGAGCAGAATGTACTTAAATAAAAAAATTAATTAACGGAAAAATGAAACGTAATTGAATATATATATATATATATATATATATATATATATATATGGAGAGAGAGAGAGAGAGAGAGAGAGAGAGAGAGAGAGAGAGAGAGAGAGAGAAGTTATCTGGCAGAAAAAAATGGCATTAATACATTACTCTCTGACCTAGCTCCTGTGTGCAATATCAGTTACTGTGATTTGTCACATGACACACAATTACAGCCTGTGTCAAAATCATCTGAGTTGAATAAACCCTGAAGGTGCATTGGACATATCTCCAAAGTAAGAAATTCAATATTGCTTGGACCAAGCTTAAGTCCCCAATTTACATATCTATCAATCTGGTCTGACTACATGCACAAGACATGAATAAATACATGCTGGAAAATTACAAAGTCGCATACCCTGTCACCATCAGGTCTTTTTTTTAAAGGGTGACTCCAAGGTTAGTGATAAAAACAGGTGTCTCAGAAAAAGTAACTCTATCAAAAAGTGCCTCACTTGGCTACCCATCCAGTGTAAGGAGAAAGAACAACCTTGGGATAAATCACACTTCGGTTAAATCTAAGCTGAATACTTAGCTTAGATAGCGCCATTCCATTCCATGATGTTGGTACTCAATAATGTAATAAGGACCAACATTTATCACTCTCTGGTTAATGACTCTGAGCTCATTTATATTGTCAAAGAAGGTCTTAAATATTCCAACAAAACTACATGACAAGAAAAACACTCTAACCCCAAATGCATGGAGATGACAGAGTTCCTTAAAGAGGAAATGACCAAATCACTTAGAGAAATCCAGGAAAACAGAAAAAAATTGTAGAAAATCAATGAATGCCACAAAGAAGGCCAGGAAAACACAAACCAAAAAGGAGAGGAAGCCAAAATTCCTATAAATAAATCCAAGAAAGAACACACCAACGGGTGAAGTAAACAAAACTATTCAATACATAAAAGTGGAAATAGAAGCAAAAAAGAAAACTAAAACTTAGGAAATAGTGGAAATAAAAATTTAGGACTGCAAAAAGGAACTACAGAGGCAAGGTTCACCCACAGAACACAGACATGGAAGAAAAATCTCAATCATTGAATAATCAATAGAAGGAATGGGTAAATCAGACAGTGAAAATGTTGTTTAAATCTTCCTGATATAAAATATCATGGAAGTCCAGGACATTGTAAAAGGACTAAACATAAGAATACTTACGAAGAGAGGAAGGAGAATCCTCGCTCAAAGTCTCAGAATGTATTGACAGCCAAATCCTAGAAGAAAAACTTCCTAACATAAAGAAAACACAAGAATCATCAAACACTAAACAGAAGGGACCAAAAAAATAAAGTCTCTTCCTTGTGTAATAATCAAAACACACAGTTCAAGGAAAGAATACTAAACGCTGCAAAGGTAAAAAGCCAGGAAAAACATAAAGGAAGATCTATTAAGATCACAGATGTCTTCTCCTCGGAGTCTGTAGATGCCAGAAGGGTTTATACACATGTGCCGCAGAAACAACAGATGCCTGGATTTTGATATGTAAAAAAATGACCATACTGTAAATAGAAAAAATTAAGATAGCCCACGATAAACTCAAATTTAAGCAACCATAGAGACCTACACGAAGAGATAGAGGTAGAATCTAACCGAGGAAGTTAAGGATACACATGAAAACACAGGTAGTAAATAATCTCTTACTGTCTACAAAAGAAGGGAAAGCACACACACACCCCAACACCAACACCACCCGCAGCTGCAACAACAACAACAAAATACAAAGAGTTAGCAATCACCATTTATTGACTCATTCAATAAAAATAAGTTTTGATTTGGGAGAAAATGTAGCTGTAAGTTGGCCCAGGACTTTGAGGATTTTGTGTTTGAAAGCTATACAACTTTCTGTCTCAGGTTGGATGTGGGCGGTGGGGTTTTGAAGATAAACTTCTGAGTATGCTTTTGTGTCTCTCACTGATAAGTAGTGACTTAATTCCAATAAATTCTTTTTTTTTCCCTTTTTTCCCCCCCAGACAGGGTTTCTCTGTGTAGCCCTGGCTGTCCTGGAACACACTCTAGACTTGTTGGGCCTCTAACTCAGAAATCTGCCTGCATCTGCCTCCCGAGTGCTAGGATTAAAGGAGTGCACCACCACCACCCAGCCCAATAAATTCTTATCATTTGCATTGTCCTGGAGTGTGAGCTGTGTTGAACCTCAGTGGACCCAACAACTTAAAAGCTTTACCACACTGCTGACATTCATAGCATCTGTCTCCAGTATGAATAGTCTCATAAAAAGAAGAATATACATAAAAAGAAGTTCAGTGAAAAAGCTTCACTATACTAAATAGATTCACAATGTTTCTACCCAGTTCAAATTCTTCCATGATGAAGATGACTACAAAATTGTGCAAAGGCTTTGCCATATTAAATATACTCAGAGGGTTTCTCCCTCAGCCTTTCAATGGCTAGGAACAGATCTCATGACCAAACCAACTCTCAGAAAAGCAAACATTTAATTTGGGGTTTCTCTGCAGTGTGGTTTGTCTTGTGTATGCCTAAAGAACTCTGACATGCAAAGGTTTTACTACATTCATAACATTCACGTGGATTCTCAGTTGTATGTGATCTTTTATGTCATCATAGATGACCGTGACATCAAATGCTTTACAACACCGATAACCTTCCTAAGGTTTTTGTCTTCTATGTGTTCTTTAAAAATAATGGAGACTATAGAGTTGTAAAAAGTCTTTACCACATTGATTACATTCATGAGGTTTCTTTCCAGTGTGGAATCTTTTACGTTTTGAAGACGAGTGGGATATGCACAGATTTTACCACACTGACAACATTCATGAGGTTTCTATCGAATATGGGTTCTTTTATGATTATAGAGACAATAACTTTGTGAAAAGGCTTTATCACATTGATTGTATTTATAAGGTTTCTTTCTATTATGCGTTCTTTTATGATATTGGAGACAACTGTGACCTGCAAAGGCTTTACCACATTGATTACATTCATCAGGTTTCTCTCCAGTATGTTCAGTTTTATGACGATGGAGATGACTGTGACGTGCAAAGTCTTTACCAATTACATTCATAGGGTCTCTCTCCAGTATGTGTTCTCTTATGACATTGGAGACGACTGGGTCTTGCAAAGGCTTTACCACATTGATTACATTCATAGGATTTTTCTCCAGTGTGTTCTTTTATGGCATTGGAGTGTGATGTGCAAATGCTTTCCCACATTGATTACATTCATAGGGTTTCTCTCCAGTATGTGTTCTTTTATGATATTGGAGACCCATGTGACCTGCAAAGGCTTTACCACATTGATTACATTCATAGGGTTTCTCTCCAGAATGTGTTCTTTTATGATATTGGAGACTACTGAGTTGTGCAAAGGCTTTACCACATTGAATACATTGATAGGGTTTCTCTCCAGTATGTGTTCTTTTATGAGATGGGTTCTTTTATAATACGGGTTCTTTTATGATTATAGAGACAACTTTGTGAAAAGTCTTTTACCACATTGATTACGTTTCGAGGTTTCTCTCCATTATGGGTTCTTTTATGATATTGGAGACAACTGTGACCTGCAAAGGCTTTACCACATTGATTACATTCATAGGGTTTCTCTCAAGTATGTGTTCTTTGATGAGATTGGAGACCACTGTGACTTGCAAAGGCTTTACCACATTGATTACATTCATACGGTTTCTCTCCAGTATGTGTTCTTTTGTGACGTTGGAGATTACTGAGTTGTGCAAAGGCTTTACCACATTGAATACATTCATAGGGTTTCTCTCCAGTATGTGTTCTTTGATGAGATTGGAGATGACTGTGTTGTGAAAAGGCTTTACCACATTGATTACATTCATAGGGTTTCTCTCCAGTATGTGTTCTTTTATGACAGTGGAGACTACTGAGTCGTGCAAAGGCTTTACCACATTGATGACATTCATAGGGTTTCTCTCCAGTAGGTGTTCTTTTATGATATTGGAGACCACTGTGACTTGTAAAAGCTTTACCACATTGATTACATTCATAAGATTTCTCTCCAGTATGTGTTCTTTTATGACATTGGAGATGACTGCATTTTTTAAAGTCTTGACCACATTGATGGCATTCATAAGGTTTCTCTCCAGTATGGATTCTTTTGTGATATTGAAGATGACTGGGTGTTGGAAAGGCTTTACAACATTGATTATGTTCATGTGTTGTCTCTCCAATTTGTCTTCTTTTATGACATTGGAGATGACTGGGACATGAAAAGGCTTTAGAACGTTCATTACATTCATAGAGTTTCTCTCCACTATGATTATTTACATACCTGCAATGAAAATTGGCACATGTGATATGTTTACTACATTAATTTCCCTGTTCAGTCATTTCATCAAGATGAATAAAGTTTACAAATTGGTCTACTGATAAAGATGTACCAGATCATCTGGTTTTATCACTTTATATGTTCATGGTGTTCTCCCTCATTATGGGTTGTTTTGCATCTTTCGAGATATCTGTGATGGTTATTACATGGCTAACATTCATAACATCCTTTTATACGGGATATTTATATGATGTATTTCATCTATATGAGGAAAATAGAACAACTCAGAGCTTTATAACAGTAATTGCTTTCATAATTTTTCCCTGTAGCGTGAATTGTATCACATTTAACTGTGAACCAGGACAAACAAAAGAATTTCCAAATTCCTAGTACCCATAAAGATTTTCTACAGTGTGAGCTTGGGGAAGTTCCCAGTAAAATTAGAAAACCAATTGATTGCAACTTTTCTCATATTCAGAATGTCTACCAAAGGCAGAATCTGACAATTTTCTCACTGTTCTGGGATAGAAAGCAGTACATTGCTTCTTTCAATATCCCTATGCTCACATGGCTTTCATCCATTGTGACACATGATATATATATTGAAAGAAGAATAACAGATGAAAGGTTTCCACATTGCATCCACACTGTTTCACTTTTTGTTCCTTATGGACATGTAATATATGACTTAAGGTTTCTCCTATGACAACACTCTTGACTCTCATAAACTGTACCCTAAACAAATGATCAATTTCAGTATAAGAATATGAGTATCACCAACTTTCCCATGGATTATTTGCTTATCAGAAGGTTTTGGATATATATTTATCACTATTCGATGTTCAATATCTAAGTCTTGTAAGTCTATACACATTGTCAGATCAGTTTAGGTCTAATAGAGGTACAAATTGAATAAAGGTATCTCTTAAGGCAATGTTTCCTTGTCTTGAGGAATGCTTTGATAGATAAATCAGATAACTACATCGAGGCAGAACATTTTTTTAAGAATATTATGATTAGGGCTGGCGAGATGGTCAGTGGTTAAGAGCACAGACTGCTCTTCCAAAGGTCCTGAGTTCAAATCCTGGTAACCACATGTTGGCTCAAAACCATCAGTAACGAAATCTGATGCCCTCTTCTGGAGTATCTGAGGACAGCTACAGTGTACTTACATATAATAAATAAATAAATAACACCCAAAAAAAAGAATATTGTAATTATAGTTACACTTGAAGTATTGACATTTTACACTCCTGATTTTCTTTAGAGATTCCATAAAATAGTAAAATTTCCTCAGAGGCATAATTGCATCAGCTTGCACATGAAAATTACCTTTCATTTCTTCTTGAACTTTGACAATGTCTTTCAATATGATGGTTTTCCCAAGTGTAGCCTAAAAGACAGTATCAGAAAAATGAATGATATAGTATTGGAAATAAGGCAAAATTCAAGGTACTGTGAATTTTCACATCACTGGACACTATTTATTCAGCTCAGTCTTCCTTGTTCTCAATTGAAATAACAGAGCACCATCACTAACCAAGAGACATGTCTTCCCACTATTTTGAAAAGCAAAATAAAATTCACAGTCATACCTATAACAGCGAGGTTCCAGTAGGTCTCCAGCATCACATCTTTGTAGAGACTCTTCTGGGAAGGATCCAGCAAATTCCACTCTTCCCCAGTGAAGTTCACGTGCACATCATCATAAGTCACTGCATCCTAAAATATCCCATACATGTGTACATCACAAAGCATGGTACTGACATCACTGTACAGTAAATGTACGCTTCCTTGACCATATATTCATGTAATTCTGGTGCTTCCTCCACTGACTTCCTGACACAGGAGTTATAATGTAAGTACCATAACATTTTAAAGGAAATTGAGTTGAAGGTTCACCTGTGTTGCTTATGAACATTTTAAATAAATAGGGTAAAGACTTTCGAGAGGAATTCCAATTGAGAGGGAGATGTAGGGTGAAACAGATCAACAGTACTGAGGACACATCCCAGAAATTGTAAGAAGAATCACTAACAAGAAAAATCATGGACAAGCAGGGTGTATTTGTTCATGTCTTTAATCCCAGAGTCACGGGCAGGTATATGTCATTGAGCTGGATCCCTGTCTGTTCTATGTAACACATTCCAGGACAGCAGAGGTTGCATACTAATACCCTTACTCCACTGCAAAAATCAACCACGGAGACAAAAATGATAGAAAGAACTCAGTTGTTTACTACAGTTCCTACAAAGAAGTATACATTCCCTGCACTTCTGTACTCATCTAGCAGAAACAGGAAGTGTTATGCTTTAAACTGCAACATTACTAAAACTTTACTAGCAATCAAGGCACATTTAATGGACCAATGGACAGATGAAAATATTAGTAATATAAGTGTTGAACATGAAAAGTAACATGAGGCAGGAGAGAGCGATAACTCAGCCATGGAACGCTCTTGCTGGTCTTCCAGATAACGGTGGTCAATTACTAGCATTTACGTGACCCATAGCTTTATGAACAGGAGTCTGAGTCCACCTTCCAACAACACCAAGGATGAGGCACACATGATATTCATATTCACGCACACAGGCAAAACACTCCTATTTATTTAAAAATTTCAAAACAAACACAAGAGTTTGGGGAAATATCAACACTCAGAATCCAATGACTCTGAAGCCTCAGGCAGTATTGATGTCACGAGCATATGCCATGCTAAAAAACAGAGTATAATCTATGTGCTCATGGGGTACAAAGGGGGACCCAACCCCGCTCAAAGGAGAAACAGAGGAGATTGGGAAGAGGGAGTCTGTGAGGGCAGGGACCTAGAGTAGGAACAGTGATCAGGGTGATAATGAATATCTAAACTATAGGGTAAACAAAAAAAAAAAGAAAGAAAGAAATGGGAAATTTTTGAGTGTGTATACACTTTCATCTTCCCCAAGATGAATCTAGAAAGGCTCCTGCATGGTTCAAATGTCTAAAATCGCTGCTGATACTCAAGACAAATATCTTGACAGCCACATCTTGCAAAATCAGAAAGTAAGTTATATCTTTCCAACATAAAATGGTACAGAATACCCCTTCCCATTCAAATCGATAGGAATGTGCACATAGGGAGACAAGATTGGACAAAGGCAAGAAAAACAGCAGGGCAAACACCAAATCATATAGCTTTGTCTCAAACACATTGGACTTCAATTCCTAAAGGCATAGATGGTGCTCTTCCTGTAACTTCTCATACATCTCTCAGTTTGGGTACTTCATCTCCCTGTAAGCATCTCTCCATGGCATATTTCTCAATGTGTTAGTTTTCTCCACAACCTGTGGTCACAAAATGCAACTCAAGCATCAACCTCACCACTTAAATGCAAGGAACTCTCACAGAGTCTTTCCTGGGATGTTGACTCTGTCAAAAGATGGCTGGAATGATGCTAAACTGAAACCATAGAGAAAGAATCTATGACCATGCTATTTTCATCTTTCATTTTTCAGAAGTGGCACAATATAGATGATCCTGTGAAGTTTGGCTTCTAAATTAATGGACCCTGCCTCCCTTGGATCACATTTGCAGCAGGTTTTGTTTAAGGTTCCATCCTGAGATGAGGAAACACTGTGAATACTCCTTCCATTAATTTAAAACATAGCAAGCCGGAGGAAGTGCTACACTTAGGGTACCTTCATAGGCGCATACCCACAAGGGCATTTGCTACACTAAGTTCATAGCCAATTTATTTATAACAGTTAGAAACAGGAAAGACTGCAGATGTTCCTCAACTGAAATGTGGACACAAAAACCATGTTTCATTTACAAAAAGGGATGCTATTCAGGTATAAAAAACAAGGACATCATGAATTTTGCAGAGAAATGGGTACAATTAGAAACTAATATCTGGAATGAGGTAAATCAGGCACAAAAGGACATGCATGTACATACTCACTTACAAGTGAATAATAACCATAAGTACAGGATACCCACACTGCACTTCATAGAACAAAAGACACTAAACAAGACAAGGCACAAATGAGCATGGTTGAATCTCACTCAGAACGGGGTATGAAAGAGACAGAAGAGGCAGATGGAAGGGAGAGAACTGGATGGGACAGTAGTTAAGAAAGTAGAAGGGGAGTGTTAGGAGCAGGTGTGGTAAGAGACAAGGGAAGGCCAGAGAGCCAAGAAAATGAAATGAAATCAGCAGATGCTGGGAGGGAGCGGGGTTAGGGTGGGGGCACCTGTAGAATGTGCCTAAGAATATGAATGGGAGGGCACAAATGCAGCTAGGGAGGTGATCTTAGCTGAGATAGATAGCACTGAGTTATGGACTATGAAGAGGTGACATCTTGCAGTCAGGCAGAACCACCAGTGAAGTGTTCAGTACACCAAAAAAACCAAAAACCTTTTTTCCCAAAATTTGTTCTGTCTGCAAGTAAGGCAGGCACAAAGTTGAAACAGAGACTGAGGGAATGGCCAAACTATACCCTGCCCAACTGGTAACCCATTTCTTGGGCAAGCACCAAGGCTGGCATTACTGAGGATAATTTGTTATACTTGCAGATAGTAGCTTAGCATCATTGCCCTCTGAGCGTCTCCATCCAGCATCTGACTGAAACATATGCAGAGCCCCACAGCCTAACATTGAACAGGGCTCAGGGAGTATTTTAAAAGAGCTGGGGAAAGAATTGACAGCCTCTGAAGGAATAGGAAGTCCATGAGAAGACCCACAGAGTCAACTAACCCAAAACCTAGGAGACTCTCAGAGATGGAGCCACCTACCAAAGAGCACACACAGGCTGGGATGGAGGCCCCCACCATATATGTAGTGGATATGATGCTCAGTCTTCATGGGGTCCCCAACATCCAGAGCGGGGCATGTCCCTTAAGCTGTTTCTGTCTGTGCAAACTGTTTCCATAACTGGGCTGCTTTGTCTGACCTCAGTGGGAAAGGATGTGTCTAACCCTGCAGAGACTTGACATGCCATAGTTAGGGGATACTCAAGTGGTTCCCACCCTCCCTAGCTAGATAAAAGGGAGTCAGTGATGAGGGACTGTGGAAGGTGGAATAGGGTGGGTGTACCGATTAGAATGTAACTTGAATAAAGAAATAGGAAGATTGAACAAATACTTATCAATAGAATAAAAATATACAAATCAGGCAATAATTTTTACTCAATGCTCAATATCTCAGGGCATAAGCCAAGTACAAAATTTTTTGGTGCTTTTTTTTGCCAAAATATCACAAAATGATCTCTTCCTAAAGTTTTCAGTCTATTTTCCACTGAAATAGTATGATCTCAACTTCGTGTGGCTGCATTACTGTCAACACTCCAGACCATACAGGAAGAACCGATTAAGCTCCATGTACAGCTTTCTATGACTTTTGTCATCTCAATTTCTGATAGTTTCCATATTCCTTCAAAAGAGACCAGAGATTCTGTCTAGCAGCAAAATCAGCTTTTGAAACAATTGCTGTTGTTGCTGTTGTTGTTCTACCTTGCAACTCTGCTGCTGTGATGGTTTCCTCTGAGCAGAAGCATCTCAGGTAATGTTTGTTTTACATGGTTCTGTCAGATCACAGCCCACCACACTGGGAGCTCAGACTAGAAACTAAAGCTAGAAAATGAAAGCAAAAACATTTGACAAACACTACTTCCTGCCTTGCTTTCTTGCTTGGTCACGCTCTCATGCTCTGTAGCCTCCCTCAGCCTTGGAGCAGGCTGATCCAGACTTTGACCTTGCTGCCACTAAGAAGGAGATAACCTAGTGTCTTAGTCAGGGTTTCTATTCCTAAACAAACACCATGACCAAGAAGCAACTGGGGGAGGAAAGGGTTTATTCGGCTTACATGACCATACTGCTGTTCATCACCAAGGAAGTCAGGACTGGAACTCAAGCAGGTTAGAAGGCAGGAGCTGATGCAGAGGCCATGGAGAGCTGTTCATTACTGGCTTGCCTCCCTGGCTTGCTCAGCCTGCTCTCTTATAGAACCAAGACTACCAGCCCAGAGATGGTCCCACCCACAAGGGGCCTTTCCCTTTGATCACTAATTGAGTAAATGCCTTACAGTTCGATCTCATGGAAGCATTTCCTCAACTGAATCTTCTTTCTCTGTGATAACTCCAGCTCTGTCAAGTTGACACACCTTGCAACTCTTCTCCAGAATTTTTACTTCCCTAGAGTTCCACATTCACTTTGTTCATCTCCCTCCACAAGTACTCAAGAAAAATCAAAAAACCAAAGTACAAAGACACAGTTCTGAAAGACAGGTCACTGACACAAAGAACATAATGACGCATCCTAATAACGGTCTTTCACCCTTCCGATGGGAGTCCTGAGGGTCTTGGGGTTCCAGTCAAAGCATCAAAGTTTTATGCCCAACTCACAGAAACTGCAATGACCAGCACAGAGCCTATTGCAATGCAAACACACAGAGGTCTTTTTATGAGCTCAGTAACAAGGACTCTCAGCAGTCAAACTCCCATTAGGTACAAACTGAGAGATCAAGTCTAGAGGTTTTGAGTATTTATTGTAGTTACAACAAGATTGGGGAGTTTGCATACAAATCAGCATTGTTAATATTTTAAAAAGTGTATGTCTGGCATAATGTGCAGGAACCAAGCAAGGTGGGGACAAAAAAAAAAATCTGTCAACCATGATGGGTAAGCTGTTTTTGTTTTTGTTTTCTATAGGAGGTCTTAGTTATCTCTATGTAGCTTGACCCTGCTGATGTACCTTAACTGGCTGTTCATAAGGGGATTTTGTCATGGGAATTTTGCTGGAATGTACAAATGTACATTCTCAAAAAGCAAACTGTTTGGGATTTACAAAGTCATCTCTGTTCCTAATCCCCTGATTATAGACAGAAACTCCTGGTTAACCACAACCATGCCTGTCTGTACACTAGACTTTGTCCAAAGACCTTCCTCACTATCTGTTACTACAGACCCTAATATCAGCTGCCCTTAACACCGGAAAAGAGTAGCAGTGGAAATTTCCTCTCCTCCTATGCAAGCCTCCTATAGATACCATAGACAATCCCCACCTGCTCATCCATTCCTGCCTCATCCCTGTGTCTCAGCCCCCACTTGGGCAGATACTCCCTGTTCAACCTCATTCCATGCCTGAAAGGACACAAGGTAAGCTTCCATACATCAACTTCATGATTGATTTCTTAACCCAGATTCAATTTTCCCAGTTGTTCCAACATTGTATTAAACACCATGGGCTGCTTGACCTCTCTCCTGACTATGTCTCCTTGTGGATTACTAAGATCTTCTGTTCCTGCCTGTCGCTTCTCCCAGCTTTTAATATCACAAAGCATCCCCTGTTGACCATACCCACAAAATAGGTCAGTAAGATAGGAAACTGTCAGTGAACACACTCTTCAAATCCATGCATCAAAGAGTAACCCAGGAACAAAACTCCTACCCCAAAAGACAAACCCAGAGGCTAGTACCTAAGTCAATAATCACCCAAACAGAGATGGCTACACACCAGCATAGCAACATAGAGAGTAACAGCCAGGAACAATTGCAACCAAGAAATCCAAGCTATGCCATCACAGCAGGTCTGAGAAATTAAAGCATGCAACAGATAAAGTGCAAAAGAGGTTGCTTGGGGGAAGGGAGAGGAGTGAGAACCTGGGGAAGGGATAGAAGTACACAAGAGGACCTGCAGACAGGCACACAGACAGGGAGGAGAAAGAGAGCCACGAGGAGAGAGATGACAGAGAGTGTGCATGTGCAGAGAACAGAGACAGGGAACAAAAATAGAGAGCTGCTATAGCTGGTGGTCCATGTATATAAAGCACACCTGACAACAGACACAGGGGATGGAGGCAGGAAATGACATAAGCAGTTGCTAAGTCCCTAAGAGCAGGACATGAGATTACCTGTACACTGACAACTACAGAGGCAAGGTTCACCCACAGAACAGGAAAGAAAGACAGAATCTCAGGGATTCAAGACGAAGAGAAAAAATTGATATCTCAGTCAAAAAACGTGGATTCTAAAAGTTTCATGGCAATAAACAACTGGGATTTCTGCAAAATATGTGATGGCGAAAATTACAAACGATTGGAATAGAAGAATATCAGCTCAGAGGTCTATCATTTTTCAATAAAACCACAAAAAAATTCTGAAATTATTAAAGTCCTTTTGCCAAATAATAATCAACTCACTAAACATATGATGCAAAAAATATGAAAAAACTGCAACAGAAAAAAAATTAACAAAACCTAAACAAAACAAAAACAAGTATAATGTATGAAATCAGACCTATTAGATTTTTACCTGTCTTCTTAATGTATACTAAAGGACAAAGGGGTTTAAACATGTGTGCTACAGACTCAAAGAAACCACCCTTGTTTTCACAAGCCAGCCTAACTAAGATCCAAAGGATTTGGGCAATGATAGGGAAGTTATTCAGAGGTCACCCCCTGATGGAGCAAGTGAGGAGCAACAAGAGAGACCTCACTGGTGCTCACATATGGCTTATACTTCCCATCCAGAGGACTCACCACCCCAGCTTCCACTGCTCAGCACCCTGCCCCTACCCTCTGTCGGCAGTAACCCTGTGCTCACCATGTCTCGAATTCAGAGCTTCCCTGAGGTCCTCTCACAGCACCCAACAGCAGAGCTCAGAGCAGGACACAGAGAACCATTCAAGCCTGCACAGCCACAGTGAACTTGGGGAAAGGCACCCGGAAGATGCTGCCTCCTTGTCTGACTGGCAGGTCTGCCTGTGGAGATCTTGATTGGCCAGTGGGCCTCACCCTTCCTCAAGGTTAAAGTGTGCTTCATGTCCAGAGCCACACCTTTTCCATATCTCAGGTGTGGTTTGCACTACATTAGCATTTGAGCCAGTCCCCAAAGAGGACTCTCACCCCTCCCAGCCCTCAGGGAGAACTCAACATTCATGTGGGGCATTGGGCTATGCACAGACAGGTTGTTCTCCAGTTGAGCAGAGGTCTGAACCCTGGGAGGGTGATAATTCACTTACTTGACAAGGAAGGCATCAATTCCCTCATGCTTCTGGAACTCAGGCTCCTGCCTAAGTTACAGCCCCCCACCCCCACCCCAGCCACCACAAGAGAAGCCTAGCTAAAAGTCAGGTAGGCAATGTCCCAAGCTTCTGACCTTCAGGCTAAACTCCTCCCCAGTTACCTAGCAACAGTAAAGACCATAAAAAGGGCTGTTCAGCCACGCCTATCTCTCTTGCTCTCACTTCTTGCACTCTTCTCTCCTCTTTCCTTTCTCTTTGACTTCTCCTCTCCTCTCCTCTCCTCTCCTCTCCTCTCCTCTCCTCTCCTCTCCTCTCCTCTTCTCTCTCCTCTCTCCCTCTTACTCTTTCTATCTAGCCTTCCCCCTTCTAGCCTTCTAGGGGGGCCTCTCTCTCTTCTACCTTCTCTCTTTCTCCCTGCCTTTCTATAGTAAAGCTCTAAAACCATAGGATGTCTCTGCTCATCAAGGCCCACTGCGCTTGGAGGATGGGATAGGCTTTCTCCTAATGAGCCATTTCTACTCTCCAGATGGAAGGCCTTCATGTGCTCCAGTCCAGATCCACTGTGCTCACTCTCACAGGTGTGGGAACCTCTCATCCCTCATCCCTCTCTCCCATAACCCCAGGGCTTTAGGAAAGTAGCCCCGGGGCTCCCAGGTTGGGCTGCCCCTTTTTCAGACCCAAAGAGTGGGTCAAAGGCTTAGATGCCCACCCGGGGCTGAGTTGAGAGTGAATGGCAGCTCTCCCACATCTCTGTCCAGAGCATATGTGGAACTCTGGCAGGATGTGGGCCTTCCGCCCGTTTCCTTTCTTCCCCAGGGCCACCTTTTAGTTCCCAACACATTCGAGCTCAGGCTAGTCAGCTGCCTGCTCCTGTTTTCTGTGAACAATGATCCTGCATTACCAGGACCTAACTTCAGACCTTGCCTGAGCTTGCCTCACAGCACTTGCTTCCTTCTTCCTGAAATCCAGGGGAAGAGCATGCATAGCCCATTACCCAAGGTGCAGTGGGGTTATCAATCTGAGTGGGAGGGTGCCCAGGCAATGAACATTAAAGAGGGATTTTAGGAAACAAGAGTTTTGTTTGTAGCTCAGTGCTGGGCTCAGGGAGACTGCAGCTCCATTTCCCAGATGATAGTAGGTACCAACCAACCCTGGGAGGAAAGCCAGAAACGTAAGGGAAACACTGCTCAGCCCTCCTGTTAGCCAGCACTTCTGAATCAGCGGCAAAGTAGAGAAAAGCCACAGTTGTATTAGGACAGGTTCTCTAGATAAACATATCTCAAATCAGAATGAATTTCTCTGTGGATACAGAAAGGAAATTTAATAGAATGTCTCTCTAATGTCTATAATAGAAAGGTTCTTGGCCAAGGGAAATTAGAAAAATCAAGGATGGGTTATCTCATGTAGCAGGATATTACAGCTGATATGCACTATGTACCAGAATTCTGAAGAAATAAGTACTTTCCAATGCCAATTTTAAAAATCAAACTAGCAAATCACCTTTTCTAAAATACAAAAATAGGGCAAGTATAAAAAATGAAAGAACAACCCTGTTCATTGTCTTTTATGTATGTAGGATGCCAAAAGAATCTATTGCCTAGATTGAAGGTGGATCTGACGATCTCAAAAGATCAAGATTAAGAAATGGTTTCTCGCTTCAAAAGGTATACTGAAGACATTTCCCTCACAGTAAGCAGGGTTAGACTTAGGGTTAGGCTATTAGAGGGTTACAGTGAGGATTAGGGTTCTTAGTGTTAGGGTTGTTAGAGGCAAGGCAATAGTCAGGAAGCAGGGGTGAGCTGAACTGGAAGGTTTATTATTTATTTGTTATTTATTCTTTGACAATTTCACATGTGCACGCAGTATATCTTGATTGTTTCTATCTCTCATTCCTACCTCTACCTACATCCTCTCTGACACTTGCACCTTCATGTCTCCATTGTGTCTTCTTTTTCCTCTTAGTTCCCCTATTTCTCCTCCCTCTCCATCCCCTCCTCCTCTCCCTCTTCTTCTTCTTCTCTTCTTCCTCCTCCTTCTCCTTCTTCATCACCATCATCATCATTACTAAGGTCACTTAGTACTGCCTGATGGAATATTACTCAATATCTCTTAGGCTGGATCTTGTGCATATAAATGGAATGGCACTGCCCAGGGTGCAATGGTCACATTATATCCAGAAAACAAGTGTTTTACCAAATGTGTCCTCTGATGCTCTTTTTAGCCCCTCTTCTGCCATGTTCCTGTGGGTATTAGTTTTGGAGACTTTTTCTTTGATCTGAGAAGAATGGATCCTGATGATTAGGACAGCCCTAGGTGGAAGGTCTGTCCCTAACAGTTACCTTAATTGGCATGGTTTAGCTTGTGCCCCTCTAAGAAGCAGCAGCCACCACACTCAGATCTCCTGGCCTGGAAGACCCAGCCTGAGTCCATTCACTATGAGGCCTTTATGTACACAACCCAGATGGTTTTCTGGAACCCACAGCCCTAAGGGACCAGGTACATTATTAGACAACTCACACCGTGGCAGTGACGGCCTCTCAGTAAACGCCTCTAGATGCTACAGAGGCAGCTCAGTTGGTAGAATGTTTGCCTGGCATTCAAGAAGCTCAGGGTTTGATCCCTGGCACCACATAAAACAAACATGATAACACATGCTGTAATTGTAGCCTTCCAAAATGGAGGCAGAGGCAGGAGGATCTGAAATCCAAAGTTATATTTGGTACATAGAGTTCAAGGCCACCCTGAAGCCCTGAATAAAAAGTAAATCAAGAAAAGAAAAGCCTCTAAAAAAGGGCCTCTAATGCCTCCCCAGGGGTTAGCGCTTGATATCTCTGGAGTTGTCAGTCTTGGCTCCTCTAAGTTGACAACAATGGAAGCTGGCCTGCAGAGACTCAATGGACACCAGCTTGCACTAAGTAAACCGACCCACCTCTTTACAGTGAAAGGACATTGAAGAACCAACCAGAGTGGTCAGAACTCCTGTTTTGTCAACTGCTGAAACTCAGAGTCACATGATTCCATAGTGCCTATATGATCTCTCCCAAAAAGAAATAATCTTAAATGAGCCCATTTAATGCTTTCTTACTTTATAAATTCTTTTCTTTATTTTTTGAAATTGTAATATAATCTCATCGTTTCTATCGTCCAAACCAACCCACATACCCCTGCTTGCTCTCTTTCAAATTCATAACCTCTCTTTTCCTTTGTTATTTTATACATATATGTATATTCCCTAAACATATAAACAGAGCTTGCACAATCTGCATAATATTATTTATATGTCTGGCTTCGGTGCTGACCATTTGGTATTAGGCAACCAACTGGCAAAAGCACATTTTCTTTACATAGAATTAGAGCTCATAAAAATGCTAGTTATAGCCAGGTGTGGTGGTGCACGTCTTTAATACCAACACTCAGTAGGCAGAGGCAGGTTGATTCCTGGGTTCGAGTCCAGACTGGTCTACTAAGTGAGTTCCAGGACACCCAGGGCTATACAGAGAAACCCCCGTCTCGAAAAAAACCCACCCCACAAAAAAAAAAAAAAAACCAAAACCAACCAAACAAAAAACAAAAACAGAAAAAGACTGCTTTCAATACAAGTCCTCCAGCCAGCCAATCTTCACAGTAGACCTGGTCTCTACAACTAAGGCATGCTGGACAGTGCCACTTTTACCTTGGAGATGATAGTAGACCCATGCTTCAAGTATCAGGGAATGACACCCAGTTCAAATGACACTTCTGTACTGCCACCACCGCAACACCCAAATGAACCCCTACTCCTTTGCTGGTCTCCCCACTTTTCTCCTAGGCCTAGGAACAAGCACTGAAATGTCTTTAAACTGTGATGCAGTGACTGGAGAAATGGCTTATTGTAAGAGAACTTCCTGCTCTTCTGGAGGTTCCAAGTTTCATTCCCAGCACCTACAACCAAGCAATTCACAGGTGGCTACAACTCTGGCTGCATGAGCTCTGAGGGCATCTGCACTCCGAGTGTCACACACAGATACAAATTAATAAAAAGTACATCCTAAAGAGGAAATCAGACCATGGGAGTCTGAGCCCCAAACCCTCTAACAACTTCGCACCACTCCACAGCCAAAGTGCAAACTCTCTCCCCAAGGTAAAGAAAGCCCAGTGCTATCTGGACCTAAGCCACCCCTCTACACAGGCCCCTCTGCTCTCCCTCACCCCTGATCGCAGGCCTTCTGTCTGCTCTGATACTCACATCTCAGCCCTTTTCCAGGACTCCTCTATGCCCAGGTCTTTGCAAGCAGGCAGCCTCTACATTCCAGACTGCTCAAAGGTCACCTCTGCAGAGATGCCTGTCTTGACTTCAGTTTCCTCCCCTCCAAAACCACATCCTATCCCCAAGTTATGCATAACCTTGATTCATCACTACCTAGTACACAACATGACATAATCACCTGTCTATCAGTGATTATCAACTAGGGAGGAGCCTTTTACAAATATAAAAGCTCCAGGCCTCACCCAAATCATATGAAATCAGAATTCAGGAGAGCAGAACCAGGTTCTTCCAGTCCACAGACACCACCTCCCCCACCAGGCAACTCTGAACACAGCCAGGACTCAGGGCAGCCTACAACAGTACTTTCAAACCCTGGTGCACACACTGCTCCTGAGAGTGCTGTTAAAATGCACACTCTATTTCCACAGCTCTGCCATGGAATCTAAGGCTCTGCAAGTTCCACACCACACTGACTGGTGCTGTCAGGTGAAGCATTTTGCAGTTGCAAGGGCCTAAAACTGTGCTCATCAACAAGACTTCCTACAAGTATGGAGAACAAAGTCCTGAATCTACATCATGCAACAGAGTGGCCACCAACCAATGTGGCCACCAAGCATCTGAGACAGAGTAATGTTAGCAAAGAGCTGACTTCATTCTTGGGCTACAATGCTGACCAAAAGCCAAAAGCGCAGTCCCCCACCAGGAAAGGCCTCTGTAAATTCTTGGCCTAAGGAGCCTTCTGCAGTCTGGATGGATAGGAAAATTCCACCAAAGGCCTAGTTGATCACCAGTCCAAGAGTGGATAAATATTTCCCTAAGGTAGGGACACAAATTTGGAAGACTGGATTAAACCACCTTGTAGCCTCTTACACCAGGCTTCCATTCAAGGCCCTTTCATCCACATCCCTGATCAAATATAAGCAGTCCCACTCTTCCTGTTCTCTATATCATCACCATAGATGCTCTCGCAACATGGCCTCACATCACTGATCTGCCTGGAGAATCGGTTTCTCACCACGGAACCACAGATTCTTTCAAAGAGAAGAGATGTCTACTCCCTTCACCTAACACACAGCAGCAGGTCCCAAATGAACCACAGAAATAGCTGGGATGGACAAGGAGTGGTATCATAGTAACTGCACTACTAATCATAAAAGAGAAATTGAATTCAGCTGGAGGGAAACCAATTCCACCCTAAGTGATTCAAGACGTTCCAGAGACACCAATTCAGATTTCAGGGCAGCATAAAATGATCGCCTGTTAACCTACTCCCTTCCAAGGATACACTGAGAAAAAGGGGGCATCCTTCTAACCATAGATTCAAAATCTGTTAGCCTGGGATACTGAAGGAGCTGGTTTACAAACAAGTCGTCACAAAAGACTACAACTCAGAATCAAATGCAAGGCCAGTTCTCACTGGAACTGCTGGGCAGAGCCTGGCCCCATGAACAGCATCCCCCCTGAGAGTCTGTACAGTCCAGACATTCATTCTTCTTTTGCAGTTAGAACAGCAAAGAGATTTCTAAGGTAACCAAGGACAACAGAATAAGAGACTCATGGCCATGGAAGGAAAAAGTTAAATTTTAATACTTAAGAGTCAATATCAAATTTATTTTTAAAACTACATCAATGCCAAATAAGAAGGGTAGGATTGAATGGAGCTATGAAGAAGCCCTAACAAACAACAGGAGTGTCCCAAGAATGCACACAATGTTTCTCTATTTCCAGAGTATTTTGAAGTAACCAGAGGCTTAAAAAACTAAGATACAAAAATCAAAGCTGGGAAGAGGGTGGGGGGTGGCGCAGCTCAGTTTTCAGATTTATGCCACAACTACTTATTTTCTCCCTTATTTCCAAAGCACAAAGCTGACACCAGTTGCGCTCTGCACTTTGCAAACTGTGCAAAGTAAGTCACCCAGAGAAAGTCATCAGGAAGTGAAAAGTTTCAAACCACCTACACTCTCACCTGTTACCAAGACAATAAGCTCCTTAGAGAGAATGCATGGGGGCTGGGAAGGCAGCTTAGGGGGTCAGGTGCTTGCTGCACAAGCTTGTGAACCTGCATGGGGATCCCCAGGATTCAGGGGAAGCAGAGACAGGCAGTGGGGAACTGATTCAGGAAAGCTTTGCAAGTTCAGCCTCTGGCCTTGGTCAGCACAGGAGCCATCACACACACACACACACACACACACACACACACACACACACACACACACCCTTCCACACACAGGCACACCTAGGGGGAGGGACAACAATTTCCATTTATATGCACGCCTTCATCCATCCATCCATTTTCTTCTCCCCTGCTCCATTCTCATTCCAGGGTCTATACAGTAAATACAGTGAAATCTGGTAAAGCAGCTACCATTTACTAAGTCTACTGGGTACTGTACCAGAACCTTCAAAAATAGACATGATTATCTAGACTGTGAACTGGACTGAAAATGGTAAAAGTATATATGGGCAGTTATGGTCTCATCCCAATTCATACAACTGGAAAGTGATGGAGCCTGACTTGGAGGTGGCTGATCTAGCTATGGGCAGTTTTGAGAAAGCACCATAACTAAGCATTAGATAACATGCAGCCATTAGAAAATGCAGTTTGAGAAAGCAGCATCCAGCCAAGTTTAAACTCCACTTGCTCTGTCTATAACCTGAACTAATCTCCTAGCCTCAAATTCCTTATCTGCATAGCAGGGATAGAGATTAAATACAACAGTTTGACACCTGTAATACAGGTCAGGCACTGGCTAACAACTGACATTATAGCTACAGGTGTGCAGTCAAGAAAGCCAATTTCAGTCAGAAAATGACAACAGCTAGACATATTATCCATTGGAAGCAATCAGGTTTGCCAAAGTTAATCAGATAAGTTTACTAATTCCATAACTCATTTAAATAGAAGAGCAGGGACTTAGTTTTTTAGTTGTATTTCTATGAAATGCGTAACTTTTTGTATGTCACAAAACCTACCCTAATGTCTCAACTGACCATAAAAAGACATTTGCTTAAAGTCTAAGTATTGTAAACATGGTGTGTTATTACACTAGACAGAGAACAAATTTTTGTTTTGGAAGTAAACATTAAATAATGTATGAGGAGAAAGAAAGCATTATTTTAAGTAATCCACACTGAGTCCTTTCACCCTTCAAATCAGTTCATACACACTATTATCTTAGAGTGGATGCTGGCCTCACTTAAAATGAGATAAGCCTGCAAAGAGTTCAGGTTTTCCCTGTTTCCAACTCAAATCCATTTTCTGCTTTGGAGGCTTGTTGCGCACGCCCAATTGGCCAGGAAGAATGACACTGCAACAGGATCCTTCTGCACACGTTTATTCAGTCCTGTTTCTTCTTGTTTATATCTCCCTTGTTTATATCTCCCTTGTTTATATCTCCCCCGAACCCTGGGCCTCTCACTCTTATATACTCTCAGTTCCCATCCACGCACAGCAGGCCACGCCACCTCACCAGGTACGCAGCTTCAGCTAATCAGTGCAGCAGGGGCATATCTCCATCAAAATGGATTCACCGGTATCCTGGTACACCTGTGCAACTCTCAAGATGTTTGTGGTTTATATGAGGAAGTCAGGTGCAAATCATATGACTTAGCTGCAGTCCCTGGCGCCTTTGTGACTGCCGCCACACCCGCTCCTCACATCTCCCCCTTTTTTCTTTTTTGGCAGAGAGAATGTCTGTAGGTAGCCCCCAGCAGCCATGCCCCTTACCCGTCCTTTGGAGACAAACAGCATTGGCTTGATCCCCGTCTTAGGTTGGTGACATGCCAAGGGAGTCTTATCACTGACTACCTCTCTATCATGCCAAGCCACACCTGGGGAGATTGTGTTTTGCTTTTGGCAGGTGCATCAAAATGCCAGGATGTTGATTAATCTATGGCCAGATCTTAATTACTGCAAGCAAGCCTCATGGGTGAAGGTAGAGGTCTGATCCCCAGTGTGCAAGCATAGGGGCACTACACAAAACCATCCCTTGGACTCATCACCCAGAGAGGTCTTGGCCAGCTCCCGTGTCATTTTTCCTGGGGGAAGGGAACTAGGACACTGAACCTTCATGCAATCAGACATGCCTTCCACAAGATGCCAACAGCAAGCTATCCTCTGTGCAGTGCTTAGCCTCGCAGCCCATGACATAACGCAGCATATCTTTTAGAGCAGCAAACCGAATCTGAGGAGATTGTCCTGCCTCCACTGCAGCAAAAGCCTATGCTACCATGGCGAAAGTGCGGGCCCACACACGCTGCACCTAACACATGTGCCAAACACACAAAACACACACACTATAATATCCCGAGCTTATCCCTGTCCCGCAGGAAATAAACACAGGTCACGCCAGGTTCTTCCGTGGTTAGCTTTACTTCTATATCATATTGAAGTAGACAAGGAAGGCTCAGAAAGTGTGTGGCTTAAATACTTTTGGTGACGTGTCTAAACTAGGACTGGTAGCAACACCCATGATCCTCATGCACCCTGGGGATAGGTTAAAGCCCCCAGGGGTTGGGTAAAAGTCCCGGGAGACGGACTGGTGACTTTGGCGGGCTGTGCTCTTGCAGCTGTGCACAAAGAGGTTTAGCACCATCTAGTGGCGGCACATATATTGCAGCCCTTTACATCTCCCTCTCTATAATTTATTAAAATGAGGCTGGTCTAGGCCACTGTAGTTACGTCCATCTGCTGTGGCCCCTGTTTTAGGTCGTTCCTCCAATGTCACAGCCTGACCCATTATCGGGTAACCCTATCACCACCGGGCCCCATTGTCTTAGGTTGGTCTGTGCATGAGGAAAGTTGCCTTTGGATACCACAGTGCTGTGTGACTATAACTGCTAAATGGCCTAGGGTGAACTCTACAAAAGAGGCCAGCCAAAAATGAATTAGTGGGGAAATCATGATCACCTTATCACATGCAATGAGGAAACCTCAGCAATGCGCACGGGCTGATCAATGATCGTTGAGTTTCTCTCATCTCAATGCAATGTATCCACAATTTTGTGGGATGCAAAGACAGAGAACTCAGATGCCAACTAATTCTTGAGAATAGATAGCCAAATTTCAGGGGAGGTGCCTTGCTCTATGGCAGCAAGTGCTTGAGCAATTACCACCTTGTCACGTTTCTGTTGAGATCTGAGTTTGCATACCAGCCATAGAAGAAACACTAGTCCACAACACAGGGTTGCGCCAAACAGGCCCACTCCCACCCACTCTTTAAAATGTGAGAATGCAGAGGACATCCAGGAAGAAAGTCCTTTAATTCCATTGATCAATGATGGGTCCACGCGAGTAGAATTAATCGTCATCACTGCTGCACGTAGCGCCTCAAGCTTTTCATCAAATCCTTCAGACCAGTTTCCTGTAAGAAACAAAGACAATTCTTTAGATAGATTAGCTGCATGTGTCCAATTTTCATATTGGACACTAGTAATACATAAGGCTCCTGATTTCTTATCACAGCCAAGCTGAGCCAATTGGAGCAGAATTTCCAGCCTTTCCTCCACCAGGTCAATGCGCTGGTTCACTATCATTAGCCCACCTTTTAATTGGGCACTGAGCACTGAATGTTGATCGATCGCCTCTGCCACAGAGGAGGACAACTGCTCGACAGTTGTACTTGACTGGACTGATGTTGCCATAGCAAATCCAGCAGCTGTAGCTGCCGCCGCACTGGCAGCCATTGCCACCACGACGGCTGCAGTGATACCAAAGTCTCACTTTTGCCTGTGTAAGGTTATGGTGGAAGGGATCTCCACAGGGACAGGAACCCATCGTGTAATCTTGGCAAGCATTGCACGGCTGGCCCACTTAAGGCTCCAGCATTGTGACATCCAGCAGGTTTCATTAGTACAGGATTCAAAGGAACCATTAGAAAGAATAAACAAGAAAGGGGTGTACACACAAACTGGAGTAGGTAAATAATTAGTCTGCTTTATCAGTGTCTTATTAAATCCAGTGATTTCAGTAGTAGAATTTTGATAAATGGTTCTATCAGGTAACAGAACTTGATGAAACTGAGCAAATTTTGAAATACCACTAAAAATCGTTTTTCCAGCAGCTCCTCCTTGGAGGAAAACCAAGGGATTAAGATCTGTACAGCTACCATTAATCCCACAAAGTACCCATTTATGAAAAGAATGCATTCTAAAGTCCTGTATGAAAAGTCCCTTTTTCATAACATATTTCTGCTCTGGGTCATCTATCATGTTGGGAGAAAAGGAAAAGGTTTTACTCTGATCTGCCCAACGAGTGACAGAGGATTGACAATCAGACCAAGGCATGATCAGCCCTTCATCTTCCAAGCTACAATGAGGAGCCATTTTTGATTGATTGGGACGTTCTTTGCCTGAGAAGTTAGGTGGTAGAAATATACCATTAACCCAAGTTGCCTCATGCCAGAAGGTCCGATTTGTAAGGGTTATATGTCTGTTGGAAGTGTCTTGGGTTATTTTCACCCAACCTCCTCGATGCTTAAAAAACATACCCAAAGCTCGGCTGGTGAGTCTGATACAATTTCCTAATTCATAAATTTGGAAACAGAAAGAACCTCGTTCCCTTAAAGAGCGTTTTTCTCCCAGTGGTGCCCAGATAGGGTCAAATGGTAGGTATGGCAGGCCTGAAGTTTTATTGGTCGTAAAAAACTTGGGAAAAACATCTGTATTATGATGGACAGGCATGGGCTTAGGGAAAGCAGACAGAATTGCCCATCTATACTCTCCAAATATACTAGGAACCCAAATCCACAGAGGTAGCACGAGGACTAGAGGTAGTTTCCAAGGGATCCATCCGGGAGTCATCTTCAGGTGTCAGAATTCTCCGTGTCAGTCGTTCCGGCAGCCAGAATGGGTTGTCTTCTTCCTGTGGGAAAACACAAACAGCTCCACTGGATCTTATTAATATAGGATCCGGGCCTTTCCAGAGACCAGTCAAAACATCTTTCCATTTTACCATCTCTTTTGGCCTGTCAGGCTCTGAACAGTGACGTTCAGCCGCAGTATGGCCTTGAGCATCAAGATTTAAAAAATTAAGAGTGAAGAGTGCCATAGAAACAGCTACTCTTGGAACTGTGGGTAGAACTTCCTGGACTCCTCCCTTTTGTTTAATGAGGTAGGACTTGAGGGTGCGATGGGCACGTTCTACAATGCCCTGCCCTTGAGGATTATACGAAAGACCAGTCAGATGAGTCACTTCCATCTGGCAACAGAACTGTTGAAATTTTTGAGAGGTGTAAGCTGGTCCATTGTCTGTCTTAAGGAGTTTGGGTTTTCCCCAAGCACTCCATGCCTCGAGACCATGTTGTACAACATGAGAGGCTTTTTCACCTGTTAAAGGTGTGGCAAACATTACACCAGAGCAGGTGTCAATAGAAACATGTAAATATTGATTTCTCCCAAAGGAGGAAATATGCGTGACATCCATTTGCCAGACCTGTAATGACCTGACGCCACAAGGGTTTATCCCCACATGAGGGACAGGTAAAAATTCACAACAATTGTGACATTGAGTAACAATCTCTCTAGCTTCTTTTCTAGTTAATGCAAAGCAGCGACGTAAAGTCTCAACTGTCACATGAAAGCGCTTATGAAATTCTTTTGCTGCTTTTACCTGGGAAGACAGAGCAACAGCTATAACCTTAGTGGCTTTGTCTGCTAAATCATTTCCCAGAGACATAGGACCAGGGAGGCCTGAGTGTGCCCTAACATGAGTAATAAAAACAGGGAATTTTCTATTTAATAAAACAAACTGTATTTGTCGAAAAATATTGGCAACTCTGCTGGAGGGTTTTATTACCCCAGCTGTTTCAAGAATGTTAACTGCATTTACTACATAGGAGGAATCTGATACGATGTTAAGTGGTCCTGGGAATGCCTTAAGAACCTCTAGTACCACTAAACATTCCACAACTTGAGGTGAGGTCTCATTATATTGCTTAGTTACTATCTCATTATTAACCACATAAGCACCTATACCAGTTTTTGATCCATCAGTGTACACCACAATCCCATCTGTAAGTGGGTCCTTAGCTGTTACTTGTGGGAACACCATAGCCTGATTCAGGGCAAACTGTAAAATTGGATGTTTAGGATAATGGTTGTCAATCCGTCCTGAAAAGGAGTTGACTAAAACTGCCCAATCATCAGATGTAGCTGCCAAGGTTTGAACCTGTGCAGCAGTATAAGGTACAATTAGGATTTTAGGATCTTGTCCAAAATAAGTAATAGCTGCTTTTATTCCTTGAAGTGCAAGTTGTGCAACTGCATTAGGATACCAATCTATTATTTTAGCAGGAGATGCATTTGGATGAATCCATAATAAAGGTCCATTTTGCCACAAGACTGCGGTTGGCAACTGGGCTGTCTTAAAGACACACAAATCAAAAGGTTGTGACTCATCAATGCATTGTAATTGAGCCTTTTGCAAAGCTTTTTCTACTGTCTGCAAGGCCTGATTTGCAGCACGAGTAAGGACTCTAGGGGAGGAGATATGAGACTCTCCTTCCAAAATGTCAAATAAAGGTTTTAACTCAGCAGAGGAAATCTTCAAAAATGGTCTCAGCCAATTTATATCTCCTAATAATTTTTGAAAATCATTTAAGGTGTGTAAATGATCTCTGCGAATCTCTAATCTTTGAGGAACAATTTTGTCAGAATAAATGAGTGACCCTAAGAAGGCTCCTATTTGAGCAACTTGCACCTTTTCAGTGGCTACCTGCAGTCCCCATTTCCCTAACGTTTTTATTAATATAGGATATGCTTCTTGTAATAACTGTAAATCTCTGTGACATATCAGTATGTCATCTATATAATTTATCGAAGAATCGATGGAAAATGATTTTTAACTGACTTAAGTGCCAATTGCACATACAGCTGACACATAGTGGGGCTATTTGCTATCCCCTGAGGCAAGACCTTCCATTGGTACCTATGATCAGGCTCTAAGTGATTAATGGCTGGGATGGTAAATGCAAATCTTTGTCTATCTTGAGGACATAAAGGTATAGAGAAAAAACTATCCTTAATATCTATAATTATAATTTCCCAATTTTTAGGTAGGGTGGAGAGCAATGGGAGCCCTCGCTGAACTGATCCAAACAGGCGCATCTGTGCATTAATTGCTCTAAGATCATGTAATAAACGCCATTTGCCAGATTTTTTCTTAATTACAAAAATAGGTGTATTCCAGGGTGAGGTAGAGGGCTCTAAATGTCCTAAGCGTAGCTGTCCAGAGACCAGTTTTGTGGCTGCTTCTGATTTTTCAGAGGATAGAGGCCATTGAGGAACCCATACAATCTCCTCTGTAATCCATGGTATGGGCATGGAACCCTCAACAGCTGATTTTAGAAAAAAATTTAAGCCTTGTCTTCCTTTATTACCCTCTTGAGGAATAGGTTCAAGTCTACCCTGCTCTCTTTTCCCTAATCCCTTTCCCTCTTTATAGCCCATTTTCTTCATCATTTGAACAGCTTGTGGTGAGCACTCATTAGTCAAGGTTATTCCTAGTGCCTGTAAAATGTCTCTCCCCCAAAGATTAACTGGGAGTGGTAAGACATAGGGAGTAAACCTTCCCGTTTGACCTTCAGGTGCTTGCCAGCTCAGAGTGTGAGAGCTGATAGTGGGGCAGGACTGATAGCCTAACCCTTGCAAAGGATGTGATGACTGAGTAATGGGCCAAGCTTTTGGCCACCAGTGGGAAGAGATGATACTTTTATCTGCTCCTGTATCTAGAATCCCTTTGAAGTGTTTCCCTTCTATAACTAACTCTAAAGCTGGCCTGGAATCAAGAGGCATTATTAAGTAAGCAGAATCATTTTCAGCAGAGCCAATTTCTCTAGCAGCTTGAAGGACACCAGGGGAAGGAGAGTAGCCATGTAGGCTTAGCAAGATTATTAGCTGAGCTATTTTATCTCCTTGTGCTATAGAAAAAACACCTTGAGGACAGGAACAAAGAACTTGAAGTTCCCCCTCATAGTCTTGATTTACGACTCCAGGCTGGATAATGAGGCCTTGTAAAGCCAAGGAGGCCTGGCCCAGTATTAGGCCAACACTTCTGGATGGCAGAGGCCCTTTGAAGTCAGTGGGAATGGGCTGCATCCCCATTGAGGGTGTCAGCATGAATCGAGTGATGGCACAGAGATCCACTCTTGCTGAGACTTCTGCAGCTCTGTGGACTGTAGTGTCCGCCTGTTGTGAGCTGGGATCTCATATGTTTTGGGGCCCTGAGACCTGGGGCCCAGAAACTCATTTTTAGAATTGTCTTCACTTCTTTCTGCCTGAGGTCCAGACTGAATAAATCTGCCTCTGACGTCTTTAATTGAACGACACTCACTGGCTCGATGATAGCCTTTTCCACACCTGGTACATAGCCCTAGCACTTTCCCTTTTACGAGTGCCTGGCAGTCCCTTCTCATATGCCCTGGTTTGCCACAGTTATAGCAGACCCTGTTATTATTATTTGTATCTGAAAGCCTTTGTCCCTGCAGGATGGCAGCTGCTAACCCTGCATTAGATAAGGGGCCTCCAAGCTCACGGCATACCCTTAACCAGTCCTGAAGTCCTTTGCTCTTTCTGGGTGTAATTGCTGCTCTGCATTCTTGAGTGGCTTGCTCATAAATCAACTGTTCCACTAAAGGCATTGCCTGTTCAGAGTCTCCAAAAATTCTGCCTGCTGCCTCTGTCATTCTAGCTACAAAGTCTGAGAATGACTCCTGAGGATTTTGTATAATTTTTGTCAAGTATCTTCCAGACTCTCCCTTTTTGGAAAGTGCCTTCCACGCCTTAATGGCAGCAGTGGAGATTTGATTGTATGCTCCCCAATCATAATTCTTCTGATTATTAGCATATTGCCCTTGTCCTGTTAATAATTCAAATGTCCAATTTCTCTGATTGCCTTCAGCAGTGGCATTGACTTTGGCCTGTGTCTGAGAATCGTCATGCCACAACGCTTTCCACTCCATGTATTGCCCCATATTAGGGAGTGCAGCCTTCACTGTTGTCTGCCAGTCTCCTGGGGTCATGGCTAAAGTAGCAAATCTTTCAATTTGGGAGATAGTGAAGTTGGCACTAACTCCATAATTGCGAACCGACTCAGCAAGTTCTTTTATCTGAGTATACGTGTACTCACCCTCCATCTGCAGCTTCAAAGACAGGAAATGCCTGATATAATTTTTTCTTTTCCTCCTTTGAAAGAAAAGAATCAGAATAAAATTTCTCCACATAAGGTGGAGGTGTATTGAGACTAGAAGGCCCAGAGGTGGCCTGCTCTGTGTCTCCAGTAACTTTTAATTTTTTCTCTGATTTCTTCACTCGCCTTTCCTCTGGATGGTATCTTTCTTTTTTATAATGAGCTGCCTCATAATGTGACTCCTCTTCCTCAGAGGAGCTAAGCTCATCTGCTTTTAAACTATCAAGCTTCAAAGCCTCTAGTTCCTTTACCGGATAAAGGCTTTTCCTTTTCTGAACTTTCTCCTTTTCCTTTTTCTCTCCCTGAGGACTTATCCTCTAATTTTTCACTTCCTCTGACTCAAGGTCTCTGGAAGGTTTTTTTTTCTTGTGCACATTTTCCTTTTTTGGAGCTCCTAACCTTTCATACCACTCCGTTTCTGCCATACTGTCCTGTGCTTCTTCTAATATTGCCTGCCCTGTTATTATTGCTGGACGGCATCTCTCATCCTCCAGGCACGATCTCACCAGTTTCCATAATGGCATGGTCCCTGCCTTTAATTTCCTATTCTGTTGTTCCTTAGCTAAGTCTTCCCTTAATTTCTCCCAAGAGAAAAGAGTTAACGACCCTGAACACGCGTACCAAGGTGATATACGTTCTATTTCCCTAATGAACATTTCTAAGGTTCTTGTAGAAACTTTTATCTCTCGCTGTTTTAAAACATAGTGTAGAGCTGTAGTTACAGAATGTGAATTTCCCATACTGCTCCCTTATCTACGAGAGGTTTAAATATGAGACAAGCACTGCGGCTTATATACGTCCGTCTGACCGTGCTTAACAGCATTCAAAACTTTTTCTTTCAGCGCCACTTCTGGTGAGTGCAGGATCAAACCAGGAGAAATAGGGTTAACACAGCCAGCATGAGAACAAAAGGCTTTTAGTGCCGCCTTCCAGTTAAGGGGAGGGATTAAGAAGGATCAGAGTTACTTACAAGGATCCAGTATGCTCTCGGAGTTTTAGATCCACCTCGGTTCTGAACCTGCTTCGATTAGAAGGGTCTCCTCTGGTGTGCGCGTTGTTAAGGCGTTTTCTCCCCGGGTTTCGAGCACCAAGTATCCCGAGCTTATCCCTGTCCCGCAGGAAATAAACACAGGACACGCCAAGTTCTCCCGTGGTTAGCTTTACTTCTATATCATATTGAGGTAGACAAAGAAGGCTCAGAAAGTGTGTGGCTTAAATACTTTTGGTGACGTGTCTAAACTAGGACTGGTAGCAACACCCATGATCCTCATGCACCCTGGGGATAGGTTAAAGCCCCCAGGGGTTGGGCAAAAGCCCCAGGAGACGGACTGGTGACTTTGGCGGGCTGTGCTCTCGCAGCTGTGCACAAAGAGGTTTAGCACCATCTAGTTGTGGCACATATATTGCAGCCCTTTACACTATAACAAGCATACATCCCAGGGCTCTCATCCCCACTCATCTTCCCTGAAGCAAGGGATAGATAGCCAGAGGGGCTATCTCTTTAAGGGGAATTCAGGGATCAAAAAGGCATGTAAAAATTTGAACGTCACGTCGAGCTGGTATCAGCTTCTGGAACACCAAAAGGATTTCCCATCTCGGCTCCATCGTTTGTGCTTGTGGGACCATCCACCACATCCACAGGGGCAACTGGATCAGGAGCCTCATTCTTTTTTTTTTTTTTTTTTTTTTTTTTTTGGTTTTTCGAGACAGGGTTTCTCTGTATAGCCCTGGCTGTCCTGGAACTCACTTTGTAGACCAGGCTGGCCTCGAACTCAGAAATCCGCCTGCCTCTGCCTCCCGAGTGCTGGGATTAAAGGCGTGCGCCACCACGCCCGGCAAGGAGCCTCATTCTTGCAGCATTTCACCAATCTCTCTCGCACCCAAAGAGGTTCCCTCTGGTCCTGTGGAGACACACAAACAGACCCTCTCGCCCACATCAACACCGGATCTGGTCAATCCCCAGGGGGGATGGACACAATACCTCATGGTAATGAGACCATAACCTCAATCACCTGTGTGTCCATCTGGGGAGTCAATATGAGAGTCAAGTTTTCACTAGCTTCCCCTCTGTTGGGCAATGATTTTCACGCCCTTATAGCAATCTGATTCACCTGCTCAAACACCTGCAGTGGATATCCTGTTTGTTGTTGTACAAATCGACCTTGACCAAGCAGCATATCCCTATCCCATGCTGGATTTCCTGCAGCAGTGTTAGCAGCTGCCTGCTCATTTGCAAATTCAATAAGGAAGGCTTTCCAATCTAAATACTGCCCAGGTGAAAGGCATGCCTTCACCAAGCCTGCCCAATAGGACGGCATCATGCAGTGTATATTCAAGGCCTCTACTTGAGCCACAGTATAGGAAGCAGTTAAGCTGTACGTCTGCACGGACTCAGCCAAATTCCTGAATACTTTGAAATCTAGAGGCTCATGATATCTCTGCCCTGCTTGGTCGGTGAAAATAGGACACCCCAGCAAGGAGAATCTAACCTCTCTCCAAACCTCCGGACAGAAGATCCCCCTATAGGTGGCTGCTGAGGAGGCATAAGGAGGAGGCACAGGAGCTAATTCGCCTTCCTCCTCCACCTCGGCTCTTTTGATTCGTCTTTTCTGTCCACCTGATAACACTGTGTCTCCTTTCTTTTTCCTTTTTCTTTTTAAGCCCTTCTCCTCTTCCGACATACTTTCTTGTTGCTCTATAAGGATTTTCTGACCTGTCTTGACTGCCTCTCGATTCAAACAGTAACAGAGTCCATATATCAGAACAAACAAGACCAAAACTATCAGACCTACCCACAAAGGGTCAATGGGAATAAAAAGCATAACTACACAGTGAGGATCTATTGATCACTACACTGAGGTTATCATAATTCCTTAACTTGTCCCAAAACCAGGAACCTTAACTTGTCCCAAAGCCAGGAACCTTTCGTTACCTTGTGCCTGCTTCCTGGCAACTTTATATTCGCCTCTATTTTATCCGAGGTCCTTCCCAAACTCCTGGGGTCGCAAGTTTCACTCACCGTGAACTTACCCTGCCTGCAACCACTGACTGCTGAAAGTTCTGAACTCAGTGGGGGAGTCAGTTCGCCGTACGGGCCACCAATTTTCACGTCTGCTCTCGACCAGCAAGAACGACACGACCACCAGTCCTTCTAACGGCAGTTTATTCAGCAAACTTCAGTCTTCATCTCTCTCACTTCATCTTTTTCCTCATCTTTCTCTCTTTTTTTTTCCTTTTTCCTTTCCTTTTTTTTTGGTTCCTTTTATTTTTCCTCCCTTTTCTTTTTCTTAAAAATATCCCCCTTTAACCCAGGGATCAATTTGGGAGACTTACCAGTACCGTTCCCCAGCTGAAGAGTTCTGAATCCACGCCGGATCCTACTCAACAGTCTATTTTGCAGGAACACTTCATTACCACCATTCCCCAGCTGAAGAGTTCTGAATCCACTCTGAATCCTTCTCAACAGTCTGTTTTATGGGAACTTTTATTAACCGCTTCTTCCCCATGATGCAGTTCTGATAACACTGTGCAGGGGGTCTTTGCTCGTGCCTGAAGATGTTTCTTGTTCCGGGTTTCGGCACCACTTGTTGTGCGCGCCCAACTGGCCAGGAAGAGCGACACTGCAACAGGATCCTTCTGCACACGTTTATTCAGTCCTGTTTCTTCTGGTTTATATCTCCCTTGTTTGTATCTCCCTTGTTTATTATCTCCCTTGTTTATATCTCCCCCGAACCCTGGGCCTCTCACTCTTATATATTCTCAGTTCCCATCCACGCACAGCAGGCCACGCCACCTCACCAGGTACGCAGCTTCAGCTAATCAGGGCAGCAGGGGCATATCTCCATCAAAATGGATTCACCGGTATCCTGGTACACCTGCACAACTCTCAAGATGTTTGTGGTTTATATGAGGAAGTCAGGTGCAAATCATACGACTTAGCTGCAGTCCCTGGTGCCTTTGGGACTGCTGCCACACCCACTCCTCACAGAGGCTGAGTGAAGCCAGCCTGCAATTTGACAGAATGACCAAATCCAGTCTCTCTTTAATCTACTCAGTAACTGAGCTCTTGGGTAATCTCCTACACTGCATGGAAAAGCAGCTTTGGGTTCAACCACTATAAACTAAAATTAATCAGAGAGAGGCCATGCCAACTTTAATTGCAACTCCTATTTGCCAGGCTTTCCAATATCTGCCAGTATTACTGATACCTAACTGATTCAATACAATGAGAGAAGCGTCCTAACTTTATAAACATGTGCTGTCTTTTAAGGACATCAGACACAAGTGTCCTTTCCACAGAGGGAATCCTACCTTTTTGGATGTAATCATTTTCATAAGCATTAATGATGTATTTTCAAAACACTGTTACTATCTTCCTAGTGCTTTTCAAGGGCCCTCATGGGGGAGGGGCTCTCATCCCCCTCATCCCCCACCTGCCTCATTAAAGGCATCAGTGGCACCTAAAGGCCAGGTTGAGAAAAGTGGACTAAAGCAATCTGCTCTCACTGAATTTGCTACAAAAGATTTACAAGCAGATCTTTGGGAAGACAGGAGAGAGGAAAGAAAGGGGACTAGGGTGAAGGAGAAGAACGGATACCCTAGCTCACTTCCAAGAGCAGGATGCTGAACCTAGTATTTTTCATTGAGTCTAGTCCTGACTGTGTAGGTCTACAAAGACAAATATTTTACAAGAAAGAATAATAGTCTAGTCCCCGACCCCACCCCGCCCAGGCAAAGCCTAATAGTGAATGCTTTGTTCAAGCAAGGGGAAAGGATGTAATGACATAGCTTAATTTAAAAGCTCTCCGAACACCAATCTCTGGCACAAGTATTTTAAAATGTCTCCCTTGATCTTAAAATTCTGAGCAAAAGAAATGTAGTCATCATGCTACACATGTGTGTCTCGTTCTCCAGCTACCTTTTGTGAGTCCAGCTGGACGCACAAAGCCTACAGAGCTGAAAACACGAAACTCTGAATTCTGTTGCGGAGGTAAAGAAAATGATGTAAGTGAGGCTTTCCCAAGCTGTGGACAGCCGTGGTCTCTGGACTCACACAGCCTCTTCCAAGCCTGCTTCAATTTTCAACCCAAACTGCTTCCTTCTCGCAGTCCCTCTTCCCCAGGATCTGGAGAGCTCTCTGCTTAGTCACTCAATACAATGACTATGCAGGCCCTTTCCAGTTAAGAGCACAGGAGCTGATCATACTGTCAACAGGCACCACACAGGTAGCCCAGAATTGGCCAACAAAGACCTTTTGAACCTCAAAGAGACCATTCTCCACATCCCTCTACAGCTCTGCTCTTTGGCAAGTAGTGGGCACTGCCAGGCCTCCCAAGATGGCATGGGCACCCATGCCTAAGCAGCCTGGGGTCCCTGGATCTGCTCTACATGTTGGCTCAGAAGCCACAGCTGCCCCGTCGGGCTACTTCCGGAATAAGTTGGAGAGGTCCGCGCAGGGAGACCCATCACTCCGGGGCCGCAGAGCTCGCAGGGGTCGAAGCCGCCACAGACTCTGCAGCAGAAGTTGACCTCTCCGAGGATGGGAGCAAAGGACCTGAAACCCTGCGAGGGAAATGGGAACAGACAGGACTGTTCCCCAAAAAGGCCCAAGGTGGCCAAGCAGCATCTCCCTAGAGCAGGGAACAAAGGGCTTCTGTGTCGGGCACTGCTGGTCCGGCTGCGTCCGGCTTTGGGGGACCAGAATCTTTTCCCTGGTGTGGGCGCAGGCGGAGGGCACTGGGTATCGGGCACCAGGCGCGGAAGCCTACCGGGTGCCCAGGGTGCAGCGCGATCCCCGCGACTCTAGCCTCCCTCCCGGTGCGGGCGACGCTACCGCTCACCTCCTCGACGGCCGCCACGGTGTTGCGGCACTGGGCCGTGCGCGTGTGGTGAAGCTAGAGGCCGTGGGCGCCTTGTAGTCCTCAAGGGTCTCGGCCACGAATTCCGACACAGAGATCTGGTCCGGCATCGCCAGGGCGCCGGGGCGCGGACTGTGGCCGCCTCAGTCGCCCAGGGCGCGGGCTCCGACCCCGCCGCCGCTCCGGGACTTGAACAAAGGGAAGCGCGGGCTCGGAAGTCGCCGCGGGGCGCGGGAGCCACCGCGGGACGCCCGGTGGCAGCAAGGGCGCGCGCAGCCCGCAGCTCTGCCCGCTGTGCTCCGGGAGCTGCAGCTATCAAGTCCTCTGCAAAGGAGCCCAGACGCGGGCGCGCACAGGCAGTGGGAACTGCGCGCCACCAAGCCGCTGTCCGGGACGCCTCCCGCGGAAAGGGGAGGGCCCGGCTGGGGAGGCGCAGAGGACCGCCCGGCGGGGCGGGGCGCAGTCCTAGCCACCAATCGGGTCGCCCGCCGCTAATCGCCGCCAGGTAGCAGAGGCCTCAGGAAGGAGGGCTACATGCACTCAGGGCCTGTCAGTGGCTGTGGTCGTCTACGTTGCTTCTGCTTTCGGGACATGCTGGGGTTCGAGGGCGCGCCCTCTCCTGGGCTGCGGTGCCCGGCTCCCACCCTGCACCCTCCAAGACCTCTACCAACATTGCTCAGAGGGCATGGAGTGGAACCGGGGATACTGGCTTCCCGGCTGGAAGGGAGCCCACCCTTTTGCTCCCCAATCCCACCGTTAGCCTCAGAACCCCCTGAATCCCCCACCAGAACCTCAGGAAAGGGCCAGTGAGACAGTGTGGGTAGCTCGCCTCCTACAAGACAGTGAAATCCTCCAGGGCACTTTAGCAGGACAAGATGTAGGGACAGTTAGTTGGGGATGCAATGATAGGGACCATGTTCTGTCTGTGCTCCGTCTCACAGCCTTAAGAAGCCAGGGGTAAAGGCAGGTATTTTGTATAGGGAGTTGACCATGGTACAAGCCGAATGGGAATTCAAACCCATGACCTTCGACTTGGAAGAATACTCCAACCCCTATTAAGCATCCTGTTCCCTAAGCTTGTACAATTAGGGACACTCCCAGTTACCTGAAGACAGTTTTACAGTGCTAGGCCAGGCTTCACCCTGAGAAAATCATAGAATGCAGTGATGTGCTGTGGGAAGTGGGGGACACCCAAGAGAACCAGAGGTACAGATGGTTCTCAGAGAGTACTCCAACCCACAGCTGACTGATCACAGACACAATTGGGCCAATAAATCATCTGAATTAGGACATTTTCATCTATATCTCATTCAGAAATTCTCAGCTGTATTTTATTTTATTTTTTTAAACATTTTGTGTTCATTTTAATGATAAAAAAGGGCACAGGATAAAAAAAAAAACCTTATATTTCACTTATATTGCATAACGAGCTAACCAAACTGGACATGGGGGATGAATTATAAAACAAATCATTTTATGTATCCTCCTAGGACTATTCTTCAATTAGACTTCTGTATTTCAAATAAGGCTGAGGTATAGTACACTAAGAGGCAAAAAAGAATAGTGCCAAAGTAACAGATCCCCAAAACCAGACCCCATGTCAGAACACATCATAGAGCAAACATTTATCAGATCAGAGCCTCAATGTATTTTAAAAACCCAGAGTTTCTGAAGACACTAGTCAAAAATCACACCCTCTAACTCCCCGAGGCAAGAGGTATGGTTACTGCTGCTGCCAACAATACAGCCTAGAGAAACTTTACAAAAACCTTTTGTGGGTCTGAAAAGAAGGGAATGTGAGGGACATTATAAGCCCAACATGGGAAATAAAAGTGGTCTCCTGCTGCCATAGGACAGTAGACCAGTCCATCTTTTTAAGGCTCCCATGTACAAATATGCTGTATGAGGTAGCAGCTGAGGTCAGACATTATGTATGGCTTCTGGTATTTTACCAGCACTGCCTGTGAATAAGTTCAGCCCTCAAAAATAGCTGTGCCAGTGGGTAGCTTTTATTCCTGCGCAAGGCAATAAACTGCAATCCCAAAATTCTGCAACTCTCTGCCACTTTCCACCATTGTGAACATCCTTCCATTTAGTGTCTCAGGGACACACCTATCTCAGCATGTATAACTCAAGGGTATTGTGTTATAGTACAGGCTCTCCTTCACAAGGCATTTTTCTGATCCCTCTGCCTCTCTTCCCACCTATAAGTCCTTTTGTTCTTCTCTGAAATTGTAGACTATTCCCTGCGACTTTTCAAGGTTTTATTTTTGGAGACATGGTCTCTGTGATGCCTTGGGAAGTTAAAAGAAAGTAGTGTTTTTCCTTGACATAATATAGTACCAGTCAAACTAATCAATGTGTCTAACACACACAGACACATAGACACACAGACACACAGATACACTCACACAGAGACACACACAGAGGCACACATAGACACACACACACAGACATACACATAGACATATACACACACTTACAAACACAGGGACACACACATACACACACAGACACAGAGAAACACACACATGAGACACACACACACAGAGACACACACAAAGGGATACACACACAAACGGAGACACACACACACACACACAGACATGAACATAATTTAAGGTTTAAATGTTGAACAGGAATCAAGAGAACACAAACACAGGGGGACACACATACACACACAGACACAGAGAGACAAACACACAGACACAGACACACACATACACAGAGACACACACACACACACACAGAGACACACACACACACAGAGAGACACACACAAAGGAATACACACACAAACACATACACACAGAGACACACACTCACACACAAACATGAACATAATTTAAGGTTTACATGTTGAACAGGAATCAAGAGAACACTACCCACTCTTTTGTATGTGGTGCTGAGGATTGAATCCAAGGCCTTGAACCTATAGGCAAGTGCTCGAACACAGTTACTACCCCAGCCCTCATTTACATATTTTAATGCATTGAGAAAAGAAGATGCTGATATTACCATTAGAGACACGGACACCACTAAGTTTATTTTAAAAAATACCTGAAAATCTATTTTTAAAAATAATTCTTGTTGGGCAAGGTGTCACATCCCTTTAACCCCAGCACTCAGGATTCAGAGACAGGTGGATCTCTATGAGTTTAAGGACAGCCAAGTCTACAAAGTGAGTTCCAGGATAGCCAGTGCTCTATACAGAGAAACCCTGACTCAAAAACAGATAGAATAATTCTCAAGAATAAAATTGTCCTAAAACTGATTTGAGGCAATATACAATTTCACTTATCCCATACCATACAAACATTTATGTTTTGCTGTAAAATATAAATGCCTTTGATCATACAGTATTCTTGTAGACCTCACTAGGGGCTTGGTTTAAAATACATACCTATGTTAATTTTAAAGCCTGAGAAATTATGAATCCATATATATTTGAGCCTATATTTTTCATATAAAAGACTGTAGTCCTATTATTTTTTCCCCTTGGGTGTACTCGTCTGTTTTTGTTGCTATAATATACCTGAGGTTGAAATTTTTGAAGAAGAGGAGGTTGGCTAGGATGTTGCCCAAATGGTACATTGTTAGTGCTTGTCTGGAGTATATGGAGCCTGTGGGTTCATCTCTACACCGGGAGATAATAAGAACAGCAAGGGGAGGGGAGAGGGGAGGAAGTTAGCTAGTGGTTTTTGAAGCTGCCCTGGTGACTTTTGTCAACTGGACACAAACCTAGATATAACTGGAAGGAGAATCTCAGTCAAGGAATTGTTTCCATCAGATTGGGATTCAGACATGTCTGTATGACATTTTCATGATTATTAATTGGTGTAGATGGCCCAGTCCACTGTGGGTGGCACAATTCCTAGGCAGGTGAGCCTGGCCTGTGTAAGAAAGGCTAAGTAGATCAAGGAAGGCAAGGCAGTAAGCACCATTCCTCCACGGTCTCTGCTTCTGCCTCCAGTTCCTGCCTTGGCTTTCCTGAATGATGGTCTATAACCTGTAGCCCAGTTAAACCCTTTCCTTCCTCGAGTTCCTTTTAATCAGTGTTTTATCACAGCACAGAAAACAAACTAGGACAGAGGTGTACAGTGTAAGATCAAGCAGCCCATTCCATGTAGCTTCACGTAGGTGGTAGCATAATGTTGACATTATTTACTTGTAAGATTGTTCACAGGCTGGAAGCCAGAAAAACAGACATCAACTCCCTACTTTAGAACTCGCTTTAATGAGAACTAATGGAGGTTCCCAAAAAAATTCCCTTAATTGCTTCCAAGGATAGTACCCTCATTGCCCTAACTCCTCCTAGTCCCCACCTGAGCCCCACTATGACACCAAGGCCTAGGCTGCAATACGAGGACCATTAGGGGACAAACCACATCAGAGCAGTAGCAGAGAGAGAAAGGGTTTGTTATCCCAGAAGTTGGGATAAGCAAGAACTATGCATAAATTCATACAAGTTCATTTCAGATCAATTTTTGTTTTGTTTTGTTTTGTAGATAGGGTTTCTCTGTGTACCCTGATTGTCCTGAAACTCACTTTGTAGACCAGACTGGCCTTGAACTCAGAAATCCGCCTGCCCCTGACCTCCTGAGTGCTGGGATTAAAGGCATGCGCCACCACACCCCGCACTTCAGATCAGTTTTACCACTGAGTGTTATTTTTAAAAACTAGGCCTTTGCCAAGTGTGGTGGCCATACCTTTAATCCCAGCACTCTAATGAGAAGAAACAGGCAGATCTCTCTTAGGCTGTGGCTAACCTGGGCTGCACAGTGAGACCCTCTCTCAGACAAGTGGATTATTTTGAGACTTTGAAGAGCTAAAAAGGTCTGGATAACGACTTGTAGACCTCTCATGACATCATCAGCATCCTCTCAACAGTGCTTCTGGGAGGTAATGGAAGCTAGCAGACAGGCCTTTGTTGGGCAAGTGTTACTAGATCCTTTCAGGGAAGAGAATACTGGAAGTCTGGCTTCTCTCCTCTCTCTGATTCCCCTCTGTCATGCCGTGAGCATCTCCCCTCCCCTGCATTCTTCCACCAAGATGTCTTGCCTCACCTACAGTCCCCAAACCAGCAAGACCAAAAGACAGAAACCTCTAATCCTGTAGGCAACATAAGCTTCATCCTTTACTCAATTCAGCTAAGGCAACCAAAGGAAGAAGGATAGAAAAGCCCATGCCTGGTGCCCAGTAAAATTGACTAACAGCCCATTTTCCAGAGGAATGTTCTGCCTCTAGTAATTCCCAAGAACCTGAGATTTCTCACTGTCCAGCCAAGGGAAAAGGTAATGTTCTCAGCTCCGGAATTTTCTGGAGGCTTGGCTGGTTTAACACAGACATTTCCAGTTTGCTTGCAGTTAACTTGTAAATGATTACTCTTGGAATGAAAGGTCTGGGTCTTAAAGGAACTTTGTGGTAAACAATTCAATAAAATAGGGACACCCACAAGGACCCGTGATGTGAACAGGGAAATGTCACTGGGACTTTCTCTTCCACCTCATAGAGTACTTGCCCCCAGATAATGCTGTGAAAGCAAGCCGTTTACACCCCAAGGTGAGAGAAGCCACATGTATGGGTCACTCACCTCACAGTTTGTGCTTTGGGGACAGAGGCAGGGAAGGATTTGGCAGCACACAATTATAACACAGATGGAAACTTAGATCTGGGGGTCAGTTTTTTGCTGGTGTGCCCAAAGACCAGAGAGGGTGTCAATTCCCTTGAACTGGGGTTACAGATAGTTGTTCTGTTTTGTTTTTTTTTCGAGACAGGGTTTCTCTGTATAGCCCTGGCTGTCCTGGAACTCACTCTATAGACCAGGCTGGCCTCGATCTCAGAAGTGTCCCAGTGGTGGCATGTGCCACCACTGCCTGGCCAGATAGTTGTAAGCAACCATGTGAGTGCTAGGAGGAGCAACAAGTACTTTTAACTGCCAAGTCATCATTTTCTACCCTACCCCTATCACACACACATGCACAAGTGCACACATATACATGCACACATACACACACTTTTTAAAGTTCTTGTGATTATTGTACGTGGCTGTTTTGCTTTCATGTATGTCTGTGTACCACATGCATGCAGTGCTCTCAGAGACCAGAGAGGGCATCACATCCCCTGGAACTGGAATGACACAGGATTGTAAACTTCTGTGCTGGGAGTTGAACCTGCTCTCAACCTCTGAATCTTCCCCCCTTTAAAAGGTGTTCTTCCACTGAGATATGCCCTAGATGTGCTCATGTCTACACCACGAGTCTCTGCTCTAGTGTTCACGATCCCATTATCCATGTTTTGTGTTTGTTTCTGCAAAGAAAGAAAATACCTTGGGAAGCTCATCCTTGGGCCCAGACACTTGTATTTGTTCTTATTTTTTGAGACAGGATCTACTTTGTAGCCTGGATAGCCTGGAATTTTCTTTTAGACCAGGCCGGCTTCAAACTCACAAATATTTGCCTGCCTCTACATTCCCGAGTTCTGGGATTAAAAGTAAGTGCCACCATGCCCAGTTTAGGCCTCAACATTTGAAAATGTGTGTTTTCTGGGTCACCTTTAGGACTGACTTTAGAAAATGAATGACAAGCAGATCTATCCTCAGCTTATTTTACAGAACAGTACACAAAGACTGTTCATTTTGTCATTTTAATAAAGTCTGTAGACTCTCCGTGCGGAAATAAAGTAGACAGTCCTAGATAAAGGAGCCTTAAACTGGAGTCTGTGGGGGCTACTCAGGTGAGCTGTGCCACACAATCAGGAAAGCTGGGTTTGGGAACTTGTGTATGTGGTAGAAATACTACATGGCGGTATGTCACTGTGCATCTCTTCCCAGTTCCATAGTCTGGCAGCTTGAAATTGCTTCATAGGAGTATTTACACCAGAGAAATGGGCAACCGCTGATCATGACTGGACTTCTTGCTTAACTGATTGTCTAAGCCAAACAAGGCAGCAGAGTGTTGTGACTTTGTTAAGGATTGTATTCACAGGCAGGCACATCTGAGCCACTACATTGTGAGTAGCAAAGATGTTTGTGCAAAAACGCTGCCAATCCTCTATGTTATAGCAGGGAGGCCACAGGTGTCATGGGCAGAAGAAGTTACACCTGACATCTTTACCAGCCTTGCTTGCTCATTAACATAAACAAATGCCAAATGACATTGATGTCAGAAAGAGACTCATCTGTCAATGACAGCAGCTACTTCTTTGCTGATTGAGCTGGATAATAAGCATTTCTTCTATGTCTTATTTTGTCCAGGCATGGTTAAACTGCAGACTGGGTATTTTGTAAGCACTTGGCAAAAATCAATGGAAGCATGTATGAGAATCAATAAGCTACATGGGCTTCACTAGAGAGTAGCAGATATCTCTGAATCCTTTGCAGGATGTGTGCTGTCCAGTCTGTAAGTTAGCAAACATAAAATAAGTGTATTTATGGATATACACACACATCTATTTTCAGAGATTAGCCTTTCAGTATTTAACAGCCCACTTTGAATACAATTCTATCTTTCCTGCCAATGGGCTGAGCAGTGGCCCTCCCAACTCTGATTCATGCTCCTGGAATTAAATACATATGGGATTAAAGCCCTGATATGCTGAAATGCAAGCAAATGCAACGAGTGTTAAAAATATTATTTGTCTTTCAGTAATTAAGGGAATGCCATTTGTTGTTTTCATGCACTCAGAATAATACAAACAAGTGCCAGCAAAGGGTGGGGTTTGTTTTCATGGGAAAACAAAACAAACCAAAGAAATAAGAGTTTAATTAAAACTCCATATGCAGATAGCTTTTGCTAAAGCTTTTAAAGAGTGCTTGCAGTACTTTATTTTTTTCTTAGATCACAGCACTCTCTTCATAGCTGGGTGCAGTGGTGCATGCCTGTGATCCCAGCACCTGTGAGGGTGAGTGGGAAGCTAAGGAATTTGAAGCTACAAATTCCGGGCAGCAGAGCTGATTTGAAGCCAGACATAGTAAGATCCTATTTCTAGAAAACAAAACAAACAAAGAAAAAAATCCCTCTTCCTTCAGCGTGTGGATGCATTCATAGGTTTCTCTCCCTCTTTTTTAAATGGGGCAGCCATTTCTCCAGTGTTTTCCTATTGTCTATGAAATAAAAGTGAAGCTCTTGATTCTACTCTAGCCCATCCCCAATCCTTCTCCCAGCTACCCTCTGACCTCTAAGCACCTCCAAACCCTGCCTGCATGTGTAGGGTCCTTCCACTAAGAATAACTTTGACAGGTTCTGTGGGACTCAGACATGAATGACTGGGAAACTGTTTTCATTACACATTTCATAACATGTGCATAGTATATAATATGCTGCATAGCCTCCTAACAGGAACAGATGACCATAGCTGAGTGATTTTTCTCATCAGCCAGGAAAACACTTCCTTATTCAATGTTCTCCAGGCCCTTGGGACTGAACTTGAGCAGCTGTTTCCTTGCCCCTGTTGGTGAAATTGTGGATGTATGCAGTGGACAACCCAGCAATTATCAAGCACACCCCCATAATGGCTAGGCCAGGGAGAATCTAGAACCACAACTCCACACCATTACTCACACTCCAACCCGTCACTGGCTCCTCAGAGGTGACCCGGCTTTACCTCTCTTCCATTGAGAAACTTACTTACCTTTTCTTTCTTTCTTTCTTTCTTTCTTTCTTTCTTTCTTTCTTTCTTTCTTTCTTTCTTTCTTTCTTTCTTTCTTTCTTTCTTTCTTTCTTCCTTCCTTCCTTCCTTCCTTCCTTCCTTCCTTTCTTTCTTTCTTTCGGTTTTTTTTTTTTTGAGACAGGGTTTTTGTGTATAGCCCTGGCTGTCCTGGAACTCACTGTGTAGACCAGGCTGGCCTTGAACAAAGAAATCCACCTGCCTCTGCCTCCCAAGTGCTGGGATTAAAGGCGTGTGCCACCATGCCCAGTCTGAGAAACTTTCTTGACCACACCATTCATTCACCTGTAGAGAGTTGAGAAGTTGCAGCACTCACCCAAGAGCCCCACACTAAAGCATCTGCAGTACACTAGTCCTGCTCAGCAGAGAGTGTCAGCCACATCCTTGAGACTTCAAGCTGCCCTTCCCTGCAGCTCAGAGCGCCCCTCTGTGTTTCCCCACTGAGAGCAGCTCTGCTCCTCTTTGGCTTCCTGTAGGACAGGCTAGCTAGCTTCTGACCCTGGAACATTGTTGTGAGCTTCCTCATCATCACACACCTTCATACCCTCGCACCAAATCCTTGGCCTGGAACACTTTCTTTTTCTTGACTGCTTGGGAAGTGTCTTGGTCATCTTTCAGAATCAACCCCAAACCTGAGCCTGAGGGTCCAGCTCTTTTCAATTCTTTCTCAGCCTGTCTGTGCAAAATTGGTGGTCTTGGCTACTCTCCTTCCTTGAAGCATTAGACAGAGAATCTGTGAGGCAGCAGAAAAGAAACAGAGCACAGCACAGCACTAAGGTCTTGATGCATGGTGGCAGCGGGGAGGGACATCGTCTTGGAGACTGGGAAGAGGAAAGGGATGAGAAACTGTCGGAGGTTAGACCAGGAGGGGGATAATGACTGGACTGTAGAAAAAAGAACTATTATTAATAAGAATAATACTAATAGATCTTGGTGCACAGTGAGACGCCTACCACCCTTTTCTCTGCCTGTCTCCTTCCTCACTGACATGTGAAGTGATTGGTTTTTGGCCAAATATTGAGTCCGACAAGGTGAGAACACTCATTTCACTGAACTTACAATACATCTCAACCCCAATCTGTTCTAGAAGCTTCCATTATAGAACAATTTGCACTTATCGCCAAAGCATCTGCTTCTTAATATTTATTTATTTATTTATTTATTTATTTATTTATTTATTTATTACATGTAAGTACACTGTAGTTGTCTTCAGACACTCCAGAAGAGAGCATCAGATTTTGTTACCGATGGTTGTGAGCCACCATGTGGTTGCTGGGATTTGAACTCAGGACCTTTGGAAGAGCTGTCAGCACTCTTAACCACTGAGCCAGCTCACCAGCTCCAGAATCTGCTGCTTGATGCTCACCTCTTTTACTCAGCTTCAGGGAAGCTCTAAAATGGGGCAGACACAGAGTAGGACCTCCATAAATTTCATTTGCCTTTTTGAGACTGGGTCTTTCTATGGACTCCATAACCATTACTAGAAAACTAATTGCATGGCACCACTTAGCTTTTGGAAGGCAGAATGAGAGGCGACATGAAATCCTTACTGAGAAAGCCATTGGTCTGCCATCTGCCAAGACAGAATGGGGTCTTCACCCATGATAAGTTAGGCCAGCTGCTCAAGTAGTCTGGGAAACTTATTTACAGAGGAATGAACATGCTGGTTGGGAGGGTGGTGATTGGACCACCTTGCACTTCCCCACACTGCCCCCAATCAGACACAGTAACTTTCAAGCCTCCTCCTCCTCCATGTTGGAAGCCTAAGGCTCAAGATGACAGCCATGAACACAGTTCCATATGAATAAAGGAACTCCTGCCTCAATCTGTGGTGTGCCAACTGTGGTCTGGAGAGCAGCAGCTGCCTGGGAGCCTGGTAGAAATGCAGAACTCACTCCTACCAAGACTTAGGGAGACCTCGAGTTAACTCGTTTGCACTTAACCTTTGAGAGATGTTTTTCTAGCTTACACAGGGATACACCAAAAACAAGGACTTTGTTTTCTCATCTTGTCAGACGGCTACAATTTCAAAGCGTGCGAACTCTATTGTACTATTAGGATTTAATCTAAGAAAAATCAGAGGTTTGGGTCTCTATCATATGAATGTGTCATTTTGAAGTTGTGTGTATGTGTGTGTTTAGGCTCATGTGTCTTCCAGGCAAACCTGGAAGGAGATGAGAGGAAGGGAAAGAAAGCAGGAGACCAAGCAAATTTGTCCAGGTCTCGTTTATTATGCTGAGGTGCCTTCTTTTTAAAGCATACATCTCGGGGAGTAGGGGAGGGGTTGAGGGGGAATTTTACAAAGAACAAAGAAGCGGGCATCTGCTGACATGGGGGGCGAAGTCAGGCACCAGGCAGCGGGCACTCTGCATCTTATCTTCAGAACATAGATCCTCCTTGACAGCCTTGGGTGTCAGGCTGGGCTCAGGCGTAACTCCTGTCTTTGGATGGCATGGGAGTTCAGGAAGAGATAGGGAAGAGGGGACTATAATTCAGCTTTTACAGCCTCAGGTGCCAGGAAGGGAATAGGGAGGAGGGGGTGATAACCAGCTCCTAGCAAAGGCCATTTCACCTAGGGAGATTGTGAAGGGCTCACTTTCTCATGGGATGGTCTCTGACAAAAGCTGGTGCTGCAGACATTGGCAGGCACTGACTGCACAGGGCCCTAGAACCTTCTAGAGTGTGGTTTTTCATATCTGCAACTCACACAACTGTCCTTTCACTTTAAAAACAAAGAAGACTTGACTCTGGGGAGATGGCTCAGCAGGTAAAGTGGTCACTGCTTCAGCATGGGGACCCCTAACACTCGGGTACAAACTGGGTGTGGCAGCTTTTCATCCCCTTGTTGATAGACAAAGGCAGGAGAATCCCAGGGACCCACTGCCCAGCACTGTAGCCAATTGGTGAGCGTCAGGTTGAGCAAGAGACCCTGTCTAAGATTAACAAGACAAGAGGGCAGGGGAGCAATGAAAGGGGATATCCAACAATCTAATGTTGACAGTACTCCAGAAACTCACACACATGCATACACCACACACTACACACACACACACACACACACACACACACACACACACAAATATTCCTTTGGCTGCTTGAAGAGAAATGATTTCATGGGTTAAGGGTGGAGCCAAAACAGATGGTAAAGCAGTTATTAGTAATAGAACGTCGGATTACATCCACCTTTTAAATTAATTAGCATCTTGCTGCCTGGTTGTCCCCACAGAGACATCCTCTATGTGACCCTGGCAAGTCTCTAACTCTTTCTGAGCCCTGGTTCTTCCTTTGAGAGGCTAGGAAACTTGGTTGTACAACACACAGAACTGTGTTGTACATATAGTAAATGTTCCATAAGGGGGCTCAGGATTATCTATTATACTGCTACAGAAAGTGATTCGCCTAGAAGCACAGCAGACTGTAGACACAGCATCTTTTCTAAACAGCCCTGGGAAAGCTGTTTCCCTTTGCCACCAGGTCCAGGCTCTTTAACCCCCACCCCCACTCTGGGCCCAGGACCAGGACACAAGATCCTCATGGGGAAGGTCAACTGGGAGCTTTGGGTGTGTTTCCCCTCATTGGCCTAAAGTAGATGGGCTGATGGCTGTTTGGGAAAAAGCAGCTGCATTCTTCATGTGTTTTCCCCATCAGAACATGTCTGCTTCATTCTCTTTTAAAGGGAACCCATGAGTCACTTAACAGGAACAAAAACGTCTCAGTCTGTGACTTCCCAGGTGATTCACCTTCAACTGTGTGTGTGCATAGAATCTTTAAGATCTGAAAACATGCCCCAGAGATTCCCACAGGCACCTGAAAGCAGGGCCTGTCCTGACAGAGCATTTCAGAGGTGACATCAGAATATTCAGCATCCTTTACTCACAGATGCCATCTGGCAGGGAAGCAGTCATAGGCAGCCTGCTTGTTCTGTCAGGGAAGAAAGACAGACATAATGTGTTTCCCCAGGCTAGCTCGCTGGGTAAGACACAATGTGTTAAGACGGGCAGTGGTGGCACATGCCTTTAATCACAGCACTTGGGAGGCAGATGTAGAGGCAGGCTGATTTCTGAGTTCAAAGCCAGCCTGGTCTACAAAGTGAGTTCCAGGACAGCCAGGACTATACAGAGAAACCCTGTCTCAAAAAAAAAAAAAAAAAAAAAAGACACAATGTATTTCCCCAGGCTAGCTCACTGTTGGAGAATCATGCTCTCAGATGGTCTCCACTCTTTTGGGGGACAACACTCCACTCACTCCCCAGGATTAATAAAGATACCTAAGGCAGATGGGATGAGAGGAGATAGAATAAACTCCAGACTGTTCCCTGGGCCTCTGATACCTTCACCCTATGTATCTCAAACAGGCTTCCAGTTGAGGGTTCCCTGGTCACCTGTTCCATACTCCACTCGATTGTGTATTGGCTGGGAGAGCCCAGAGGTCAAGAGCACAAGTTGGATGCCGGCTTTCCTCACTGACCATGTGATCAGACCCTGTTTCAGGGTTTCATGAAAAGCACGGTCCCTTATCTGATACAGAAGAAGCCCAGAACAGACGTTACATGCTGTTCTCAAGAGCATGTTGTCCTGGCTGCCTCTACCACCACCACGAACAACAACAATTTCTTCCTCCTGTTCTCAGAAATTGGACCTCATTCTCTGCTCCCTAAGGTCATGTGGATGCTGGTTACCTTATGTCAACTTGACACGAGGTAGAGTCATCTCGGGGACAGGGTCATACCTCCATTGAGAAAATGCCTCCTTCTGTAAGGCAGTTTCTTAATTAATGCTTGATAGAGAAGGCCCCAGCCCATTGTGAGTGGTAGCTTTCCAGGAGCTGGTGGTCTAGGGATTTATAAGAAAGCAGGCTGAGCAAGCCATGAGAAACAAGCAAGAAAGCAGCATTCTTTCATGGCCTCTGCATCAGGCTCTGCTTCCAAGGTCCAGCTCGGTTTGAGTTCCTGTCCTGACTTCCTCTGATGATGAACTAACTACAGTGCAAGTGTAAGCCAAACAAGCCCTTTCCTCTCCAAGTTGCTTTTAGTCATGGTGTCCTAACCAGGACACCTGTGATCTCATCTCCCTAAAACCATCAGGACAATAACACAAACGTCTGTGCACGGCTTACTGCACCTTCCATTCTCTGCCCCACTTGCTCATTCTTTCACCTACTTACACATTTGTTCACAACACTGCAGAACACGCTGAGGCCATTGCCTTCCAGGTACTGTGTTCATCCAAGGCAACAGAGCTATGGAATGTCCCTATCTCTGTCCCTTAGAGCTGAGGGGACACATTCAAAGGACAAACTGTTATCAGTAGGATGGGCGATGGAGGGAGCAGGGCAGTAACCAGCAAAAGTGACCTGGATGGAGGCTGAGCCAGGATCCCAGGAATCTCCTAGAGAGTGCCCTGAAGTTCTGGGGATGCCCATTGACTCCCTCAGTCTTCCATATCTCATCCAAGGACTAAAGAACTATAATCTGTGCTCTCTATTTGGCACAAGCATCTTCCCTATTGAATCTTGCTGGCTCTTCCAGCCTCCCTGCCTTTGCTCCCTCATCCTCACAATGGTCCATGCCCTCTGAGACTCACCCAGCCTAGTATAGAATCTTTCATTGCTTGCTTCCTTATGTTTCCTTGGTCCTTTGTCTGTCTCCACCAGAGTGTGAAATCCCTGGGGGAAGGGACTGTGTCACTGGTGTCTGGATCCTGGGAGCTATGCAGCCATTGTAAGGAGAGTTCTATTCTCAGGAATTACTGACCCAATGGCTAAGTGGTCTGGGGGCAACAAGATTACTCACTGCAGGTTACCCAGTTTGTTCTGGCTAAATCTAATCTTAAAGAGTGTCTTAGTCAGGGTTTCTATTCCTGCACAAACATCATGACCAAGAAGCAAGTTGGGGAGGAAAGGGTTTATTCGGCTTACACTTCCATACTGCTGTTCATCACCAAGGAAGCCAGGACTGGAACTCAAGCAGGTCAGGAAGCAGGAGCTGATGCAGAGGCCATGGAGGGATGTTCTTTACTGGCTTGCCTCTCATGGCTTGCTCAGCCTGCTCTCTTATAAAACCAAGACTACCAGCCCAGAGATGGTCCCACCCACAAGGGGCCTTTCCCCCTTGATCACTAATTGAGAAAATGCCTTACAGTTGGATCTCATGGAGGCATTTCCTCAACTGAAGCTCCTTTCTCTGTGGTAACTCCAGCTGTGTCAAGTTGACACAAAACTAGCCAGTACAATTGACCCCTTGTCAACTTGACACACAAACACATCACTAGTAAGCCTCAACCCTTAATTTCTTATTCATCCCCAAGATCTAAACAACTTTAAAAGTCCCACAGTCTTTACATATTAAAAGTCAATCCCTTTAAAATGTCCAATATCTTCTAAAATCCAAAGTCTTTTTACAATTAAAAATCTCTTAATTGTGGGCTCCACTAAAATAGTTTCTTCCTTCAAGAGGGAAAATATCAGGGCGCAGTCACAATCAAAAGCAAAAGTCAATCTCCAACCATCCAATGTCTGGGATCCAACTCACGATCTTCTGGGCTCCTCCAAGGGCTTGGGTCACTTCTCCAGCCAGGCCCTTTGTAGCACACGCGTCATCCTCTAGGCTCCAGATGCCTGTACTCCACTGCTGCTGCTGCTCTTGGTGGTCATCTCATGGTACTGGCATCTCCAAAACACTGCATGACCCCTTCAGTCCTGGGCCATCAATTGCAACTGAGGCTGCACCTTCACCAATGGCCTTCCATGGCCTCTCACAGTGCCAAGCCTCAGCTGCTCTGCTCAACTCCTTCATGCCTTCAAAACCAGTACCACCTGGGTGACCCTTACACATTACCAAGTCCAGCCACAGCACAAGGTACAACTTTGGCTATATCTGGAACGCAGCCACTGTGCTCTCAGAAAACACTTCCAGAAGATGTCACCTCAATGATGCTGGTCTCTTCTTACTCACCGCTAATTTCTTAGCTCCAGCTAACCAGCATCAATAGTCCCAGTAATGCAAAGTTTTTGCTTTAGTAGTTCTGGTATCTTGTTAATCACAGCTGATTCTTCAGCCCCAGCTAACCAGAACTACAGAATCTTCACAATCAAAACAGGAATGGCCCTGAAAAGAGTCTTTAATTTTCCCTCTGAAATCTCACAAACCAGACCTCCATCTTCTGCAGTGTTCTCAATATTATCTTCCAAGCTCCTACACAACATCCGACAGAGATTTAACAACGGATGGATCTTCAAGCCCAAAGTTCCAAAGTCCTTCCACAGTCCTCCCCAAAACATGGTCAGGTTGTCACAGGAATACCCCACTCTGCTGGTACCAATTTGTCTTAGTCAGGGTTTCTATTCCTGCACAAACATCATGACCAAGAAGCAAGTTGGGGAGGAAAGGGTTTATTCGGCTTACACTTCCATACTGCTGTTCATCACCAAGGAAGCCAGGACTGGAACTCAAGCAGGTCAGGAAGCAGGAGCTGATGCAGAGGCCATGGAGGGATGTTCTTTACTGGCTTGCCTCTCATGGCTTGCTCAGCCTGCTCTCTTATAAAACCAAGACTACCAGCCCAGAGATGGTCCCACCCACAAGGGGCCTTTCCCCCTTGATCACTAATTGAGAAAATGCCTTACAGTTGGATCTCATGGAGGCATTTCCTCAACTGAAGCTCCTTTCTCTGTGGTAACTCCAGCTGTGTCAAGTTGACACAAAACTAGCCAGTACAAAGAGCAAATAATCCAGCCTTGGACTCAGTTTTTGTTAATGTCCCTGAATCCCTCTTGAGAAATGCAGTTTGCTGGGAATTTGTTGTTAGTCAAACCAGTGTAATTTTCACACTATTAAGTAGCCAGGAAGCCTAGGCACAAATATCTCAATGAACAAGTCCTGATGAAAAAGGGACTCCTGTAATCACCTCTATTTGAAGTCCATCCTAGTATGGTGGATTGAAGGAGAGTGGCCCCTATAGTCTCATATATTTAAATCCTGGTTTAAATAGTTGATGGAACTGCTTGGGAAGGAATAGAAGGTGTGGATTTGTTGGATGAGGTGTGTTATGGGGGTGGGCTTTAAGCTTCAGAAGTCTCATGCCATTCCCAGTGTTTCTTCTCTGCCTCTTACTTGCAAAATCAAGACGTGATCTTCCAGCAGCTGCTCAGTGTCCTGTTGCCATCCCTTCACACTACCAGCATAGCTTCCAACCCTCTATAAGTTGTCTTGGTCATGGTATTTAGCACAGTAATAGAAAGGTAACTAAGGCCCTCTAACAGCCAGCAGTGACATGGCTGCCAGGCCCAGTGACTTGCACCTGCAGACTCAACACTTGGGAACCTGAAGCAGAAACATTGTCACAAGTTCAAGGCCAACCTAAGCTACATGAGGAAGTCCTCACTAGCCTAGCCTGGCTGCAGAGTGTGACTATCTCAAGCAAAAAAAAAAAAAAAAAAAAAAAGATGAAGCCTGGAGAATCTATTGGTATAGATGAGACACTGCACAAATTCTGGGGCCTGTCTGCTTTCATCTCTGCAGAGTAGGAGAGCCCAGGGAAAGGATAAAATCTAAAATTAACCAAAGATCCTAGGAATCCCTGCCCACCACATATCCCTGTGCTCTGGAGCAAAACACTTCACATTCTGGCATTTCTCCAGCCTAGGATATGCTTGTTAAGCCAACTACACGGGATGCTGATGGAGGAGGATTGCAAGTTCAAGGCCTCTCTAGGCAACATAATGAGCCTTATTTGTCTTATTTAACTCAAGATAAATAAAAATGAGCACGAGGGTATAGCTCGAGGGTTGTGTACTTGCGTAGTGCACATGAGGCCATGCTTTCATTTCCTGATATCACAAAAAGACAAAAGTGCTTGGATTTCAATTTCCTTTTCTGTAGCATGGATCGAGAGTCCTGTGAAGTAAGAGAAAACATCCATGCAAAGTGCATGTAATGACAACAGCTTGCTGTTCCCCTGGGCTACTGTGGCAGACAGGGCCTCATTCCTCTAGCAAATGGCCTGTTCCCCGGGCTATGATCACTCAGCTCCTGAGAGCCAAGCATGGTGCTCACCAAGGGCCTCTGCTTACTCTGAGCCTCTTTACATCCTCGTGCTTGTGACTCTAAGTTCATGATATTATTATGCATCTGTAGGCAGTAAACCCGTGGTGTAAATAGAGTTATATAGAAGCAGCAACTTCATCTTAGAGCGGTGGTTCTCAATGCTGCGACCCTTTAATGCAGCTCCTCACATTGTGGTGACCTCCCACCCACAATCAAATTACTTTGTTGCTGCTTCTTAACTATGATTTTGCTATGTTATGAATTTTTTTTTTTTTTTTTTGGTTTTTAGAGACAGTGTTTCTTTGTATTGCCCTGGCTGTCCTGGAACTAACTTTGTAGACCAGGGTGGCCTTGAACTAAGAAATCTGCCTGCCTCTGCCTCCTGAGTGCTGGGATTAAAGACGTGTGTCACCACGCCTGGCTTATATTATGAATCTTGATGCAAGTATCTGATATGCAGGATATCTGATTAGGGGTTATGGCCCAGAGTTTGAGAACCAACACCTTACATGAAAGAACATGGACAGCTGTCTTTGAGCACTGATCATCCCTGCCACCTCTCCATTCATCTCTCCATCCATCTCTCCATTCATCTCTCCAATCATCTCTCCATTCATCTCTTCAGTCATCTCCGCCAGTTCTTAGACATTTATTTTAACTGTAAATATACATTTACTCATCTGGTCAGTGTATTACCATGGCAATAGCAAAGTAACTACGGCACTGTCTTCTTTCCACAAGCGGTCATGGCCCTGGTTCCCCATTTGACACTCCAGATTGCTGACAGTGAGGAACACTTCCTTTTTGTCCCTGCAACGAATTCTCCCATACTGAAAACATTCAGATGACTCAGATGAGTGTGTACTTTTGAAGTGAAAGATAATGTTGAAGAACAGGTAGAGAGGACTGGAGCTATGGCTTAGCAGTAAGGAGAAACTTTTTTTTTCTTTTTTTTTCTTTTTTGCTCTAGTGGAGGAACCAGGTCCAGTTCCCACATCCATATGGCAGCTCACAACTGTTGCCATTCCAGATTCGATGAGCAAATGTGCTCTTCTGGCCTCCACAGGCACCAAGCACACACATGGTGCACATACATACATGCAGGCAAAACACACAGACACATAAAGGGTTTTTTTCCTTTAAAAGAGAGAGAAGGAAAGAAAATTAGCAGCTTTAGTCTCATATTTTTGTCTCTGTCTTCCAATGAGGAAACAGACTAGGGAACAAAGCGTGGCTCCACCAGTATCCAGATGCTAACTAGATGCTAACTAGCTGTCATGGCTGGCCTAATGCAGTGGATGCACTTGGCTACTGATGAGTCATATGTCTCTTGGGGCATCTGCATGGCTGTAGCTTTGAAACCCATCTTCCCCAATGCTGAATTAAGAGCTCCAAGATGGATCTAGGTCCTATTTATCCATGGCAGGTTTTCAATTAGTTTCCTTTTTTGAAAACTCATCATAGCAGCTTGGGCCATTATCTTGACATGAATCTTCAGAGCACTTTCTTTCTAAAAGGAAGACTTGTCAAATGAAAGTATCTGTGAAGACGGTTCTGGATGTTGTCAGCATAGGAGAGTCCTTTGTGGGGAGGAAAAGGAAGTGGTCTTCAACTGAAGTGTCAAATGACAGAAAGGTGTCATGACCTAAGAAGACAATGTATTAGTTACGTTTCCATTGCTGTGATAAAACATGGAACAAAAACAACTTAGGGAGGAAAGGGTTCATCCAGTCTACAGTTTATTCTCCATCTTTTTTTTTAAACAGATTTATTTATTTTTATATTTATTTATTTATTTATTTATTTATTTATTTATTTATCTCTCATATGTAAGTACACTGTAGTTGTCTTCAGACACTCCAGAAGAGGGCATCAGATTTTGTTAAGGATGGTTGTGAGCCACCATGTGTTTGCTGGGATTTGAACTCAGGGCCTTCAGAAGAGCAGTCTTAACCACTGAGCCATCTCACCAGCTCCCTTATTCGCCATCTTGAAGGTCAGTCAGGGCAAGAACTCGAGGCAGGAACTTGGGGGAAGAACTGAAGTGGAGACCATGGAGGAATGATGCTTACTGACATTCTCCCTTTGGTGGTAGTTTGCCTTCTTATACACTCCAGGACCCTCCGTCTAGGGATGGGACTGTCGGGCCTTTCAATCAATCACCAATCAAGAAAATGCCCTACAGACTTGCCACAGTTAAGTCTGATGTGGGCATCATCTCAACTGTGGTGCTGCTTCCCAGATAACTCTAGCTTATGTCAATCAGGACATTTGGCCCCTGTCAACTTGTTACACCAACACTACTATTAAGCCAGAACTCTTCCTTCCTTGTTTATCCTCAATATTTCATATATTAATGTCAATATTACAGCATGAATAACTTTAAAAGTCCAACCATCTTTACATTTTCTGAGACTTTTAGTCCAAATTCTTTTTAAAAATACAGAATTTTTAAAAGTTCAATGTCTTTAAACTGTGGGCTCCTGTGAAATAAAAAAAATTATAATATTTTCTCATTTCATGAGGGAAGACCCAGGGTGTAGCCATAGTCTGAACAAAACAAAGCTAAACTCCAACCATGCAAATAACTCAGTCCCCAGTGCCTGGCACTCATGATCTTCTGGGCTCCAGAGATTCTATGCAACTCCACTTCTTGAGTTCTGACATTTCTAACACACACAGTTCAACTCAACTCATAGGCTCAGGCCAGCTCCACTCTACAGCCTCTGCTCTCATGTGCAGTGACCTCACCCTCCTGACATCTGCATCTGCTGGGGGCTCTAAAATCTGGAACTACACATAGCCTCCTGGTCTCTCTTCAGGGACCCTGACACTGACATATGGTGCCAAGCCTCAGACTCCCTCCATGGCTCCTTCAGTGTTTGGGTTCCCACCACAGCTGAGGCTGCACTTTCACTGATGACCTCTGCTGGCCTCTCAGAGTGCCAAGCTTCAGCTGTTCTCCATGACCCCACTATGTCTTCAAAACCAGTTAGATGTGAGAGACTCTGACACATTACTGAGTTTGGCTACCAGCATGTCTACGGGCTTGGCTCCCTCTGAACAACAGCTTTAGTGTGCTTACTCTAAGGAAACACTCCCAAACCTCACCTCAACGATGATGGTCTCTTCTTAATCACCACTAATTTCTCAGTTCCAGCTACTTTTGATCAGTTCTCTATTTTCACAGTAAAGCAAAAGTTTCAGTTTAGTGGTACTGGTTTCTTATTAATCACACCAGATTTTTCAACTCAAATTGACAAGACCCACAGATTCATAATTCAAATATACCATACACACTGCCCTGATAGAATCTTCAAGGGATTCTCAAATATCCCTCTGAAACCCCACAGGCCAGGCCTCCATTGTCTGCATTGCTCTCAATATTCCCTTCCAAGCTCCCACAAGACAGCTCACTAAGTCCCTACTACTCGATGGCTCTATAAAAATACATTTTATACATTTATTATTATTGCAAGATGTGTGACAGAATCCCTGTCTGCTGTGTTTGTTTTTTGTCTACTTGACACAAGCTAGAGCCATCTTGAGAAGAGGGAACTTCAGCTGAAATAATGCCTCTATCAGACTGCCTATAAGCAAGACCATCGAGCATGTTCTTGGTTTCAATTGATGTGATGCTGGGGGATATAAAAAAGCAAACTGAGCAACCCAGGGGGATCAAGCCAGGATGCAGTTCACAAACTCCCAGGTTCCTGCATTGGGTTGGTGGCCTGACTTCCCTTCCAGATGGCTCATAAACTGTAAGCTGAAATAAACATCGTGTCCTCACATTGTTTTTTTTTTTCCCCAGTGTTTTATCACACTAACAGAAAAGTAACTAAGACAGAAACTGAAATTGGTACCAGAAGTAGGGTAGTGTTAAGAGTTGGTCCCGTGTTTTGGGAAGGATTGTGGAAGGAGTTTGAAACACTGGGATAGAAAAGCTACTGGGTACATAATGGGGCTTACTGAGCTGTTATGTGGGACCTGTTAGGTGAGGTAGAGAATGGTCCTGGGCTGGGACCATTCACTGATTGTGCTTGGATAACATGTACTGCTGCTTCTCATGGCTGTCACGCCAGAACTCTGAGGCTGGGTCTCCTCTCCCTGCTTAATGTTTCTATGTTTTGCCTTAAGAAAATAAATGGCCTTGTAGAGCCTGTGAGACTCCCCAGAGATAAAGATACTTGCTGCACAGACCTGACACCTGAGTTCCATCTCAGAACTCACATGGTAGAAGGAGGGAACCTATTCCTGAAAGTTGTCCTCTTACTTCAATGTAGCATAGTACATGCATACACACATGTGCACATGCATGCACAAAGAAAACAAGCAAACAAACACACAAATAGTAATAAAACAAAATTTTAAATGGCCTTGAAAACTCAGAGGTAGGGAAAGGATGCTCATTTGATACTTTTTTTTTTCCGAGACAGGTTTCTCTTCCCAAGATAGGCTTCTCTGTGTAGCCCTGGCTGTCCTGGAGCTCACTGTGAAGTCCAGGCTGGCTTCGAACTCACAAATCTGGCTGCCTTTGCCTCCCAAGTGCTGTTATTAAAGGCATGCACCACCAGTGCCCGGCTCATTTTGTAGTAATAGAAACAGCACTTGAGAAGCAGAGACAGGCAGATCTCTGTGAGCTCCAGGCCAGCCTGGCCTACATAGTAAGTTCCAGACTAGTCAAGGTTCTATAGAGAGAACCTGTCTCAGAAAGAAATAAAATAAATTATTGAAAGGGAGTCAGGATGTAGTTCAATGGAGTGAATGCTAAGCATACCTGAGGCCCTGACCTCTACCCTCAGCACTGCATCTACAGGGTATAGTGGCCAGACTGGGTTACATAGACCCTGTCTCACTATAGATAGATAGGTAGATAGATAGATAGATAGATAGATAGATAGATAGATAGATAGATAGATAGTTGGATAGATAGACAGACATAGATAGATAGAGAGATAGATATATAGACAGACAGACAGATAGATATATAGATAGATAGATAGATAGATAGATAGATAAACAGACAGTCAGACAGAGAGAAAGGAAGGAAGGAAGGAAAGAAGGAAGGAAGGAAGGAAGGAAGGAAGGAAGGAAGAAAGAAAGAAAGAAAGAAAGAAAGAAAGAAAGAAAGAAAGAAAGAAAGAAAGAAAGAAAAAAGGAAAGAAAGAGAAAGTTACAAATTACTTCTTATACACCCTTGGCCCATTGAAGACGAACTGAGAAATCACGCAAATCAGGGATGGCAAACCCTTGCCATCTTATGCCTGCCACCTGCGCCTCTTGCCCAAACTCTAGGAAACCTTCAACTCAGAAGACAATGACCAACAACCAGTGAGTACAGGTCCCAGTTCCCCTTGTCAGCAGCTTGTTCAAACAGTACAGAGCTGAAACTTAGAATCTAGGCTTGTCACTGTAATCCCGGGCTCCCTGCATGCACTCTGTGCTTACACTCGGAAATCATTTAACATCCTGTATTCCCCAGAGAAGAGCTATGAAGAAGTTGGCCCCTGTGTGAGCACCTGATTTGCCAGCAAGAAAGACCCCAAAACCGGATCCTTCTGCACACTTTTATTGGGAGAGCTTGGTTGCAGAGGCAGACAGACCCTGAGCCCCAGAACTGGCGCTGCTTATATAGGCCTAGGAGAGGTGTGTCTACAACTAATTGGTTATGCTTTCAGTACCTCATTTGCATGCCTCGGGCCAGGTAGTGACTTGGCAAAACACTCTACTGCACATGCGCACATTGGTTGTTACCCAAACTTATGGGTGGTAGCCAGTGCCACTTTGTAATGGCGTATGTGGCTTCCCACACCCCAGTGCCTCAGTGTGTGGCCTTATTTAGAAATAAGATCTTGGCTGAAGTGAACACAGTGTGTCTGTCCTAATAACATCGTGTCTTTCTGAGAGGAAAAATTTGCCTTTCTTCTTTTTCATTTTCAGTTTGGTTTAAAAGCCATTACAATCAAGGACTTCTAAAAAGTACTTTTTAAATGTATGAGGTGGGGGTTATCTCACTGAAGTTGGTGCTAGACAGGTGACCAGTGCTCCCAGTGATCCTCCTGTCTCCACCCACCACAGTGCTGGGATCACAGGGCCACTGCTGGCTTCTTATGCTGGTACTGGGAAAAGGATCCCAGACCTCAAGCTCACACAGCAAGCACTCTGTCCACCTTGTCATCATTTCAGCCTACAAAGACTTTTGCTCCATTTGTTTCATAGGAAAGGCAATTTGGACACAGAAGCAAATACAGATAGAAGAAGGAAGACACAGGAAGATGGCTAAACACAAGTCAAAGAGAGACTTGGGCAAAGTTCGCCTCCAGACTTGTATTAGTTAAAGTTTCTATTCCTGCGCAAAAACATCATGACCAAGAAGCAAGTTGGGGAGGAAAGGGTTTATTCAGCTTACACTTCCACATTGCTGTTCATTTCCAAGGAAGTCAGGACTGGAACTCAAGCAGGTCAGGAAGCAGGAGTTGATGCAGAGGCCATGGAGGGATGGTACTTACTGGCTTGCTTCCATAGTTTGTTCAGCTTCCTTTCTTATAGAACCCAAGACCACCAGCCCAGGGATGGCACCTCCCACAGTGGATCCTCCCTACTTGATAATCAACTGAGAAAATGCCCCAAAGCTGGATCTCATTGAGGCACTGCCACACACTCTGGTCAAGTCAGCTTGACAGGCTGTGAAGCCTAAAATCCACTCACGAGGCATAGAGTTTCAAGGAAGCTCACCTTCTGGAGCTTTTGCGTTCTCATTCAACCATATACTCATACTCTATTTCCGCGTTAGTCTGGTGTATGGATCTATGAGCTCTCTTTTAATGTTTTCTTTTAAATGCATTTTAAGATTATATTCTGTTATAATTAAGCCTCCACATTGTTCCAAGGTCCCAGAAGCCTGCAAGCTTGATATCCGAGCTTGAAATCCCCAGCAGGAATGCAGAAAGGAAGTTACCTATTCAGTTACTAATTAAGCATTATAATAGAAAGAGCCAGTGGCTCAGCTGGTCTGCAGAAAGAGCCAGGGAATCTCACTGAGATAGAAGTCTTCAGTACAGGCTACATTGCATATTAAAAGCAAGTTGGTATATTCTTCTGTAGACCCAGGAAATAGGGTGTTGGGGTATTGCAATATTCATGATAACGTCTGCTAGTGCAGAACCCCTGGTGGTGGGTTTTACAATAGACTAGTTTGCACCTGGCTTCCTTCTTTTGTGGCAGCAGCCTGGTCCCCACCTTCTTTTGATGTATACATTCCTTTTGTATTGTGTCACTGTAACTTGGTGGATTGTATTTTGCCTGATTTCTTGTTATTTCTATGGTATAAAAAGTTTGATGCTCGACCTGACACAATACATTCAGATTCTACACAATCTCTTGTGTTGGTCTGTCTGTCATTCCCTCTGACACTTTGCCCACCTGCCACAGAGACCCGTTCCACTCAGACATAGGGACCCAAGAGGGTCTGCGGCAAAGCACTTTCCCAGCTGAAGCTCCTTTCTCTGTGATAACCCTAGCCAAGTTGACAACACAAAACCAGCCTGTACCTGGCCTCACACGGAATCAACCCCTTCAGCACATTGATCTCGGCCCTTAGTGTCTAGAATGCTAAGATGATACATTACCATGTGAACCACCCTAAGTGTTAACCTTTTTTTAAATTTATTATTTAACATAGCCCCAGAAAGTGAAGAAGACACCGATGAATGATACAGTCATCTTAAACTAACTACTGTTTTGATAGACGCTGGGCTTTTGGGTTTGATTGTTGTCTTTTGAGGAAGAGTCTTATGCATCCCAGGCTGGCCTGATATAAAGATAATCTTGAGCTGGGCAGTGATGGTGCAGGACTTTAATCCCAACACTCAGGAGGCAGAGTCAGCTGAATCTCTGATTTGGAGGCCAGCCTGGTCTACAGAGTGAGTTCCAGGATAGCCAGTGCTACATAGAGAAACCTTGTCTCAAAAAAACAAACAATAACAAACTGCTTGCAAGTACTAGCATCACAGGCATGTCCCTCCAAACCCATTTTATATGGTGCTGGAACCCAGGACAAAGCAAGAATGACAGCAGAGTCTGGCTGTTTCCCACAAGTGTGCCTACCAGCAAGGCCATTGCAAGAAGAAGGTCTCTTGATTCCACATCCAGTGCTCCCACTCACGAGGATCACCACCTACTCACTGATGGCTCTGAGACAGTGGATAATGATTGTCAACATGATGGAATCTAGAATTATCTAGATGATAAACCTGTGGACACATCTGCAGGGGAATTTCTAGGTAGCACCATATAAAAGGAAAGACTCACTCTAAGTGCTGGTAGCACCCTTCTGTAGGTTGGGATCCTGGGATGAATAAAATGGAGAAAGCAACTGAGCACCAGGATCCATCTCTCTCTGCTCCTGATTACAGATGTGTTTAGGTTTGGCAATCTTACTCAAGATTCAGCCCATGGTCAACTCATCCTTGTCACTTCTCAGCACACAACCCTTCCCCATATCTGTCTTACAGGCTGTCAGCACTAGAGACAGACTCCTGCTCTGGCTAGTGTCAGGGTCCCAGCACTTTCTCTATGTCAGCTTGAAATTCCTGGTGTAAATTCCAGTTCCTTGGGGTCCATGTCACAGTCCTCAGATAGCTGAAAGGAGGGCACAAGTGTGTCTTTAGAACGACCTTGGTCTTGCCACGACAGTCACAGTTTCTTCCTGCTTTCCAATCTGATAGCTTCAACAGAGTTTACATCTCCAACCTGCCCTATCTACACAATGAACTCTGTGCTTTTCTAATGGGGTGCAATCCAGAGTGATTGCTGTGGGCTCCCTCTTCTCAGAACAATGCTCTTGTCTTCTAGTATCCTATTGTCTCCACTCCCTTCCTCACGAATCAATGGCTCTTGAATAAACCACTTGGCTCACAAGCTTCAGTTTTCTCATTGGAAAATGAAGGTTTTTATGTTGGTAGACTTCAGTCTCTTTCCATTAGGAAAGCCCTGCCTTCTCAAGGGCTGCTCTAGGCTTGCATTGAAGGCTAAGACCAGGGCTCTCAAGCTTCAGGTCGCAAAGGAATTGCCTCAGGAGAGGTGTAGGAATCCCATATTCCAGTACTATGATGCTGTGGCCTGGAGCCAGGCCCAAGGAGCTGCATTCCAGGAGACCCAACCTCAGGGACATTGCTGACTCTCTGGCTACTGAAGACTGACAAGTCTGCAGGCCAGGAGATGGCTTGAAGAACACCCAGAACCCTCCCTAGATCTGAGCATGCTCTTCAGACTGGCTGGTCCCATGAAGGACAAGTTTTTTTTTTCTCCTTCCTCTGACTTCACAGCCAATGTGCTCTTTATTCCAAGGAAGCAGCATACTAATTTGACTAATGGAAGTAGTAAGGGAGTATATTTGTGAGATCTGGGTGACTCCCAGATCTCCAGAGGGGTCCAGACTAGGTCAGGCATTATGCAGCCAGAACCACGTGTCAACTATGTACAGTGGCGTTTGTCTTCTCAGGATCCTGCTGCCCAGCTGTGGCTTCTGAACATTCTCTGATGGTAGAGGGGGGTAGTTAGATCTTTCTGCTGACATCAGCCACCACAGGGAGGATTCTTGCTTCCTTTTTCACAATAAAATCCCAGTTCAGGACCAGAGCCAGGACCTAGGCACTGTACAACATGGCTGGGACTGTAGTTGTGAGATCTCAGTTTCTAAAAACAGAAGGGTTTTTGCTTAAAGGAAGAGTCCGTGTCAGACAGATACAGATACAGAAACTTTTGCTTTATAGTGCAGAAGAAAGCTTGTCACTAGCCCTGCTACCTCCCTTGACAGCAAAATCTACCTTCCAGAGTCCTGGCCCTCATGATCAGGGGGAAGACATGAGCACACCATCCTAGAACAGACTTACGGTCTCTAGCAAACCAGGGAGGAGTGTTGTTCAGTGCCTGTGCTCCTCCCAGCTCTCCCAGCATCCCTCAGTACCTATGGCTCCTCCCAGCTCTTACAGCATCCCTCAGTACCTATGGCTCTCCCAGCATCCCTCAGTACCTATGGCTCCTTCTTGTACTTCTCACCCCATCCCCTACCCTAAACTTCTCCTTCCTGGGAGCTTCCCCAAGCCTGATCCCTATATAACTCAGCCATTTGGGTTATGCTGTTCTCTTGGCTCTGGCCACCTCTCTTGGTCAGTGATTCATTCTCTCTCTCTCTCTCTCTCTCTCTCTCTCTCTCTCTCTCTCTCTCTCTCTCTCTCCCTCCCTCCCTCCCTCCCCCCTCCCTCTCTTCTCTCATGGTTTAGTCTGCTGGCAAGTTCAGTCTGGCCTCTTTCCTCTGTCTGCTTTCTTCCTTATAGCTACAATAAAAACCTTCCCCATGCTTTAGGAGTAGTTATGCCCCCTCTACTATTTAATTTTTCATTCAGAATGTGAAGTTGATTTTTATCCTTTAAGCCAAACAGAATCACCCAGATGATTTAAACATTCCCAGCAGATGTGGATTTGACCAGAACCTTGGGTGCTGGAACCTGCTTGCAGTTATGGGTTTGTTTGGTTTTTTTTTAATGTTTTAAAATGTATTTGTATACATGGGTGGTGTGCATGGTCAGAGGACAACTTTCTAGAGTCAATCCTCTCCTTCCACCACATTTGTTCACAGGACCAATTAAGCTTGGTAATAAGCTCCTTTGCCCACTAAAGCCATCTTGCCAGGTCTCATGAATATTCTTCAACATTCTACTTAACTGATCTTAGCTCGCATCAGGGCTGGGAGTATGTGTCTTAGTGTGAAAATCTATGTTGACTGTGTTCACTAGGGAAGGAGGATTAGAGAAGTAAGGGACTGGGGAGCAGTGCTCCTGAGTTAGAGGGAAGGAAACAGACAGGTAGGGCACCTGAGAAGGGACACGGGGGTGGGCCTGTCTTTGCATTCCTGTGCCTGAGACCCAGGTCCAAACAGGAGCCAGGGAGAGCTATTTAGTTTCCCACTAGGTGGATCTGACTCGGCTTACAGAGTTTATTACATCCTCAGGCACAGGGAACAGTCAAAGGTTTTTCATTGTTTGACAGAGACAGATTTAGTCTGGATACTCAAATCAGTGATCAGAGAGAGTCCTTGTAGCCTGAAAGAAACTTGTGATTTGGACCTTAGAAAGGTGACCAGATAGACCGGATAGACACCTGGACAGATAGAAGACATCAGCTGTACCACAGACACACATTCTGGAATTCTGACATCCATTGATATATAGTTTGTGGTGAGTTGTTGGGTGAGTTGCAACACCCTGTAGGGGTTCCAGCTTGCTCACCTGTAAAACAAGATGGATTCTCTTAGCTCTTTGATAGGGGGTGTGCTGGTTAGTGGTTTTGTCAGCTTAACATGAGTTAGAGTCATCTAAGAAGCAAGAACTTGAATTGAGAAAATGCCTCTATCAGATGGCCTGTAGGCAAGTCTTTGAGACATTGTATTGATTAATGGTTGATGTGTGGGAAGGCCCAGCCACTGTGATTAGTGGGTCTGGCTTCTATAAATAATGCTATCTGAGGAGATGGAGAGATGGCTCAGTGATTAACACTGGCTGCTCCTCTAGAGGACCTGGTTTCAACTCCCAGAATCCACATGGTGCCTCACGACCATTTGTTTTTCCAGTTTCAGGGGATCTGGAGCCCTATAGTGGCTGCTTTGAACATAGCATGTACATCTTATGCAGATAAGCAATAAGTAAATACATACATACATACATACATACATACATACATACGCTAAAAATAAATAAGTCTCAAAAGAAAAAAAAAAGCAAGCCGAGCACATTGTGAGGAGCAAGACCATAAGCAGCCCTCCTCCATGGTCTCTGCTTCAGTTCCTGCCTCTTGGTCCCTGCCCTGCTTGAGTTTCTGCCTTCTTTTCCTTCATAATAGACTGTGAGCTGCCAAATGAAATGAAATCATTCCTCCCCAAGTTGATTCTGATCATAGTGTTTAAAGCAGCAATAGGAAGCAAAGAAGTTCAGTGAGTTAGATGTTGCTTTTATTGGCATTTGGGGACCATGAAGAGCTGTGTTCAGTTAATACTGGAGGGAGGTTATCCTCCATAGATCCACACATGACTGTGTGGGTGTCAGGGAGATCAGCAATAACTCGAGGAGGTGGGGAGCAGATGAACAGAGATGGTTTAACTTTATCATGAATCAACTGAAAAATGTCTTGCATTGGCAGGGCTTTACTCCCGGCACCTCCGAGGACTGGACCCTAAAGACAGGAAGTTAAGCCTAACCTGAAAACCAAAAAAATAAAAAAAAAAACTAAAAAAAACTAAATAAACTAAGAAAACTAAAGAATGCACCTGAGCATGCAGATAAAAGACAAGCTTTTTCATCCAGGCTGTGGTGATGGTAGTGGCTGCCCTCTCACCTTTATTCCCAGTACTTGGAGTGTGGGGAAGAGGCAGATCTCTGAGTTCAAGGCCAGTCTGGTCTACAGAGCGAGTTTCAAGACAGCCAGGGCTACACAGAAAAACCCTGTCATGAAAAACCAAAATCCAACCAACTAACCAAACACATAACCAAAAAACAAATACAAAAACTACAACAAAAAATCCAGACAAACATCAGAAACCAACAAGTTCTCCAGGAGAAGAGAGATGGATCAATGAAAGTCCTTGTTTTTCTTGCAGAGGACCCAGGTTTGATTCCCAGCACCTGCTCATAACCACGGTAACTCCAGTTCCAGATGAGGGGGGTGGGGTTTATGCTCTCTTCTGTCCTCCACAGGCAGCAGACACACATGCATTGTACACCTCTAGCATGAATGCATAAAAACTGTTTCCCTGGACATTTACATCAGTGAATGTTTTATTTAAAATTTCCCTGATATTTAATTATGTAGAGATTTGTGTTTGTGTGTGTGTGTGTGTGTGTATGTGTGTGTGCGTGTAGATGCACGCAATTGAATGCAGTGAATGCAAGGTAAAGAGGCAGTTGGTTTCCTGGAACTGGGCTTACACTTGGTTGGGAGCTGCCTGATGGGGGTGTTGGGAACTGAACCTCTGTCCTCTGGAAGAGCATCAAATGCTGTTAACCACTGAGCCATCTCTCTACCCTGTTCTCTTTGTATTTAATCAAATAAACCCCATAGTGAACTATCATTGCTTATCTGTCAAAATGGTTAAAATAAAAACAGTGACACACCAAACACTGGCAAAGGTTCACAGTGACTGAATTTTGCATAAATTGTGGGTGGGGATGTAAAATGTCCCAACCACCTGTAATGGCAAATTTTGGTTGTCAACTTGACTTCATTTGGAATGAAGTAAAACCCAAGCTGCTGGGAACACCTATGAGAACTTTTTTTTTTTTTGAAGTGGGAAGTCCCACTTTTAATCCAGGTTTTCCAAGGTGGGACGACCAACCTGTAATCTAGATCCTTTGAGGTGGGAAGGTCCACCTTTAATCTGGCTACACCTTCCCGTGGCAGCCTATAAAAAGAACATGGAAAAGGGAAGCTTTTGCTCTTTGCCTGCGTGCCCTTGCTCTCACTGGCAAGCTCATTCCTTCACTGGCATTGGAGTCTATGTCTTCGGGATTTCAGTGTCTACTGAAGACCAGCCGAGATGCTCATCTTCATGAACTGAAAAACTACTGGATTCCTGGACCAGTAGATAGCCATTGTTGGACTAACTAGACCACACCCTGGAAAAACACTCTAATAAATCCCCCTTTTATGTCTCTGTATAGGTTCGCTATCTGTTCAGGTCTCCTAATACACCTTCCTAGAAAACAGTTCAGCTGTTTTGTAAGAAACAAAACATAGCACACTGTGGGTACTGAAGGTGGACAAGGGAAGGAGGGGGAAGGGAGGATAGCCCATGTCTGGCCAGAGTTCCTCCTATGCTCTGGGCAGGCAGACTCAGGAGGGCTGCCAGACGCATTCTACTAGGAACCAGGTGGGCATCTAAGCCACTGACCCCACTCAAAGGGGTGGTAGTGGTGGTGGTGGTGGTGGTGGAAAAGGGAAAGCCCCTGACCTGGGGCCACAGGACTACACCCTGTAGTACTGGGGTAATGGGAGTGAGGGCTGAGGGAGAGAGGTTCCCACGCAGGTGAGAGTAAGCACAGCAGGCCTAGATGAACAGAGACAGTCTATGGTTTTATAGCTTTATTATCAAAATTCAGAGAGAATGAGAAAAGGTGGAAAGAGGGAGAGAGACCAGCCATGGCCAAGAGGAGAGAATGGGGAAAAGAAAAGAGAGAAGAAAGTCTAGAGTAAGAGGGAGTGAGTAAGAGGTGAGAGAGAGAGAGAGAGGAGAGGAGAGGAGAGGAGAGGAGAGGAGAGGAGAGGAGAGGAGAGGAGAGGAGAGGAGAGGAGAGAGTAAGTGTAAGGGGAGTAAGAGCAAGAGAGCAAGAGAATGAGGAGGGGCCACATAGCACCTCTTATAGTATGCTGTTATCTTTACTGTTGCTAGGTAACTGGGGAGGAGTTTAACCTGAAGGTCAGAAGCTTGGAGCATTGGCTATTTGACTAAAGCCATGCTTCTCTTGTGGGGGCTGTGGGGGTGGTAACTTTGACAGGAGCCAGAGTTCCAGGAGACATGAGAGAACTTCCGTTCCATGTAGGTGAATTATCACCACTGGGTCCTGGGATTACACCTCAGCTTGACTGGAGACCAGTCTGTGTATACCCAATGTCCAACAGCACACAGGCTGGTAAGATGGCTAAGTGGGTAATGGTGCTTGATAACCTAAGGCTAAAACCCAGGATCAATGTAGCAAAACTGACTCCTTCAATTTGTCTTCTGACCTCCACATTCATACACTCCACATATGAAAGAAGTAAATGAATAAAATTTTAAAACAAACAATTGAGCTGAGCATACAACTGCTGTGAGGTCCAACCATCGTGCTCCCAGGCAGTTATCCCAGAGACATGGAAACTCGTGTTCACAGATACACCTTTTTGTAAGTGTTCACAATGATTGTGTGTAATGGCCATAAGCGCTGTCCAGATGTCCTTCAATAGAGACTTGGTAATTCAGCTGCCATGCACTGGTGCTGTGGAATGCAGCTTAGCCCTAAAGGGTCTCTAGGGAATTCTACGGAGTGAAAAAATATCCCAAAAGGGAAGTGAGGAAGCAGGAGAGAGAGAGAGAGAGAGAGAGAGAGAGAGAGAGAGAGAGAGAGAGAGAGAGAGAGAGGGGTATATGATAATTCAAAAGCAATGGGAGGCTCCTGAGGGGGTTGGAACCATCTGGAGAGTTTTTTGGAGTGGGGGATTGAGTGGGGGGAGAGCTATACAGGGATTCTCTATATAGCTCTGGCTATCCTGGAACTCACTCTGAAGACCAGGCTGGCCTAAAACTCAGAAATCCACCTGCGTCTGCCTCCCAAGTTCTGGGATTCAAGGTGTGAACCACTACTGCTTGGCTTATTTGAATTTTTACAAGTGTCATTTGTTTGTTTGTTTGTTTCCAGGATTGGGTGTATATAGCCCAAAGTGGACTCAAACTTCATGCTTGCTGTTCAGACGATGACGATGACCTTAAATTTATGATCTTCCTGCCTCCACCTCTGAGTTCTGGGACTATAGATGTGTGCAACCATGCCTAGTTTTATGTAGCACTGAGCACCCAACCTAGAGTGTGATGAAAGTTAGGCAAGCCCTTGACCAATTTCGCTACATGCCAGCCTAAATATGATTTATTTTTGTAACTACAAGGGAGATTTTGTTTTAAAAATAAATCTCTTCATATTAGTAGCAGTTGCTTAAGCCTTGCTAAGCTGGAGCCTGAAGTACTTTCTTGGGCTTCTGAGGGATGGTGAGAATGCAGACACTTCTATTGCAAATGAGGACTTCTAAATTTCTACCCAACAACTTCCATCTCCACCTGGGTTGGTGACACATGGTTTCTGAGAGTCAGCCTCAAAAGCCCCAAGGATGCCTGTACCTCATGAACCATAGGCACTGGTTCTTGTACTTTGCCCTAACCTCTTCTGAAGTCCCTGGCTGCTGGAAGATGTAACAACTGCTGGAAGATGTATCTGCTGCTGGAAGATATATCTTCTACTGGAAGATGTATCAGTTGCTGGAAGATGTATCTGCTGCTGGAAGATGTATCAGTTGCTGGAAGATGAATCTGCTGCTGGAAGATGTATCTGCTGCTGGTGTTCCTGTTCATACCCATCTACAGGTCTCTTTATTATCTTCTCTGTCCCTCTCCTACTCCAAACATCCTCTTTGGCTCTATCAGGGCCAGGTCTCTCCTTGCTGCATAAGCATGACATGTTTGTTCTTCATAGGTTGCCTTGCCTGAATATTGTAACCAGCTCCCTCAGGAAGGATAGGACCCATCTCATTGCTAACAGTTTTCCCTCTGAATTACCATGAGCATGTCTGTTCTGCCCATGACTCAGCTGTATCTGTGAGTAAGGAAGAGAGTTAGTTAATACTTAGTTGTACTCAGGCTCTTGGGTGAGGCTCTGTGGGGCTTGTGTCTTCTGGGGCAAAGTCAAGAAGCAGCCCCACATGTCAGTGTCCACACATGCTGCCATGGGTGTGCTGAGAAAGCCTATTCATCAGTTTAGTCTAGACTGACAGCACCTCCTCTCCTGCCTCCTCACTTGGAAAATGTCACTGAGCTTGCTTTGTGGGGAAAGCAGGAGCTGGGAATTTCCTAGGTCTGTGCCACTTTGTGCGGTTGAAGGGGGCCTGACTCTTTTCTTATGATGGCAATAAGGACATGTTTTTGTCTTGGATTACCCACTTCTGGGTCTTGTTACTATGGAAGAAAGGTTCTTTCTCAGCTGCAAGTGAGTAGCTCAAAAGAGAAAACTGTGTCCCACAGAGGCCCCAAAAGGAGGAAGGAGAGGACACTCAGGACTTAATATGGAGGCGCCAATGCGCTGTGGAAGACAGGTGATGAAATTGCTTCACATCAATTCTGGTTTCTGTTTTAAAACATTTGGTTTGTTGCTATGAAAACAAATATGTGGAAAGAATGCAGGTCGGTGACACGAAAGGCATTTCTTCTTCCTAACTTTAGATGCTGTTTCCCTCTACCCTTTGACAAGTCACTGGCCAGCAGAGGAGACAGACGTGGGAGGGCAGCCAATGCTCTTTCTGGAGAAGTGGCCTCACCCCAAGCTCACAAGGTGTGTGTGTGATGGGTTGAGTGCAATTTGAAACTAATTGATGAACTGCTGTGTGGAGTCTACTCATTAAAACACACCCTTGGTACTGATGAACCCTAAGCTACAGGGGACAGGAGGAGGCATGGAGACACTGGTCAAGGGGACAGTCTTCATGGTTCTGTGTGACTCACCAGGCTGTCTTCTGGAGACAGGGGACAGCACTGTCTTGGTGGCAGGGAGAGTCTCACTGTGACTGGCCGTCTATTTAAAGCTCATGAGGAAACACAAAGAGGAAACAATTGTCCCATAGGATAGTCTTCTGTAATGTCACTGCTACAGACCCTTTTGCATGGGACTCATTAAAGGTCTGGCTCTGAGGACCAAAATGGGGCAAGGGTGTCTGGGATGGAGTAGTAGTGCAGGAACAGTGTGGCCCCTCTAAGTCCCTCCCTTGGTAAAGAGAAGGTTTAACTTACATTGATATGTTAGGTTTATATTTTGCTGTGAGAAAAGATATCCCATACAAATCAGAGACTTTTGAAAGCAGGTAAACTGTGGGTTAGACTCTCCTAGGTTCCAAAATGGCCTCAGATCACACAGCAGAGGGACAACTGCAGTCCCAGGTGAGCTCCCTAAGGGCCCTCTCCCCACCCTGAGGGAGGTGACTTCCTCATAGTCCCTGCCAGGATGGGAACCCACCCCACCCCAGTACTCCTAGCAATGCAATCCTTTCTGAGACCAAAAGTTTCTCTTTTCTCATACAAACCCATAGACAGTCAATTGCTGTGCTTCCTCTACTGATTCCAGCTCTCAGATGGGCAGGTCACCTCACTAACAACTCTGGAGTAGGCGAGTGGGCAGAGGAGGCAGTGAGATGGACTCGCGTGTTTGTGTGTGTGTGTGTGTGTGTGTGTGTGTGTATGAGTGTGTGTGAGAGGGAGACAGAGACAGACAGACAAACAGACAGACAGAGAGCTGAGAGCACTGAGCACCTATCTCAGTGTGTCTTGAGAAACTCTTGGGACTGATTCTCCCTCTGTTACTTGCTGGCCAGTCTGTGTTGGAGACCAGCAGTTGGCATGGTGGGAAATAGGATGGGATGAGTGGGCCATTTCTTTACTTCAGCCCAATGTTCCCTCCCTCCCTCCTCTCCCCTCTCCCGTCTCCTCTCTCTCTCTCTCTCTCTCTCTCTCTCTCTCTCTCTCTCTCTCTCTCTCTCTCTCTCTCTCTCTCTCTTTCTCTCTCTCTCTCTCTCTCTCTCTCTCAACACAGACCAGGTCTCTCTATTATGTAACTTTGGCTGTCCTAGAACTCGCTATGTAGATTCAGGCTGTAGCTCAGGCTGTATCTTTGTGTGCTGGGATTAAAGGTATATGCCACCGTGCCTGGCTTCTGCTTTTTTTTTTAAGGGGTTGTTTAATATCATGTGTATAAGCATTGGTCCATGTCAGAGACCATCCCGTGAGAAAGTGAGCCCTTCACAATCTCCCTAACAGGCCAAATGGCCTTGTACTAAGAGCTGGTTATCACCCCCTTCCTCCCTATTCCTTTCTTGGCACCTGAGGTTGTAAAAGCTGAATTATAGTCCCCTCTTCCCTATCTCTTCCTGAGTTCCCATGCCATCCAAGGACATGAGTTACGCCTGAGCCCAGTCTGACCCCCAAGGCTGTCAAGGAGGATCGATGTTCCAGAGATAAGATCCAGAGTGCCCGCTGCCTGGCACCTGACTTCAGCCCCCATGTCAGCAGATGCCCACTTCTTTGTTCTTTGTATAATTCTCCCTCGACCCCTCCCATATTCCTCGCGATGTATGCTTTAAAAAGAAGGCACCTCAGCCTAATAAACGAGACCTTGATAGGTTGATATATCTACTTGGTCCTCCGACTTTCTTTCTTTTATTCCCATTTCCTTCCAGGTTCGCAGTCCCCCTCGCACCCACGAATAACTGAATCCCGCGGGATGGGATAGGTCCACATGTCTGTAGGTGTGCCACATGAGTGCAGTACTCTGAAAGGCACAAGAGGGAGTCACTGGAGAAACTGACAGTTGTGAGGTGCTGTGTGAGTGCTGGGAACCAAATGGGGTTGTCTGTAAGAGCAGCCAGTGCTCAGAATCACTGAGCCATCTCTCCAGCCTGTTTTCTTTTTGTTTTAAATGTTGTCTGTTACTGTTGAAGAGCTCTTAGTGACTGTCAGCAGTCCAGGACTTCTCAGGAAGCAGTCACATTTCCCACAGGTCCCCACGGCTGTGCCTTCAGACAGTGGACCTCCTCCCAAGGTTACCCTTAAACTCATGTTTGCTCTCCCAGCATTCCTGTCGCTCAGGAACTAAGTAGTTCAGCTGGCCCAGAATCTGGGCTGTGGCCAGGGCAGCTTTCTCTGTGTGTTTTCAAGTGGCAGATGGCAGGCCCTGTTTCTTGTGGGCTGTTGCTACCTGGGCCTCTCTATATAGGGCTCCTAACACTGGCAGGTAGCCTCCCTCCTCATAATGAGTAAGTTGATAGAGACCAACTCAGGGGCCTGTTTTATCACCAGATCTTAGAAGTCACCCGTAGCTTGAGGTTGGAACTCTTGGGGACCCCTAAGGAGGTTGCCTCTCATCTCTCTCCTTTATTTCTATTATTTATTTATTTATTTATTTATTTATTCATTTATTTATTCATTCATTCATTTCTTTATTTGAGATAGGGTTTCTCTGGATAGCCTTGGCTGTTTGGGAACTCAGTCTGTAGCCAGGCTGGCCTCAAATTCAGAGATTCAGCTATTGCTGCCTCCTGTTGGGATTAAAGCCATGCTCCACCACTGCCTGGTGCCTGATTCTTATATACAGAAGCATGCCAAGCTTTTTCATGTGGCTATTTAGATATATCATAGTCTTGTGAATGTATGTACCTATGTCTATGTATCACACATTCTGCATACTGCATTCCATACCCCAAAATTGCTTGATTGCATCTCTCAGGATTGATGTTCAGTTCTTAGGACAAAGAATGCTCTAGTGAGCGTTTGCCAGTCATGTCTGTGTGGCTGAGGGAGAAGGCTCTGATGTCAATTTAGTCGCCTTCCTTCCTCCCTCTGACCTCTAACTGACCTGCACCCTAGCTCATCTCATAGCTTCTTAACAAGTACCAGCAAGGCCCAGGCAGTTGTCTCTCCTCCCCTCTCCTCTCATCCCCTCCTCGATCCTCCCCTCACTTCTCCCTCCCCCTCCCTCCCCTCCCCTCCCCTCCCTTCCCCTTCCCTTTCCCTCCCCTCCCCTTCCCCTCCCTTCCCCTTCCCTTTCCCTCCCCTCCCCTCCCCTTCCCCTCCCTTCCCCTTCCCTTTCCCTCCCCTCCCCTCCCCTCCCTTCCCACTGATCATCTTGCTTCTATCTTATGCTTCTTGTTCTTCCCCAGGTGGCCCTGCTTGCAGCCTAAGCTCCATAACTCCCCGTACCAGCTTCAGGCAACCTGTATGAACATTCCAGGTCAGACTGGGCATCTCTTCTCCAGGTCCCACAGTGACCTGAGCAGGGTTCCATTCAGAACTTGGAGGCTACTTCAGGACTATGTGGCATGTCTGTCTTTCTGGGCCTGGGAGCTCTCTGCTAGCAGGTATCAGCTGAAACTCCAAATGGAAGCCTTGTATAGTCCTGGTCTTAGCCGCCATGCTCTGACAACTAGTGCAGGAATTATGGATCAACCACACCTTGAACATGAACACCATTGTTAACAGAGTTGCCTTTCATGGCTGGAGACAAACATAGGGAACAGTCAGTTCTAAGTACTTGTGCAGTGTAATTGCATCTCTGGACTGTGGCTCTGTGACCTCCAATCCTTTTCCATGCAGCCCTGAGCACGATAGAGTTTTCTTCCTCCTTTGGTCCTCTGACATTGATTTCTGCTCAGCCCTAAGACCTGTAGGGGCAGTCATCTCCACGCTGAGTTACAGTGCCTAATGTTGGCTTTCCTCACTCCAAGGCCCTTGACAAGCCATGCTCACAGTGGTTACTGGAAGTCAGGAAAGGCATTTTTATCTCCCTGTCGTTAGTCTGTGCCCACTGGGGAGACACATTGGTGGCAACTTTTCTTCTACCCAAATTATAAGAATCAGCTCAGTGAGACTCAGTGGGCCAGGTATGGATGGATTTCCATTGGAAGAGATTTGTGATTGACCCTCTGTGGTTGATTAATATTCGTTGTTAGTTTGACAGGATCTAGAGTAGCGATTCTCTTCTCAGCCTTCCTAACACTGCAATCCTTTAATACAGTTCCTTGTGCTGTGGTGACCCGAACCACAAAGTTATTTGTTGCTACTTCAAAACTTTATGTTTCTACTGTTACAAATCGGATTGTAAATATCTGATGTGTGACCCCAACCCCCAACCCCAAAGGGGCTGAGACCCAGAGATCGAGACCCACTGATCTAGAATCACCATAGAGATATGCCTCAGGGTATGTCTTCAGGGGATTATCTGTCAGGTTAATTGAAATGGGAAGAGCCACCCACCTTAAATATGGGCAGCAGTATTCCCCCAGCTAGCTTTCCAGAGAGCATAAACAGGAGAAAGCCAGCTGAGACCCAGTATTCATCTCTCTGTGCTTCCTGCTGCCATGATAGACTGCATCCTTTTAAATCATCTGCATAGAAACCCTTTCTCCCATGAGTTGCTTTTTGAAGATATTTGGTCACAGACACCAAAGAAACCAGCACACCCTGCCAGCTCTGCCTGCATTGCTCAGTCACTCTGAGCTGAGCAACTGTCTTTAAGAGATCTGCCCTAGGGGACGTCAGAAGTGGCTCAGTGAAGGACTGAGTGTGGAGTCTCCATTAGAGTGAGGGGTCCACTCCCAAGCATCATTCCTCAAGTTTTCGCTCTACCGCTTCAGAGACCACATCCCTGCAGGCTATAGTTTCATATTAAAGCAGACCCCCAATGTCCATTTACACAGTGGAGCCTGAACTCCTGACAAGAGCCACCATTGTGGCACGGCTCTGGCCCCTGAGCACTGTGTCTGTTGAATGGACTGACTGTCTTCACTGCTGACCTCCTATCCAAGCTCCCTGCCACAGTTAACCCTCACTGTGCACCTCTTCCATGCCAGCACCATTCCAGGCTTAACAAAATCCATCCTAGTTAGTATCCAACTGGCCCCAGTGAAGAAAGTGCTGCCCAGCCTCTCTTTACCCCCATAACCACTGATCTTGGCCAGTTATCTTGACTACATCTGGCAGCAACTAAAATCCAAACTTGTTGGCTATGTCTGTACACCAGTAGATTATACAACTGCAAACACAGATGAGAGAGTTAGGGTGTGGTTGGTCCCTGCTTGCTCTTTATCTCCTGCATCCCAGCCTGCACATCTGTGGGTTTGAGGTAGACTGCCCCATCCTGGCTTAAACAAACACCCTCCAAATGGCCAGGACATCTGGGAAGACTAGGGGTGGGGCTCAGTCATCCATATGGCTATGGAGAAGAACTGGTCCCTGCAGGATAAAGGCTTTCTATGTGCAGCCTTTTGGTGAGGAGCACCCACACTACTGCAAACACCTCCCCCTTATGTTCTCTATGGAAGCTCAATAAACTCATTGGCTTTACAGAATGAACTTTGGCAAATCTTGTTTCTGTTTGACATTGAGACCTTATAGGGAACTGTACCATTTTGTCTCCTCAGAGGAGCGATTTTAGTGCTGCATGTGTTTAGTTAGTCTCACTTCACAAAGGAAGGAGGAAAGGTTTGGGAAGTTGTGTGACTTGGGGGTTCACACATACATCACATGGGTCCTAGTTGTGGGTGAGAAGGACAGTTGTGATACAAAATGTCCTTAAATTCCAAACTCCCCTATCAGGTAGCCACCTGATTCCTTGGAAGCTTGCTCCAGGCCTCTTATCTGGTGCCTAAAGCCTGAAAGGTGCTGAGTGGACTTTTGGAGCCAGCCCTGGCTCTGGAACCAGAGGATCAGGTTTGGCTAGTTGGTTCTGACCAGACAGAACCTGGTCTCTCTAGAGACTGCTTGTCTGTCATTCTGAAGCTCTCCTTAAATCTTCATGTCTTCAGACACTGAGTTTATCTAAAATTTCCACAAAAGAGGAGGACATTACCTACGAAGACAAACCCTGTATCCACCACAGGTCTACCCTGTAAGGCAGGTGCCCAGCCCACAGGGTGCAATGCCAGGTGATTTTTCTGCCGGGAAAGGCTCCTGGCCAGGGTGTTGGGTCTGGACTTTGGATCTATTCTCGGTGTCAATTGCTCAAGATGACAATTGTCAAGAGCCTGAACTCTTTCTTTTTTTTTCTAAGTTAAACTTTTATGCATTTTCCTTTATTTTCTTTTTCTTGTTTTTAATTAGGTATTTTCTTCATTTACATTTCCAGCGCTATCCCAAAAGTCCCCCGTACCCTTCCCCCCAACTCCCCTACCCACCCACTCCCACTTCTTGGCCATGGCGTTCCCCTGTACTGAGGCATATAAAGTTTGCATGACCAATGGGCTTCTCATTCCACTGATGGCCAACTAGGCCATCTTCTGATTCATATGCAACTAGAGACACGAGCTCGGGGGGGGGGGGGTATTGGTTAGTTCACATTGTTATTCCAACTATAGGGTTGCAGATTCCTTTAGCTCCTTGGATAGTTTCTCTAGATCCTCCATTGGGGGCCCTGTGATCCATCCAATAGCTGACTGTGAGCATCCACTTATGTGTTTGCAAGGCCCTTGCATTGCCTCACAAGAGACAGCTATATCAGGGTCCTTTCAGCAAATCTTGCTAGTGTATGCAATGGTGTCAGCGTTTGGAGGCTGATTATGGGATGGTTCCCCGGATATGGAAGTCTCTAGATTGTCCATCCTTTCGTCTCAGCTTGATTGCAAGCTTGTACAACCACTCTGGAAATCAGTCTGATGGTTCCTCAGAAAATTGGACATAGTACTAACAGAGGATCCCGCAATACCTCTCCTGGGCATATATCCAGAAGATGTTCCAACTGGTAAGAAGGACACATGCTCCACTATGTTCATAGCAGCCTTATTTATAATAGCCAGAAACTGGAAAGAACCCAGATGCCCCTCAACAGTGGAATGGATACAGAAAATATGGTACATTTACACAATGGAGTACTACTCAGCTATTAAAAAGAATGAATTTATGAAATTCCTAGGCAAATGGATGGACCTGGAGGGCATCATCCTGAGTGAGGTAACCCAATCAGAAAAGAACTCACATGATATGTACACACTGATAATTGGATATTAGCCCAGAAACTTAGAATACCCAAGATACAAGATACAATTTGCGAAACACGTGAAACTCAAAAAGAACAAAGACCTAAGTATGGACACTTTGCCCCTTCTTAGAATTGGGAACAAAACACCCATGAAAGGAGTTATAGAGCCTAAACTCTTGACAGGTCTAAAGATGGAGAAACAAGCCCCAACCGGAGCAAGGCAGATTTATCAGTTCTCAACCTGAGGGTTATGACCTTTTTGGCACCCTTCTATCTCCAAAAATATTTATATTAGAATTCATAATAGCAGCAAAATTACAGTTATGAAGTAGCAAGGAAAAATTTTATTTTGGCTGGAGGTCAATACAACATGAGGAACTGTATTAAAGGGTCGCAGCATTAAGAAGGTTGAGAATCATTATTCTAAGTGGACGTAGAAGGAGATGCTAAGGAGGACCCCAGTTTCTATCCTGGAGTGGGCCTGGAATTCAGGACCAAGGCAGTGATGGGTTTCCTTCAGGTCAAACTAGTTTGAGAAATCTGGGGGATATGTAGAGAGGAAAGGGCCGGATTTACAAACCTCAGCTGAGGTCAGAAGAATGAACTGGTCACAGACACCCGGGCCTACAGATTTCTTTACATTTCTGATTTTAATGTTTTTGCATGTGTATGCATATGCACTGTGCATGTGTGTTTCCATATGTATGGGCACATGTGCATGTGTGGGCAGCTCAAGGTAGACATTGGGTGTCTCCCTACCCCACTCTCCACTATATTTATTGAGGCCAGGTCTCCTGAAGTGTAGCTTGCTGATTCCAACTAAGCTAGCCAGGCAGCTGACCCTGAGGATGTCCCGTCTGTCTCTCAGATGCTGGGATTACAGGTAACTGCCATACCTGCCCAGCTATTACATGGTCTAGAGATCTGTATTCCGGTTTTCATGCCTACACAGTGCATGTTTTATGCACTAAGCCATTGCCTCTCCACAGCCCTGTTAAAAAAATAAAATAAAAGTTTTGATGTTTGAGTAATGACAGACCCAAAGGAAGCTGCAGCTGGGTCCATACATCTGTCCTTCAGGTTCAGCCCCTGGTCCTGTCCTGCACAGCTACAGTGACATTGAAGTCAGGGATAGGGACACTGCTACCATCCACACAGCTTTGTCATATCGTGTGTGTGTGTGTGTTTGTGTGTGTGTGTGTGTGTGCTGTATGCATGGTATCTGATGCAATTTCAGGTCATGTGTAGATCTGTGTTGTCACTGTCACTGATGGCTCTTCCTATGGTTAGAAAATTGCAGAGAAGATTCTGTGGGGAGGTGACCGTTGGGTCTCCTAATAATGAACCTTCCTGACCCCATCCTCGGTTCTGCATCCTTCCTTCCTGCCCCATCCTCCTCTCTGTACTCTTCATCCAGGCGGCTTTCTGCTCAGACTCACTTCTGAGTACCCTCCCCCTGTGGTCCATCCTGTGGTAAAGAACCAGCCTAGAAATCACAATGGACTAGTTCTAAGCCTCATTTACCAGAAAAGTCTACATGTCTAGAAGGCTTTGCAGGGCCTTGTGTTAATTTTAGCTTGAATCAAAGAAAATACAGTTTCATGATTTGTCGATTACATTTAACAGCTGCAGCTGACGCTGGAGTGACCCTGAAGTCCGTGTCATGAGGCTAAAGCATAGCTCCGTGCACAAGTGACACCATTGGGGGTGCTTCTGTTTTTTGGTTAATTCTACACTTTGAGGGGTCTTTCCTTACGGAGACAGTCTCTGAGAAACCTAGCAAGTGAACTCCCATGGAAACAAGGGGGAGGGAAACACCCTATCTTTTTTATATCAATTTTCTGCTCCACGTATTTTTGGTCACTCAGTACCATATAAATTCTTCCATCCATGAACTCTGATGTTGGAGGTCTGTAAACAGAAGCCCTAGACTCACCTAGTGGAAAAACTGTTCTGCAAACTGCAGAATCAGCAATTGAGTAGTGCACTACTGCCATCTAGGGGTCACGTTTAGTGTTGTGCCATATGTGGCTCTTGAGTATCTTGGAATAGAGCCTTGTTAGTCTGTTCCTGGGCCTACCAATGGGAACAATTCAGTCAACTTCAATGGCTCCCAGAAAAAGAAGTCTAGTGTAGAGAAGCTGGGGTCAAGGGGACCCTGAGATGAAGCTGACAAGGCTTCCTACACCCTTTGGAAAGGGACAGAGTCAAGCAGTGGTGACAGTATCAAGGGGCTCTGGGTCAGGCAGCACAGGGTTTGAGTCCTGAGTCTGTCCCTTGTCAGTTACTGGACCTAGAACAAGCTCCTTAGGCCTCGTCACTCATTCTATGAGACAGGGCCTTCCTGGGGAGGCAATCATGGACTCAAATTTGAGATTCTCCTGTCTTAGCTCCTCTAGTGCTGGGATTAGAAGGGTGAACCAACATGACTGGACCACTTAAAGTTTTGGAGACTCGTGTTTTTAATACCTAGTGGAAAACAGACTAGTGTTCTGACCCTAATTAGGCCAGCATGGACATTAAAAATATGTGAACCACGAGGAACATAATAGAGCCTCTGAATGGAAGGCATATATAGTTCTTACTGACCGGTAGCTAGTAAGACTAAGAAGGAAGTATGGGGGACAGGGAAGGCTACACAAATGATACAGAGAGACAAGGTTTCACAGGGTCAGTAGGAGTTTTCCATTCAAAGAGGGAAGGGCAGTCCAGATGCAGGAACCATCTGTACAAAGGCATTTTAGTAAGAATTGCCCCACTGTTCTGAGTGCATTTCATTGAGTTTGGCCTGGTCTAAACTTAAAGTGGATGAGGTGTGGCTGCAGAGAACCTCAATGGTTAGAGCACTTACCGCTTCTGCTGGGATCAGAGTTTGGTTCCCAGCATCCATGTACCAGGGCTTACAACTGCCAGTAACTCCAGCTTCAGGACATCCAATATCTTGCTCTGGGCCTCCACAGGCACCTGCATGCATATATGCAAATGCATGTAGTCTTTCTCTCTCACACACATGCCCACAATTGAAATAATAAAATACATCTTAAAAATCCACTGAGTGAAATAGAACAGGTGAGTTTGGCTAGAACCTCCAGGAGGGCTCAGGAGTCCACCTTGCTTCCAAACTTCCTCCAACCTCTCACCTCCCCACCTTGACATTTCCTCTCTGGGCTTCCTGCTACCACTGTCTCCAACACTGTCTGGCTACAAGGTTTGGTATAGAGCAAGGTGTGGATTGGGGTTAGCTTCACCCACAGCCACAGAAGTGCAAAAGCCACATTCTGCAAGGCTCACCAAGACTTTGTCCCTTTTGGGTGGTGCTTCCTTCACGTGCTTGAATGGCCCTGGCTTCCTGACAGGAAGTTCATCTTTAGATTTGAAAATGGACTGTGGGACTATAATCTTAGGAGTGTGTTGGTAGTGTCCCTAAGGCTATGAAAGCTAATTAGCACCTTCACTTCCAACAAGACATCCTGTGGGTGTTCTGGGGTCCCATGGAGAAGGCTAGCTCAGGGTTTGGTCACAAGACAGCTTCTTCCTTGAATAAGTTCTTCCTTTTCTTTTTAAAGGTGTATGTAAATTTATTTCACAGGCATTGGTGTTTTGCTTGTATGTATGTCTGTGTGAGGGTGCCAGATCACCTGGAACAGGAGTTACAGACAGTCGTGAGCTGATATGTGGGTGCTAGGGAATTGAACTCAGGGCCTCTGGAAGTGCCACCAGTGCTCTTAACCACCAAGTCCTAATAAGTACTTTCTATGACAATTGTCACATTTTGTTTTTGAGGCGTGGTCTCACTATGGAATCCTGGCTGGCCTCAAACTCAGTATGTAGCTAGGAATGGCCTTGGACTCCTGATGTGATTGTCAGGTCCCCAGACTTCTGGGAATGTAAGCACAGGTGGAGGCCAGAGGACAACTTATGAGAGTCGGTTCTTCCCTTTCACCATGTGGGTCTAGGAGATCAGACTTGGTCTCTGCTCTTGGATTTTTGAGCTGAGGTCTCGCTATGGAGTCTAAGTTGTCCTAGAACTTATGACTTTCCTGCCTCAGCCGCCCCATTTCTGTGCTCTTATTTCTGCTCCTCACTGTACTCTCACATCTTGTGTGTCTTTGGGTTCTCCATTTGAGAAGGCTACCAAGGCTGGAGAGATGGCTCAGTGGTTAAGAACACTGACTGCTCTACCAAAGATCCTGGGTTCAAATCCTAGCAACCACATGGTGGCAGAGAGGGAGAGAGAGAGAGAGAGAGAGAGAGAGAGAGAGAGAGAGAGAGAGAGAGAGAGGTAGAGAGAGAGTGAGGTAGAGAGAGCAAGGTAGAGAGAGAGAGAGAGAGAGAGAGAGAGGGAGAGGGAGAGAGGGGGAGAGAGAGAGAGAGAGAGAGAAGGAGAGGGAGAGAGAGAGAGAGAGAGAGAGAGAGAGAGAGAGAAGTCTTCATATCTGGGCAGACACATCCATCTATCCTCTTATTCCCCATTATTTGAATAAGTGATCCTGAACCTGCTGGATGACATTAGCCAGGGCACAGGCCCTGTTTGGCCCTGAGCGACTGTTTCTGTCCAATATCCAAAACATCTTCTAGCCTACAGCAACTCTTTCCTTGAGGTGAGGTGGGAGCAAAGACAATGTCTGGCCAATCTCAGAGTCTCCAGTGCTCACCCAGGACAGGTGCTCAGTGGGTGCTTCCTGAACATCATTAGACGGTCTGGGGCTCAGTCTACAGGTTCTGTGGCTTTAAGCAGGAGGGCCAATGGCCTTGCTGTGTGTGGAGCCCACTGAGTGGGGAAAGGCTGGCATGGACTCCTCTCTGACTAAATTCTCGGCTGTTCCATACATTCAAGGACTTTCTTCATGCCTACCACTTACCTGCTTCATTCCCACACTCACTGGAGAGTGAACCATGAGCAGGGTGCTTGGGGCAACACAGGAAACTCAAAGACCTTGGTTTATTTGATCATTTTAATATGCCAGGTCAATGGAAAGGAAGGACAGAGCACACAGGAATACCTGTGTTTGCAGGACAGAGGGCAGATGTCCACAGCCTTGGGCATGCATGTATCTCCTGTGTAATTAGGCAAATAAATACATAAATACCACAGCACAGCCAGACTTGGGGGTGGGGGGAATCACAGGCCACAGGGACCATGCTTTAAAGGCAGTCAGAGGCTTTAAATACAGGGGCTGAACCTTCTCACTTTATACAAAACTTATATATTAAAAGTAAGGATATCACGGTTTATACATGCAAGCAGCTTTGGTCAGAGCAAATGAACAAGGGAGGTGGAGCCATGCACAGGAAGGGCTTGCTTATCTACTGTCCATCTTCTTCATCCTCACAAAGTCAGCTGGGATCATAGAATAAAGCAGCTGGTCTCGGTAAGATACTGAAAAGTCCTGTCTGGTGTCCTTAAGGGCCTCCAGGCCCTCTGTGGGCAGGGAAGAAGCCCTACAGCTGAGAACACTTGAAACCTTGGAAGGAACCAGCCTGGACTGGATGGGGAGGGACATCTATTGGGTCAGATAGAGGAGGGAGCTGCATGCAGCCAGACAAGGTGAGTGTGATGTGCTGTCTGAACCCAGGTCCCTAGAGAGCAGGAGAAATCACAGAGAAAACCACTTTTGCAAGCAAAGCTGAAGATGGCAGGTCAAGCCTGTGTTTTCACAAGTGTGTAAAAGCCCATTCCCCTCAGAACTGGCTAGCACTGCTGGGATCACACTGCAGAAACCGGACAATGGATGGTCGCTCTTGGCACCTTTGTTGAATTCATCCAGGGACATTTTGCCTGAGGAATGGAAGAGGGAGACTTAGGATTAGCCAGTGCTCTGATTAAGGTCTGGAACCCTCTGTAAAATGGACAATGTCCAGTCTCCTCTCTCTCTCTCTCTCTCTCTCTCTCTCTCTCTCTCTCTCTCTCTCTCACCCTGTCTCTCTCTCTCTCTCTCACCCTCTCTCTCTCTCTCTCTCTCTCTCTCTCTCTCTCTCACACCCTGTCTCTCTCTCTCTCTCACCCCCCCCCTCTCTCTCTCTCTCTCTCTCACACACACACACACACACAGCTATGTATGCCATTTTGAGGCACCAAGTGGTCAGAGGACAACTTGTAAGAGCTGGTTCTCCTTTCAAGGTGTAGGTAGTGGGGATTGAGCATTAGTAATGAGGTTAGGTTTGGTAATGTACTCTGTGGCCTGAAGTAAGCTGATAGCCCTACCTAGAGGCCTGGAGAGCCACCACGATCTGTGGCAGCTGGGGGAGACACGACAAATTATGGCTGCAGGTCAAATTGCATTTCTGTTACTGTGATAAAAATCCCCTGACTAAAAGCAACTTAAGGGAGGAAGTTTTCTTTGGTTTACTTCTAGGTTACAATTCATCACTTCAGGAAGTCAAGGCTTTAAAACCTCACAGGGCAGAGAGAATGGAGGTATGAGCACCTGGCTCATAATGATACTCTGCACTTTTTTCTGATGCTCTTCTCTTCCCTTTATTACACTGTTCAGGCCCCCTGTCTAGAGTATAGTAATGGGATTTCCCACATCAATTAACCAACAACACAACCCCCAACAGGCATGCTCATAGACTGCCATGATCTAGATGGATGGTTCTCAGCCTTCCTAATGCTGTGACCCTTTAATGCAGTTCCTTGTTTTGTAGTGACCCTCAACCATAAGATTATTTTCACTGCTACTTCATAACCGTAATTACACTATTGTTATGAATCTGAATATGAATATTTGTGTTTTCTGTTGGTCTTATGCTACCTCTGGGAAAAGTTCATTTGATTCCCCAAAGGGGTTGGAACCCATAGGTTGAGAACCACTGATTTAGATAATTCTTCATTAAGATTCTTCTGAGCTGAGCAGTTTTGGCACACATCTTTAATCCCAGTACTCAGGAGGCAGACTAGTGGATCTCTGAGTTTGAAGCCAACGTGGTCTAAACAGCAAGTTCCAGGACAGCCAGTGCTACATAGAGAAACCTTGTCTCTAAAAAACAAACCAACAAGCAAAATAGACTCCTCTAGAGCTGGGAGATGGCTCAGCAGTTAAGAGCAGTTGCTGCTTTTGCAGAAGGTCCTGTTTAAAGTCCCCAGCATCCATAGGGCGGTTCCCAATCATTTGTAACTCCAGTTCCAGGACCACTCAGTGCCCTTTTCTGGCCTCTAAAATATCATACAAACATACATTCAGCTAAATGCTCATGTAGAAAATAAATACTAAATCTAAAATTAAAAAAAAAAAAAGACTTCTGAGGTGATTCTAAACTGAGTCAAGTTGACATTAAAACTTTCACAGCGCCCCCTAGTGTAGACTCTTGCCAGCTTCGGGTGTTGAGAGCTATCCACCTTTGCTGTCCTATTCTTGTTCTATTCTGTACCAGTTTCTCTGACAGCCCAGACTTCTCATCTCTTGAGTGTCAAGTGGCCCCTGGCTTACAGGGCAGAGTATGTGCTCAATGGCCTCCATTGTGAGACACAAACAATTGGACAAGTGCACAGTGGGGACGCAGTCTCCACTCTAAAACTGGTGAAGTTCCTGGCTTTGACAATCAGAAACAATGGCCTTCCATGTTAAGTGTGCCACCAACATAGTGCTACTTTAGACTCACACCCACACAAGTGGGCTTATCCCCATTTCACGGAGAATAAAGGCAGGCCTGGGAAGTGGGCATCCTCAGTTTGGTCTGTTGGAACACAAGCCTCTGTGTCAGAGTACACAAGAGAGTAAAGAACACTTTAGAAAATGGCTGAAAGGCAGCACCAGGCAAGAGGCTGCATTACTTTGTGTGCGGACATGTTTTGAAAAGCATTTCCTTGCTGTCTGGAAAGCTTTTTTGCTGTCTACAGTTCCACAGGAGCCTTGAGTCCCGCTGAGCCCGGTCCTCAGCTCATCTGCACAGAGCACTGGAGGCTGTTCACTGCTCTTTCCTGTGCATTAGCTTACATACAATCTCAGTGGGACCCGGGGAACCTTTCATGCTTTAATGCTGCATTTCCTGTTGGAACAAAACCCAACCAGTCTTAGCTCTACAAAGCCACAGACTGGCAGAATCAACTCACCATGCAGCTACCTCACCCTTGCTGAGGTCCTGTGAGAAACTCAGCCAAGGCACAGCAGGACCTCTCACCACCTCACCTGCTCCTGAGACCTGCCGCTTTGCAGCTGTGGTAGATCCTCAGAGTCCTAGGTACAATGAGGCTCAGTGGCTTCTATGTTTGATGAGCCCCATGAGTATCCGGGGTGCCTCACATCCCAGGATGATGGCCTGGATGGCCTCTCAGAATCTCAAGACTCAACACCACTTGATTCAGTGTCTCACCTCTCAGCCACCAGTGTGACCTTCCTCCCCTGTGCATATATACTTGTGGAAATAGTAAAACCACTTTTTCTGTCAACATGTGTGCTAGCTAATTTTATGTCAGCTTGATACAAGTTATAGTTATCAGGAAAGAGTGAGCCTCAGTTGCGAAAATGTCTGTATAAAATGTCTGCAGGAAAACCTGTAGGGCGATGTTCTCTCTCTCTCTTTCTCTCTCTCTCTCTCTCTCCCTCTCTCTCTCTCATTCATTCTCTCTCTCTCTCTCTCTCTCTCTCTCTCTCTCTCTCTCTCTCTCTCTCTGTCCCTGTCTCTCAACCTCCCTCCCTATCTCCTTCCTTTCCTCCCTTTTGTTTTGTTTCTTGAAACAGGGTTCCTCTATGTAACAGCCTGGCTGTTCTAGAACTCACTTTTTAGACCAGGTCAGCCTTGAACTCACAGAGTGCCTCCTGTCTCCTATGAGCCCCGATTAAAGACATGTGCCACCATGCCTGACCAGAGGGTATTTTCTTAACTAATGATTGATGGAGCAGAGCCCAGCCCAGTATAGGTGGTACAACCCTGGGCTAGTGATCCTGAATTCTATAAGAAAGAAGGCTGAGCAAGCCATGGGGAGCAAGCCAGGAAGTAGCAAGCCTTTCATGGTCTCTGTATCAGCTCCTGCCTCCAGGTCCCTGCCCTGTTTGAGTCATACCCTCATTGCTTTTGATGATGAACTGTTATATGGAAACTGTGAGTGAATAAACCATTTCCTCCCCAAGTTGCTTGTGGCCATGGTGTGTCATCAGAGCAATGGAAACCCTAACTCAGACAACAGGGATGAAGCCTACAGCTCAGAGGGTCTACTGACAATGCCCATGGTTATAGAGCCCTAGGAAGGGTGCAGGATGCAGGCTAGGTGTACCTGGCCCTGAATTCTAGTCTCCCTCCCTCAATCAGAGCTGAATCAAGTGGGCTGGAAAAGGGCAGGCCTGCATAGGGAAGAGGGTATATCCCAAACACCTCTGTGCCATCAACAATTTCACAGGCTCATTTACTTCTCTCTCCCAACCCCCACCCCCTCTCCCAATCCCCTCCTCCATCCCTACCTGCTCACTCCTGCCATGTTTCCTACCATCTTTCTTTGTGTCCATCTGTCTGAAGACCTTGTCTGTTCGCTTCTCAGGCATGGACTTGTCCCCGGGCATCCTCATCACGGAGGGCACCATCTTGTAGATGGCCTGCAAACGGGCATCTGTGAGTGTGCTCTGGAGGATGGAGGGTGGGTTATGGTTCTCGCTCTGCTAACCAAGGAGCATGGACAGGGCTGAGTCAGGACCCTTCTCTCATCACAACAAGTCTCACAGACAAGGTGCTGGGCAAAGGGAGCCAGGAAAGTTTAAGTGACGTTCAAGAGCACAGGATACAGTTGGGGTGTGGAAGAATGGAGGGCTCCTTGGTTCAGATTAGAGGGGAGGTTGTGGGTCAAAGCGTCTGTCTGAAAGGAAGATCTTTGGTGGGGAGCTGGGAAATCCTGGAGGGAAGGTCAAAGGGGAAATACATTGAGCCCTGCCCACCCATGGGTCCTGAATCTGCAGATCCAAAAAACTCCAGGTGGGAAATGGTCTAGAAAATGAAACTGGAGATACACAGACAGTTTCTTGTTATTTCCCAAATAATACAAATTATTATTAACATCTATAGCCATTGTCTTAGTCACTGTATATAACTACTTATTTTATGGATGTATGTAATTATTTATTTGGGAGAGATGATCTCACATGGAATTCAGAGGACAACTTGTGGAAGCTCGTCCTCTTTTCCTACCATGTGGGTCTTAGGGATCGAACTCAGGCTGCCAGGCTTGGTAGCATTCACCTTTAACCATAGAGTCAGCTCACTGGACCAAATACAGAGATGGTTTAGAGCATGGAGCAGGAAGGATGCAGGGTGCACATAAGCATCGCTCCTGTGAAGAACTGACTGCTGACTCATCCTTTACTGTGTCGTTCTGATTTCTATACGAAGCCCTACAGACAGCTAATGTGTGTGTATGCTATACATGTGTGTGCAGATGAACACCCACCCGTGCAGAGGCCAAACAGGAATCCCGGTGTTCACAATATTCCCTTTACTCTCTCATTGAACCCGGCCGGGGCTTAACATTGTAGCTAGGCTGCCTGCTCAGCAAGCTTCTGGGACTCACTTGTCCCCTAGTTCTAGGGTTTCAGGCATGCTCAGCCACTACTGGCTTTTCCATGGGTGCTGGGATCAGAACTCAGGTCCTCATGCTGGGTATCAAGTGTTCTTCCCCACTGAGCCACTTTCCCAGTTCTTGCTTTGACAATTCTTAATCACCTATCTGAGCCTCAGATCTCATTAGAGTTTTTTTTGTTTTGTTTTGTTTTGTTTTGTTTAAACTGTGTGAATAAACCTGATGGATGAGCTCAGCTGGGGCCTGATGTCCAGCAAGCAATCGATAGATGCTTGGCTTTTATCGTTACTCTCTGCAAAGACATACAGTCCTTTAGTACACCAGGTAGCAAGTGGGCAGAGGAATGACCTGGTGTATGAGGGCGGGGATGGGGTCTTGGATCCCTGCATTCCCCATGCTCCAGGCCCTGTCAAGTGCAGGTACCTGCACTATCTCCAGCATTTCACTGCAGCTGATGTAGACATTGCTGTCTAGGTCAGACATGCTGAAGGCCCACTTGACCTTCTGTTCCAGCTTGTCCCGAGAGGTCATGCTCAGAGCAATGATGAACACTCGGAAGTCGATGGTGTTGTCGCTGTTGGTGTCAAAGGTGTGGAAGACATGTTCAGCGAACTTGGATGTATCTCTGTAGGGGAAGAAGTTGGCCTAGATCTTGAAATTGTCCACAGTCAGGTGGCCAGTAGGACACTCATTGAGGAAGCCCTTGTACCACTCCTGAAGCTCATGGTCGGTGAACTCCCTGTGTTTCCGCAGGTGCTGCAACACCTCAGGACCCAGCTTGCTGTTCTGCTTGCCCATGGCAGCTGGCAGTGGAGACTAAACCTGCAAGGCCAAGACACAAGGTGAGCTGTGGGTACCTGAAACCCCACGTCTGGCTTCCTATCACACCCTACTACCATGCTGGCTAAGCAACATCCTCTGTATGTCCAGTGCCATCCATTACAGCAGTGGTTCTCAGCCTTCCTAAAGCTGCAACCCCTTAAAACAGTTCCTCATGTTGTGGTGAACTCCCAGCTATAAAGTCATTTTCATTGCTACATTATAAGTGTAATTTTGCTTTGGTTATGAATCATAATGTAAATATGTGATATGCAGGAGGGTCTTAGGTAACTCCCTGTGAAAGGGTCATTTGATCCTCAAAGGGGTTATGATAACACAGGTTGAGATCTTCTGGGACAGAAGAACTCTAGACCATGATAGTGCAAGCTCTGACTTTTAGCATTTCCAGGATGTCTCTCCTCAGGAGGTACAAAATGGTTCTATATAACATGGCAAAACCCAGAACACTCTAGGAAAGACAGAAAGAATATCTTTGTATGGCTAAATACAGTTTACTTGGAGCATGCATGCAGAATCGTGGTATAAAGGGACAGGGAGAGACAACCTAAAATCAGTGGAATGAAGCATTGTCAAATGTCCTGTAAGGGTTAAACAAGAAGCAGGATCGAGACAAACCCCTCAGCTCATCAGCTTGGGGCAAAGGGGTCTCATGGACCCAATCCTGACTCCTCGCTTTGAACATCTAGTTCTTTTTCTCTTTTTGTTTGTTTCCTTGTCACAGATACATTTGCTGATGCTGCATAGTAAATAAATCTTGCCTGTGTAGGTGGATGCTAGTGGTTCACATTCCTACCTAACACAGCTAGGGTAAATTTAGAACTAGGTTGACACCCATCCTGAGTGGACTCAGGGATGATTCCAGAGAACAGGAACATGGCTATGGCCCTTCAAAGTTCAACTTCATTTATCAGCAACCCTAATTTTATAAATGACATTTAAAAACACCATTCTTATCCAGATTTCTGGGTTAATCTGGGTAAGTAGGGTTTTATGGGGACCCAGGTATTATAGCTTCGAAGCATGTTGACAGGGAGCTTCTAGACCCTCCAAGACCTCCCTGTCCCCCTCCATATAATGCTGGGAGAAGTTACCAGCACATGCCATGCTGTTTTAACCCTAGAAGAGACACCTGGGAACCTTATGGGAGTCCCCACTCTTTATTATGCCTCTGAGATATTGTTCTGCCAGGGACATCTAGAATTGCATCAATTGTCGGTAAATGTCGATGTGAATGTTACCAGCTGAAACAGCCCCCATGGAAATTCTGGTCTGTGCTTCATTGGCCAGCACACCCCACTGCAGTCTCCCACAAGGCCCAAGTGTGAGATCCTGCCGTGATTGGTCACTGGACATTAATGCTCGTTCACTTCCCTACCTCAATTTTGGTTTCTTTCCTTCACAGTATCACACCTGCAATAGCTCAGTTATTTTTGAAATGTGTAGAAGAACTAGTGTGGGTGAGTCTCCTCTACCCAAGTCCCAAAGGAAACCACTCTGAATTGCTCAGAAGCTTATGAATTCTAAGCACTAGGTGCTAGGTCCTGTTTAGGAAGATGAGACATGCACTCAGTATTATCTGCTACCGCCCCTGTCTTCTTCACCTCTTTCCCAGGCTGTTACCGTTTTATGTACATATTTTATTTACTTCTCTACACCACTAGGAGATATTTAAAGTTCCTTGTCCAACACAGACATATGGCAGCTTGATATTGCCTTTCAAAGTACACATTTACTTATCTAAACACGTTCTCCCCTGTACAAACAACCAACTCAAATGTCCACAGCATCTTGATTAGAAATAACCATCAACAGAGCTAGCCTGGTGCCACACATCTGTAACTCCAGAACCGGAGGGTGGGGGCAGGATTATCAGGAGTTCAAGGTCATCTAAGACTATATAGCAATTCAGGGCTAGCCTGGGCTACACTAGACCCTGTCTCCAAAAAATTATATTAAAAGAAAGAGAACAAGCAGGCAAGTAGTGGTGCATGCCTTTAACTCTAGCACTCACTGACAGAAGCAGATAGATAGGAATTCAAGGAAGGCTAGCCTGGGCTACAGAGCAAGTTCTAGGATAGCCAGGACTACACAAAGACCCCCTCCCCTCTCTCTCTCTCACACACACACACAAACACACACACACACACACTGGGTGGGGAAGGGAGAGAGAGAGAGAGATCTACCAATGGAAGAAGATCTTGCACAAAGGCACATGATGACAGCTGCCATCTTTGAGAAAAGGTCAGATGGCTTTGTCTGTGGAGGCCTCCTCTGGAAGAACTTACAGAAAATGGTAAAGTTGAGTGAAGAGGGGAATTGGCTGTGTGGTCAGGGACCTTGGAGGCCCTTTTGTCGTGTTTTCCTTTGTAATTTTATTTGTTTTCTGAGATAGGGTCTCATGTAGCTCAGGCTGGCTTCAACCTTACTATGTAGCTGAGGATGACCTGCACCCTTACCTTCCTGCCTCCCCTGTCTAGCAGTTACAGCTGTGATCCACCGGGGTTGGATCATTTGCAGTTTTAAGATGTTGAAATGTGGAGGCAGAGGCAGGCGGATTTTTGAGTTTAAGGCCAGCCTGGTCTACAAAATGAGTTCCAGGACAGCCAGGGCTACAAAGAGAAACCCTGTCTCGAATCCCCCGCCCCCACCACCAAAAAAAAATGTTGAAATGTGTCCACGTGTTCATTTCCTTTTTTCTCCTTCAATGCTTTAATAATATATACTTATATAGTATGTTACAAATGTTTTTCTTGTTATATAATACATTGCGTGTGTGCCTGGTACCTGCTGAGACCTGAATAGTATGTCAGATCCCTGGAACTGGAGTTACAGAAGTTGTGAGCCACCATGTGGGTGTAGGGAACAAGACTGAACTGAGGTCCTCTGCAAGAACAGCAAGATCCCTCTCTCCAGGATCCCAGTCCCCTTATATTTTATTTTCTACTCAAAGAAGAAGCATCCCCAAATCACAGTGGCCCAGCCTCTATCTCTTGACTGGTGGCATGTCTAAGAACCTCCGAGTTGATAGAACACTATGGGCTAAGCCCTGTCTGTGAGGGGCTTCGGGAACAAGAAATAGAGACAGAGCCTTGGCGCTGGCACACAGCTCCAATCCCAGCAGTCAGAGGCAGCCAGATAACTTTGAGCTCCATGCTAGCCTGGTCTACAGAGAGAGAAGCCTGTCTTGAAAACAACAACAACAACAAAAAGCAAATCCAAAAAAGGCAGAACTATGGTCCTGGAGGGCCTGCATAGAGGGGCGCAGGCCCTCTCAAATCCCCCGGTGATGGCTGACTGACAGATCCTCTGTTTTCTTGTTACACTCACTTCCTATCTCACAGGAAGGAAGGAAGGAAGGAAGGAAGGAAGGAAGGAAGGAAGGAAGGAAGGGAGGGAGGGAGGGAGGGAGGGAGGGAGGGAGGGAGGGAGGAAGGGAGGGAGGGAGGGAGAGGGTAAAGGAGGGCAGGGGATGGAGAAGGGAACTGGAGTACCTAGAGGAAGGGACAATGAGCTGAGTCCAGGAAAGTGGCTGCTTGGATGTCTCTGTCAGTGGCAGGCCCTCGGGAGGCCTTCAGGCAGGAGATACATCTGTGTGAGACAAGGTGGATGGGGGGCCCCAGAAAACAGGGCAGAGTTTGGAGTGGTAGGAGGTGAAAGGTAGAGAAGCCAGGTTGGACCAAGGTGTGGGGTGTGTGTGTGGTCCCCTGATCAAATAATAATATTGGAGAGAGAAGACCTAGACCTGGTGAAGCCATGTAGCTACAAGGTCTCACCAAAGAACCATTAACACAGGGAGACTTATAACGTGTGTCTGGACTGGGGTCTTCTAAGAAACTTCACCCATCAGATACATCTTGCTAACCAGAGAACTGACCGTCAGAGAACTGCTGAACCTCTCCTAAGTGAGCCAGGACCTGACTCCAGCATACCCTGCTATGGGATTGTGCTAGTATGACAGTCCCAGAGAGGGCCATGTGGAAACAGCTGCATTGCCACCATAGCTAGCCCTGTGCTTGTGGCTCCTCTTCATGATCAACAGCCCTGCTCCCCACAGCCTTGCCACAGACCCTTGGTTTCCAGGTCATGCACGCAGCATCCACTCACCTCACTGAACACACATCACTGCTGTGTCTGTGATTTATCATCTAACAGATGCTACTGAAATGCCAAACTCCTGGTACCTGCTCTGCAGATATCTGCCGGGAGGAGGCTGCAGTGCAGACAGCCTTGGAGGTGTTGGAGGAGAGGATTCGTTTCCCTTATTTCCCATTCCCTTCCCAATGGCTTGAAGATCTGCTCCTTACTGCAGCCTCCTCCCGGCAGTTATAACTGTACCTGCTAATCAAAGAATTGCTCAACTTGTTTTAATTCCTCTACATCCAACACTGTCCAGATTTGTTAAGAATGAGAGAGGACAAGGTGGTTTTGACTCCTCTGATGTGAATTGGGTTCAATCTATTACTAATCAGAGACCTAACCTTAAATTGACATTTAATGGAAAAAGCTTTGAAGGATTGATAGATACTGGAGCTGATGTAACAATTATTAGAGGACAGGATTGGCCCTCAACTTGGCCTTTGACTGATACACTTACTCACCTTCAAGGAATTGTTTATGCTAGTAACCCAAAACGAAGCTCCAAATTGCTAACCTGGAGAGATGGGGAAGATAAATCAGGACAAATTCAGCCATATATTATGTCAAATTTGCCTGTAACTCTATGGGAAAGAAACCTCTTGTCACAGATGGGCATTATAATGTACAGTCCTAATGAGATGGTGATTAAGCAGATGCTTAGACAGGGACTTTTGCCTGGTCATGGACTAAAATAGAAGGGCAAGGAATTAAGACTTTTGAAGATCCTAAACCTCACTCTAACACAAGAGGTTTGGAGTATTTTTGGTAATGGCCACTATCTTGCCTGCATCCCATGCTGATAAAATTCAATGGCTTACTGATATTCCAGTGTGGGTGGATCAGTGGTCTTTACCTAAAGAAAAAATAAAAGCCGCTTCTTTGCTAGTGCAGGAGCAACTAGAGGCAGGACATTTAGTAGAATCTCTGTCCCCTTTTCATTATCAAGAAAAAAATCTGGTAAATGGAGATTGTTACAAGATTTAAGAGAAGTTAATGAGACCATGGTATCTATGGGACCTTTACAACCGGGACTTCCCTCCCCAGTAGCCATTCCCAAAGGATATTATAAAATTGTGGTAGATCTGAAGGATTGTTTCTTTACTATTCCTTTGCATCCAAAGGATTGTGAAAGATTTGCTTTCAGTGTACCTTCTATAAATTTTAAGGAACCTATGAAGAGATATCAATGGACAGTTCTCTCACAGGGCATGGCTAATAGTCCTACCTATGCCAAAAGTTTGTGGCACAAGCCATTCAGCCTGTGAGACAACAATGGCCTATGATTTACATCATTCATTTCACAGATGATGTTTTAATGGCGGGAAAAGACCCCCAGGATTTGCTTTTGTGTTATAGAGATTTACAAAAAGCTTTAGCTGAGAAAGGATTACAGATAGCTCCTGAAGAGATACAAACTCAGGATCCTTATAATTATTTGGGCTTTAGACTTACTAATCAAGCTGCTTTTCCCCAGAAGATAATTATTTGCAGACACAACTTAAGGACTTTGAATGATTCTCAAAAATTAGGCCCTATTTACAGCTTACTATAGGGGAGTTGAAACTTTCATTTGATATTCTTAAAGGGAGTTCTGATCCCACTTCCCCTAGATCTCTAACCTCAGAAGGATTGCTGGCCTTACAACAAGTGGAAAAAGTTATTGAAGAGCAACTTGTCGCTTATATAGATTACTCTTTGCCTTTACATCTGTTAATTTTTAATATAATTCATGTGCCTACAGGATTGTTATGGCAAAAGTCTCCTTGTCTTAGTCAGGGTTTCTATTCCTAAACAAACATCATGACCAAGAAGCAAGTTGGGGAGGAAAGGGTTTATTTGGCTTACACTTCCATAGGAAGTCAGGACTGGAACTCAAGCAGGTCAGAAAGCAGGAGCTGATACAGAAGCCATGGAAGGATATTCTTTATTGGCTTGCTTCTCCTGGCTTGCTCAGCCTTCTCTCTTATAGAACCAAGACTACCAGCACAGAGATGGTCCCACCCACAAGGGGCCTTTCCCCCTTGATCACTAATTGAGAAAATGCCTTACAGTTGTATCTCATGGAGGCATTTCCTCAACTGAAGCTCCTTTCTCTGTGATAACTCCAGCTGTGTCAAGTTGACACAAAACTAGCCAGTACAATTGTCCCCTTGTCAACTTGACACACAAACACATCACTAGTAAGCCTCAACCCTTACATTCTTATTCATCCCCAAGGTCTAAATAACTTTAAACATCCCACAGTCTTTACATATTCTTAAAATTTCAATCTCTTTAAAATATCCATCTCTTTTAAAAATCCAAAGTCTTTTTACAATTAAAAGTCTCTTAACTGTGGGCTCCACTGAAATAGTTTCTTCCTTCAAGAGGGAAAATATCATGGCACAGTCACAATCAAAAGCAAAAATCAATCTCCAACCATCCAATGTCTGGGATTCAACTCACGATCTTCTGGGCTCCTCCAAGGGTTTGGGTCACTTCTCCAGCCATGCCCTTTGTAGCACACGCATTGTCCTCTAGGCTCCAGATACCTGTACTCCACTGCTGCTGCTGTTCTTGGTGGTCATCTCATGGTACTGGCATCTCCAAAACACTGCATGACCCCTTCAGTCCTGGGCCATCAATTGCAACTGAGGCTGTACCTTCACCAATGATTGCATAGACAGAGCTCTAATAGGAGAAGCCTTAATTTCAGATCCTGTTGCTTTGGCCAAACGTGATCATGAAAAGTTTTATCTCTCTAGCCATACCTTAAGATCACTAAGGAGCAGGCAAGAATGATTGTAAAACAATGTTCTAAATTACATTATTGCATTATCTCCAGTGCCACATTTAGGAGTTAATCCACAAGGTCTTATGCCTAATCATATTTGGCAAATGGATGTTAACTTATTATGCAGAATTTGGAAAATTAAAATATATACATGTTTGTATTGACACTTGTTCAGGATTTCTTTTTGCTTCTCTGCATACTGGAGAAGCCTCCAAAAATGTAACTGATCATTGCCTACAAGCCTTTAATGCCATGGGATTGCCTAAACTTATTAAGACAGATAACGGGCCATCCTATTCTAGCAAAAATTTTACTTCATTTTGTAAAGAATTTGGCATCAAACATAAAAGTGGAATTCCTTATAACCCCATAGGACAAGGAATAGTTGAACGTGCTCATCACACTTTAAAAAATTGGCTTTTAAAGACAAAACAGGGGCAGTTATATCCCCCAAGGGCATCAAAGGCACATCTTGCTTTTGCTTTATTTGTTCTAAATTTTTTGCAAACTGATATTAAAGGTCAGTCTGCAGCGGATTGCCACTGGCATCCAGTTTCTTCTAGTTCTTATGCCATGGTAAAGTGACGGGACCCATTAACTAACGATCCATGTCCTAATCTGGGGAAGGGGCTCCGTCAGTGTTTTTTCTCTAAAAGAAGATGGGGCGTGATTGCTGCCTGAGAGATTAGTTTGTCAACTGGACACAGATCCTGAATCTTCTAGTAAGTATGACTCTAACCTTGATTATGGCTAAAAATCCTCTTTAGCCGAAAAGTTAATTTGGAGCACAGCCTCCACCGCCAAAGAAGCTGCAGCCTTTCTGCAATTCTCAAAGGCACCTTCCCCACACTGGGATCTCTAAGTCTAAGCTTTGTTGTTGCTAATTTGCAACTGAGTGGAGTACCTGGACTTCTCCAAAGAAGCTTTTATACTGTTGCTTTTCAATGTCCCACCCTTGTTTCTCAAGCAGGTCATTGTGACTGCAGCAGGTGTACAGCCTCGCCTCCAACAGCGCAGGTGGCAGTTATTAATCTTTATCAAGAAGCATTCTAAGTACATATTGTGGCTTTGGTCTGAATTGGGAATAAGGTGAGCAAATGAGGGCTGTACACTCAATGACGGGCACCCAGATCTCAGAACCATCCCAATCTAAGACAGGGGTACATGCCAAAAGGCCTTGGCTGTTGATAACACACCACACAGCCATGTTTGTGTGAAATATAACACAAACTAGCTGCACGTAGCCTCCAAGACAGAATTGGATGGTTTGGGAAGCTCTACGATTTCCTAAGACAGCCACCATAATTCCCAGGCAGAACTATGAAGAATAAATAAATTTTATGCCTTGGTCCAGTTTTTTTTTAATATTAATAACAGGGAGGAAGTTGTAACCTTCCCTCAGCCTGAAGCTGGCTGAGCCAGACCTTGACCTTGCTGCCACGAAGGAGATTACCTAGGGTGGAGCCTTCCTCCCTAGATCACTCAATTGTTCAGTCAATGTCACTGTTCCTCTTCAAGGTACTGCTACCTGCTGAGAGGCCCTAGAGCTATTCCGGAGACTATGCCCTATCCTGCACACAATCACCTGCAGCTGGTTCTAGGCTCCAAGGATGAAATGGCGGGAATGGGCCTCCCCCCTCCACCTTTATAAGGTAATTTTCCATTAAATATTTGAGCCTTGATCTGAAAATTGTCTTGGCTCCATTTTTTTCTAGTCCACCTAGTTTCCCTTTTTTAAAGTACCGGCCTGTCACTCAGGTGTACCCCATCCATGTGAGCCGATGGACTGCTTTCAAGAGTGCTAGGTGACATTAGCCAAGGCACATGCCCTGTTTGGCCCTGAGGGACTGTTTCTGTCCAATATCTAAAACACCTTCTAGCCAACAACACCTTTCTCCTTGAGGTGAGGTGGAAGCAAAGACAATGTCTGGCCAATCTCAGAGTCTCCAGTGCTCACCAGGACAGGTGCTCAGTGGGTGCTTCCTGAACATCATCAGAAGGTCTGGGGATCAGTCTACAGGTTCTGTGGCTTTAAGCAGGAGGGCCAATGGCCTTGCTGTGTGTGGAGCCCACTGAGTGGGGAAAGGCTGGCATGGACTCCTCTCTTTAATCACATCTTTAATCCCAGTACTCAGGAGGCAGACTGGTAGATCTCTGACTTTGAAGCCAACATGGTCTAAACAGCAAGTTCCAAGACAGCCAGGGATACACAGAGAAACCTTGTCTCTAAAAAACAAACCAACAAGCAAAAAAGACTCCTCTAGAGCTGGGAGATGGCTCAGCAGTTAAGAGCAGTTGCTGCTTTTGCAGAAGGTCCTGTTTAAAGTCCCCAGCATCCATAGGGCGGTTCCCAATCATTTGTAACTCCAGTTCCAGGACCACTCAGTGCCCTTTTCTGGCCTCTAAAATATCATACAAACATACATTCAGCTAAATGCTCATGTAGAAAATAAATACTAAATCTAAAATTAAAAAAAAATTAAAAAAAAAAGACTTCTGAGGTGATTCTAAACTGAGTCAAGTTGACATTAAAACTTTCACAGCGCCCCCTAGTGTAGACTCTTGCCAGCTTCGGGTGTTGAGAGCTATCCACCTTTGCTGTCCTATTCTTGTTCTATTCTGTACCAGTTTCTCTGACAGCCCAGACTTCTCATCTCTTGAGTGCTAACAGGTGGCCCCTGGCTTACAGGGCAGAGTATGTGCTCAATGGCCTCCATTGTGAGACACAAACAATTGGACAAGTGCACAGTGGGAACACGGTCTCCATTCTGAAACTGGTGAAGTTCCTGGCTTTGACAATCAGAAACAATGGCCCTCCGTGTTAGGTGTGCCACCAACATAGTGCTACTTTAGCCTCACACCCACTCAAGTGGGCTTATCCCCATTTCACGGAGAAGAAAGCCAAACCTGGGAAGTGGGCAAGCCTCAGTATGGTCTGTTGGAACACAAGCCTCCGTGTCAGAGTACACAAGAGAGTAAAGAACACTTTAGAAAATGGCTGAAAGGCAGCACCAGGCAAGAGGCTGCATTGCTTTGTGTGCGGACATGTTTTAAAAAGCATTTCCTTGTTGTCTGGAAAACTTTTGCTGTCTACACTTCCACAGGAGCCTTGAGTCCCACTGAGCCTGGTCCTCAGCTCACCTGCACAGAGCACTGGAGGCTGTTCACTGATATCTGCAGAGCAGGTACCAGGAGTTTGGCATTCTAGTAGCATCTGTTAGATGATAAATCACACACAGCTGTGATGTGTGTTCAATGAGATGAGTGGATGCTGCCTGCTTGAGCTGGAAACCAAATATTTTAGAGGAGGGAGCTCCAGAACACAGGGCGGTGCAGCTGCCCAGCCTTTGCCTCCTCCCTGGTATCAGGCTGCTAATTAGAATGCATGCTTTGCATTGGTTTAGGACATTCTTGCTGTTGTGTTATAGTACACACACACACACACACACACACAAGCACACAAGCACACACACACACACGCCCTTGTTCCCAGAATGTACTAATATTAATTTGGAGGCAGGAAGAACTTTGACATAGCTAGCCTCCAAGCAGATCCCGAGTGACCCTCTTTGGATGCAAAGAACAAGGCATAAGCATCAGGAGGATGGAGACCACCCGGGAGCCTTCAATCCATGTTTCAGGGCTATCCCTGAGGCGTTGAGGGTTCATGGGATGTGGAAAAGGGAAAAGGAAGGATCTGAGACTCGGGACCTGGTTCTGAGGAGCAATGGCTTGAAGATCTGCTCCTGCATGCAATGCCATTTAAAGAAAGGGTGGTGACAATGGGAATATGTCTGGCCATCTTAAGCACCTGGGACCAATGGCATAAGCAGTATGAGATAAGGAGGAAGAGAGGGTAGGATGGACCCTTTTCTGAAACTCCAGTAAAGAAGAGCTCTATGTAAAGAAGCCTTAGTCCTGGAGGGACTCCATGGAGCATAGTCCTCCCACCCTGCCATGTTCCACTACACCCAGATGGGAAAACACACCTTTACAATGCTAAGTGCTGCTGAGACTCTTGAATATCCGGCAGCTAGCCCTGAGCCATAGGAACTCTCAGACAGTGCAATCAGTGACAGTGACACCCCTTCCCCTCAAAAGGAAACAAGGATTAAATACAGACGCTTGGGATAGAGGACCAACAGTCATAGAGCAAGCTAGCCAAAGAACCGCCAGGGAGGACAAGAAAGCAGGCTCCCAGCAGCAGAAAGCCCCCCAAACCCACCTTAGCCTCCTTCTTGACAGATACACCCCATCACCTGGGAGAGTGCATCACCAGAGAAGCCCATACTTGAGCAGGCAGTCAGGACCTTTTCCCAGTGTTTTCCAGTCTCTTGGGGTCTTGAAGTATAGATGCTTGAGTCATGCTGGATTATGGTCCCTACTCTCGAGTGCCCTGCACTACAATGGCACATTCCTAGGCAGGAGAACTAGGTGCTCTGGCCAAGAAGATGGAATTTAGAGCCAAAACTGTAGGTCCAGAGGGGATGGTGGAAGATGACAGAGCCTCCAGGGAGTGGTAAGCTGTCTCATGTGGCTCAGCTATGAGTTAGCAGAATGAGTCCCATTCAGAAAGAAAAGACCTAGGTTAGAGCTGGGCTCTGTCCTTTGGGTTTTGATCTATCCTGGGCCCCTTCCCTGCTAACATCCTGAGAGGCAAGGAGGTTCCAAGGTGCGTTTAGCTGGTACCCAAAGAAGCTGCTGGCCAATAAAGTGGCTGTCAAAGCCATGATCTCTTAATGCTCACTTTCATGAAACTGCTAAGTGGAGCCCACAAATGCTGGCGGCCTCATAGATGCTTCCTGGCACTTGCCTGTAGATGCCTAACAGAGACCTGGATAAAAAATTTAATACGAGGGACCTCATTTTAGCTCTCCTGGAGGCACTGAGACAGCAGCAAAGATGTGTGACGGGCTCAGTGGTACACACCCCGTTACCCCTCTGTCATTCATTAAGCAACCGAGCCAGCCTTAGTGATGTTTAGCTGTCTGGGGGAAAAAACCTGACCAAAAAAAGGAATGCTTATACAGTAACAGAAAAGTCACTGTGTGCTCCCCTGAAGAAATACCTACCTAGCCCTGGCCATGAAACTAACCCAGGCTTCATTGATCAGACAGCCCTACTTTCATCTTTTTAGGGGGGAGGAATGAGGGTCCCTGGATCACACAGCCACCTCTCACTTGTTTAAAGCACTTCGCATTCTAGCAGGGATAAGATCTGACAGACAACAGCCTTGGAGATCAGGACATGTGATTTCACAGTAATGGGAATTGGGGGAGTGAGCTAACAGCTCCTACCCCTTCTCCCAGGGTCTGTTATGCTCTTATTGTCCTTAACACACTGAATTGTAAATTAAGGAAAGAGCAAACAAGTAGCTGGGAAGCTCTGTGGAAATATTTAACCCGAGCTTGGTACTGCCAGTAAAAAGCTTTGCTAACAGCATAGTTGTGCTGTCGCTGGGAAAGGCCCTTGGGAGCTCCAATGTCCCATTAACCACAGCTCAGTGCTGGCTAGGAACATGCATGGTACATGTAGTTCATCTCACCACGCAGCAATCTCATCAGAAAGACTGCCAAACCTCAAGGACTGCTAGATATCGACCCTGGAGGGAAGGTGGTGGGAGACGTGGGTACCAAATCCCTATGAAGTCCTGGACTCAGGAGAGACTGGGTGCATCCTCTGTAAATTTGAACTTCTGCAGACCATTTGGGCTTGGCTGATGGATAGCCTGTTCCATGTCAGGTGGAACAGAAGGTGGCAGGGGGAAATCAGCCTCAACTGTGCTCTTCGTTATGGTGACCAGCAGAATATTGTTCCTTGACCTCGTCCTCAGACTCTGGTCCTGCTTTGTTCAGAGCACTTCCTCAGTTCAGGTACTGAATTCTCTTTTTGTGTGTGGTGTGTGTGTTACACACTATATTAGAGTTTCATTGCTGTGAACAAATACCATGACCAACCATGGCAACTCTTACAAAGGACAGCATTTCTTTGGGGTTGGCTTACAGGTTCAGAGGTTTAGTCCATTTACATCAAGGAGGGAACATGGCATCATCCAGCCAGGCATGTCACAGGAGGGACTGAGAGTTCTATGTCTTCATCTGAAAGCTGCTAGCAGAATACTGACTTCCAGGCAGCTAGGATGAGGGTCTTAAAACGCACACCCACAGTGACATGCCTACTCCCACAAGGCCATACTTACTCCAAAAGTGCCACAACTTCTAATAGTGCCAATCCCTGGACCAAACATATACAAACCATCACACACACCCTCATGCACACACACATGCACCCTCATGCACACACATATGCACCCTTATACACATACACACTTGCATGCTTTCCCATGCAGAATATAGAGGTTGACATGAGAATGTTTTTTCCTTCTTTTTGCTTTTCTTTACTTCTCCCAAGACAGGTTTTCAACTGGACACAAACCTAGATATAACTAGAAGGGGAATCTCAGTCAAGGAATTGTTTCCACCAGATTGGGATTCAGACATGTCTGTATGACATTTTCATGATTATTAATTGATGTAGATGGCCCAGTCCACTGTGGGTGGCACAATTCATAGGCAGGTGAGCCTGGCCTGTGTAAGAAAGAGGCTAAGTAGATCAAGGAAGGCAAGCCAGTAAGCACCATTCCTCCACGGTCTCTGCTTCAGCTCCTGCCTCCAGTTCCTGCCTTGGCTTTCCTGAATGATGGTCTATAACCTCTAGCCCAGTTAAACCCTTTCCTTCCTCCAGTTCCTTTTAATCAGTGTTTTATCTCAGCATAGAAAACAAACAAGGACAGATGTGTACAGTCTAAGATCAAGCAGCCCCTTCCATGTAGCTTCACGTAGGTGGTAGCATAATGTTGACATTATTTACTTGTAAGATTGATCACAGGCCGGAAGCCAGAAAAACAGACATCAACTCCCTACTTTAGAACTCGATTTAATGAGAACTAATGGAGGTTCCCAAGAAAACTCCCTTAATTGCTTCCAAGGATAGTACCCTCAGTGCCCTAACACCTCCTAGTCCCCACCTGAGCCCCACCATGACACTAAGGCCAAGGCTCCAATACGAGGACCATTAGGGGAAAATCCACATCAGAGCAGTAGCAGAGAGAGAAAGGGTTTGTTATCCCAGAAGTTGGGATAAGTACGAACTATGCGTAAATTCATACAAGTTCATTTTAGATCAGTTTTTGTTGTTGTTGTTGTTTTGTTTTTGTTTTTGTTTTGAGACAGGGTTTCTCTGTGTAGCCCTGGCTGTCCTGAAACACACTTTGTAGACCAGGCTGGCCTTGAACTCAGAAATCTGCCTGCCCCTGCCTCCTGAGTGCTGGGATTAAGGGCGTGTGCCACCATGCCCTGCACTTCAGATCAGTTTTTCCACTGAGAGTTATTTTTATAAACTAGGCCTTTGCCAAGTGTGGTGGCATACCTTTAATCCCAGAACTCTGAAGAAAGAAACAGGCAGATCTCTCTCAGGCTGTGGCTAACTTGGCCTACACAGTGAGACCCTCTCTCAGACAAGTGGATTCTTTTTGAGACTTTGAAGAGCTAAAAAGGTCTGGATAAAGACTTGTAGACCTCTCATGACATCATCAGCATCCTCTCAACAGTGCTTCTGGGAAGTAATGGAAGCTAGCAGACAGGCCTTTGTTGGGGAAGTGTTACTAGATCCTTTCAGGGAAGAGAATACTGGAAGTTTGGCTTCTATCCTCTCTCTGATTCCCTTCTGTCATGCTGTGAGCATCTCCCCTCCCCTGCATTCTTCCACCACAATATCTTGCCTTACCTACAGACCCCAAACCAGCAAGACCAAAGGACAGAAACCTCTAATCCTGTGAGCCAACATAAGCTTCATCCTTTACTCAATTCAGCTAAGGCAACCAAAGGAAGAAGGATAGAAAAGTCCATGCCTGGTGCACAGTAAGATTGGCTAACAGCCCGTTTTCCAGAGGAATGTTCTGCCTCTAGTAATTCCCAAGAACCTGAGATTTCTCACTGTCCAGCCAAGGGAAAAGGTAATGTTCTCAGCTCTGGAATTTTCTGGAGGCTTGGTTGGTTTAACACAGACATTTCCAGTTTGCTTGCAGTTAACTTGTAAATGATTACTCTTGGAATGAAAGGTCTGGGTCTTAAAGGAACTTTTTGGTAAACAATGCAATAAAATAGTGACACCCACAAGTACCCGTGATGTGAACAGGGAAATGTCACTGGGACTTTCACCTCCACCTCATAGAGTACTCACCCCCAGATAATGTTGTGAAAGCAAGCCGTTTACACCCCAAGGTGAGAGACAGCCACATGTATAGGTCACTCACCTCACGGTTTGTGCTTTGGGGACAGACGCAGGGAAGGATTTGGCAGCACACAATTATAACACAGATGGAAATTTAGATCTGGGGGTCAGTTTTTTGCTGGTGTGTCCAAAGACCAGAGAGGGTGCCAGATCCCCTTGAACTGGGGTTACAGATAGTTGTTTTCGGTTTTTTGTGGGTTTGTTTGTTTTTTATTTTGTTTTGTTTTGTTTCGTTTTTGAGACTGGGCTTCTCTGGCTTGTCCTGGAACAAGGTTATCCCTGGCTGTCCTAGAACTCACTCTGTAGACCAGGCTGGCCTCTAAGCCATAAATGCACCTGCATCTGCCTCTCAAGTGTTGGGATTAAAGGCATGTGCCACCATTGCCTGGCCAGATAGTTGTAAGCCACCATGTGGGTTCTAGGAACTGAACCCAATTCCTCTGGAGGAGCAACAAGTACTTTTAACTGCCAAGTCATCATTTTTCCACCCTGCCCCTATCTTTAAAACACACTCACACACATGCACACGCATGTACAAGTGCACACATACACATGCACACACACACACACATGCACAAGTGCACACATATACATGTGCACATACACACACATTTTAAAGATTTTGTCATTATTGTATGTGGCTGTTTTGCTTTATGTATGTCTGTGTACCACATGTGTGCAGTGCTCTCAGATATCAGAGAGGGCATCACATCCCCTGGAACTGGAATGACAGATGATTGTAAACTTCTGTGCTGGGCGTTGAACCTGCTCTCAACCTCTGAATCATCTCCCCTTTAAAAGGTGTTCTTCCACTGAGCTATGTCCTAGATGTGCTCATGTCTACACCACGAGTCTCTGCTCTAGTGTTCACGATCCCATTATCCATGTTTTGTGTTTGTTTCTGAAAACAAAGAAAATAACTTAGGAAGCTCATCCTTGGGCCAGACACTTGTGCTTGTTCTTATTTTTTGAGACAGGGTCTACTTTGTAGCCTGGATAGCCTGGAATTTTCTTGTAGACCAGGCTGGCATCAAACTCACAGAGATTTGCCTGCCTCTACATTCCTGAGTTCTAGAATTAAAAGTAAGTGCCACCATGCCCAGTTTAGGCCTCAACATTTGAAAATATGTGTTTTCTGGGTCACCTTTATGACTGACTTTAGAAAATGAATGACAAGCACATCTATCCTCAGCTTATTTTACAGAACAGCACACAAAGACTGTTCATTTTGTCATCTTAATAAAGTCTGTAGACTCTCCGTGCGGAAATAAAGTAGACAGTCCTAGATATAGGAGCCTTAAACTGGAGTCTGTGGGGGCTACTCAGGTAAGCTCTGCCACACAGTCAGGAACGCTGGGTTTGGGAACTTGTGTATGTGGTAGAAATACTACATGGTGGTATTTCACTGTGCATCTCTTCCCAGTTCCATAGTCTGGCAGCTTGAAATTGCTTTGTAGGTGTACTTACACCAGAGAAATGGGCAGCTGCTGATCGTGACTGGGCTTCTTTCTTAACTGATTGCCTAAGCCAAACAAGGCAGCAGAGTGTTGTGACTTTGTTGAGGATTATATTCACAGGCCGGCACATCTGAGCCACCACATTGTGAGTAGCAAAGATGTTTGTGGAAAAACGCTGCCAATACACAGGTGTCATGGGCAGATGAAGTTAGACCAGACATCTTTACCAGCCTTGCTTGCTCATTAACATAAACAAATGCCAACTGACATTGATGTTGGAAAGAGACTCATCTGTCAATGACAGCAGCTACTTCTTTGCTGATGGAGCTGAATAATAAGCATTTCTTCTGTGTCTTATTTTGTCCAGGAATGGTTAAAATGCAGACTGGGTATTGATGCAAGCACTTGGCAAAAATCAATGGACGCATATATGTGAATCAATTAGCTACATGGGCTTCACTATAGAGTAGCGGATATCTCTGAATCCTTTGCAGGCTGTGTGCTGTCCAGTCTGTAAGTCAGCAAACATAAAGTAAGTGTGTTTATGGATATACACACACATCTATTTTTCAGGGACTAGCCTTTCAGTATTTACCAGCCCACTTTGAATACAATTCTATCTTTCCTCCCAACAGGCAGAGCAGTGGCCCTCCCAACTCTGATTCATGCTCCTGGAATTAAATACATATAGGATTAAAGCCCTGATATGCTGAAATGCAAGGAAAGGCAACTAGTATTATAAATATTATTTGTCTTTCAGCAATTGAGGGAATGCCATTTGTTGTTTTCAAGCCCTTAGAATAATACAAACAAGTGCCAGCAGAGGGCCAGGGTTTGTTTTCATGGGAAAGCAAAACAAACCAAAAAAATAATAGTTTAATTAGCACTCCATATGTAGATAGCTCTTGCTAAAGCTTTTAAAGTTTGCTTGCAATACTTTATTTTTTTTCTTAGATCATAGCACTCTCTTCATAGCTGGGTGTGGTGGTGCATGCCTGTGATCCCAACACTGGTGAGGCTGAGTGGGAAGCTTAGGAATTTGAAGCTACAAATTCTGGGCAGCAGAGCTGATTAGAAGCCAGACATAGTGAGATCCTATTTCTAAAAAACAAAACAAACAAACAAAATCCTACTTCCTTTAGCGTGTGGATGCATTCATAGGTTTCTCTCCCTCTCCTTTAGATGGGGCAGGCATTTCTCCAGTGTTTTCCTATTGTCTATAAAATAAAAGTGAAGCTCTTGATTCTACTCGAGCTCTTCCCCAATCCTTCTCCCAGCTACCATCTGACATCTAAGGACCTCCAAACCCTGCCTGCATGTGTAGGGGCCTTCCATTATGACAGGTTCGGTGGGACTCAGACATGAATGACTGGGAACCTTTTTTATTGCGTATTTCATAACATGTGCATAGTATATAATATGCTGCATAGCCTTCTAACAGGAACAGATGACCATAGCTGAGTGATTTTTCTCATCAGCCAGGAAAACACTTCCTTAGTCAATGTTCTCCAGGCCCTTGGGACTGAACTTGAGCAGCTCTGTTTCCTTGCCCCTGTTGGTGAAATTGTGGATGTATGCAGTGGACACCCCAGGGATGATCAAGCACACCCCCATAATGGCGAGGCCAGGGAGAATCTAGAACCACAACTCCAGACCGTTACTCACACTTCAACCCGTCACTGGCTCCTCAGAGGTGACCCAGCTTTACCTCTCTTCCATTGAGAAACTTTCTTGACCACACCATTCATTCACCTGTAGAGAGTTGAGAAGTTGCAGCACTCACCCAAGAGCCCCACACTAAAGCATCTGCAGTACACTAGACCTGCTCAGCAGAGAGTGTCAGCCACATCCTTGAGACTTCAAGCTGCCCTTCCCCACAGTTCACAGCGCCCCTCTGTGTTTCCCCACTGAGAGCAGCTCTGCTCCTCATTGGCTTCCTGTAGGACAGGCTAGCTAGCTTCTGACCCTGGAACATTGTTGTGAGCTTCCTCATCTTCACACACCTTCATACCCTCACACCAAATCCTTGGCCTGGAACACTTTCTTTTTCTTGACTGCTTGGGAAGTGTCTTGGTCATTTTTCAGAATCAACCCCAAACCTGAGCCTGAGGGTCCAGCTCTTTTCAATTCTTTCTCAGCCTGTCTGGGCAAAATTGGTGGTCTTGGCTACTCTCCTTCCTTGAAGCATTAGACAGAGAATCTGTGAGGCAGCAGAAAAGAAACAGAGCAGAGCACAGCACTAAGGTCTTGATGCATGGGGGCAGCGGGGAGGGACATCGTCTTGGAGACTGGGAAGAGGAAAGGGATGAGAAACTGCTGGAGGTTAGACCAGGAGGGGGATAATGACTTGACTGTATAAAAAGAACTATTATTAATAAGAATAATACTAATAGATCTTGGTGCACAGTAAGACGCCTATCACCCTTTTCTCTGCCTGTCTCCATCCTCACTGACATGTGAAGTGATTGGTTTTTGGCCAAATATTGAGTCAGACAAGGTGAGAGCACTCATTTCACTGAACTTACAATACATCTCAACCCCAATCTGTTCTAGAAGCTTCCATTATAGAACGATTTGCACTTATCGCTAAAGCATCTGCTTCTTAATATTTATTTATTTATTTATTTATTTATTTATTTATTTATTTATTTATTATATGTAAGTACACTGTAGTTGTCTTCAGACACTCCAGAAGAGAGCATCAGGTTTTGTTACCGATGCTTGTGAGCCACCATGTGGTTGCTGGGATTTGAACTCAGGATCTTTGGAAGAGCAGTCTGCACTCTTAACCACTGAGCCAGCTCACCAGCTCCAGAGTCTGCTGTTTGATGCTCACCTCTTGCACTCAGCTTCTGGGAAGCTCTAAATTGGGGCAGACACAGAGTAGGACCTCCATAAATTTCATTTGTCTTTTTGAGACTGGGTCTTTCTATGGACTCCCTAACCATTACTAGAAATCTAATTGCATGGCACCACTTAGCTTAGATAGGGTTCCTGTTGCTGAGACAAAACACCATGACCAAAGCCGGTGATGGTACACACCTTTCATCCAGCACATGGGAGGCAGTGGCCCGCAGATTTCTGAGTTTGAGGTCAGCTTCGTTTACAAAGGGAGTTCTGGAACAGCTGGGCCTACATGGAGAAACTGGTCTCTGTCTTAAAAAAAAAACAAACAAAACAACCCCAAACAAACAAAACAACCCCGAACAAACCAAAGAACAAAAGCAAATAGGGAAGGGAAGGGAAGGGAAGGGAAGGGAAGGGAAGGGAAGGGAAGGGAAGGGAAGGGAAGGGAAGGGAAGGGAAGGGAAGGGAAGGATTAATTCCATCTTTTGCTTCCATGTCACTGTTTCTTTCTAAAGGAAGTAGGGGCAGGAACCCAGGGCAGGTACTGAATCAGAGGCCAGTGAGAAGGGCTACTTACTGGCTTGTTCCTCATGAGTTGCTCGGCCTGCTTATACATTCCAGGACCACCTGCCCAGAGGTGCTCAATTGGGTAGGGCCTGACCCTAATAGTCACTAATTAAGAAAATGCCCTACAAACTTGCCTACAGGTCAGTTTTGTTGAGGCATTTCTTAAAAATTATGGTTCACTCTTCCAGCTTGTGTCAAGTTCATATACGAAAAGAGATAGATGAATAAATAAATAAATTTACCCAGGAAATCCTGGTTTCATCCCCAATACCACAAAATAGGAAAATAGATAATGGTTGACAAATATAGATTATAGATGATAGTGGTAGATAATAGGAGACAGATGACCAGATACGTAGATAGATAGATAGATAAGATAGATAGATAGATAGATAGATAGATAGATAGATAGATAGATAGACAGATAATACTTAAAATAATAGAGATGATAGAAAATAATGATATAGGTTATAGGTAAAGGACAATAGAAGAGAGATGGATGACAGATACGATACTATCTATAGATGATAGGGAATGATAAGATAGATATCACAGAGATTGATTGTCATACAGGAGATCTGTAGTTAAAAGAGAGAGATACTAGAAGATAAGACTAGCTGGATAAGTAGATGAAGATAGAACGAATGTAAGGGAAAGTCTGGTAAGGGAGCATGAGAATTGTTAGACCACAGAATGAGAGGACAGCTTAGTTGGAACTGGGCAAGCATTCCACATTTCTCCTTTCATAAGGACAGCAGTCATATTAGTTACTTCCTATTGCTGAGAACCCCCCCCCCCATTACCAGGAGTTGAGAGCTCATGTCTATCTTTTTTCTTCATTTTTCCACAATAGTTTTCTTTTTTTTTAAAGAAAATATTCATTTTCATTCTAGTGCACTGGTATTTCACCTGCATGAATGTCTGTGTTAGGATGTCCGATCTCCTTGAGCTAGAGTTACAGACAGTTGTGAACTGCCATGTGGGTGCTCACGTCAGGATTCATTCCATCAACAGCAGCCCCACGTTATTTCAGAAGTATTATCCAAGGATGGGCTATGAACTCCAACACACAGAATACTCCAGCAAAACCTCCCCTCTCCACCTGTTCAGAATGCTGTGTCTTTTCTCATGGCCAGCCTAGGCATCTCCACTCCTGGGTTGCCATAGGTACAGTCCTCAGCATCTTTTCTCACCTACTGGGGCTATGGTTGCAATGACCATGGTCCAAGCCATGATCATGTCCTTGGATGTGATCCCGTGCCAGAGCTGCCATGCTGCTGAATTAAAATTCCTCTCCACATGTGTGCTAGGCTTTGAACTCAAGTCATGCTTGCCCAGTAAGTACACTTGCCCTGTGTATTAGTCAGGGTTCTCTAGAGTCACAGAACGTATGGATAGTCTCTAGATAGTAAAGGAATTTATTGATGACTTACAGTCGGCAGCCCAATTCCCAACAATTGTTCAGTCACAGCTATGAATGGAAGTCCAAGGATCTAGCAGTTACTCAGTCTCACGCAGCAAGCAGATGAAGGAGCAAGAGCTAGAGCTAGACTCCCTTCTTCCAATGTCCTTATATTGTCTCCAGCAGAAGGTGCAGCCCAGATTAAAGGTGTGTTCCACCACACCTTTAATCCCAGATGAAAGGTGTAGCCCAGATTAAAGGTGTGTTCCTTAAACTCGGAGATTCAATCTTCTGGAATCCATAGCCACTATGGTTCAAGATCTTCAAACCAAGATCCAGATAAGGATCTCCAAGCCTCCAGATAAGGGTCACTGGTGAGCCTTCCAATTCCGGATTGTAGTTCATTCCAAATATTGTCAAGTTGACAACCAGGAATAGCCACTACAATCCACCCCTTGTCAACTTGACACAAATAATATCTCATGTTCACATGAAACAATAACAAGGTTGTAAATACGCCTAACATGATATAACTATCCCTCGTACAATCGCAAACGCATTAGTAAATTTACAATGGGCATTCATATTACTTTATAATCCTCGTTTCTGCAACTGGTTATGTGGCCTTAATTGGTATTTATAACTACCTTCCTCTACTACCCATTCTGTATTTCCTTCTCCTTCAGCCAGCACCTCAGCAGGTCTTGGCTCTTTTCCTGGAGGATTGACCCATACCTTCATTCCTGATGGGTCTGCATTCTTTGTCATCCTGCTTGGATTAGGCTGTTGTAGTTTCCCATTGACTTTAATCACAGGACATGGTAGTACTAAGAGACGCCCTAAGGGGTCTCCTACACTCCAGACATAATCTTGCTTACCACCATTGTGAAGAGGTAATCCAATATCTCCATGGTAATCTGGATCTATCACCCCTCCTAACACTGTTATTCCTTTTTTAGCCTGTTGGTTTAGGGCATAAGAAGCCCAAAATGACCAGGGGGAAGTCTGAGCTTCCTGTTCAATGGAATGTTTGTTGTAGCTCCTGGTAGGAGCACTCCCTTCTCTGGAGCCAAAACTTCTAAGCCAGCAGAACCTAGAGTTATGGGGACAGGAAGCAAAAATTTTCCTAGAGGGTCACTAGGAGTGATAGTAAGTGGAACTATTCCATTTTCCACCCCTTGATTCCTGGACCCATGAATCCTGGCTATGGGTGAAACTGTACCATATATCGAGCGCTGATTCAAAGCATATACTGCCTTTTGAAGGACTCTACCCCAGCCTTCCACGCTGTTACCACCTAGTTGGCGCTGTAACTGCATCTTCAAAAGGCCATTCCATCTTTCTATCAGACCAGCTGCTTCAGGATGATGGGGAATGTGGTAAGACCAGTGAATTCCATGATCGTGGGCCCACTGTCGTACTTCTCTGGCTGTGAAATGAGTTCCTTGGTCAGAAGCAATACTGTGTGGAATACCATGACGATAGATGAGGCATTCTGTCAATCCATGAATGGTGGTTTTAGCAGAGGCATTACGTGCAGGAAAGGCAAATCCATAACCAGAATATGTATCTACTCCAGTAAGAACAAAACGCTGTCCTTTCCATGAAGGAAGTGGTCCAATGTAGTCAACCTGCCACCAGGTTGCTGGCTGGTCACCTCGAGGAATGGTGCCATATCTGGGGCTCAGTGTTGGTTTCTGCTGTTGGCAGATCTGGCAATCAGCAGCAGCTGTAGCCAGGTCAGCCTTGGTGAGTGGAAGCCCGTGTTGCTGAGCCCAAGCATAACCTCCATCTCGACCACCATGGCCACTTTGTTCATGTGCCCATTGAGCAATGACAGGGATGGCTGGGGAGAGAGGCTGACTGTCCACAGAACGGGTCATCTTATCCACTTGATTATTGAACTCCTCCTCGGCTGAAGTCACCTTTTGGTGAGCATTTACATGGGACACAAATATCTTCACGTCCTTTGCCCATTTGGAGAGATCTATCCACATACTTCTTCCCCAGATATCTTTCTCACCAATTTTCCAATTGTGATCTTTCCAAGTGCCTGACCATCCAGCCAATCCATTGGCTACAGCCCATGAGTCAGTGAATAATCGTACATCTGGCAATTTCTTCTTGCAAACAAACTGTAATACCATGTGTACTGCACAAAGTTCTGCCCACTGTGAAGATTTCCCTTCACCTGTGTCTTTCAAGGTTGTCCCAGAAAGGGGTTGTAATGCTGCAGCTGTCCACTTCTAGGTGGTGCCTGCATAACGTGCAGAGCCATCAGTAAACAAGGCTCTAGTCTTCTCCTCTTCGGTCAGTCCATCATAGGGAACACCCCATGAGGCTATAGGTGCATGTTTGGCAGCAGATGGCATTGTAACAGGAGTAGAAACCATAGGCATTTGAGAAACTTCTTCATGTAACTTGCTTGTGCCTTCAGGACCTGCTCTGGCCCGATCACGTATATACCACTTCCATTTGATAATAGACTGCTGCTGTGTGCGTCCCACTTTATGACTTGCAGGGTCTGATAGTACCCAGCTCATGATGGGTAATTCAGGTTGCATAGTAACTTGATGTCCTATTGTCAAATGTTCAGTTTCCACTAAGGCCCAATAGCAGGCCAAGAGCTGTTTTTCAAAGGGAGAATAGTTGTCTGCAGATGATGGTAGAGCTTTGCTCCAAAATCCCAAAGGTCTTTTCTGTGATTCACCTACAGGAGCCTGCCAGAGGCTCCAAACAGCATCTCTATCAGCCACAGATACCTCAAGTACCATCGGGTCTGCTGGGTCATATGGTCCAAATGGTAGAGAAGCCTGCACAGCAGCCTGGACCTGTTGAAGGGCCTTCTCCTGTTCCAGGCCCCACAAAAAGTTAGCAGCTTTCCGAGTCACTTGGTAAATAGGCCTAAGTAACACACCCAAGTGAGGGATGTGTTGTCTCCAGAATCCAAATAGACCCACTAAACGTTGTGCTTCTTTCTTGGTTGTAGGAGGGGCCAGGTGCAATAACTTATCTTTCACCTTAGAAGGAATATCTCTGCATGCCCCACACCACTGGACTCCTAAGAATTTCACTGAGGTAGATGGTCCTTGAATTTTGGTTGGATTTATTTCCCATCCTCTGGTACGCATATGTGTTACCAATGAGTCCAAAGTGGTTGCTACTTCCTGCTCACTTGGTCCAATCAGCATAATGTCATCAATATAGTGCACCAATGTGATATTTTGTGGAAGATCCAACGATCAAGATCCCTTCTAACTAAATTATGACACAGGGCAGGAGAGTTAATATATCCTTGAGGCAAAACTGTGAAGGTATACTGTTGGCCTTGCCAACTGAAAGCAAATTGCTTCTGGTGGTCCTTATGGACAGGTACTGAGAAGAAGGCATTTGCCAGATCAATAGCCGCATACCAGGTGCCAGGAGATGTGTTAATTTGCTCAAGTAACGAAACTACATCTGGTACAGCAGCTGCAATTGGAGTTACTACCTGATTTAGTTTTCGATAATCAACTGTCATTCTCCATGATCCATCTGTCTTCTGCACTGGCCAGATAGGAGAGTTAAACGGAGATGTGGTGGGAACCACCACCCCTGCATCTTTCAAGTCCTTGATAGTGGCAGTAATTTCTGCAATGCCTCCAGGAATACGATACTGTTTTTGATTCACTATTTTCTTTGGCAGAGGCAACTCTAAAGGCTTCCATTTGGCCTTTCCAACCATAATAGCCCTCACTTTACAGTTCAGGGAACCAATATGAGAATTCTGCCAATTTCTGAGTATATCTATCCCAATTATACATTCTGGAACTGGGGAAATCACCACAGGATGTGTCCGGGGACCTACTGGACCTACTGTGAGTCGGACATCAGTCAAAACTCCATTAATCACCTGCCCTCCATAAGCCCCTACTTTAACTGGAGGGCCACAATGTTTCTTGGGATCCCCTGGGATCAGTGTCAACTCAGAACCAGTATCCAGCAGACCCCGAAAAGTCTGATTATTTCCTTTTCCCCAGTGAACAGTTACCCTTGTAAAAGGCCGTAGGTCCCTCTGGGGAAGAACTGGAGAAAGGGTAACAGCAAAACCTTTGGGTGTCTTATCAAGATCCTTCCTCAGCGGAACCTGGCCACCCCTTCATTCAAGGGGTTCCGGATCTGCAAACTGTCTCAAGTCTGGAAATTGATTCACTGGCCGAGATTGCTGTTTACCACGATCTAATGTAGCCTTTCTTTCATTTGTTTGAGAATTTTTCTGCTTATACAGATCAAACAAATATGTAGTAGGCTTCCTATGTATTTCATTCCTGGAAACACCATGATTGATTAGCCAGTACCAAAGGTCCAACCGAGTCATGCCATTATAAATTTCACCTCTCCTGTGCTGACCATTACTGGGTATGTTATTATAAACATTCTTTTGTCTACGCTGTCCATTATAATAACTAGAATCACCTTGTCTCCGGCTATTCAATGCTGCCACCTGGCCCTTGTTACCTCGGAATCCAACTAAACCCAGTGAATTTAATTCATCTAATTGAGCAGAAGCATCTCCAATGCTAAGATCTGGCACAAGGAAAAGGGAAAGAACAAAACCCTTCAAATGTGCTGGTGCCCCTCTCACCAATTTGCGTCTTATAGAGCTGGTGAAGGGCATATCTTCTGGACCTTCCCATTGTGGACAATTATGCTTTACACAATATATCCACTCTAGCATTGCAATTTCCCTGAGTCTTAAAATCCCTTCATCAACACTAAGCCACGGAATATCAGGCATCTCCAAGTCATTTCCAGTAGGCCATCTTTTGATAAACACCTCAGCCAACCATTCAAACAAAGTTTTGACACCTTTTTTAACTATGCGAGCTTCCGTATTAAACCTAGAATCTCTACTCAGAGGACCCATGTCAATAAACTCAGCCTGCTCTAGTTTTATGTTCCTTCCACCCTTATCCCACACCCTTAAAATCCATTCCCACACATATTCACCAGGTTTCTGCTTGAATGAATTAGCAAACTCATTAAGCTCCTTAGTAGTGTAGCGAATTTCCTCATGGACTACACTTTCTACCTCCCCTCTAGGAGCCTCTTTTGCTTTGAGTCTGGTTACAGGTCTAGAAGAAACTATTGGTGGGCCTTGAGAAACATCAGTAGTGAAAGTCATTGCTGGTTTATCAGACTCTGCAAAATTAATTTCCTCATGTGGGGAAGGCATTATTTCAAGGGGTGGGGCTGAGGGTACTACTTCCTCAGGTGGGGCAAACCCTTGAGAATCTGAAGATTCAAAATTCTCAGCTTCAACATGGTCTTCCCACACATCCCCGTCCCATGTTGTAGGATCCCATTCTTTGCCAATTAGAGCCCTTACTTTAACTGTCGACACACTCTGAGGCTGAGACTTGAATTTTCGCTGTAGTTCAGCCAACCTTACAATGAGAGTTTCTGTTTGATTTTCTGCAACTTGAGCTCTATTGCTACAAGAGAGAAGATTCTCCTCAAGGACACACTTAGCAACTTTTAGATCGTTTACTTGTGTCTGGAGCCTTTCGATTTTATCACACAACTCCTTCCTTTCATTTATCATTTTTTCCACAGATACTAAGAGCAGCCAGCCAGTAAAATCATTTTTCGACTTTTTCCCCATCTTGTAGAAAGCTTTGTGCACTGAATCACCTAATTCATTAAGAAAATCAAGGCCATTAGCTTCTTTAAGTTCGGAATATAGTTTCAACCATGGGTCTTCAAAATTCTCTGAGCTCCCAGGAGGGAGAGAATCTGGAGAGGTTTCAATAGTTGAAAGTGCTGGTGGATCAACAAGCCAATTCCAGTATTTTAAAAGATTCATCCTTGTACTTCTGTTACTCTAGAACCACTCCTGGTACCAACTTCTGTATTAGTCAGGGTTCTCTAGAGTCACAGAACTTATGGATAGTCTCTAGATAGTAAAGGAATTTATTGATGACTTACAGTCGGCAGCCCAATTCCCAACAATTGTTCAGTCACAGCTGTGAATGGAAGTCCAAGGATCTAGCAGTTACTCAGTCTCACGCAGCAAGCAGATGAAGGAGCAAGAGCTAGAGCTAGACTCCCTTCTTCCAATGTCCTTATATTGTCTCCAGCAGAAGGTGTAGCCCAGATTAAAGGTGTGTTCCTTAAACTCGGAGATTCAATCTTCTGGAATCCATAGCCACTATGGTTCAAGATCTTCAAACCAAGATCCAGATAAGGATCTCCAAGCCTCTAGATAAGGGTCACTGGTGAGCCTTCCAATTCCGGATTGTAGTTCATTCCAAATATTGTCAAGTTGACAACCAGGAATAGACACTACACCCTGACCTCATTTTCCAAATCTAGATTCTGGGAGGCCTTATTTAGACCTTTAAAATTCGTCTTCAGGAGAGGAGCACAGGTAGCTTGTATGCTTAATAGGATTTCCAGGATTTTCCATCAAACAAAATTCTGAAGCTTTATGTGGCAGGTAGGTGGAGAAGCTCAAAGCCAGAGTGTTGGGAATTTCTTTATGAGTGTAGGCAGGCATGGGGTCATTCTTGGAGGTAAGTGAGCAGTGAGCCCATTCCAGAGCCCACAGTCCAGCAAACCTCTGAGGATCCGTCTACAGAATAATGACTGGAGAATAAACATGGCCAAAAAGTAGGGAAAAACACTTGCCACAAAGCCTGGTGACCTAAGTTCAGTTCTCAAAACCAACGTGGTAGAAGAGAGAACCAAGTCCTGCAGAGTGCCCTTCTGATTTCCACATTAGTGCATGCTCACACAAATATAATGAGAAATATTTTTAAGACCAAAAGCGTTCCCAGTGGAGCTGAAAGTGTCTAATATCCATGCTTGGATCACTCCTTTGCTCTCCTGGTATGTGTTTGAGGCAGAGGGATTTGCTTGTAGGATTCTGAGCTACCTGTAAGTGGAAGCAATTTCAAATCACAGAGGCGACCTAGTCCCTACAGACTGTTTTCTCAGTGCAGTGGAATTCCTAGTGTCTGTTGCCCTGTGGGGGGCTTTCTTTGCAAAAAGCTTATAGATTGTTTTCCTGAGTCTTTTTGATTAGCTTGGAAAACTAACTCTAGCAGCCTGAGGGTTGGGCATAATCCCCCCAGACAGCAGTGGGGAGCCAGGCACTTTGCCCCCAAACTTTCCCTTTTCTGTTAGTGCTTAAAAAACAGGGTTACATTCTGGTTCTGTTTGTTCCAGTACTCCTCCCATCTCTCTCCTGACCTCTCCACTCAGCTTGGGCTTCACAGCCAATGCTGATCTCACTGGCTGTCTCTGCATTGCATTTTGGTGAGTCCCACTTACTAGTGCCTTGAAGTAAACACAGAAGCAGCTAGCTCCTATCCTGGTCAAAGTTTCCTAGGCGCTCCCAGCCTCCCCAGGTCCATGCCCTGAACCCTCCCCTGGGTAGAACCCCTGAGTGTGGAAAAGAAGGCCCCTGCATGGGCCAGACCTGTAGAAATGTCTGGTTAGGCAGGCTCTCTGGGTCCCTGTGAGGAATTACTGGAGATGGGAGCCCAGCAAGGCCAAGGGCAAGGGATTTGACAGCAGGGTTGCCAGCTGATCAATGTGGTTTTTGTTCCTTGTTCCAAAAAAGATGACACAGCGATCCAGCCTGGAGCTTTTAGGAACAAGCAGTATCCCTGGAAGATGCTGCTCACTACTGTGAACCAGGAAGAGAGCAGTGATGTCAAGCAGGAGTAACCTCCATCCTTCATGTCTCAGAGGACTCATAGCCCATATAAGCAGGCTGCTCACTTGTCTGAAGTCTGATCCTACAGATCCTGTCCAGGCTAGTTTTATGTCAACTTAACACAAGCTAGTGTCATCTGAGAGGAGAAATCTAGATTTAGAAAATGCTTCCATAAGATCCAGCTGTAAGGCATTTTCTTTTTCTTTTTCTTTTTTTTGGTTTTTTTGAGACAGGGTTTCTCTGTGTAGCCCTGGCTGTCCTGGAACTCACTCTGTAGACCAGGCTGGCCTCGAACTCAGAAATCTGCCTGCCTCTGCCTCCCGAGTGCTGGGATTAAAGGCGTGCGCCACCACGCCCGGTTTGTAAAGCATTTTCTTAAGGAAGAAATTAAGGCAATTTCATAATTAGGTGGGGGAGGGCCCAGCCAATTGAGGGTGCTGTCATCTCTGGGCTGGTGGTCCTGGGTTCTATAAGAAAGCAGGCTGAGCAAGCCAGGAGGAGCAAACCAATAACTAGCACTCTCTCCTTCACGAACTCTGCATCAGCTCCTGACTCCAGGTTTCTGCCCTGCTCAAGTTCCTGTTCTGACTTCCTTTGATGATGAACTGTGAGGTGGAAGCCTAAGCCAAATAAGCCCTTTTCTCCCCCACGTTGCTTTGGTCATGTTGTTTCACCACAGTAATGGTACCCCTGACTTCAACAGGTCCCTTGTCAGATGAACTACTTGGGGCAGTAAAACATGCTCACTTTCACGAAGGTCACAGTGGTTGCCAACCCACAGGGAGTGGACGCTTCTCTTGCCCACTGTTCACTGTCTTTGTTCTTCTCCCTCTAATTATCTAAGCAGAAGCTTCAGCACCACTTTCTGGGCTCTTCCTCTTCAACTAATGACAATCAATTGGCAACGAATCCACGTGTCGTTGGATTGGAGATTTCAGTTTATTATACACGGGCACTGTGGTCCTGAGACCTCATTTCCCACTGTGCCCTTATCCATTTAGGTCTCTCCTCATCTGCAAGTGTTATTTTATAATAAATCTTCCCATCTCTGGGTTAATCAACTTTCCAATCACCCTGTTTACTGGGTGCCAGACGCTTTCCCATAGTGATCCTTCTAAAAAGCAAATGTAGTTTTAAGTGGCTCAATATCTTCCAGGGTCTCCCTACAGTCTACGAATAAACTCTAAATTCTTCAATATGCTATAAGAGATCCTTCATGGCCCAGAATGCCTGACTGTGCTGCCTCACTTCTCCTCCAACCTTGCTTGTACCCAGAGATTGAACCATAGTCTATTGACTCAGGCATTTCCTCATTCAGTTCCTGCTTTATTTCTTTTTAAGGTGTGTCTATTTATTGTATGCATATGAGTACAATGTAGCTGTCTTCAGACACACTAGAAGAGAGCCTCAGACCCCATTACAGATGGTTGTGAGCCACCATGTGGTTGCTGGAAATTGAACTCAGGACCCCTGGAAGAGCAGTCAGTGCTTTTAACCACTGAGCCATCTCTCCATCCCCAGTTCCTGCTTTATTTATCATTACACAATTAGTGTTTGGGAAGGGTGGGGAAGGAGCATACATATAAGGGCGTGTGCATTTGCCCTAGCATGGGATCAGAGGGCAACTTGCAGGAATTGGTTGCTCTATCTTCCCATGATTTAGGTCACAGGATCAAACTCAGGTTGTCTGCTCATGGAAAGTCACCAAACCACTTCAAAAAGGTTTGCATTTTCAAAGTATCTCCCTGATTGGAAATGAAAGAACATTTTGAAATCCAGGCATAGTGGTACATGTCTTGAATCCCAGCACATGAGAGGCAGAGGCAGATAGATCTCTGTGAGTTTGAGGCCAGCCTGATCTCCATAGTGAGTTCTAGGTCAGCCAGGGCTACATAGTGAGATTCTGTCTCGAGAAAACAAAATCCAGTACAAATGCCTTGAACCCAGATTACCACATGGTCTTCTGCACTTAACAGAAGCCAACCAACCTTTCATCCACTAGGGCTGTCTTTCACTTCAGTCTACCTGATGAATTCATTCCCACAGTCCAAAACTCAGCTTGCAAGCTTTAAAATTCAAGAGCACTCCTTCCCTTCTTCCCTTGCCATGTTGAGCATATCTTCAACATTTCCCATGGTACCTTGTTCTGTTGTAGCATGAGGTAGTTTAGATGTGAAATGTCTGCCAAAGACCCAAGTTTTGAAGAATTTCTGCTCTAGGTGTAGCCTGAGGAAGAAAGTTAGGTCATTGGGAGCATGCCTTTGAGGCACTGTTGGGACCTTGCTCCCCTTCCCCTCCCTGCTTCTCTGCCATGGTAAACCTGCTACATGCTGCTACCATGATGCACTAAGTTTCTAGATGCCCAAAGCTACAGGGCCAAGCAACCATGGACTGAAACCATGAGTCAAAAACTAACTCTTTCCTCCTAAATTGATTCTTTCATTTCGTCACAGTGATGTAAAAGTAAGTGACACACAACACTTTCCACTCACAGGTTTGTCTTTGTCACTAGATGAGTTTGCAGCAGATCAGGTATATAATCCTTTCAGCTTTATGTCCCTAAAACCCAGCACTTCCCCATGATGAAAACAGCTCCCCGCGGACTAGACATAGTAAAGCTTGTGAGGTTTGAAAACCAGAAGGCATGTTTGGATGAGAATCTTGACTGAATTTGTGACGAAATCCTGTCAGTCTTTAGTTGAGATTAATCAGTTTAGGAAGAAGCAGGTTGGGACTCGAACTCAGAATGCACCTAACAACTTTGCTGAAATGGTAAGCTCATTTCTATATATTAATCCTTAAAAACTGAGATTCAGTCATTCTTTCATTCATTTCTTCATTCATCCACTCAACATGTTCATGAAGGACCGCGTTTCTAATAGCTTTATTTTATTTAATACTTTAAAAATTATTATTTTATCACTTTTATCATTATTAATTGTTTATATCACACACGTACCACACTATGCATGCAAAATTCAGGGGACCATTTTCTTTTCTTTTTTCAAATTTTTTTTTTATTTTTAAAGTTTTATCTATTTATTATTTATGTGTACACTTTTGATGTCTTCAGACACACCAGAAGGGTGCATCAGATCCCATTACAGATGGTTGTGAGCCACCATGTAGTTTCTAGGAAGTGATCTCTGGACCTCTGGAAGAACAGTCTCTGCTCTTAAACACTGAGCCATCTCTCCAGCCCCATCTGAGGCCCATTTTCAAGAGTAAGTTTTCTCCTTCCACTGTGGGTTCCAGGGATTGAACTCAAGATGTCAGACTTGCCTGTGGGCACTGTTACCTACTGAGCCATATTACTGGTCCAAGCATCACTTTTGTGCCTAGCAATGACTCTGCACAGTTTATTCTCACAAAGCCTTTTTAGTGCATCTATTATAATCGCCACTGTGCTACTTACAAAGCTAAATAAGTGTGCTTAATTTAGGACATAATGTAGGGTTTCAGTGTGGGTCCTCTCCCTTTAAGAACTGAGGCATGCCAGGAAAAACCAATGACCTGCAATAGAAGGTCCTATCCTGGACCTCACTATATAGACTAGGGTGGCCTCGAACTCACAGAACTCTGCCTACTTCTGCCTCCCAAAGTGCTGGAATTAAATTTTATACCACTATGCACTTTGATTTTTTAAAAAATTTTCTATTATGTGTGTGCGTGCGTGTGTGTGTGTGTGTGTGTGTGTGTGTGTGTGTGCTCACCCGCAGGTACTTTCATGAGTGCACTTTCCCATAGAAGCCAGAGCATGATCCCTTGGTTGCGATCCCCAGTTGGGAATGCTGGGAAATGAACCCAGATGTTCGGAAGGGGCAGTAGATCTTAATTGCTGAGTCATCTCTCACTGACCATTGAGTCATCTCACTGGCTCCAGGAAGAACCTTCCAGATTGGCAACCTGTGAGGCAGCTTCTCGGCACTGACAGAATTTGGAGATGCAGAGAAGAGGATGAGATCACAGAGCAAGTGATTGCATGCAGCTCTGGTTCTCAAGCTCTATCATCCTGGAAGGATGCAAACATCAGGAAGTGTTGAAAACAGAAGGGTGAAAGGACTGAGTTATGCAAGACCCCCCCCCCCACCTTGGCACTAACCTTTGAAAATTCATAGCCTCTGCTCCAGTGATCTAAAATTTAAGAGGCTAAGAAGGGGCCCTATGCCATCCAAGCACACATAAGGTAGGAGGGATTCAAATTAGCAGAACAACCTCCAGATCATACTCAGTGTTCGATTTTATCTTCCTAGGCAATAAAATGTGAAGCACATTCTTTGGCAGCGAGGAGAAAGGCAGACTGTGGCCTTTTCCTAATTCTTTGGAGTTTTATAGCATGTCAGTTATTATAGCTCTGCTTACCACAGAGCCTGTGTCTCTGGAGCTGGAGCAGGCTGTGGATGTAAAAGGAAGTGTGGTCAGAACAGTAAAGCTCATGGTGAAGGGAGCACTTGGTATCCAGGCTCTTAACTCTTTCAAGATCTGTTCAGCGAATAAACGTATGTCTGACTGACCCCCAGGTTAGAGCTCACTCAGTCCTGGCTTCAAGTCCCAGCACTGCACAATGTGGGTGTGGGGATGGTACAGGCCTGTTATGACAGCCCTTGGAGGGTGGAGGCAAGATCAAAGTTCAAGGCCATTTCCCTCCTTGCAGCAAATTGGAGGTCAGCCATAGTTAAATTGAGATCCTATTATTATAAACAAACAAATATAGAATACAGTTTGTATCTACATTACATACCAGGACTCCCCTGGGAAACATTCCCTAGTCATTAGGGATCTATTTTACATGAAACTTGGTACCTTAGGCTCTCTACTGATGCTTTAGTGTGGTCTATGGTGTTCATGTCTATGGGGTTTGCTACCATTCAAATTTATTATGCTCTCAAAAGTACTTGGTTGATGGGATTGCTTTCAATCTTATAATTTCATAGTTATCTTTTGAATAGAGTTTAGCATATATAAAATAATTATACTATGCAGCCTGATGATTATTCCTTCATGATAAACATCTGCTTACAAGGATCAGTTCTTGTATAGAGTAATGCTAAGTTTTCCATGTCTGAAACACAAGTTCTCAGAAAGAAAAAAAGATGGGATTACTGGATGAGAAAAATTTTTGGTGCTAAAACACTGATGTCCAAACCTCTGTCTTCAGGCTTACCAAAGTGCTGGACTCAAAGATAAAGAACAGTTGGCATGAGAAGTAGAAAGGAGCCTTCAGAAGATAGACCTGGGTCCTTCAGACCCACACCTGTTGCTGCTACTGTGAATGGAGCTGATCTCTGACCCTAACCCAGAGGGCTGGATCCCAAGGACTAAGCTGAATACCAGGAATCATGGTACTGGAATGCTGGCCAGAGGGCCTTTAGCAGGTGAACATTGTTGTAGAACACAGCCCTCTGACCAAAACAGACATCATCTTTATCATGCATTCTCCCCCATCAACCATGCATTCTCTCAAGAGATCATCAGAAGCAACCTGTGGAATGCTGACCTTCCCTCAGAAAAGGAGTCCCTGGATCCTTAGGTGAGACTCCAGCTTCTCCTTGCAGGCATTTTCAATTTGGCCCAATGGTACTTAGTCTGGGGCTTAGGGATTACTAAAGCACAAAGGCTGTGGAGGGGATGTAGTTAGATCAGATGTATCAGATGTGCTGTGTGAAGAGTTTCCAGTGCGCCTTCTTAGGGTTCACCCGTGTACCTGCTTGTAACTCTTCACCCCCACACGGTAAGGAAATAGTTTGCTTAGTTTGTTTTCTATTGGTTGGATAGACTGCCATTAAAGGAAGTGACTTGGGATGGAAAGGGTTTATTTCATCTTACAGCTTGTAGTCCATCATGACAGAAAGTCGGGGCAGGAGCTAAAAGCAGGGACCTGGAAGCAGAAACTGAAAAAGAAGCCATGGAAGTATGCTGCTTACTGGCTTGCTCCCATGGATTGCTCAACCTCTTTTCTTATGCTGTTCAAGAGCACGAGCTTAGGGGAACACCATCCCTGGTGGGCAGGGTCGTCCTCTCTCAATTATCAGTCAAGAAAACCCTGCAGATTTGCATATAGTAAATCTGATGGAGGCATTTTCTCAATTGTGGTTCTTTCTGTTTGACTCCAGCTTGTGTCAAGTTGAGAAAAAACTAACCAGGACGTAACCTCAGTAAATTCATTGGTTCTGCTGGATGATCCTCAGTAGAAACATATGTTGGTTTGTCATTGGGGCCTTAGGAGGAGGGAGTAGATGCTGCTTATGTTTCTCCAGAGAGAAACCAAGGCCTATCTTTGCATATCTAGCCATAGAGTAAGAAGGACGAATTTCCAAGATAATAAGACTAAGCTGGCACGCTAAGCCTCATAGAAGCAAAAATCTATGTTCTGTGTGTTTCCCCCCATCAATTCCTTAGAAAGCAGATCCTGTGGGATGATAGAAAGGGAATGTGGGTTCATTACTTTTCTGTTGCTATAACAAAATCCCTCACCAAAAACAACTCATGGAAGACAGGGTTCGTTTTAGCTCATAGCTACAGTGGGATACAAGTCTCATGGCGGGAAGGCACAACAGCAAGTGACAGGCACAAACGGAGGAAGAGGAGGTTGAAAGATCAGATCTTCAACTCCATTCAGAAAGAGGACAAGAGCAAAAGTGGAAGTGGGGAGTATTTATAAACTGTGAAAGCCCACTCCTATTGCTATGCTTGCTCCAGCAAAGCTATACCTCCTGAACTTCCTCTGACAGCACCACCAACTGGAGAATTGCTGTTTAAATCCCTGAGCATATAGGGCAGTGGTTCTCAACCCGTGGGTGGCAACCCCTTGTGAGGAGTCATATGACCATGTCATACAGATCACATATAAGATATTTACATTATGATTCATAAAGTAGCAAAATTACAGTTATGAATTAGCAGCGAAATACTTTTATGGTTGGGGGTCCCCACAACTTGACAAAATGTATTAAAGGTTCACACATCCGGAGGGTTGAGAAGCACTGCTCTAGGGAATATTTCTATTTCAAACCACTACAGAAAGGAGGTGTTCTGTCATACTTCACCGTTTTAACTATCTGAGAAATAGGCTCTCCATGCACACCTTACAAACATGAGTCAGCTGGCTCTGTGAGCTAACATCACTTCAAAGTGGTGCTCGCCCTTCTGTAAGCACAGGAGCTTCCCTGCTGTCTGGTTGTCCCTCTGTGAATGTTCTATATAAGCCAGACTCTAAGGATCAGGGTCCATATGGAGGTGGTATAAACTAAGCTAAAGGAATATGTCTTTTTAGGTTTCAAACTAAGCTGGCTACACAGTGCACAGTGCACCTTCCTTGGCAAGGGAATAAAAACAAGCTGCCTAAATCAGATGGGAGAAGAGACAACCGTATTTGGTCTGTCCATGGGAGGAACATGCCAGAAGCCTACCTGCTCTTGGAGATAGCACTTCAGAGTCCTCCTTACCATTTTGATAACTACCAAGAAGAAGGATAGTAATACGAAAATGTTACTTCTCCCAGAGAAAATGCCAGGAGTAGGCCTGGCCTTGCAGCCTGGCCACCCCCACCAAACCCCCTCTTCCTAGCTTCAGCATTAAAGGTTTCTCTGTGGAAGTTGGATGGTCAATCAGTCCCACTGAGACTATTCAAAACTGCCTGCCTGAGCTGACTGAAATAGAATGTGATCTCAAATAAGTCTCAGCAACCAGCCTGCTCCATTGTCATGAACACAAGGTGAAGATGTCCAAGGTTGCTCTGCAAAAAAGGAACCAAGACAGGGCTAACCACATCAGGGAGGTATTTGTTTCATCTCCTGATGTTAAAGTTCTTTGTATAAACTGCTCTGATCACAGATGATTTATCAAAAGCCACATAGAAGAGTAACAAGAGCCAAGGGCACTGAGGTCCCTCCACAGCCCACAGGAGAGACTTTGGGGGTCTAAGTGAGTTTGAGAACTTTCCACAGAGTTGGCAGATGCCAGACTTGGGTCCCAGAGGGGTCTGGGCCAGGGACAGTCCAGCCAGAAAGACAGAATTAAAACATGGCAAGGTCTTTGTCAAAGGCACGCTAATAGCTCCCACCTAACACCTAGGGAAGGCAATGTCTGGGAAGAGATAATTGACTTTTCATGGAACAGATTAAGTTTTACATGCCATGCTTCCTGAGTGACAGGTTTGCCTTGGGACAGCAGCAGCATGCAGGAGGGAAAGCATGTCCAAACTCTCATCCTATCCTCAGGCCGGGGTCTAACTTAGACCTGCAAGGTTATTTCCATCACTTAGACCCCAAACTCCATCTGTCTTTGTAGTCATCCCAGAAAACAGAATGGTCCCCACATTCCAGTCCACAAATTGATATTACTTATATTTTCAGGTTTTTGTAAAAATGTGCTTACACATTTTGTATCTTTTTATTGCTACCCTAGTAACAGATATGCAAATGGTATGCAAGGAGTGACAAAATTTTATCTGGTTTACCTGTAGGTAGACAAAATGGGGGCGGGCACTAATATGCCCTCTGCAGTTCAGAAAGGCTAAGTGGCACACTCATTGTCACAGAGCAAAGCTGGGCTTGACCTCATCATTCAGTTCTCAAACTCTGCCTAGACACTGTGCCCCAATTCAGCCCACAGGTAAGAAGTGCCTCCATACCTGATGCTCAAGGGTCATGTGACAAAGCTACCTGCTCATTATCCTCAATGTTTGTCATGAGCTGTGGGAAGCGGGTGCGGCCCAGGCCCCGTGAAAGCCACTTGTTTACTGCCTTGCCTGAGCATGCCCAGTGAGGCTGCATGCATAGGCTGCCTGCCAGGCTGGACAGTTCCTGGTGATCCAGACATGTCAGCCTATCTGTGAATGACCTAAGCTTGTGCCTGGAGCGTGTGTGAATTCTGACTGGATGGGGTGGGTTGGAGCTAGAAGGAGGTGAGTGGGCACGAGTAGTGAGTTGTTGTTGTTAGCCCTTGCCCTAGATAGAAGCCAGAAGTGTAATAAGAGTAGTTTTAGCCCTTGCTGTGAATAGAAGTAGAGTAAGAGAAGCTGTCATAATAGGAGTAGTTTAGCCCTTGCTCTAAGAAGAAGCTGCTGGGGAAGAGAACTGTAAAAGAAAAAACCCGAAGTAAAGTTGCTGCATGAACCTGACTTTGTGTCCGTGTCGTTTGTGTCGCTGCCAGCTCAGAGGACCAATGACAAGGAGCCTCTCCTGTAATGACACTGCTGCTCACAGAGTCGCCAATCAAGTTGTCCCCAAGCAGACACACGCACACACCTGTCTTCCTTAGTGGGTCTCTCCTGTCTTTTCCCGAGCTTGGTGAGGCACCAGACCACCCTGCCTGTCCTTCCTGTCACCTTCCAGCCTCACAGCTAGGCTCTCAGAGCCACCCAAAGGGATATTTATATCTCTGTTCAGACTTCTGGAACTCCTGAAGCTGGATCAACCAGTCTGATTTTTCTAACAATAGAGGTTTTGCCTCTCTGTTGCTGTAAGCACCTTATTTAGATAAGGACTTCACATGGTCTCTTATACATAATCAACAGTTAACAACTGAGGATTAGAGGGTGTTCCTAGAAAGGACCACTCTTGGAACAGGGACACAACACAGGGACACAGTCATAGGAGCACCTAGGAGATGCACTGGGTGACAAACACATATGAATATGTCCCTTTAGGCTCCAACAACTCCCAGGAGTCTACTCTTCCTACCAGTTCACACTGCTCAGCATTCCACATACTGTCTAAAATCCCTCTGTATTAGTCAGGGCACTTTCTGTTCTGAGAGATCAAAGTTCTATTCTAAGGGACTTAATTACAGAAACTTATGTTGATTGGCCTTCATGCCTACCTGCCAACTAAGGAGTGCTGACAGGGGAGTCACAGAGAGGCTACCACACGCCTGGCTTCCTGAGGCAAGACCTAGGAGTTGCACACAATCATGGGGGCATGAAGAGGCAGAATAATGGGAGGTGTGGCACTGATTGTTCTGAGCTCTGGCTTTGATGCCATCTCCACACATGGGCATGCAGGGCAGCCTACTGCTGTCTCTCTGGGTGGCCCCACAGTGGGTGTTAAGGACATTCTATAGGACTTCCCTAGTTAGGGTAAGGAGAGAGGGAACCACTTCCAACAAGAAGAGGAGGTAAAGCGGTCAAGAATGCCCACCCAGAGCAAGTCATTTACAAGAAACCCCTCCTCCATGTGGATATCATTTCCTTCCTGTTAAGGAATCAAGGAGAGAGCTTTAGGACCAGGGCTGCCCTGGATAACTTACACTTGGGGCCAGAAATCAGAGAGCTGCTTCCTGCTCTTTCACTGTGATATGTTGTGGCTTCCCCTTTGTCAACATGGGATTTCCCCCATTCAAAGAGGTTGATACAAACCAGCTGCATTTCCTGGAAACCCAGGACAAGTTGATGAAACCAAGGTTGAAAGCTGCAGGAACCACTGCCAGCATTAATCTGTGCTTGGCATGGAGTACTGTGGTTCACAACTGATGGGTTCCTGTTGGCTGTGTGCACAGGAGGGACACATTTACCATCACTGTACATTCAGACAGTTTTCATAACTCAGGATGTGCTGGAGGCCAATAGAAAACTTGGCTGCTTCCTCTGCTTCTCCAGCCAACCATTGCACACAGAGGGCTCAAAGCCTGAGTGAATCAGATAAGACTAGGAGGCAGATGTTTAGAACATACCACTATCCAGATCAGCTCATGTTTACTGATTGTCTCCTCCAATAACAGTATCATCCACCACCTCCATTAGAATTTTTAAGTGAAGGGCTGGAAAGAAGGCACAGCAGTCAGGAACACTAGCTGTTCTTTCAGAGGACCTGGGTTCAATTCCTAGCACCTGCATGGCCCCTCACAACCATCTGTAACTGCAGGTCCAGGGGATGCTATGCCTTCTTCTGACCCCAGTGGTCAGCAGACACTTGAGTGGAGCAAAGCCATACATGCAAGCAAGACACCCATCCACAAAAAAATAAATAAAATCTAAGTAAATTTTTATCCATCAGGTACAATCTAGAGCAACGACTCTCAACCTTCCTAATGCTGCTCTCCTTAAATATAGTTCACCACTTAAATTCAGTTCCTTATATGGTGGTGACCCCCAACTATATTTGTTGTTATTTCATAACTAATTTTTTCTACTGTTGCAAATTGTAGTGTAAATAATTTTGGAGATAGAGGTGTGCCAAATGGATTATGACCCACAGGTTGAGACCTGCTACTCTAGAGAGGCACTGCATCTAGCTGCCTGGTTGTCCCCACAGAGACATCCTCTATGTGACCCTGGTAAGTCTCTAACTCTTTCTGAGCCCTGGTTCTTCCTTTGGGAGGCTAGGAAACTTGGTTGTACAACTCAAAGGACTGTGTTGTACATATAGTAAATGTTCCAAAAGGGGACTCAGGATTGTCTATTATCCTGCTACAGAAAGTGATTCACCTACAAGCACAGCAGACTGTACACACAGCATCTTTTCTAAACAGTCCTGGGGAAGCTGTTTCCCTTTCCTACCAGGGCCAGGCTCTTTACCCCCCACGCTCACTCTGGGCCCAGGACCAGGACACACGATTCTCATGGGGAAGGTCAACTGGGAGCTTTGGGTGCGTTTCCCCTCATTGGCCTAAATTAGATGGGCTGATGGCTGTTTGGGAAAAAGCAGCTGCATTCTTCATGTGTTTTTCCCATCAAAACATGTCTGTTTCGTTCTCTTTTAAAGGGCACCCATAATTCATTTAACAGGAACTAAGACGTCTCAGTCTGCGACTTCCCAGGCGATTCAGCTTCAATAGTGTGTGTGCATAGAATCTTTTAAGATCTGAAAACATGCCCCAGAGATTCCCACAGGCACCTGAGAGCAGGGGCTGTCCTGACAGAGCATTACAGAGGTGACATCAGAATTCTCAGCATCCTTTACTCACAGATGTCAAATGGCAAGGAAGCAGTCATAGGCAGCCGGCTTTTTCTGTCAGGGAAGAAAGACAGACACAATGTGTTTCCCCAGGCTAGCACGCTGGGTAAGACACAATGTGTTAAGATGGACAGTGGTGGCACATGCCTTTAATCCCAGCACTTGGGAGGCAGAGGCAGAGGCAGAGGCAGGCTGATTTCTGAGTTTGATGCCAGCCTGGTCTACAAAGTGAGTTCCAGGACAGCCAGGACTATACAGAGACACCTTGTCTCAGAAAAAAAATAAAAAGACACTATGTGTCTTCCCAGGCTAGCTCACTGTTGGAGCACCATGCTCTCTGGATGGTCTCCACTCTTTTGGGGGACAACTCTCCACTCAGTCCCCAGGATTAATAAAGACACCTAAGGCAGATGGGATGAGAGGAGATAGAATAAACTCCAGACTGTTCCCTGAGCCTCTGATAACTTCACCCTATGTATCTTAATCAGTCTTCCAGTTGAGGGTTCCCTGAACACCCATTCCACACTCCACTTGATTGTGTATCGGCTGGGAGAGCCCAGAGGTCAAGAGCACAAGTTGGATGCCGGCTTTCCTCACTGACCTTGTGATCAGACCCTGTTTCAGGGTTTCATGAAAAGCTCAGTGCCTTATCTGATACAGAAGAAGCCCAGAACAGAGGTTGCATGCTGTTCTCAAGAGCATGTTGTCCTGAATGCCTCTACCACCACCAACAACAACGCCACCACCACCAACACCACTAACACCACCACCACCACCCAATTTCTTCCTCTGTTCTCAGCAATTGGAACTCATTCTCTACTCCCTAAGTTCATGTGTATGCTGGTTACCTTATGTCAACTTGACACAAGGTAAAGTCATCTCGGGGATGGGGTCATACCTCCGTTGAGAAAATGCCTCCATCTGTAATGCAGTTTTTTAATTAATGATTGATAGTGAAGGGCCCATCCCATTGTGAGTGGTAGCTTTCCCGGAGCTGGTGGTCTTGGGATCTATAAGAAAGCAGGCTGAGCAAGCCATGAGAAGCAAGCAGGAAAGCAGCATTCTTTCATGGCTGCTGCATCAGTCCCAGCCTCCAGGGTCCAGCTCGGTTTGAGTTCCTGTCCTGACTTCCTCTGATGATGAACTAACTACATGTGCAAGTGTAAGAAGCCAAACAAACCCTTTCCTCCCCATGTTGCTTTTAGTCATGGTGTCCTAACCAGGACAACTTGTGGTCTCATCTCCCTAAAACCATCAGGACAATAACACAAGCGTCTGTGCACGGCTTACTGCACCTTCCATTCTCTGACCCACTTGCTCATTTTTTCACTTACTTACACATTTGTTCACAACAGTGCAGAACACGCTGAGGCCATTGCCTTCCCGGCACTGTGTTCATTCAAGACAACAGAGCTATGGAATGTCCCTATCTTTGCCCCTTAGAGCTGAGGTGACACATTCTACAGGACAAACTGTTATCAGTAGGATGGGAGATGGAGGGAGCAAGGCAGTAACTAGCAAAAGTGACCTGGATGGAGGCTGAGCCAGGATCCCAGGAATCTCCTAGAGAGTGCCATGACATTCTGGGGATGCCCATTGACTCCCTCAGTCTTCCATATCTCATCCAAGGACTAAAGAACTATAATCTGTGCTCTCTATTTGGCACAAGCATCTTCCCTATTGAATCTTGCTGGCTCTACCAGCCTCCCTGGCCTTTGCTCCTTCATCCTCACCATGGTCCATGCCCTCTGAAGCTCACCCAGCCTACTATAGAATCTTTCATTGCTTGCTTCCTTATGTTTTTCTTGGTCCTTGTCTGTCTCCACCAGACTGTGAAATCCCTGGAGGAAGGGACTGTCTCACTGGTGTCTGAATCCTGGGAGCTATACAGCCATTGTAAGGAGAGTTCTGTTCTCAAGAATTACTGGCCCAATGGCTAAGTGGTCTGGGGGCAACAAGATTATTCACTGCAGGTTACCCAGTTTGTTCTGGCTAAATCTAATCTTAAAGAACAAATAATCCAGTCTTGGACTCAGTTTTTGTTAATATCCCTGGATCCCTCTTGAGAAGTGCAGTTTGTTGGGGATTTGTTGTTAGGCAAACCAGTGTGATTTTCAAACTATTCAGTAGCCAGGAAGCCTAGGCACAAATATCTCAATGAACAAGTCCTGATGAGAAAGGGACTCCTGGAATCATCTCTATTTGAAGATATATCTGCAGTCCATCCTAGTATGGTGGATTGAAGGAGAGTGGCCCTTATAGTCTCATATATTTAAATCCTGGGGCTCCAGTTGATGGAACTGCTTGGGAAGGATTAGGAGGTGTGGATTTGTTGGATGAGGTGTGTTATGGGGGTGGGCTTTAAGCTTCAGAAGACTCCTGCCATTCCCAGTGTTTCTTCTCTGCCTCTTACTTGCAAAATCAAGATGTAATCTTCCAGCAGCTGCCTCAGTGTCCTGTTGCCATCCCTTCACTCTACCAGCATAGCTTCCAATTCTCTATAAGTTGTCTTGGTCATGGTATTTAGCACAGTAATAGAAAGGTAACTAAGGCCCTTTAACAGCCAGCAGTGACATGACTGCCAGGCCCAGTGACTTGCACCTGCAGACTCAACACTTGGGAACCTGAAGCAGAAACATCGTCACAAGTTCAAGGCCAGCCTAGGCTACATGAGGAAGTCCACACCAGCCTAGCCTGGCTGCAGAGTGTGACTGTCTCAAGCAAAAAGAAAAAGATGAAGCCTGGAGAATCTATTGGTATTGATGAGACACTACACACATTCTGGGGCCTGTCTGCTTTCATCTCTGCAGAGTAGAGACCCCAGGGAAAGGATAAAATCTAAAATTAACCAAAGATCCTAAGAATCCCTGCCCACCACATATCCCTGTGCTCTGGAGCAAAACACTTCACATTCTGGCATTTCCCCAGCCTAGGGTATGCTTGTTATGCCAAACTACACAGGAGGCTGATGCAGGAGGATTCCAAGTTCAAGGCTTGTCTAGGCAACATAGTAAGCCATATTTGTCTTATTTGTAACAAGATAAATAAAAATGAGCACGAGGGTATAGCTCAGGGGTAGTGTACTTGCATAGTGCACATGAGGCCATGTGTTCATTTCCTGATACCACAAAAAGACAAAAAGTGCTTGAATTTCAATTTCCTTTTCTATAGCATGGATTGAGAGTCCTGTGAAGTAAGAGAAAACATCCATGCAAAGTGCAAGTAATGACAACAGCTTGCTGTTCCCCTGGGATGCTGTGGCAGACAGGCTCTCGTTCCTCTAGCAAATGGCCTGTTCCCCAGGTTACTGTCACTCAGCTCTTGAGAGCCAAGCATGGTGCTCACCAAGGCCTCTGCTTACTCTGAGCCTCTTTACATCCTCGTGCTCGTGATTCTAAGTCCATGATTTTATTATGCATCTGCAGGCAATAAACCCGTGGTGTAAATAGAGTTATACAGAAGCAGCAACTTCATCTTAGAGCGGTGGTTCTCAATGCTGCGACCCTTTGATGCAGCTCCTCACATTGTGGTGACCCCCACCAACAAATTACTTTGTTGCTGCTTCATAACTGTAATTTTGCTATGTTATTGCCGCAGACCTTCTGGGTCCCTGTGTCTGCGTGGAACGGTGTTTCTCGAAGCGGGTGTGCAAAGCGTGGATGAATGACAGACAGACACACACACAGGAGAGTTTGTGTGAAATCTGAATGTAATTTTTCAAATCGAACATCAGACTTTTTATGCAGAAGGCAACAAGGTAGTTGGGTGACATACCCACAAGGTACAAATGAGGTAACCAGATGCTTAATGACTCTTACACAGAACAGAGGAAATGAAAACGCAAAGACTGGCAGTAACTGGGCAATAAAATAACAGACAGAGTCAGCCCTATCTAAGGTCAGCTATAGTCTTAGAAGCCAGGTGTGAGAACTTTTCACTCCTAGGGAAAGGGCTTTCACACCCAAGTCATGGTTCTAACTAGGGAGTTCCGTTCTAGCTAACCATCTCATGAATAATGCAATACTCTAAAACCACAGCCGGATCTACTTCCTAAACCATTGTAAATTCCTGTATATAGGTGTAACTCAGCTATAATTCTAAATATCTATTCTGGTTTCCCCTACGGTCAGAAACTTCTTTCTTCCTTGGTGATGGTAGATTCCTGTGAAGGGCAGTGACCTAACTTTTACTCAAAGTGATAGTGTAATACCAGGGGCAGTACTGAATTCCAAGCCCAAGGTCTTGCTAAGGACGAACTAGGATTGTTGGAACACTGGCGGACGGCTTTAGCTATGTCAGAATTCAATCTTAAAAGGCACTTATGATAGGAAAATATTGAAAGAGAGCACGTGGATCCATACACTAGACTAACGCGGGAATGGAACGCGGGAATGAAAAATTACTGTATGGGTAGGGAACGCTAGACTCCAGGAGGAGAGATTCCTTGAAACTCTTTTGCCTCATGAGTGACTTTTAAGCCTCTCGGCTTGTCCAGTTGACTCGACCAGAGAGCATAGCATGTTATGAATCTTTTTGTTGTTGTTGTTGTTGGTTCCACCTATATATATATTATGAATCTTGATGCAAGTATCTGATATGCAGGATATCTGATTGGGGGTCATGACCCACAGTTTGAGAACCACCGCCTTAGATGAAAGAACATGGACAGCTGTCTTTGAGCACTGATGATCCCAGCCACCTCTCCATTCATCTCTCCATCCATCTCTCCATCCATCTCTCCATTCATCTCTCCATTCATCTCTCCATTCATCTCTCCATTCATCTCTCCATTCATCTCCCCATTCATCTCCCCATCCATCTCCCCATTCATCTCTCCATTCATCTCTCCATTCATCTCTCCATTCATCTCTCCATTCATCTCTCCATTCATCTCCCCATTCACCTCCCCATCCATCTCTCCATTCATCTCTCCATTCATCTCTCCATTCATCTCTCCATTCATCTCCCCATCCATCTCTCCATCCATCTCTCCATCCATCTCTCCATCCATCTCTCCATCCATCTCTCCATTCATCTCTCCATTCATCTCTTCAGCCATCTCTCCATCCACCTTTTCTGCCATCTCCCCATGTTCTTAGACATTTATTTTATCTGTAAATGTACATTTAATCATCTGGTTAGTGTATTACCATGGTAATGTAATAACTACGGTACTGTCTTCTTCCCACAAGCAGTCATGGCCCTGGTTCCCCATTTGACACTCCAGAGTGCTCACAGCGAGGAACACTTCCTTTTTGTTCCTGCAAGGGATTCTCCTATGCTGACAACATTCAGATGACTTAGATGAGAGTACTTTTGAAGTGAAAGTTAATGTTGAAGGACAGGTAGAGAGGACTGGAGCTATGGCTTAGCAGTGAGGAGACATTTTTTTTTGCACTTGTAGAGGAACCAGGATTAGTTCCCACATCCATATGGCAGCTCACAACTGTTTGCCATTCAGCTTTGAGGATCAGATGTGCTCTTTTGGCCTCCACAGGCACCAAGCACACACATGGTACACATACATACATGCAGGCAAAGCACACAGACACATAAAGGATTTTTTTCTTTTAAAAGAGAGAGAAGAAAAGAAAATTAGCAGCTTCGGTCTCATATTTTTGTCTCTGTCTTCCAATGAGGAAACAGACTAGGGAACAAAGCGTGGCTCCACCAGTATCCAGATGCTAACTAGATGCTAACTAGCTGTCATGGCTGGCCTAATGCAGTGGATGCACTTGGCTACTGGTGAGTCATATGTCTCTTGGGGCATCTGAATGGCTGCAGCTCAGTAGCCCATCCTCCCCAATGCTGAATTAAGAGCTCCAAGATGGATCTAGGTCCTATTTGTCCATGGCAGCTTTTTAATTAGTTTCCAATTTTGAAAAATGGTCATAGCAGCTTGGGTAGTTATCTTGACATGATTCTTCAGAACACTTCCTTTCTAAAAGGAAGACTTGTCAAAGGAAATTATCTGTGAAGACGGTTCTGGATGTTGTCAGCATAGGAGAGTCCTTTGTGGGGAGGAAAAGGAAGTGGTCTTCAACTGGAGTGTCAAATGATGGAAAGATGTCATGACCTAAGAAGACAATGTCTTAATTACATTTCCATTGCTGTAATAAAACATGGACCAAAACCAATTTGGGGAGGAAAGGGTTTATCCAGTCTACAGTTTATTCTACATCTTGAAGGCTAGTCAGGGCAACAAATCAAGGCAGGAACGTGGGGGAAGAACTGAAGTGGAGACCATGGAGAAATGCTGCTTACTGGCTTTCTCCCTTTGGTGGTAGTTTACCTTCTTATACACCCCAGGACCCTCTGTCTAGGGATGGGACTGTGGGACCTTCCAATCAATCACCAATCAAGAAAATGCCCTACAGACTTGCCACAGTTAATCTGAACCATCATCTCAACTGAGATGCTGCTTCCCAGATAACTCTAGCTTACGTCAATCAGAAAATCTGGCCCCTGTCAACTTTTTATACCAACACACTACTATTAAGCTTAAACTCTTCCTTCCTTATTTATCCTCAATATTTCATATATTAATGTCAAAATTAGGCATGAATAACTTTAAAAGTCCAACCATCTTTACATTTTCTGAGACTTTTAGTCCAAAGTCTTTTTATGAATACAGAATTTTTTAAAAGTTCAATGTCTTTAAACTGTAGACTCCTGTGAAATAAAAAAATAATAATATTTTCTCATTTCATGAGGGAAGACCCAGGGAATAGCCACAGTCTGAACAAAGCAATGCTAAACTCCAACCATGCAAATAACTCAGTCCCCATGGCCTGTCCTCATGATCTTCTGGGCTCCATAAATTCTATACAACTCTGCTTCACAGGTTCTGACATTTAAAACACACAAATTCAACTCAACTCATAGGCACAGGCCATCTCCACTCTACAGCCTCTGCTCTCACAGACAGTGGCCTCACCATCCTGACATCTCCATCTGCTGGGGGCTCCAAAAGCTGCACCTTCACATAGCCTCCTGGTCTCTCTTCAGGGACCCTGACACTAACATATGGTGCCGAGCCTCAGCCTCCCTCCATGGCTCCTTCAGTCTTTGGGTTCCCACCACAGCTGAGGCTGCACTTTTACTGATGACCTCTGCTGGCCTCTCAGAGTGCCAAGCTTCAGCTGTTCTACATGACCCGACTGTGTCTTCAAAACCAGGTAGATGTGAGTTAATTTTCACATGGCCTATGTGCTTGGCTCCCTCTGAACAACAGCTTTAGTGTGCTTACTCTAAGGAAACACTCCCAAACCTCACCTGAACGATGATGGTCTCTTCTTAATCACCACTAATTTCTCAGTTCCCGCTACTTTTGATCAGTTCTCTATTTTCCCAGTAAAGCAAAGGTTTCAGTTTAGTGGTACTGGTTTTTTATTAATCACACCACATTTTTCAACTCCAATTGACAAGACCCACAGATTCATAAGTCAAATATACCATACACACTGCCCTGGTAGAATCTTCAAGGGATTCTCAAATATTCCTCTGAAACCCCACTTGCCATGCCTCCATTGTCTGCATTGCTCTCAATATTCCCTTCCAAGCTCCCACAAGACAGTTCACTAAGTCCCTACTACTTGATGGGTCTATTAAAAATACATTTTTATACATGTATTATTATTGCAAGATGTGTGACAGAATCCCTGTCTGCTGTGTTTGTTTGTTGTCTTTTGAGACTGAGTCTTATGCATCACAGGCTGGCCTGATATGAAGATAAACTTGAGCTGGGCAGTGATGGTGCAGGACTTTAATCCCAACACTCAGGAGGCAGAGTTAGCTGAATATCTGATTTGGAGGCCAGCCTGGTCTATAGAGTGAGTTCCAGGATAGCCAGTGCTACACAGAGAAACCCTGTCTTGAAAACCAAACAAAAACAAACTGCTTGCAAGTGCTAGCATCACAGGCATGTACCTCCAAACCCATTTTATATGGTGCTGGAACCCAAGGCAAAGCAAGAAGGACAGCAGAGTCTGGCTGTTTCCCACAAGTGTGACTACCAGCAAGGCCATTGCAAGACCAAGCTCCTTTGACTCTACATCCAGTGCTCCCACTAACGAGGATCACCACCTACTCACTAATGGCTCTGTGACAGTGGATAATGATTGTCAACTTGATGGAATCTAGAATTACCTAGATGATAAACCTGTGGACACATCTGCAGGGGAATTTCTAGGTAGCACCAAATAAAAGGAAAGACTCACCCTAAGTGTTGGTAGCACCGTTCTGTAGGTTGGGATCCTGGGCTGAATAAAATGGAGAAAGCAACTGAGCACCAGGATCCATCTCTCTCTGCTCCTGACTACAGAGGTGTTTAGGTTTGGCAGTCGTGGTCAAGATTCAGCCCGTGGTTGACCCATCCTTGTCTCTTCTCAGCACACAACCCTTCCCCATATCTGTCATGCAGGCTGCCAGCACTAGAGACAGACTCCTGCTCTGTCTAGTGTCAGGGTCCCAGTACTTTCCCAATGTCAGCTTGAAATTCCTGGTGAAAATTCCAGTTCCTTGGGGTCTATTGTCACAGTCCTCAGAAAAACTGAAGGGAGGGCACAAGTGTGTCTTTAGAACAACCTTGGTCTTGCCACTGAAATAACGTAGTGGGGAAACCCTCACTGAACTCCCGATTCGGCCAGCACCCAAGGAATCACGAGAGACCGTCTGGATGCAAATACAGAGGTAGTTTAATGTGGGTGCTCTGGGCCAACAGGTATCTTACACAGGAGACAGCAGTTGTTGGCCACGAGACTCGAAAGCTAGGGGTTTTTAAAGAAAATGGTCTGGGACTGGGGGAGGAATTGGAGTGGATTTACATGATTGGTTCATTTAAACTTCAGCAGAATGATTACACATCAGAAAAAGAGTATGTTCAGGTCAGGGCATCAGGAATTCTGAGGGCCGGGTGCTTATCTAAGTCAGCAGAGCATCTGGTTAACATTTAACCCAGGTCAGAAGGGAGGGAGATAGGGAGACACGGGGCCAGTCAGGACATTCTTTTATGTCTTTCTTATCTTTATGGCTAGTTGGTTTCTGGGATGACTTTACAGCCTTTGTTCTTTGCTCTAAGCCCCAAAAGCCCTCCTAACTAGCAAGCCCATGAGTCATGGACCTTGAATTTTAATTTTCTTTCACCAGAACAGTCACAGTTTCTTCCTGCTTTCCAATCTGATAACTCCAACAGAGTTTGCAGCTCCAAGCTGGCCTATCTAATCAATGAACTTTGTGCTTTTCTAGTGGGGTGCAATCTAGAATGATTGCTGTGGGCTCCCTCTTCTCAGAACAATGCTCCTGTCTTCTAGTATCCCATGGTCTACACTCCCATCCTCACAAATCAATGGCTCTTGAATAAACTACTTGGCTCCCCAGCTTCAGTTTTCTCATTGAAAAATGAAGGTTTTTTTGTTGGGAGACTTCAGTCTCTTTCCATTAGGAGAGCCCTGCTTTCTCAAGAGCTGCTCCAGGCTTGCATTGAAGGTTAAGACCAGGGCTGTCAAGCTTCACTCCCAAAGGAATTGCCTCAGGAGAGGTGTAGGAATCGAAGTGCCACACTCCAGTGCTGTGATGCTGTGGCCTGGGGTCAGGCCCAAGGAGCTGCATTCCAGGAGACCCAACCTCAGGCACATTGCTGCCTCTCTGGCTACTGAAGACTGACAAGCCTACAGGCCAGGAGATGGCTTGAAGAACACCCAGAACCCTCCCAAGATCTGAGCATGCTCGTCAGACTGGCTGGTCCCATGAAGGACAAGGGTTTTGTTTTGCTTTGTTTTTTCTTTTTTGCTCCTTCCTCTGAATTCACAGCCAATGAGCTCTTTGTTCCAAAGAAGCAGCATCTAATTTGGCTAATGGAAGTAGTAAGGGAGTTTATTTGTGAGATCTGGGTGACTCCCAGATCTCCAGAGGGACCCAGACTAGGTCAGGCACTATGCAGCAAGAACCCCGTGTCAACTATGTACAGTGATGTTTGTTCTCTCAGGACCCTGCTGCCAGCTGTGGCTTCTGAACATTCTCTGATGGTAGAGGGGGGTAGTTAGATCTTTCTGCTGATGTCTTCCACCCCAGGAAGGATTCTTGCCTCCTTTTCACAATAAAATCCTAGTTCAGGACCAGGGCCAGGAACTAGGCACTGTACAAGGTGGCTGGGACCATAGTTCTGGGATTTCAGTTTCTAAAAACAGAAGGGTTTTTGCTTAAAGGAAGAGTCAGTGGCAGACAGATACAGATACAGAAACTTCTGCTTTATAGGGCAGAAGAAAGCTTGTCACTAGCCCTGCTGCCTCCCTTGACAGAAGAATCTACCTTCCAGAGTCTAGGCCCCCATGCTCAGGGGGAAGACATGAGCACACCATCCAAGAACAGACTTAGGGTCTCTAGCAAATCAGGGAGGAGTGTTGTTCAGTGCCTGTGGCTCCTCCCAGCTCTTCCAGCATCCCTCAGTACCTATGGCTCCTCCTAGCATTTCTCACCCTATCCCCTACCCTAAACTTCTCTTTCCTGGGAGCTAGGCTTTAGATTCCCTTCCCCAAGCCTGATCCCTGTATAACTCAACATATACATATGTTCTCTTGACCCTGGCCACCTCTCTTGGTCAGTAATTCTCTCTCCCTCTCCCTCTCCCTCTCCCTCTCCCTCTCCCTCCTCCTCTCCCTCCCCCTCTCCCTCACCTCTCCCCCTCCCCCTCTCCCTCTCCCTCCACCTCTCCCCCTCCCCCTCTCCCCCTCCACCTCTCCCCCTCCACCTCCCCCTTCCTCCCTCCCTCCCTCTCTTCTCTCATGGTTTAATCTGTCCGCAAGTTCAGTCTGGCCTCTTTCCTCTGTCTGCTTTCTTCCTTATAGCTACAATAAAAACCTTCCCTGTGCTTTAGTAGTTATGCCTGTCCCCTCTACTATTTAATTTTTCATTCACATTGTGAATTTGATTTTCATCCTTGAAGCCATACTAGAATCACCCAAATGATTTAAACATTCCCAGCAGACATGGATTGGACCAGAACCTTGCGAGCTGGAACCTGCCCACGGTTCTCTCTCTCTCTCTCTCTCTCTCTCTCTCTCTCTCTAACTCTCTCTCTCTCTCTCTCCCTCTCTCTCTTAAACATTTTGTTTATGTATTTGTATACATGCGTGGTGTGCATGGTCAGAGGACAACTTGATAGAGTCCGTTCTCTCCTTCCACCACATTTTTCCACAGGATCAATTAAGCTTGTTAATAAGCTTCCTTTGCCCACTAAAGCCGTCTTGCCAGGGCTCATGAATATTCTTCAACTTTCTACTCAACTGATCTTAACTTGCATCAGAGCTGGGAGTCATGTGTCTTATTGTGAAAATCTATGTTGACTGTGTTCACTCAGGAAGGAGGATTAGAGAAGGGACTGGGGAGCAGTGCTTCTGAGTTAGAGGGAAGGAAACAGCCAGGTAGGACACCTGAGAAGGGGCATGGGGGTGGGCCTGTCTTTGCATTCCTGTGCCAGAGCACCAGGTCCAAACAGGAGCGGGGGAGAGCTATTTAGTTTCCCACTAGGTGGATCTGACTCGGCTTACAGAGTTTATTACATCCTCAGGCACAGGGAACAGTCAAAGGTTTTTCCTTGTTTAACAGAGACAGATTCAGTCTGGATACTCAAATCAGTGATCAGAGAGAGTCCTTGTAGCCTGGAAGAAACTTGTGATAATGGACCTTATAAAGGGTGGCCAGATAGACCGGACAGACAACTGGACAAATAGAAGATGTTACCTGTACCACAGACACACATTCTGGGATTCTGACATGCTACATCCACTCAAGTAGTGACAGGTGGCCCCGAAAACCTGGGCACTGTCCCGAGGCAAAATGTTCATGGAAACTAGGTCTGCTGGAACCGTGGCTTCCTGTATAAAGAATGCTCCAATGTCCTTGCTTTAGTTGCTAAACGAATCTGTGTGCTTTCCCTTAATATTGCTTTATTACAAGTGCTCCTAAGGATTGATATTTTGACATATAGCTAAGGTAGATTCTAGGCAGTCCTTGATCCAACCTTGCTAAATCACTGCCCTACTCAGAAATTTACCATTATCTAGGAAGAAGGAAGTTTGTGACCTAAAGAGGAACCAGAGTAGATACTTAGAACTATAGGTAGCTGAGTTACACCCATACACAAACAAGTATTTACAATGACCTAGGGGAAAGGTGGACTACACAATAGACTAGAGTAGGAGCTATGGCAAGGGCAAGAAGCCCTTGCCCCTGGCTTCTAAGATTAAGTGGACCTTAGGGGGAGCTGCTTTTGATCCCAGTTGTTAACATTGAGTTTTACCCCAGTTGGTTCCGGCCAGTTCTTCCGTGTTTGTATTCCTCTGATTTGTGTAAGAATCCAGTAACCTCTTTGTACCTTGCTGGTGTGTCACCCAACACCCCTATTTTCTTCTGTATAAAAAGTTCGATGCTCGATTTGACAAATTACATTCAGATCCACACTCCCTTGTGTTGTCTGTCTGTCAATTCCTGTCGACTCATTGCCCACCTGTATCAGAGACTCATTCTATGCAGATAAGGGACCAAGAGGGTCTGCGGCACTGACATCCATTGATATTTAGTCTGTGGTGAGTTGCTGGGTGAGTTGCAACACCGTGTAGGGGTTCCAGCTTGCTCACCTGTAAAACAAGATGGATTCTCTTAGGTGTTTGGTAGGGGGTGTGCTGGTTAGTGGTTTTGTCAGCTTAACATTAGAGTCATCTAAGAAGCGAGAACTTGAATTGAGAAAATGCCTCTATCAGATGGCCTGAAGGCAAGTCTTTGAGACATTGTATTGGTTGATGTGTGGGAAGGCCCAGCCACTGTGATTAGTGGGCCTGGCTTATATAAAAAATGCTATCTGAGGAGATGGAGAGATGGTTCAATGGTTAACACTGGCTGCTCCTCTAGAGGACCTGGTTTCAACTTCCAGAATCCACATGGTGGCTCACGACCATTGGTTGTTCCAGTTTCCAGGGATCTGTTGCCCTCTGGTGGCCGCTTTGAACAAAGCATGTACATCTTATGCAGACAAGCAATAAGTAAATAAATATATACATAAATACATACGCTAAAAATAAATAAGTCTCAAAAAAAAAAGCAAGCCGAGCACATTGTGAGGAGCAAGACAATAAGCAGCCCTCCTCCATGGTCTCTGCTTCAGTTCCTGCCTGTTTGAGTTTCTTCCTTCTTTTCCTTCATAATGGACTGTGAGCTGCCAAATGAAATGAAATCATTTCTCCCCCAAGTTGCTTCTGATCATAGTGTTTAACGCAGCAATAGGAAGCAAAGTAGTTCAGTGAGTAAGATGTTGGTTTTATTGGCATTTGGGGACCATGAAGAGCCGTGTTCAGTTAATACTGGAGGGAGGTTATCCTCCATAGATCCAGACATGACTGTGTGTGGGTGTCAGGGAGATTAGCAATAACTTGAGGAGGCGGGGAGCAGATGAACAGAGATGGTTTAGTTTTATCACGAATCAACTGAAAAACGTCTTGCATTGGCAGGGCTTTACACCCGGCACCTCAGGGGACTGGACCCTAAAGACAGAAAGTTAAGTCTAACCTGAAAACGAAAGAACCTAAAGAAAAGAAAATAAACTAAGAAAACTAAAGAATGCACCTGAGCATGCAGATAAAAGACAAGCTTTTTCAGCCAGGCTGTGGTGATGGTGGTGGCTGCCCTCTCACCTTTATTCCCAGTACTTGGAGTGTGGGGAAGAGGCAGACAGATCTCTGAGTTCAAGGCCAGTCTGGTCTACAGAGCGAGTTTCAAGACAACCAGGGCTACACAGAAAAACCCTGTCTTGAAAAACCAAAATCCAACCAAATAACCAAACACACAACCAAAAAACAAACACAAAAACTACAACAAAAATCCAGACAATCATACAAAAACCAACAAGTTCTCCAGGACAAGAGAAATGGATCAATGAAAGTCCTTGTTTTTCTTGCAGAGGACCCAGGTTTGATTCCCAGCACCTGCTCAAAACCATGGTAACTCCAGTTCCAGATGAGGGGGGTGGGGTTTATGCTCTCTTTTGTCCTCCACAGGCAGCAGACACACATGCACTGTACACCTCTAGCATGAATGCATAAAAACTGTTTCCCTGGACATTTTACATCAGTGAATGTTTTATTTAAAATTTCCTTGATATTTAATTATGTAGAGATTTGTGTGTGTGTGTGTGTCTGTGTGTGTGTGTGTGTGTGTCTGTGTGTGTGTGTCTGTGTGTGTGTGTGTGTGTGTGTCTCTCTCTGTGTGTGTGTGTGTGTGTGTGTGTGTGCATATACACATGCATGCAATTGAGTGCAGTGCCCATGGAAGGTAAAGAGTTGGTTGGTTTCCTGGAGCTGGCCTTACACTTGGTTGGGAGCTGCCTGATGGGGGTGTTGGGAACTGAACTCCCGTCCTCTGGAAGAACATAAATTGCTGTTTACCACTGAGTCATCTTTCTATCCCCTTCTCTTTGTTTTTAATCAAATAAACCCCATAGTGAACTATCATTGCTTCTCTGTCAAAATGGTTAAAATAAAAAGAGTGACACACCAAACACTGGCAAATTTCACAGTGACTGAATTTCTCATAAATTGTGGATGGGGATGTAAAATGTCCCAGCCACCTGTACTTGCAACTTTTGGTTGTCAACTTGACTGCATCTGGACTGAAGTAAAACCCAAACTGCTGGGAACACCTGTAAGAACTTTTTTTCTTTTGAAGTGGGAAGTCCCACTTTTAATCCAGGTTTTCCGAGGTGGGAAGACCAACCTGTAATCTAGATCCTTTGAGGTGGGATGGTCCACCTTTAATCTGTCTGCACCTTCCCGTGGTAGTCTATAGAAAGAACATGGAAAAGGGAAGCTTTTGCTCTTTGCCTGCTTGCCCTTGCTCTCACTGGCAAGCTCAGTCCTACACTGGCTTTCTATATCTTCGGGATTCTTGTGTCTACTGAAGACCAGCCAAGATGCTCATCTTCATGAACTGAAAAACTACTGGATTCCTGGACCAGTAGATAGCCATTATTGGACTAACTAGACCACAGCCTGGAAGACACTCTAATAAATCCCCCTTTTATGTCTCTGTATAGGTTTGCTATCTGTTCAGGTCTCCTAATACACCTTCCTAGAAAACAGTTCAGCTGTTTTGTAAGAAACAAAACATAGCACACTGTGGGTACTGAAAGAACCTCGTGGGGACCCCCCCCCCAATTCCCAATTCATTGTGCACCCAAGAATCACGAACAGAACAGAATGCCTTGATGTAAAAACAAGAGGTATTTAATGGCGGAGCTTCGTGTAGAAACGTATCTCACGCAGGAGACATTAGATTTGACCATGAGGCTTGGAAGCTAGGATTTTTTTTATAGAAAAGGGGTTGGGGCTGGGGCTGTGGCTGGGGATGGGGGAGGAATTGGAGCGGTTTCACATGATTGGTTCATTTAAACATCAGCAGACTATACATGCAGATAGCATTTAACTTAGGTCAGAAGGGCGGGAGATAGGGAGGTGCTGGGCCAGTCTGGCATGTCATTCTCTTTATCTTTATGACTAAGCAGCCTCAGGAATGTCTGAAAAACGGGCCTGCCCTGGAATGTCCTGGCCTGTTCTGCTATGCTCTCAGCCCCAGGTTTCAAAGCTCACAAACAACTCTTTGGCTATTTGACATAAATTACATGAATCACAGGTCTCAAGTTTTATTTTCTTTCAGGTACTAAAGGGGGGCAAGGGAAGGAGGGAGAATGGAGGATAGCCCACGTCTGGGCAGAGTTCCTCCTATGCTCTGGGCAGGCAGACATAGGATGGCTGCCAGACGCTTTCCACTCAGACCCGGGTGGGGATCATGTCCAGGAGACATGAGAGAACTTCTGTCTCATGTAGGTGAATTATCACCACCGGGTCCTGGGCTTACACCTCAGCTTGACTGGAGACCATACTGTCTGTGTATAGCCCATTGACCAACAGCACACAGGCTGATAAGATGACTAAGTGGGAAATGGTGCTTGATAACCTGAGGCTAAAACTCAGGATCAATGTAGCAAAACTGACTCCTTCAATTTGTCTTCTTACCTCCACATTCACACACTCCACATATGAAAGAAGTAAATGAATAAAATTTTAAAGCAAACAATTGAGTTGAGCATACAATTGCTGTGAGGTCCAACCATTGTACTCCTGTGCACTTATCCCACAGACATGGAAACTCGTGTTCACAGATACACCTTTTTGTAAGTGTTCAAAATGATTGTGTGTAATGGCCATAAACACTGTCCAGATGTCCTTCAATAGTGACTTGGTAATTCAGCTGCCATGCACTGGTGCTGTGGAATGCAGCTTAGACATAAAGAGGCTCTAGGGAATTATGGACTGAAAAAATATCCCAAATGGAAGACAGGAAGACACACACACACACACACACACACACACACACACACACACACACACAGACACACACACACACACACACACAGAGAGAGAGAGAGAGAGAGAGAGAGAGAGAGAGAGAGAGAGAGAGAGAGGTATATGATTATTAAAAGGCAATGGGAGGGCTGGAACCATCTGGAGAATTTTTTTTGGGGGGGGAGTTGAGACAGGGTTTCTCTGTATAGCCCTGGCTATCCTGGATATCACTCTGAAGTCCAGGCTGGCCTCCAACTCGGAAATCCACCTGCCTCTGCCTCCCAAGTGCTGGGATTAAAGGTGTGCACCACTACTGCCTGGCTTATTTGAATTTTTACAAATGTCATTTATTTGTTTGTTTGTTTGTTTGTTTGTTTCTAGGATAGGATGTATATAAACCAAAGTAGATCCAAACATAATGATTGCTGTTCAGAAGATGACGATGACCTTAAATTTATGGTCCTCCTGCCTCCACCTGTGAGTTCTGGGACTATAGATGTGTGAAACCATGCCTAGTTTTATGTAGCACTGAGTACCCCACCCAGGGTGTAATGAAAGTTAGGCAAGCCCTCGACCACCAGCCCGATTATGATTTATTTTGTAGCTACAAGGGAGAATTTGCTTTAAAAATAAACCTCTTCATATTAGTAGCAGTTGCTTAAACCTTGCTAAGCTGGAGCCTGAAGTACTTTCTTGGGCTTCTGAGGGATGGTGGGAAGGCAGACACTTCTAATGCAAATGAGGACTTCTAAATTTCTACCCAACAACTTCCATCTCCACCTGGGTGTGGAGAGCCGCAATAACATTTACCATCTTAAGATGGCGCTGGCTCCGCAGTGCCTTATGCCACCTAAACAAAGAACAAGCTATATGCGCATGTGCTAAAAGCAAAAACCCGCCAAAAGTCACCAGCCCATTTCCGGGGCACCGGTCCATCCCCCAGGGCACTAGCCCAACCCCTGGGGCGTTTAGCCTATCCCTAGGGTGCATGAGAATCGTGGGTGTTGCTACCAGTCCTAGTTTAGACACGTCACCAAAAAGTATTTAAGCCACACACTTTCTGAGCCTTCTTTGTCTACCTCAATATGTTATGAAGTAAAGTTAACCACGGAAGAATCTGACGTCCTGTGTCTGTTTCTGCTGGCGGGAACAGGCTCAGGATACCTGGGTTGGTGACACATGGTTTCTGAGAGTCACCTGCAGCCTCAAAAGCCCCAAGGAGGCTTGTACCTCATGAACCATAGGCACGGGTTCTTGTTCTTTGCCCTCACCTCTTTCTGAAATCCCTGGCTGCTGGAAGATGTATCAGTTCCTTACAGATATATCTGCTGCTGGTGTTCCTGTTCATATCCACCTACAGGTCTCTTTATTATCTTCTCTGTCCCTCTCCTACTCCAAACATCCTCTTTGGCTCTATCAGGGCCAGGTCTCTCCTTGCTGCATAAGCATGTCATGTTTGTTCTTTAGAGGTTGCCTTGCCTGAATATTGTAACCAGCTCCCTCAGGAAGGATAGGACCCATCTCACTGCTAACAGTTTTCCCTTCTGAATTCCCATGAGCATGTCTGTTCTGACCATGACTGAGCTGTATCTGTGAGTAAGGAAGAGAGTTAGTTAATATTCAGTTGAACTCAGGCTCTTGGGTGAGGCTCTGTGGGGCTTGTGTCTTCTGGAGCAAATTCAAGAAACAGCCCCACGTGTCAGTGTCCACACATGCTGCTATGAGTGTGATGAGAAAGCCTATTCATCAGTCTAGTCTAGACTGACAGCACCTCCTCTCCTGCCTCCTCACTTGGAAAATGTCACTGAGCTCGCTTTGTGGGGAAAGCTGGAGCTGGGAATTTCCTAGGTTTGTGCCACTTTGTGCTTTGGAAGGGTGCCTGGCTCTTTTCTGATGATGGCAATAAGGACATGTTGCTGTCTTGGATTACCCACTTCTGGGTCTCGTTACTATGGAAGAAAGGTTCTTTCTCAGCTGCAAGTGAGTAGCTCAAAAGAGAAAACCGTGTCCAACAGAAGCCCCCAAAGGAGGAAGGACAGGACACTCAGTACTTAATATGGAGGCACCAATTGAGCTGTGGAAGACAGGTGATGAAATTGCTTCACATCAATTCTGGTTTCTGTTTTAAAACATTTGGTTTGTTGCTATGAAAACAAATATATTGAAAGAATGCTGGTGGGTGATACGAAAGGCACTTCTTCTTCCTAACTTTAGATGCTATTTCCCTCTACCCTTTGACAAGTCACTGGCCAGCAGAGGAGACAGACATGGAGGGCAGCCAATGTTCTTTCTGGAGAAGTGGCCTCAGCCCAAGCTCACAATGTGTGTGTGGGGTGGGTCAGGTGCAATTTTAAACTAATTGATGAACTGTTATGGGGAATCTATTCATTAAAACACACTCTTGGTACTGATGAAACCCTAAGCTACAGGGGCCAGTAGGAGGCATGGAGATGCTGGCCAAGGGGACAGTCTTCATGGTTCTGTGTGACTCACCAGGCTGTCTTCTGGAGACAGGGGACAGCACAGTCTTGGTGGCAGGGAGAGTCTCACTGTGACTGCCCGTCTTTTTAAAGCTCATGAGGAAACACAAAGAAGAAACAATTGTCCCATAGGATAATCTTCTGTAATGTCACTGCTACAGACCCTTCTACATGGGACTCATTAAAGGTCTGGCTCTGAGGACCAAAATGGGGCAAGGGTGTCTGGGATGGAGTAGAAGTGCAGGAACAGCATGGCCCTTCTAAGTCCCTCCCTTGGTAAAGGGAAGGTTTAAATTACATCGATGTATTAAGTGTATAATTTGCTGTGAGAAAAGATATCCCATACAAATCAGAGATGTTTTAAAGCAGGTGAACTGTGGGTTAGACTCTTCTAGGTTCCAAACTGGCCTCAGAGCACATAGCAGAGGACAACTGCAGTCCCTGGTGAGCTCCCTAAGGGCCCTCTCCCCACCCTGAGGGAGGTGACTTCCTCATAGTCCCTGCCAGGATGGGAGCCCATTCCACCCCGGTACTCCTAGCAATGACATCCTCTCTGAGACCAAAGGTTTCTTTTTACTCATAGACAGTCCATTGTTGTGCTTCCTCTACTGTTCCCAGCTCTCAGACGGGCACGCTCACCTCACTAACAACTCTGGAGTAGGCGAGTGGGCAGTGCAGGCAGTGAGGTGGGCGTGTGTGTGTGTGTGTGTGTGTGTGTGAGTGTACTGGCTAATTTTGTGTCAACTTGACACAGCTGGCATTATCACAGAGAAAGGAGCTTCAGTTGAGGAAATGCCTCCATGAGCTCCAACTGTAAGGCATTTTCTCAATTAGTGATCAAGGGGGAAAGGCCCCTTGTAGGTGGTGCCATCTCTGGGCTGGTAGTCTTAGGTTCTATAAGAGAGCAGGCTGAGCAATCCAGGGGATGCAAGCCAGTAAAGAACATCCCTCCATGGCCTCTGCATCAGCTCCTGCTTCCTGACCTGCTTGAGTTCCAGTCTTGACTTCTTTGGTGATGAACAGCAGCATGGAAGTGTAAGCCAAATAAACCCTTTCCTCCCCAACTTGCTTCTTGGTCATGATGTTTGTGCAGGAATAGAAACCCTGACTAAGACAAATTGGTATCAGAAGTGGGGTATTCCTGTGACAACCTGACCATGTTTTGGGGAGGACTGTGGAAGGACTTTGGAACTTTGGGCCAGAAAATCCACTCGGTGTTAAGAGCTCTGTCAGATGTTGTGTAGGAGCTTGGAAGATAATGTTGAGAATAGTGCAGGAGATGGAGGTCTGGCTTGTGAAATTTCAGAGGGAAAATTAAAGACTCTTTTCAGGGCCATTGCTGTTTTAATTTGAAGATTCTGTACTTCTGGTTAGCTGGGGCTGAAGAATAAGCTGTGATTAACAAGATACCAGAACTATTAAAGGAAAAACTTTGCATTACTGGGACTATTGATGCTGGTTAGCTGGAGCTAAGAAATTAGCGGTTATTAAGAAGAGACCAGCATTATTGAGGAGACATCTTCTGGGAAGTGTTTTCTGAAAGCACAAAGAGGCTGTGTTCCAGAGATAGCCAAGGTTGTACTCCTGCTGCAGTGGGACTTGGTAATGTGTAAGGGTCACCCAGGTGGTACTGGTTTTGAAGGCATGAAGGGGTCATGCAGAACAGCTGAGGCTCGGCACTGTGAGAGGCCATGGAAGGCCATTGGTGAAGGTGCAGCCTCAGTTGCAATTAACAGCCCAGGACTGGAAGAGTCATGCAGTGGTTTGGAGATGCCAGTACCATGAGATGACCACCAAGAGCAGCAGCAGCAGTGGAGTACAGGCATCTGGAGCCTAGAGGACGACGTGTGTGCTACAAAGGGCATGGCTGGAGAAGTGACCCAAGTCCTTGGAGGAGCCCAGAAGATCGTGAGTTGGCTCCCAGACATTGAATGGTTGGAAATTGATTTTTGATTTTGATTGTGACTGTTCTCTGATATTTTCCCTCTTGAAGGAAGAAACTAGTTTAGTGGAGCCCAAAATTAAGAAACTTTTAATTGTAAAAAGACTTTGGATTTTAAAAGAGATTTATATTTTAAAGAGATTGAAATTTTAAGAATATGTAAAGACTGTGGAATGTTTAAAGTTATTTAGAACTTGGGGATGAATAAGAATGTAAGGGTTGAGGCTTACTAGTGATGTGTTTGTGTGTCAAGTTGACAAGGGGTCAATTGTACTGGCTAATTTTGTGTCAACTTGACACAGCTGGCATTATCACAGAGAAAGGAGCTTCAGTTGAGGAAATGCCTCCATGAGCTCCAACTGTAAGGCATTTTCTCAACTATTGATCAAGGGGGAAAGGCCCCTTGTAGGTGGTGCCATCTCTGGGCTGGTAGTCTTAGGTTCTATAAGAGAGCAGGCTGAGGAAGCCAGGGGAGGCAAGCCAGTAAAGAACATCCCTCCATGGCTTCTGCATCAGCTCCTGCTCCCTGACCTGCTTGAGTTCCAGTCTTGACTTCTTTGGTGATGAATAGCAGCATGGAAGTGTAAGCTAAGTAAACCCTTTCCTCCCCAACTTGCTTCTTGGTCATGATGTTTGTGTAGGAATAGAAACCCTGACTAAAACAGTGAGTGTGTGTGTGAGAGAGAGACAGAGACAGAGAGGCAGAGACCGTGAAAGACAGACAGAAGGTGAAAGCACTGAGCACCTATCTCAGTGTGTCTTGAGAAACTCTTGGGACTGATTCTCCCTCTGTTACTTGCTGGCCAGTCTGTGCTGGAGACCAGCAGTTGACATGGTGGGAAATAGGATGGGATGAGTGGGCCATTTCTTTACTTCAGCCCAATGCTCCCTCCCTCCCTCCCTCCTCTCCTCTCTTTCTACCCTCCCCTCTCTCCCTCTCTCCCTCTCTCTCTTTCTTTCTGTCTCTCTGTCTCTCTGTCTCTGTCTCTCTCTCTCTCTCTCTGTCTCTCTCTCTCTCTCTCTCTCTCTCTCTCTCTCTCTCTCTCTCTTCCTTACTGAAACAGTCTCTCTGTATGTTTTCAGGTGGCACCTGGCAGGCCCTGGTTCTTGTGGCCTGTTGCTACCTTGGCCTCTCTATAGGGCTACTAACACTGGCAGGTAGCCTCTCTCCTCATAATGAGTGGGCAATAAGTTGATAGAGACCAACTCAGGGGCCTGTTTTATCACGAAATCTTAGAAGTTACCCGTAGCTCCAGGTTGGAACCGTTGAGGACTCATAAGGAGGTTGCCTCTCATCTCTCTCCTTTATTTTTATTATTTATTTGAATGATTATTTATTTATTTATTTATTTATTTATTTGAGATACGGTTTCTCTGGTTAGCCTTGGCTGTTTGGGAACTCACTCTGTCGACCAGGCTGGCCTCAAACTCAGAGATTGAGCTATTGCTGCCTCCTGTTGGGATTAAAGCTATGCTCCACCACTGCCTGGTGCCTTATTCTTATATACAGAAGAATGCCAAGCTTTTTCATGTCGCTATTTAGATATATCTTAGTCTTGTGAATGTATGTACCTATGTCTGTGTATCACACATTCTGCATACTGCATTCCATATCCCAAAATTGCTTGACTGCATCTCTCGGGATTGATGTTCAGTTCTTATGACAAAGAATGCTCTAGTGAGAGTTTACCAGTCCTGTCTGTGTGGCTGAGGGAGAAAGCTCTGATGTCAGTCTAGTCTCCTTCCTTCCTCCCTCTGACCTCTAACTGACCTGCACCCTGGCTCATCTCATAGCTTGTTAACAAGTACCAGCAAGGCCCAGACAGTGGTTTCTCCTCCCCTCTCCCTCCCCTTTCCCTCCTCTCCCCTCTCCTTCCCCATTCCCTCTCCTTTCTCATCCCCTCCCCTCTCTCTCCCCTTTCCCTCCCCTCCCCTTTCCCTCCTCATTCCCTCCCCTCTCTCTCCCCTCCCCTCTCCGTCCCCTTTCCCTTCCTTCCCTTCTCCTTCCCTCCCTTCCCACTGATCATCTTGCCTCTATCTTATGCTTCTTGTTCTTCCCCAGATGGCCCTGCTTGCAGCCTAAGCTCCATAACTCCCCGTACCAGCTTCAGGCAACCTGTATGAACATTCCAGGTCAGACTGGGCATCTCTCTTCCAGGTCCCACAGAGACCTGAGCAGGGTTCCATTCAGAACTTGGAGGCTACCTCAGTACTATCTGCCATGTCTGTCTTTCTGGGCCTGGGATATCTCCACTAGCAGGTATCAGCTGAAACTCCAAATGGAAGCCTTGTATAGTCCTGGCCTTAGCTGCCACTCTCTGACAACTAGTGCAGGAATAATGGATTAACCACACCTTGAACATGAACACTGTTGTTAACAGAGTTGCCTTTCATGGCTGGGGACAAACATAGGGAACAGTCAGTTCTAAGTACTTGTGCAGTGTAATTGCATCTCTGGACTGTGGCTCTCTGACCTCCATTCCTTTTCCATGCAGCCCTGAGCACGATAGAATTTTCTTCCTCCTTTGGTCCTCTGACATGGACTTCTGCTCAGCCCCAAGACCTGAAGGGGCGGTCATTCTCCACGCTGAGTTACAGTGCCTAATGTTGGCCTTCCTCACTCCAAGGCCCCTAACATACCATGCTCAAAGTGGTTTCTGGAGGTCAGGAAAGGCATTTATCTCCCTGTCATTAGTCTGTGCCCACTGGGGAGACACATTGGTGGCAACTTTTCTTCTACCCAAATTTTAAGAATCAGCACAGTGAGACTCAGTGGGCCAGGTATGGATCTAGTTCCATTGGAAGAGATTTGTGATTGACCCTCTGTGGTTGCTTAATATTACTTGTTAGTTTGACAGGATCTAGAGTAGCAATTCTCTTCTCAGCCTTCCTAACACTGGGACCCTTTAATACAGTTCCTTGTGCTGTGGTGACTCTGAACCACAAAGTTATTTGTTGCTAATTCAAAACTTTATGTTTCTACTGTTACAAATCAGATTGTAAATATCTGATATGTGACCCCACCAACCACACCAAAGGGGTTGAGACACACAGGTCAAGACCTACTGATCTAGAATCACCATAGAGATATGACAAAGGGTAGGTCTTCAGGGGATTGTCTGTTAGGTTAATTGAAATGGGAAGAGCTACCCACCTTAAATATGGGCAGCAGTATTCCCCCAGCTAGCATTATAGAGAGCATAAACTGGAGAATGCCAGCTGAGTCCCAGTATTCATCTCTCTGTGCTTCCTGCTGCCATGATAGACTGCATCCTTTTAAACCATCTGCCATAGAAACCCTTCCTCCCATGAGTTGCTTTTTGAAGATATTTGGTCACAGACACCAGAGGAGAAATCAGCAAACCCTGCCAGCTCTGGCTGCATTGCTCAGCCACTCTGAGCTGAGGAACTGTCTTTAAGAGATCTGCCCTAGGGGACGTCAGATGTGGCTCAGTGAAGCACTGAGTGTGTAATTCCTTGGAGTCTCCATTAGAGTGAGGGGCCCACTCCCAAGCATCATTCCTCAAGTCTTTGCTCTACCTCTTCAGAGACCACATCCCCGAAGGCTATAGTTTCATATTACAGCTGACCTCCCAATGTCCATTTCCACAGTGGAGCCTGAACTCCTGACAAGAGCCAACATTGTAGCACGGCTATGGCCTCTGAGCACAGTGTCTGTTGAATGGACTGACTCTCTTCACTGCTGACCTCCTATCCAAGTTCCCTGCCACAGTTAACCCTCACTGTGCACCTCTTCCATGCCAGCACCATTCCAGGCTCAACAAAATCCATCCTAGTTGGTATCTAACTGGTGACAGTGAAGAAAGTGCTGCCCAGCCTCTCTTTACCCCCATAACCACTGATCTTGGCCAGTTATCTTGACTTCATCTGGCATCAACTAAAATCGAAACTTGTTGGCTATGTCTGTGCACCAGTGGATTATACAACTGCAAGCACAGATGAGAGAGTTAGGGTGTGGTTGGTCCCTGCTTGCTCTTTATCTCCTGCATCCCATCCTGCACATCTGTGGATTTGAGTAAGACTGCCCCATCCTGGCTTAAACAAACACCCTCCAAGATGGCCAGGACATCTGGAAAGACTAGGGATGGGGCTCTGTCATCAATATGGCTATGGAGAAGAACTGCTCCCTGCAGGATAAAAGTTTTCTAGGTGTAGCCTTTTGTGTGAGGAGCACCCACACTACTTCAAACACCTCCCCCTTATGTTCTCAAAGGAAGCTCAATAAACTCATTGGCTTTACAGAATGAACTTTGGCAAATCTTGTTTCTATTTGACGTTGAGACCTTAGGGGGAACTGTACCATTTTGCCCTTCCAGAGGAGGGATTTTAGTACTGCATGTGTTTAGTTAGTCTCACTTCACAAAGGAAGGAGCAGAGTTTTGGGAAGTTGTGTGACTTGTGGGCTCACACATAGGTCACACGGGTCCTAGTTGTGGGTGAGAAGAGCAGCTGAGGTACAAAATGACCTTAAACTCCAAACTCCCCTATCACATAACCACCTGCTCCCGTGGAAGCTTGCTCCAGGCCTCTTATCTGGTGCCTAATGCCTGAGAGGTTCTGAGTGGACTTTTGGAGCCAGCCCTGGCTCTGGAACCAGAGGATCAGGTTTGGCTAGTTGGTTCTGACCAGATAGAACCTGGTCTCTCTAGAGACTGCTTGTCTGTCATTCTGAAGCTCTCCTTAAATCTTCATGTCTTCAGACACTGAGTTTATCTAAATTTTCCACAAAAGAGGAGGACATTACCTATGAAGACAAACCCTGTGTCCACCACAGGTCTACCCTGTAAGGGAGGTACCCAACCCACAGGGGAAATGCCAGGTGATTTTTCTGCCTGGAAAGGCTCCTGGCCAGGGTTATGGGTCTGGAATTTGGGTCTATTCTCAGTGTCAATTGCTCAAGATGACAATTGTCAAGAGCCTGAACTCTTGACAGGTCTAAAGATGGAGAAACAAGCCCCAACCAGAGCAAGGCAGATTTATCAGTTCCCAACCTAAGGGTTAAGATTTTCGGCACACTTCTATCTCCAAAAATATTTATATTAGAATTCATAATAGCAGCAAAGTTACAGTTATGAAGTAGCAAGGAAAATAATTTTTTTGGCTGGAGGTCACCACAATATGAGGAACTGTATTAAAGGGTCACAGCATTAGGAAGGTTGAGAATCATTGTTTTAAGTGAACGTAGAAGGAGATGCTAAGGAGGACCCCAGTTTCTAGCATGGAGTGGGCCTGGAATTCAGGATCAAGGCAGTGATGGGTTTCCTTCAGGCCAAGCTAGTTTGAGAAATATGGGGGATATGTAGAGAGGAAAGGGCCAGATTTACAAACCTCAGCTTGAGGTCAGAAGAATGGACTGGTCTCAAACACACGGGCCTACAGATTTCTTTACATTTCTGATTTTAATGTTTTTGCATGTGTATGCATATGCACTATGCATGTGTATTTCCATATTGTGGGCACATGTGCATGTGTGGGCAGCTCAAGTTAGATATTGGGTGTCTCCCTACCCACTCTCCACTGTATTTATTGAGGCCAGGTCTCCTGAACTGTAGCTTGCTGATTCCAGCTAAGCTAGCCAGGCAGCTGGCCCTGAGGATGTCCCGTCTGTCTCTCAGATGCTGGGATTACAGGTAACTGCCATACCTGCCCAGCTATTACATGGTCTAGAGATCTGCATTCCAGTCTTCATGCCTACACTGTGCATGTTTTATGCACTAAGCCATTGTCTCCTCACAGCCCTGTTTAAAAAATAAAATAAAAGTTTTGATGTTTGAGTAATGACAGACCCAAGGGAAGCTGTAGCTGGGTCCATGCATCTGTCCTTCAGGTTCAGCCCCTGGACCTGTCCTGCACAGCTACAGTGACATTGAAGTCAGGGATAGGGACACTGCTACCATACACACAGCTTTGTCATATCGTGTGTGTGTGTGTGTGTGTGTGTGTGTGTGTGTGTGTGTACGTGCACACAGGCACGTACATTCTGTGTGCATGGTATCTGATGCAGTTTCAGAGAATGTGTAGATCTGCATTGTCACTGTCACTGATGGCTCTTCCTATGGTTAGAAAATTGCAGAGAAGATTCTGTGGGGAGGCGATCCTAGGGTCTCCTAATAATGAACCTTCCTGCCCCATCCTGGACTCTGTACCCTTCTTTCCTGACCCATCATCGGCTCTGCATCCTTCTTTCCTGCCCCATCCTCGGCTCTGTACCCTTCTTTCCTGCCCTATCCTCAGTTCTGCATTCTTCCTTCCTGCCCCATCCTCGGCTCTGTACCCTTTCTTCCTGTCCCTTCCTCCTCTCTGTACCCTTTGTCCAGGCGGCTTTCTGCTCAGGCTCACTTCTGAGTACCCTCCCCCTGTGGTCCATCCTGTGGTAAATAACCAGCTTAGAAATCACAATGGACTAGTTTCTAAGCTGCATTTACCAGAAAAAGCTACATGTCTAGAAGGCTTTGCAGGGCCTTGTGCTAATTTTAGCTTGAATCAAAGAAAATACACTTTCATGATTTGTCGATTACATTTAACAGCTGCAGCTGACGCTGGAGTGACCCTGAAGTCCGTGCCATAAGCTTAAAGCATAGCTCCGTGCACAAGTGACACCATTGGGGGTGCTTCTGTTTTTTGGTTAATTCTACACTTTGAGGGGTCTTTCCTTACTGAGACAGTCTCTGAGAAACCTAGCAAGTAAACTCCCACGGAAACAAGGGGGAGGGAAACAGCCTATCTTTTTTATATCAATTTTCTGCTCCACAATTTTCAGTCACTCACTAGCATATTAATTCTTCCATCCATGAATTCTGATGTTGGAGGTCTGTAAACAGAAGCCCCAGACTCACCCAGTGGAAAAATAGTCCTGCAGGCTGCAGAAGCAGTAATTGAGTAGTGCACCACTCCCACCTAGGTGTCACGTTTAGTGTTGCACCATAGGGTGGCTCTTGAATATATTGGAATCAAGCCTTGTTAGACTGTTCTTTGGCCTTTCATTGAGAACAATTTAGTCAATTTCAATGACTCCCAGAAAAAGGAAGTCTAGAGTAGAGAAGCTGGGGGTCAAGGGGACCCTGAGATGAAGCTGACAAGGCTTCCCACACCCTTTGGAAGGGGACAGAGCCAAGTAGTGGTGACAGTATCTAGGGGCTCAGAGTCAGGGTTTGAGTCGTGAGTCTGTCCCTTGTTAGTTACTGGACCTAGAACAAACTACTTAGGACTCTTCATTCATTCTATGAGACAGGGCGTTCCTGGGGAGCCAAAGGTGGCCTCAACTTTGAGATTCTTCTGCCTTAGCTCCTCTAGTGCTGGGATTGGAAGGTTGAACCATCATGAGTGGACCACTTAAACTTTTCGAGACTGGTGTTTTTAATACCTAGTGGGAAACAGTACTAGTGACCTGACCCTAATTAGGCCAGCATGGCCATTAAAAATATGTGAACCACGAGGAACATAATAGAGCCACCAAATGGAAGGTATATATACTTCTTACTGACTGGTAGCTAGTAAGACTAAGAAGGAGTTATGGAAAACAGGGAAGGCTACACAAATGAGACAGAGAGACAAGGTTTCACAAGGTCAGTAGGAGTTCTCCATTCAAAGGGGGAAGGGCAATCCAGATCAGGAACCGTGTGTACAAAGGCATTTTAGTAAGAATTGTCCCACTGTGCTGAGTGCATTTCATTGAGTTTGGCCTGGTCTAAGCTTAAAGTGGATGAGGTGTGGCTGGAGAGAAGCTCAATGGTTAGAGCACTTACTGCTTCTGCTGGGATCAGAGTTTGGTTCCCAGCATCTATATACCAGGGCTTACAACTGTCAGTAACTCCAGCTTCAGGAGTTCCAATATCTTGCTCTGGGCCTCCACAGGCACCTGCATGCATATATGCAAATGCATGTAGTCTTTCTCTCTCACACACAGGCCCACAAATTGAAATAATAAAATAAATCTTAAAAATCCACTGAGTGAAATAGAACAGGTAGTTTGGCTAGAACTTCCAGGAGGGCTCAGGAGTCCATCTTGCTTCCAAACTTCCTCCAACCTTTCACCTCCCCACCTTGACATTCCCTCTCTGGGCTTCCTGCTACCACTGTCTCCAACACAGTCTAGCTACAAAGTTTGGTATAGGGCAAGGTGTGGATTGGGGTTAGCTTCACCCACATCCACAGAAGTGCAAAAGCCACATTCTGCAAGGCTCACCAAGACTTTGTCCCTTTTGGTTGGTGCTTCCTTCACGTGCTTGAATGGCCCTGTCTTCCTGACAGGAAGTTCATCTTTAGATTTAAAAATAGACTGTGAGACTGTAATCTTAGGGATGTGTTGGTATGTGTCCCTAAGGCTATAAAAGCTGATTAGCACCTCTACTTCCAACAAGACATCCTGTGGGTGTTCTGGGTTCCCATGGACAAGGCTAGCTCAGGGTTTGGCCACAAGAAAAGCTTCTTCCTTGAATAAGTTCTTTTTCTTTTTAAAGTTTTATCTAAATTTATTTAAATCAATAAATTTAGACATTGGTGTTTTGCTTGTATGCATGTCTGTTTGAGGGTGCCACATCGCCTGGAACAGGAGTTAAAGACAGTCGTGAGCTGATATATGGGTGTAGGGAATTGAACTCAGGGCCTCTGGAAGTGCCACCAGTGCTCTTAACCACCAATTCCTAATTAGTATTTTCTATGACAATTGTCACATTTTATTCTTGAGATGTGGTCTCACTATGAAAACCTGACTGGCCTCAAACTCAGTATGTAGCTAGAAATGGCCTTGGACTCCTGATGTGATTGTCAGGTCCCCAGACTGCTGGGGTTGTAAGCACAGGTGGAGGCCAGAGGACAACTTATGGGAGTCAGTTCTTCCCTTTCACCATGTGGGTCTGGGAGATCAGACTTGGTCTCTGATCTTGTATTTTTGAGCTTAGGTCTTGCTATGGAGTCCAGGTTGTCCTAGAACTCATGACTTTCCTGCCTCAGCTGTCCCTTTCTATGCTGTCATTTCTGCCCCTCACTATACTCTCACCTCTTGTGTGTCTTTGAGTTCTCCATTTGAGAAGACTCCCAAGGCTGAAGAGATGGCTCAGTTATTAAGAGCACTGACTGCTCTACCAAAGATCCTGAGTTCCAATCCCAACAATCACATGGTGGCAGAGAGAGAGAGAGAGAGAGAGAGAGAGAGAGAGAGAGAGAGAGAGAGAGAAGTCTTCATAACTGGGCAGACACATACATCCATCCTCTTATCCCCCCTTATTTGAATAAGTGATCCTGAACTTGCTGTCTAACCTTGCCTCAGCCTGAAGCTGACTGAGCCAGACCTTGACCTTGCTGCCACTAAGGAGATTACCTAGGGTGGAGCCTTCCTCCCTAGATCACTCAATAGTTCAGCCACTGTCACTGTTCCTCTTCAAGATACTGCTAATGAAAGAACCTAGTGGGGAAACCCCCACTCAATTCCCGATTCAATGTGCACTCAAGAATCATGAACAGACAACCAACTTGATGTAAGAACACGAGGTAGTTTAATGGCGGAGCTCCGGGTCGAAGTGTATCTCACGCAGGAGACAGTGGTTTCGACCATGAGGCTTGGAAGCTAGGGGTTTTTATAGAAAAGGGGTGGGGCTGGGGGAGGAATTGGCGTGGTTTCACATGATTAGTTCATTTAAACATCAGCAAGGAGGAATTGGCACAGTTTCACATGATTGGTTCATTTAAACATCAGCAGGGAGGAATTGGCACAGTTTCACATGATTGGTTCATTTAAACATCAGCAGGGAGGAATTGGCACAGTTTCACATGATTGGTTCATCTAAACATCAACAGACTGTCAGAAGGGTGGGAGATAGGGAGGTACCAGGCCAGTCAGGACAGGTAACGATGGGCCTGCTCGGGCATGTCCCGGCCTGTTCTGCTATTTTCTCAGCTCCAGGTTGCAAAGCTCACAAACAACTCTTTGGGCTATTTGACATACATTACATGAATCACAGATCTCAATTTTTTTATTTTCTTTCACTACCTGCTGAAAGGCCCCAGAGCTATTCCGGAGACTATGCCTATCCTGCACATCATCACCTGCAGCTGGTTCCAGGCTCCAAGGATGAATTGGAGGGAGTGGTCCTAACACCCCCTCCCTTTATAAGTGCCTTTGCCATTAAACATTTGAATCTTGATCAGAACATTGTCTTGGCTCCATTTCTCTCTTGTCAGCCTAGTTTCCCTTTCTTTAAGTGCCGGCCTGCCACTCAGGTGTACCCCGTCCATGTGAGCCGCTGGATGGCTTGCAAAATCTGGCGCCCGGACTGGGACCTGAAGAAGTTCAGGAAGAAGCTGAAGGAATGCTGTTTCATGTAAGGAGCTCCACAGGAAGAAAAAGAAAAGGATCGTATCGGACACTAAAGCAACAGGTACACACTCTAGTGCTAGTTTAAAACTTCATTTTTTAAGGGGCTGCTACAGGTGTTGAAAGATATGGCTAATCCAGCGCTGGATCCACTTAGGTCTTCAGCGGAATTATTGGAACTAGGAACTGATCAGGCGGTTGTCCGCAGCTTTTATTTATTTATATATTTTTATTTTTTATTATGTATTTTCCTCATTTACATTTCCAATGCTATCCCAAAAGTGCCCCATACCGTCCCCCCACACTCTGCTACCCACCCACTCCCACTTTTTGGCCCTGGCATTCCCCTGTACTGGGGCATATAAAGTTTGCATGTCCAATGGAACTCTCTTTCCAAAAGCTGCCTCAGGTGAGAGGAAACTGATTTTAAAAAAAGAAATGCATCAGGCAATTATCCTCAGTTTTCAAGAGTTGCTTCAAGCAAGAGGAGTAGGGATCAAAGTACAATTGTTAGGAAATCTTTTAGATAGGATAGATTCTTGTTGCCCTTGGTTCAAGGAAGAAGAAAGTTTAGATATCAGAGAAAATTGGAAAAGCCTTGAAAATCACTCAGGCAGATAATTTCACCCTCTGCCTCTGGGCGCTCATAAAAGATGCTATTGAAAAGGTGATCTCACAGGGGTTAGATAGTACCCAGGCAGAGCTTGATAAATCGCAGGAAGAGCGCCTTTCAGAGAGGGACTTCTCAGAAAAAGGTCCTCTCAATTCTAAATTTGATAGATATAGAGACTCTGATGATAACCTAATTTTAGACAAAGAAGATCCCAAGAAAGAGGAGTTGCCAAATATTTTGAAGAGGATTGGCCTCCTTGCAAGTCTCCCGCTCCATCTATACCCTCCACTGTGGGAGATGCTACTCATAGGGACACACAACTAAGCAAATTAGAGTGTGAAGTTAGGCTGAAGAAATTGACTAATGAACTTCGGGAGCTAAAAAGGATGTCAGATACAAGAAGGAGTAACTCTTCTGAAATGTACCAAGTGCCGCTAGGAAGAGCTGTGACTCAGGCTCATGGGAGAGGACAGAATACATCTGATGTGCTAGCCTTTCCTGTCATCAAATCAATTGACCAGCAAGATACTAGAGTCAGACATTACCAGACTTTGGATTTCAAGTTGATAAAGGAGTTAAAACAGCTGTTGTGCAATACGGTTCTTCAGCCCCTTTCACACAAGCATTACTGGATACGGTCGTGGAGTCACACTTAACCCCCCTAGAATTTTTAGACTCTATGTAAGGCTACCCTGTCAGGAGGAGATTTCTTACTTTAGGATTCTGAATGGCAAGACGCCAGTAAGAAAGCTAAGGCTTTAAATGCTCAGACTGGTAATCCAGACTGGGATAGTAACATGCTTCTTGGTGATGGTCCATATGAGGGCCAGGCTAATAAGATTGGTTTTCCCGCTGGAGTGTACGCACAGATCGTGGCAGCTGCCCGCTGAGCCTGGGGACAGTTACCGGTTAGAGGGGATGTTGGTGGGAGTTTAGCCAGCATTCGGCAGAGTCCTGATGAGCCTTACCAGAACTTTTTGGATAGGCTATTAATAACAGCTAGTAGAATCCTTGGGAAATCTGACACGGGAAGTCCTTTCGTTATGCAATTCACATATGAGAACGCTAATGCAATGTGTTGCACAGCTATCCATCCCCACAAAGGACAAACAGATTTAGCGGGATATGTCCAACTTTGTGCAGAGGTTGACCCAGCATAAAATCAGGGTTTGGCTTTCGGTGCTGCTTTGCAAGGGACTGCTGTACAAGCAATGTTCTCATGGAAACGAAGGAATAATGCATGTTTTAAGTGTGGCAATTTGGGTCATTTTAAAAGTGGTTGTTCTAAGAAAACAGTTGGCAAGAGTGGGCAAGCAGGCCTTGTCCTAGGAATTTGTCTCCGGTGCAGGAAGGGCAACCATTGGGCTAAGGTGTGAAAATCCAAGCCAGGCACTCTGGGCCGTACATTGCTGGGAAACGAGAGGAGGGGCCAGCCCCAGGCCCGGACTTACTCACAGAAAACAGCTTATGGGACCATGAACCTGCTGCCCATCCAAAGAGATCAGTTTTTGAACTTGTCAGGGCAAAACCAGGAGGTGCAGGATTGAACCTCTCTTCCACCACCCATGCAGTATTAGCCCCAGAAATGGGAATCCAAACTCTGCCTACCAGCGTCTTTGGACCTCTACCTGTAGAAACTTGTGGATTTCTTTTAGAACAAAACAGTTCTATTGTAAAAGGCCTGCAGATTTATCTAGGTGTTATAAATAATGATTATGAAGAAAAAACTGAAATCATAGCTGCTTCCCCTCATGGTGTTATAACTGTGCCCACTAATCAAAGAATTGCTCGACTTGTTTTAATTCCTCTACATCCACCACTGTCCATATTTGTTAAGAATGAGAGAGGACAAGGTGGTTTTGACTCCTCTGGTGTGAATTGGGTTCAATCTATTACTAATCAGAGACCTAACCTTAAATTGACATTTAATGGAAAAAGCTTTGAAGGATTGATAGAGATACTGGAGCTGATGAAACAATTGTTAGAGGACAGGATTGGCCCTCAACTTGGCCTTTGACTTATACACTTACACACCTTCAAGGAATTGGTTATGCTAGTGACCCAAAATGAAGCTCCAAATTGCTAACCTGGAGAGATGGAGAAGGTAAATCAGGACAAATTCAGCTGTATGTTATGTCAAATTTGCGTGTAACTCTATGGGGAAGCGATCTCTTGTCACAGATAAGCGTTTTAATGTACAGTCCTAATGAGATGGTGACTAAGCAGACGCTCAGACAGGGACTTTTGCCTGGTCATGGAGTAAAAAAGAAGGGACAAGAAATTAAGAATTTTGAAGATCCTAAACCTCACTCTGACACAAGAGGTTTGGAGTATTTTCGGCAATGGCCACTATCTTGCCTGTATCCCAGGCAGATAAATTTCAATGGCTTAATGATATTCCAGTGTGGGTGATCTTTACCTAAAGAAAAAATAGAAGCCACTTCTTCGCAAGTGCAGGAGCAACTAGAGGCAGGACATTTAGTAGAATCTCTGTCCCCTTGGAATACACCAATTTTAATCATCAAGAAAAAAATCTGGTACATGGAGATTGTTACAAGATTTAAGAAAAGTTAATGAGACCATGGTATCTATGGGACCTTTACAACCTGGGCTTCCATCCCTAGTATCCTTTCCTAAAGGATATTATAAAATTGTGGTAGATCTGAAGGATTGTTTCTTTACTATTCCTTTGCATCCAAAGGGTTGTGAAAGATTTGCTTTTAGTGGTCCTTCTATAAATTTTAAGGAACCTATAAAGAGATATCAATGGACAGTTCTCCCAGAGGGCATGGCTAATAGTCCTCCCTTATGTCAAAAGTTTGTGGCACAAGCCATTCATCCTGTGAGACAACAATGGTCTATGATTTACATCATTCATTTCACAGATGATGTTTTGATGGTGGGAAAAGACCCCCAGGATTTGCTTTTGTGTTATAGAGATTTACAAAAAGCTTTAGCTGAGAAAGGATTACAGATAGCTCCTGAAAAGATACAAACTCAGGATCCTTATAATTAATTGGTCTTAGACTTACTAATCAAGGTGTTTTTCCCCAGAAGATAGTTATTTGCAGAGACAACTTAAGGACTTTGAATGATTTTCAAAAATTGTTAGGTGATATTAATTGGCTTTGCCCCTATTTAAAGCTTACTATAAGGGAGTTGAAACATTCATTTGATATTCTTAAAGGGAGTTCTGATCCTACCTCCCCTAGATCTCTAACCTCAGAAGGATTGCTGGCCTTACAAGTGGAAAAAGGTATTGAAGAGCAACTTGTCACTTATATAGATTACTCTTTGCCTTGATATCTGTTAATTTTTAATACAATTCATGTGCCTACAGGATTGTTATGGTAAAAGTCTCCTCTAGTGTGGATACATTCGAGGATTCCTCCAAAACGTAGTATCTTGCCATATTATGAAGCAGTAGCTCAGATGATTATCCTTGGAAGGAAGCAGGCACTAACTTACTTTTGGCAAAGAACCAGATATTATTGTTCAGACTTACAATGTAAGTCAAGACACTTGGCTGAAACAGCACAGTACAGATTGGTTGCTTGCTCAAATAGGGATTAAAGGAACTATAGAGAGCCACTACACTCAAGATAGGTTGATAAAAAATTTGAGTGTACATGAGTTGATATTTCCTAATATGACCTCTTTAAAACCCTTACACAATGCTGTTCTGGTGTTTACTGATGGCTCCTCTAAAGGGCGAGCTGGATTTCTTATAAATAAACAACAGGTAATCATAAAGACTCCTGGCCTCTCAGCTCAATTAGCAGAATTAACAGCAGTACTGAATGTCTTTCAGTCTGTGAATGAGGCTTTTAATATTTTTACTGATAGTTTATATGTTGCACAATTGGCGGTACCCTTATTGGAGACCTGTGGCATATTTAACTTTAATACGCCAGCAGGATCCCTATTTTCACAATTGCAAAACATCATTGTTGCCCGAAAACACCCGATCTATATTGACCATATACGATCTCCTTCTGGTCTTCCTGGACCTTTAGCTGAAGGCAATAACTGTATCAACAGAGCTCTAATAGGAGAAGCCTCAATTTCAGATCCTGCTGCTTTGGCCAAATGTGATCATGAAAAATTTCATCTCTCTAGCCATACCTTAAGGCTCTGACATAAGACCATTAAGGAGCCGGCAAGGCAAGAATGATTGTAAAATAATGTCCTAGATGTATTACATTATCTCCAGTGCCACATTTAGAAGTTAATCCTCAAGGTCTTATGCCTAATCATATTTGGCAAATGGATGTAACTCATTATGCAGAATTTGGAAAATTAAAATATATACGTTTGTATTGACACTTGTTCAGGATTTCTTTTTGCTTCTCTGCATACTGGAGAAGCCTTCAAAAATGTAATTGATCATTGCCTACAAGCTTTTAATGCCATGGGATTGCCTAAACTTATTAAGCCAGATAACAGGCCATCCTATTCTAGCAAAAATTTTACTTCATTTTGTAAAGAATTTGGCATCAAACATAAAACTGGAATTCGTTATAACCTCATGGGACAAGGAATAGTTGAACGTGCTCATCGCACTTAAAAAAATTGGCTTTTAAAGACAAAACAGGGGCAGTTATATCCCCCAAGGTCACCAAAGGCACATCTTGCTTTTGCTTTATTTGTTCTAAATTTTTTGCAAACTGATGTTAAAGGTCAGTCTGCAGTGGGATGCCACTGGCATCCAGTTACTTCTAATTCTTATGCCATGGTAAAGTGGTGGGACCCATTAACTATGACCCGGTCCTAATCTAAGGAAGGGGCTCGGTCTGTGCTTTTTCCTCAGATCCTGAATCGTCTACTAAGTATGACTTTAACCTTGATTATGGCTAAAAATCCTCTTTAGCCGAAAAGTTAATTTGGAGCACAGCCTCCACCCCCAGAGAAGCTGCAGCCTTTCTGCAATTCTCCAAGCCACCTCCCCACACTGGTTGCTCTAAGTCTAAGCTTGATTGTTGCTAATTTGCAACTGAGTGGAGTACCTGGACTTCTCCCAAGAAGCTTTTATACTGTTGCTTTTCAATGTCTCACCCTTGTTTCTCAAGCAGGTCAGCCTGACTGCAGCAGGTGTACAGCCTCACCTCCAACAGCACAGGTGGCAGTTATTAATCTTTATCAAGAAGCATTCTAAGTACATATTGTGGCTTTGGTCTGAATTAGGAATAAGGTGTGCAAATGAGGGCTGGACACTCAATGACGGGCACCCAGATCTCAGAACCATCCCAATCTAAGACAGGGGTACATGCCAAAAGGCCGTGGCTGTTGATAACACACCACAGAGCCATGTTTGTGTGAAATATAAAACAAACTAGCTGCACGTAGCATCCAAGACAGAATTGGATGATTCGGGATGATCTACGATTTTCTAAGACAGGCGCGGCTGCCAGCCACCATAATTACCAGGCAGGACTATGGAGCATAAATAAATTATATGCCTCGGTCCGGTTTTTTTTTAATATTAATGACAGGGAGGAAATTGTAACCTTCCCTCAGCCTGAAGCTGGCTGAGCCAGACCTTCACCTTGCTGCCACTAAGGAGATTACCTAGGGTGGAGCCTTCCTCCCTAGATCACTCTATTGTTAAGCCATTTTCACTGTTCCTCTTCAAGATACTGCTACAGCTGAGAGGCCCCAGAGCTATTCTGGAGACTATGCCCTATCCTGCACGTCATCACCTGCAGTTGTTTCCAGGCTCCAATGATGAATTGGCTGGAATAGGCCTCCCCCCGCCCTTCCTTATAAGTGCATTTGCCATTAAATATTTGAGCCTTGATCAGAACATTGTCTTGGCTCCATTTCTCTCTCATCAGCCTAGTTTCCCTTTCTTTAAGTGCCGGCCTGCCACTCAGTTGTACCCCATCCAGGTGAGCCGCTGGACGGCTCACAAAAATCTGGCGCCTGGACTGGGACCTGAAGAAGTTCAGGAAGAAGCTGAAGGAATTCTGTTTCATGTGGAGCTCCACGGGAAGAAAAAGAAAAGGATCATATCAGACACCAAAGCAACAGGTACACACTCTAGTGCTTGCTGGATGGCTTGCAAGATTGGTGGGTGACATTAGCCAAGGCACATGCCCTGTTTGGCCCCGAGGGACTGTTTCTGTCCAATATCTAAAACACCTTCTAACCAACAGCACCTTTCTCCTTGAGGTGAGGTGGGAACAAAGACAATGTCTGGCCAATCTCAGAGTCTCCAGTGCTCACCCAGGACAGGTGATCAGTGGGTTCTTTTGAACATCTTCAGATGGTCTGGAGCTCAGTCTACAGTTCTGTGGGTTTAAGCAGGAGGGCCGATAGCCTTGCTGTGTGTGGAGCGCACTGAGTGGGGAAAGGCTGGCATGGACTCTTAACTGACTAAATTCTCGGCTGTTCCAGACATCCAAGGACTTTCCCCATGTCTACCACTTATCTGCTTCATCCCCACACTCACTGGAGAGTGAACCATGAACAGGGTGCTTGGGGCAACATGGGAAACTCACAGACCTTGGTTTATTTGATCATTTTAATATGCCAGGTCAACGGAGAGGAAGGATGGAGCACACAGGAACACCTGTGTTTGCAGGACGGAGGGCAGATGTCCACAGCCTTGGGCATGCATGTATCTCCTGTGTAATTAGGCAAATGAATACATAAATACCACAGCACAGTCAGACTTGGGGGGTGGGGAGAATCACAGGCCACAGGGGACCATGCCTTAAAGGCAGTCAGAGGCTTTAAATACAGGGGCTGAACCTTCTCACTTTATACAAAACTTATATATTAAAAGTAAGGATACCGCAGTATATACATGCAAGCAGCTTTGGTCAGAGAAAATGAAAAAGGCTAGGTGGAGCCATGCAGAGGAAGGGCTTGCCTGTCTGTTCTCCATCTTCTTCATCCTCACAAAGTCAGCTGGGATCATAGAATAAATCAGCTGGTCTCGGTAAGATACTGAAAAGTCCTGTCAGGTGTCCTTAAGGGCCTCCAGACCCTCTGTGAGCAGAGAAGGAGCCCTACAGCCGAGAACACTTGAAACCTTGGAAGGAACCAGCCTGGACTGGATGGGGAGGGACATCTATTGGGTCAGATAGAGGAGGGAGCTGCATCCAGCCAGACCAGGTGAGTGTGATGTGCTGCCTGGGCCCAGGTCCTGAGAGAGCAGGAGAAATCACGGAGAAGTCCACTTTTGCAAGCAAAGTTGAAGATGGCAGATCAAGCCTGTGTTTCTCACAACTGTTTTAAAGCCCATTCCCCTCAGAACTGGCTAGCAGTGCTGGGGTCACACTGCAGCAACCTGACAATGGATGGTCCCTCTTGGCACCTTTGTTGAATTCTTCCAGGGACATTTTGCCTGAGGAATGGAAGAGGGAGACTTAGGATTAGCCAGTGCTCTGGTTAAAGTCTGGAACCCTCTGGAAAATGGACAATGTCCAGTCTCTAACCCCCTCCCTCTCTCTGTGCCCCTGTCTCTGTCTCTGTCTCTCTCTCTCTCTCACACACACACACATATGGGGACATATGCCATTTTGAGGCACACAAGTGGTCAGAGGACAACTTGTAAGAGCTGGGTCTCCTTTCAATGTATAGATCGTGGGGATTAAGCATTAGTGCTGAGGTTAGGTTTGGTAATGAACTCTGTGGCCTGATGTAAGCTGATAGCCCCATCTAGAGGCCTCGAGAGCCACCACAATCTGGGGCAACTGGGGAGACAGGACAAATTATGGCTGCAGGTCAAATTACATTTCTGTTACTGTGATAAAAATCCCCTGATTAAAAGCAACTTAAGGGAGGAAGTTTTCTTTGGTTTACTTCTAGGTTACAATTCATCACTTCAGGAAGTCAAGGCTTTAAAACCTCACAGGGCAGAGAGAATAGAGGTATGAACACCTGGCTCATAATGAGACTCTACACTTTTTTTCTGATACACTTCTTTTCCCTTTATTACACTGTTCAGGACCCCTGTCTAGAGAATAGTAATGGGGTTTCCCACATCAATTAACCATGAACACAACCCCCAACAGGCATGCTCATAGGCTGCCATGATCTAGATGGATGGTTCTCAGCCTTCCTAATGCTCTGACCCTTTAATACAGTTCCTAGTGTTGTAGTGACCCTCAACCATAAGATTATTTTCACTGCTACTTCATAACCGTAATTACACTATTGTTATGAATCTGAATATGAATATCTGTGTTTTCTGTTGGTCTTATGCCACCTCTGGGAAAAGCTCATTTGATCCCCGAAAGGGGTTGGAACCCATAGGTTGAGAACCACTGATCTAGATAATTCTTCAGTAAGATTCTTCTGAGCTGAGCAGTGGTGGTACACATCTTTAATCCCAGTACTCAGGAGGCAGACTTGTGGATCTCTGAGTTTGAAGCCAACATGGTCTAAACAGCAAGTTCCAGGACAGCCAGGGCTACACAGAGAAACCTTGTTTCTAAAAAACAAACCAACAAGCAAAAAAAGAGTGTCCTTTATGGCTGGTGAGATGGCTCAGCTGTTAAGAGCAGTTGCTGCTTTTGCAGAGGGTCCTGGATAAAGTCCCCAGCATCCATAGGGCGGTTCCCAATCATTGGTAACTCCAGTTCTAGGGCGACCCAGTGCCCTTTCCTGGCCTGTAACATATCACACAACCATACATTCAGGTAAACGCTCATGTAGAAAATAAATACTAAATCTAAAATTAAAAAAAAAAAAAAGACTTCTGAGGTGATTCTAAACTGAGTCAAGTTGACAATAAAACCATCACAGCGCCCCCTAGTGTAGACTCTTGCCAGCTTCAGGTGTTTCGAGCTATCCACCTTTGCTGTGCTATTCTTGTCCTATTCTGTACCAGTTTCTCTGACAGCCCAGACTTCTCATCTCTTAAGTGCTAGTAAGTGGGCCCTGGCTTACAGGGCAGAGTATGCACTCAGTGGCCTCCTTCATGAGACACAAACAATTGGACAAGTGCACAGTGGGGACGGCTTTGACAATCAGAAACAATGGCCATCCATGATAAGTGTGCCACCAACATAGTGCTACTTTAGCCTCACACCCACACAAGTGGGCTTATCCCCATTTCACGGAGAAGAAAGGCAGGCCTGGGAAGTGGGCATCCTCAGTTTGGTCTGTTGGAACACAAGCCTCCGTGTCAGAGTACACAAGAGAGTAAAGAACACTTTAGAAAATGACTGAAAGGCAGCACCAGGCAAGAGGCTGCATTGCTTTGTGTGTGGACATGTTTTGAAAAGCATTTCCTTGCTATCTGGAAAGCTTTTTTGCTGTCTACAATTCCATGGGAGCCTTGAGTCCCGCTGAGCCCGGTCCTTAGCTCACTTGCACAGAGCACTGGAGGCTGTTCACTGCTCTTTCCTGTGCATAAACTTACATTCAATCTCAGCTCGACCTGGGAGCCTTTCATGCTTTAATGCTGCATTTCCTGTTGGAACAAAACCCAAACAGTCTTGGCTCTACAAAGCCATTGACTGGCAGAATCAACTCAACATGCAGCTACCTCACCCTTGCTGAGGTCCTGTGAGAAACTCAGCCAAGGCACAGCAGGACCTCTCACCACCTCACCTCCTTCTGAGACCTGCCTTTTTGCAGCTGTGGTAGGACCTCAGAGTCCTAGGTACGATGAGGCTCAGTGGCTTCTATGTTTGATGAGCCCCATGAGTATCCGTGGTGCCTCACATCACAGGATGATGGCCTGGACGGCCTCTCAGAATCCCAAGACTCAAAGCCCCTTGATTCACAGTGTCTCATCTCTCAGCCACCAGTACACCTGCCTCCCCTCTGCATATATACTTGTTGAAATAGTAAGACCACTCCTTCTGTCAACATGTGTGCTGGCTAATGGTATGTCAACTTGACAGAAGCTACAGTTATCAGGGAGGAGGGAGCCTCACTTCAATATCTCTATAAAATGTCTGCCCGAAAACATGCAGGGCGTTCTCTGTCTGTCTGTCTGTCTGTCTGTCTGTCTGTCTTTCTCTCTTTCTCTCTCTGTCGCTGTCTCTCTACCTCCCTCCCTCTCTTGCTCCTTTCCTCCCTTTTGTTTTGTTTTGTTTATTGAAACAGGGCTTCTCTGTGTAACCGCCCTGGCTGTCCTAGAACTCCCTTTTTAGACCAGGTTAGCCTTGAACTCACAGAGAACCTCCTGACTCCTATGAGTTGGGATTAAAGACATGTACCACCATGCCTGACCAGAGGGTATTTTCTTAACTAGTGATTGATAGAGGAGGGCCCATCCCATTGTAGGTGGTACAGCCCTGGGGTAGTGATCCTGAGTTCTATAAGGAAGCAGGCTGAGCAAGCCATGGGGACCAAGCCAGTAAGTAGCAACACTTTCATGGTCTCTGTATTAGCTCCTGCCTTCAGGTTCTGACAAAGTGTGAGTCCTTCCCTCACTGCTTTGGATGATGAACAGTTATATGGAAACTGTGAGTGAATAAACCCTTTCCTCCCCAAGTTGCTTGTGGCCATGGTGATTCATCAGAGCAATGGAAATCCTAACTCAGACAACTCGGATGAAGCCTACAGCTCAGAGGGTCTACTGAAATGCCCATGGTTAAAGAGCCGTAGGAAAGGTGCAGGATGCAGGCTAGGTGTACCTGACCCTGAATTCTAGTCTCCCTCCCTCAATCAGAGCTGAATCAAGTGGGCTGGGAAGGAGCAGGGCTGCATAGGGCAGAGGGTGTATCCCAAACAGATCTGGGCCATCAACAGTTTCACAGGCTCATCTACTCCCCTCTCCCCACCCCCACTCCCTCTCCCAATCCCCTCCTCCCTCCCCACACTCTCACTCCTGCCATGTTTCCTACCTTCATTGTTTGTGTTCATCTTCCTGAAGATCTTGTCTGTTCGCTTCTAGGGCGTGGACTCGTCCTTAGGCATCTTCATCATGGAGGACACCATCTTGTAGATGGCCTGCAAAGGCACATCTGTGAGTGTGCTCTGGAGGACGGAGGGTGGGTTATGGTCCTCACTCAGCTAACCAAGGAGCATATACAGGGCAGAGTCAGGACCCTTCTCTCATCAGAACAAGTCTCACAGACAAGGTGCTGGGCAAAGGGAGCCAGGAAAGTTTAAGTGACGTTCAAGAGCACAGGATATAGCTGGGGTATGGAAGAATGGAGGGCTCCTTGGTTGGGAGTAGAGGGGAGGTTGTGTGGCAAAGCATCTGTCTGAATGGACAATATTTGGTGGGGAGCTGGGAAATCCTGGAGGGAAGGTCAAAGTGGAAATACATTGAGCCCTGCCCACCCATGGGTCCTGAATCTTCAGATCCAACAAACTACAGGTGGGAAATAGTCTAGAAAATGAAACTGGTGGTACACAGACAGTTTCTTCTTATTTCCCAAATAATACAAATTATTATTAACATCTATAGACATTGTATTAGGCACTGTATATAACTACTTTACTTATTTTATGAATGTATGTAATTATTAATTTGGGGGAGATGATCTCATGTGGAATTCAGTGGACAACTTGTGGAAGCTGGTTCTCTTTTCCTACCATGTGGGTCTTAGGGATAGAACCCAGGCTGCCAGGCTTGGAAGCAAGTACCTTTACCCACAGAGTCAGCCCACTGGACCAAATACAGAGATGGTTTAGAGCATGGAGCAGGAAGGATACAGTGTGCACATAAGCATCGCTCCTGTGAAGAACTGACTGCTGACTCATCCTTTACTGTGTCGTTCTGATTTCTATAGGAAGCCCTATAGACAGCTAATGTGTGTGTATGTTATACATGTGTGTGCAGATGAACACTCATCTGTGCAGAGGCCAAACAGGAATACCGGTGTTCACAATATTCCCTTTTCTCTCTCACTGAACCCGGCCGGGGCTTACCATTTTAGCTAGGGTGCCTGCTCAGCAAGCTTCTGGGACTCACTTGTCCCCTAGTTCTAGGGTTTCGGGCATGCTCAGCCACTCCTGACTTTTCCGTGGGTGTTGGGATCAGAACTCATGTCCTCATGCTGGGCATCAAGCGTTCTTCAACACTGAGCCATTTTACCAGTTCTTGCTTTGACAATTCTTAATCACCTATCTGAGCCTCAGATCTCATTAGAGCTTAAAAAAAAGACGCATTTTATAGAATTGTGTGAATAAACCTTATGGATGAGCTCAGCTGGGGCCTGATGTCCAGCAAGCAATCAATAGATGCTTGGCTTTTATCGTTACTCTCTGCAAAGACATGCAGTCCTTTAGTACACCAGGTAGCAAGTGGGCAGAGGAATGACCTGGTGTATGGGGTTGGGGATGGGGGTCCTGGATCCCTGCACTCCCCATGCGCCAGGCCCTGTCAAGTGCAGGTATCTGCACTAACTCCAGCATTTCACTGCAGCTGATGTAGCCATTGCTGTCTAGGTCAGACATGCTGAAGGCCCACTTGACCTTCTGTTCCAGCTTGCCCCGAGAGGTCATGCTAAGAGCAATGATGAACACTTGGAAGTCGATGGTGCTGTCGCTGTTGGTGTCAAACATGTGGAAGACATGTTCAGCGAACTTGGAGGTATCTCTGTAGGGGAAGAAGTTGGCCTAGATCTTGAAATTGTCCATGGTCAGGTAGCCAGTAGGACAGTCATTGAGGAAGCCCTTGTACCACTCCTGAAGCTCATGATTGGTGAACTCCCTGTGTTTCCGCAGGGCCTGCAATACCTCAGGACCCAGCTTGCTGTTCTGCTTGCCCATGGCAGCTGGCAGTGGAGACTAAACCTGCAAGGCCAAGACACAAGGTGAGCTGTGGATACCTGAAGCCCCAAGTCTGCCTTCCTCTCACACCCTACCACCATGCTGGTTAAGCAACATCCTCTGTATGTCCAGTGCCATCAGTTTCAGCAGTGGTTCTCAGCCTTCCTAAAGCTGCAACCTCTTAATACAATTCCTCATGTTGTGGTGAACCCCCAGCTATAAAGTCATTTTCGTTGCTACTTCATAACTGTAATTTTGCTATGGTTATGAATCATAATGTAAATATGTGATATGCAGGAGGGTCTTAGGTGAATCCCTGTGAAAGGGTCATTCGATCCTCAAAGGGGTTATGATAACACAGGTTGAGATCTTCTGGGTCAGAAGAACTCAAGACCATGATAGTGCAACCTCTGACTTTTAGCATTTCCAGGATGGCTCTCCTCAGGAGGTACAAAATGGTTCTATATAACATGGCAAAACCCAGAACACTCTAGGAAAGACAGAAAGGATATCTTTTTATGGCTAAATACAGTCTACTTGGAGCATGCATGCAGAATCGTGGTATAAGGGGACAGGAAGAGGCAACCTAAAATCAGTGGAATGAAGCTTTGTCAAATGTCCTGTAAGGGTTACACAAGAGTCAGGATTGAGACAAACCCCTCAGCTCATCAGCTTGGGGCAAAGGGGTCTCATGGATCCAATGCTGACTCTTTGCTTTGAACAGCTAGCTCTTTTTCTCATGGGGGACCCGGTGTGTGTGTTTGTTTCCTTGTCACAGATACATTTGCTGATGCTGCGTAGTAAATAAATCTTGCCTACGTAGGCAGATGCTAGTGGTTCACATTCCTACCTAACACAGCTAGGGTAAATTTAGAACTAAGTTGACACCCATCCTGAGTGGACTCAGGGATGATACCAGAGAACAGGAACATGGCTTTGGCCCTTCAAAGTTCAACTTCATTTATCAGCAACCCTAATTTTATAAATGATATTTTAAAACCCCATTCTTACCCAGATTTCTGGGTTAATCTGGGTGAGTAGGGTTTCATGGGGACCCAGGTATTAAAGCTTTGAAGCATGTTGACAGGGGGTTTCTAGACCCCCTAAGACCTCCCTTTCCCCTTCCATATAAAACTGGGAGAAGTTACCAGCACATGCCATGCTGTTTTTAACCCTAGAAGAAACACCTGGGGACCTTATGTGAGTCGCCACTCTTTATTATGCCTATGAGATATTGTTCTGCCAGGGAGGTCTACAATTAGCATCAATTGGTAGGTGAATGTCGATGTGAATGTTAACAGCTGAAACAGGCTCAATGGAAATTCAGAACTGGGCTCCATTGTCCAGCACACCCCACTGCAGTCTCCCACAAGGCCCAAGTGTGAGATCCTGCAGTGATTGGCCACCGGACATGAATGCTCGTTCACTTCCCTACCTCAATTTTGGTTTCTTTCGTTCACAATAACACACCTGCATAGCTCAGTTATTTTTGAAATGTGTAGAAGAACTAGTGTGGGTGAGTCTCCTCTACCCAAGTCCCAAAGGAAACCACTCTGAACTGCTCAGAAGCTTGTGAATTCTAAGCACTAGGTGCTAGGTCCTGTTAAGGAAGATGAGACATGCACTCAGTATTACCTGCTACCGCCCATCTTCTTCACCTCTTTCCCAGGATGTTAGTGCTCTATGTACATATTTTATTTATTTATCTACAGGACTAGGAGATATTTAAAGTTCCTTGTCCAACACAGACATATGGCACCTTGATATTGCCTTTCAAAGCACACATTTACTTATCTAAACATGTCCTCCCCTGTACAAACAACCAACTCAAATGTCCACAGTATCTTGATCAGAAATAATCATCAACTCAGGTAGCCAGGTGCCACACATCTGTAATTCCAGAACGGGAAGGTAGAGGCAGGATTATCAGGAGTTCAAGGTCATCTATGACTATATTGCAAGTTCATGACCAGCCTGAGCTACATGAGACCCTGTCTAAAAAAGTTATATTAAAAGAAAGAAAACAGGAAGGCCAGTAGTGGTGCATGCCTTTAACCCCAGCACTCAGTGACAGTGCAGACAGATAGGAGTTCAAGGAAGGCTACCCTGGGCTACAGAACAAGTTCTTGATAGCCAGGACTACACAGACAAACACTGTCTCTCTCTCAAAGACATACACAGAAACACACACACACACATACACACGGGGAGAGAGAGAGAGAGAGAGAGAGAGAGAGAAACCGAGAAACAGAGACAGAGAGATCTACAAATGGAAGATTATGCACAAGGGCATGTGGTGATTGATGCCATCAGTGAGAACAAGTCCGATGGGTTTGTGAGTGGAGGCCTCCTGTGGAAGAACTTACTGGAAAGGTAAAGTTGACTGAAGTGGGGAATTGGCTGAATGGACAGGTAACTTGTAGGATCTTTTCGTGTTTTCCTTTATAATTTTATTTGTTCATTTGTTTTCTGAGATAGGGTCTCATGTAGCTAGAAAAGGAGCAACAACACTATGTTCTTCTCAAAGCAGTTTATTCAGGAACCTTTCAACATGCAAGCATGAATCTCTCTCCAGGAATAGTCTCTTGTGTATCTCTCTGCCCCCAATCGCAATCCCTTATGTAACTCCTTAACCACGCCCCATCAGCCCAGTCCATGTAACAGCAGTCCATTGGCCAGAATCATCACTCGTCATATGGTCCAATCTTGCATCATGGTGCACCTGCGCAGTACTCACGATGGTGGTGGCTTATTTTCAGGTGTATGAGGAAGTCAGGTGCAAGTCATAAGACTTGGCTGCAGTCACAGGCGCCATCTTGGGACTGCTGCCACACCCACTCCCCACATCTCCTCCTTCTTTACGTATTGGCAGAGAGAATGTCCGACTTAGGTTGCACCCTCTGGCAATGCCCCTTACCCATCATCGGGAGACAAACAGCATTGGTTTGATCCCTGTCTTAGGTTGGTGATACGCCCAGGGAGTCTAACCGTCATTGACTACTTCTCTAGCATGCCAAGCCACACATGAGGAGATTGTCCTGTTTTCGCTGCCGCAAAAGCCTGTAACATCAAGGCTTGGGCTCTTGACGACTCTGCATGCAGCAGGTGCACCTGAAGGCCAGGATGCTGATTAATATCAGACACAGGGCAAGTCCATCAATTCCGGCTCACTCTTTCAAGCAGGAGACAGTGGTCAGCAATCCAAAGCTTCTGCAACACCAACGGTTAAATTATTCACATCTGCGGCACTCTGTAAGGGATATGGCCGCACCGGTGGCTACGGTGGCAAAGATTGCTACAGCAGTGACAATGGCTGCAGCAATGCCAAAAATCCCTCTTAGGTCCAAACAAAGTCATAGCAGAAGGAGCCTGAACAGGCCAAGGTACAAAGCGAGGCATCCTAGTCACAACAGCTAAATGATATTCATATGCATTCCAGCACATACTATAACAAATATCACTACTACAATTCACAACATTATTCTCATAACTACCATCACATACAAACAGATGTTGCCTGAAAAGAAGCATTCCTCCCTCCAGCAAATTGAAATACAGAAGTTTTAAACACATTAGAACCATTCCAATAAAAACTTGCATTGCCCAAGGCCCCTCCCGCCACCATGTTTAAGGGGGGAAGATCAGTGCAACTACCATTCACCCCACCTAACAATCATACATTAAGAGGATTACTAGCTCCTACTTGAGCTGGATTTTGGTATGCCCAATTATACCCTGAAAAGGAACTATTATGGACCGTATCTATATAAGGGGAAAATGAAAAATAATTCTTCACAGCCCAAGGTACTTTTCTAGATTGACAGCCGGTCCAAGGTGTAAGGGAATCACGAACACTCCTACAAAAAAGGGTCCCATCTAGGTTAGGAGGGTATAGTGCTATTGCTCTTGGATATACTGGCAGGCCACACCCCTTGAATCCAGGTAGCATTAGCTTTGTAGATACAGCTGAACACAATCACTCATCTGTGAAATATTTTGAATCATCTGAAAACACAACAATCCCCTTAGCTGAAGCAGCATAGATTCCCGCACTGGAGCTATCTCTCCATCCCATGATAAAAAAGGCAATTGTAGCAAAGCATTAGATGTAAAGAATGGAGGAAACACTTGTGCCGAATACGTCAACGGCATGGTTTTCGGGAATACAGACTTAATTTCCCAACGTAGCTCTTCAGTTCTCACTAGCGGGAGCATTCCCAGCAACAGGAATATCCACGTCCTCATTGCTCTGCTTGCCCTGAATTGCTCTGGTCAGCCGCTCTGGGACCCACAACAGTTGTCGGTGATCCTGGGGAAACACACAAACAGACCCTCTCTCCCAAACCAACAACCAGTCAAGACATACACTTGGATGGGATAATTAGTTTGAGCTGCTACAAATCTCCCTTGTCCCAGCAGCATGTCCTGATCCCAGGCTGGGTGGCCATTGCCAGCATTTATTGCTGCTTGCTCGGCAGCAAACTCAATGAAAAATGCCTTCCAGTCTAAATATTGGCCTGGTGACAAGCAGGTGCGAGCCAGATTCTGCCAATTGCTTGGAGTCATGCAGTAGCAGTGCAGGTTCTCTAATTGTGCTCTTACAAAAGCAGCACTGACACCATAAGTACAAACCCCTTCCTCTATACTTTGAACAATCTTCCAATCAACCAGCTCATGATAATGACCTTGCTGTGCATCCTGAAATACAGGAAAGCACTGGGCTCACAGTTCCCTCCAGGTTTCTGAATGCAGACTACACCTGGATCCTCTGTTAGGGGCTTACGGAGGCGGCCACGGCGGCCCTGGCCCTGAAGGTTCTACCTTCATTTTTACTTTCTCTAGACTGTCGGCTATACTCTCCAGATGTCCTCAGACATATCCCCATCACTAGAAGTTCCTTCTGCCTCTGACTTTTGGGATCGCTCCTCTCTCACCTAATTCAGTGCCTCATTGCCCTTTTGGAGTTCTGCTCCACATCTTTCCTTATCCTTGATACAATCCCATATTAGCTTCCACACTGGCAACACCCCTTTAGCAAGAACTCCCTGTTCTTCTGCAAACTTCAAGTCCTTCCCTAACTTCTCCCACCTGAGCCCTGTAAGAAGTCCTGATACGGAGAACCGAGGAGCGACCTGATCCACTACTTTTAAAAACTTCTCCAGTCTCTCCTTTTTCAGCCCGATTCCTTTCACTTTCAGCAAGTCCTTAACAGCTTGGCTAACTGTTTGACCTGAGGTTGAATTCCCCATGGTGCTTGGTGCAACTTGTCCCAAAACCGGGAACCTTAACATGTCCCAAAACCGGGAACCTTAACTTGTCCCAAAACCGGGAACCTTATAGTCTCAATCCAAGAAGTTAAATTGTCCCACTTACCCGGGAAACTTACCAGCTAGCTGCCCTGACTGTGATGAGTTCTGAACGTCCCTATAGGGGCCACCATTTGTAACTTCCGATTCCGACCAGCAGAAAGGAGCGATGACACTACGTTCTTCTCAAAGCAGTTTATTCAGGAACCTTTCAACATGCATGCATGAATCTCTCTCCAGGAATAGTCTCTTGTGTATCTCTCTGCCCCCAATCGAAATCCCTTATATAACCCCTCATCCACGCCCCATCAGCACAGTTCACATAACAGCAGTCCACTGGCCAGAATAATCACTCGTCATATGGTCTGGTCTTGCATCATGGTGCACCTGCACAGTTCTCACGATGGTGGTGGCTTATTTTCAGGTGTATGAGGAAGTCAGGGGCAAGTCATAAGACTTGGCTGCAGTCCCGGGTGCCATCTTTGGACTGCTGCCACATCTGCTCCCAACAGTAGCTCATCCTGACTTCAAACTTACTACGTAGCTGAGGACCACCTGCACCCTTGCCTTCCTGCCTCCCCTGTCTAGCAGTCACAGGTGTGAGCCACAAAGCCTGGCTCTTTTGCAGGTTTTTTTTGCTTTGTTTTTTGGTTTTTTTGTTGTTTTGTTTTTTGAGACAGGGTTTATCTGTATAGACCTGGCTGTCCTGAAACTCACTTTGTAGACCAGGCTGGTCTCGAATTCAGAAATCCCCCTGACTCTGCCTCCCTAGTGCTGTGATTAAATGTCATTTGCAGTTTTAAGATGTCAAAATTTGTACATGTGTTCTTTTAAATTTTTTTCTCTTTCAATGCTTTAAGAATATTTACTTATATAGTATGTTACAAATGTTTTTCTTTGTTATATAATACATTCTGAGGTTGCCTGGTACCTGAAGAGGCCTGAGTAGTATGTCAGATCCCTGGAAATGGAGTTACAGAAGTTGTGAGCCACCATGTGGGTGTAGGGAACAGGACTGAACTGGGCTCCTCTGCAAGAACAGCAAGAGCCCTCTCTCCAAGATCCCAGTCCCCTGAGATTTTATTTTCTACTCAAAGAAGAAGCATCACCAAATCATAGTCTCCCAGCCTCTATCTCTTGACTGGTGGCATGTGTCTGGGAGGGGCTTCAGGAACAAGAAATAGAGACAGAGACTTGGCGCTGCCACACAGCTCTAATCCCAGCAGTCAGAAAGCAGAGGCAGCCAGAAAACTTTGAGCTCCATGCCAGACTGGTTTACAGAGAGAGGACCCTGTCTCAAAAACAAAAAACAACCGAAACATAGAACTGCAGTCCTGGAGGGCCTGCATAGAGGGGCCCAGGCTCTCTTAAGTCCCTCAGTGATGGCTGACTGCCAGATCCTCTCTTTTCTTGCTACAAGCACTTCCTATCTCACAGCCTTGCTTCTACCACGGTTTAGTGTCCTCTTTCCTTATCACCTACAGCCTGGGCTTCAACCACGAGTCAGCCAACCTCTCCCTTGCTCACTGGACATTGAGCTTGACAGGGTGGCCAGTGCTGGCTGGAAGTACCCCCAGAAGCTACCTACATCCAGCTCTGAACAGGAGCACATAATACCAACTTCTCCAGCCACAGAGACTCTGCCCTAAGAGGACAAATGCGACTGCTGGTGGCTGAGGGGTCACCACAGGCCTAGGATAAGCATACAGATGAGCTGCTCTCCATGGAATCCACTACCCAGGCCTCTAATCCACACCCCAACATAGAGTAAGACCATATCATGACTCTTTGGGAAGGGATAGAAATGCCCTAGTTTTATTGTAGGTAATTCATTTTGGAAACTCAATTAACAAAACACATGTAAAGTTGAAGCCACCCTGGGAACACGGAGGTGTAGGTAAGAATAGGGCAGCCAACAGTGGGAGGGTGGTACACCTGGTGATGTTTGGTCCAAAGAATCCCTTAGTGGAGCAGGACAAGAGGTGCAAAAAGAGATGTCTGGGGATAATCCAGAAATATTGATGGGGAAGGAAGGGAGGAAGGAGGGGAGGAGGAAGGAAGGAAAGAATGAGGGAAGAAAGGAAGAAATGAAGGAGAGGGAAAAGGAGGGGAGAGAGAAGGGAACTGGAGTACCTAGAGGAAGGGACAATGGGCTGAGCACAGGAGGTGGCTACTAGGATGTTACTATAAGAGGCAGGCCCTCGGGAGGCCCTCAGGAAGTAGACAAAACTGTGAAACAAGGTGAGCAGGAGACCCCAGAAAAGAGGGCAGAGTTTACGGTAGTAGCAGGTAAAAGGTAGAGAAGCCAGGTTGAACCAAGATGGGAGGTGTGGTGTCCCCTGCTCAAATACTAGTAATGGAGAGAAAAGACCTAGACCCGGGGAAGCCATGTAGCTCCAAGGCCCTCGCCATTGAACCATTCACACAGGGAAAATTACAATGTGTCTCTGACCTGGAGTTCACTTAGAAATGTCACCCATCAGATACATCTTGCTAACCAGAGCTGCAGAACCTCTCCTATGTGAGCCAGGACCTGACTCCAGGACCCGGGTATGGGATTGTGCTGGTATGACAGTCCCAGAGAGGGCAATGTGGAGACAGCTGCATTGCCACCCTGTGCTTGTGGCTCCTCTTCATGATCAACAGCTCTGCAACCCAGAGCCTTGCCACAGACCCTTAGTTTCCAGCTCATACACGCAGCATCCACTCACCTCATTGAACACACATCACTGCTGTGTCTGTGATTTATCATCTAACAGATGCTACTAGAATGCCAAACTCCTTGTACCTGCTCTGCAGATATCTGCCGGGAGGAGGCTGCAGTGCAGACAGCCTTGGAGGTGTTGGAGGAGATGCTTCGTTTCCCTTATTTCTCATTCCCTTCCCAATGGCTTGAAATTCTGCTCCTTACCAAATATTTCAGAGGTGGGAGCTCCAGAACACAGGGCTGTGCCTCAGCCCAGCCTTTGCCTCCTTCCTGGTATCAGGCTGCTAATTAGAATTCATGCATTGCATTGGTTTTGGACATTCTTGCTGTTGTGGTTATAATACACACACACACACACACACATACACAGATGGCCTTGTTCCCAGGATGTACTAATACTAATTTGGAGGCAGGGAGAACTTTGACATAGCTCACATCCAAACAGATCCCAAGTGACCCTCTGTGGATGCACAGAACAAGGCGTAAGCATCAGGAGGATGGAGACCACCCGGGAGCCTTCAATCCATGTTTCAGGGCTACCTCCGAGGTATTAGGGGTTCATGGGATGTAGAAAAGGGAAAAGGAAGGGTCTGATCCTCAGGACCTGGTTCTGAGGAGCAATGGCTTGAAGATCTGCTCCTGCATGCAATGTCATTCAAAGAAAGGGTGGTGACAATGGGAATATGTCTGGCCATCTTAAGCACCTGGGACCAATGGCACAAGCAGTATGAGATAAGGAGGAAGAGAGGGTAGGATTGATCCTTTTCTGAAACTCCAGTAAAGAAGGGCTCTATGTAAAGAAGCCTCAGTCCTAGAGGGACTCCGTGGAGCATAGTCCTCCCACCCTGCCATGTTCCACTACACCCAGACGGGAAAACACACCTTTACAATGCTAAGTGCTGCTGAGACTCTTCAATATCCAGCAGCTAGCCCTGAGCCATAGGAACTCTCAGCCACTGCAGTCAGTGACAGTGACCCTATTCCCCTCCAAAGGGGACAAGGATTCAGTACAGATGCTTCGGACAGAGGACCAACAGTCATAGAGCAAGCTAGCTAAATAACCCTCCAAGAAGGACAATAAAGCAGGCTCCCAGAAGCAGAAAGCCCCCCATCCCCACCTTAGCCTCTTTCTTGACAGAAACACCCCGTCACCTGGGAGACTGCATCACCAGAGAAGCCCATACTTTAGCAAGCAGTCAGGACCTGCTCCAGTGTTTTCCAGTCTCTTGGGTTCTTGAAGTATAGATGCTTGAGTCATGCTGGATTGTGGTCCCTACTCTCGAGTGCCCTGTGCTACAAATGCACATTCCTAGGCAGGAGAACTAGGTGCTCTGGCCAAGAAGATGGAATTTACAGTTAAAACTGAAGGCCCAGATGGGATGTTGGAAAATGATAGAGCCTACAGTGAGTGGTAAGCCATCTCAAATGGCTCAGCTAGTGAAGGAAAATGAGATTTTGTAAATTGTGATTCATGTAAAAGAGTTGTCTAAGAGCCCAGATGCCAGGGCAAGGCTCTTCTGTAAAGATGAAAAAGAATGCAAGGATGTAGGCACTCCAGTGCACAACTGTAAAGAAATATTGGCGGAAGAAATTGGAACTCAACCAGACCTCACAGATCAGCCGTGGCCGGGAGCAGCAACCTGGTTCACTGAGGGGAGAAGCTTCGTGGTAGAAGGTAAGCGCAGGGCAGGGGCAGCAGTAGTGGATTGAAAATCTGTTATATGGTCCAGCAGTTTGTCTGAAGGAACGTCAGCCCAAAAAGCTGAACTTATCACTCTAACATAAGTTTTGAGACTGGCAGAGGGCAAGGCTATCAACATCTACACGGATAGCTGATATGCTTTTTCAACGGCTCATGTCCATGGGGCAATCTACAGACAGTGTGGCCTGTTAACCTCTGCAGGGAGAGACATTGAAAATAGAGAAGAGATTCTCAGCCTGCTAGAGGCTGTCCACCTACCTCTCAAGGTGATAATCATCCACTGTACAGGACATCAAAAAGGAACTGGACCAATAGAGAGAGGAAACCAGATGGCAGACCAAGTGGCTAAGGAGGCGGCCCAGGGGACAATGACTTTGGTGATCAAAAAAGTGCTCCAGATGGTTGAAGGGTGGACTGAGAAAAAGAGTTCTCACAGAAGAAGAGGGGCTAAAATATTTAGCTGACATTCACCGCCTGACTCTCTTAGGAGCTAAAAAGATGATAAAGCTGGTCAGTAGGTCCCCTTATCACATCCCTGGACTACAACAGGCTGCAGAGGGCTTAGTGAGAAACTGTCGAGCCTGCACACTGACCAATGCCGGATCCAGTAGGCCTAAGAGGAGATAGACCGGGGACCTACCGGGAAGTAGACTTTACAGAGGTAAAGCCAGCCCGATATGGAAATAAATATCTGTTAGTCTTTATAGATACCTTTTCAGGGTGGGTTGAAGCATTCCCCACCAAGAAAGAAACAGCTACCATAGTAGCCAAGAAGATATTTGAAGAAATTCTTCCTCGCTTTGGAGTACCCAAGGTAATCGGGTCAGACAATGGGCCTGCCTTCGTCTCACAGGTAAGCCAGGGATTGGCCAGACAACTGGGGACAAATTGGAAATTACATTGTGCTTACAGACCCCAAAGTTCAGGACAGGTAGAAAGGATAAATAGAACTCTAAAAGAGTCCTTGACCAAATTAGAATTAGAATCTGGTGGGAACGATTGGACAGCCCTTCTCCCTTGTGCTTTATTCTGGGTTCAGAACAGCCCCAGAGCCCTAGGTCTAACACCTTTTGAATGATAATTCAAATATTATTTTCAAATTCAAATAATTAAAATATTATTCAATATGGGGCACCACCACCCATCTATATGACTGTAGAAAGTAAGATTTGCCCAGACATTTCCTTTGTCCCTTCTACTCTCCTTTTAGCCCGACTCAAGGCTCTTGAAACGGTGAGGAAAGAAGTCTGGGAACAATTAAAAGAAACCTATGTTGCTGGTGATACTCAGGTGCCTCACCAGTTTGAAGTGGGAGAGGCTGTCCTGGTGAGGAGACATCGAGGGGGGAACCTCGAGCCATGGTGGAAAGGACCCTACTTGGTGCTGCTGACAACACCCACTGCCATTAAAGTAGAAGGAATCCCTGCCTGGGTTCATGCATCCCACGTCCTGAAGGCTCCCCCAGAGGCTGATCCAGATGAGTGGACCCTGGAAAGGACTACTAATCCTCTTAAGCTGTGCCTGCTGCTCAGGGGCAGCCCCACCGGACTTTAACCCTCACACTCCAATTCAGCAGACTTGGGAGGTGCTTGGTGAAGAGGGAAACACTGTCTGGGCGACCACCGCAGTGCACCCACCCCCCTTGGACTTGGTGGCCTGATCTCACACCTGACATCTGTAAGTTAGTAGCAGGGTCTCTTACCTGGGACCTCCCCGATCATACAGATCTTAATGACCTACCCCCTGCGGTGTGTCCCGAGTGGGATAGGGAGCACGTATGGGTTCGGGGCATTTCTACTGAGCTAATATTAGAGCGGCAGAATTCTATGTTTGCCCTGGTCAGGGTCAGAGCAGAAGCTTTCGACAGGAGTGTGGAGGGACATCAAGGTTTGTTTTTTTTTGTTTTTGTTTGTTTATTTTGCAATAAATGGGGATGTGAAACAACAGGACATGCCTATTGGAACCCTTCCTCTGCCTGGGACCTAATCTCGGTAAAACAGGGTAATGACTATGATGGGTCAAACCAAGGAGAAAGGGACCCCTCTAAGTATCCAGAGAACAGGCATGCTCTTAAAAGCAGCTCCCCAGAACCATGCAAAGGTAAATACTGCAACCCCCTAATTATAAAATTCACCAAGAAAGGGAGACAAGATCGTCAGAGTTGGCTTAAGGGAAATAGGTGGGGTTGGCGAGTATACACTCCATCACGAGACCCTGGGTTCATTTTTAAGATCAGACTGACAGTGGGAGACCTGGCAGTGGCACCCATAGGGCCCAAAAAGGTCCTTCTGGAACAGGGCCCCCCAGCCAAATCCAAACCCCAAGCTCAAATGCCTGCCTAGCCCACGGGCCCCTCTTATACTGACACTCTCACTCCCACTGATACCTTACAAAACCCTCTGACTGTGGCCCCAACAAACCCTTCGACAGGACAGCGAATGTTTAACTTAGTGAGAGGAGCCTTCTATGCCCTCAATAGAACAAATCCAGATGCTACAGAGGACTGTTGGCTATGTTTGTCCTCGGGCCCCCCTTATTATGAAGGAATTGCCTTTAATGGAGATTTCAATAAAACTAGCAGCCATACCTTCTGCTCATGGGGGACAGGGCAGAAACTGACCCTGACCAAAGTATCGGCAAGAAACCCAGGTCTCTGTATAGGTACTCCCCCTCCTACCCACAAACATTTGTGTGGCCGAATTCAGTCTGTAGCCAAAACAGAAACTAATTATTACCTTGTGCCGTTTCCGGTTGGCTGGTGGGCCTGTAACTCAGGGCTTACCCCCTGTGTATCAACCAAGGTTTTTGAATCTTCCCATGATTTCTGTGTTATGATCCAACTGTTACCTCAAGCGTATTATCATTCTGCATCTAGTCTAGAAGAAACATACGCTGATACAAGATTTAAGAGAGAACCTGTTACTTTAACCTTAGCCACATTTTTAGGCATTGGGGTGGCAGTAGGAGTGGGGATGGGAGTATCAGCCTTAATCGAAAGGAGACAAGGGATCCAATCCTTAAGAGATGCTGTTAATGAAGACTTAGAGGTGTTAGAAAAATCTATTGATGCGTTAGAAAAATCTTTGTCCTCACAACAGAAGTAGTACTACAAAACAAAGGGGCCTTGATCTGCTCTTTCTAAAGGAAGGAGGACTGTGCTTAGCCCTAAGAGAAGAATGCTGTTTTTATGCAGATCACACCGGGATAGTCAGGGATTCTATGCAAAAGCTGAGAGAAAGACTTGAACAGAGAAAGTGAGAAGGAGAGGCCCAACAGGGGTGGTTAGAGTCATGGTATTCTCGGTCACCGTGGATGACATCCCTATTTTCTGCCCTAGCTGGACCAGTTATTTTCATATGTTTAATTTTGATCTTTGACCCTTGCATAATAAATAGGGGAATAGCTTTTATCCAGAGTAGGATAGATGCAGTCAAACTCCTGGTTTTACAATGACAATATCAACCCATATTTCAGATAGAAGAATTAGGAGACACAGGTTTTTAAAATTCTAGGATTAGAATTATTTAGTAGAAGAAAAGGGGAATGAAGGAAAATGAGATTTTGTAACTTGTGATTCATGTAAAAGAGTTGTCTAGGAGCCCAGATGCCAGGGCAGGGCTCTTGACTGTAAGGATGAAAAAGAATGCAAGGACGCAGGCAAGGCTATCTTGTCTGAGTCGACACCATCTGGCCAGAACATTCCCTGTCTACTGACCCTTGGCGCCAGGGTAAAGTCATACATCAACTGGTTGCTATGTGAACAAAGATAAGCCCCCAGCCCACAGGAACAAGGTCCTGATGCCCTTTGGCTGACATGTAATCTTACTGTTAATGTTTGAATGAGCCAATCCCTTACCTTTGTTGAAATTCTTCGCACCCCTGTCCCTTTTTCTTTCATAAAAACCCCTAGCTCTGGAGACTCAGAGTCGACTCCCCTGCCTCCTGTGTGAGGTACGTGTCAGCCCAGAGCTCTGCCAATAAAGCCTCGTGTGTATTGCAACAAGAAGAATTCTTGCGTGTTCGTGGGTGCACCCTATCCCTGGAAAAGAGTGGGGGTCCCCATATTGGGGGTCCTACACTAGGAGTTAGCAGAAAGAGTTCCATTGAGAAAGAAAAGATCTAGGTTAGAGCTGGGCTCTGTCCTTTGGGTTTTGATCTATCCTGGGCCCCTTCCCTGCTATCATCCTGAGAGGCAATGAGTTTCCAAGGTGCGTTTAGCTGGTACCCAAAGAAGATCCTGGCCAATAAAGTGGCTGTCAAAGCCATGATCTCTTAATGCTCACATTCATGAACCTGCTAAGTGGAGCCCACAAATGCTGCCAGCCTCACAGATGCTTCCTGGGGCTCACTCGTAGATGCCTAACAGAGACCTGGATAAAACATTTAATATGAGAGAACTCATTTTACCTCTCCTGGAGGCACTGGGACAGCAGCAAAGATGTGTGACGAGCTCAATGGTACACACCACTTTATCCTCTGTCATTCATTAAGCAACCAAGCCAACCTTAGTGATGTTTAGCTATCTGGTAAAACACTTGACAAAAAAAAGAACGCTTTTATGCAGGGACAGAAAAATCACTGTGCCTGCTCCCCTGAAGAAAAATACCTACCTAGCTCCAGCCATCAGACTAACCCAGGCTTCATTGATCAGACAACCCTACTTTCATCATTTTAGTGGGGAGGAATGAGGGTCTCTTGGTTTCACACGGCAACCTCTCACTTCATATTCTAGCAGGGCTTAGATCTGACAGACAACAGCCTTGGAGCATCAAGGATATGTGACTTCACAGTAATGGGAATTAGGGGAGGGAGCTAACAGCCCCTACCCCTTCTCCCAGGGTCTGTTATGCTCTTCTTGTCCTTAACACACTGAATTGTAAATTAAAGAAAGACCAAACAAGTAGCTGGGGAGCTCTGTGAAAATATTTAACCCGAGCTTGGTACTGCGAGTAAAAAGCTTTGCTAATAGCACAGTTGTGCTGTTGCTGGGAAAGGCCCTTGGGAGCTCCAGTGTCCCATTAACCACAGCTCAGTGCTGGCTAAGAACATGCATGGTACAGTTCATCCCACCACGCAGCAATCTCATCAGTCAGACTGCCAAACCTCAAGGACTGCTAGACATAGACCCTGGAAAGAAGGTGGTGGGAGAGGTGAGTACCTAATCCCTATGAAGTCTTGGATTCAGGAGAGACTGAGTGCATCCTCTGTGAATTTGAACTTCAACAGACCATCTGGGCTTGCCTGATGGAGAGCCTGTTCCATGTCAGGTGGAACAGAAGGTGGCAGGGGGAAATCAGCCTCAACTGTGCTCTTCCTTATGGTGACCGACAGAATATTGTTCCTCGTCCTCCCCATCCTCGTCTTCCTTGTCCTTGTCCTCGTCCTCGTCCTCTCCCTTGTCCTCCTCCATCCTGCTGTAGTTTAAACTCAAACAACCTTAGCCTCCACTTCAGTGCAGCCACTTCAGAATGGCCATCAGATGCACCTGGAGCCACACAAGCTTCACTGAGTCTGAACGGACACGATAGGGCGCAGGCTGGCTGGCGGATTCCCTAACTTTCTGCAGGCACCCCTTTCAATTTCTAAACTAGGCAAGAAAGCATAGTAGGTCTAAACCAGAGCTTCTCAATAGGTGGGTCCCAAGTCCTTGGGGATTGCAGGACTCTTCATAGGGGTTGCCTAAAACTATCAGAAAGCACATATCTATATTACGATTTGTAACCATAACAAAAATTACAGTTATGAAGTAGCAATAAAAAAATTTTTTTGGTTGGGGTGACCATGACATGAGGAACTTTATTAAAGGGTCACAGCATTAGAAGTTTGAGAACCACTAGTCCAAACTAAGTAAGTCCTTAGGGTAAAATACACAGTTATTGGGCCTGCTTGGTATACAAAGCGTTAAAACCAACAGACTGTGGACATAGTTCACCCCGTTCTTCTTTCCTCTTTCCACGTGGTTGTAGAAAACTCTCATATTATATATGAATGTCGTCATATTTTTTTGGACAGTGCTGGGCAGTACCAAGGACTCTGGAGCTGATGCCACCACACAGGGATCCTATTCACAGCAATTAGCATCCTATGGCATCCAGTGATCGATCACTTTACTCATGGATACCAAGAGTGAGAGATAATGTGTTCCCATCCCACAGTCCTCCTCAGGTCCACAGACCTAGGCTGCAGTGATACTTGTACCTCTCTGGACAAGCCATTCTGACCCCAGCCAGGGAGGGCGAAGGCTACAGTGAGAGATGTACCCTCCTCTTCTGAGTGGGACAACACACAGCCACCCAGTGAGATCTATGGGAGGGAGGATAGGGGATTACTGGGTACCAGCATGCAACCTCAGCCTGCCATCTGAGCCACAGTCCCATGTCAAGGCACTGTCACTGCAAATCCTTCCAGACTCCCAAGCTACACCCCAAGAGCTCAAACTCCCAACTCCCCAGAGCATCAATGACTGTTTTGTTGTTTTTTGTTTTTTTTTCTGTTTTTGTTTTTTTTAAATAATAATAAAAAAAAGGCATCAGAGCCATTGAAATAACTCCCTGGGAAAAGACACCAGGTACCAAGCCTGATGACTTGAGTTTAAGCCTGAGAACTCACGTGGTAGGAGGAGAGAACTGAATCCCAGAGGCTGTGTCCTCTGACCTACATTAACTGGGACACTTGCCCATCACACACAAATTAATCCATATGCATAAAACTTAAGCAACAAGGTAAAAGTGCAATGTAAAAGGAAAAAGAGGGGCAGCTGGCAAGGCTGCACGGAAAGCCACACACTGCACTGCCAGACCTCTCTCCCTCTGCTCTTTCCCAAGCCCGAGAGGCCCTACAAGAGTTGGGGATCCAGAGAAGGTGAAGAAAACAACAGGAAATCCCCAAGAACTTTTTTCTTAATAAAAACTGCTACTATAACAGGATGGGAGCCATGTGGGTGACTCTCCTCACTAAGCTAGGCTCATCTGGTTCACACCCACTCCAGTCACCCAGGAAGCTCCTACTCACACCCTGCAGCCTGTTCAGACACAAACATCCAACCACTCCTTGGGGGCAGATTTACCAGACTCCATGGCCACTCTCCCCAACATCCCGAATTGCATTTCTGACCTTCTGTTAAGACTTACACTTGTGGGACATCATTACTGTGTTCCCCCCCCCGCCCCCCCCGCCCCCCCCCCTTTGGACCCTGGTAAATATGTTTCAGCCCCAGGGTCTCTGCATCTGCAGATCCTCCACCTCTCTGCCCTTCTTGCTGTCTGTTTAAGAGAGGGTCAGTCCTTGGGTATATGTGTTTTCTCTTGGAAGAGGCCTCTAGGATTAACATCAATTCTCATCTACCTTCAGACTCTGGTCCTGTTTTGTTCAGAGCACTTCCTCAGATCAGACACTGAACTCCCTTTTCCTGTGTGTGTGTGTGTGTGTGTGTGTGTGTGTGTGTGTGTGTGTGTGTGTGTGTTATACATTATATTAGTTAGGGTTTTACTGCTGTTAACAGATACCATGACCAACCATGGCAACTCTTACAAAGGACAGCATTTCATTGGAGCTGCCTTACAGGTTCAGAGGTTCAGTCCATTATCATCAAGGAGGGAACATGGCATCATCCAGGCAGGCATGGTGCAAGAGGAACTGAGAGTTCTACATCTTCACCTGAAAGCTGCTAGCAGAATACTGACTTCCAGGCAGCTAGGATGAGGGTCTTAAAGCCCATACCCACAGTGACATGCCTACTCCCACAAGGCCACACTTACTCCAAAAGTACCACACCTTTTAATAGTGCCAATTCCTGGAACAAGCATATACAAACCATCACACACACCCTCATGCACACACACATGTACCCTCATGCACACACACATGCACCCTTATACACATAAACACAGGCATGCTTTCCCATGCAGGATATAGAGGTCGACATGAGAATGTTTTTTCCTTCTTTTGGCTTTTCTTTATTCTGCACTTCTCCCAAGACAGGATTTCTCTGTGTAGCCCTGCCTATCCTGGAACTCACTTTGTAGACCAGGCTGGCCTCAAACACACAGAGACCCACCTCCATCTGCTTCACGAATGCTGTGATTAAAGTTCTGTGCTGTCACTGCCCAGCTATCTTTTTTGATTTAAAAAGGACTTTCAAATTTCTATTCACATGTATGTGTGTGTGTATGTATGCTTAGAGAGGCAGGAAGAAGTCAGGGCTCTGGAACGGAAGATATTGGTGGCTCACAGAGCCAGATGTGGGTGCTGTGAACTGAATTCAGGTCCTCTGAAACAGTAGTAGTTGTTTGTAAGCACAGAGCCAGGTCTACAGGCCTCAGAGTCCTGCCCCTGTTTTTGAGTCAGGGCCTCTCTCTGAACCCAGAGAGTATTATTCATCATTTTGTCTAGACTAGCTGGCCAGAAGGACCCTAGAATTGGTTTCTGTTGTCTCTATCCCACAGTGCCAGGGTCACAGCAAACAAGGACATATGTGGCGCTTTACACGGGTGCTGGGGATCTGAAACCAGGTCCTTATGCTTACACACAGGGAGCACTCCACCTCTCAGACTGCGGCTTCCTGCATTTCTGTATTTATTACTTTGCCACCATGAACCCCCACAGTGCCCCAAAACAAGGCAGGGTACACACACTGTTTATAACTATGAATCGGGGCTGCATGACATTTCAAAGGCTCTGCATGAGACCCAAGAGACTCTTCCTATCCTGGAGGCTCAAACACTTTGTGACCTCCAGGGTTAGGGACTCAGGAAGGAATGTGAGGGATGTGGGTGAATTAGTCTTCTAGAAAGCTCCATTCTGGCACAATAGCAACAGTAGAATACACACTCAGGAATGTGCCACACTAGGAGGTGTTCACTTGCCGTATGCTGATGTTCTTCCTTTTGAACAGCAATCCAGCTATGGGGTCCCAAGTAAGGCTTTTTGTTGCTTCCCAAGAGGTCATTAATCAAAGAGGCTCATCACCAGACCAGACCTTTTACAGGCCTCTGCTTCTGTATGGGACCAGCAGGACATCTGGGCAGCCAGTTCCCTGTGGTGGAGGAGGGGAAAGCAAAAAGCAATGTGTGGGTGTGTGCCAGGGCCAGAGCTAAGGAGAACTCACTACCCTGCAGCACACAACAGCTGCCCAATGAGGAAGTGATAGTATCCCCACAGGGACAGAGGTTGGCCAGGTAACATGGAGCACAACCAAGATGATCAACCCAAGCAGATTAGGAACTGGCAATGGGGATAGCTGGAAAGACATGAAAGGCAGGGCAGATCCAGGCCCTCACGTTCCTCACCTAATGTCCAGCTTTATAGAAACCTTAGGGAATTAGCAAGTCAAAATATCAGGATACAATCAATGCTCAACTGCACAGTAGAAGCTCAAGGCTGAGCCAGAGGAACAGACACCTGTGTTATACAAACAGTCTTCTTCCTGTGGGCTGAGTCCACACCCTGTGGTTTTGAGACAGGGTCTCATGTATCCCAGGCTGGACACTGAACTCATTATGTAAAGGACGATGACCTTGAACTCCTGATCCTCCTGCCTCGATTTCCCAAGGGCTGGGGTTAGAGCCATGCACCACCACATGCATTTTATGGTGCACTTAGGGATAGATTTAGACTTCAGTGAATCTTAGGCAAGCATTCTACCAACAGTCATAGCCAACTCCAGCCTATCCTCCCTCCTCTCCCTCCCCCTCCCGTTTTCCAGTGACACAGTCTTTTCTCTGTGTAGCCCTGGCTGTCCTGAAACTCCTTCTGAGACCAAGCTGTCTTGGAACTCACACAGATCCATCTACCTCTGCCTCTTGAATACTGGGATTAAAGGAGAGCCTCACCACCATCTGGCTATGATAGAGTCTTTCTATTTAGCCCAGGCCAGCCTTGCACTCAAGACACTCCTCAGTCTGCTGAAATTACTGGAACACAGCATGCCTTAAGTGCTCTTTTGAAGGATATGATAGACATTGCTGCAGGCAGGAGAGGGCAGAGGCCTCCAATTCGTTCCGCCAGTCCCTCTACAGATGGACGTCTTGTGCAATCAGTCCTGGTGGGATTGAGCCAGAATAGGCTTCTCTGCCTTACTGCTCAACACCGAGGCTCAGGTTGGCACTTTGGCCCCAGGCTTGATGCAGCAGGTTCTTTGGGGTCCCTGAGCCAGCTATGGAATGACTCACACATGGGCTCCTGATTGGCTGGGATGACAGGTCATATCAACTCTGTTCTGATGCTGCAGGCCAAGAAGTCAGCAATGGCCTTTCCCCAGTAACCAGGGGAATGGCACGGGGCCTCTAAGATTGGTTCTGCATGGTCAATGACAGAGGTTGCCCTGGCCAGGGGCCAGCACTCAACAGTCCTGGGAGGGTCCAGCAGTAACCCAAGGGTGCTGAGGCAGGCCTAGCATAGAACAGGGTAGAATATCTCTCATTGCTCGTGACTGAACCTATGTAGTATGTCCTTCTCTAAAAGGAACTGCAGTTCACTGTGTCAGGCTTTAATGGGACAAGCAGATTTGGTAGCCCCTGGGTCAATCCCTGCCTACAGCCTTCCCTTCTACCCATATATTCTTGCTACCTTGATTTCTCTGAGTCCTGTCTCCTTAGCTGTAAACCAAGAGTGAAGATCCCTGTGTGTGGAGTTTACAGCCTATTTCTATGAAAGGAAGGGAAACAGAAGCTATGAGGAGACAGAGAAACTGAACCACCAGGCAAATGCTTGGTGGGGACATTGGAGGACTTTTACTGTGAAAGACCACAGGCTTCCTCAATGAGCTCCATCTGAGTACAGCACCCTGTGAGGAGGGAAGCCACCGACCTGAAAAGCTTCTCTTGCAGGTCACACCTAGTGCAGTGGCATTAAAAACCGTGTTCTGTGCTGGTAAAGAGCCTGGGGTCACTGTGATCTGGAAGCATCCCTGGGTAGGGCCAGTGACATCCTAACTCCTGTACTTCAAAGAGGAAATAAGGGGAGGGAAGGAAGGATGTAGCCAGGGAAACATCAGGGCAGGGACCGCAGAGGGTCCTGTTGCTGAGGGGCAGGTCTAGTACAGGGGCCCAAGCACCAAGGGCTTGCTAGACACAGGGGTGAGGTTTCAGGAGGAGGAAGGCCCCTTCTGTCATGGCAGCAGGTATCCTGGGAAGTCCATGCCTACTGCTTGGGAATTAGAGTGTGAGGGTTAGGGACCCTCAGGCAGTGGCTCACACTTCATACCATACACATTTTAAAGTCTACAGACACACACGAACACCCCACCCCAACACAGAGATGTGTTACCTCACTGACTACAGAGGCTCCCATCCCTCCTGGCTCCAGTGATAGCCCAGGAGAAAGAGCTGTTAGGAGGAGGACTCCTCAGAGCACACATAGGACTCCGGAAGATATCCCCCCTGGGAGCTCGCTATTCTTACACACAGGAAAACAAGTGCTTTGCTCATTCATTCATCCAGCCACCTTTACCAAGTATGCATGGACTTGGCCTGAAGATGTGCTGAGGGAATGACCCTAAACTTGGGCAGATGGAGAAGATGCTGACTGGTGGACGGTAAAGATGGATGCTCAGAGGAAGCCTCACTGTGCTCAGAGGTGAGTCACTATGACACAGAGAGAGCAGGAACATATGGGGAAATTAGGTAGGGAGGGAGCAGGTCATTATCTACTACCGCAGAGCTGTCACTCAGTACACATTGAGCTCTGAGCTGCAGAGATTCACTACACCCCCATCAGCCTGAACCATCTACCCATCCTCTCTGGCCACGAATATATCCACTGCTTCTGTATCCATCTTGATGGCTGCCACTGGGCCCTTGCTCCCACACCTTCTTCAGGCTCTCTCCGAGCTCACATTTCTTAGCCTTCCTGGAATACTTGGTTGAAAAGGGAAGCCTCTACACAAAACCTTCTAAGCCTAACCTCTTTCCAGCTTTACTTTTCCCAATATTATAATGAGTTCAAGGCCCAGGCTTTACTTTGTTTTTCTTTGCCGTTAGAAGCCAGAGCCCTCAAGATCAATGGGGACAGAATATATTCTTAATACATGCTGAGCACAGCCATACTGCCTGCCAAGGTAGACAGCTAGCAGCAAGGCTGTGCCCCAGACTTGTACATGCTTTCATCCACAGGCAGGTGGGTGGGAATGGAGGAGGTGCCCATCATCAGAGGGATCTTTCTACTGACCATCCTCTGACTTCTGACACCATAGCAAAGTTCTGACATAAGATTAAGAACTATCTGACCCAGACTCTCCTCATTCAGTGCCGAGGTGTGTTTGGCTACAGAGGAGTCACTGGGTGTACACCAAAGCATCCAAGGGCCTCAGGATGAGAAGAGGCACTATAGGCTAGAACTTGTACTCCTCTGACCTCTTTCTCTGCTCCAGCTTCCAGACATCCGTTTCCAGGCTTGACTGGACCTTACCATGCACTTGTGCACTTATAGCATCTGGAGTCGAGGTCCCTGGGGCCTGGAGGCATGTATGCAGGTGACATTCAGTCATATAGACTCAGAAACTGCTCTCTTTAGCCCCAGCAGTGCACACCATATTCCATTGTGTTTATTTTCAATTGAGGGGACCCAAAGACCCTCTTTCCGAAGACAAGGGCCTCTTTCTGGGTATCTCCTTCAAACTCAATGACAACCGGGACAGTGTCTATGGAATGTGGGGGAGTGAAGAAAAAGGCAACAGGAGATATCCTCTCCCTCCAGGAGATGAAGGCCAGAAAGGAACTCCACCCACAGGAAGTCCTGAGGACACCCTGTGCCATGAAATTCCCTCTATGAATGCTATAGGAGCTTGGGTGTCTGGGGCTGGGGATAGGGGTGAGGGAGACCCAGCCACTCCCAGGTCTGCTGGGAACTGCTGGTCTAAGTCTCTAGGGAACTAGCTGCCTTTACTAGAGCCAGGGCCAGACGTACCACTTGACATTTGCCTCTGCATCTTGCAGACCTCTTGAGGTAGCAGCCATTGGGATTAGAAAGAACCATGACACATGCACAAACTCTGAACAATGGTGGTGATGCTGGCCTCATGGTTAAGTAGGCCTGGCTCATCCTGGTACTTACAGGGTTCTTCTTACCTCTCAGCCTCCGTTTCATTACCTGTCCTCTGAGATTCCTAAAGAGACTGTCCCCACAGTCTCTGCAAATGGCACCCCTTTCATCCACAGCTCTAATGCTCTTCAGGCCTATTGGCCTTGGGGTGACTTATCTAGGACCAAGTGGAGGACAAGGCAGAGCAGTGATCAGAACCACTGGGGGATGATGCACAGGCTGGACAAGCTGCTAGACCATGCCCGTGGAAAAGAATACCACAGATCACATAGGGCACTGGCACCTGGATGAGCTCACAACATCCCTTCACTTACCCCAAGTACCCAAGTAAAGCTGAATGTGTGTGTGTTTACGTGAGTATGCACGTGTGTATTATGTGTGCATTTGTGTATGCATGTTCTCTCTCTCTCTCTCTCTCTCTCTCTCTGTGTGTGTGTGTGTGTGTGTGTGTGTGTGTGTGTGTGTAATTCCTATGATCCCCCATTGACAGAAGCCTAGTGAGATACTGGTGACCCTCAGCTGGAATAACATTGTCACCAAGCCAATGTGGGTGATAGTCATGGCCATTGCTCTATGGATTCAGGTGACTGGGCTATCCAGATGCAGCTGTATGTGGCTCCTAGACCTTTTTCTTTTCTGGTCATTAGGATGCTTGATGGAGCATCCTGGCTTGGCTTGGGAAGGCTCAAAGGAGCACCCAAGGTCCTGCTCTGGACCTTATTGCGAGTGACCTGAGCCAGTCCTTTTCCTCAAAGCCCATATTGCCCAGACGTGCTTCGCTGGCTCAGAAAAGGGCACAAAGAAGATGTACACATGGAGTAAAAATATATCCTAACTCAGACAGCACACTACCATCACCAATCTGGTCAAAGATACACACAGTCAGCATCATGAATATAACTTAGCCACCCTTGTAGAGCCAGCTCAGAAGGCCATCTCTTTCCTCCCTGTCTGTACCCAACATGGGGACTGGAGGCCTCTTCCCAGTGAACAGTATTATGGGACTGTTCCTAAATAGTCTTGTACCTCACTCAAAGCTGTCATTGTCCCCTGAGATCCTCAGGACAGACCAAGGAGGGAGGCCCAGTGTTACCTCCATTTCCTCGAGAGGGAAGATGGGGCTCACAGGGAGGCTAGTAATTGACTCAAGAGCTAAGTGGCAGTCAGAATGGGACAGGAAAGTCCTGTCACCGGAGCACAACTTCTCTTCCTAGGCTACAGCACTGTCTCTGTTTCCCCTTACGGTGCAGTCTCTCCATTCACAGCAATGATCATACTTGCAATGTTCTTCCTGAACCAAACACTGGTTTGCCCCAGAGTGTGTTCTAAAGAGCAGGAGGACCTAGGACTCCCCTTGCTCTGCCGACTGGGGGTAGGGGTGAGGACTGTGTGTCTGCCCTCCTCCCACCCAGCCAGGTTGACTGGACACCATGAAGTCAAGAGGGCATCACTTCATTCATTACCTTGCATTAGTGCCTAACCAGGAGCTATAAACAAAGCCGGCACTCAATACTCAGTGCTTTACAAAGGACTACCCCTGAATTCAGACTCAGACCAAAAATCCAAGATCTGGACTAGAAAAGCCATGCAGTTCCCTAACAGATATGTGCACATTAGTGTGAGAATATGCACGTTAGTGCAGGTGCCCATGGAGGCCTGAAGAGGGCACCTGATCCCCCAGAGCTGGAGTTACCAGTGATTGTGAGCCTCTCAACATGGGAGGAAATGAACTAGTGTCTGCTCAAAGAACAGTAAGAACTCTTAAGCAGGGAGCCACCCCGCCAGTCCCCATATGTATTTTTTATTAGATATTTTCATTATTTACATTTCAAATATTATCCCCTTTCCTGTTTCCCCTTTGATAATCACCTATCACTTCCCCCCTTCCTATGCTCCCCATCCCATACACTCCTGCTTCCTGGCCCAGGCATTCCCCTATACTAGGGCATAGCACCATCACAGGACCAAGGGCCTCTCCTCCCATTGATGACTGAGTAGGCTATCCTCTGCTACATATGCAGCTGGAGCCATGGGTTTCTTTTTGGTTGGTGGTTTAGTCCCAGGGAGCTCTGGGGGTACTGGTTGGTTCATATTGCTGTTTCTCCTATTGGGCTGCAAACCCCTTCATCTCCTTGGGTCCCATATGTATTTTTAACTGACTTTATTTTAGGGCAGTTTTAGATTCATAGAAACATTGAGAGACAGGCACAGAGACATTCCCTGGGCCCATCTGGTCAACACTCTCCACCAGGATGGGGCATATGTAGCATGGACAATCATTGTCCTCACTCGGTCTACAGCCTACACAGCATTCATGCTTTGAGCTGCATGTTCTGGGTTCACAGATGCATGTCTTCTACAATGTATACAGACCAGCTTCACTGACCTCGGATACCCCGTGCTCCACCTTGTCCATATTTTCTCAAAGTGTTTCAAAGCCCCCAGATTCAATAGCTTCCAGGAGTTCTGATTTGACATTCATGGGGTCAAAGTGCAGGCAGATGGTGGAACCTGTGGAAGTTCATCAGACACACAACCTGGTGGTTGCAGCAGAAATCACCAGGCAAGTAGGTACACAAACAATGTCAGCTACTTATTTCCTTATCCTGCCTTCCCCACAACCTTGGTCAAGAGCCATGCTCCAAGGGGCTCACTGAGGGAGAAGAGACTCTGGGACATGCCTTGTTACTCTTGGCTATGTGGAACACCCACAATGCAAATTCCTCAGCCCAGGCCCTGCTTTATGCATTCATTCTTGTTAACCAAATTGATCACAGGGTGTACACATGACATGATTTCATGCAGTCAGGAAGAAAAGTGAAATCATGATACTTGCACAGAAACAGAAGGAACTAGAAATCATTGTTAAGCAAAATGAAGCAGAATCAAAAAGGGAGGTGTGTGTGGTGTGTTTGTATGTATGCGTGTGAATGTATGTATATGGTATGTGTGTGCATGTGCTGTGGTGTATGTGTGTGAATGTGTGCATGTGTATGTGTGGTGTATGTGTATATGTGTGAATGTATGTATGTGGTATGTATGTGACTGTGTGAGGGTATTGTGGTGTGTCTGTGTTACTGTATATGGTGTGTGTGCATGTGTATCTGTGGTGTATGTGTATGTATGGGTGTGAATGTAAGTATGTGGTATATATGTGTGTGCATGTTTTTGTGGGGGCATGGTTATGTGTGTGTGTTTGGTGTATGTGTGGTGCATGTATGTTTATGTGTGTGTGGTGTGTGTATATGTGTTAATGTATGTATGTAGTATGTGTGTGTGTGCATGTTTGTGTGGGGGTATGTGTATGGGGTATGTGTGTGTGTGACCTTATTAGCAGAGACCCCAGAGGACTTTCTTCCTGTATCCCAAAAAAATAACTTTTGGCCATATTTCTCATTGGGTACAAGCTGTTTTTGCATCCAACTTGTTGTGGTAAATATTACTTGTGGATCTCTTACCACCACATAAATTATAGAGGTATGAAATAATAATAATACGAAGAAGAGAAAAAGAAATGATAATAAACTAATAAGAAATAATAAGAATAAGAAACAATGCTATCAAATAATAAAATAATAAATAATATGAAATAATAAAAAGAAATAATATTAAATAATATGATATAATAATGTAGTAAATGATAATGTGAAAAAATAAAATAAGAAATAATAATAATAATTATAATTATAAGCATTAAAGCACCAGCATGGGGCAGATACCATTCCCCTATGCTAATTTCTTTACTTCTTTACTAAGAACTGTGAGATATCACTCGCCATATTCTTTTTTTTTAAATTTTTTTCGAGACAGGGTTTCTCTGTATAGCCCTGGCTGTCCTGGAACTCACTTTGTAGACCAAGCTGGTTTAGAACTCAGAAATCTGCCTGCCTCTGCCTCCCAAGTGCTGGGATTAAAGGCGAGTGCCACCATGCCCGGCTCACTTGCCATATTCTGCCCAGGCTGCTCATACTCTCAGGCTCGCCCTCCTGGACATGCTCTCCCAATCCATCCACCCATGGGACCTTTTTCCTGCTTCTTCTTCCCTCTCCGTCATGGTCTCTTCCAAAGACACCGAGGCCGAGAACTGAAATGCCATCAACCTTTCTTCTTGCCAGCTGCTGGCATTAGATGTGTTTACTGATTGATCACAGGAGGTAGGAATGATGTAATCATAATCCCCAAATTATCATAAAATATGGGTCCAGAGTCGAGGATCTGGTATTAGATCAAATGTTACTCATACTGTTTCCTCTCAGCCTGAACGTCTGAAACCTAGAACATAACAGTCCTTTAAGACAAGGCTACATCAAGCTAAACATATAGATAGACAGATGGATAGAGATAGAATTTATAGATATATAGATTTTATATAGATTTATATATATATATATATATAGATAGATAGATAGATGATATCTATCTATCTAGATTTATTGATATATGGACAGATATATAGATGTATAGATATATAAATATATATGTATAGATATGTAGATATATAGATTTATAGGTGATATATATATGTATAGATTGAAGATATATAGATGATAAATAGATATATAGAAGAATAGATAGTAGATATAGAAATATGTAGGTCAATATACTGATATATTGTTGTAGGTTGAAATGTTATATAAGGACAGGTCAGTGTACTGACTTCAGTGGGTGAAGAGGATGGCAACCTGATAGGAAGAACAAAACTGTGAGCTAATCTGAACACTTCAGACCTCCCAGTCAAAAACCAAGGAGCATCCAGGGGCTGGCTCATTGCCCCAGGCACATGTGTAGCAGAGGACTGCCTTGTCTCTCTGTCCACAATGGGACAGGAACAGGATGTACTTAAATAAATAAAAAAATTAATTAAAAAAATAAAAATTGAAACATAATTGAATATATATGTATATGTTATCTGGCAGAAAAAGAAAAAAGCTACATCAAGCTAAACATATGGATAGACTTATAGATACATAGATGGATGGATAGATAGATAGATTTAAAAATATACATATATGTGTATATATATATATTTTAGATATATAGATTTTATATATAGATTTATAGATATGTAGATTTATAGACAATATATAGAGATTATATATATTTATTGATATATGGATAGATATATAGATGTATAGATATATACATATAGATATGTAGATATATAGATTAATAGGTGATATATAGATATATAGATGTATAGATTAAAGCTATATAGATATATAGATGAATAGATAGATAGATATAGAAATATGTAGATCGATATATCGATATATTGTTGTAGGTTGAAATGTTACATAAGGGCAGGTCACTGTACTGACTTAAGGGGGTGAAGAAGATGGCAACCCGATAAGAACAAAACTTTGAGCTGACCTGGACACTTCAGACCTCCAAGCAAAAACCAAGGAGCATCCAGGGATCGGCTCATTGCCTCAGGCACATATGTACCAGAGGACTGCCTTGTCTCTCTATCCACAGTGGGACAGGAACAGGATGTACATAAATTAATTAATTAAAAAAGGAAAAATGAAACATAATTATATATATATACATATATATGCAATATATATATATATATATATATATATATATATATATATATATATATATATATATATATATATACAGAGAGAGAGAGAGAGAGAGAGAAGTTATCTGGCAGAAAACAATGGCATTAATACAATACTCTTTGACCTGGCTCCTGTGTGCAATATCAGTTGCTGTGATCTGTAACATGACACATAACTACAGCCAATGGCCTGTGTCACAATCATCTGAGCTGAATAAAGCCTGAAAGTGCATTGGACATATTTCCAAAGTAAGAAATTCAATATTGCTTGAATCAAGCTAAAATCCCCAATTTACATATCTATCAATCTGGTCTGTATTCATTCACAAGACATGAATAAATACATTTTGGAAAATTACAAAGTCACTCACCCTGTAAACATCAGGTCTTTTTTTTTTTTTAAATGGTTAACCCAAGGTTAGTGATTAAAAACAGGTGTCTCACAAAAAGTAACTGTTTCAAAAAGTGCCTCACTTGGCTACCTGTCCAGTGTAAAGGGAAAGGACAGCCTTGGGATTAATCAAACATTGGGTTAAATCTAAGCTGAATACTTAGGTTAGATAGCGCCATTCCATTCCATGACGTTGGTACTCGATAATGTAATGAGGACCAGCATTTATCACTCTCTGGCTAATGACTCTGATCTCATTTATATTGTCAAAGAAGGTCTTAAATATTCCAACAAAGCTAAATTACAAGAAAAACACTCTAACCCCAAATGTATGGAGATGACAGAGTTCCTTAAAGAGGAAATGATCAAATCACTTAGAGAAATCCAGGAAAACAGAACAAAATTAGAGGAAATCAATAAATTCCATAAAGAAGGCCAGGAACACACAAACCAAAAAGTAGAGGAAGCCAAAATTCCTATAAACAAAGCGTAGAAAGAACACACCAATGGGTGAAGTAAACAAAACTATTCAATACATAAAAGTGGAAATAGAAGCAAAAAAAGAAAACTAAATCTTAGGAAATAGTGGAAATAAAAATTTAGGACTGCAAAAAGGAACTACAGAGGCAAAGTTCACCCAGAGAACAGAGATACGGAGAAAAATCTCAATCATTGAATAAGCAATAGAAGGAATGGGTAAATCAGACAAAAAAAAAAAAAAACGGTAAGTCTAAATCTTCCTGATATAAAATATCACGGAAATCCAGGACACTGTAAAAGGACTAAACATAAGAATACTTAGGAAGAGAGGAAGGAGAATCCTCCCTCAAAGTCTCAGAAAGTATTGACAACCAAATCCTAGAAGAAAAACTTCCTAACATAAAGAAAACACAAGAATCATCAAAACACCAAACAGAAGGGACTATAAAATAAAGTCTCTTTCCTGTGTAATAATCAAAACATACAGTTCAAGGAAAGAATACTAAAAGCTGCAAAGGTAAAAAGCCAGGAAAAACATAAAGGAAGATCTATTAAGATCACAGATGTCTTCAGGCCGGGCGTGGTGGCGCACACCTTTAATCCCAGCACTCAGGAGGCAGAGGCAGGCGGATTTCTGAGTTCGAGGCCAGCCTGGTCTATAAAGTGAATTCCAGGATAGCCAGAGCTATACAGAGAAACCCTGTCTCAAAAACAAACAAACAAACAAACAAACAAACAAAAAAACAAAAAAACCAAACCAAACCAAACAAAAAAAAAAAGATCACAGATGTCTTCTTGGAGTCTGTAGACGCCAGAAGGGTTTGCACACATGTGCTGCAAAAACAACAGATGCCTGGATTTTAATATGTAAAAAAAGGACTACACCGTTAATGGAAAAAATTAAGATAGTCCATGATAAACTCAAATTTAAACAACCTCTCTCTAAACATACTGACCAACACAAAGAGATAGAGGTAGAATCTAACCGAGGAAGTTAAGGATACACATGAAAACACAGGTAGTAAATAATCTCTTACTGTCTACAAAAGAAGGGAAGGCACACACACAGCCCAACACCAACACCACCCGCAGCTGCAACAACAACAAAATACAAGGAGTTAGCAATCACCATTTATTGACTCATTCAATAAAAATAAGTTTTGATTTGGGAGAAAATGTAGCTGTAAGTTGGCCCAGGACTTTGAGGTTTTTGTGTTTGAAAGCTATACAACTTTCTGTCTCAGGTTGGGTGTGGGCGGTGGGGTTTTGAAGATAAACTTCTGAGTATGCTTTTGTGTCTCTCACTGATAAGTAGTGACTTAATTCTAATAAGTTCTTTCCCCCCCTCCGCCCCCCCAGACAGGGTTTCTCTGTGTAGCCCTGGCTGTCCTGGAACACACTCTAGACTTGTTGGGCCTCTAACTCAGAAATCTGCCTGCATCTGCCTCCCGAGTGCTAGGATTAAAGGAGTGCACCACCACCACCCAGCCCAATAAATTCTTATCATTTGCATTGTCCTGGTGTGTGAGTTGTGTTGAACCTCAGTGGACCCAACAACTTAAAAGCTTTACCACACTGCTGACATTCATAGCATCTGTCTCCAGTATGAATAGTCTCATAAAAAGAAGAATATACATAAAAAGACGTTCAGTGAAAAAGCTTCACCATACTAAATAGATTCACAATGTTTCTACCCAGTTCAAACTCTTCCATGATGAAGATGACTACAAAATTGTGCAAAGGCTTTGCCATATTAAATATACTCAGAGGGTTTCTCCCTCAGCCTTTCAATGGCTAGGAACAGATCTCATGAACAACCAACTCTCAGAAAAGCAAACATTTAAATTGGGGTTTCTCTGCAGTGTGGTTTGTCTTGTGTATGCCTAAAGAACTCTGACATGCAAAGGTTCTACTACATTCATAACATTGACATGGGTTCTCACTTGTATGTGATCTTTTATGTCATCGTAGATGACCGTGACATCAAAATGCTTTACAACACCGATTACCTTCCAAAGGTTTCTGTCTTCTATGTGTTCTTTAAAAATAATGGAGACTATAGAGTTGTAAAAAGTCTTTACCACATTGATTGCTTTTATGAGGTTTCTTTCCAGTGTGGAATCTTTTACGTTTTGAAGACGAGTGGGATATGCACAGGTTTTAGCACACTGACGACATTCATGAGTTTCTATCTAATATGGGTACTTTTATGATTATAGAGACAATAAATTTGTGAAAAGGCTTTATCACATTGATTATATTTCTAAGGTTTCTTTCCATTATGCGTTCTTTTATGATATTGGAGACAACTGTGACCTGCAAAGTCTTTCCCACATTGATTACATTCATAGGGTTTCTCTCCAGTGTGTGTGTGTGTTTTTTTACATTTCAATTTTTTATTAGATATTTTCTTCGTTTACATTTTAAAAGCTATCCTGAAAGTCCCCCTATACACTCCCCCCACATTGCTCCCCTACCCACCCACTCCCACTTCTGGGCCCTGGCGTTCCCCTGTACTGGGGCTTATAAAGTTTGCAAGACCAAGGGGCCTCTCTTCCCAATGATGGCAGACTAGGCCATCCTCTGCTACATATGCAGCTAGAGACATGAGCTCTGGGGGTACTGGTTAGTTTATATTGTTGTTCTGCCTACAGGGATGTAGACCCCTTCAGCTCCTTGGGTACTTTCTCAGGCTCCTCCATTGAGGGCCCTGTGTTCTATCCAATAGATGTCTGTGGGCATCCACTTATGTATTTGCCAGGCACTGGAACAGCCTCACAAGAGACAGCTATATCAGGAAAGTTTGTGTTCTTTTATGACACTGGAGATGACTGTGACGTGCAAAGGCTTTCCCACATTGATTACATTCATCGGGTTTCTCTCCAGTATGTTCAGTTTTATGACGATGGAGATGACTGTGACATGCAAAGTCTTTACCAATTACATTCATAGGGTCTCTCTCCAGTATGTGTTCTCTTATGACATTGGAGACGACTGGGTCTTGCAAAGGCTTTACCACATTGATCACATTCATAGGGTTTCTCTCCAGTATGTGTTCTTTTATGATATTGGAGATGAGTGTGATGTGCAAATGCTTTCCCACAATGATTACATTCATAGGGTTTCTCTCCAGTATGTGTTCTTTTATGACATTGGAGATGACTGTGTTGTGCAAAGGCTTTACCACATTGATTACATTCATAGGGTTTCTCTCCAGAATGTGTTCTTTTATGATATTGGAGACTACTGAGTTGTGCAAAGGCTTTACCACATTGATTACATTCATAGGGTTTCTCTCCAGTATGTGTTCTTTTATGACATTGGAGACTACTGAATTGTGCAAAGGCTTTACCACATTGATTACATTCATAGGGTTTCTCTCCAATATGTGTTCTTTTATGACATTGGAGATTATGGAATTGTGCAAAGGCTTTTCCACATTGACTACATTCATAGAGTTTCTCTCCAATATGTGTTCTTTTATGACATTGGAGATTACTGAATTGTGCAAAGGCTTTACCACATTGATTACATTCATAGGGTTTCTCTCCAGTATGTGTTCTTTTATGACATTGGAGATGACTGTGACGTGCAAATGCTTTCCCACATTGATTACATTCATAGGGTTTCTCTCCAGTATGTATTCTTTTATGACACTGGAGATGACTGAGTTGTGCAAAGGCTTTACCACATTGATCACATTCATAGGGTTTCTCTCCAGTATGTATTCTTTTATGACGTTGGAAACTACTGTGTAGAGCAAAGCCTTTACCACACTGATTACATTCATAGGGTTTCTCTCCAGTATGTGTTCTTTTATGACGTTGGAGATGACTGAGTTCTGCAAAGGCTTTACCACATTGATCACATTCATAGGGTTTCTCTCCAGTATGTATTCTTTTATGACGTTGGAAACTACTGTGTATAGAAAAGGCTTTACCACATTGATTACATTCATAGGGTTTCTCTCCAGTATGTGTTCTTTTATGACATTGGAGATGACCGTGACGTGCAAAGGCTTTACCACATTGATTACATTCATAGGGTTTCTCTCCAGTATGTGTTCTTTTATGAAATTGGAGATCACTGTGACGTGCAAAGGCTTTACCACATTGATTACATTCATAGGGTTTCTCTCCAGTATGTGTTCTTTTATGACGTTGGAGAATACTGAGTTGTGCAAAGGCTTTACCACATTGATTACATTCATAGGGTTTCTCTCCAGTATGTGTTCTTTTATGATATTGGAGACCACTGTGACTTGTAAAAGCTTTACCACATTGATGACATTCATAGGGTTTCTCTCCAGTATGGGTTCTTTTATGATATTGAAGATTACTGGGTGTTGGAAAGGCTTTACCACATTGGTTATGTTCATGTGTTTTCTCTCTAATTTGTCTTCTTTTATGACATTGGCGATGACTGGGACATGAAAAGGCTTTAGAACGTTCATTACATTCATAGAGTTTCTCTCCACTATGATTACTTACATACCTGCAATGAAAATTGGCACATGTGATATGTTTACTACATTAATTTCCCTGTTCAGTCATTTCATCAAGATGAATAAAGTTTACAAATTGGTCTACTGATAAAGGTGGACCAGATCATCTGGTTTTATCACTCATATGTTCATGGTGTTCTCCCTCATTATGGGTTGTTTTGCATCTTTCGAGATATCTGTGATGGTTATTACATGGCTGATATTTATAACATCCTTTTTATATGGGATATTTATATGATGTATTTCATCTATATGAGGAAAATGGAACACCTCAGAGCTTTATACAACTAATTGCTTTCATAATTTTTCCTATACTACGAATTATACCACATTTGACTGTGAACCAGGAGAAACAAAAGAATTTCCAAATTCCTAGTACCCATAAAGATTTTCTTCAGTGTGAGCTTGGGGAAGTTCCCAGTAAAATTAGAAAACCAATTCACTGCAAACTTTTATCATATTCAGATTGTCTACCAAAGACAGAATCTGACATATTTTCTCATTATTCTGGGATAGAAAGCAGAACATTGTTCCTTTCAATATACCTATGTTCACATGGCTTTTATCCATTGTGACACATGACATACATATAAAAAGAAGAATAACAGATGAAAGGTTCCCCCATTGCATTCACACTGTTTGACCTTTTGTTCCTCATAGACATGTAATACATGAATTAAGGTTTCTCCTATGACAACACTCTTGACTCTCATAAACTGTACCCTAAACAAATGATCAATTTCAGTATAAGAATATGAGTATCACCAACTTTCCAATGGATTATTTGCTTATTGGAAGGTTTTGGATATATATTTATCACTATTATATTTATACTATATTTATATTATATTATATTTATATTATATTATATAATATTTATATTATATTATATAATATTTATATTATATTATATACTATATATATTTATCACTATTCGATGTGCAATATCTTGTAAGTTTATACACATTGTCAGATCAGTATAGGTCTAATAGAGGTACAAATTGAATAAAGGTATCTCTTAAGGCAATGTTTCCTTGTTTTTTTTTTTTTTAAGGAGGAATTCTTTGACAGATAAATCAGATAACTACATTGAGGCAGAACTTTTTAAAAGAATATTATAATTAGGGCTGGCGAGATGCCTCAGTGGTTAAGAGAGCAGACTGCTCTTCCGAATGTCCTGAGTTCAAATCCCAACAACCACATAGTGGCTCACAACCATCCGTAACGAAATCTGATGCCCTCTTCTGGAGTATCTGAGGACAGCTACAGTGTACTTACATATAATAAATAAATAAATCTTTAAAAAAATATTGTAATTATAGTTACACTTGAAGTATTGACATTTTACACTTCTGCTTTTCTTTAGAGCTTACATAAAATAGTAATATTTCCTCAGAGGCATAATTGCATCAGCTTGCACATGAAAATTACCTTTCATTTCTTCTCGAACTTTGACAATGTCCTTCAATATGATGGGTTTCCCAAGTGTAGCCTAAAAGACAGTACCAGAAAAATGAATGATATAGTATTGGAAATAAGGCAAAATTCAAGGTACTGTAAATTTTCACATCACTGGACACTATTTATTCAGCTCAGTCTTCCTTGTTCTCAATTGTAATAACAGAGCACCATCACTAACCAAGAGACATGTCTACCCATTATTTTGAAAAGCAAAAGAAAATTCACAGTCATACCTATAACAGTGAGGTTCCAGTAGGTCTCCAGCATCACATCTTTGTAGAGACTCTTCTGGGAAGGATCCAGCAACTTCCACTCTTCCCCAGTGAAGTTCACATGTACATCATCATAAGTCACTGCATCCTAAAATGTCCCATACATGTGTACATCACAAGACATGGTACTGACATCACTGTAAAGTAAACGTACGCTTCCTTGACCATATATTCATGTAATTCTGGTGCTTCCTCCACTGACTTCTGGACATAGATGTCATAATGTAAGTACCATAACATTTTAAAAGAAATTGAGTTGAAGGTTCACCTGTGTTGCTTAAGAAAATTTTAAATAAATAGGGTAAAGTCTTTCGAGCGGAATTCCAATTGAGAGTGAGATGTAGGGCGAAACAGATCAACAGTACTGAGGACACATCCTAGAAATTGTATGACGAATCACTAACGAGAAAAATCATGGACAAGCAGGGTGTATTTGTTCATGTCTTCAATCCCAGAGTCACGGGTAGGTATACGTCATTGAGCTGGATCCCTGTCTGTTCTATGTAACACATTCCAGGACAGCAAAAGTTACATATTAAGACCCTTACTCCACTGCAAAAATCAACCAGGGAGACAAAAATGATAGAAAGAACTCAGTTGTGTACTACAGTTCCTACAAAGAAGTATACATTCCCTGCATTTCTGTACTCATCTAGCAGAAACAGGAAGTGTACCAGTTTAAACTGCACCATTAGTAAAACTTTACTGGCAATCAAGGCACATTTAGTGGACCAATGGACAGATGAAAATACTAATAATATAAGTGTTGAACACAAAAAGCAACATAAAGCAGGAGAGGGCAATAACTCAGCCGTGGAAAGCTCTTGCTGGTCTTCCAGATAACAGTGGTCAATTACTAGCATTTACATGACCCATGGTTTTATGAACAGGAGTTCTGAGTCCACCTTCCAACAACACTAACGATGAGGGACACATGATATTCATTTTAAAGGCACACAGCCAAAACACTCCTATTTATTTAAAAATTTCAAAACAAACACAAGAGTTTGGGGAAACATCAACACCCAGAATCCAATGACTCTGAAGCCTCAGGCAGTATTGATGTCATGAGCATATGCCATGCTAAAATAATAGAATATAACCTATGTGCCCAGCGGTTAGACAGGGGGCCACAATTCCGCTCAAAGGAGAAACAGAGGAGATTGGGAGGAGGGAGTCTGTGAGGGCATGGACCTAGAGTAGGGACAGTGATCAGGGTGATAATGAATATCTAAATTATAGGATAAACAAAAAAAAAAAACGAAAGAAAGAAAAAGGAAATTTTGAGTGTATATACACTTTCATCTTCCCCAAGATGAATCTAGAAAGGCTCCTGCACTGTTCAAATGTCTAAAGTCTCTGCTGACACTCAAGATAATATCTTGACAGCCACATCAGTAAGCAAAGTTGCAAAAATCAAACAGCAAGTTATATCTTTCCAACATAAAACGGCACTGAATACCCCTTCCCATTCCAATCAATAGGAATGTGCACACAGGGAGAGAAGATTGGACAAAGGCAAGAAAAACAGCAGGGCAAACAACAAATCCTATAGCTTTGTCTCAAACACATTGGACTTCAATTCCTAAAGGCATAGATGGTGCTCTTCCTGTAACTTCTCATACATCTCTCAGTTTGGGTACTTTATCTCCCTGTAAGCATCTCTCCATGGCAGATTTCTCAATGCGTTAGTTTTCTCCACAACCTGTGGTCACAGAATGCAACTCAAGCATCAACCTCACCACTTAAATGCAAGGAACTCTCACAGAGTCTTCCCTGGGATCCTGACTCTGTCAAAAGATGGCTGGAGTGGTGCTAAACTGAAACCATAGAGAAAGAATCTATGACCATGCTATTTTCATCTTTCAGTTTCTAGAAGCAGCACGATATGGATGATCCTGTGAAGTTTGGCTTCTAAATTAATGGACCCTGCCTCCCTTGGACCACATTTGCAGTAGGTTTTGTTTAAGGTTCCATTCTGGGATGAGGAAACACTTTGAATACTCCTTCCATTAATTTAAAACATGGCAAGCAGGAGGAAGTACTACACTCAGGGTACCTTCATAGGTATATACCCACAAGGGCATTTGCTCCACTAAGTTCATAGCCACTTTATTTATAACAGTTAGAAACAGGAAAGAATGCAGATGTTCCTCAACTGAAATTCGGACACAAAAACCATGTTTCATTTACAAAATGGGATGCAATTCAGGTATAAAAAACAAGGACGTCATGAATTTTGCAGAGAAATGGGTACAATTAGAAACTAATATCTGGAATGAGGTAACTCAGGCCCAAAAGGTCATGCATGTACATACTCACTTACAAGTGAATAATAACCATAAGTACAGGATACCCACACTGCACTTCATAGACCTAAAGACAGTAAACAAGACAAGGCACAAATGAGCATGGTTGAACCTCACTCAGAACGGGGTCTGAAAGAGACAGAAGAGGCAGATGGAGGGAGAAACTGGATGGGACAGTATTTAAGAAATAAGAAGGGGAGTGTTAGGAACAATTGTGGTAAGAGACAAGGGAAGGCCAGAGAGCCAGGAAAATGAAATGAAATCAGCAGATGCTGTGAGGGAGTGGGGTTAGGGTGGGGGCACCTGTAGAATGTGCCTGAGAATATGAATGGGAGGGCACAAATGCAGCTAGGGAGGTGATCTTAGCTGAGATAGATAGCATTGAGTTATGGACCATGAAGAGGTGACTTCTTGCAGTCAGGCAGACCCACCAGTGAAGTGTTCAGTACACCAAGAAAACCAAATACCTTTCCTCCCAAAATTTGTTCTGTCTGCAAGTAAGGCAGGCACAAAGTTGAAACAGAGACTGAGGGAATGGCCAAACTATACCCTGCCCAACTGGTAACCCATCCCATGGGCAAGCACCAAGGCTGGCATTACTGAGGATAATTTGTTATACTTGCAGATAGTAGCTTAGCATCATTGTCCTCTGAGCGTCTCCATCCAGCATCTGACTGAAACATATGCAGAGACCCACAGCCTAACATTGGACAGGGCTCAGGGAGTATTTTAAAAGAGTTGGGGAAAGAATTGACAGCCTCTGAAGGAATAGGAAGTCCATGAGGAGACCCTCAGACTCAACTAACCCGGAACCTAGGAGACTCTCAGAGATGGAGCCACCAACCAACGAGCACACACAGGCTGGGATGGAGGCCCCAACCATATATGTAGTGGATGTGCTGCTCAGTCTTCATGGGGTCCCCAACATTCAGAGCGGGACATGTCCCTTAAGCTGTTCCTGTCTGTGCAAACTGTTTCCCTAACTGGGCTGCCTTGTCTGACCTCAGTGGTAAAGGATGTGTCTAACCCTGCAGAGACATGACATGCCATAGTTGGGGGATACTCAAGTGGTTCCCACCCTCCCTGGGGAGATAAAAGGGAGTCAGTGATGAGGGACTGAGGAAGGTGGAATGGGATGGGTGTAACAATTAGAATGTAAATTGAATAAAGAAATAGGGGAAGTCTGGTCCTGGTGGAGCACGACTTTAATCCCAGCACTCTGGAGGCAGAGGCAGGGGGATTTCTGAGTTCGAGGACAGCCTGGTCTACAAAGTGAGTTTCTGGACAGCCAGGGAGACACAGAGAAACTCTGTCTCAGAGGAAAAAAAGAAATAGGAAGATTGAACAAATACTTATCAATCACATAAAAATATACAAATCAGGCAATATTTTTGTTTGTTTGTTTGACCTACTCAATATCTCAGGGCATAAGCCAAGTACAAAAGTTTTCTGTTTTTTTTTTTTTTTTGGCCAAAATATCACGGAAATGACCTCTTCCTAAAGTTTTTCAGTCTATTCTCCACTGAAATAGTATGACCTCAACTTCGTGTGGCTGCATTACTGTCAACACTCCAATCGTCCAGACCCTATGGGAACAACTGATTAAGCTCCATGCACACGGACACATTTCTGACAGACAGGTCACTGACACAAAGAACAGCAGTGACACATCCTAACAGCGGTCTTTCAACCCTTCAGATGGGAGTCCTGAGGGTCTTGGGGTTCCAGTCAAAGCAGCAAGGTTTTATGCCCAACTCACAGAAACTGCAATGACCAGCACAGAGCCGATTGCAATGCAAACACACAGAGGCCTTTTTTATGAGCTCAGTAACAAGGACTCTCAGCAGTCAAACTCCCATTAGGTACAAACTGAGAGATCAAGTCTAGAGGTTTTGAGTATTTATTGTAGTTACAACAAGAGTGGGGAGTTTGCATACAAATCGTCTGGCATAATGTGCAGGAACCAAGCAAGGGAGGACAAAAAAAAAAAATCTGACAACCATAATGGGTAAGCTGTTTCTGTTTTTGTTTTCTATAGGAGGTCTTAGTTATCTCTATGTAGCTGACCCTGCTGATGTACCTTAACTGGCTGTTGATAAGGGGATTTTGTCATGGGATTTTTGCTGGAATGTACAAATGTACATTCTCAAAAAGCAAACTGTTTGGGTTTACAAACTCATCTCTGTTCCTAACCCCCTGATTATAGACAGAAACTCCTGGTTAACCACAACCATGCCTGTCTGTAGACTAGACTTTGTCCAAAGACCTACCTCACTATCTGTTACTGCAGACCCTAATATCAGCTGCCCTTAACACTGGAAAAGAGTAGCAGTGGAAATTTCCTCTCCTCCTGTGCAAGCCTCCTATAGATACCATAGACAATGCCCACTTGCCTATCCATTCCTGCCTCATCCCTGTGTCTCAGCCCCGACTTGGGCAGATACTCCCTGTTCAACCACATTCCATGCCTGAAAGGACACAAGGTAAGCTTCCATAGATCAACTTCATGATTGATTGATTTACCCCAGATTCAATTTTCCCAGTTGTTCCAACATTGTATTAAATACCATGGGCTGCTTGACCTCTCTCCTGTCTATGTCTCCTTGTGGATTACTAAGATCTTCTGTTCCTGCCTGTTGCTTCTCCCAGATTTTAATATCACAAAGCATCCCCTGTTGACCATACCCACAAAATAGGTCAGTAAAATAGGAAACTGTCAGTGAACACTCTCTTCAAATCCATGCATCAAACAGTAACCCAGGAACAAAACTCCCACCCAAAACGATAAACCCAGAGGCCAGTACCTAGGTCAATAATCACCCAAACAGAGATGGCTACACACCAGCATAGCAACATAGAGAGTAACAGCCAGGAACAATTGCAACCAAGAAATCAAAGCTATGCCATCACAGCAGGTCTGAGAAATTAAAGCATGCAACAGATAAAGTGCAAAAGAGGTTGTTTGGGGGAAGGGAGAGGAGTGAGAACCTGGGGAAGGGATAGAAGTACACAAGACGACCTGCAGACAGGCACACAGACGGAGGAGAAAGAGAGCCATGAGGAGAGAGATGACAGAGAGTGTGCATGTGCAGAGAACAGAGACAGGGAACAAAAATAGAGAGCTGCTATAGCTGGTGGTCCATGTATATAAAGCACGCCTGACAACAGACACAGGGGATGGAGGCAGGAAATGACATAAGCAGTTGCTAAGTCCCTAAGAGAAGGACATGAGATTACCTGTACACTGACAACTACAGAGGCAAGGTTCACCCACAGAACAGGAAAGGAAGAGAGAATCTCAGGGATTCAAGATGAAGAGAAAAAATTAATATCTCATTTAAAAAATGTGGATTCTAAAAGTTTCATGGCAATAAACAACTGTGACTTCTGCAAAATATGTGAAGGCGAAAATTACAAACGATTGGAATAGAAGAATATCAGCTCAGAGGTCTATCATTTTTCAATAAAACCACAAAAAAATTCTGAAATTATTAAAGTCCCTTTCCCAAATAATAATCAACTCATTAAACATGTGATGCAAAAAAATATGAAAAAACTGCAACAGAAAAAAAAATTAAGAAAACAAAAACAAGTATAATGTATGAAATCAGACCTATTAGATTTTTACTTGTTTTGGTAATGTATACTAAAAGACAAAGGGGTTTGGACACCTGTGCTACAGACTCAAAGAAACCACCCTTGTTTTCACAAGCCAGCTTAACTAAGGTCCAAACGATTTGGGCAATGATAGGCAAGTTATTAGAGGTCACCCCTGATGGAGCAAGTGAGGAGCAACACGAGAGACCTCACAGGTGCTCACATATGGCTTATACTTCCCATCAAGCCCCAGAGAGGACTCACCACCCCAGCTTCCACTGCTCAGCACCCTGCTCCTACCCTCTGTGGGCAGTAACCCTGTGCTCACCGTGCCTCGAATTCAGAGCTTCCCTGAGGTCCTCTCACAGCACCCAACAGCAGAGCTCAGAGCAGGACACAGAACCATTCAAGCCTGCACAGCCAAAGTGAACTTGGGGAAAGGCACCTGGAAGATCCCGCCTCCTTGTCTGACTGGCAGGTCTGCCTGTGGAGACCTTGATTGGCCAGTGGGTCTCACCCTTCCTCAAGGTTAAAGTGTGCTTCATGTCCAGGGCCACACCTTTTCCATACCTCAGGTGTGGTTTGCACTACATTAGCATTTGAGCCAGTCCCCCAAGAGGACTCTCACCCCTCCCAGCTCTGGGGGAGAACTCAACATTCATGAGGGGCATTGGGCTATGCACAGACAGGTTGGTCTTCAGTTGAGCTGAGGTCTAAACCCTGGGAGGGTGATAATTCACTTGACAAGGAATGCATCAATTCCCTCATGCTTCTGGAACTCAGGCTCCTGCCTAAGTTACCGTCCCCCACCCCCACCCCAGCCACCACAAGTGAAGCCTGGCTAAAAGTCAGGTAGGCAATATCCCAAGCTTCTGACCTTCAGGCTAAACTCCTCCACAGTTACCTAGCAACAGTAAAGACCATAAAAAGGGCTGTTCAGCCCCGCCTATCTCTCTTGCTCTCACTCCTTCTATCTCTTACCTCTCACTTTTTGCACTCCTCTCTCCTCTTTCCTTTGTCTTTATCCTCTCCCCTCCCCTCCCCTCCCCTCAACTCCCCTCCTCTCCTCTCCTCTCCTCTCCTCTCCTCTCCTCTCCTCTCCTCTCTCCCTCTTACTCTCTTTCTATCTAGCCTTCCCTCTTCTAGCCTTCTAGGGGGGGCCTCTCTCTCTTTTACCTTCTCTCTTTCTCCCTGCCTTTCTATAATAAAGCTCTAAAACCATAGAATGTCTCTGCTCATCAAGGCCCACTGCGCTTGGAGGATGGGATAGGCTTTCTCATAATGAGCCATTTCTACTCTCCAGATGGAAGGCCTTCATGTGCTCCAGTCCAGATCCACTGTGCTCACTCTCACCAGTGTGGGAACCTCTCATCCCTCATCCCTCTCTCCCATAACTCCAGGGCTTTAGGAAAGTAGCCCCGGAGCTCCCAGTTTGGGCTGCCCCTTGTTCAGACCCAAAGAGTGGGTCAAAGGCTTAGATGCCCACCCGGGGCTGAGCAGAGAGTGTATGGCAGCTCTCCCACATCTCTGTCCAGAGCATAGGTGGAACTCTGGCAGGGCATGAGCCTTCCCCCCCTTTCCTTTCTTGCCCAGGGCCCCCTTTTAGTGTCTAACACATTCCAGCTCAGGCTAGTCAGCTGCCTGCCCCTGTTCTCTGTGAGCAATGATCCTGCATTACCAGGACCTGACTTCAGACCTTGGCTGAGCTTGCCTCACATCACTTGCCTTCTTCCTGAAATCCAGGGGAAGAGCATGCATAGCCCATTACCCAAGGTGCAGTGCGGTTATCAATCTGAGTGGGAGGGTGCCCAGGCAATGAACATTAAAGAGGAATTTTAGGAAACAAGAGTTCTGTTTGTGGCTCAGTGCTGGGCTCAGGGAGACTGCAGCTCCCTTTCCCAGATGATAGGTACCAACCAACCCTGGGAGGAAAGCCAGAAATGTAAGGGAAACACTGTTGAGCCATCTTGTTAGCCAGCACATCGCCATCACTGGCAAAGTAGAGAAAAGCCACAGTTGTATTAGGACAGGTTCTCTAGATAAACATATCTCAAATCAGAATGAATTTCTCTGTGGATATTGAAAGGAAATTTAATAGAATGTCTCTCTAATGTCTAATATAGAAAGGTTCTTGGCCAAGGGAACTTAGAAAAATCAAGGATGGGTTATCTCATGTTGCAGGTTATTACAGCTGATATTCACTATGTACCAGAATTCTGAAGAAATAAGTACTTTCCAATACCAATTTTAAAAATCAAACTAGCAAATCACCTTTTCTAAAATACAAAAATAGGGCAAGTATAAAAAATGAATGAACAACCCTGTTCATTGTCTTTTATGTATGTGGGATACCAAAAGAATCTATTGCCTAGATTGAAGGTGGATCTGATGATCTCAAAAGATCAAGATTAAGAAATAGTTTCTCACTTAAAAAGGTATAATGAACACATTTCCCTCACAGTAAGCAGGGTTAGACTTAGGGTTAGGCTACTAGAGGGTAATGGTTAGGATTAGGGTTCTTAGTGTTAGGGTTGTTAGAGGCAAGGCAATGGTCAGGAAGCAGGGGTGAGCTGAACTGGAAGGTTTATTACTTATTTGTTAGTAATTTATTCTTTGACAATTTCATATGTGCACACAGTATATCTTGATTGTTTCTATCTCTCATTCCTACCTCTACCTACATCCTCTCTGACACTTGCACCTTCATGTCTCCATTGTGACTTCTTTTTCCTCCTAGTTCCCCCATTTCTCCTCCCTCTCCATCCCTTCCTCCTCCTCTTCCTCTTCTCTTCTTCCTCCTCTTCCTCCTTCTTCTCCTTCTTCATCACAATCACCATCATTACTAAGGTCACTTAGTGCTTCCTGATGGAATATTACTCAATATCTGTTAGGCTGGATCTTGTGCATATAAATGGAATGGCACTGCCCAGGGTGCAATGGTCGCATTATATCCAGAAAACCAGTGTTTTACCAAATGTGTCCTCTGATGCTCTTTTTAGCCACTCTTCTGCCATGTACCTGTGGGTATTAGTTTTGGAGACTTTTTCTTTGATCTGAGAAGAATGGATCCTGATGCTTAGGACAGCCCTAGGTGGAAGGTCTGTCCCTAACAGTTACCTTAATTGGCAAGGTTTATCTTGTGCCCCTCTAAGAAGCAGCAGCCACCACACTCAGATCTCCTGGCCTAGAAGACCCAGCCTGAGTCCATTCACTATGAGGCCTTTATGTACACAACCCAGATGGTTTTCTGGAACCCACAGCCCTAAGGGACCAGGTATATTATTAGACAACTCACTCTGTGGTAGTGAAGGCCTCTCAGTAAATGCCTCTAGAGGCTACAGAGGCAGCTCAGTTGGTAGAATGTTTGCCTGGCATTCAAGAGGCCCAGGGTTTGATCCCTGGCACCACATAAAACAAACATGATAACACATGCTGTAATTGCAGCCTTCCAAGGTGGAGGCAGAGGCAGGAGGGTCTGAAATCCAAAGTTATATTTGGTACATAGAGTTCAAGGCAACCCTGAAGCCCTGACTAAAAAGTAAAACAAGAAAAGAAAAGCCTCTAAAAAAGGGTCTCTGATGCCTCCCCAGGGGTTAGCACTTGATATCTCTGGAGTTGTCAGTCTTGGCGCTCTAAGTTGACAACAATGGAAGCTGGCCTGCAGAGACTCAATGGACACCAGCTTGCACTAAGTAAACCCACCCACCTCTGTACAGTGAAAGGACATTGAAGAACCAACCAGAGTGGTCAGGCCTCCTGTTTTATCAACTGCTGAAACCCAGAGTCACATGACTCCATGGTGCCAATATGACCTCTCTCATAAAGAAATAATCTTAAATGAGCCCATTTAATGCTTTCTTACTTTACAATTACTTTTCTTTATTTTTTGAAATTGTAATATAATCTCATTATTTCTATTCTCCAAACCAACCCACATATCCCTGCTTCCGCTCTTTCAAATTCATAACCTCTCTTTTCCTTTGTTATTTTATACATATATGTATATTCCCTAAACATATAAACACAGCCTGCACAATCTGTATAATATTATTTATATGCCTGGCTTCGGTGCTGACCATTTGGTATTAGGCAACCAACTGACAAAAGCACATTTATTTAACATAGAATTAAAGCTCATAAAAATGCTAGTTATAGCCAGGTGTGGTGGTGCACGTCTTTAATACCAGCACTCAGGAGGCAGAGGCAGGTGGATTCCTGGGTTCGAGGCCAGACTGGTCTACTAAGTGAGTTCCAGGACACCAAGGGCTATACAGAGAAAACCTGTCTCAACCCACCCCCCAAAAAAAGCTCCAAAACCAAAAACAAACAAACAAACAAAAAACAAAAACAACAACAACAAAAAAGACTGCTTTCAATACAAGTCCTCCAGCCAGCCAATCTTCACAGTAGACCTGGTCTCTACCACTAAGGCATGCTGGACAGTGCCACTTTTACCTTGGGGATGATAGGAGACCCATGCTTCAAGTACCAGGGAATGACACCCAGTTCAAAGGACTCTTCTGCACTGACACCACCGCAGCATCCAAATGAACCCCTACTCCTTTGCTGGACTCCCCACTTTTCTCCTAGGCCTAGGAAAAGCACTGAAATGTCTTTAAACTGTGAAGCAGTGACTGGAGAAATGGTTTATTGTAAGAGAACTTCCTGCTCTTCTGGAGGTACCAAGTTTCATGCCCAGCACCTACAACCAAGCAATTCACAGCTGCCTACAACTCCAGCTGCATAAGCTCTAAGGACATCTGCATTCTGAGTGTCACACACAGATACAAATCAATAAAAAGTAAATTCTAAAGAGGAAATCAGACCATGGGAGTCTGAGCCCCAAACCCTCTAAACAGCTTCGCACCACTCCACGGCCAAAGTGCAAATTCTCTCCTCAAGGTAAAGCCCAGTCCTATCTGGACCTAAGCCACCCCTCCACACAGGCCCCTCTGTTCTCCCTCACCTCTGACCACAGGCCTTCTGTCTGCCCTGATACTCACATCTCAGCCCTTTTCCAGGACTCCTCTATGCCTAGGCCTTTGCAAGCAGGCAGCCTCTACATTCCAGACTGCTCAAAGGTCACCTCTGCAGAGATGCCTGTCTTGACTTCAGTTTCCTCCCCTCCAAAACCACATCCTATCCCCAAGTTATGCATAACCTTGACTTATCACTACCTGGCACACAACATGACATAATCACCTGTCTATCAGTGATTATCAACTAGGGAGGAGCCTTTTACAAATATAAAAGCTCCAGGCCTCACCCAAATCCTATGAAATCAGAATTCAGGAGAGCAGAACCAGGTTCTTCCAGTCCACAGACACCCCCTCCCCAGCCAGGCAACTCTGAACACAGCCAGGACTCAGGGCAGCCTACAACAGTACTTTCAAACCCTGGTGCACACACTGCTCCTGAGAGTGCTGTTAAAATGCACACTCTATTTCCACAGCTCTGCCATGGAATCTGAGGCTCTGCAAGTTCCACACCACACTGACTGGTGCTGTCAGGTGAAGCATTTTGCAGTTGCAAGGGCCTAAAACTGTGCTCATCAACAAGACTTCCTACAAGTATGGAGAACAAAGTCCTGAATCTACATCACACAACAGAGTGGCCACCAACCCATGTGGCCACCAAGTATCTGAGACCAAGTAATGTAAACAAAGAGCTGACTTCATTCTTGGGCTACAATGCTGACCAAAAGCCAGAAGTGCAGTTCCCCACCATGAAAGGACTCTGTAATTTCTTGGCCTAAGGAGCCTTCTACAGCCTGGATGGATAGGAAAATTCCACCAAGGGCCTAGTTGATCACCAACCCAAGAGTGGATAAATATTTCTCTAAGGTAGGGACACAGATATGGAAGACTGGATTAAACCACCTTGGAGCCTCTTACACCAGGCTTCCATTCAAGGCCCTTTCATCCACATCCCGGATCACATGTAAGCAGTCCAGTCTTCCTGTTCTCTACATCATCGACATGGATGCTCTGATCACATGTAAGCAGTCCCAGTCTTCCTGTTCTCTATATCATCACCATAGATGCTCTGATCACATGTAAGCAGTTCCAGTCTTCCTGTTCTCTATATCATCACCATAGATGCTCTGATCACATGTAAGTGGTCCCAGTCTTCCTGTTCTCTATATCATCACCATAGATGCTCTGATCACATGTAAGTGGTCCCAGTCTTCCTGTTCTCTACATCATCACCATAGATGCTCTCGCAGACATGACCTCACATCACTGATCTGCCTGGAGAATCGGTTTCTCCCCACGGAACCACAGATTCTTTCAAAGAGAAGAGATGTCTAATCCCTTCACCTAACACACAGCAGCAGGTCCCAAATGAACCACAGCAAGAGCTGGGATGCACAAGGAGTGGTATCATAGTAACTGCACTACTAATCATAAAAGAGAAATTGAATTCAGCTGGAGGGAAACCAATTCCACCCTAACTGATTCAAGACGTCCCAGAAATACCAATTCAGATTTCAGAGCAGCATAAAATGATCACCTGTTAACCTACTCCCTTCCAAGGATACACTGAGAAAAAGGGGGCATCCTTCTGACCATAGATTCAAAATCTGTTAGCCTGGGATGCTGAAGGAGCTGGTTTACAAACAAGTCGTCACAAAGGACTACAACTCAGAATCAAATGCAAGGCCAGTTCCCACTGTAAATGCTGGGCAGAGCCTGGGCCAATGAACAGCATACCCTGTGAGTCTGTACAGTCTAGATGTTCATTCTCCTTTGGCAGTTAAAACAGCAAAGCGATTTCCAAGATAACCAAGGACAACAGAATAAGAGACTCATGGCCATGGAAGGAAAAAGTTAAATTTTAATACTTAAGAGTCAATATCAAATTTATTTTTAAAACTACATCAATGCCAAATAAGCAGGGTAGGAATGAATGGAGCTATGAAGAAGCCCTAAGAAACAAAAGGACTGTCCCAAGAATGCACACAATGTTTCTCTATTTCCAGAGTATTTTGAAGTAAGCAGAGGCTTAAAAAAACTAAGATACAAAAATCAAAGCTGGGAAGAGGGTGGGGGGTGGCGCCGCTCAGTTTTCAGATTTATGCCACAACTACTAATTTTCTCCCTTATTTCCAAAGCACAAAGCTGACACCAGTTGCGCTCCGCACTTTGCAAACTGGGCAAAGTAAGTCACCCAGAGAAAGTCATCAGGAAGTGAAAAGTTTCAAACCACCTACACTCTCACCTGTTACCAAGACAATAAACTCCTTAGAGAGAATGCATGGGGGCTGGGAAGGCAGCTTAGGGGGTCAGGTGCTTGCTGCACAAGATTGTGAACCTGCATGGGGATCCCCAGGACTCAGGGGAAGCAGAGACAGGCTGTGGGGAACTGATTCAGCAAAGCATTGCAAGTTCAGCCTCTGTGCTCAGTCAGCACAGGAGCCATCACACACACACACACACACACACACACACACACACACCCATCCACACACAGGCACACCTAGGGGGAGGGACAACAATTTCCATTTATATGCACACCTTCATCCATTCATCCATTTTCTTCTCCCCTCCTCCATTCTCATTCCAGGGTCTATACAGTAACTACAGTGAAATCTGGTAAAGCAGCTACCATTTACTAAGTCTACTGGGTACTGTACCAGAACCTTCAGAAATAGACATGATTATCTAGACTGTGAACTGGACTGAAAACAGTAAAAGAGTGTGTGGGCGGGGAGGTTCTCATCCCAATTCATACAACTGGAAAGTGATAGAGCCTGACTTGGAGGTGGCTGATCTAGCTATGGGCAGTTTTGAGAAAGCACCATAACTAAGCATTAGATAACGCCATGCAGTTTGAGAAAGCAGCATCCAGTCAAGTTTAAACTCCACTTGCTGTGTCTATAACCTGAACTAATCACCTAGCCTCAAATTCCTTATCTGCACAGCAGGGATAGAGATTAAACACAACAGTTTGATACCTGTAATACAGGTCAGGCACTGGCTAACTACTGACATTCTAGCTACAGGTGTGCAAGTCAAGAAAGCCTATTTCAGGGGCTGGTGAGATGGCTCAGTGGGTAAGAGCACCCAACTGCTCTTCTGAAGGTCTGAAGTTCAAATCCCAGCAACCACATGGTGGCTCACAACCATCCTTAATGAGATCTGACTCCCTCTTCTGGAGTGTCTGAAGACAACTACAGTGTACTTACATATAACAAAAATAAATAAATCTTAAAAAAAAAAAAGAAAGAAAGCCTATTTCAGTCAGAAAATGAAAACAGCTAGACATATTCTCCATTGGGAGCAATCAGGTTTGCCAAAGTTAATCAGATAAGTTTACTAATTCCATAACTCATTTAAGTAGAAGGCCAGGGACTTATTTTTTTAGTTGTATTTCTATGAAATGCGTAACTTTTTGTATGTCACAAAACCTACCCTAATGTCTCATCTGACCATAAAAAGACATTTGCTTAAAGTCTAAGTATTGTAAACATGGTGTGTTATTAAACTAGACAGAGAACAACTTTTTGTTTTGGAAGTAAACATTAAATAATGTAGGAGGAGAAAGAGCATTATTTTAAGTAATCCACACTGAGTCCTTTCACCCTTCAAATCAGTTCATACACACTATTAGCTTAGAGTGGATGCTGGCCTCACTTAAAATGAGATAAGCCTGCAAAGAGTTCAGGTTTTCCCTGTTTCCAACTCAAATCCATTTTCTGCTTTGGAGGCTGAGTGAAGCCAGCCTGCAATTTAACAGAATGACCAAATCCAGTCTCTCTTTAATCTACTCAGTAACTGAGCTCTTGGGTAATCTCCTGCACTGCATGGAAAAGCAGCTTTGGGTTCATCCAAAATAAACTAAAATTAATCAGAGAGAGGCCATGCCAACTTTAATTGCAACTCCTATTTGCCAGGCTTTCCAACATCTGCCAGTATTACTGATACCTAACTGATTCAATACAATGAGAGAAGCATCCTAACTTTATAAACATGGGCTGTCTTTTAAGGACATCAGACACAAGTGTCCTTTCCACAGAGGGAATCCTACCTTTTTGGATGTAATCATTTTCATAAGCATTAATGACGTATTTTCAAAACACTGTGACTATCTGACTATCTTCCTAGTGCTTTTCAAGGGCCCTCATGGGGGAGGGGCTCTCATCCCCCTCATCCCCCACCTGCCTCATTAAAGGCATCAGTGCCACCTAACGGCCAGGTTGAGAAAAGTGGACTAAAGCAATCTGCTCTCACTGAATTTGCTACAAAAGATTTACAAGCAGATCTTTGGGAAGACAGGTGAGAGGAAAGAAAGGAGACGAGGATGAAGGAGAAAGAAGAACGGATACCGGAGCTCACTTCCAAGAGCAGGATGCTGAACCTAGTATTTTTCATTGAGTCTAGTCCTGACTGTGTAGGTCTACAAAGACAAATATTTTACAAGAAAGAATAATAGTCTAGTCCCCCACTCCACCCCCCCCCCCCCGCCCAGGCAAAGCCTAAAAGCGAATGCTTTGTTCAAGCAAGGGGAAAGGGTGTAATGACATAGCTTAATTTAAAAGCTCTCTGAACACCAGCCTCTGACACAAGTATTTTAAAATATGTACCTTGATGTTAAAATTCTGAGCAAAGGAAATGTAGTCATCGGTTCACTACTGCTACACATGTGTGTCTCATTCTCCAGCTACCTTTTGTGAGTCCAGATGGACGAACAAAGCCTACAGAGCCGAAAACACGAAACTCTAAATTCTGTTGGGGAGGTAAAGAAAATGATGTAAGTGAGGCTTTCCCAAGCTGTGGACAGCGTGGTCTCTGGACTCACACAGCCTCTTCCAAGCCTGCTTCAATTTTCAACCCAAATTGCTTCCTTCTCACTGTCCCTCTCCCCCAAGATCTGGAGAGCTCTCTGCTTAGCCACTCAATACAATGACTATGCAGGCCCTTTCCAGGTTAATGGCACAGGAGCTGATCATACTGTCAACAGGCACCACACAGGTAGCCCAGAAGTGGCCACCAAAGACCTTTTGGACCCCAAAAAGACCATTCTCCACATCCCTCTACAGCGCTGCTCTGTGGCACATTGTGGGACTGCCAGGCCTCCCAAGATGGGATGGGCACCTGTGCCTAAGCAGCTTGGGGTCCCTGGATCTGCTCTACATGTTGGCTCAGAAGCCACAGCTGCCCCCGCCGGGCTACGTCCGGAACAAGTTGGAGAGGTCCACGCAGGGAGAGCCATCACTCCGGGGAGCAGAGCTCGCAGGGGTCCCTGGCTCCAAGCCGCCACAGACTCTGCGGCCTAAGTTGACCTCTCCGAGGATATGAGCAAAGAACCTGAAACCCTGCGAGGGAAATGGGAACAGACAGGAGCGTTCCCAAAAAAGGCCCAAGGTGGCCAAGCAGCCTCTCTCTAGAGCAGGGAACAAAGGGCTTCTGTGTCGGGCACTGCTGGTCCGGCTGCGTCCGGCTTTGGGGTACCAGAAACTTTTCCCGGGTGTGGGCGCAGGCGGAGGGCACTGGGTATCCGGCACCAGGCGCGGAAGCCTACCGGGTGCCCAGGGCGCAGCGCGATCCCCGCGACCCTAGCCTCCCGCCCGGCGCGGGCTACGCTACCGCTCACCTCCTCGATGGCCGCCACGGTGTCCCGGCACTGGGCCGTGCGCATGGTGAAGCTAGAGGCCGTGGGCGCCTTGTAGTCCTCAAGGGTCTCGGCCACGAATTCCGACACGGAGATCTGGTCCGGCATCGCCAGGGCGCCGGGGCGCGAACTGCGGCCGCCTCAGTCGCCCAAGGCGCGGGCTCCGACCCCGCCGCCGCTCGGGGACTTAAACAAAGATAAGCGCGGGTGCGGAAGTCGCCGCGGGGCGCGGGAGCCACCGCGGCAGGTCCGGTGGCAGCAGGGGCGCACGCAGCCCGCAGCTCTGTCTGCTGTGCTCCGGGAGCTGCAGCTACCGAGTACTCTGCAAAGGAGCCCAGACGAGGGCGCGCACAGTCAAGGGGAACTGCACGCCACCAACCCGCTGTCCCGGACGCCTCCCGCGGAAAGGGGAGGGCCCGGCTGGGGATGGCGCGGAGGACCGCCCGGCAGTGCCGGGCGCAGGCCTGACCACCAATCGGGTCGCCCGCCGCTACCGCGCCGCCAGGAAGCGGAGGCCTCAGCAAGGAGGGCTATGTGGGATCATGGCCTGTCAGTGGCTGTGGGCTGCTGCGTTGCATCTGCCTTCCGGACGTGCTGGGGTTCGAGGGCGAGCCCTTGAAAGACCCCCGAAGGGAGACCCTCACTCAAGCCTCGGGACAGCCGCGGACCCAAGAAGACACTGAGACCGTACTTAAAATGTAGAAGGCAAGATTTAATAGAGCAACAGCAAGAAAGCACATGGAACATGGACCAGAGCTCTGGGGTCGAAACTCATGCACCTAGTATGGTGTAGAGGAGAATCGACAACCAGCCAAAATTTTTCATAGGCTTATATAGGAAAACTCAAGGGGGGAGAGCTGGGCAGGGAAAGTACAAGTTTACATAACTAAGGGGTTCTGCCAAGGGACAAGGGGTTCTGCCAAGGGAATCTACGTAACTAAGGGGTCATGTCCTATTATTTGGCAATGTACCCGGTTCATTTTGAGGTTGTTCCAGGAGGCCCTTATCTCAAAAATGTTCTTGGAACAGTCTTGAGTTGGGAGGGTTCGAACGCTAGGGTGAGGAGTTCAGGAATGCATTCTGGGGTGAAGAGTTCAGGAGTGTTCCGGGAACAATCTCTAGCTGGGAGGGGTCGGGCTCTGGGGTGAAGAAGAGTTCAGTAAATTTTTATTCTTCACCCTGTCCTGGGCTGCGGTGCCCGGCTCCCACCCCGCACCCGCCATGACCTCTAGCAACATTGCCCAGAAGGCGTGGAGTGGAACCGGGGATACTGGCTTCCCGGCTGGAAGGGAGCCCACCCTTTTGCTCCCCAACCCCACCGTTAGCCTCAGAACCCCCTGAATTCCCCACTAGAACCTCAGGAAAGGGCCAGTGAGACAGTGTGGGTAGCTCGCCCCCTACAGGACAGTGAAATCCTCCAGGGCACTTTAGCAGGACAAGATGTAGGGACAGTTAGTTGGGGATGCAATGATAGGAACCATGTTCTGTCTGTGCTCCTTCTCACAGCCTTAAGAAGCCAGGGATAAAGGGTAAAGGTACCTGTTTTGCATAGGGAGTTGACCATGGTACAAGCCGAATGGGAATTCAAACCCATGACCTTCGACTTGGAAGAATACTCCAACCCCTATTAAGCATCCTGTTCCCTAAGCTTGTACAATTAGGGACACTCCCAGTTACCTGAAGACAGTTTTAGGGTGCTAGGCCAGGCTTCACCCTGAGAAAAATCATAGAATGCACTGATGTGCTGTGGGAAGTGGGGGATACCCAAGAGAAACAGAGGTACAGATGGTTCTCAGAGAGTACTCCAACCCACAGCTGACTGATCACAGACACAATTGGGCCAATAAATCATCTGAATTAGGACATTTTCATCTATATCTCATTCAGAAATTCTCAGCTGTATTTTAAAAACCCAGAGGTTCTGAAGACACTAGTCAAAAATCACACCCTCTAACTCCCCGAGGCAAGAGGCATGGTTACTGCTGCTGCCAACAATACAGCCTAGAGAAACTTTACAAAAACCTTTTGTGGGTCTGAAAAGAAGGGAATGTGAGGGACATTATAAGCCCAACATGGGAAATAAAAGTGGTCTCCTGCTGCCATAGGACAGTAAAGCAGTCCATCTTCTTAAGGCTCCCATGTACAAATATACTGTATGAGGTAGCAGCTGAGGTCAGACATTATGTATGGCTTCTGGTATTTTACCAGCACTGCCTGTGAATAAGTTCAGCCTTCAAAAATAGCTGTGACAGTGGGTAGCTTTTAGTCCAGCGCAAGGCAATAAACTGCAATCCCAAAACTCTACAACTCTCTGCCACTTTCCACCGTTGTGAACATCCTTCCATTTAGTGTCTCAGGGACACACCTATCTCAGCATGTATAACTTGAGGGTATTGTGTTATAGTACAGGCTCTCCTTCACAAGGGAATTTTCTGATCCCTCTGCCTCTCTTCCCACCTATAAGTCCTTTTGTTCTTCTCTGAAATTGAGGGATATTCCCTGTGACTTTTCAAGGTTTTATTTTTGGAGACATGGTCTCTGTGATGAGTTGGGAAGTTAAGAGAAATAGCGTTTTTCCTTGACATAATATAGTACCAGTCAAACTAATCAATGTGTCTAACACACACACACAGACACATAGACACACAGACACACAAACACACACACACAGAGACACACACACAGACACACACACACAGACACACAGACACACACACGGACACACACACACACACCACACACACGGACATACACATAGACATATACACACACATACAAATACAGGGACACACACATACACACACAGACACAGACACACACATAGACACAGACACACACATACACAGAGACACACACACACAGAGACAAACACAAAGGGATACACACACAAACAGAGACACACACACAGAGACATGAACATAATTTAAGGTTTACATGTTGAACAGGAATCAAGAGAACACTACCCACTCTTTTGTATGTGGTACTGAGGACTGAATCCAAGGCCTTGAACCTATAGGCAAGTGCTCGAACACAGAGTTACTACCCTAGCCCTCATTTACATATTTTTAATGCATCGAGAAAAGAAGATGCTGATATTACCATTAGAGACATGGACACCACTAAGTTTATTTTAAAAAATATCTGAAATATCTATTTTTTTAAAATAATTCTTGTTGGGCATGGTGTCACATCCCTTTAACCCTAGCACTCCGGAGTCAGAGAGAGGTTGGTCTCTATGAGTTTAAGGACAGCCAAGTCTACAGAAGTAACTTCCAGGATGGCCAGGGCTCTATACAAAGAAACCCTGACTCAAAAAATATATAATAATTTTCAAGGATAAAATTGTCCTAAAACTGAATTAAGGCAATATACAATTTCACTTATCCCATACCATACAAACATTTATGTTTTGCTGTAAAATATAAATGCCTTTGATCACACAGTATTGTTTTAGACCTCACTAGGGGCTGGTTCGAAATACATACCATGTAAAACTATGTTACTTTTAAAGTCTGAGAAATTATGAATCCACATATATTTGAGCCTATATTTTTCATATAAAAGACTATTATTTTTTCCCTTGGGTGTACTGGTCTGTTTCTGTTGCTATAATATACCTGAGGTTGAAATTTTTGAAGAAGAGGAGGTTGGCTAGGATGTTGCCCAAATGGTGCATTGTTAGTGCTTATCTGAAGTATATAGAGCCTGTGGGTTCATCTCTACACCAGGAGAAAATAAGAACAGCAAGGGGAGTGGAGAGGGGAGGAAGTTAGCTAGTGGTTTTTGAAGCTGCCCTGGTTAGTTTTGTCAACTGGACACAAACCTAGATATAACTGGAAGGAGAATCTCAGTCAAGGAATTGTTTCCATCAGATTGGGATTCAGACATGTCTGTATGACGTTTTCATGATTATTAATTGGTGTAGATGGCCCAGTCCACTGTGGGTGGCACAATTCCTAGGCAGGTGAGCTTGGCCTGTGTAAGAAAGAGGCTAAGTAGATCAAGCAAGGCAAGCCAGTAAGCACCATTCCTCCAAGGTCTCTGCTTCAGCTCCTGCCTCCAGTTCCTGCCTTGGCTTTCCTGAATGATGGTCTATAACCTGTAGTCCAGTTAAACCCTTTCCTTCCTCGAGTTCATTTTAATCAGTGTTTTATCACAGCACAGAAAACAAACTAGGACAGAGGTGTACTGTCTAAGATCAAGCAGCCCCTTCCATGTAGCTTCACGTAGGTGGAAGCATAATGTTGACATTATTTACTTGTAAGATTGTTCACAGGCTGGAAGCCAGAAAAACAGACATCAAACTTCCTACTTTAGAACTCGCTTTAATGAGAACTATTGGAGGTTCCCAAGAAAACTCCCTTAATTGCTTCCAAGGATAGTACCCTCAGTGCCCTAACTCCTCCTAGTCCCCACCTGAGCCCCACCATGACACCAAGGCCTAGGCTGCAATACGAGGACCATTAGGGGACAAACCACATCAGAGCAGTAGCAGAGAGAGAAAGGGTTTGTTATCCCAGAAGTTGGGATAAGCAAGAACTATGCATAAATTCATACAAGTTCATTTCAGATCAGTTTTATTTTGTTTTGTTTTTGTTTTTGTTTTTTTCTTTGAGACAGGGTTTCTCTGTGTAGCCCTGGCTGTCCAGAAACTCACTTTGTAGACCAGGCTGACCTCAAACTCAGAAATCTGCCTGCCCCTGCCTCTTGAGTGCTGGGATTAAAGGCATGTGCCACCATGCCCAGCACTTCAGATCAGTTTTACCACTGAGAGTTATTTTTAAAATCTAGACCTTTGCCAGGTGTGGTGGCCATACCTTTAATCCCAGGACTCTGAAGAAAGAAACAGGCAGATCTCTCTTAGGCTGTGGCTAACCTGGGCTGCACAGTGAGACCCTCTCTCAGACAAGTGGATTCTTTTTGAGACTTTGAAGAGCTAAAAAGGTCTGGATAAAGACTTGTAGACCTCTGAAGACATCATCAGCATCCTCTCAACAGTGCTTCTGGGAGATAATGGAAGCTAGCAGACAGGCCTTTGTTGGGCAAGTGTTACTAGATCCTTTCAGGGAAGAGAATACTGGAAGTCTGACTTCTATCCTCTCTCTGATTCCCCTCTGTCATGCTGTGAGCATCTCCCCTCCCCTGCATTCTTCCACCATGATGTCTTGCCTCACCTACAGTCCCCAAACCAGCAAGACCAAAAGACAGAAATCTCTAATCCTGTGAGCCAACATAAGCTTCATCCTTTACTCAATTCAGCTAAGGAAACCAAAGGAAGAAGGATAGAAAAGCTCATGCCTGGTGCCCAGTAAGATTGGCTAACAGCCCCTTTTCCAGAGGAATGTTCTGCCTCTAGTAATTCCCAAGAACCTGAGGTTTCTCACTGTCCAGCCAAGGGAAAAGGTAATGTTCTCAGCTCCGGAATTTTCTGGAGGTTTGGCTGGTTTAACACAGACATTTCCAGTTTGCTTGCAGTTAACTTGTAAATGATTACTCTTGGAATGAACAGATCTGAGCCTTAAAGGAACTTTGTGGTAAACAATGCAATAAAATAGGGACACCCACAAGTACCCGTGATGTGAACAGGGAAATGTCACTGGGACTTTCTCCTCCACCTCATAGAGTTCTTACCCCCAGATAATGCTGTGAAAGCAAGCCATTTACACCCCAAGGTGAGAGAAGCCACATATATGGGTCACTCACCTCACGGTTTGTGCTTTGGGGACAGAGGCAGAGGAGGATTTGGCAGCACACAGTTATAACACAGATGGAAACTTAGACCCGGGGGTCAATTTTTTGCTGGTGTGCCCAAAGACCAGAGAGGGTGTCAGATCCCCTTGAACTGGGGTTACAGATAGTTGGGTTTTTTTTTTTCTGAGACAGGGTTTCTCTGTATAGCCCTGGCTGTCCTGGAACTCACTCTGTAGACCAGGCTGGCCTCCATCTCAGAAATGCACCTGCCCCTGCCTCCCAAGTGTCCCAGTGGTGGCATGTGCCACCACTGCCTGGCCAGATAGTTGTAAGCCACCATGTGAGTGCTAGGAGGAGCAAAATAACTTTTAACTGCCAAGTCATCTATTTCCACCCTACTCCTATCTTTAAAACACACTCACAGGCATGCACACACATGTCCAAGTGCACACATACACATGCACACACACCTGCACAAGTGCACACATATACATGCGCAAGTGCACACATATACATGCGCACATACACACACATTTTAAGGTTCTTGTCATTATTGTATGTGGCTGTTTTGCTTTCATGTATATCTGTGCACCACATGCATGCAGTGCTCTCAGAGACCAGAGAGGGCATCACATTCCCTGGAACTGGAATGACAGATATTTGTAAACTTCTGTGCTGGGTGTTGAACCTGCTCTCAACCTCTGAATCATCCCCCCATTAAAAGGTGTTCTTCCACTGAGGTATGCCCTAGATGTGCTCATGTCTACACCACAACTCTCTGCTCTAGTGTTCACAATCCCATTATCCATGTTTTGTGTTTGTTTCTGCAAAGAAAGAAATACCTTACGAAGCTTATCCTTGGGCCCAGACACTTGTGTTTGTTCTTATTTTTTGAGACAGGGTCTACTTTGTAGCCTGGATAGCCTGGAATTTTCTTGTAGACCAGGCGGGCTTCAAACTCACAGAGACTGGTCTGCCTCTACATTCCTGAGTTCTGGGATTAGAAGTAAGTGCCACCATGCCCAGTTTAGGCCTCAACATTTGAAAATGTGTGTATTCTGGGTCACCTTTATGACTGACTTTAGAAAATGAATGACAAACAGATCAATCCTCAGCTTATTTTACAGAACAGTACACAAAGACTGTTCATTTTGACATTTTAATAAAGTCTGTAGACTCTCTGTGCAGAAATAAAGTAGACATTCCTAGATAAAGGAGCCTTAAACTGGAATCTGTGGGGGCTAGTCAGGTGAGCTCTGCCACACAGTCAGGAAAGCTGGGTTTGGGAACTTGTGTATGTGGTAGAAATACTACATGGTGGTATGTCACTGTGCATCTCTTCCCAGTTCCATAGTCTGGCAGCTTGAAATTGCTTCGTAGGAGTATTTACACCAGAGAAATGGGCAGCCGCTGATCATGACTGGACTTCTTGTTTAACTGATTGTCTAAGCCAAACAAGGCAGGGGAGTGTTGTGACTTTGTTGAGGATTATATTCACAGGCAGGCACATCTGAGCCACCGCGTTGTGAGTAGCAAAGATGTTTCTGGCAAAAACTCTGCCAATCCTCTCTGTTATAGCAAGGAGGCCACAGGTGTCATGGGCAGATGAAGTTATACCAGACATCTTTACCAGCCTTGCTTGCTCATTAACATAAGCAAATGCCAACTGACATTGATGTCGGAAAGAGACTCATCTGTCAATGACAGCAGCTACTTATTTGCTGACTGAGCTGGATAATAAGCATTTCTTCTACGTCTTATTTTGTCCAGGCATGGTTAAACTGCTGACTGGGTATTGATGTAAGCACTTGGCAAAAATCAATGGAAGCATGTATGAGAATCAATTATCTACATGGGCTTCACTAGAGAGTAGCAGATAACTCTGAATCCTTTGCAGGCTGTGTGCTGTCCAGTCTGTAAGTCAGCAAACATAAAATAAGTGTATTTATGGATATACACACATGTGGGGAGCCGCCCTCACATTTGCCGTTACAAGATAGCGCTGACATCCTGTGTTCTAAGTGGTAAACAAATAATCTACGCATGTGCCAAGGTTGTTTTCCACTCCATGTGCTCTGCCTTCCCCTTGAGGACAACTCGGCCAATGGGCTGCAGCCAATCAGGGAGCGACACGTCCTAGGCGGAGGATAATTCTCCTTAAAAGGGACGGGGTTTTGCCATTTTCTCTCTTGCTCCTGAAGAAGTAAGCAATAAAGCCTTTGCCGCAGAAGATTCCGGTTTGTTGCATCTTTCTTGCCCGTCGAGTGGGACGCAATACACACACATCTATTTTCAGAGACTAGCCTTTCAGTATTTACCAGTCCACTTTGAATACAATTCTATCTTTCCTGCCAATAGGCAGAGCAGTGGCCCTCCCAACTCTGATTCAGGCTCCTAGAATTAAATACGTATAGGATTAAAGCCCTGATATGCTGAAATGCAAGCAAAGGCAACTAGTGTTAAAAATATTATTTGTGTTTCAGCAATTAAGGAAATGCTATTTGTTGTTTTTAAGCACTTAGAATAATACAAACAAGTGCCAGCGAAGGGTGGGGTTTGTTTTCATGGGAAAGCAAAACAAAACAAAAAAATAAGAGTTTAATTAGCACTCCATATGCAGATAGCTTTTGCTAAAGCTTTTAAAGAGTGCTTGCATACTTTATTATTTTTCTTAGATCACAGCACTCTCTTCATAGCTGGGTGTGGTGGTGCATGCCTGTGATCCCAGCACCTGTGAGGCTGAGTGGGAAGCTAAGGAATTTGAAGCTACAAATTCCGGGCAGCAGAGCTGATTAGAAGCCAGACATAGTAAGATCCTATTTCTAGAAAACAAAACAAAACAAACAAACAAACAAAATATCCCTCTTCAGCGTGTGGATGCATTCATAGGTTTCTCTCCCTCTCCATTAGATGGGGCAGCCATTTCTCCAGTGTTTTCCTATTGTCTATGAAATAAAAGTGAAGCTCTTGATTCTACTCTAGCCCTTCCCCCAACCCTTCTCCCAGCTACCCTCTGAACTCTAAGCACCTCCAAACCCTGCCTGCATGTGTAGGGGCCTTCCACTAAGAATAACTTTGACAGGTTCTGTGGGACTCAGACATGAATGCCTGGGAAACTTTTTTTATTATGCATTTCATAACATGTGCATGGTATATAACATGCTGCATAGCCTTCTAACAGGAACAGATGACCATAGCTGAGTGATTTTTCTCATCAGCCAGGAAAACACTTCCTGAGTCAATGATCTCCAGGCCCTTGGGACTGAACTTGAGCAGCTGTTTCTTTGCCCCTGTTGGTGAAATTGTGCATGTATGCAGTGGACACCCTAGGGATGATCAAGCACACCCCATAATGTCGAGGCCAGGGAGAATCTAGAACCACAACTCCACACCATTACTCACACTCCAACCCGTCACTGTCTCCTCAGAGGTGACCCGGCTTTACCTCTCTTCCTATGAGAAACTTAATTAATTTTTTTTCTTTCTTTCTTTCTTTCTTTCTTTCTTTCTTTCTTTCTTTCTTTCTTTCTTTCTTTCTTTCTTTCTTTCTCTCTCTCTCTCTTTCTCTCTCTCTTTCTCTCTTTCTTTCTTTCTTTCTTTCTTTCTTTCTTTCTTTCTTTCTCTCTCTCTCTCTCTCTTTCTTTCTCTCTCTCTCTTTCTTTCTTTCTTTCTTTCTTTCTTTCTCTCTCTATCCTTCCTTCCTTCCTTCCTTCCTTCCTTCCTGTCTTTCTTTCTTTCTTTCTTTCTTTCTTTCTTTCTTCCTTCCTTCCTTCCTTCCTTCCTTTCTTTCTTTCTTTCTTTCTTTCTTTCTTACTTTCATTTTTGTTTTTTGAGACAGGGTTTTTGTGTATAACCCTGGCTGTCCTGGAACTCACTTTGCAGACCAGGCTGGCCTCGAACACAGAAATTCACCTGCCTCTGCCTCCTGAGTGCTGGGATTAAAGGCATGTGCCACCATGCCCAGTATGAGAAACTTTCTTGACCACACCATTCATTCACCTGTAGAGAGTTGAGAAGTTGCAGCACTCACCCAAGAGCCCCACACTAAAGCATCTGCAGTACACTAGACCTTCTCAGCAGAGAGTGTCAGCCACATCCTTGAGACTTCAAGCTGCCCTTCCCCACAGCTCACAGTGCCCCTCTGTGTTTCCCCACTGAGAGCAGCTCTGCTCCTCATTGGCTTCCTGTAGGACAGGCTAGCTAGCTTCTGACCCTGGAACATTGTTGTGAGCTTCCTCATCTTCACACACCTTCATACCTTCGCACAAAATCCTTGGCCTGGAACACTTTCTTTTTCTTGACTGCTTAGGAAGTGTCTTGGTCATCTTTCAGAATCAACCCCAAACATGAGCCTGAGGGTCCAGCTCTTTTCAATTCTTTCTCAGCCTGTCTGGGCAAAATTGGTAGTCTTGGCTACTCTCCTTCCTTGAAGCATTAGACAGAGAATCTGTGAGGCAGCAGAAAAGAAACAGAGCAGAGCACAGCACTAAGGTCTTGATGCATGGGGGCAGAGGGGAGGGACATCGTCTTGGAGACTGGGAAGAGGAAAGGGATGAGAAACTGTCGGAGGTTAGACCAGGAGGGGGATAATGACTGGACTGTAGAAAAAAGAACTATTATTAATAAGAATAATACTAATAGATCTTGGTGCACAGTGAGACGCCTACAACCCATTTCTCTGCCTGTCTCCAATCTCACTGATATGTGAAGTGATTGGTTTTAGGCCAAAAATTAACAAGGTGAGACCACTCATTTCACTGAACTTACAATACATCTCAACCCCAATCTGTTCTAGAAGCTTCCATTATAGAACGATTTGCACTTATCGCCAAAGCATCTGCTTCTTAATATTTATTTATTTATTTATTTATTTATTTATTTATTTATTATATGTAAGTACACTGTAGTTGTCTTCAGACACTCCAGAAGGTTGTGAGCCACCATGTGGTTGCTGGGATTTGAACTCAGGACCTTTCGAAGAGCAGTTGGCACTCTTAACCACTGAGCCAGCTCACCAGCTCCAGAATCTGCTGCTTGATGCTCACCTCTTTCACTCAGCTTCTGGGAAGCTCTAAAATGGGGCAGACACAGAGTAGGACCTCCATAAATTTCATTTGTCTTTTTGAGACTGGGTCTTTCTATGGACTCCATAACCATTACTAGAAAACTAATTGCATGGCACCACTTAAGCTTTTGGAAGGCAGAATGAGAGGCGACATGAAATCCTTACTGAGAAAGCCATTGGTCTGCCATCTGCCAAGACAGAATGGGGTCTTCATCCATGATAGGCTAGGCAAGCTGCTCAAGTAGTCTGGGAAACTTATTTACAGAGGAATGAACATGCTGGTTGGGAGGGTGGTGATTGGACCACCTTGCACTTCCCCACACTGCCCCCAATCAGACACAGTAACTTTCAAGCCTCCTCCTCCTCCATGTTGGAAGCCTAAGGCTAAAGATGACAACCATGAACACAGTTCCATATGAATAAAGGAACTCCTGCCTCAATCTGTGGTGTGCCAACTGTGGTCTGGAGAGCAGCAGCTGCCTGGGAGCCTGGTAGAAATGCAGAACTCACTCCTACCAAGACTTAGGGAGACCTCGAGCTAACTCGTTTGCACTTAACCTTTGAGAGATGTTTTTCTAGCTTACACAGGGATGCACCAAAAACAAGGACTTTGTTTTCTCATCTTGTCAGAAGGGTACAATTTCAAAGCATGTGAACTCTATTGTACTATTGGGATTTAATCTAAGAAAAATCAGAGGTTTGGGTCTCTATCATATGAATGTGTCATTTTGAAGTTGTGTGTATGTGTGTGTTTAGGCTCATGTGTCTCCCAGGTTTTCCTCTAAATTGATACATAGCTAAGGATAACCTTGAACTCCTGAGCCTCCTGCCTCTACCTCTCATACGTGGGAATACACTCTATGCACAGTTTATTTTGTTCTGGGGTCAGGGTGGGGACAGGGGTGGGCGGAGTTACAACTCAGAGATTTGTGCATGCTGGAGAAGAACTCTATCACTGAGCTACATCTACAGTCCTCCTGTGAGTCTTATTGAGAGAAATAAAATGAGGTGACGTAATAATAACTGGGGCAGGGGCAGGACATCAACAGTGGCAGTCAGAAAAGGCTTCCTAGAGGAAGCAAACTTTGAGCTAAGTCTGAGATGAAGAGAAGAAACAGCTGAGCCTAAGGGGCTGGGGAGAGTCCTCCAAAGGAATGTAGAGAGCCAAGGCCCTGAGGTGGGAACTTGTTAGCTGTGAGAAAGAAGGCCTTACATGGGTTAGAGCCCTGCCTGCAAAGGAAAAAAAAGCCTATCCCATCCTGCCATATTCAGTTATTCGTGGTTGCGACCACAAACCTGGAAGGAGATGAGAGGAAGGGAAAGAAAGCAGGAGACCAAGCAAATTTGTCCAGGTCTCGTTTATTATGCTGAGGTGCCTTCTTTTTAAAGCATACATCTCGGGGAGTAGGGGAGGGGTCGAGGGGGAATTTTACAAAGAACAAAGAAGCGGGCATCTGCTTACATGGGGGGCGAGGTCAGGCACCAGGCAGCGGGCACTCTGCATCTTATCTTCGAAACATAGATCCTTTGACAGCCTTGGGTGTCAGGCTGGACTCAGGCGTAACTCCTGGCCTTGGATGGCATGGGAGTTCAGGAAGAGATAGGGAAGAGGGGACTATAATTCAGCTTTTACAGCCTCAGGTGCCAGGAAGGGAATAGGGAGGAGGGGATGATAACCAGCTCCTAGCAAAGGCCATTTCGCCTAGGGAGATTGTGAAGGGCTTGATTTCTCACGGGATGGTCTCTCACAAAAGCTGGTGCTGCAGACATTGGCAGGCACTGACTGCACAGGGACCTAGAACCTTCTAGAGTGTGGTTTTTCATGTCTGCAACTAACATAACTGTCCTTTCACTTTAAAAACAAAGAAGACTTGACTCTGGGAAGATGGCTCAGCAGGTAAAGTGGTCACTGCTCCAGCATGGAGACCCCTAACGCTCGGGTACAAAATAGGTGTGGTAGCTTTTCATCCCGTTATTGATAGACAGAGGCAGGAGAATCCCAGGGACATACTGCTCAGCACTGTAGCCAATTGGTGAGCGTCAGGTTGAGCAAGAGACCCTGTCTAAGCTTAACAAGACAAGAAGGCAGGGGAGCAATGAAAGGGGATATCCAACAATCCAATGTTAACAGTACTCCAGAAACTCACACACATGCATACACCACACACTACACTCACTCACCACACACACACACACACACACACACACACACACACACACACACACACACACACACACACACAAATATTCCTTTGGCTGCTTGAGAAATAATTTCATGGGTTAAGGGTAGAGCCAAAACAGATGGTAAAGCACTTATTAGTGATATAAAGTCAGATTACATCCACCTGTTAAATTAATTACCTTATGTTATTTGTACAAAATGACAGGGTTCATTATCAAATTATACATGGGTGTGCTTTGGCAGCACGAATCAAGGAAGTAAAGGTAGGAGCCACAGTGGGCTCCAGATAAAGGGGGCTCCTCGAAGTGCTGGCCTTGCTGCCTGCTGCTAAGCAAGCAAGCGATGGAGGTGGGCATGGTGATGAGCTACAGGACACAGAATGCAAGAATTAGAAGCTTTTGTTGGATGCTGGGTTTTAAGAGCCTATCAGAGCTCTGGAAGAGTCCCTCCTGACCAAGCACTAACTTTTCATTGGATTCTTAATTCTCATCAACTGTCTCCTCCAAGACCAATATGGGACTTCCTAAAAGCTTTGCTGAAAAATAGCTGGCACAGTCAACTGCATGTTAATCCATGACTAATTAATTAATCACTAATTAATTACTCACTAATTAAGAAAATGCCCTACAAACTTGCCTACAGGTTATATAAAGTATATGATTTGGATAGCTAGAGAATACATATCTGGAGATATACATATACACAGATATGAATATGTGTGTATATCCATCTACAAATATTATCGCAATCAAAATCATAAATCAAATGGGTTGGGTTATAGCCTAAAAAAATTTAGGAATGACTGAAAATTCAAATTAAAGCTCAGTGGAAACAGTAGACTATTTTGCATGCAACAACCCCTGTGTCTTAGTTAGGGTTCCTGTTGCTGAGACAAAACACCATGACCAAAGCCGGTGATGGTACACACCTTTCATCCAGCACATGGAAGGCAGAGGCAGGCAGATTTCTGAGTTTGAGGTCAGCTTTGTTTACAGAGGGAGTTCTGGGGCTGCTGGGCCTACATGGAGAAACTGGTCTCTGTCTCCAAAACCAAACAAAACAACCCTGAACAAACCAAAGAACAAAAGCAAATTGGGAAGGAAAGGAAAGGGTTAATTCCATCTTTTGCTTCCACCTGTCACTGTTCCTTATTACAGGAAGTAGGGGCAGGAACTCGGGGCAGGTACTGAAGCAGAGGCCAGTGAGAAGGGCTACTTACTGGCTTGTTCCTCATGAGTTGCTCGGCCTGCTTATACATTTCAGGACCACCTGCCCAGAGGTGCCCAAATGGGTAGGGCCTAACCCTAATAGTCACTAATTAAGAAAATGCCCTACAGTCTTGCCTACAGGTCAGTTTTGTGGAGGCATTTCTTAAAAATTATGGTTCACTCTTCCAGCTTGTGCCAAGTTCATATATGAAAAGAGATAGATGAATAAATAAATACATTTACCCAGGAAACCCTGGTTTCATCCCCAATACCACAAAATAGGAAAGTAGATAATGGTTGACAAATATAGATTATAGATGATAGTGGTGAATAATAGAAGACAGTTTACCAGATAGATAGATTGATAGATAAATTATAGATAGATAGATAGATAGATAGATAGATAGATAGATAGATAGATAGAGAAGATGATAGAAAATAATGATTCAGGTGATAGGTAAAAGACAATAGAAGAGAGATAGATGACAGATACGATACTATCTATAGATGATAGGGAATAATAAGGTACATGACCGGCAGATGAAGAGGTAAGAAAAGAGAAGACAGAGCTAGGTAGATAACAAAGACAATAGATAAATAAAGTAGCCGAGCATGATAGCCTGATTCTTTAACCACAGTACTCAGGGGCCAGAGTCAATAGGGTGTTTGTGAGTTCAAAGCCAGCCTGATCTAAATACTGAGTGCTAGGATAGGTAGGGCTATTCAGAGAAAGCTTGTCTTGAAAATCTAAAAATAAAACAAAACCAAAATGCAGATGAAATAGATGACAGGTCTAGATCATAGAAGAAGATGTCACAGAGATTGATTGTCATACAGGAGATCTGTAGTTAATGGAGACAGATACTAGAAGATAAATTTAGTTGGATAAATAGATGAAGATAGAACAAATTTAAGGGAAGGTCTGGTAAGGGAGCATGGGAAATGTTAGACCACAGAATGAGAGGACAGCCTAGTTGGAACTGGGCAAGCATTCCACATTTCTCCTTTCATTAGGACAGCAGTCATATTAGTTACTTCCTATTGCTGAGAAAAAGCCCCACCATGACCAGCAGTTGAGAGCTCATGTCTATCTTTTTTCTTCATTTTTCCACAATAGTTTTCTTTTTTTTTTTTAAAGAAAATATTCGTTTTCATTCTAGTGCACTGGTATTTCACCTGCATGAATGTCTGTGTTAGGATGTTCGATCTCCTTGAGCTAGAGTTACAGACAGTTGTGAACTGCCATGTGGGTGCTCACCTCAGGATTCATTCCATCAAAAGCAGCCCCACGTTATTTCAGAAGTATTATCCAAGGATGGGCTATGAACTCCAACACACAGAATACTCCAGCAAAACCTCCCCTCTCCACCTGTTCAGAATGCTGTGTCTTTTCTCATGGCCAGCCTAGGCCTCTCCACTCCTGGGTTGCCATAGGTACAGTCCTCAGCATCTTTTCTCACCTACTGGGGCTATGGTTACAATGACCATGGTCCAAGCCATGGTCATCTCTTTGGATGTGATCCCGTGCCAGAGCTGTCATGCTGCTGAATTAAAATTCCTCTCCACATGTGTGCTAGGCTTTGAACTCAAGTCATGCTTGCCCAATAAGTACACTTGCCCTGACCTCATTTTCCAAATCTAGATTCTGGGAGGCCTTATTTAGACCTTTAAAATTAGTCTTCAGGAGAGGAGCTCAGGTAGCTTGTATGCTTAATAGGATTTCCATGATTTTCCATCAAACAAAATTCAGAAGCTTTATGTGGCAGTTAGGTGGAGAAGCTCAAAGCCAGAGTGTTGGGAATTTCTTTATGAGTGTAGGCAGGCAGGGGGTCATTCTTGGAGGTAGGTGAGCAGTGAGCCCATTCCAGAGCCCACATTCCAGATCCCACAATCCAGCAAACCTCTGAGGATCCGTCTACAAAATAATGACTCGAGAATAAACATGGCCAAAGGGTAGGGAAAAACACTTGCCACAAAGCCTGGTGACCTAAGTTCAGCTCTCAGAACCAACGTGGTAGAAGAGAGAACCAAGTCCTGCAGAGTGCCCTCTGATTTCCACATTAGTGTATGCTCACACAAATATAATGAGAGTTATTTCTAAGACCAACAGTGTTCCCAGTGGAGCTGAAAGTGTCTAATATCCATGCTTGGATCACTCCTTTGCTCTCCTGGTATGTGTTTGAGGCAGAGGGATTTGCTTGTAGGATTCTGAGCTACCTGTAAGTGGAAGCAATGCCCAAATCACAGAGGCGACCTAGTCCCTACAGACTGTTTTCTCAGTGCAGTGGAATTCCTAGTGTCTGATGCCCTGTGGGGGGCTTTCTTTGCAAAAAGCTTATAGATTGTTTTCCTGAGTCTTTTTGATTTGCTTGGAAAACTAACTCTAGCAGCCTGAGGGTTGGGCATAATCCCCCAGACAGCAGTGGGGAGCCAGGCACTTTGCCCCCAAACTTTCCCTTTTCTGTTAGTGCTTAAAAAACAGGGTTACATTCTGGTTCTGTTTGTTCCAGTACTCCTCTCCTCTCTCTCCTGACCTCTCCCACTCAGCTTGGGCTTCACAGCCAATGCTGATCTCACTGGCTGACTCTGCATTGCATTTTGGTGAGTCCCACTTACTAGTGCCAAGAAGTGAACGCAGAAGCAGCTAGCTCCTGTCCTGGTCAAAGTTTCCTAGGGGCTCCCAGCCTCCCCAGGGTCATGCCCTGAACCCTCCCCTGGGTAGAACCCCTGAGTGTAGCAAAGAAGGCCCCTGCATGGGCCAGACCTGTAGAAATGTCTGGTTAGGCAGGCTCTCTGGGTCCCTCTCAGTAATTAGCTGGAGATGGAAGCCCAGCAAGGCCAAGACCAAGGGATTTGACAGCAGGGTTGCCAGCTGATCAATGTGGTCCTTGTCCCTTGTTCCAAAAAAGATGACACAGTGATCTAGCCTGAAGCTTTTAGGAACAAGCAGCATCCCTGGAAGATGCAACTCACTACTGTGAACCAGGAAGAGCACTGATGGCAAGCCAGGAGTAACCCCCATCCTTCATGTCTCAGGGGACACATAGACCATATAAGCAGGCTTCTCCCTTGTCTGAAATCTGATCCTACAGATCCTGTCCTGGCTAGTTTTATGTCAACTTAACACAAGCTAGAGTCATCTGAGAGGAGAAATCTAGATTTAGAAAAATGCTTCCATAAGATCAAGCTGTAAGGCATTTACTTAATGAAGAAATTAAGGCAATTTCATAATTAGGTGGGGGAGGGTCCAGCCAATTGTGGGTGCTATCATCTCTGGGCTGACGGTCCTGGGTTCTATAAGAAAGCAGGCTGAGCAAGCCAGGAGGAGCAAACCAATAACTAGCATTCACTCCTTCATGACCTCTGCATCAGCTCCTGCCTCCAGGTTTCTGTCCTGCTCAAGTTCCTGTTCTGACTTCCTTTGATGATGAACTGTGAGGTGGAAGCCTAAGCCAAATAAGCCCTTTTCTCCCCCAAGATGCTTTGGTCTTGCTGTTTCATCACAGTAATGGTATCCCTGACTTCAACACGTCCCTTGTCAGATTAACTACTTGTGGCAGTAAAACATGCTCACTTTCACGGAGGTCCCAGTGGCTGCCAACCCACAGGGAGTGGACGCTTCTCTTGCCCACTGTTCACTGTCTTTGTTCTTCCCCCTCTAATTATCTAAGCAGAAGCTTCAGCACCACTTTCCGGGCTCTTCCTCTTCAACTAATGACAATCAGTTGGCAACGAATCCACGTGTCATTGGATTGGATATTTCAGTTTATTATCCGCGGGCACTGTGGTCCTGAGCCCTCATTTCCCACTGTGCCCTTATCCATTTAGGTGTCTCCTCATCTGCAAGTATTATTTTATAATAAATCTTCCCATCTCTGGGTTAATCAACTTTCCAATCACCTGTTTACTGGGTGCCAGACTCTTTCCCATAGAGATCCTTCTAAAAAGCAAATGTAGTTTTAAGTGGCTCAAAATCTTCCAGGGTCTCCCTACAGTCTACGAATAAACCCTAAATTCTTCAATATGCTCTAAGAGATCCTTCATGGCCCAGAATGCCTGACTGTGCTGCCTCACTTCTCCTCCAACCTTGCTTGTACCCAAAGATTGAACCATAGTCTATTGACTCAGGCATTTCCTCATTCAGTTCCTGCTTTATTTCTTTTTAAAGGTGTGTCTATTGTATGTATATGAGTACACTATAGCTGTCTTCAGACACACTAGAAGAGGGCATCAGACCCCATTACAGATGGTTTCAAGCCACCATGTGGTTGCTGGAAATTGAACTCAGCACCCCTGGAAGAACAGTCAGTGCTTTTAACCACTGAGCCATCTCTCCATCCCCAGTTCCTGCTTTATTTATCATTACACAGTTAGTGTTTGGGAAGGGGGGGAAGGAGCATACATATAAGGGAGTGTGCATTTGCCCTAGCATGAGGTCAGAGGGCAACTTGCAGGAATTGGTTGCTCTATCTTCCCATGATTTAGGTCACAGGATCAAACTCCTGTTGTCTGCTCATGGAAAGTCACCAAACCACTTCAAGAAGGTTTGCATTTTCAAAGTATCTCCCTGATTGGAAATGAAAGAACATTTTGAAATCCAGGCATAGTGGTACATTTCTTGAATCCCAGCACTTGAGAGGCAGTGGCAGGTAGATTTCTGTGAGTTTGAGGCCAGCCTGATCTCCATAGTGAGTTCCAGGTCAGCCAGGGCTACATAGTGAGACTCTGTCTCGAGAAAACAAAATCCAAAACGAATGCCTTGAACCCAGATTACCACATGGTCTTCTGTGCTTAACAGAATCCAACCAACCTTTTATCCACTAGGGCTAACTTCCACTTCAGTCTACCTGATGAATTCATTCCCACAGTCCAAAACTCAGCTTGCAAGCTTTAAAATTCAAGAGCACTCCTTCCCTTGCCATGTTGAGCATATCTTCAATATTTCCCATGGTACCTCGTTCTGTTATATCATGTGGGTTTTTAGATGTGAAATGTCTGCCAAAGACACAAGTTTTGAAGAATTGCTCCTCTAGGTGTGGCCTGAGGAAGAAAGTTAGGTCATTGGGAGCATGACTTTGAGGCTCTGTTGAGACCTTTCTCCCCTTCCCCTCCCTGCTTCTCTGCCATGGTAAACCTGCTACATGCTGCTACCATGATGCACTAAGGTGCTAGATGCCCAAAGCTACAGTGCCAAGCACACATGGACAGAAACCATGAGTCAAAAACTAACTCTTTCCTCCTAAATTGATTCTTTCATTTCGTCACAGTGATGTAAAAGTAAGTGACACACAAAACTTTCCACTCACAGGTCTGTCTTTGTCACTAGATGAGTTTGCAGCAGATCAGGTATATAATCCTTTCAGCTTTATGTCCCTAAAACCCAGCACTTGATTTAATTGCATCCTTTGAATGGATACATTTATACTGGTGTTTGTGTGTGTGTGTGTGGGGGGGTGAGAGTACAGAAAGGTCCCCCTTTGAATCATAGAAAATGCCTTTATTCACTGTCTTTCTCTCCTGGAGGACCCTGTCCATCTAAGACCCAAAAATCTTGTAAGGTATAGGTGGGCCCTGTGTGTTGCTAATATTCCACAAACAGCCTTCTAGAGGAAAGGGGAAGAGGGCTTATTTTTATTGAGTTGGTTAGGTTTGGCTGTTGCTGTTGTTGTCCTGGGGAGTAAAACCCAGGGTCTTAAGCTTGCCAGACAAGCACTCTGCCATTGAGCTGTTCCTTCGCCCAAGGAGGAGGGTTTTGAGCATTCTCCCAATATTGCATGATTTGGAATAGAAGTCTCTTGAACACAGACCTACATGGGAGGTGTAAACTCACAGTAGGCTTGAGTGAAGCAGGGCAGAAGGCCATGCAGACTGTGTGACATGGAACTATGGGAAGGAAGGGTCCCCTTGTCCTTCACAATTGGCAAGATTGCCCTGCAGATTTCCTGGGCTGCATGGCCTATGGGTGACATTGGAAATAAGAGAAATAGGTAACTTCCCCATGATGAAAACAGCTCCCCACTGACCAGACATAGTAAAGCTTGTGAGGTTTGAAAACCAGAAGGGGTGTTTCAGTGAGAAGCTTGACTGAATTTGTGACAAAATCCTGTCAGTCTTTAGTTGAGATTAATCAGTTTAGGAAGAAGCAGGTTGGGACTCGAACTCGGAATGCACCTAACAACTTTGCTGAAATGGTAAGCTCATTTCTATATACAAATCCTTGAAAACTGAGATTCAGTCATTCTTTCATTCATTTCTTCATTCATCCACTCAACATGTTCATGAAGGACCGCGTTTCTAATAGTTTTATTTTATTTAATACTTTAAAAATTATTATTTTATCACTTTTATCATTATTAATCTGTTTGTATCACACACGTACCACACTAGGCATACAAAAGTCAGGGGATCATTTTCTTTTCTTTTTTCAAAAAATTTTTTATTTTTAAGGTTTTATCTATTTATTATTTATGTGTACACTGTTACTGTTTTCAGACACACCAGAAGGGTGCATCAGATCCCATTACAGATGGTTGTGAGCCACCATGTGGTTGCTAGGAAGTGATCTCAGGACCTCTGGAAGAGTAGTCTCTGCTCTTAACCGCTGAGCCATCTCTCCAGCCCCATCTGAGGACCATTTTCAAGAGTAAGTTTTCTCCTTCTACTCTGGGTTCCAGGGATTGAACTCAAGATGTCAGACTTGCATGTGGGCACTGTTACCTACTGAGCCATGTTACTGGTCCAAGCATCACTTTTGTGCCTAGCAATGACTCTGCACAGTTTATTCTCACAAAGCCTTTTTAGTGCATCTATTATAATCACCGCTGTGCTACTTACAAAGCTAAATAAGTGTGCTTAGTTTAGGACATAATGTAGGGTTTCAGTCTGGGTCCTTTCCCTTTTAGAACTGAGGCATGTCAGGAAATACCATTGACCTGCAATAGAAGGTCCTATCCTGGAACTCACTATATAGACTAGGCTGGCCTCAAACTTACAGAACTCTGCCTGCTTCTGCCTCCCAAAGTGCTGGAATGAAATTTTATGCCACTATGCACTTTGATTATTTTTAAATTTTTGATTATGTGTGTGTGTGTCCCTGTCCTCAGGTACTTTCATGAGTGCACTTTCCCATAGAAGCCAGAAGCCAGAGTGTGATCCCCTGGTTGTGATCCCCAGTTGGGAATGCTGGGAACTGGACCCAGATGTTCTTAAGGGGCAGCAGATCTTAATTGCTGAGTCATCTCTCATTGATCATTGAGTTATCTCCCTGGCACCAGGAAGAACCTTCCAGACTGGCAACCTGTGAGGCAGCTTCTTGGCACTGACAGAATTTGGAGATGCAGAGAAGAGGATGAGATCACAGAGCAAGTGATTGCATGCAGCTCTGGTTCTCAAGCTCTATCATCCTGGAAGGATGCAAACATCAGGAGGTGCTGAAAACAGAAGGGTGGAAGGACTGAGTTATGCAAGCCTCCCCACCCCCACCCCCACCCCCACCCCCCACCACCGGCACTAACTTGTGAAAAGTCATAGCCACTGCTCCAGTGATCCAAAATTTAGAGGCTAAGAGGGGGCCTTATGCCATCCAAGTACACATAAGGTAAGAGGGCTTCAAATTAGCAGAACAACCTGCAGATCAGACTCTGTGTTCGATTTTATCTTTTTAGGCAATAAAACGTGAAGCACATTCTTTGACAGCGAGGAGAAAGGCAGACTGTTAGCTTTTCCTAATTCTTTGGAGTTTTATAGCATGTCAGTTATTATAGCTCTGCTTACCACAGAGCCTGTGTCTCTGGAGCTGGAGCAGCTGTGGATGTAAAAGGAAGTGTGGTCAGAACAGTAAAGCTCATGGTGAAGGGAGCACTTGGTATCCAGGCTCTTAACTCTTTCAAGATCTGTTCAGCGAATAAATGCATGTCTGACTGACTGGGGTTAGAGCTCACTCAGTCCTGGCTTCAAGTCCCAGCACTGCACAATGTGGGTGTGGGGATGGTACAGGCCTGTCATGCCAGCCCTTGGAGGGTGGAGGCAAGGTCAGAGTTCAAGGCCATTTTCCTCCTTGCAGCAAGTTGGAGGTCAGCCATAATTATATTGAGATCCTATTATTATAAACAAACAAATATAGAATAAAGTTTTTATCTACATTACATACCAGGACTCCCCTGGGAAACACTCCCTAGTCATTAGGGATCCATTTTACATGAAACCTTTACCATAGGCTCTCTACTGTTATGGATGATTTAGTGTGGTCTATGGTGTTCATGTCTAAGGGGTTTGCTACCATTCAAATTGATTATGCTTTCAAAAGATCTTGGTAGATGGGATTGCTTTCAATCTTATAATTTCATAGCTATCTTTTAAATAGAGTTTAGCATATATAAAATAATTATACTATGCAGCCTGATGATTATTCCTTCATGATAAACATCTGCTTACAAGGATCAGTTCTTGTATAGAGTAATGCTAAGTTTTCCATGTCTGGAACACAAGTTCTCAGAAAGAAAAAAAAAAAAAGACCGGATTACTGGGAGAGAAAATTTTTTGGTGCAAAAACACTGGTGTCCAAGCCTCTGTCTTCAGGCTTACCAAAGTGCTGGACTCAAAAATGAAGAACACTTTCCATGAGAAGTAGAAAGGAACCTTCAGAAGATAGACCTGGGTCATTCAGTCCCACACCTGTTGCTGCTACTGTGAATGGAGCTGATCTCTGACCCTAACCCAGAGGGCTGGAACCCAAGGACTAAGCTGAATAGCAGGAATCATGGTACTGGAATGCTGGCCAGAGGGCCTTTAGCAGGTGAACATTGTTGTAGAACACAGCCCTCTAACCAAATCAGACATCATCTTTATCAGATCAACCATGCATTCTCTCAAGAGACCATCAGAAGCAACCTGTGGAATGCTGACCTTCCCTCAGAAAAGGAGCCCCTGGATCCTTAGGTGAGACTCCAACTTCTCCTTGCAGGCATTTAATTCAATTCTGCCCTAATTGTACTTAGTCTGGGGCTTAGGGATTACTAAAGCACAATGGCTGTGGAGGGGATGTAGTTAGATGGGATGTATCAGATGTGCTGTGTGAAGAGTTTCCAGTGCGCCTTCTTAGGGGTAACCCATGGACCTGCTTGTAACTCTTCACCCCACACTGTAAGGAAATAGTTTGCTTAGTTTGTTTTCTATTGGTAGGATACAGGGCCGTTAACAGAAGTGACTTGGGGTGGAAAGGGTTTATTTCATCTTACAGCTTGTAGTCAATCATGACAGGAGGTAGGGGCTGAGCTAAAAACAGGGACCTGGAAGCAGGAACTGAAAAAGAAGCCATGGAAGTATGCTGCTCACTGGCTTGCTCCCATGGATTGCTCAACCTCTTTTCTTATGCTGTTCAAGAGCATGTGCTTAGGGGAACACAATCCATGGTGGGCTGGGTTCTCCTCTCTCAATTATCAGTCAAGAAAACCCTGCAGATTTGCATATAGTAAATCTGATGGAGGCATTTTCTCAATTGTGGTTCTTTCTGTTTGACTCCAGCTTGTGTCAAGTTGAGAAAAAACTAACCAGGACGTAACCTCAATAAATTCATTGGTTATGCTGGATGATCCTCAGTAGAAACATATGTTGGTTTGTAACTGGGGCCTTAGGAGGAGGGAGTAGATGCTGCTTATGGTTCTCCAGAGAGAAACCAAGGCCTATCATTGCATATCTAGCCATAGAGTAAGAAGGAGGAATTCCCAAGATAATAAGACTAAGCTGGCACGCTAAGCCTCATAGAAGCAAAAATCTATGTTCTGTGTGTTTTCCCCATCAATTCCTTAGAAAGCAGATCCCATGGGATGATAGAAAGGGAAAGTGGGTTCATTGCTTTACTGTTGCTATAACAAAACCCCTCACAAAAAACAAATCATGGAAGACAGGGTTAGTTTTAGCTCATAGCTACAGCGGGATACGAGTCTCTCATGGCAGGAAGGCACAGCAGCAAGTGACAGGTACAAATGGAGGAAGAGGAAGTTGAAAGATCACATCTTCAACTCCATTCAGAAAGAGGACAAGAGCGAAAGTGGAACTGGGGAGCATTTATAAACTCTGAAACCCCACCCCTATGCTACGCTTGCTCCAGAAAACCTATACCTCCTGAACTTCCTCTGACAGCACCACTAACTGGAGATTTGCTGTTTAAATCCATGAGCCTATAGGGCAGTGGTTCTCAAGCAGGGTGGCGACACCTCGGGGGGAGTCAAATGACCTTTTCATACGGGTCATATATAAGATATTTACATTATGATTCACTACAGTAGCAAAATTACAGTTATGAATTAGCAGTGAAATACTTTTATGGTTGGGGTCCCCACAACATGAGGAATTGTATTAAAGGGTCACAGCATCAGGATGGTTGAGAAGCACTGCTCTAGGGGATATTTCTATTTCAAACCACCACAGAAAGGAGGTGTGGCCTGTGTTCTGTCATACTTCACCATTTCAACTATCTGTGAGGTAGGCTCTCCACGCACACCTTACAAACAAGAGTCAGCTGGCTCTGTGAGCTAACATCACTTCAAAGTGGTGCTTGCCCATCTGTAAGCACAGGAAATTCCCTGCTGTCTGGTTGTCCTTCTGTGAATGTTCTATATAAGCCAGACTGTAAGGAACAGGGTCCATATGGAGGTGGTATAACCTAAGCTAAAGGAATATGTCTTTTTAGGTTTCAAACTAAGCTGGCTGCACAGTGCACAGTGCACCTTCCTTGGCAAGGGAATAAAAACAAGCTGCCTAAATCAGATGGGAGAAGAGACAGCACTATTTGGTCTGGCCATGGAAGGAACATGCCAGAAGCCTACCTGCTCTTGGAGATAGCCCTTCAGAGTCCTTACCATCTTGATAACTTAACAAGAAGGATAGTGATACCAAAATGTTACTTCTCCCAGAGAAAAAGCCAGGAGTAGGCCTGGCCTTGCAGCCTGGACACTCCCACCAACCCCCCTCTTCCTAGCTTCAGCATTAAAGGTTTCTCTGTGGAAGCTGGATGGTCAGTCAGTCCCACTGGGACTATTCAAAACTGCCTGCCTGAGCTGACTGAAATAGAATGTGATCTCAAATAGGTCTCAGCAACCAGCTTGCTCCATTGTCATGGACACAAGGTGAAGATGTCCAAGGTTGCTCTGCAAAAAAGGAGCCAACACAGGGCTCTAACCACATCAGGGAGGTATTTGTTTCATCTCCTGCTGTTAAAGTTCTTTGTATAAACTGCTCTGATCACAGATGATTTAACAAAAGCCATATAGGAGAGTAACAAGAGCCAAGGGCACTGAGGTCCCTCCACAGCCCACAGGAGAGACTTTGGGGGTCTAAGTGAGTTTGGGAAGTTTCCACAGAGTCAGCAGATCCCAGACTTGGGTCCCAAGAGGGGTCTGGGCCAGGGACAGTCCAGCCAGAAAGACAGAATTAAAACATGGCAAGGCTTTGCAAAGGGCACGCTAATAGCTCCCATCTATCACCCAGGGAAGGCAATGTCTGGGAAGACATAATTGACTTTTCATGGAACAGATGAAGTTTTACATGCCATTCTTCCTGAGTGACAGCTTTGCCTTGGGACAGCAGCAGCATGCAGGAGGGAAAGCATGTCCAAACTCTCATCCTATTCTCGGGCCGGGGTATAACTTAGACCTGCAAGGTTATTTCCATCACTTAGACCCCAAACTCCATCTGTCTTTGTAGTCATCCCAGAAAACGGAATGGTCCCCACATTCCAGTCCACAAATTGCTATTACTTATATTTTCAGGTTTTTGTAAAAATGTGCTTACACATTTTGTACCTTTTTATTGCTACCTTAGTAACCGATATGCAAATGGTATACAATGAGTGACAAGATTTTATCTGGTTTACCAGTAGGTAGACAAAATGGGGGCAGGCACTAATATGCCCTCTGAAGTTAAGAAAGGCAAAGTGTCACACTCATTGTCGCAGAGCAAAGCTGGACTTGACCTCATCCTTCAGTTCTCAAGCTCTGCCTAGACACTTTACCCCAATTTAGCCCAAGGTAAGAAATGCCTCCATACCTGATGCTCAAGGGTCATGTGACAAAGCTACCTGCCCATTACCCTCAATGTTTGTCATGAGCCTCTCCTGTAATGACACTGTTGCTCACAGAGTCGCCAATCAAATTGCAGATACACACACACACCTGTCTTCCTTAGTGGGTCTCTCCTGTCTTTTCCTGAGCTTGGTGAGGAACCAGACCACCCAACCTGTCCTTTCTGTCACCTTCCAGCCTCACAGCTGGGCTCTCAGAGCCACCCAAAGGGACATTTATATCTCTGTTCAGACTTCTGGAATTCCTGAAGCTGGTTCAACCAGTCTGATTTTTTCTAACAATAGAGGTTTTGCCTCTGTATTGCTGTAAGCACCTATTTGGATAAGGACTTCACACAGTCTCTTACACATGATCAGCAGTTAACAACTGAGAATTAGAGTGTGTTCTTAGAAAGGACCACATTTGGAACAGGGACACAACACAAGAACACACTCATAGGAGCAACTAGGAGATGCTCTGGGTGACAGAACACATATGAGGATGTCCCTTTAGGCTCCAACACCTCCCAGGGGTCTCCTCTTCCTACCAGTTCACACTGCTCAGCATTCCACATACTGTCTAAAATCCCTCTGTATTAGTCAGGGCTCTTTCTGTTCTGAGAGATCAAAGTCCTATTCTAAGGAACTTAATTACAGAAACATATGTTGATTGGCTTTCATGCCTACCTGGCCACTAGGAGTGCTGACAGGAGAGTCACAGAGAGGGTACCACATGCCTGGCTTCCTGAGGCAAGACCTAGGAGTTGCACACAATCATGGGGGCATGAAGAGGCAGAATAATAGGAAGTGTGGCACTGATTGTTCTGAGCTCTGGCTTTGATGCCATCACCACACATGGGCATGCAGGGCAGCCTACTGCTGTCTCTTTGGGTGGCCCCCCAGTGGGTGTTAAGGATTTTCTATAGGACTTCCCCAGTTAGGGTAAGGAGAGAGGGAAACACTCCCAACAAGGAGAGGAGGTAAAGCAGTCAAGAATGCCCACCCAGAGCAAGTCATTTACAAGAAACCCCTCCTCCATGTGGATATCATTTCCTTCCTGTTAAGGAATCAAGGAGAGAGCTTCAGGCCCAGGGCTGCCCTGGATAACTTACACTTTGGGCCAGAAATCAGAGAGCTGCTTCCTGCTCCTTCACTGTGATATGTTGTGGCTTCCCCTTTGTCAACATGGGATTTCCCCCATTCAAAGAGGTTGATACAAACCAGCCACATTTCCTGGAAACCCCATGGAAACCCAGCAGAAGTTGATGAAAACAAGGTTGACAGCCATTAGTCTGTGCTTGGCATGGAGTACTGTGGTTCAAAGCTGATGGGTTCCTGTTGGCTGTGTGTACAGGAGGGACACATTTACCATCACTGTACATTCAGACAGTTTTCATAACTCAGGATGTGCTGGAGGCCCATAGAAACCTTGGCTGCTTCCTCTGCTTCTCCACCCAACCATTGCACACAGAGGGCTCGAAGCCTGAGTGAATCAGATAAGACCTGGAGGCAGATGTTTAGGACATGCCACTATCCAGATCAGCTCATGTTTACTGATTGTCTCCTCCAATAACAGTTATCATCCACCTCCTACATTAGAATCTTTAATTGAAGGGCTGGAAAGAAGGCACAGCTGTCAGGAACACTAGCTGTTCTTTCAGAGAACCTGGGTTCAATTTCTAGCACCTGCATGGCCCCTCACAACCATCTGTAACTCCAGGTCCAGGGGATCCTATGCCTTCTTCTGACCCCAGTGGTCAGCAGACACTTGAGTGGAGCAAAGCCATACATGCAAGCAAGACACCCATCCACAAAAAATAAATAAAATCTAAGTAAATTTTTATCCATCAGGTACAATCTAGAGCAGTGGCTCTCAACTTTCCTAATGCTGCCATCCTTAAATATAGTTCATCCCTTAAATATAATTCTTTATATGGTTGTGACCTCCAACTATATTTGTTGCTATTTCATAACTAACTTTTTCTACTGTTGCAAATTGTAGTGTGAATATTTTTGGAGATAGAGGTTTGCCAAATGGGTTATGACCCACAGGTTGAGACCTGCTGCTCTAAATAGACACTGCATCTTGCTGCCTGGTTGTCCCCACAGAAACATCCTCTATGTGACCCTGGCAAGTCTCTAACTCTTTCTGAGCACTGGTTCTTCCTTTGAGAGGCTAGGAAACTTGGTTGTACAACACACAGAACTGTGTTGTACATATAGTAAATGTTCCATAAGGAGACTCAGGATTATCTATTATACTGCTACAGAAAGTGATTCGCCTAGAAGCACAGCAGACTGTAGACACAGCATCTTTTCTAAACAGCCCTGGGAAAGCTGTTTCCCTTTGCCACCAGGGCCAGGCTCTTTACCTCCCACCCCCACTCTGGGCCCAGGACCAGGACACAAGATCCTCATGGGGAAGGTCAACTGGGAGCTTTGGGTGTGTTTCCCCTCATTGGCCTAATTTAGATGGGCTGATCGCTGTTTGAGAAAAAATAAACTAGCTGAATTCTTCATGTGTTTTCCCCATCAAAACATGTCTGTTTCATTCTCTTTTAAAGGGCACCCATCAGTCATTTAACAGGAAAAAAGATGTCTCAGTCTGTGGCTTCCCAGGCGATTCACCTTCAACAGTGTGTGTGCACAGAATCTTTTAAGATCTGAAAACATGCCCCAGAGATTCCCACAGGCACCTGAGAGCAGGGGCTGTCCTGACAGAGCATTACAGAGGTGACATCAGAATTCTCAGCATCCTTTACTCACAGATGTTGTCTGGCAGGGAAGCAGTCATAGGCAGCCTGCTTGTTCTGTCAGGAAAGAAAGACAGACACAATGTGTTTCCCCAGGCTAGCTCACTGGGTAAGACACAATGTGTTAAGCTGGGCAGTTGTGGCACAGGCCTTTAGTCCCAGCACTTGGGAGGCAGAGGCAGAGGCAGGCTGATTTCTTAGTTTGAGGTCAGCCTGGTCTACAAAGTGAGTTCCAGGACAGCCAGGACTATACAGAGAAACCCTGTCTCCAAAAAACCAAAAAAAAAAAAAAAAAAAAAAAGACACAATGTGTTTCCCCAGGCTAGCTCACTGTTGGAGCATCATGCTCTCAGGATGGTCTCCACTCTTTTGGGGGACAACTCTCCACTCAGTCCCCAGGATTAATAAAGACACCTAAGGCAGATGGAATGAAAGGAGATAGAATAAACTCCAGACTGTTCCCTGGGCCTCTGATACCTTCACCCTATGTATCTTAATCAGTCTTCCAGTTGAGGGTTCCCTGGACACCCGTTCCACACTCCACTCGATTGTGTATCGGCTGGGAGAGCCCAGAGGCCAAGAGCACAAGTTGGATACCGGCTTTCCTCACTGACCTTGTGATCAGACCCTTTTTCAGGGTTTCATGGAAAGCACGGTCCCTTATCTGATACAGAAGAAGCCCAGAATTGAGGTTACATGCTGTTCTCAAGAGCATGTTGTCCTGACTGCCTCTACCACCAACAACAAGGACACCAACAACACCAACACCACTAAGATTGGAAGACTCTAAGAGGAGCCCCTCGATCAGTCCTCAGGACAATAGCGGACACCCAAGAACTCACGACAGACCGAGCTTGTTGCAAACCACATGAGGCTTTATTCGGGGAAAGCCAGAGCTCTGGGGACGACTCATATCCCACGCAGGGGTAGAGGAGTCGACCTCAAGGGGAAAGAGTTCCCAGTTTTTATAGACCCTCAGGGGGAAAGGAGAAGGGGGAGATTAGGGGATTTCCAGATCTAAACAATGTCTATTCTCAAGAAATGGGTATGGGAGGGGTACAAGGAAACAGTCTAATAAAGGTGCAGCAATGGGCACACACCTGGTCAGAACATTGGCAGACACACAGGTTCAAGGAGTGGCCAAAGCATTGTGCACCTCTATTTTTCTAAATCAGTGAAGCTAGTTCTGCTAACACTGACGTCTATCTTGCCAATTTCAGGGCTTCTGTGTCCTTTTACATTCTGCCAGGATCTTTCAAGATCACCACCAACACCCAATTTCATCCTCCTGTTCTCAGCAATTGGAACTCATTTTCTGCTCCCTAAGGTCATGTATATGCTGGTTACCTTATGTCAACTTGACACAAGGTAGAGTCACCTCGGGGACAGGGTCATACCTCCATTGAGAAAATGCCTCCATCTGTAAGGCAGTTTCTTAATTAATGATTGATAGAGAAGGGCCCAGCCCATTGTGAGTAGTAGCTTTCCTGGAGCTGGTGGTCTTGGGATCTATAAGAAAGCAGGCTGTGCAAGCCATGAGTAGCAAGCATGAAAGCAGCATTCTTTAATGGCTGCTGCATCAGGCCCTGCCTCCAGGGTCCAGCTCGGTTTGAGTTCCTGTCCTGACTTCCTCTGATGATGAACTAACTACATGTGTAAGTGTAAGCCAAACAAACCCTTTCCTCCCCAACTTGCTTTTAGTCATGGTGTCCTAACCAGGACCATGTGTCATCTCATCTCCCTAAAACCATCAGGACAATAACACAAACATTTGTGCACAGCTTACTGCACCTTCCATTCTCTGACCCACTTGCTCATTCTTTCACTTACTTATGAAAGACCCCCGAAGGGAGACCCTCACTCAAGCCTCGGGATGTGGCACGGACCCAAGAGAGATGCGGAGACCGAAATGGCGTACACATAAAGCTATTTAATAAAGCGGGGGGAAAAGCCAGCGCGCTGGGGCCGAGACTCGTACACCTTTGCATAGGGTAGAGGAGTCTCGACCCCAACTCAAATTTTTCACAAGCTTTTAAAGGCAAAAAACACAAACTGGGAGGGGGAATGGGGAGGGAATAGGGGAAGTTTAACAACCACAAGTTTACTCAACCAAAGAGTCATGTCCTGTGTTTGGCAATACACCTGGCCTGTTGAAACATTCTGTGGTTGTTTCAGAAAATGTTTTTCTCAAGAACATTCGGGAACTGTTTTTCAGATGGGAGGGGTTGGGCTCCGAGGTGAAAAGTTCATGTTCTCACAAGAGGCCAGTAATTTTCTATTCTTCACTTACACATTTGTTCACAACACTACAGAGCACGGTGACACCATTGCCTTCCAGGCACTGTGTTCATCTAAGGCAACAGAGCTATGGAATGTCCCTATCTCTGCCCCTTAGAGCTGAGGTGACACATTCTAAAGGACAAACTGTTATCAGTAGGATGGGAGATGGAGGGAGCAGGGCAGTAACCAGCAAAAGTGACCTGGACGAAGACTGAGCCAGGATCCCAGGAATTTCCTAGAGAGTGCCCTGAAGTTCTGGGGATGCCCATTGACTCACTCAGTCTTCCATATCTCATCCAAGGACCAAAGAACTATAATCAGTGTTCTCTATATGGCAAAAGCATCTTCCCTATTGAATCTTGCTGGCTCTCCCAGCCTCCCTGACCTTTGCTCCCTCATTCTCACCATGGTCCATGCCCTCTGAAGCTCACCCAGCCTAGTATAGAATCTTTCATTGCTTGCTTCCTTATGTTTACTTGGTACCTTGTCTGTCTCCACCAGACTGTGAAATCCCTGGGGGAAGGGACTGTCTCACTGTTGTCTGGATCCTGGGAGCTATACAGCCATTGTAAGGAGAGTTCTGTTCTCAGAAATTACTGGCCCAATTGCTAAGTGGTCCAGGGGCAACAAGATTACTCACTGAAGTTTACCCAGTCTGTTGTGGCTAAATCTAATCTTAAAGAGCAAATAAGCCAGCCTTGGACTCAGTTTTTGTTAATGTCCCTGGATCCCTCTTGAGAAATGCAGTTTGTTGGGGATTTGTTGTTAGGCAAACCAGTGTGATTTTCAAACTATTCAGTAGTCAGGAAGCCTAGGCACAAATATCTCAGTGAACCAGTCCTGATGAGAAAGGGACTCCTTGAATCACCTCTATTTGAAGATATATCTTCAGTCAATCCTAGTATGGTGGATTGAATGAGAATGGCTCCTATAGTCTCATATATTTAATTCCTGGGGCTCCAGTTGATGGAACTGCTTGGGAAGGATTAGGAGGTGTGGATTTGTTGGATGAGGTGTGTTATGGGGGTGGGCTTTAAGCTTCAGAAGACTCCTGCCATTCCCAGTGTTTCTTCTTTGCCTCTTACTTGCAAAATCAAGACGTGATCTTCCAGCAGCTGCCTCAGTGGCCTGTTGCCATCCTTCACTCTACCAGTATAGCTTCCAATCCTCTATAAGTTGTCTTGGTCATGGTAATAAGCACAATAATAGAAAGGTAACTAAGGCCCTTCAACAGCCAGCAGTGACATGGCTGCCAGGCCCAGTGACTTGCACCTGCAGACTCAACACTTGGGAACCTGAAGCAGAAACATTGTCACAAGTTCAAGGCCAGCCTAGGCTACATGAGGAAGTCCACACAGCCTAGCCTGGCTGCAGAGTGTGACTGTCTTAAGCAAAAAGAAAAAGATGAAGCCTGGAGAATCTATTGGTATTGATGAGACACTGCACAAATTCTGGGGCCTGTCTGCTTTCATCTCTGCAGAGTAGGAGAGTCCAGCGAAAGGATAAAATCTACGATTAACCAAAGATCCTAGGAATCCCTGTCCACCACATATACCTGTGCTCTGGAGCAAAACACTTCACATTCTGGCATTTCCCCAGTCTAGGGAATGCTTGTTATGCCAAACTACACAGGAGGCTGATGCAGTAGGATTGCAATTTCAAGGCCTGTCTAGGCAACATAGTGAGCCATATTTGTCTTGTTTGTCTCAAGATAAATAAAAATGAGCACAAGGTTATAGCTCGAGGGTAGTGTACTTGCATAGTGCACATGAGGCCATGTGTTCCTTTCCTGATACCACAAAGAGACAAAAAGTGCTTGGATTTTAATTTCCTGTTCTGTAGCATGGATCAAGATTCCTGTGAAGTAAGAGAAAACATCCAGGTAAAGGGCATGTAATGACAACAGCTTGCTGTTCCCTTGGTGTGCTGTGGCAGACAGGCCCTTGTTCCTCTAGCAAATGGCCTGTTCTCCAGACTACTGTCACTAAGCTCCTGAGAGCCAAGCATGGGGCTCACCAAGGGCCTCTGCTTACTCTGAGACACTTTACATCCTCGTGCTTGTGACTCTAAGTCCATGATTTTATTATGCATCTGCAGGCAGTAAACCGGTGGTGTAAATAGTGTTATACAGCAGTAGCAACTTCATCTTAGAGCTGTGGTTCTCAATGCTGCGACCCTTTGATGCAGCTCCTCACATTGTGGTGACCCCCACCATCGAATTACATTTTTGCTGCTTCATAACTGTTATGTTGCTATGTTATGAATCTTTTTTTGTTGTTGGTTTTTCGAGACAGGGTTTCTTTGTATAGCCCTGGCTGTCCTGGAACTAACTCTTTAGACCAGGCTGGCCTGGAACTCAGAAATTGCCTGCCTCTGCCTCCCAAGTGCTGGGATTAAAGGTGTGTGTCACCACACCCAGCTTATATTATTAATCTTGATGCAAGTATCTGATAGGCAGGATATCTGATTGGGCGTCATAACCCACAGTTTGAGAACCACCTCCTTAGATGAAAGAACGTGGACAGCTGCCTTTGAGCACTGATCATCCCAGTCACCTCTCCATTAATCTCTCCAGCCATCTCTCCATATGTTGGGAGCTATTAAGACAACTCTATTGTCCTAATCTCTGAATTAAGCCTCTCCCCCCGAGAAGAAAAGGGGGTCAAAAGCAGGCCACCTACGCACTGTTCTGAGAACAACCACAGAACGTTCCACCCCTAGGTCAGCGCCAGATGTCCTGGCCACACCCTGATACCACCAAGTTCCTGCTTCCCCGTGTAGCTGCCAAAAGAAAAATTTCCACTGCCCCACCCCTCCTGCTGAGAAGTACTTGTACTTCCCCTTTTGCTTGTGCATTTAAGCCTTGAGCCTTTCTGAATACAGCAACACCTTGATGCTTCTCAGACTGTTTACATGTTGTTCCTCGCACTTGGTGTCTGTCTCCCTCTCCCCGCATTTGGTTCTTAGGAGAAGGTCCCCTCGAGACCCTCGAATAACTGGACCTGTTGGATGGGTCAAGTGGCGCCCAATGTGGGGCACGAGGTATGACCACCCTCCAGACAATGGATTCAAGAGGTACCTTGTAGACAGTGAGACGGTTCCCCGCCACTTCGCTTGAGTGTCGCAGATGTTGAGAGGTAAGCCTGGGCATAAAATTGTTGTCCCATTCATCATGGGGAATGTTCTGTCCTAAGAGACAGTTTTTATTCAAGAGAAGAAGGGGTCTCTTTAGGAGAGAGGGATAAGAGTTAAGAAAAAGGATTTAATAAAAATTTTTTGTTTTGTGGACGAGAGATGTCCATGGCTGATATTGAATGGTCCTGAAATACACCCTTTAACTTGGAATAAAGTAGGCAAAGATATCAATGCTTTGATAAAACAAGGAGAAAGTGTTCCTGAGTCATTTTTTAGTTATTGAGGAATCATCGGAGACCTCCTTGAGCAGGCAGAAAAGGGTGGAGAGAGCGCTCACCTCCTAGCCCTTACTGAAGATTTTTTAGAAAACTCCCGATCACCAATCAGTCTCGCAAAAGCAAAACTGAGCTGCCGGCAAATCATCAGTCTTGGCCGTCATTGATTATCGATGCCCCGGTCCCTAAGGACTCCCTGCCTTCCCCTCTTTCTCCCCAAATTACATTAGATTCTAGAAAAGGGGCTACTGCTCGACCCCCTGGTTGACCAAAAAGGATTTACCCCATTTTGTATAAGGAGTTGTCAGATGAACCTCTCGATCCTGCCTCGGAGGCAAAATTAGATGAGGAAGCCTTTAAATATGAACAAGCCCACTATGGTCCCAGGCCCGGTGCCTATCTTACCATCGAGCCCTTCAATTTCCACACTCCTCCTTATTTGCCCTCCTTTCCCCCTAATCCTCAGCCTAATCCTCGGCCTGTATCGCTGGCCCCTTCGTCCGTTCAGCGATTACTTCAAACTAAAAGAGAACTTCAGACTCAGATCACCAATCTTAAAGATGTTCTAGGGCTTCAAAAGAAGCTACAAGACCTCAGTCTAGAGACTCAGAGTCTACAAAGAGCCCTCATGGGGAACCTTCAAGGTCCTATCTCAAAATCCCGTCAAACTGGCTGCAAGGGTCCCTCTCAGAAACAAGGGAATGAAAAATTGACCTTCCCTGTTCTCACCTGATCTCGAGCCCATCAGGCTGCTCCAGGTCATGATAACCATCCCCCCCACTGTCTTCTCCGAAAAAGATCAGGGGGAACCAGAGAGTGATGATGAGGAGGGTCAAGCAAACTCTGATTCCAATGAGGGTGGCATGTCCCCCGATGAAGGGTTTGACACCAACAGCCAAAGATTCTTCAAAAAGCTAAAACTGAGACATGTAAAAGATCTTCATTCAGCAGTCAAAAATTATAGGGTTAATGCCCCATTCACAGTGTCCATATTAGAAGGTTTAGCAGGAGAAGGCTACTTGATACCCAATGAATGGAATAAAGTTGTTCAGTCTGTCCTCACTAGAGGCCAATATTTAACTTGGAAGTCAGAGTTTGTGGACAGAGGAGAAAATTTGGCTGCAAAAAATAGAAAGAATCCTACTAGTAAGACAGTCTCCTGGACTGCTGATAAAATCTGTGGTAAAGGCAATTTCGCTGCAGACAAAAAACAATTAGGGCTCTCCCCTGGTGTCCTCGCCCAGATGGCACAGGCAGCCCTGGGAGCTTGGTACGCTGTCCCTGCTGCAGGGGCACTAACTATGCCCCTAACCAAGATTATACAAGGGCCCCAAGAGACCTATGCGCAGTTCGTTGCCAGATTGCAGGAAGCAGCTGAGAGAATTTTGGGACCTGAGGAAACTGAGGGTCTGTTAGTCTGACAACTTGCTCTTGAAAATGCCAATTCAGCATGTAGGGCTGCCCTGAGAGGTAAAACCAAAAGTTTACATATAAATGGTATGATCAAGCTTTGTAATGAGGTAGATGTGTTTTCCCAACAAGTTTCTAAGTCTATCAACCTGGCTATTGGGGCTGCCTTACAACTAAATAAAGAGAAAAAACTTGCTATAGATGCAACCAACCTGGACATTTTGCTAGAGGATGCCCTACACAAAGACAGAGCACCCTAGTCTCAACCATGCCTGCTACCCAACAAAAGTCCCTCGCCCCCCCCGCCCCCCCCGCCAGGTCTTTGCCCTAAGTGCAAGAGAGGCCGCCAATGGGCACAAGATTGCTGATCTAAGACTGATATCAATGGCCACCCACTACCTGTGGTCCAGGGAAACGGACAGAGGGCCCCCCTGCGGGGCCTGTCTCCCCTGATGACAACTGCAGACAACCCCCTAGCCCCCACGGGAGATTGTGCAGGGTTCTGGCAGAGAGCACAGTGAGCTTGGGAGTGTGGCCTTCTTCGCCCCAGGCCCCTCACGGCCTCGTCCGTGCAGGATGAGCCCGAGGGTCCCTACCCTGTGGACACCAGGAGCCCTCGCCCCCGAGGCAGCCACCAGCTAGGCCACGTAGCCATTCCACAGCGACTCTTGCACTGCCGAAGATGCACCTGCATGGCGGCAGCCGCCCCGACTCCACCGGCGCCCTGCTCTCCAGGGCCGGGACCATGGAGGAGCCCCAGCCAGGCCTTCAAGGACGTTTCAAAAGTGGCGGCAAGTGTGGTGTGGTGGGAAGAATGGCAGCCACCTGAAGGCCAAGGCTGGGCCTTCAGGGCTTCTGCGGCCTGAGGCGGCGGGTCTGAGCAAGAACACTCTGCCATCGCCAGCACAGGAGGAGAGGCCCGCCTGTGGCCCAGCACGCAGACCTGGATGAACCGAGGTCTCGATGGGCCTGGACGAAGGTGAGCGGGGCCCCCCCTCTTCCACTGATTTACTGTGGTCTATATTGAATCCTTCTGTTTTAGCCTTGTTGGATAAGACACAAAGAGATAATGCGTCAGAATTTGAAGATTGTTGGATGTGCTTTTCTGCTTCCCCACCCTTTATGAGGGCATAGCCATATTTGGAAATTTTACCCTGCTTTCAGATGCCAACCAGCTTCCCTTCCAGTCAGTTCAGATTACCTTGAAAGAACTCTCTGGGGTAGGGAGTTGTGTGTTGGGCCCAGGCATGCTTCTGCCATGGCCCTTGCTAAGATTTGCAATAATACATTTAGAGTAAATAAAAATAGGTATTCTTATCTTCTTGCCCCAAATGATACCTTTTTGGCATGTTCCACAGACCTTACACAGTACATTATTATACAAGATTTTATAAATAATAGAGATTATTGTGTCTCGGTTCAGCTTTTTCCAAATTTTAGTATTCATGAGTCAGATGACTTACTGAAGTTTTGGGACCGAGGTGCCTCTTGCCATCCCACCACAAAAGAGAGCCTATCTCAGCGGTGACCCTTGCGGTCCTTCTTGGCCCGGGTGCTGCTGGGACCGAGACCAGAATCTCGGCCCTTGTGTCATCTCAACAGAATGTGTGCAATTACCATCTGCTCAATGAGGCTATTAGCCAAGATATAGAGAATATAAAAAGGGGCCTAGATGATCTTACTGATTCCTTGGTCTTCCTTTCAGAAGTCACCCTTCAAAATAGAAGGGGATTAGATTTGCTCTTTCTACAACAAGGAGGCTTATGCGCTGCACTTAAGAAAGAATGCTGCGTATATGTTGATAAAACTGGATTAGTTAAAGATAGCATTGCCAAGGTTACTGCCAGCTTAGAAAAAAGAAAGAGAGAGAGAGAGAACAACAAGAGTCATGGTACCAAAATTGGTTTTCAACCTCCCCCTGGCTTTCGACATTGTTGCCCTCGCTTTTGGGGTCCCTATTGGGACTCCTATTATTGATTTCCTTTGGTCCTTGGGCATTTCAGAAATTGACCCGATTTGTTAAATCTCAAATTGATTCATCTCTTTCAAGCACATCTGTTTCAGTTCATTACCATCGGCTGGACGTTGGCGATAGCAAGCAGGTTACTGGAGAAGAGTCAGACGTGGATACTGCTTCATCACCCTATTCTCAGGGAGAGAGACTCAATTTCCATAAAATGCATAAGTGAGATCATTCCCCTCCCCCTAAATTCAGCCATCAGTCTCATGCCATGAATCATTTATAGATTGCTGTAGTCTGTGCTTCCGACATGGTAATATACATTCTCGACACACTGGAAACTAAACAGTGATCCCAGGCTAGACACATCGAAAAATTGGAACTTGAAGCCGTCGCCCGTGAGAGTTGTAGGCTAAACACTGCATAGAGATTAGTCTGGAAGCTGGTAGACAGTCTCTGAGAGGCATGTCTGATTGCATGAAGGTTGAGTGCCCTAGGGTCCTTTTCCCAAAAAAAAACAGCACGGGAGCAGGTCAGGGTTACTCTGAGTAAAAATCTGTGGGCCTGAGAGTCAATCCTGTACATGGCCCCTAACATTGCACGCTAGGGATCAGACCTCTACCTCTACCCACGGGGCTTGTTTCGTTCCTAAATCCTTTGGCTAGCCCAGGTTATACCCAACAGACTGGGACAGTTAATTCAAGTCTCATAGATAACTTGTCCTTGTGTCCTTCGTGGTTTTAGAGAATCACCCGGTGAGCAAACAGACGTTTAGGGGGTCGTTAAAAACGTGGCTACAAATTTATTATGCAATATGCCTTTATAAAAATATTAAAATGAGGGAGACATTGGGAGCTATTAAGACAACGCTATTGTCCTGATCTCTGAAGTGGGCCTCTCTCCCCGAGAAGAAAAGGGGGTCAAAAGCGGGCCACTGACGCACCATTCTGAGAACAACCACAGAATGTTTCAGCCCTAAGTCCTAAGATGTCCTGACCACACCCTGATACCACCAAGTTCCTGCTTCCCCGTGAAGCTGCCAAAAGAAAAATTTCCACTGCCCCAACCCTCCTGCTGAGAAGTACTTGTACTTCCCCTTTCGCTTGTGAATTTCCACTGCCCCACCCCTCCTGCTGAAAAGTACTTCCCCTTTTGCTTGTGCATTTAAGCCTCGAGCCTTTCTGAATACAGCGCCACCTTGATGCTTCTCGGACTGTTTACGTGTCGTTCCTTGCACTTGCTGTCTGTCTCTCTCTCCCCCCATTTGGTTCTTAGGAAAATGTCCCCTTGAGACCCTCGAGTAACTGGACTTGCTGTACGGGTCATCCATCCACCTTTTCATCCATCTCTGCCTGTTGTTAGACATTTATTTTAACTGTAAATGTACATTTACTCATCTAGTCAGCGTATTACCTTGGCAATAGCAAAGTAACTACGGCACTGTCTTCTTCCCACAAGCGGTCATGGCCCTCCCTGGTTCCCAATTTGACACTCCAGAGTGCTCACAGCAAGGAACACTTCATTTTTGTCCCTACAAGGGATTCTCCCATGCTGACAACATTCAGATGACTCAGATGAGAGTGTACTTTTGAAGTGAAAGTTAATGTTGAAGAACAGGTAGAGAGGACTCAAGACAAGAACTCAAGGCAGGAACTTGGGGGAAGAAATGAAGTGGAGACCACGGAGAAATGATGCTTACTGGCTTTCTCCCTTTGGTGGTAGTTTGCCTTCTTATACACCCCAGGACCCTCTGTCTAGGGATGGGACTGTGGGACCTTCCAATCAATCACCAATCAAGAAAATGCCCTACAGTCTTGCCACAGTTAATCTGATGGGCGCATCATCTCAACTGAGGTGCTGCTTCCCAGATAACTCTAGCTTATGTCAATTAGAACATTTGGCCCCTGTCAACTTGATACACCAACACACTACTATTAAGCCAGAACTCTTCCTTCCTTGTTTATCCTCAATATTTCATATATTAATATCAATATTACAGCATGAATAACTTTTAAAGTCCAAACATCTTTAACTTTTTCAAGACTTTTAGTCCCAAGTCTCTTTAAAAATACATCTTTTTAAAAGTTCAAAGTCTTTAAATTGTGGACTCCTGTGAAATAAAAAAAAATAATAATTTTTTCTCACTTCATTAGGGAAGACCCAGGGCATAGTCACAGTCTGAAAAACGTAAAGCTAAACTCCAAACATGCAAATAACTCAGTCCCCAGGGCTTGGCACTCATGATCTTCTGGGCTCCAGAAATCCTATGCTACTCCACTTCTTGGGTTCTCACATTTCTTTTTTTCTTTTCTTTTTTCTTTTTTGTTTTTTTGTTTTTTTGGATTTTCGACACAGGGTTTCTCTATAGCCCTGGCTGTCCTGGAACTCACTATGTAGACCAGGCTGGCAGAGAACTCAGAAATCCAACTGCCTCTGCCTCCTGAGTGCTGGGATTAAAGGCATGCACCACCATGCCCGTTGGGTTCTGACATTTCTAACACACAAAATTCAACTCAACTTATAGGCTCAGGCCAGCTCCACTCTACAGCCTCTGCTCTCACGGGCAGTGGCCTCACCATCCTGACATCTCCATCTGCTGGGGGCTACAAAAGCTGCACATTCACATAGCCTCCTGATCTCTCTTCAGGGACCATGACCCTGACATATGGAGCCAAGCCTCAGCCTCCCTTCATGGTTCTGTCAGTCTTGGGTTCCCATCAAAGCTGAGGCTGCACTTTCACTGATGACCTCTGCTGGCCTCTCAGAGTGCCAAGCTTCAGCTGTTCTCCATGACCCCACTGTGTCTTCAAAAACAGTTAGATGTGAGATAATCTGACACATTACCGAGTTTGGCTACCAGCATGGCCTATGGGCTTGGCTCCCTCTGAACAACAGCTTTAGTGTGCATACTCTAAGGAAACACTCCCAAACCTCGCCTCAACAATGATGATCTCCTCTTAATCACCACTAATTTCTCAGTTCCAGCTACTTTTGATCAGTTCTCTATTTTCCCAGTAAAGCAAAGGTTTCAGTTTAGTGGTACTGGTTTCTTATTAATCACACCAAAATTTTCCAATCCAGTTGACAAGACCCACAGATTCATAAATCAAATATATCATACAAACTACCCTGATAGAATCTTCAAGGGATTCTCAAATATCCCTCTGAAACCGAAAAGCCAGGTCTCCATTGTCTGCATTGCTCTCAATATTCCCTTCCAAGATCCCACAGGACAGCTCACTAAGTCCCTACTACTCGGTGGCCCTATAAAAATACATTTTTATACATTTATTATTATTGCAAGATGTGTGACAGAATCCCTGTCTGCAGTGTTTGTTTTTTGTCTACTTGACACAAGCTAGAGTCTTCTTGAGAAGAGGGAACTTCAACAGAAAAAAATGCCTCTATCAGACTGCCTATAAGCAAGATCATTGAGCATTTGCTTGATTTCAATTGATGTGATGCTGGAGGATATAAAAAAGCAAACTGAACAACCCAGGGGGAGCAAGCCAGGAAGCAGTCCACAAACCCTCAGGTTCCTGCCTTGGGTTGGTGACCTGACTTCACTTCCAGATGGCCCATAAACTGTAAGCTGAATAAACACTCTGTCCTCACATTGTTTTTGGTTAGTGTTTTATCACACCAACAGAAAAGTAACTAAGATAGAAACTGAAATTGGTACCAGAAGTAGGGTAGTGTTAAGAGGTGGCCCCGTGTTTTGGGAAGAATTATGGAAGGAGTTTGAAACACTGGAATAGAAAGCTACTCGGTACTTAATGGGGCTTACTGAGCTGTTATGTGGGGCCTGTTAGGTGAGGTAGAGAATGGAGCTGGAACCATTCACTGATTGAGCTTGGATAACATGTACTGCTGCTTCTCATGGTTGTCACACCAGAACTCTGAGGCTGGGTCTCCTCTCCCTGCTTAATGTTTCTATGTTTTGCCTTAAGAAAATAAGTAGCCCTGTAGAGACTGCCCAGAGATAAAGATACTTGCTGCACAGACCTCACACCCCGAGTTCCAAGTCAGAACTCACATGGTAGAAGGAGAGAACCTACTCCTGAAAGTTGTCCTCTTACTTTAATGTACCATATTACATGCATACACACATGTGCACATGCATGCACAAAGAAAACAAACACACACACACAAATAGTAATAAAACAAATTTTTAAATGGCCTTGAAAACTCAGAGGTAGGGAAAGGATGCTCATTTGATAATTTTTTTTTTTCCGAGACAGGTTTCTCTTCCCAAGACAGGCTTCTCTGTGTAGCCCTGGCTGTCCTGGAGCTCACGGTGAAGTCCAGGCTGGCTTTGAACTCACAAATCTGGCTGCCTCTGCCTCCCAAGTGCTGTTATTAAAGGCATGCACCACCAGTGCCCGGCTCATTTTATAGTAATAGAAACATTCACATGTTTTAAATTCAATTCTTGGGCCATGTATCCTGGCATGTGCTTTTAATCTCAGCACTTGAGAATCAGAGACAGGTAGATCTCTGTGAGTTCCAGGCCAGCCTGGCCTACATAGTAAGTTCCAGACTAGTCAAGGTTCTATAGAGGGAACCTGTCTCAGAAAGAAATAAAATCAATTATTGAAATGGAGTCAGGATGTAGCTCAATGGAGTGAATGCTAAGCATAGCTGAGGCCCTGACCTCAGCACTATCCTCAGCACTGCATCTACAGGGTATAGTGGCCAGACTGGGCTACATAGACCCTGTCTCACTATAGAAAGATAGATAGATAGATACATAGATAGATAGATAGATAGATAGATAGATAGATAGATAGATAGATAGATAGACAGATACATAGAGAGATAAACAGGCAGACAGCGAGAAAGGAAGGAAGGAAGGAAGGAAGGAAGGAAGGAAGGAAGGAAGAAAGAAAGAAAGAAAGAAAGAAAGAAAGAAAGAAAGAAAGAGAGAGAGAAAAGAAAGAAAAAGTTACAAAGTACTTCTTATACACCCTTGGCCTTGTGAAGAGGAACTGAGAAATCACACAATTCAGGGATGGCAAACCCTTGCCATCTTATGCCTGCCACCTGTGCCTCCTGCCCAAGTTCTAGGAAACCTTCAACTCAGAAGACAGTGACCAACAACCAGTGAGTACAGGTCCCGGTTCTCCTTGTCAGCAGCTTGTTCAAACAGTACAGAGCTGAAACTTAGAATCTAGGCTTGTCACTGTAATCCCGGGCTACCTGCATGCACTCTGTGCTTACACCCGGAAATCATTTAACATCCTGTATTCCCCAGAGAAGAGCTATGAAGAAGTTGGCCCCAGTGTGAGCGACTGACTCGCCAGCAAGAAAGACACCACAACAGGATCCTTCTGCACACATTTATTGGGAGAGCTTGTTTGCAGAGGCGAAAAGACCCGGAGCCCCAGAACTGGCGCTGCTTATATAGGCCTAGGAGAGGCGTGTCTACACCTGATTGGTTATGCTTTCAGTACCTCATTTGCATGCCTCGGGCCAGGCAGTGACTCGGCAAAAAACTCTACTGCACATGCGCACACTGGTTGGTTACCCAAACTTATGGGTGCTAGCCAGCACCACCTTGTAATGGCGTATGTGGCTTCCCACATCTCCCCCTTTTAATTTTAATAAAATGATGCTGGACTAGGCTTGTGCAATTATGTCCATCTGCTGTGGATCCTGTTTTAGGTCGTTCTTCTAGTGTCACAGCCTTATCTGTCATAGGGTTACCCTATCGCCACCAGGCCCCGTGTCTCTGGTTAGTCTGTGCACAAGGAAAGTTGCCCGTCTTTGGATACTGCGACACTGTGTGACAGCAACTGCTAAATGACCTAGGGCGAACTCTATAAAAGAGGTCAGCCAAGTTTTAAGGGGATGAATTAGTGGGGAAATCATGATCACCCTACCGCGTGCAATGAGGAAACCTCAGCGATGTGCAAGGGCTGATCAAGGATCACTGAGTCTCTCTCATCCCAGTGCAATGGATCCATAAGTCCGTGGGGTGGAAGAGCAGAGAACTCAGATGCCGACTAATTCTTGAGCATAGATAACCAAACATCAGGGGATGTGCCGTTTTCAATGGCTAGAAGTGCCTGAGTTATAATCACCTTGTCACGTTTTTGTTGGATTCTGAATTTGTAAACCAACCAAAGCATGAATACCAGTCCATAGCATATGGCAGCACCAAACAAAATTACTCCCACCTATTCCTTAAAGTAAGAAAATGCAGAGGTAAGCCAAGAGGTAAAGTCTCCAAGGGTCACTGGTTCCCCTCTGGTTCCATTAAGGTTCAGGATATGTATCTGTAGCTTCATCTGCAACCTTTCCAGCTCTTGCGACCAGTTCCCCTTCAAATAATTCGATAAATCTGTACTTTTAATAAAAGAATTATTAATATACCTAATGGGAGTAATGCACACATGCAGAGTTGATGCCACACAGCTCATTTGTATGACATCCATCATCTGTTTCATGTTATGTTGTAAAATATCCACTCTTTGATTCACTAACATTAACCCTGAGGCAATATGAGAATCCACCCTTTCAAGGTAAGCAATGCCTCAGACGTTTTTTCTGCTATCTGACTTATGGTGTCAGCAGTATTAACTTGATTGGCCATAGCAATTCCTACGGTAACCGCTGACGCTGCAGACACCATGATGGCAGTAACAATGGCAGCTGTGATTCCAAAATCTCTCTTTTGCCGCACAAGACTCATAATTGGGAACTTCTCTGGATCTGCCTCAACAGGCACAGGGATAAAGGTTGGAAGATGTACCACTAAGGTTAAGTAAGTGGTTCTATTCCAGCATTGCATCAAAAAACAAGTGACATTTGTACAATCTAACCATTCTGTATTATTTTGAAATTCAGCCAATATAAAGAAAAATGGAGGATTAACACAAACTTCTACTGGAGAAGTAGTCATATTTCTGATAAGTCTATTAGATGTCACATTATCTAAATGAGCAGAGGTATTGGAAAGTGTGGTAGAAACATTCAATATCTCATGAAAGGTTCCAGTCAGCAATGCAAAGGCTGACAAACTGGTACTAGCACCTGCCTCATTACTTAAAATCCATTGGTAATATGGCCAAATATTTTCTTTTCCTGTAGCAGCTACTTTATCATTCATACGGCAAAATCCAATGGAGGTTACAAAGCAAAACCCTTTGCTATTTCTTTCTGAGGAAAAATTTTTGATTGACAAGGTGAAAGAAACTATAGGAAATGCAAGGTCCAGATGACACCAGGGCACGCTGCGTATAGCAGTAGCATTGCCAACAGGCCATTGTGATCTTTTGGGAATAGTCGCATTTCCCTTTATCATAATAGTGGTGATGTTTATAGATGAAGTTATATTATTTCCAACATCACTTGAGCCTGATTGTGCTCCTTGAGCAACTTGCGTTAAAGCATTAAGTAACACTCTAGAGCTCACTTTATTTTGGCTAATGGGATCTGCCCAATTAGAGATAATCATTTTCTTTAAAAACATACAGGGTGTAAAAGGTTTATCCACATTATGCACAAAGCATAGTGTATAATTTAAATGAAAACTCGTACTATTATACACCCGTGGCTCTTGAGTTTGTCGTGCACAAGGCACATCCAAAAAACATTCAGTTGCAAAAAGCAAAGGCAAGGTAGAGGAATTGGAATGTACCGGTAAGGGTACTGGCCATGATCTCACTACGGCCCACAAAGGTATACTTATCCCTGTCTCAATCATCAGGAGTAAGAATAACAGGATCATCTTGGGATTCATCTTGATCTTTCACGGTTCTTGTCAGTCATGTCGGAACCCAAAGTGGATTTTCTTCACCCTGTGGAAAAACACAAATAGCTCCCCTGGATCTGATTAATATGGAATCTGGGCCATACCATTTATTATCAAGGACATTTTTCCATTTGACCATTTCATTGGGCAGTTGAGGCCATTGTCTGTGCCTTTCAGCTGGTGATCTTCCAGCATCATCCAATTTTAAAAAATTAAGAGTAAATATTGTAAGGGATAGAGCCATCTTTGGCGTGATAGCCTCTATTCCCCCTTTTTGTTTTTGCAAATATTGTTTCAAAGTACGATGGGCTCTTTCAATGATGCCTTGGCCCTGTGGATTATAGGGCAACCCAGTAATATGTTTCACTTGCATTTGTTTGCAAAATTGACTAAATTTAGAATAGGTATATGCAAGGCCATTATCTGTCTTTAGCAGCAGGGGCTTGCCCCATGCAGCCTAAGCCTCTAAGCAGTAGGATATGACATGAACTGCCTACCCTGTCAAGGGAGAGGCATGTAGGACACCAGAACTGGTATCGATGGACACATGTACATATTGTAATTTACCAAAAGCTGGGATACGCGTGACATCCATCTGCCAAATATCTAGGGGTCGCAATCTGCGAGGATTAATGCCCACGGAAGGTGCATTAATAAATTCTACACATTTACCACACTGTAAGACATATCTCCAGCTTCCGTTCATGTGAGCTTAAACTTCTGTCGCAATGTAGAAGCAGGGACATGATAAAGTTGATGAAAGTTCTTAGCACCTTCTATAGAACTTTGTGATAGCAAAACCATATCTCTGGTGGCTGAATCAGCAATTGCATTTCCATAGGTCCAGGTCCTTAAACATAGGTCCAGGTAATGATGTATATGCTCTAATATGTCGAATATAAAAGGGATGCTCACGCATCAAAATACAATCCTGTATTTTAATCAAAATTTCAGATACTGGACTAGACTGCTTAAAATTTCCAGCAGTCTCTACGCTAATACAGCATTAACCACATAAACAGAATCAGAGATAATATTTATTATTATAGAGATAATATTATTATTTATTATTATTTATTTATTTATATTATTTATTTATTTTTATTATTAAATATTTTTATTTTTATTTTAATATTTATTAAATATTTTATTATTAAATACTATATTATATTATAAATAATATTAAATATTTATTATTTATTATTAATATTATAAAGATAATATTTATTCTCAAGCCTACTCTTTTTACCCTTTAAACACTGCTTTTGCATATGACCTGTTTATCCACAATTAAAGCAAGTTATTTTTTTTTGTTTGCTCCATCAAAACTACAGCAGCCAGCCCTGCATTTGAAAAGGGGTCCTCTTATTTCTCTACAGGCCTTCATCCATGCCTGTAATCCTTTCCCTTTCCAAGGTGTGATAGCATTTCTGCATTCTTTGGTATATTGCTCATAAACTATTTGTTCAATTAGCGGCATTGCGGCCTCAGAATCACCAAATATGCGTTTGGCTGCTTCCATCATTCGAGCCACGAATTCAGAGAATGGCTCATTAACTCCCCGAATAATTTTTGTCAAATTACCAGATACCTCTCCTCGATTAGGCAATGCTTTCCAAGCTTTCACTGCTGCCTGATTGATTTGATCACAGACCTGCACTGGGTATCCTAATTGATTGTTTGTCCATATACCCTGACCTGTAAGCATTTCAAAGCTCCATGCTGGTTGCCCTGCAGTAGCATTAGCACAGGCCTGACTCAAACACAGATCATGCCATATAGACTTCCAGTCTAGATACTGTCCCATCATAAGACATGCCTTTACCACACTCATCCAATCAGAAGGAGGCATGGCATGGTGAGCCAGTCTATCAATTTGGGACTGAGTAAAAGAGGCATTGACTCCATAGGTCCTTACTGACTCTGCTAAATCTTTCACTTGTTTATGCGATATTGGCTCATAATATCGCTGTTGAGCTTGATCCTGAAAAACAGGAAAAGCCTGACATATTTTAAGCAACCCTCTAGGAGTGCAAAGAGAATGGCCATTGCCACTTGTTTTCTTTTCTGTATAAGGCAGAGGTGGTCGGGGAGCACTGAGACTCTTCCCTATTGGACCATAACTTTCCACCTCATACTCTGCAGCAGCCTCCTCCAAATCTTCCTCCTCCCCTGCTGATAATTCTGAGTCCTCTGAGCTAGATAATTCTAATAACTCAAAGTCCTTGAGAGGAGGGTAAATCGACTTAATTTTTTGATCTTCATTCTTTATATTATCTTTTGAATCTCTATATTTTGGTTTCTTTTCCTTTTCTCTTTTTATGTCTCTTCCTTTACTCATTTTTCTGCGTGCTTCTTCCTTTTCATTTCTCTCTGTTTCTGACATGGTTTCCTAGTGCTCCTGCAAAAGTCGCTGCCCTTCCTTAACAGCTGGTTCACATTTCTTGTTCTGGATACAAGCCTTAAACAACTTCCATAGCGGTCTTGTTTCTGCTTTCACTTTCCCTTCAGCTTCCTCTCTCGCTATATCTCTCCCTAACTTTTCCCAACTAGGTAGCATCAGCCACTCAGTGGGGGCAAACCAAGGAGCAAGTCTGTCTATCTCTTTTAAGAACCCTCTCACTGTACTTTCAGAAATCTTTAGACCTCGTTCGTTAAGTAAGGCTTGCACCGGCCCTACTAAAGGCGTAGACTGGCCAGTACCCATGATCAGCCTGGACTAAAGTGTCCTTAAGACACTCACTTATCTACGTGCAATTCTTAGTCCCAAGATCGACTCACAAGTTTATCTACACTCACTTTATGATCTTATGTATCTGCCAAGCTATTCCCAGCAGATACACTCGTTTCCAGGGCAATGAAAATTAAGACAATAACAAAATATCAGGACAAGAAAGAAAACAAGCAGCACAATCCCAGCAACAATTACCGGATCTATTCCGTAGGAAAGCGTACCTCTCAGAGACTTACATTAATTTCTTTTTACTTACCGGTACTTCCTTTCCCCAGCTGAAGAGTTCTGAATCCACGAAGTCAATTCCTTCTCAACAGCCTTTATTGAGGGAACACTTCTCCTCCCTGTTATGTAGTTCTGAATCCTCCCTGTAACAGGGGGTCTTCGCTCATGCCTGAACATGTCTCATCCCGGGTTTCGGCACGACTTGTGAGTGCCCGACTCACCAGCAAGAAAGACACTACAACAGGATCCTTCTGCACACGTTTATTGGGAGAGCTTGATTGCAGAGGCGAAAAGACCCCGAGCCCTAGAACTGGCGCTGCTTATATAGGCCTAGGAGAGGTGTGTCTACACCCGATTGGTTTTGCTTTCAGTACCTCATTTGCATGCCTCAGGCCAGGCAGTGACTCGGCAAAAAACTGTACTGCACATGCGCACATTGGTTGTTTACCCAAACTTGTGGGTGGTAGCCAGCGCCACCTTGTAATGGCGTATGTGGCTTCCCACACCCCAGTGCCTCAGTGTGTGGCCTTATTTAGAAATAAGATCTTGGCTGAAGTGAACACAGTGTGTCTGTCCTAATAGCATTGTGTCTTTCTGAGACGAAATATTGCCTTTCTTCTTTTTCATTTTCAGTTTGGTTTAAAAGCCATTAGATCAAGTACTTCTAAAAATTACATTTTTAATGTATGAGGTGGGGGTTATCTCACTAAAGTTGGTGCTAGACAGATGGCCAGTGCTCCCAGTGATCCTCCTGTCTCCACCCACCACAGTGCTGGGCTCACAGAGCCACTCCTGGCTTCTTATGCTGGTACTGGGAAAAGGATCCCAGACCTCAAGCTCACACAGCAAGCACTCTGTCCACCTTGTCATCATTTCAGCCTACAAGGATTATTGCTCCATTTGTTTCATAGGAAAGGCAATTTGGACACAGAAGCAAATACAGATAGAAGAAGGAAGACACAGGAAAATGGCTAAACACAAGTCAAAGAGAGACTTGGGCAAAGTTCAGCCTCCAGATTTGTATTAGTTAAAGTTTCTATTCCTGCACAAAAACATCATGACCAAGAAGCAAGTTGGGGAGGAAATGGTTTATTCAGCTTACATTTCCACATTGCTGTTCATCTCCAAGGAAGTCAGGACTAGAACTCAAGCACGTCAGGAAGCAGGAGTTGATGCAGAGGCCATGGAGGGATGGTACTTACTGGCTTGCTTCCATGGCTTGCTCAGCTTCCTTTATTATAGAACCCAAGACCACCAGACAAGGGATGGCACCTCCCACAATGGACCCTCCCCACTTGATCATCAACTGAGAAAATGCCCCAAAGGTGATTCTCATTGAGGCACTGACACACACTCTGGTCGAGTCAGCTTGACAGACTGTGAATCCTAAAATCCACTCACGAGGCATAGAGTTTCAAGGAAGCTCACCTTCTGGAGCTTTTGTGTTCTCATTCAACCATATACTCATACTCTATTCCCGAGTTAGTCTGGTGTATGGATTTATGAGGTCTCTTTTAATGTTTTATTATAAATGCCTTTTAAGATTAAATTCTGTTATAATTAAGCCTCCACATTGTTCCAAGGTCCCAGAAGCCTGCAAGCTTGAAATCTGAGCTTGAAACCCTGCAGGAATGCAGAAAGGAAGTTACCTATTCAGATACTAATTAAGCATTACAATAGACAGAGCCAATGGCTCAGCTGGTCTGCAGAAAGAGCCTGGGAATCTCACTGAGATAGAAGTCTTCAGTACAGGCTACATTGCATATTAAAAGCAAGTTGGTATATTCTTCTGTAGACCCAGGAAATAGGATGTTGGGGTATTGCAATATTCATGATAAGGTCTGCTAGTGCAGAACCCCTGGTGGTGGGTTTTACAATAGACTAGTTTGCACATGGCTTCCTTCTTTTGTGGCATCAGCCTGATCACCACCTTCTTTTGATGTATACATTCCTTTTGTATTGCGTCACTGTAACGTGGTGGATTGTATTTTTCCTATTTTCTTGTTATTTCTTTGGTATAAAAAGTTTGATGCTCGACCTGACACAATACATTCAGATTCTACACAATCTCTTGTGTTGGTCTGTCTGTCATTCCCTCTGACGCTTTGCCCACCTGCCCCAGAGACCCGTTCCACTCAGACATAGAGACCCAAGAGGGTATGCGGCAAGGCACTTTCACAGATGAAGCTCCTTTCTCTGTGATAACCCTAGCCAAGTTGACAACACAAAACCAGCATGCACCTGGCCTCACATGTAATCAACCCCATCAGCACATTCATCTCGGTCCTTAGTGTCTAGAATGCTAAGATGATACATTACCAGGTGAGTCTCCCTAACTGTTAACATTATTTTTCTTTTTTTTTTTTTTACAATAGCCCCAGGATGTGAAGAAGACACTGATGAATGGTACAGTCATCTTAAACTAACTACTGTTATGGAAGACGCTGGGGCTTTTGTGTTTGTTTGTTGTCTTTTGAGACAGAGTCTTATGCATCCCAGGCTGGCTTGATATAAAGATAATCTTGAGCTGGGCAGTGATGGTGCAGGACTTTAATCCCAACACTCAGGAGGCAGAGGCAGCTGAATCTCTGATTTGGAGGCCAGCCTGGTCTACAGAGTGAGTTCCAGGATAGCCAGCGCTACATAGAGAAACCTTGTCTTGAAAAACAAACAATAACAAACTGCACTGCAAGTAGTATCATCACAGGCATGTACCTCCAAACCCATTTCATATGGTGCTGGAACCCAGGGCTAAGCAAGAAGGACAGCAGAGTCTGGCTGTTTCCCACAAGTGTGACTACCAGCAAGGCCATTGCAAGAACAAGGTTCCTTGACTCCACATCCAGTGCTCCTACTAATGAGGATCACCACATACTCACTGATGGCTCTGAGACAGTGGATAATGATTGTCAGCTTGATGGAATCTAGAATTATCTAAATGATAAACCTGTGGACACATCTGCAGGGGAATTTCTAGGTAGCACCATATAAAAGGAAAGACTCAACCTAAGTGTTGGTAGCACCCCTCTGTAGGTTGGGATCCTGGGCTGAATAAAATGGAGAAAGCAGGCTGAGCACCAGGATCCATCTCTCTCTGCTCATGACTACAGACATGTTTAGGTTTGGCAATTGTGGTCAAGATTCAGCCCGTGGTCAACCCATCCTTGTCTCTTCTCAGCACACAACCCTTCCCCATATCTGTCCTGCAGGCTGGCAGCACTGGAGACAGACTCCTGCTCTGGCTAGTGTCAGGGTCCCAGCACTTTCCCTATGTCAGCTTGAAATTCCTGGTGAAAATTCCTGTTCCTTGGGGTCCATGTCACAGTCCTCAGAAAGCTGAAGGGAGGGCACAAGTGTGTCTTTAGAACGACCTTGGTCTTGCCATGACAGTCACAGTTTCTTTCTGCTTTCCAGTCTGATAGCTAAAAAAGAGTTTGCATCTCCAACCTGCCCTATCTACACAATGAACTCTGTGCTTTTCTACTGGGGTGCTATCTAGAGTGATTACTGTGGGCTCCCTCTTCTCAGAACAATGCTCCTATCTTCTAGAATCCTATGGTATCCATTCACAACCTCACGAATCAATGGCTCTTGAATAAACCACTTGGCTCCCCAGCTTCAGTTTTCTCATTGGAAAATGAAGGTTTTTATGTTGGGAGACTTCAGTCTCTTTCCATTAGGAGAGCCCTGCCATCTCAAGGGCTGTTCCAGGCTTGCACTGAAGGCTAAGACCAGGGCTCTCAAGCTTCAGGTCGCAAAGGAATTGCCTCAGGAGAGGTGTAGGAATCCCATATTCCAGTACTATGATGCTGTGACCTGGAGCCAGGCCCAAGGAGTTGCATTCCAGGAGACCCAACCTCAGGGACATTGCTGCCTCTCTGCCTACTGAAGACTGACAAGCCTACAGGCCAGGAGATGGCTTGAAGAACACCCAGAACCCTCCCTAGATCTGAGCATGCTCTTCAGACTGGCTGGTCCCATGAAGGAAAAGTGTTTTGCTTTGCTTTGTTTTTTTGCTGTTTCCTCTGACTTCACAGCCAAAGAGCTCTTTTTTCCAGGGAAGCAGCATCCTAATTTGACTAATGGGAGTAGTAAGGGAGTTTATTTGTGAGATCTGGGTGACTCCCAGATCTCCAGAGGGTCCCAGACTAGGTGAGGCACTATGCAACCAGAACCACGTGTCAACTGTGTACAGTGGCATTTGTCCTCTTGTGGGACCCTGACTTAGAGCATTTCTCCCTGGAAGGTAAAGCCCCTGGACGTTCCCCAAACTTGTTTTCCCTGACCTCTAAAAATACAGCCATAAAGAAGATCTTTGTTCTCTATAGCCAGTAAAAAGCCTTTTTTTTTTTGTTTTTATACTTTACAACCAGAGGTGCCTGCCTTCCTGTGCCGAGGACACAGAGATAAAAATTCAGAAAAAAACTCACTCCCCACTCCTGCCTTGTAAATTTCATCAAGGGCACCAGGAAAAGAAGAACTCTCCTCCCAACTCCTCCCAACTCTCCCAAACCTTCCAATTCCTCAGCTAGCTGTTAAAAGCACCCTACTGTCACCACTCAGAGTTGAACTCCCCTGCCCTGCATGGCGGAGGGACTTCATCCTCAGCTAGCTGATAATAAAACCTCTTGCAGTTTGCATCAGGTGTGGTTTTCTCTCAGGACCCTACTGCCCAGCCGCGGCTTCTGAACATTCTCTGATGGTAGAGAGGGGTAGTTAGATCTTTCTGCTGATGTCTGCCACCCCAGGGAGTATTCTTGCCTCCTTTTCACAGTAAAATCCCAGTTCATGGCCAGGGTCAGGACCTTGGCTCTGTACAAGGTGGCTGGGACCATAGTTTTGGGATTCCAGTTTCTAAAAATAGAAGGGTTTTTGTTTAAAGGAAGAGTTAGGGGCAGGCAGTTACAGATACAGAAACTTCTGCTTTATAGGGCCAGAAGAAAGCTTGTCACTAGCTCTGCTGCCTCCCTTGACAGCAGAATCTTCCTTCCAGAGTCCAGGCCCCCATGCTCAGGGGGCACACGTGAGCGCAAGAACAGACTTAGGGTCTCTAGGAAACCCGGGAGGAGTGTTGTTCAGTGTCTGTGGCTCCTTCCAGCTCTCCCAGCATCTCTCAGTACCTGTGGCTCCTCCCAGCTCTCCTAGCATTCCTCAGTACCTATGGCTCCTCCCAGCTCTCCCAGCATTCCTCAGTACCTATGGCTCCTCCCAGCTCTCCCAGCATTCCTTAGTACCTATGGCTCCTCCTAATACTTCTCATCCCATCCCCTACCCTAAACTTCTCTTTCCTGGGAGTTAGACTTGAGATTCCCTTCCCCAAGCCTGATCCCTGTATAACTCAGCCATTTGGGTTATGCTGTTCTCTTGGCCCTGGCCACCTCTCTTGGTCAGTTATAGTCTCTCTGTCTTTGTCTCTGTCTCTCTCTCTCTGTGTCTCTCTCTGTCTCTTTCCCTCCCTCCCTCCCTCTCTTCTCTCATGGTTTAGTCTGGTGGCAAGTTCAGTCTGGCCTCTTTCCTCTGTCTGCTTTCTTCCTTATAGCTACAATAAAAACCTTCCCCATGCTTTAGGAGTAGTTATGCCCTCTCTACTATTTAATTTTTCATTCAGATTGTGAAGTTGATTTTCATCCTTGAAGCCAAACTAGAATCACCCAGATGATTTAAACATTCCCAGCAGACGTGGATTGGACCAGAACCTTGCAAGCTGGAAGTTGCCCACGGTGTTCTCTCTCTCTCTCTCTCTCTCTCTCTCTCTCTCTCTCTCTCTCTCTCTCTCTCTCTCTCTCTCTCTCTCTCTCTCTCTCTCATTTTGTTTATGTGTTTGTATACATGGGTGGTGTGCATGGTCAGAGGACAACTTGCTAGAGTCAGTTCTCTCCTTCCACCACATTTGTCCACAGGATCAATTAAGCTTGGTAATAAGCTCCTTTGCCCACTAAAGCCATCTTGCCAGGTCTCATGAATACTCTTCAACATTCTACTCAACTGATCTTAGCTCACATCAGGACTGGGAGTCATGTGTCTTAGTGTGAAAATCTATGTTGACTGTGTTCGCTAGGGAAGGAGGATTAGAGAAGTAAGGGACTGGGGAGCAGTGCTCCTGAGTTAGAGGGAAGGAAACAGCCAGGTAGGTCACCTGAGAAGGGACATGGGGGTTGGCCTGTCTTTGCATTCCTGTGCCCGAGCCCCAGGTCCAAACAGGAGCAGGGAGAGCTATTTAGTTTCCCACTAGGTGTATCTGACTCAGCTTACAGAGTTTATTGCACCCTCAGGCACAGGGAACAGTCAAAGGCTTTTCCTTGTTTGACAGAGACAGATTCAGTCTGGATACTCAAATTAGTGATCAGAGAGAGTCCTTGTAGCCTAGAAGAAACTTGTGATTTGGACCTTAGTAAGGGTGGCCAGATAGACTGGACAGATAACTGGACAGATAGAATATGTCAGCTGTACCACAGACACGTATTCTGGGATTCTGACATCCATCGATATTTAGTCTGTGGTGAGTTGCTGGGTGAGTTGCAACACCCTGTAGGGGTTCCAGCTTGCTCACCTGTAAAACAAGATGGATTCTCTTAGCTGTTTCATATGGGGGTGTGCTAGTTAGTGGTTTTTGTCAGCTTAACATGAGTTAGAGTCATCTGAGAAGCAAGAACTTGAATTGAGAAAATGCCTCTATCAGATGGCCTTTAGGCAAGTCTATGAGACATTGTATTGATTAATGGTTGATGTGTGGGAAAGCCCAGCCACTGTGATTAGTGGGCCTGTCTTGTATAAAAAATGCTATCTGAGGAGATGGAGAGATGGCTCAGTGGTTAACACTGGCTGCTCTTCTAGAGGACCTGGTTTCAACTTCCAGAATTCACATGGTGTCTCTCGAACATTTGTTGTTCCAGTTTCAGGGGATCTGGAGCCCTCTGGTGGCCACTTTGGACATAGCATGTACATGTTTTGCAGACAAGTAAAAAATAGATAAATAAAAAATAACGTCGATATGCTTAAAATAAATGTCTCTTTAAAAAAAAGAAAGAAAGAAGGACACATTGTGAGAATCAAGACCATAAACATCCCTCCGCCATGCTCTCTGCTTCAGTTCCTGCCGTTTGGTCCCTGCCCTATTTGAGTTTCTGCCTTCTTTTCCCTCATAATAGACTGTGAGCTGCCAAATGAAACGAAATCATTCCTCCCCAAGTTGCTTCTGATTATAGTGTTTAACGCAGCAATAGGAAGCAAAGTAGTTCAGTGAATTGGATGTTGCTTTTATTGACATTTGGGGACCATGAAGAACCGTGTTCAGTTAATACTAGAGCCAAGAATATCCTCCATAGATCCACTCATGACCATGTGGATGTCTGAGGGTGCCACCTCAAGGCAACTAGATGCCTCCCTCACATCTTAAAGCTAAAGCTGTCTTCAGGGAGATCAGCAATAATTCGAGGAGGTAGGGAGCAGATGAACAGAGATGGTTTAGTTTTATCATGATCAAATGAGAAATGTCTTGAAGTGGCAGGGCTTTACACCCATCACCTCATGGGACTGGGCCCTAAAGAAAGAAAGTTGAGTCTAACCTGAAAACGAAAAAAAAAAAAAAAAACCAAAGAAAACTAAATAAACTAAGAAAACTAAAGAAAGTGATATCACCTAGTGGGGAAACCCCCACCCAATTCCCTATTCGGCATGCGCCCAAGAAATCACGAAGGACCATCTTGATGTAAATACATGAGGATGTTTAATTACGGAGCTCCGGACCGACATGCATCCCACACAGGAGATAACGGATGTTGGCCACGAGGCTCGAAAGCTAGGGGTTTTTATGGGGTAAGGGGCTTAGGGGTGTGGAATTCAGCATAGCAACACACTATTGGCTTATTCAAACATTAACAGAAAAATTACATGTACGTGCAGGGTGTCAGAGTTCTGTGAGTTGTTGACTCAGTTTAGATAGCCCTGTTATGTCCTCACATTCCTCTTTATCTTATGGTCAAGCTGTTCCCAGGAAAGTTTTAACTACTGGGCATACCCAGGTTTGTTTTTCTTTTTTCTCAGCCTCAGGCAGCCTCTGGGCTCACAAGCAACCAGCAATTTCTGAGTACTTTATATGACTTACCGGTCTTTAAATTTCATCTTTCTTTCAAAAGTACCTGAGCATGTGGATAGAAGACAAGCTTTTTCAGCCAGGCTGTGGTGATGGTGGTGGCTGCCTCTCACCTTTAATCCCAGTACTTGGACTATGGGGAAGAGGCAGACAGATCTCTGAGTTCAAGGCCAGCCTGGTCTACAGAGTAAGTTTCAAGACAACCAGGGCTACACAGAGAAACGATGTCTGAAAAACAGAAACCCAACCAACTAACCAAACACACAACAACAACAAAAAAAGCAAAATGGCTGGAGAGATGGTTCAGCTGTTAAGAGCACTGACTGATCTTCCAGAAACCTGAGTTCAATTCCCAGCAACTACATGGTGGCTCACAACCATCTGTAATGGAATCTGATTCCCTATCCTGGTATGTCTGAAGACAGCTACAGTGTACTCACTATACACAATAAATAAATAAATAATTCTTAAAAAAAAAAAAGCAAAAAAACTACAACAAAAAATCCAGACAAACTTACAAAAAACCAACAAGCTTGCCAGGCGGTGGTGGCACATGCCTTTAATCCCAGCACTTGGGAGGCAGAGGCAGGCAGATTTCTGAGATCAAGGCCAGCCTGGTCTACAAAGTGAGTTCCAGAAAAGTGAGGGCTACACAAAGAAACCTTGTCTCAAACAAACAAACAAAAAAGAAAAGAAAAGAGAAGAAAAGAAAAGAAAAGAAAAGAAAAGAAAAGAAAAGAAAAGAAGAGGAAAGAAAAGAAAAACCAAGAAGCTCTCCAGGACCAGAGAGATGGATCAATGAAAGTCCTTGTTTTTCTTGCAGAGGACCCAGGTTTGATTCCCAGCACCTGCTCACAACCATGGCAACTCCAGTTCCAGATGAGGGGGATGGGGTTTATGCTCTCTTCTGACCTCCACAGGCAGCAGACACACATGCACTGTACACCTCTAGCATGAATGTATAAAAACTGATTCCCTGGGCATTTTACATCAGTGAATGTTTCATTTAAATTTTCCTCGATATTTAATTATGTAAAGATTTGTGTGTGTGTGTGTAGATGCACGCAATTGAGTGTGAAAATGGAAAATTACTGGCCTCTTGTGAGAACATGAACTTTTCACCTCAGAGTCCAACCCCTCCCATCTGGAAACAGTTCCCGGAATGTTCTTAAGAAAAACATTTCCTGGAACAACCACAGAATGTTCCAACAGGCCAGGTGCATTGCCAAACGTAGGGCATGACCCTTTGGTTGAGTAAACTTGTGGTTGTTAAACTTCCCCTATTCCCTCCCCATTCCCCCTCCCAGTTTGTGGTTTTTGCCTTTAAAAGCTTGTGAAAAATTTGAGTCGGGGTCGAGACTCCTCTACCCTATGCAGAGGTGTACGAGTCTCGGCCCCAGCGCGCTGGTTCCCCCCCCCCTGCTTCATTAAATAGCTTTGTGTGCACGGCATTTCGGTTTCCATGTCACATTTGGGTCCGCGCCATATCCCGAGGCTTGAGTGAGGGTCTCCCTTCGGGGGTCTTTCAAGTGCAGTGCCCATGGAAGGTAAAGAGGGGATTGGTTTCCTGGAGCTGGCCTTACACTTGGTTGGGAGCTGCCTGATGGGGGTGTTGGGAACTGAACTCCTGTCCTCTGAAAGAGCATCAAATGCTGTTAACCACTGAGCCATCTCTCTAGCCCCTTCTCTTTGTTTTTAATCAAATAAACCCCATAGTGAACTATCATTACTTATCTGTCAAAATGGTTAAAATAAAAACAGTGACACACCAAACACTGACAAAGGTTCACAGTGACTGAATTTCTCATAAATTGTGGGTGGGGATGTAAAATGTCCCAGCCACCTGTACTGGCAACTTTTGGTTGTCAACTTGACTTCATCTGGAATGAAGTAAAACCCAAGCTGCTGGGAACATCTATGAGAACTTTTTTTCTTTTGAAGTGGGAAGTCCCACTTATAATCCAGGTTTTCTGAGGTGGGAAGACCAACCTGTAATCTAGATCCTTTGAGGTGGGAAGGTCCACCTTTAATCTGGCTATGCCTTCCCATGGCAGCCTATAGAAAGAACATGGAAAAGGGAAGCTTTTGCTCTTTGCCTGCTTACCCTTGCTCTCACTGGCAAGCTCATTTCTTCACTGGCTTTCTATGTCTTCGGGATTCCAGTGTCTACTGAAGACCAGCCGAGATGCTCATCTTCATGAATTGAAAAACTACTGGATTCCTGGACCAATAGACAACCATTGTTGGACTAACTAGACCACACCCTGGAAAAACACTCTAATAAATCCCCCTTTTATGTCTCTGTATAGGTTCGCTATCTGTTCAGGTCTCCTAATTCACCTTCCTAGAAAACAGTTCAGCTGTTTTGTAAGAAACAAAACATAGCACACTGTGGGTACTAAAGAGGGGGAAGGGAAGGAGGGGAAAGGGAGGATAGCCCACGTCCGGCCAGAGATCCTCTGGGCAGGCAGACACAGGAGTGCTGCCAGATGCTTTCCACTCAGAACCGGGTGGGCATCTAAGCCACTGACCCCATTCGAAGGGGTGGTGGTGGTGGTGGTGGTTGTGGTGGAAAAGGGAAAGCCCCTGACCTGGGGCCACAGGACTACACCCTGTAGTACTGGGGTAATGGGAGTGAGGGCTGAGGGAGAGAGGTTCCCACGCAGTCTAGAGTAAGCGCAGCAGGCCTAGATGAACAGAGACATTCTATGGTTTTATAGCTTTATTATCAAAATTCAGAGAGAATTAGAGAAGGTGAAAAGAGAGAGAGACCAGCCATGGCCAAGAGGAAAGAATGGGGAAAAGAAGAGAGAGAAGAAAGTCTAGAGTAAGAGGGAGTGAGTAAGAGGTGAGAGAGAGAAGAGGAGAGGAGAGGAGAGGAGAGGAGAGGAGAGGAGAGGAGAGAAAAAGATGAGAGGAGAGGAGAGTGGAGAGTAAGTATAAGGGGAGTAAGAGCAAGAGAGCAAGAGAATGGAGAGGGGCGAGGAGAGAAAAAGATGAGAGGAGAGGAGAGTGGAGAGTAAGTATAAGGGGATAAGAGCAAGAGAGCAAGAGAATGGAGAGGGGCCTAATAGCAACTCTTATGGTATGCTGTTATCTTTACTGTTGCTAGGTAACTGGGGAGGAGTTTAACCTGAAGGTCAGAAGCTTGGGGCATTGCCTATGTGACTAAAGCCATGATTCTCTTGTGGGGGCTGTGGGGGCGGTAAGTTTGAAAGGAGCCAGAGTTCCAGGAGACATGAGAGAACTTCCGTTCCATGTAGGTGAATTATCACCACTGGGTTCCGGGGTTACACCTCAGCTTGACTGGAGACCAGACTGTCTTTGTATAGCCCAATGTCCAACAGCACACAAGCTGGTAAGATGGCTAAGTGGGTAATGGTGCTTGATAACCTAAGGCTAAAACCCAGGATCAATGTAGCAAAACTGACTCCTTCAATTTGTCTTCTGACCTCCACATTCACACACTCCACATATGAAAGAAGTAAATGAATAAAATTTTAAAACAAGCAATTGAGCTGAGCATACAATTGCTGTGAGTCCAACCATCGTGCTCCCAGGTAGTTATCCCAGAGACATGGAAACTCATGTTCACAGATACACCTTTTTGTAAGTATTCACAATGATTGTGTGTAATGTCCTTAAGCGCTGTCCAGATATCTTTCAATAGTGACTTGGTAATTCAGCTGCCATGCACTGGTGCTGTGGAATGCAGCTTAGCCATAAAGAGTCCCTAGGGAATTCTATGGAGTGAAAAAATATACCAAAAATGAAGAGAGGAAGATTGAGAGAGGGGGGGGGCATATGATTATTAAAAAGGAATGGGAGGCTCCTGAGGGGGTTGAACCATCTGGAGAATTTTTGTGGAGTGGGGGGTTGAGACAGGGATTCTCTGTATAGCTCTGGCTATCCTGGAACTCACTCTGAAGACCAGGCTGGCCTCCAACTCAGAAATCCACCTGCCTCTGCCTTCCAAGTTCTGGGATTCAAGGTGTGCACCACTACTGCCTGGCTTATTTGAATTTTTACAAGTGTCATTTATTTGTTTGTTTGTTTATTTCCAGGATAGGGTGTATATAGCCCAAAGTGGACCCAAACTTCATGCTTGCTGTTCAGAGGATGACGATGACCTTAAATTTATGATCCTCCTGCCTCCACCTCTGAGTTCTGGAACTATAGATGTGTGCAACCATGCCTAGTTTTATGTAGCACTGAGTACCCGACCCAGAGTGTCATGAAAGTTAGGCAAGCCCTTGACCAACTTCGCTACATGCCAGCCCAAATATGATTGAGTTTTGTAGCTACAAGGGAAATTTTACTTTAAAAATAAACCTCTTCATATTAGTAGCAATTGCTTAAGCCTTGCTAAGCTGGAGCCTGAAGTACTTTCTTGGGCTTCTGAGGGATGGTGGGAAGGCAGACACTACTATTGCAAATGAGGACTTCTAAATTTCTACCCAACAACTTCCATCTCCACCTGGGTTGGTGACACAAGGTTTCTGAGAGTCAGCCTCAAAAGCCCCAAGGATGCCTGTACCTCAGGAACCATAGGCACGGGTTCTTGTTCTTTGCCCTCACCTCTTTCTGAAATCCCTGGCTGCTGGAAGATGTATCTGCTGCTGGAAGAGGTATCAGTTGCTGGAAGATGTATCTGAGCTGGAAGATGTATCAGTTGCTGGAAGATTTATCTGCTGCTGGAAGATGTATCAGTTGGTGGAAGATGTATCTGCTGCTAGTGTTCCTGTTCATACCCATCTACAGGTCTCTTTATTATCTTCTCTGTCTCTCTCTTACTTAAAACATCCTCTTTCATTCTATCAGGGCCAGGTCTCTCCTTGCTGCATAAGCATGACAATTTTGTTCTTCAGAGGTTGCCTTGCCTGAATATTGTAACCATCTCCCGCAGGAAGGATAGGACCCATCTCATTGCTAACAGTTTTCCCTTCTGAATTCCCATGAGCATGTCTGTTCTGCCCATGACTCAGCTGTATCTGTGAGTAAGGAAGAGAGTTAGTTAATACTTAGTTGTACTCAGGCTCTTGGGTGAGGCTCTGTGGGGCTTGTGTCTTCTGGGGCAAAGTCAAGAAGCAGCCCCACATGTCAGTGTCCACACATGCTGCCATGGGTGTGCTAAGAAAGCCTATTCATCAGTTTAGTCTAGACTGACAGCACCTCCTCTCCTGCCTCCTCACTTGAAAAATGTCACTGAGCTCGCTTTGTGGGGAAAGCGGGAGCTGGGAATTTCCTAGGTCTGTGCCACTTTGTGCGATTGAAGGGGTCCTGAATATTTTCTGATGATGGCAATAAGGACATGTTGCTGTCTTGGATTTCCCACTTCTGGGTATTGTTACTATGGAAGAAAGGTTCTTTCTCAGCTGCAAGTGAGTAGCTCAAAAGATAAAACCGTGTCCAACAGAGGCCCCAAAAGGAGGAAGGAAGGACACTCAGGACTTAATATGGAGGCACCAATTGTGCTGTGGAAGACAGGTGATGAAATTGCTTCACATCAATTCTGTTTTCTGTTTTAAAACATTTGGTTTGTTGCTTTGAAAACAAATATATAGAAAGAATGCAGTTCGGTGACACAAAAGGCATTTCTTCTTCCTAACTTTAGATGCTGTTTCCCTCTACCCTTTGACAAGTCGCTGGCCAGCAGAGAAGACAGACATGGGAGGGCAGCCAATGCTCTTTCTGGAGAAGTGGCCTCAGCCCATGCTCACAAGGTGTGTGTGTGGTAGGTTGGGTGCAATTTTTAACTAATTGATGAACTGCTGTAGGGAGTCTATTCATTAAAACACACTCTTTGTACTGATGAAACCTTAAGCTACAGGGGACAGGAGGAGGCATGGAGACACTGGACAAGGGGACAGTCTTCATGGTTCTGTGTGTCTCACCAGGCTGTTTTCTGGAGACAGGGGGACAACACTGTCTTGGTGGCAGGGAGAGTCTCACTGTGACTGGCCGTCTATTTAAAGCTCATAAGGAAACACAAAGATGAAACAATTGTCCCTTAGGATAGTCTTCTGTAATGTCACTGCTATAGCCTCTTCTACATGGGACTCATTAAAGGTCTGGCTCTGAGGACCAAAATGGGGCAAGGGTGTCTGGGATGGAGTAGAAGTGCAGGAACAGAGTGGCCCTTCTAAGTCCCTCCCTTGTTAAAGAGAAGGTTTAACTTACATTGATGTATTAGGTCTTTATTTTGCTGTAAGAAAAGATATCCCATACAAATCAGAGACCTTTTAAAGCAGGTGAACTGTGGGTTAGACTCTCCTAGGTTCCAAACTGGCCTCTCTCCCTCTCCCTCTCCCTCTCCCTCTCCCTCTCCCTCTTCCTCTCTGTCTCTCTCCTTCTCTCTCTCTTTCTCTCTCAAAGCAGACCAGGTCTCTCTATTGTGTAACTTTGGCTGTCCTAGAACTCACTATGTAGATACATGCTGTCGATCAGGCTGTATCTTTGTGTGCTGGGATTAAAGGTATATGCCACCATGCCTGGCTTCTGCTTTTTTTTTTAAAGGGGTTGTTTAATTTTATGGGTATAAGCATTGGTACCCATGTATGTAGGTGTGCCACATGAGTGCAGTACTTCTGAAAACCAGAAGAGGAAGTCACTGGAGAAACTGACAGTTGTCAGTTGCTGTGTGAGTGCTGGGAACCAAATGGGGTTGTCTGCAAGAGCAGCCAGTGCTCTGAATCACTGAGCCATCTCTCCAGCCTGTTTTCTTTTTGTTTTAAATGTTGTCTGTGACTGTTGAAGAGCTTTTAGTGACTGTCAGCAGTCCAGGACTTCTCAGGAAGCAGTCACATTCCCCACAGGTCCCCACAGGTCCCCACAGGTGTTCCTTCAGACAGTGGACCTCCTCACAAGGTTACCCATAAACTCATGTTTGCTCTCCCAACATTCCTATCGCTCAGGAACATAGTAGTTCAGCTGGCCCAGAATCTGGGCTGTGGACAAGGTAGCTTTCTCTGTGTGTGTTTTCAGGTGGCAGCTGGCAGGCCCTGTTTCTTGTGGGCTGTTGCTACCTGGGCCTCTCTATATAGGGCTCCTAACACTGGCAGGTAGCCTCCCTCCTCATAATGAATGGGCAATAAGTTTACAGAGACCAACTCAGGGGCCTGTTTTATCACCAGACCTTAGAAGTCGCCTATAGCTTGAGGTTGGAACTCTTGGGGAGGAGGGTGCCTCTCATCTCTCTTGTTTATTTCTATTATTTATTTGTTTATTTGTTTATTTATTTATCTATCATCTCTCTCCTTTATTTCATTTATTTATTTATGTATTTATGTATGTATGTATGTATGTATTTATTTATTTATTTATTTATTTATTTATTTATTTGAGATAGGGTTTCTCTGGATAGCCTTGGCTGTTTGGGAACTCACTCTGTAGCCAGGCTGGCCTCAAACTCAGAGATTTAGCTATTGTTGCCTCCTGTTGGGATTAAAGCCATGCTCCACCACTGCCTGGTGCCAGATTCTTATATACAGAAGCATGCCAAGCATTTTCATGTTCCTATTTAGATATATCTTAGTCTTGTGAATGTATGTACCTATGTCTGTGTATCAGATATTCTGCATACTGCATTCCATATCCCCAAATTGATTGACTGCATCTCTCAGGATTGATGTTCAGTTCTTAGGACAAAGAATGCTCTAGTGAGCATTTGTCAGTCATGTCTGTAAGGTTGAGGGAGAAAGCTCTGATGTCAGTCTAGTCTCCTTCCTTCCTCCCTCTGACCTCTAACTGACCTGCACCCTGGCTCTTCTCATAGCTTGTTAACAAGTACCAGCAAGGCCCAAACAGTTGTCTCTCCTCCCATCTCCTCTCATCCCCTCCTCTCCCCTCCCCTCCCTTCTCCCTCTGCCCTCCCTCCCTTTCCCTCCCCTCCCCTCCCACTCATCATCTTGCCTCTATCTTATACTTCTTGTTCTTCCCCAGGTGGCCCTGCTTGCAGCCTAAGCTCCATAACTCTGCTTACCAGCTTCAGGCAACCTGTATGAACATTCCAGGTCAGACTGGGCATCTCTCTTCCAGGTTCCATAGTGAGCTGAGCAGGGTTCCATTCAGAACTTGGAGGCTACCTCAGGACTATCTGCCATGTCTGTCTTTCTGGGCCTGGGAGATCTCCACTAGAAGGTATCAGCTGAAACTCCAAATGGCAGCCTTGTACAGTCCTGGCCTTAGCTGCCATGCTCTTGTGGGAAGCCATATGTGCCATTGAAGAGTGGCACTGAGTACTGCTGGCCACCACGTATAAGTTTGGACAAACAACCAATGTGTACATATGCAGTAAAGTTTTTTGCAAAGACACTGCCTGGCCTGGGCATGATAATGAGTCTTTGAGAGTATAACCAATCAGATGTGAGACATGCAAATGAGGTATGATAATGAGGCTCTGTGAGGTACAGAGAGAGAGAGAGAGAGTAGCCAATCAGATGAGGAACATGCAAATGAGGCTTAGTGCATAACCAATCCGGGTGTGAGACACGCCTCTCCTAGGCCTATATAAGCAGCACCAGTTCTGGGCTCGGGGTCTTTTCGCCTCTACAATCAAGCTCTCCCAATAAACGTGTGCAGAAGGATCCTGTTGCAGCGTCGTTACTGCTGTTCAAGTCTGGTGCACAGAAGAAGTGGTGCTGAAAACCTGGGACAAGAAACATCATCAGGCACAAGCGAAGACCCCCTGCTACAGGGAGGATTCAGAACTGCATCACCACGGGAAAGGAGCAGTTAATAAAGGTTCCTGTAAAACAGACTGCTGAGAAGGACCCAGCGTGGATTCAGAACTCTTCAGCTGGAGAACAGTGGTAATGAAGTGTTCCTGCAAAACAGACTGCTGCGAAGGATTCAACTTCATGGATTCAGAACTCTTCAGCTGAGGAACGGTGGTACCGGTAAGTATAAAGACATTAAGGTAAGTCTCTGAGAGGTATGCTTTCTTACGTAGTAGGTCCGGTAATTGTTGCTGGGTTTGTGTGGGACCAGCTGTTAAGGAAGGGCAGCGACTTTGTAGGAGTACCAGGAAGGCATATCAGAAACAGAGAGAAAGAGAAAAGAAGACGCGCGTAGAAAAATAAGTAACTTAAGAAATATAAAAAGAGAAAAAGAAAGAAAGCTAAAATATAAAGATACAAAGGATAATATAAAGATACAAAGGATAATATAAAAAATGAAGAACAAAAAATTAAGTCAATTTACCCTCCTCTCGAGGACTTTGACTAAAGAGGCAGCCTTCATCAAAGGCTTAAAGATACTCAGGGAAAGAGGAGTAACTATTAGAAGCAGCCACTGTGCAGAATTCCTAGAAGAAGGAGAAAAAATGAAAATAAGCGATTTCAGAGCCCTCCTAGGGACAGACGGAAAACGGGAAACGTCCTGCTTCCTCTCTGGCTCCTATGGAGATATTTTTAGCTTCGGATAGGATATCTGTGTTTTATTGTCTGGTTTTGGTGCACCAAATTGTCTATATGTCTGTCAAATCATGTTTGTTTTTGCTTGGATGATTGAATGATTGTTGTTCTGTGTTTCATGTTGAAAAATATAAAAAGAAGTCTCAGTCTGCACAGCAGAACCTGACAAATTAGCTGCATGGTGGCTGGGAGTCAAGTACAGCTTAAAAAGCCCTGCTGAGGGCCGATTGCAAATGGAGCTTTTAAAGGGGCAGGCAGCCTTTTGCTTGTAACAGAAAGTTAGCTTAAAATTGGAAACTCAAGGTTGGAGTTATTCTAAACAACATAAGAAAACAGGTGATTTGCAAAAGCAGTGTACAAAGGGTAGAAAGAGTAGGTTTGAAAATAAAGTACATATCTTTACAAATAGAAGAAAAACCCTTTCAAGGTATAATGGATACCAGAGCAGATAAAAGCTTTATATCCTGTAAGTGGTGGCCTGCTTCTTGGCCTGTTAATCAATCATCACATAGCTTACAAGGATTAGGATATGAGGCTACCCCAACTATAAGTGCAAAATCCTTACAATGGAAAGATAAAAAAGGAAGGACAGGGCTTTTTCAGCCTTATGTACTCCCTTTACCTGTAAACTTATTGGGAAGAGATGTGTTGTCAACCATGAACTTTATACTAACTAATGACTATTCTCAAAAAAGCAAGGAAATGATGAAAGGAATGGGATATATACCTGGACTAGGTCTGGGGAAAAAATTACAAGGTAGAATTTCACCAGTTAAAGCCACAGAAAAAGCAGACAAGAAAGGGCTGGGTTTTTTTCTAGGGGCCGCTGAGGAGCCTTTGCCCATTCTGTGGCATATGGAGGATGCAGTGTAGGTGCCTCAGTGGCCTTTACCCTCTGAGAAGTTAAAAGCAGCTAAAGAATTAGTACAAGAACAATTAGACCTGGGACATGTGGAACCCACACAATCACCCTGGAATACCCTCTATTTTTGTTGTAAAGAAGAAGTCAGGTAAATGGAGATTGTTACATGACCTGAGAGCCATTAATGCACAAATGCAAGCTATGGGTCCTGTACAAAGAGGACTAGTCCTACTCTCAGCTCTACCTAAGGATTGGAGAATTATAGTAGTAGATATTAAGGATTGTTTCTTTTCTATTTCATTAAATAAGAAAGATAAACCTAGATTTGCATTTACCTTGCCTTCTATTAATCATATGGAGCCTGATAAAAGGTACCAATGGCAGGTATTACCCCAAGGAATGGCAAATAGCCCTACCATATGTCAGTTATATGTAGGAAAAGCTTTGCAACCGGTTAGGGATGGTTTCCCCTCCTTAAAAATTTGTCACTATATGGACGATATTGTAATTTGTGGACCTGAAGAAGAAAGTATACAGCAAGCTTATGGCTTGCTTAATGAAGCTTTTAAAAATAATGGCTTGATTATTGCACCAGAAAAGGTACAGCAGTCTAATGTTAGTCATTTTCTAGGAGCCACTATTACTTTACAATGTGTCACCCCACAAAAGATTAGTATAAGAAAAGATCATCTAAAGACATTAAATGATTTTCAAATATTATTAGGAGATATAAATTGGATTAGATCTTATTTAAGGATCCCTACTTCAGAATTAAAACCTTTATTTCAAATTTTAGAAGGAGAATCACATTTTACCTCATTGAGATAATTAACACCTGAGGCTTCTGATGTTCTTAGGAAAGTAGAAAAAGTGATCCAAGCAGCACAGTTAAATCGTATAAATGAGCAAGAACCTTTGTGCCTATGCATATTATGCACCATCAATTTGCCAACTGCTGTGTTATGGGAAGATGGTCCTTTAGTATGGATACATCCACATATGTCCCCTAATAAGACTATAGAGCATTATCCCACCATGGTAGCAAACATGGCCCACAAAGGGATAAAAACTTCAATTACTCACTTTGTAAAGATGCCTGATAGCATAATTGTTCCTTATACTGTCGCACAAATGCAAATATTGTGTGCTACTATAGATGAATGGGCCATTCTTAGATGCAGTTATTCTGGATTAATTGATAATCATCCGTTATTACATTTTATGTTATTACATCCAGTAATATTTCCAAAGGTAACAGCTAATACCCCTATAAAGGGAGCCATTGATATTTATACAGATGGGTCCAAAACAGGAATTGGAAGTTATGTAATCAATGAAAAGGCTGTAAGGTTGTAATTTACACCAGGAGCCCCTCAATTGGTAGAATGTTTGGTGGTTTTAGAAGTTTTAAAAAGATTTCCTATGCCCATAAATATTATCTCTGATTTTGTTTATGTAGTTAATGCAGTTCTAGCAATAGAGACTGCCAGAAATTTTAAGCAGTCTAGTCCAGTATCTGAAATTTTGATGAAAATACAAAATTGTATTTTGATGCGTGAGCATCCCTTTTATATTCAACATATTAGAGCACATACATCATTACCTGGACCTATGGTTAAGGGAAATGCAATTGCTGACTCAGCCACCAGAGACATGATTTTCCTATCACAAAGTTCTATAGAAAGTGCAAGGAATTTTCATCAACTTTACCATGTCTCTGCTTCTACATTACGACAAAAGGTTAAACTCACATGAACCGAAGCCCGAAATATTGTCCTACAGTGTGGTGCAGAATTTATTAATGCACCTTCCGTGGGTGTTAATCCTCGCGGATTGCGACCCCTAGATGTTTGGCAAATGGATGTCACGCATATCCCATCTTTTGAGAAATTACAATATGTCCGTGTATCCATCGATACCAGTTCTGGTGTCCTACATGCCTCTCCCTTGACAGGGGAAAAAGCAGTTCATGTAATATCACTGCTTAGAGGCTTGGGCTGCATGGGGCAAGCCCCTAGTATTAAAAACAAATAATGGTCCTGCATATACTTCTTCTAAATTTAGCCAATTTTGCAAACAAATGCAAGTAAAACATATTACTGGATTGCCCTATAATCCACAGGGCCAAGGCATCATTGAGAAAGCCCATCGCACTCTGAAACAATATTTGCAAAAACAGAAAGGGGGAATAGAGGCTATGACGCCAAAGATGGCTCTATCCCTTACAATATTTACTCTTAATTTTTAAAAATTGGATGATGCTGGAAGATCACCAGCTGAAAGGCACAGACAATGGCCTCAATCGCCCAATAAAATGGTCAAATGGAAAAATGTCCTTGATAATAAATGGTATGGCCCGGATCCTATCTTAATCAGATCCCAGGGAGCTATTTGTGTTTTTCCACAGGGTGAAGAAAATCCACTTTGGGTCCCGACACGACTGACAAGGACCGTGAAAGAGCAAGATGAACCCCAAGATGATCCTCCTGCTCCTGATGATTGAGACCGGGATAAGTATACCTTTGTGGGCCATAGTAAGATCATGGCCAGTACCTTTTCCACTACATTCCAATTCTTCTACCTTGCCTTTATTTTTTGCAACGGAATGTTATTTGGATGCGCCTTGTGCACTACAAACTCCTCAAGAGCCATCGGTGTATAATAGTACGAGTTTTCATTTGAATTATACACTATGCTTTGTGCATAATGTGGATAAACCTTTTACACCCTGTATATTTTTAAAGAAAAAGATTATCTCTAATTGGGCAGATCCCCTTAGCCAAAATAAGGTGAGCTCCGGAGTGTTGTTTAATGCTTTAACACAAGTTGCTCAAGGAGCGCAATCAGGCTCAGGTGACGTTGAAAATAATATAACTTCACCTATAAACATCACCACTATTATGATAAAGGGAAAGGTGACCATTCCCAAAAGATCACGATGGCCTGTTGGCAATGCCACTGCTATATGCAGCACACCTTGGTGTTATCCGGACCTCGCATTTTCCTATAGTTTTTTCACCTTGTCAATCAAAAATTTTTCCTCGGAAAGAAATAGCAAAGGGTTTTGTTTTGTCACCTCCACTAGATTTTGCTGTAATGAACGATAAAGGAGATGCTACAGGGAAAGAAAATATTAGGCCATATTACCAATGGATTTTAAGTAATGAGGCAGGTGCTAGTACCAGTTTGTCAGCCTTTGCATTGCTGACTGGAACCTTTCATGAGATATTGAATGTTTCTACCACACTTTCTAATACCTCTGCTCATTTAGATAATGTGACATCTAATAGAGTTATCAGAAATATGACTACTTCTCCAGTAGAAGTTTGTGTTAATCCTCCATTTTTCTTTATATTGGCTGAATTTCAAAATAATACAGAATGGTTAGATTGTACAAATGTCACTTGTTTTTTGATGCAATGCTGGAATGGAACCAAATTCTTAGTCTTAGTGGTACATCTACCAACCTTTGTCCCTGTGCCTGTTGAGGCAGATCCAGAGAAGTTCCCGATAATGAGTCTTATTCAGCAAAAGAGAGGTTTTGGAATCACAGCTGCCATTGTTACAGCCATTGTGGTTACCGTGGGAACTGCTATGGCCCATCAAATTAATACTGCTGACACCATAAGTCAGATAGCAGAAAAATCGTCTGAAGCATTGTTTACCCTGCAAAGGGTGGATTCTCATATCACCTCAGGGTTAATGTTAGTGAATCAGAGAGTGGATATTTTACAACATAATAAGGAACAGATGATGGATGTCAGACAAATGAGTTGTGTGGCATCCACATCACATGTATGCATTACTCCCAATAGGTATATTAATAATTCTTTTATTAAAAGTACAGACCTATCGAATTACCTGAAGGGGAACTGGTCGCAGGAGCTGGAAAGGTTGCAGATGAGGCTGCAGATACAGATCCTGAACCTTAATGGGACCAGAGTGGAACCAGTGACCCTTAAAGACTCTTGGCTCACCTCTGCTTTTTATTACTTTAAGGAATGGGTGGGAGTGATTTTGTTTGATGCTACCATATGCTGTGGACTGGTGTTCATGCTCTGGTTGGTATGCAAATTCAGAACCCAACAAAAACGTGACAAGGTGATTATAACTCAGGCACTTTTAGCTATTGAAAACGGCTCCTCCCCTGAAATTTGGTTATCTATGCTCAAGAATTAGTCATCATCTGAGTTCTCTGCTCTTGCACTCCACGGCACTGAGATGAGAGAGACTCAACAATCATTGATCAGCCCTTGCACATCACTGAGGTTTCCTCATTGCAAGCGATTGGGTGATCATGATTTCCCCACTAACTCATTTTTTGGCTGGCCTCTTTTGCAGGGTTCGCCCTAGGTCATTTAGCAGTTACTGTCACACAGCACTGTGGTATCCAGAGATGGGCAACTTTCCACATGCACAGTCCAACCTAAGACATGGGGCCCGGTGGCGATAGCGTTACCCTATGACGGGTAAGGCTGTGACATTAGAGGAACGACCTAAAACAGGAGCCACGGCGGATAGACATAATTGCACAGGCCTAGTCCAGCCTCATTTTATTAAAACAAAAAGGGGCAGATGTGGGAAGCCACATGTGCCATTGAAGAGTGGCGCTGACTACTGCTGGCCACCACACATAAGTTTGGACAAACAACCAATGTGTACATATGCAGTAAAGTTTTTTGCAAAGACACTGCCTTGCCTGGGCATGATAATGAGGCTTTGAGGGTAAAACCAATCAGATGTGAGACATGCAAATGCGGTATGATAATGAGGCTCTGTGAGGTACAGAGAGAGAAAGTAGACAATCAGATGAGGAACATGCAAATGAGGCTTAGTGCATAACCAATCCGGGTGTGAGACACGCCTCTCCTAGGCCTATATAAGCAGCACCAGTTCTGGGCTCGGGGTCCCTTCGCCTCTACAATCAAGCTCTCCCAATAAAAGTGTGCAGAAGGATCCTGTTGCAGCGTCGTTCTTGCTGGTTGAGTCAGGCGCGTGCAAGATGCTCTGACAGCTAGTGCAGGAATAATGGATTAACCACACCTTGAACATGAACACCGTTGTCAACAGAGTTGCCTTTCAAGGCTGGAGACAAACTTAGGGAACAGTCAGTTGTAAGTACTTGTGCAGTGTAATTGCATCTCTGGACCGTTGCTCTCTGACCTCCATTCCTTTTCCATGCAGCCCTGAGCACGATAGAATTTTCTTCCTCCTTTGGTCCTCTGGCATTGATTTCTGCTCATCCCCAAGACCTGAAGGGGCCGTCATCTCCTCGCTGAATTAAAGGGTCACAGCATTAGGAAAGTTGAGAATCATTGTTTTAAAAGGACGTAGAAGGAGATGATAAGGAGGACCCAGTTTCTAGCATGGAGTGGCCCTGGAATTCAGGACCAAGGCAGTGATGGGTTTCCTTCAGGCCAAGCTAGTTTGAGAAGTCTGGGGGATATGTAGAGAGGAAAGGGCCGGATTTACAAACCTCAGCTTGAGGTCAAAAGAATGGACTGGTCACACACACCCGGGTCTACAGATTTCTTTACATTTCTGATTTTAATGTTTTTGAATGTGTATGCATCTGCACTGTGCATGTGTGTTTCAATATGTATGGGCACATGTGCATGTGTGGGCAGCTAAAGGTAGACATTGGGTGTCTCCCTACCCCACTCGCCACTGTATTTTTTGAGGCCAGGTCTCCTGAACTGTAGCTTGCTGATTTCAGCTAAGCTAGCCAGGCAGCTGGCCCTGAGGATGTCCTGTCTGTCTCTCAGATGCTGGGATTACAAGTAACTGCCATACCTGCCCAGCTATTACATGGTTCTAGACATCTGCATTCCAGTCTTCATGCCTAAACTGTGCATGTTTTATGCACTAAGCCATTGTCTGCCCACAGCCCTGTTTAAAAAATAAAATAAAAGTTTTGATGTTTGAGTAATGACAGACCCAAGGGAAGCTGCAGCTGGGTACATGCATCTGTCCTTCAGGTTTAGCACCTGGTCTGTCCTGCACAGCTACAGTGACATTAAAGTCAGGGATAGGGACACTGCTAAGATCCACACAGCTTAGTCATATCGTGTGTGTGTGTGTTGTATGTGCACGCGTGCACCCATGTGCTGGCACATACATTCTGTGTGCATGGTATCTGATGCAGTTTCAGGGCATGTGTAGATCTGCGTTGTCACTGTCACTGATGGTTCTTCCTATGGTTAGAAAATTGCAGAGAAGATTCTGTGGGGAGGCGACCCTAGGGTCTCCTAATAATGAACCTTTCCTGCCCCATCCTGTAGTCTGTACCCTTCCTTCCTACCCCATCCTCGGTTTTGCATCCTTCCTTCCTGCCCTATTCTCTAATCTGCACCCTTCTTTCCTGCCCCATCCTTGGTTCTGCACCCTTCTTTCCTGTCCCATCCTCGGTTCTGCATTCTTCCTTCCTGCCCCATCCTCGGCTCTGTACCCTTTCTTCCTGCCCCTTCCTCCTCTCTGTACCCTTTGTCCAGGCGGCTTTCTGTTCAGGCTCACTTCTGAGTACCCTCCCCTTGTTGTCCATCCTGTGGTAAATAACCAGCTTAGAAAGGACAATGGACTAGTTTCTAGGCTGCATTTACCAAAAAAAGGCTACATGTCTCGAAGGCTTTGTAGGGCCTTGTATTAATTTTAGATTGAATCAAAGAAAATACACTTTCACGATTTGTCGATTACATTTAACAGCTGCAGCTGACGCTGGAGTGACCCTGAAGTCCGTGTCATGAGGTTAAAGCATAGCTCCGTGCACAGTGACACCATTGGGGGTGCTTCTGTTTTTTTGGCTAAATTCTACACTTTGAGGAGTCTTTCCTTACTGAGACAGTCTCTGAGAAACCTAGCAAGTGAACTCCCCCGGTTTCCCTCCCTCGGAGGGAAACACCCTATCTTTTTTATATCAATTTTCTGCTCCACATATTTTCGGTCACTCACTAGCATATGAATCCTTCCATCCATGATCTCTGATGTTGGACATCTGTAAACAAAAGCCCCAGACTCATCCAGTGTAAAAACAGTTCTGCAAACTGCAGAAGCAGCAATTGAGTAGTGCACCGCTGCCATCTAGGGGTCACGTTTAGTGTTGCTACATATGGTGGCTCTTGAGTATTTTGGAATCCAACCTTCTTAGTCTGTTCCTGGGCCTTCCAATGGGAACAATACAGTAAACTTCAATGGCTCCCAGAAAAAGGAAGTCTAGTGTAGAGAAGCTGGGGGTCAAGGGAATCCTTAGATGAAGCTGACAAGGCTTCCCACACCGTTTGGAAGGGGACAGAGCCAAGCAGTGGTGACAGTATCAAGGGGCTCTGGGTCAGGCAGCACAGGGTTTGAGTCCTGAGTCTGTCCCTTGTCAGTTACTGGACCTAGAAAAAACTACTTAGGCCTCTGCATTCATTCTATGAGACAGGGTGTTCCTGGGGAGGCAAACATGGACTCAAATTTGAGATTCTTCTGCCTTAGCTCCTCTAGTGCTGGGATTAGAAGGGTGAACCATCATGACTGGACCACTTATACTTTTGGAGACTCGTGTTTTTAATACCTAGTGGGAAACAGGACTAGTGATCTGACCCTAATTAGGCCAGCATGGACATTAAAAATATGTGAACCACGAGGAACATAATAGAGCCTCCAAATGGAAGGCATATATAGTTCTTACTGATCGGTAGCTAGTAAGACTAAGAAGGAGTTATGGAGGACAGGGAAGGCTACACAAATGAGACAGAGACAAGGTTTTACAGGGTCAGTAGGAGTTTTCCGTTCAAGGGGGAAGGGCAGTCCAGATGCAGGAACCATGTGTACAAAGGCATTTTAGTAAGAATTGCCCCGCTGTGCTGAGTGCATTTCATTGAGTTTGACTTGGTCTAAGCTCAAGGCAGATAAGGTGTGGCTGGAGAGAAGCTCAATGGTTAGAGCACTTACCGCTTCTGCTGGGATCAGAGTTTGGTTCCCAGCATCCATTACCTGGGCTTACAACTGCCTGTAACTCAAGCTTCAGGACATCCAATATCTTGCTCTGGGCCTCCACTGGCACCTGCATGCATATATGCAAATACATGTAGTCTCTCTCTCTCACGCACATGCCCACAATTGAAATAATAAAATACATCTTAAAAATCTACTGAGTGAAATAGAACAGGTGAGTTTGGCTAGAACCTCCAGGAGGGATCATCAGTCTATCTTGCTTCCAAACTTCCTCCAACCTCTCATGTCCCCACCTTGACATTCCCTGTCTGGGCTTCCTGCTACCACTGTCTCCAACACTTTCTAGCTACAAGGTTTGGTTTAGGGCAAGGTGTGGATTGGGGTTAGCTTCACCCACAGCCACAGAAGTGCAAAAGCCACATTCTGCAAGTTTCACCAAGACTTTGTCCCTTTTGGTGGTATTTCCTTCACATGCTTAAATGGCCCTGGCTTCCTAACAGGAAGTTCATCTTTAGATTTGAAAATGGACTGTGGGATTGTAATCTTAGGAGTGTGGTGGTAGTGTCCCTAAGGCTATGAAAGCTGATTAGCACCTTCACTTCCAACAAGACATCCTGTGGGTGTTCTGGGCTCCCATGGAGAAGGTAGCTCAGGGTTTGGTCACAAGACAGCTTCTTCCTTGAATAAGTTCTTCCTTTTCTTTTTAAAGGTTTATCTAAATTTATTTCACAGGCATTGGTGTTTTTCTTGTATGTATGTCTGTGTGAGGGTGCCAGATCACCTCGAACAGAAGGTACAGACAGTCTTGAGATGATATGTGGGTGCTAGGGAATTGAACTCAGGGCCTCTGGAAGTGCCACCAGTGCTCTTAACCACCAAGTCCTAATAAGTACTTTCTATGACAATTGTCAGATTTTGTTTTTGAGATGGGGTCTCACTATGGAAACCTGGCTGGACTCAAACTCAGTATGTAGCTAGGAATGGCCTTGGACTCCTGACGCGATTGTCAGGTCCCCAGACTGCTGGGGTTGTAAACACAGGTGGAGGCCAGAGGACAACTTATGGGAGTCGGTTCTTCCCTTTCACCTTGTGGGTCTGGGAGATCAGACTTGGTCTCTGCTCTTGGATTTTTGAGCTGAGGTCTCACTATGGAGTCCAGGTTGTCCTAGAACTCATGACTTTCCTGCCTCAGCCGCCCCATTTCTGAGCTCTTATTTCTGCTCCTCACTGTACTCTCACATCTTGTGTGTCTTTGGATTCTCCATTTGAAAAGACTACCAAGGCTGGAGAGATGGCTCAGTGGTTAAGAGCACTGACTGTTCTTCCAAAGGTCCTAAGTTCAAATCCCAGAAACCACATGGTGGCAGAGAGAGAGAGAGAGAGAGAGAGAGAGAGAGAGACAGAGACAGAGACAGAGACAGAGACAGAGACAGAGAGACAGAGAGAGAGAGAGAGGGAGAGAAGTCTTTATAACTGGGCAGACACATCCATCCATCCTCTTATTCCCCATTATTTGAATAAGTGATCCTGAGCATGCTGGATGACATTAGCCAGGGCACATGCCCTGTTTGGTCCTGAGGGTCTGTTTCTGTCCAATATCTAATACACCTTCTAGCCAACAGAATAGGAGGGCCAATGGCCTTGCTGTGTGTGGAGCCCACTGAGTGGGGAAAGGCTGGCATGGACTCCCATCTGACTAAATTCTTGGCTGTTCCTTACATTCAAGGACTTTCCCGATGTCTACCACTTACCTGCTTCATCCCCACACTCACTAGAGAGTGAACCATGAACAGGGTGCTTGTGACAACACAGGAAACTCACAGACCTTGGTTTATTTGATCATTTTAATATGCCAGGTCAATGGAAAGGAAGGACAGAGCACACAGGAACACCTGTATTTGCAGGACGGAGGGCAGATGTCCACAGCCTTGGGCATGCATGTATCTCCTGTGTAATTAGGCAAATAAATACTTAAATACCACAGCACAGCCAGACTTGGGGGTGGGGGGAATCACAGGCCACAGGGGACCATGCTTTAAAGGCAGTCAGAGGCTTTAAATACAGGGGCTGAACCTTCTCACTTTATACAAAACTTATATATTAAAAGTAAGGATACTGCAGTATATACATGCAAGCAGCTTTGGTCGGAGAAAATGAACAAGGGAGGTGGAGCCATGCACAGGAAGGGCTTGCCTGTCTACTCTCCATCTTCTTCATCCTCACAAACTCACCTGGGATCATAGAATAAATCAGCTGGTCTCCGTAAGATACTGAAATGTCCTGTCTGGTGTCCTTAAGGGTCTCCAGGCCCTCTGTGGGCAGGGAAGGAGCCCTACAGCCAGAACACTTGAAACCTTGGAAGGAACCAGCCTGGACTGGATGGGGAGGGACATCTATTGGATCAGACAGAGGAGAGAGCTGCATCCAGCCAGACCAGGTGAGTGTGATGTGCTGCCTGGACCCAGGTCCCGAGAGAGCAGGAGAAATCACGGAGAAAACCACTGTATCAAGCAAAGCTGAAGATGGCAGGTCAAGCCTGTGTTTCTCACAACTGTGTAAAAGCCCATTCCCCTCAGAACTGGCTAGCACTGCTGGGATCACACTGCAGCAACCGGACAATGGATGGGTCCCTCTTGGCACCTTTGTTGAATTCATCCAGGGACATTTTGCCTGAGGAATGGAAGAGGGAGACTTAGGATTAGCCAGTGCTCTGGTTAAAGTCTGGAACCCTCTGGAAAATGGACAATGTCCAGTCTCTTCTCTCTCTCTCTCTCTCTCCCTGTCTCTCTACCTCCCTCCCTCCCTCCCTCCCTCATTTCCTCCCTTTTGTTTTGTTTATTGAAACAAGGTTTCTCCGTGTAACAGCCCTGGCTGTTCTAGAACTCACTTTTTAGACCAGGTTGCCTTGTACTCACAGAGAGCCTCCTGTCTCCTATGAGCTCTGATTGAAGACATGTGCCACTATGCCTGACCAGAGTGTATTTTCTTAACAAGTGATTGATGGAGCAGAGCCCAGCCCAGTGTAGGTGGTACAACCCTGGTCTAGTGATTCTGAGTTCTATAAGAAAGAAGGCTGAGCAAGCCATGGGGAGCAAGCCAGTAAGTAGCAACCCTTTCATGGTCTCTGTATCATCTCCTGCCTTCAGGTTGCTGCCCTGTTTGAGTCCTGCCATCACTGCTTTTGATGATGAACTGTTATGTGGAAACTGTGAGTGAATAAACCCTTTCCTCCCCAAGTTGCTTGTGGCCATGGTGTGTCATCAGAGCAATGGAAACCCTAACTCAGACAACACAGATGAAGACTACAGCTCAGAGGGTCTACTGACAATGCCCACGGTTATAGAGCCCTAGGAAGGGTGCAGGATGCAGGCTAGGTGTACCTGACCCTGAATTCTAGTCTCCCTCCCTCAATCAGAACTGAATCAAATGGGTTGGAATAGGGCAGGCCTGCACAGGGCAGAGGGTATATCCCAAACACCTCTGTGCCATCAACAATTTCACAGGCTCATATACCCCCATCCCATCCCCTCTCCCAGTCCCCTCCTCCCTCCCCACCTGCTCATTCCTGCCATGTTTCCTACCATCTTTGTTTGTGTCCATCTGTCTGAAGATCTTGTCTGTTTGCTTCTCGGGCAAGGACTCGTCCTCAGGCATCTTCATCATGGAGGACACCATCTTGTAGATGGCCTGCAAAGGGGCATCTGTGAGTGTTCTCTGGAGGATGGAAGGTGGGTTATGGTCCTCGCTCTGCTAACCAAGGAGCATGGACAGGGCAGAGTCAGGACCCTTCTCTCATCAGAACAAGTTTCACAGACAAGGTAGTGGGCAAAGGGAGCCAGGAAAGTTTAAGTGACATTCAAGAGCACAGGATACAGCTGGGGCATTGAAGAATGGAGGGCTCCTTGGTTCAGAGTAGAGGGGAGGTTGTGGGGCAAAGCGTCTGTCTAAAAGGAGGTTCTTTGGTGGGGAGCTGGGAAATCCTGGAGGGAAGATAAAAGGGGAAATACATTGAGCCCTGCCCACACATGGGTCCTGAATCTGCAGATCCAACAACTACAGGTGGGAAATAGTCTAGAAAATGAAACTGGAGGTACACAGATAGTTTCTTGTTATTTCCCAAATAATACAAATTATTATTAACATCTATAGCCATTGTATTAGGCACTGTATATAACTACTTTACTTATTTTATGGATGTATGTAATTATTTATTTGGGGGAGGTGATCTCATGTGGAATTCAGAGGACAACTTGTGGAAGCTGGTTCTCTTTTCCTACCATGTGGGTCTTAGGGATCTAACCCAGGCTGCCAGGCTTGGTAGCAAGCACCTTTACCCACAGAGTCAGCTCACTGGACCAAATACAGAGATGGTTTAGAGCATGGAGCAGGAAGGATGCAGGGTGCACATAAGCACCGCTCGAGTGAAGAACTGACGGCTGAATCATCCTTTACTGTGTCTTTCTGATTTCTATAGGAAGTCCTATAGACAGCTAATGTGTGTGTATGTTATACATGTGTGTGCAGAAGAACACCCACCTGTGCAGAGGCCAAAAAGCAATACCGGTGTTCACAGTATTCCCTTTTCTCTCTCACTGAACCCGGCCGGGGCCTACCATTTTAGCTAGAGTGCCTGCTCAGCAAGCTTCTGGGACTCACTTGTCCCCTAGTTCTAGGGATTCGGGCATGCTCAGCCACTCCTGACTTTTCTGTGGGTGTTGGGATCAGAACTCATGTCCTCATGCTGGGTATCAAGTGTTCTTCCCCACTGAGCCATTTTCCCAGTTCTAGCTTTGACAATTCTTAATCACCGATCTGAGCCTCAGATCTCATTAGAGGTTTGTTTTGTTTTGTTTTGTTTTGTTTTGTTTTAAAAAAAGACCCGTTTTATAGAATTGTGTGAATAAACCTGATGAATGAGCTCAGCTGGGACCTGATGTCCAGCAAGCAATCGATAGATGCTTGGCTTTTATCGTTACTCACTGCAAAGACATGCAGTCCTTTAATACAGCAGGTAGCAAGTGGGCAGAGGAATGACCTGGTGTATGGGGTCAGGGATAGGGGTCTTGGATCCCTGCACTCCCCATGCTCCAGACCCTGTCAAGTGCAGGTACCTGCACTATCTCCAGCATTTCACTGCAGCTGATGTAGCTATTGCTGTCTAGGTCAGACTTGCTAAGGCCCACTTCAGCTTCTGTTCCAGCTTGCCCAGGTAGGTCATGCTCAGAGCAATGATGAACACTCAGAAGTCGATTGTGCTGTTGCTGTTGGTGTCAAAGTGGTGGAGGACATGTTCAGCGACCTTGGAGGCATCTCTGTAGGGGAAGAAGTTTGGCTAGATCTTGAAATTGTCCACAGTCAGGTGGCCAGTGGGACAGTCATTGAGGAAGCCCTTGTACCACTCCTGAAGCTCATGGTCGGTGAACTCCCTGTGTTTCCGCAGGTCCTCCAGCACCTAGGAAAGACAGAAAGAATATCTTTTTATGGCTAAATACAGTCTACTTGGAGCATGCATGCAGAATTGTGGTGTACGGGGACAGGGAGAGGCAAGCTAAAATCAGTGGAATGAAGCGTTGTCAAATGTCCTGTAAGGGTTAAACAAGAGTCAGGATCGAGACAAACCCCTCAGCTCATCAGCTTGGGGCAAAGGGGTCTCATGGACCCAATCCTGACTCTTCGCTTTGAACAGCTAGTTCTTTTTCTCGTGGGGGACTCGGTGTGAGTGTTTGTTTCCTTGTCACAGATACATTTGCTGATGCTGCATAGTAAATAAATCTTGCCTGCATTGGCGGATGTTAGTGGTTCACATTCCTACCTAACACAGCTAGGGTAAATTTAGAACTAGGTTGACTCACATCCTGAGTGGACTCAGGGATGATACCAGAGAACAGGAACATGGCTTTGGCCCTTCAAAGTTCAACTTCATTTGTCAGCAACCCTAATTTTATAAATGACATTCAAAGACCCAATTCTTATCCAGATTTCTGGGTTAATCTGGGTAAGTAGGGTTTCATGGGGACCCAGGTATTAAAGCTTTGAAGCATGTTGACAGGAGGCTTCTAGACCCCCCAAGACCTCCCTATCCCCATCCACATAATATTGGGAGAAATTATCAGCACATGCCATGCTGTTTTTAACCCTAGAAGAGACACCTGGGAACCTTATGGGAGTCCCCACTCTTTATTATGCCTATAAGATATTGTTCTGCCAGGGAGATCTAGAATTGCATCAATTGGTCGGTGAATGTCGATGTGAATGTTAACAGCTGAAACAGCCCCAATGGAAATTCAGGTCTGTGCTTCATTGGCCAGCACACCCCACTGCAGTCTCCCACAAGGCCCAAGTGTGAGATCCTGCAGTGATTGGCCACTGGACGTTAATACTCGTTCACTTCGCTTCCTCAATTTTCGTTTCTTTCTTTCACAGTAACACACCTGCATAGCTCAGTTATTTTTGAAATGTGAAGAAGAACTAGTGTTGGTGAGTCTCCTCTACCCACGTCCCAAAGGAATCCACTCTGAACTGCTCAGAGGCTTATGAATTCTAAGCACTAGGTGCTAGGTCCTGTTAAGGAAGATGAGACATGCACTCAGTATTACCTGCTACCGCCCCTGTCTTCTTCACCTCTTTCCCAGGTTGTTAATGTTCTATGTACATATTTTATTTACTTATCTACAGGACTAGGAGATATTTAAAGTTCCTTGTCCAAAACAGACGCATGGCTATTGCCTTTCAAAGCACACATTTACTTATCTAAACACGTCCTCCCCTGTACAAACAACCAACTCAAATGTCCACAGTATCTTGATCAGAAATAATCATCAAGTCAGGTAGCCGGGTGCCACACATCTGTAATTCCAGAATCGGAGGGTGAGGGCAGCAGGATCAGGAGTTCAAGGTCATCTATGACTATATAACAAGTTCATGGCCAGCCTGAGCTACATGAGAACCTGTCTAAAAAAGTTCTATTAAAAGAAAGAGAACAGGAAGGCCAGTAGTAGTACATGCCTTTAACCCCAGAATGCAGTGACAGTGCAGACAGATAGGAGTTCAAGGAAGGCTACCCTTGGCTACAGAGCAAGTTATAGGATAGCCAGGACTACACAGAGAAACCCTGGCTCTCTCTCAGAGACATATACACAAACACCCCCCCACACACACACACACAAACACACAGAGAGACAGACAGAGACAGAGAGAGACAGAGAGACAGAGATATATCTACAAATGGAAGAAGATTATGCACAAGGGCATGTGGCCATTGCTGCCATCTGTGAGAACTGGTCACATGGGTTTGTGAGTGGAGGCCTCCTGTGGAAGGACCTACTGGAAAGGTAAAGTTGACTGAAGTGGGGAATTGGCTGGATGGACAGGTATCTTGTAGGACCTTTTGTCATGTTTTCCTTTGTAATTTTGTTTATTTGTTTTCTGAGTTAGGGTCTCATGTAGCTTAGGCTGGCTTCAAACTTACTATGTAGCTGAGGAAGACTTGCACCCTTAGCTTCCTGCCTCCCCTGTCTAGCAGTCACAGGTGTGAGCCACAATGACTGGCTCATTTGCAGGTTTTTTATTTTGTTTGTTTGTTTGTTTGTTGTTGTTCTTTTTATTTATTTATTTATTTTTGGTTTTTGAGACAGGGTTTCTCTGTATAACCCTGGCTGTCCTGGAACTAACTTTGTAGACCAAGCTGGCCTTGAACTCAGAAATCCCCCTGACTCTGCCTCCCGAGTGCTGGGATTAAAGGTCATTTGCAGTTTTAAGTTGTCAAAATGTGTCCATGTGTTCTTTTCTTTTTTTCTCTTTCAAAGCTTTAAGAATATTTTCTTATATAGTATGTTACGAATGTTTTTCTTCTTATATAATACATTGTTAGGTTGCCTGGTACCTGCAGAGGCCTGAATAGTATGTCAGATCCCTGGAACTGGAGTTACAGAAGTTGTGAGCCAACATGTGGGTGTAGGGAACAGGACCTCTCTCCAGGTCTCAGTCCCCTTAGATTTTAATTTCTACTCAAAGAAGAAGCATCCCCAAATCATAGTCGCCCAGCCTCTATCTCTTGACTGGTGGCATGTCTAAGAACCTCCAAGTTGATGGAACATTATAGGCTAAGCCCTGTCTGGGCGGGGCTTCAGGAACAAGAAATAGAGACAGAGCCTTGATGATGGCACATGGCTCTAATCCCAGCAGTCAAAAGGCAGAGGCAGCCAGAAAACTTTGAGCTCCATGTGAGCCTGGTTTACAGAGAGCGGACCCTGTCTCGAAAACAAACAAACAAACAAACAAACAAACAAAAAAAAAACAAATGAATCAAAGAACTAAGGTCCTGGAGGACCTGCATAGAAGGGCGCAGGCTCTCTTAAGTCCCCCGTGATGGCTGACTGCCAGATCCTCTGTTTTCTTGCTACACTTACTTCCTACCTCACAGCCTTGCTTCTACCAAGGTTTAGGGTCCTCTTTCCTTATCACCTACAGCCTGGGCTTCAACCCTGAGTCAGCCAACCTCTCCCTTGCTCACTGGACACTGAGCTTGACAGGGTGGCCAGTACTGGCTGGAAGTACCCCCAGAATATACCTACATCCACCTCAGGACAGGAACACATAATACCAACTTCTCCATCCACAGAGAGTCTGCCGTGAGAGGACAAATGTGACTGCTGGTGGCTGAGGGGTCACCACAGGCCTAGGATAAGCATACAGATGAAGAGCTAGCTGCTCTCCATGGAGCCCATGACCCAGGGCTCTAATCCACACCCCAACACAGAGTAACACCATATCATGACTCTTTGGGAAGGGATAGAAATGCCCTAGTTTTATTGTAGGTAATTCATTTTGGAAACTCAATTAACCAGACACATGTAAAATTGAAGCCACCCTGGGAACACAGAAGTGGAGGTAAGAATAGGGTAGCCAACAGTGGGAGGGTGGTACACCTGGTGATGGTTGGTCCAAAGAATCCCTTAGTGGAGCAGGACAGAGGTGCAAAAAGAGATATCTGGGGATAATCCAGATAATTGATCGGGAAGGAAGGGAGGAAGGAAGGAAGGAAGGAAGGAAGGAAGGAAGAGGGAATGAAGGAAGAAGGGAAAAAGGGAGAAAGGAAGGAGGAAGGAGGCAATGAAGAAGGAAGGAAGAAGGAAGGAAGGAAGGAAGGAAGGAAGGAGGCAATGAAGAAGGAAGGAAGAAGGGAGGAAGGAAGGAAGGAAGGAAGGAAGGAAGGAAGGAAGGAAGGAAGGAAGGGAGGGAGAGGTAAAAGGAGGGCAGGGGAGGGAGAAGGGAACTGGAGAACCTAGAGAAAGGGACAATGAGCTGAGCCCAGGAGGTGGCTACTAGGATGTTACTGTCAGAGGCAGGCCCTCGGGAGGCCCTCAGGCAGGAGAAAAAACTGTGAAACAAGATGAGCAGGAGACCACAGAAATGAGGGCAGAGTTTGGGGTGGTAGGAGGTGAAAGGTAGAGAAGCCAGGTTGGACCAAGCTCTGGGGGGAGGGTGTCTCCTGCTCAAATACTAGTATTGGAGAGAAAAGACCTAGACCCGGTGAAGCCATGTAGCTCTAAGGCTCTCACCACTGAACCATTCACACAGGGAATCTTACAACATGTCTCTGGCCTGGAGTCCACTTAGAAATGTCACCCAACAAATACATTGTGCTAACCAGAGAACTGACCATCAGAGAGCTGCAGAACCTCTCCTAAGTGAGCCAGGACCTGACTCCAGGATACCCAGCTATGGGATTGTGCTGGTATGACAGTCCCAGAGAGGGCAATGTGGAAACAGCTACACTGCCACCCCAGCCTGCCCTGTGCTTGTGGCTCCTCTTCATGATCAACAGCCCTGCAACCCACAGCCTTGCCACAGACCCTTGGTTTCCAGCTCACGCACGCAGCATCCACTCACCTCACTGAACACACATCACTGCTGTGTCTGTGATTTATCATCTAACAGATGCTACTGAAATGCCAAACTCCTTGTACCTGCTCTGCATATATCTGCCGGGAGGAGGCGGCAATGCAGACAGCCTTGGAGGTGTTGGAGGAGAGGATTCGTTTCCCTTATTTCCCATTCCTTTCCCAATGGCTTGAAGACCTGCTCCTTAGCAAATATTTCAGAGGAGAGAGCTCCAGAACACAGGGCTGTGCCTCTGCCCAGCCTTTGCCTCCTCCTTGGTACCAGGCTGCTAATTAGAATTCATGCTTTGCATTGGTTTAGGATATTCTTGCTGTTGTGGTTATAGTGTAAACACACACACACACACACACACACACACACATACACACACACACACACATGCCCTTGATCCCAAGATGTACTTATACTATTTGGAGGCAAAAAGAACTTTGACATAGCTCACATCCAAACAGATCCCAAGTGACCCTCTTTGGATGCACAGAACAAGGCGTAAGCATCAGGAGGATGGAGACCACCCGGGAGCCTTCAATCCATGTTTCAGGGCTATCCCTGAGGCGTTGAGGAATCATGAGACGTAGAAAAGGGAAAAGGAAGGGTCTGAGCCTCACGACCTGGTTCTGAGGAGCAATGGCTTAAAGATCTGCTCCTGCATGCAATGTCATTTAAAGAAAGGGTTGTGACAATAGGAATGTGTCTGGCCATCTTAAGCAACTGGGACCAATGGCATAAGCAGTATGAGATAAGGAGGAAGAGAGGGTAGGATTGACCCTTTTCAGAAACTCCAGTAAAGAAGGGCTCTATGTAAAGAAGCCTCAGTCCTTGAGGGACTCCATGGATCATAGTCCTCCTGCCCTGCGACGTTCCACTACACCTAGACAGGAAAACACACCTTTACAATGCTAAGTGCTGCTGAGACTCTTGAATATTCAGCAGCTAGCCCTGAGCCATAGGAACTCTCAGACAGTGCAGTCAGGGACAGTGACCCCCCCTTCCTCTCCAAAGGGGACAATGATTCAGTACAGACGCTTGGGACAGAGGACCAACAGTCATAGAGCAAGCTAGCCAAAGAACCACCAGGGAGGAAAAGAAAGCAGGCTCCCAGCAGCAGAAAGCCCCCCACACCGACCTTAGCCTCATTCTTGATAGATACACCCCATCACCTGGGAGAGTGGATCACCAGAGAAGCCCATACTTGAGCAGGCAGTCAGGACCAATTTCCAGTGTTTTCTCTTGGGTTCTTGAAGTATAGATGCTTGAGTCATGCTGGATTGAGGTCCCTACTCTCGAGTGCCCTTCACTACAATGGCACATTCCTAGGCAGGAGAACTAGGTGCTCTGGCCAAGAAGACGGAATTTAGAGTCAAAACTGTAGGCCCAGAGGGGATGGTGGATGATGACAGAGCCTCCAGGGAGTGGTAAGCAGTCTCACGTGGCTCAGCTAGGAGTTAGCAGAATGAGTCCCATTGAGAAAGAAAAGACCTAGGTTAGAGCTGGGCTCTGTCCTTTGGGTTTTGATCTATCCTGGGCCCCTTCCCTGCTAACATCCTGAGAGGCAATGAGTTTCCAAGGTGTGTTTAGCTGGTACCCAAAAAAGCTGCTGGCCAATAAAGTGGCTGTCAAAGCCATGATCTCTTAATGCTCACTTTCATGAACCTGCTAAGTGGAGCCCACAAACGCTGGCAGCCTCATAGATGCTTCCTGGCACTTGCCTGTAGATGCCTAACAGAGACCTGGATAAAAAAATTAATATGAGGGACCTCATTTTAGCTCTCCTGGAGGCACTGAGACAGCAGCAAAGATGTGTGACGGGCTCAGTGGTACACACCCCGTTACCCCTCTGTCATTCATTAAGCAACCAAGCCAGCCTTAGTGATGTTTAGCTGTCTGTGAAAAAAAAACCTGACCAAAAAAAGGAATGGTTATACAGTTACAGAAAAATCACTGTGTGCTCCCCTGAAGAAATACCTACCTAGCCCTGGCCATGAAACTAACCCAGGCTTCATTGATCAGACAGCCCTACTTTCATCTTTTTAGGGGGGAGGAATGAGGGTCCCTGGATCACACAGCCACCTCCCACTTGTTTAAAGCACTTCACATTCTAGCAGGGATTAGATCTGACAGACAACAGCCTTGGAGATCAAGGACATGTGATTTCACAGTAATGGGAATTGTGGGAGGGAGCTAACCGGGTCCCAGGTTCTCCCAGGGTCTGTTATGCTCTTATTGTCCTTAACACACTGAACTGTAAATTAAGGAAAGAGCAAAAAAGTAGCTGGGAAGCTCTGTGGAAATATTTAACCAGAGCTTGGTACTGCGAGTAAAAAGCTTTGCTAACAGTACAGTTGTGCTGTCGCTGGGAAAGGCCCTTGGGAGCTCCATTGTCCCATTAAACACAGCTCAGTGCTGGCTAGGAACATGAATGGTACAGTTCAGCCCACCACGCAGCAATCTCATCACTCAGACTGCCAAACCTCAAGGGCTGCTAGACATAGACCCTGGAGGGAAGGTGGTGGGTGACGTGGGTACCAAATCCCTAGGAAGACCTGGACTCAGGAGAGACTGAGTGCATCCTCTGTGAATTTGAACTTCAACAGGCCATCTGGACTTGGCTGATGGAGAGCCTGTTCCATGTCAGGTGGAACAGAAGGTGGCAGGGGGAAATCAGCCTCAACTATGCTCTTCCTTAGGGTGACCAGCAGAATATTGTTCCTCGTCCTCCTCATCCTCGTCTTCCTTGTCCTTGTCCTTGTCATCCCCCTCATCATCCTCCATCCACTGTAGGTGAAACTCAAACAGTCTTAGCCTCCACTTCAGTGCAGCCCTCTGCATAATGGCCATCAGCTGCAGGAGATGCACCTGGAGCCACACAAGCTGCACTGAGTCTGCACGGACACTAGAGGGCGCAGGATGGCAGATTCCCTAGCCCTCAGCACACACCCCTTTGAGTTTCTAAACTAGGCAAGAAAGCACAGTAGGTCTAAACCAGTGCTTCTCAATGGGTGGGTCCCAATTCCTTGGTTATTGCAGGACTCTTCATAGGGGTTGCCTAAAACTATCAGAAAGCACATATCTATATTATGATTTGTAACGATAACAAAACTTACAGTTATGAAGTAGCCAAAAAATAATATTTTGGTTGGGGTGACCATGACATGAGGAAGTGTATTAAAGGGTCACAGCATTAGAAGTTTAAGAACCAATAGTCCAAACTAAGTAAGTCCTTAGGGTAAATGTCCTTGGGCCTGTTTAGAATACAATGGGTTAAATCCAACAGGCTGTGGACATTGTCCACCCCGTTTTTCTTTCCTCGTTCCATGTGCTTGTAGGAAAATCTCATATTATATATGAATGTCATCCTATTTCTTGGACAGCGCTGGGCAGTACCAAGGACTCTGGAGCTGATGCCACCACACAGGGATTCTATTCACAGCAGTTAGCATCCTATGGCATCCGGTGATCACGTTACTCACTGATACCAGGAGTGAGAGATAATATGTTGTCATCCCACAGTCCTCCTCAGATCTACAGACCTATCCTGCAGGGCTACCTTGTACCTCTCTGGAGAAGCCAGCTATAAGGTACCAGAAGCCTGAGTCCAGCCAGGGAGGCAGAAGGCTACAGTGAGAGAGGTACCCTCCTCTTCTGAGTGGGACAACAACCAGCCACCCAGTGAGATCTATGGGAGGGAGACTAGAGTGTTACTGCAACCTCAGCCTGCCATCTGAACCATAGATCCCATGTCACGGTACTAGTCACTGCAAAACCATCCTGTCTCCCAAGCCACATTCCAGGAGCTCACACTCCCAATTCCCCAGAGCCTCAATGACTGTTTAAAAAAAAAGGAAGCAGAGCCATTGAAATGACTCCCTGGGTAAAGGCACCAGCATGAGAACTCACGTGGTAGGAGGAGAGAACTGAATCCCAGAGGTTGTGTCCTCTGACCTACATTCACTGGATCACTTGCCCACCACACACAAACTAATCCATATGCATAAAACTTAAGCAACAAAGTAAAAGTGCAATGTAAAAGGAGAAAGAGGGGCAGCTGGCAAGGCTGCATGGAAAGCCCCACCCTGCACTGCCAGACCTCTCTCCCTCTGCTCTTTCCCAAGCCTGAGAGGCCCCACAGGAGTTGGGGAATCAGAGAAGGTGGAGAAAAGAACAAGAAATCCCCAAGAACTTTTTTCTTAACAGAAACTGCTACTGTAACAGGAAGGGAGCCATGTGGGTGACTCTCTTCACTAAGCTAGGCTCATCTGGGTCACACTCACTCCAGTCACCCAGGAAGCTCCTACTCACACCCTGCAGCCTGTTCAGACACAAACATCCCACCACTCCTTGGGGGTGGATTTCCCAGACTCCATGGTCACTCTCCCCAACATCCCGAATGGCATTTCTGACTTTCTGTTAAGACTTACACTTCTGGGACATCATTACTGTGCCCCCCCCCTTTGGACCCTGGTAAATATGTTTCAGCCCCAGGGTCTCTGCATCTGCAGATCCTCCACCTCTCTGCCCTTCTTGCTGTCTGTTTCAGAGAGGGTCAGTCCTCAGGTATATGTGCTTTCTCTTGGAAGAGGCCTCTAGGATTAGCATCAATTCTCATCTACCTTCAGACTCTGGTCCTGTTTTGTTCAGAGCACTTCCTCAGACTAGGTACTGAATTCTTTCCGTTCCCTTCCCTTCCCTTCCCTCCCCTCTCCTCCCCTCCCTCCCCTCCCCTCCCCTCCCCTCCCCTCCCCTTCCCTTCCCTTCCCTTCCCTTCCCTTCCCTCCCCTCCCCTCCCCTTTCCTCCCCTCCCCTCTCGTCCCCTTCCCTTCCCTTCCCTTCCCTTCCCTTCCCTTCCCTTCCCTTTTCGTGTGTGTGTTTGTATGTGTGTGCAGGTATGTGTGTGTGTATGTTGCACACTATATTGGTTAGAGATTTACTGCTATGAACAGACACCATGAACATGGCAACTCTTACAAAGGACAACATTTAATTGGTGCTGGCTTACTGGTTCAGAGGTTCAGTCCATTATCATCAAGGAGGGAACATGGCATCATCCAGGCAAGCATGGCGCAGGAGGAACTGAGAGTTCTATGACTTCATCTGAAAGCTGCTAGCAGAATACTGACTTCCAGGCAGCTAGGATGAGGGTCTTAAAGCCCACACCCACAGTGACATGCCTACTCCCACAAGGCCACACATTCTCCAAAAGTGCCACACCTTCTAATATTGCCAATCACTTGGCTGAGCATAAACAAACCATCACACACACCCTCATGAACACACACATGAACCCTTATACACATAAACACAGGCATGCTTTCCCATGAAGGATATAGAGGTGGACATGAGAATGTTTTTCTTTTTGCTTTTCTTTACTCTGTACATCTCCCAAGACAGGGTTTCTCTGTGTAGCCCTGGCTATCCTGGAACTCACTTTGTAGACAAGGCTGGCCTCAAACTCACAGAGACCCACCTGCCTCTGCTTCACGAATGCTGTGATTGAAGTTGTGTGCTGCCACTGCCCAGCTATCTTTTTCGTTTTAGAAAAGATATTTAAATTTCTATTCACATGTATGTCTGTGTGTATGTATGCTTAGAGAGGTGGGAAGAAGTCAGGGCTCCGGAACTGAATTTACTGGTGGCTCACAGAGCCAGATGTGGGTGCTGTGAACTGAATTCAGGTCCTCTGAAACAGTAGTAGTTGTTTGTAAGCACAGAGCCAGGTCTACAGGCCTCAGAGTCCTGCCCCTGTTTTTGTGTCAGGGCCTCTCTCTGAACCCAGAGAGTACTATTCACCATGTTGTCTAGACTAGCTGGACAGAACGACCCTAGAATTGGTTCCTGTTGTCTCTATCCCACAGTGCCAGGGTCACAGCAAACAAGGACATATGTGGCGCTTTACACGGGTGCTGGGGATCTGAACCCAGGTCCTTATGCTTACACACAGGGAGCACTCCATCTCTCATACTGCGGGGTCCTGCATTTCTGTATTTAATACTTTGCCACCGTGAACCCCCACAGTGGCCAAAAACAAAGCAGGGTACACACACTGTTTATAACTGTGAATCGGGGCTGCATGACATTTCAAAGGCTCTGAGTGAGACCCAAGAAACTCTTCCTATCCTGAAGGCTCAAACACTTTGTGACATCCAGGGTTAGGGACTCAGGAAGAAATGTGAGGGATGTGGGTGAATTAGTCTTCTAGAAAGCTCCATTCTGGCACAATAGTGACAGTAGAATAGACACTCAGGAATGTGTCACACTAGGGGTGTTCACTTGCCGGATGCTGATGTCCCACCTTTTAGACAGCAATCCAGCTATGGGGTCCCAAGTAAGGCTTCTTGTTGCTTCCCAAGAGGTCATTATCATCAAAAAGGCTCATCACCAGACCAGACCTTTTACAGGCCCCTGCTTCTGTATGGGACCAGCAGGACATCTGGGCAGCTAGTTCCCTGCGGTGGAGGGGAAAGCAAAAAGCAATGTGTGGGTGTGTGCCAGGGCCAGAGCTAAGGAGAACTCACTGCCCTGCAGCACACAACAGCTGCCCAATGAGGAAGTGATAGTATCCCCACAGGGACAGAGGTCGGCCAGGTAACATGGAGCACAACCAAGATGACCAACCCAAGCAGATTAGGAACTGGCAATGGGGATAGCTGGAAAGACATGAAAGGCAGGGCAGATCCAGGCCCTCACGTTCCTCACCTAATGTCCAGCTTAAAGGAAACCTTAGGGAATTAGCAAGTCCAAATATCAGGATACAATCAATGCTCAACTGCACAGTAGAAGCTCAAGGCTGTGCCAGAGGAACAGACACCTGTGTTATACAAACAGTCTTCTTCCTGTGAGCTGAGTCCACACCCTGTGGTTTTGAGACAGGGTCTCATGTATCCCAGGCTGGACACTGAACTCATTATGTAAAGGACGATGACCTTGAACTCTTGATCATCCTGCCTCGATTTCCCAAGGATTGGGGTTAGAGCCATGCACCACCGCATGCATTTTGTGGTGCATTTAGGGATAGACTTTAGACTTCGGTGAATCTTAGGCAAGCATTCTACCAACATTCATAGCCAACTCCAGCCTATCCTCCCTCCTCTCCCCCACCTCCCGTTTTCATGTGACACAGTCTTTTCTCTGTGTAGCCCTGGCTGTCCTGAAACTTTCTCTATACACCAGGCTGTCTTGGAACTCACACAGATCCATCTACGTCTGCCTCATGAGTACTGGGATTAAAGGAGAGCCTTACCACCATCTGGCTATGATAGTCTTTTTATACAGCCCAGGCCAGCCTTGAACTCAAGACACTCCTCAGTCTGCTGAAATTACTGGAGCACAGCACACCTTAAGTGCTCTTTTGTAGGATATGTAAGACATTGCTGCAAGAAGGAGAGGGCAGTGGTAGATGCCCTCTACAATCCATTCCCCAGTCCCTCTACAGATGGACGTCTTGTGCAATCAGTCCGGGTGAGATGGAATCAGAATAGGTTTTTCTGCCTTGCTGCTCAGCACCCAGACTCAGGTTGGCACGTTGTCCCAGGCTGAATCCAGCAGGTTCCTTGGGGTCCCTGAGCCAGCTATGGAATGACTCACACATGGGCTCCTGATTGGCTGGGATGACAGTTCATATCAACTGTGTTTTGATGCTTCAGGCCAAAAAGCCAGCAATGGCCTTTCTGCAGTAGCCAGGGGAATGGCACAGGGCCTCTAGGACTGGTTCTCCATGGTCAATGACTTGGGCTGACCTGGCCAGTGGCGGGCACCCAACACTCCTGGGAGGGTCCAGCAGTAACACAGGGGTGCTGAGCCAGGACTAGGATAGAGCAGGGTAGAATATCTCTCATTGCTTTGACTGAGCCTATGTGTGTCCCTCTCTAAAAGGAGATGCAGTGTGTCAGGCTGCAATGGGGCATGCAGATTTGGTGGTCCCTGGGTCAATCCCTGCCTACAGCCTTCCCTTCTAGCTTTATGTTCTTGCTAACTTGATTTCTCTGAGTCCTGTCTCCTTAGCTGTAAACCAAGAGTGAAGGTCCCTGTGTGTGGAGTTTACAGCCAATTTCTATGAAAGGAAGGGAAACAGAAGCTATGAGGAGACAGAGACAAAATGAACCACCAGGCAAATGCTCGGTGGGGACATTGGAGGACTTTTACTGTGAAAGACCACAGGCTTCCTGAATGAGCTCCATCTGAGTACAGCACCCTGTGAGGAAGGAAGCCACCAACCTGAAAAGCTTCTCTTGCAGGTCACACCTAGTGCAGTGGCATTAAAAACTATGTTCTGTGCTGGTAAAGAGCCTGGGATCACTGTGATCTGGAAGCATCCCTGGGTAGGGCCAGTGACTTCCTAACTCCTGTACTTCAAAGAGGAAATGTGGGGAGGGAAGAAAGGATGTAGCCAGGAAAACATCAGGGCAGGGACCACAGAGGCTCCTGTTGCTGAGGGGCAGGTCTAGTACAGGGGCACAAGCACCAAGGGCTTGCTAGACACAGGGGTGGGGTTTCAGGTGGAGGAAGGCCCCTTCTCTCATGTCAGCAGGTATCCTGGGAAGTCCATGCCTACTACTTGGGAATACGATTGTGAGGGTTAGGGACCCTCAAGCAGTGGCTCACACTTCATGCCATACACGTCGCCAAGTTTACAGACACACACACCCCAACACCCCTCTCCCAACACAGAGATGTGTTACCTCACTGACTACTCAGAGGCTCCCATCCCTCCTGGCTCCAGTGATAGCCCAGGAGGAAAAGCGGTCAGAAGAAGGATTCCTCAGAGCACCACACAGGACTCCAGAAGATATCCCCCTTGGGAACTCACTATTCTTACACACAGGAATACGAGTCCTTTGCTATTCTTACACACAGGAATACGAGTCCTTTGCTATTCTTACACACAGGAATACGAGTCCTTTGCTCATTCATTCATCCAGCCACCTTTACCAAGTATGCATGGACTTGGCCTGAAGATGTGCTGAGCGAATGAACCTAACCTTGGGCAGATGGAGAAGATGCTGACTGGTGGACAGGAAAGAATGATGGTCAGAGGAAGCCTCAGTGTGCTCAGAGGTGAGTCACTATGGCACAGAGAGAGCAGGAACATGTGGGGAAATTTGGGAGGGAGGGAACAGGTCATTATCTACAACCGCAGAGCTGTCACTCAGTACAAGTTGAGCTCTGAACTGCAGGCTGTGATTCATTGCACCCCCATCAGCCTGACCCATCTTCCCATCCTCTTTGGCCATGAATATCTCCACTACTCTGTCTCCATCCCTATGGCTGCCACTGGGCCTTTGCTCCCACACCTTCTTCAGGCTCTCTCCATGCTCACATTTCTTAGCCTTGCGAAATACTTGGTTGAAAAGGGAAGCCTCCACACACAACCTTCTAAGCCTAACCTCTCTCCAGCTTTACTTTTTCCAATATTATAATGAGTTCAAGGCCCAGGCTTTAACTTTGCTTTTCTTTGCCATTAAAAGCCAGAGCCCCCTAGCTCACTGGGGATAGGGTATATTCTTTTTTTTTTTTTGAGTTTAATTTTTTTTATTACGTATTTTCCTCAATTACATTTCCAATGCTATCCCAAAAGTCCCCCCACACCCTCCCCCCCACTCCCCTACCCACCCATTCCCATTTTTTGGCACTGGCATTCCCCTGTACCGGGGCATATAAAGATTGCCTGACCAATGGGGCTCTCTTTCCAGTGATGGCCAACTAGGCCATCTTTTGATACATATGCAGCTAGAGTCAAGAGCTCTGGGGTACTGGTTAGTTCATAATGTTGTTCCACCGATAGGGTTGCAGATCTCTTTAGCTCCTTGGATACTTTCTCTAGCTCCTCCATTGGGGGCCCTGTGATCCATCCAATAGTTGACTGTGAGCATCCACTTCTGTGTTTGCTAGGCCCTGGCCTAGTCTCACAAGGGACAGCTATATCACGGTCCTTGCAACAAAGGCTTGCTAGTGTATGCAATGGTGTCATCGTTTGGAGGCTAATTATGTGATGGATCCCTGGATATGGCAGTCTCTAGACGGTCCATCCTTTCGTCGCAGCTCCAAACTTTGTCTCTGTAACTCCTTCCATGGGTGATTGTTTCCAATTCTAAGAAGGAGCAAAGTGTCCACACTTTGGTCTTCGGACTTCTTCAGTTTCATGTGTTTTGCATCTTGTACCTTATATCTCGCTATACTAAGTTTCTGGGCTAATATCCACTTATCAGTGAGTACATTTCATTTGAGTTCTTTTGTGATTGGGTTACCTCACTCAGGATGATGCCCTCCAGGTCCAACCATTTGCCTAGGAATTTCATAAATTCATTCTTTTTAATAGCTGAGTAGTATTCCATTGTGTAAATGTACCACATTTTTGTATCCATTCCTCTGTTGAGGGGCATCTGGGTTCTTACCAGCTTCTGACTATTATAAATAAGGCTGCTATGAACATAGTGGAGCATGTGTCCTTCTTACCGGTTGGGACATCTTCTGGATATATGCCCAGGAGAGGTATTGCGGGATCCTCCGGTTGTACTATGTCCAATTTTCTGAGGAACCACCAGACTGATTTCCAGAGTGGTTGTACAAGCTTGCAATCCCACCAACAATGGAGGAGTGTTCCTCTTTCTCCACATCCTCGCCAACATCTGCTGTCACCTGAATTTTTGATCTTAGCCATTCTGACTGGTGTGAGATGGAATCTCAGGGTTGTTTTGATTTGCATTTCTCTGATGGTAAAGGATGTTGAACATTTTTTCAGGTGTTTCTCAGCCTTTCGGTATTCCTCGGGTGAGAATTCTTTGTTCAACTCTGAGCCCCATCTTTTAAGGGGGTTATTTGGTTTTCTGGAGTCCACCCTCTTGAGTTCTTTATATATATTGGATATTAGTCACCTATCTGATTTAAGATAGGTAAAGATCCTTTCCCAATCTGTTGGTGGTCTTTTTATCTTATTGACGGTGTCTTTTGCCTTGCAGAAGCTTTGCAGTTTCATGAGGTCCCATTTGTCAATCCTCGATCTTACAGCACAAGCCATTGCTGTTCTATTCAGGATTTTTTTCCTTGTGCCCATATCTTCGAGACTTTTCCCCACTTTCTCCTCTATAAGTTTCAGTGTCTCTGGTTTTATATGAAGTTCCTTGATCCACTTAGATTTGACCTTAGTACAAGGAGAGAGGAATGGGTCGATTCACATTCTTATACATGATAACAACCAGTTGTGCCAGCACCATTTGTTGAAATTGCTGTCTTTCTTCGACTGGATGGTTTTAGCTCCCTTGTCGAAGATCAAGTGACCATAGGTGTGTGGGTTCATTTCTGGGTCTTGAATTCTATTCCATTGGTCTACTTGTCTGTCACTATACCAGTACCATGCAGTTTTTATCACAATTGCTCTATAGTAAAGCTTTAGGTCAGGCATGGTGATTCCACCAGAGGTACTTTTATCCTTGATAAGAGCTTTTGCTATCCTAGGTTTTTTGTTATTCCAGATGAATTTGCAGATTGCTCTTTCTAATTCGTTGAAGAATTGAGTTGGAATTTTGATGGGGATTGCATTGAATCTGTAGATTGCTTTTGGCAAGATAGCCATTTTTACAAAGTTGATCCTGCGAATCCATGAGCATGGGAGATCTTTCCATCTTCTGAGATCTTCTTTAATTTCTTTCTTCAGGGAATGGAAGTTTTTATCATACAGATCTTTCACTTCCTTAGTTAGAGTCACGCCAAGATATTTTATATTATTTGTGACTATTGAGAATGGTGTTGTTTCCCTAATTTCTTTCTCAGCCTGTTTATTCTTTGTGTAGAGAAAGGCCATTGACTTGTTTGAGTTAATTTTATATCCAGCTACTTCACCGAAGCTGCTTATCAGGTTTAGGAGTTCTCTGGTGGAATTTTTAGGGTCACTTATATATACTATCATATCATCTGCAAAAAGTGATATTTTGACTTCATTTTTCCAATTTGTATCCCCTTGATCTCCTTTTGTTGTCTAATTGCTCTGGCTAGGACTTCAAGTATTATGTTGAAGAGGTAGGGAGAAAGTGGGCAGCCTTGTCTGGTCCCTGATTTTAGTGGGATTGCTTCAAGCTTCTCACAATTTACTTTAATGTTGGCTACTGGTTTGCTGTAGATTGCTTTTATCATGTTTAGGTATGGGCCTTGAATTCCTGATCTTTCCAAGACTTTTATAATGAATGAGTGTTGGATCTTGTCAAATGCTTTTTCTGCATCTAACGAGATGATCATGTGATTTTTGTCTTTGAGTTTGTTTATAAAATGGATTACATTGATGGATTTTCGTATATTAGACCATCCCTGCATCCCTGGAATAAAACCTACTTGATCAGGATGGATGATTGCTTTAATGTGTTCTTGGATTCGGTTCGAGAGAATTTTATTGAGGATTTTTGCACCGATATTCATAAGGGAAATTGGTCTGAAGTTCTCTATCTTTGTTGGATCTTTCTGTGGTTTAGGTATCAGAGTAATTGTGGCTTCATAGAATGAGTTGGGTAGAGTTCCCTCTACTTCTATTTTGTGGAATAGTTTGTGCAGAACTGGGATTAGATCTTCTTTGAAGGTCTGGTAGAACTCTGCACTAAACCCATCTGGTCCTGGCCTTTTTTTTTGGCTGGGAGACTATTAAAGATTGCTTCTATTTCTTTAGGGGATATGGGACTGTTTAGATCGTTAACTTGATCCTGATTTAACTTTGGTGCCTGGTATCTGTCTAGAAATTTGTCCATTTAGTCCAGGTTTTTCAGTTTTGTGGAGTATAGCCTTTTGTAGAAGGATCTGATGGTGCCTTGGATTTCGTCAGGATCTGTTGTTATGTCTCCCTTTTCATTTCTGATTTTGTTAATTAGGATTTTGTCCCTGTGCCCTCTAGTGAGTCTAGCTAAGGGTTTATCTATCTTCTTGATTTTCTCAAAGAACCAACTCCTCGTTTGGTTAATTCTTTGAATAGTACTTATTTCCACTTGGTTGGTTTCACCCCTGAGTTTGATTATTTCCTGCCGTCTACTCCTCTTGGGTGAATTTGCTTCCTTTTTTTTCTAGAGCTTTTAGATGTGTTGTCAAGCTGCTAGTATGTGCTCTCTCCCGTTTCTTCTTAGAGGCACTCAGAGATATGAGTTTCCCTCTTAGAAATGCTTTCATTGTGTACCATAGGTTTGGGTATGTTGCGGCTTCATTTTCATTAAACTCTAAAAAGTCTTTAATTTCTTTCTTTATTCCTTCCTTGACCAAGGTATCATTGAGAAGAGTGTTGTTCAGTTTCCACGTGAACGTTGTCTTTCCATTATTTGTGTTGTTATTGAAGATCAGCCTTAGGCCATGGTGGTCTGATAGGATACATGGGACAATTTCAATATTTTTGTATCTGTTGAGGCCTGTTTTGTGACCAATTATATGGTCAATTTTGGAGAAGGTCCCATGAGGTGCTGAGAAGAAAGTATATCCTTTTGTTTTAGGATAAAATGTTCTGTAGATATCTGGTAGATCGATTTGTTTCATAACTTCTGTTAGTTTCACTGTGTCCCTGTTTAGTTTCTGTTTCCACGATCTGTACATTGATGAAAGTGGTGTGTTGAAGTCTCCCACTATTATTGTGTGAGGTGCAATGTGTGCTTTGAGCTTTACTAAAGTTTCTTTAATGAATGTGGCTGCCCTTGCATTTGGAGCGTAGATATTCAGAATTGAGAGTTCCTCTTGGAGGATTTTACCTTTGATGAGTATGAAGTGTCCCTCCTTGTCTTTATTGATAACTTTGGTTGGAAGTCGATTTTATCCAATATTAGAATGGCTACTCCAGCTTGTTTTTTCAGACCATTTGCTTGGCAAATTGTTTTCCAGCCTTTCACTCTGAGGTAGTGTCTGTCTTTTTCCCTGAGATGGGTTTCCTGTAAGCAGCAGAATGTTGGGTCCTGTTTGTGTAGCCGTGTGTTAGTCTATGTCTTTTTATTGGGGAATTGAATCCATTGATATTAAGAGATATTAAGGAAAAGTAATTGTTACTTCCTTTTATTTTTATTGTTACAGTTGGCATTCTGTTCTTGTGGCTGTCTTCTTTTTGGTTTGTTGAGGGATTCCTTGCTTGCTTGTTCTAGGGCGTGATTTCCGTCCTTGTATTGCTTCTTTTCTGTTATTACCCTTTGTAGGGCTGGATTCGTGGAAAGATTATGTGTGAATTTGGTTTTGTCGTGGAATACTTTGGTTTCTCCATCTATGGTAATTGAGAGTTTGGCCGGGTATAGTAGCCTGGGCTGGCATATGTGTTCTCTTAGTGTCTGTATAACATCTGTCCAGGCTCTTCTGGCTTTCATAGTCTCTGGTGAAAAGTCTGGTGTAATTCTGATAGGCCTGCCTTTATATGTTACTTGACCTTTCTCCCTTACTGCTTTTAATATTCTCTCCTTATTTAGTGCAGTTGTTGTTCTGATTATTATGTGTCGGGAGGAATTTCTTTTCTGGTCCAGTCTATTTGGAGTTCTGTAGGCTTCTTGTATGTTCATGGGCACGTCATTCTTTAGGTTTGGGAAGTTTTCTTCTATAATTTTGTTGAAGATATTGGCCGGCCCTTTAAGTTGAAAATCTTCATTCTCATCAACTCCTATTATCTGTAGGTTTGGTCTTCTCATTGTGTCCTGGATTTCCTGGATGTTTTGATTTAGGATCGTTTTGCGTTTTGTATTATCTTTGATTGTTGTGCCGATGTTCTCTTGGAATCTTCTGCACCTGAGATTCTCTCTTCCATCTCTTGTATTCTGTTGCTGATGCTCGTGTCTATGGTTCCAGATTTCTTTCCTAGGGTTTCTATCTCCAGTGTTGCCTCGCTTTGGATTTTCTTTATTGTGTATACTTCCCTTTTAGGTCTAGTATGGTTTTGTTCATTTCCATCACCTGTTTGGATGTGTTTTCCTGTTTTTCTATAAGGACTTCTACCTGTTTGGTTGTGTTTTCCTGAAGGACTTGTAACTCTTTAGCAGTGTTCTCCTGTATTTCTTTATGTGAGTTATTAAAGTCCTTCTTGATGTCTTCTACCATCATCTTGAGATATGCTTTTAAATCTGGGTCTAGATTTTCGGTTGTGTTGGGGCGCCCAGGACTAGGTGGCGTGGGAGTGCTGAGTTCTGATGATGGTGAATGGTCTTGATTTCTGTTAGTAGGATTCTTACGTTTGCCTTTTGCCATCTTGTATTCTCTGGAGTTAGTTGTTATACTGTCTCTACTTAGAGCTTGTTCCACAGGTGATTATGTTAGCCTCTATCAGCAGACCTGGGAGACTAGCTCTATCCTTAGTTTCAGTGGTCAGAGTACTCTCTGCATGCAAGCTCTCCTCTTGCAGGGATGGTGCCCAGATATCTGGTGTTTGAACCTGCCTCCTGGCAGAAGTTGTGTTCCAATCACCAGAGGACTTAGGATCCCGTGGCGGATCCTGTGTGGGTCTTTGTGGGTGTCCAGAGACTCCCCCAGGCCAGGGACCACGGTGCTGCAGTGGGCCGGCCGGAAGGGACTTGAGCCCCGTATCAGGCCGGGTTACCTGCTTCCTTTATTAATGCAGTCTCAGGTCCTGCGCGATTGGATTGGAGCAGGCACTGTGTTCCACTCACCACAGGTCTTAGGATCCCGTGGCGGATCCTGTGTGGGTCTGTGTGGGTGTCCGGAGACTCCCCCAGGCCAGGGACCACAGTGCTGCAGTGGGCCAGCCAGAAGGCGAGTATATTCTTAATACATGCTGAGCATAGCCATACTGCCTGCCAAGGTAGACAGCTGGCAGCAAGGCTGTGCCTCAGACTTGTACATGCTTTCAACCACAGGCAGGTGGGGGGGAATGGAGGGGGTGCCCATCTTCAGAGGGATCTTTCTACTGATCATCCTCTTACTTCTGACACCATAGCAAAGTTCTGACATAAGATTAAGAACTATCTGACCCAGACTCTCCTAATTCAGTGCCGAGGTGTGTTTGGCTATAGAGGAGTCACTGGGTGTACAACAAAGCATCCAAGAGCCTCAGGATGAAAAGAGACACTGTAGGCTAGAACTTGTACTCCTCTGACCTCTTTCTCTGCTCCAGCTTCCAGACATCAGTTTCCAGGCTTGACTGGACCCTACCATGCACTTGTGCACTTATAGCATCTGGAGTCGAGAACCCTGGGGCCTGGAGGCATGTATGCAGGTGACATTCAATCATATAGATTCAGGAACTGCTCTCTTTAGCCCCAGCAGTGCACACCATATTACATTGTGTCTATTTTCGATTGAGGGGACCCAAAGACCCTCTTTCCAAAGATAAGGGCCTCTTTTTAGTTATCTCCTTCAGACTCACTGACAAACTGGACAGAGTGTCTATGGAATGTGGGGGAGTGAAGAAAAAGGCAGCAGGATATATCCTCTCCCTCCAGAAGATGAAGGCGAAAGGAACTCCACCCACAGGATGTCCTGAGGACACCCTGTGCCATGAAAATCCCTCGATGAATGCTGTAGGAGCTAGGGTGTCTGGGGGTTGGGGGTAGGTGTGAGGGAGACCCAGCCACCCCCAGGTCTGCTGGGAACTGCTGGTCTAATCTCTGGGGAACTAGCTGCATTTATCAGAGCCAGGGACAGAAGTACTGCTTGACATTTGCCTCTTCATGTTGCAGACCTCTTGAGATAGCAGCCATTGGGATTAAAAAGAACCATGACACATGCACAATCTCTGAAACATTGGTGGTGATGCTGGCCTCATGGTTAAGTATGCCTGGCTCATCTTTGTACTTACAGGGTTATTCTTACCTCTCAGCCTCAGTTTCCTGACCTGTCCTCTGAGATCACTGAAGAGACTGTCCCCACAGTCTCTGCAAATGGCACCCCTTTCATCCATAGCTCTAATGCTCTACAGGACTTTTGGCCTCAGGTTGACTTTTCTAGGACCAAGTGGAGGCCAAGGCAGAGCAGGGATCAGAACCACTGGGGATGATGCACAGGCTCGACAAGCTGCTAGACCATGCCTGTGAAAAAGAAGACTACAGGTTACATAGGGCACTGGCACCTGGGTGAGCTCACAACATCCCTTCACTTGCCCCAAGTACCCAAACAAATCTGACTGTGTGTGTGTTTACGTGAGTATGCACGTGTGTACCATGTGTGCATTTGTGTATCCATGTTCTCTCTCTGTGTGTGTGTGTGTGTGTGTGTGTGTGTGTGTGTGTGTGTGCATATAATTCCTATAATCCCCCATTAACAGAAGACTGGCGAGATACTGGTCACCCTCAGCTGGAATAACATTGTCACAAAGCAAGTATGTGTGATGGTCATAGCCATGGCTCTCTGGACTCAGAATATTAATTATAACTCAACTGGTGACTGGGCTATCCAGATGCAGCTGTGTGTGGCTCCTGGACCTTTTTGCCTTCTGGTCATTTGGATGCTTGATGGAGCATCCTGGCTGGGCTTGGGAAGGCTCAAAGGAGCACCCAAGGTCCTGCTCTGGACCTTATTGGGGCTGACTCCAGCCATGCCTTTCTCTCAAAGCCCATATTGTCCAGACATGCTTCCCTGGCTCAGAAAATGGCACATAGAAAATATGCACATGGAGTAAAAATATATCCCAACTCAGACAGCACACAAGCCCTCACCAATCTGGGCAAAGAAACACACAGTCAGCACCATGAATAAACCTTAGGTCCCCTGTAGAGCCAGCTCTGAAGACCATTTCTTTCCTCCCTGTCTGCTCCCCACCTGGGGACTGGAGGCCTATTCCCAGTGAACAGTATTATGGGACTGTTAATAAATAGTCTTATACCTCACTCAAAGCTGTCATTGTCCACTGAGATCCTCAGGACAGACCAATGAGGGAGGCCCAGTGTTACCTCCATTTCCTTGAGAGGGAAAATGGGGCTCACAGAGAGGCTAGTAATTGATTCAAGAGCTAAGTGGCAGTCAGAATGGGACAGGAAACTCCTGTCACCCGAGCACAACTTCTCTTCCTAGGCTACAGCACTATCTCAGTTTCCCCTTATGGTGCAGAGTCTCTCCATTGACAGCAATGATCATACTTGCAATGTTCTTACTGAACCAAGCCATGGTTTGACCCAGAGTCTGTTCTAAAGAGCGGAGGACCTAGGACTTCCCTTGCTCTGCACACTGGGGGGAGATGTGTGTCTGCCCTCCTCCCACACAGCCAGGTTGACTGGACACCATGAAGTCAAGAGGGCATCACTTCATTCATTACCTTGCATCAGTGCCTAGCCAGAAGCTATAAACAAAGCAGGCACTCAATACTCAGTGCTTTACAAAGGACTACTCCTGAATTCAGACTCAGACCAAAAATCCAAGATCTGGACTAGAAAAGCCATGCACTTCCCTAACGGATATGTGCACATTAGGTTGGGAATATGCACGCTAGTGCAGGTGCCCGTGGAGGCCAGAAGAGGGCACCTGATCCCCCAGAGCTAGAGTTACCAGTGATTGTGAGCCTCTCAACATGGGAGGAAATGAACTAGGGTCTGCTCAAGAACAGTAAGAACTCTTAAGCATGGAGCCACCCCGCCAGTCCCCATATGTATATTTTTATTAGATATTTTCATTATTTACATTTCAAATATTATCCCCTTTCTTGTTTCCCCTTTGAAAATCACCTTTCACTCTCCCCCCTTATGCTCCTCAACACACACATTCCTGCTTCCTGGCCCAGGCATTCCCCTATACTAGGGCATAGCACTATCACAAGACCAAGGGTCTCTCCTCCCATTGATGACTGAGTAGGCTATCCTCTGCTACATATTCAGCTGGAGCTATGGGTTTCTTTTTGGTTGGTGGTTTAGTCCCAGGGAGCTTTGGGGGTACTTTTTGGGTTATATTGTTGTTTTTCCTATGGGGCTGCAAAACCCTTCAGCTCCTTGGATCCCAAATATATTTTTAAATGACTTTATTTTAGGGCAGTTTTAGATTCATAGAAAAATTGAGGGACAGGCATAGAGACATTCCCTGGGTCCATCAGGTCAACACCCTCCACCAGAATGGGGCATCTGTAGCATGGACAATCATTGCCCTCATTCGGTCTACAGCCTACACAGCATTCATGCTTTGAGCTGCATGTTCTGGGTTCACAGATGCATGTCTTCTACAATGTATACAGACCAGCTTCACTGACATTGGATACCCCGTGCTCCACCTTGTCCATATTTTCTCAAAGTGCTTCTGTGAGGAGCTGCCCTAGCAATCGCCATTACAAGATGGCTCTGATATCCGGTGTTCTAAGTGGTAAAGAAGTAGTATGCACATGTGCTAGGGTATTTTTCCATTCCCTGTGCCGTGGTGTCCCGTGGCGTCATCTGGGCTGATACTGAGCAACCAGTCAGGGTGAAAAACGTCTTCAACCGCTCTTGTGGTCTATTTAAGGACCGAGTTTCCTGTGTTCTAAGCCTCCTCCCCCAGAAGCTGATCATTTTTCTTTCGAGATGGATTAAAGCTATGCTGCAGAAGGACCCGTGTGTGTCCTGTGTGTGTGTGTGTGTCCTCGCTGGCGAGACTCCTTATCACACAGGGACATATGGTGCCGAAACCCGGGAATTCTCCATCGCCAGCATTGAGGAGGCCCCCCAGAAATGGGGCGGGTTCAGAACTGCAGTGGAAAAGATAAGATTCAGAGAGTTATGTCTACCTTGAGCCTGTTGTTCCCTTTGAGAGGAGGTTCAGGACAGCATGTCAGAAACCGAACGGAGCGATAGATAAGGAGCTCATTAAAAGAAAAAAAAAAGACATGTCTAAGGAAAAAGAACTTCCCCTGAAGTTGGAAGTGGGGAGTGAAAAAAGGGGAAGGTGAAAACGCACCCCCTACAGGTAAACTTAGTAATATTTATCCCACCTGAGAGCTAAAAGCCCTAGGACTTGATAGCTCAGATCCTAATGATTTAGACCCTAGTAAAAAGGCAGCCTTCATAAAAGGCTTAAAGACAGCTCTCAGGGTCACTGTGCCTCTTCTCTCTTCTCTGGCAGTATTCCCAGAAGAAGGAGATAAGGAAGTAGAGTCTGAACATGAGAGAGAGAAAATAAGTTTTAAAAAAGGCAGTTATTCCCTGTTTGGGATCTTTTAGCAAAAAAGAGAAAAAATGAAAATAAGCTATTTCAGAGCTCTTAGCTCTGGTTAGGATATCTGTGTCCCTTTGAGACACCAAGTTCTATTCCATGTCTGTCTATTGTCTGCTTTTGGTGCACCACAACAAATTGTCCATGTTTCTGTCATTTCATGTATGTCCTTTGTTTCGTTTTCTGAATGATTGTTTCCTTGTCTGAATGACTGACTGTTTTTATGTTTCATGTTGAATCTGCTGGCTGTCTCAATTTACACAGCAAAAAGCGCTGTGGCTGGGAGCCAAGTACAGCTGAAAAAGCCTTGCTGAGGGCCGATTACAAACGGAGCTCTTAAAGGGCCAGGCAGCCTTTTGCTTGTAACAGAAAGTTAGCTTAAAATTGCGAACTCAAGATTAGAGTCTTTCTAAACAACATGAACAAACACAAGAAAACAGGTCTTTAAGGATACTTCAACATAGGGATAATTTTTGACCTGAGAAGACTCTGGCAGAGTGTTCAGATTGAGAAAAGATTGCATTTGGGTTAAGGCTGAGCTCGGAGGGGAGCAGCCTCAGCTCGGCTTGTGTGGCACTTCTTAGAGCCTTATTACAGACCTAGCCAGATGTTGTTCTAAATAAAATTTAAATTCAAAGTTTATAAAAGGTCAATTAGGCTGTGAAATTTATCAATACATTGCGATTTGACTTGCCTACTTTATATAAAGTTATAGTGTACAGAGTTTGCTTACATAAGTGTCTGTTCCTTGTTCCAAACAGCCATTAATTTGGTTATTGCAGAATATTAATGTTTGATCTATTGCATACCATCATATGAAGTAAAATTGATCATCATTATCCTAAGATAAGTTAAAATTTTATTTTCATGCATGCTTCCATATTTCCTATAAATTCATGCATGCATGCATCCCATTTACTGTGTTTAAAAAATAGCCTTTATATGAGAGAAAAGTATATGTGAATTAAATCACATGATTATTCTTTTGAGTTTCCTCCTGTTTCACCACAGATAATTAAAGATGCTGAAGATGGTGTTTAAAAACGTTGAACAATCAAACTTTAAGTTGTATATTAATAGTCAATATTATATCTCAGAGCTTGCAATTGCTTATGCAACTTATAAGAAAAATACTGTTCCTTTAAGAAAATTGTTTTTGGGCAGTTAAGAACTTGTCCTGGGTTGCCTGGAAATGACCCTCAGGATTTGCTTTTGTGTTATAGAGGTTTACATAAAGCTTTAACTGATAAAGATTACAGATAGCTCCTGCAAAGATACAAACTCAGGATTCTTATATTTATTTGGGTTTTAGAAGATAGTTATTTGCAGAGACAACTTAAAGATTTTCTCTAATTTCTGATTAATAAATAAATAAATTATACACAAGTGACTATGACTTTTCAAGCATTCTAGTTACAATCTCTCGTCAAGAGAAACAATTGAAAGTGTAATTAGTCACTGTTCATGTTATATTAAAACTGACTAACAGTTCAGTATCTAAAATTTTGATGAAAATACAAGATTGTATTTTGATGCGTGAGCACCCCTTTTTATATCCAACATATTAGAGCACATACATCATTACCTGGCTCCTATTCAAGGAAGAAATTCCTAAGGTGAAGTTAGCCACTGGCAAAAAAGACTAAACAGATAAGTCCTAGCAGTTTATTTTGTAAATCTAAATAGTATATATGACTGGGCTGAAAAGCCACCCTAGAAACAAATGTTCTGTTCTTGTTAGTCAGAAACATCATGATCTACACCTAGCATCAAGGCAACCGACTCCCACAGGCTATGTCCTGGGGAATACACGAAATGTATATAAAGGCCTCTAACTCAGACCAGTCATTAGGTAACTAGGAGAATTAAAACTTCTTTAAAAACAAAAACAAAAACAAAAAGTGGGGATAGAGGTTATGATGACAAAGATGGCTCTATCACTTATAATATTTACTCTTACTTTTTAAAAATTGGATGATGCTGGGAGATCACCAGCTGAAAGGCACGGACTATGGCCTCAATTGCCCAAAGAAATGGTCAAATGGAAGAATGTCCTTGATAATAAATGGTATGGCCTGGATCCTATCTTAATCAGATCCCAGGGAGCTATTTGTGTTTTTTCCACAGGGTGAAGATAATCCACTTTGGGTTCCGACGCGACTGGCAAGGCCCATAAAAGAGCAAGATGAATCTCAAGATGATCCTGTTATTCTTACTCCTGATGATTGAGACAGGGATAAGTATACCTTTGTGGACCATAGTAAGATCATGGCTGGTACCTTTACCGGCACATTCCAATTCTTCTACCTTGCTTTTGTTTTTGGCAACTGAATATTTTTAAAGAAAAAGATTATCTCTAATTGGGCAGATTTCATTAGCAAAAATAAAGTGAGCTCTGGAGTGTTATTTAATGCTTTAATGCAAGTTGCTCAAGGAGCACAGTCAGGCTCAACTGATGTTGGAAATAATGTAACTTCACCTATAAACATCACAACGATTATGATAAAGGGAAATGCGACTATTCCAAAAAGATCACGATGGCCTGTTGACAATGCTACTGCTATATGCAGCATGGCTTGGTGTCATCCGGACCTTGCATTTCCTATATTTTTTTCACCTTGTCAATCAAAAATTTTTTTCCTTGAAAAGAAATAACAAAGGGTTTTGTTTTGTCACCTCCATTGCATTTTTTCTGTAATGAATGATAAAGGAGATGCAACAGAAAAAGAAAATATTTGGCCATATTACCAATGGATTCTAAGTAATGAGACAGGTGCTAGTGCCCAGTTGAAAGGAGGGTTGATGATTTTGAATCAGTGCCTTGATCTGGTTGAGGAACATATAGGTGTCCTATACCAGTTGGCCCAGTTGGGCTGTGAAAGAAAATTGGGTGCTCTGTGCATTACCAGTGTTCAATATGAAAACTTTACTCATGCACCTAATCTATCTAGGCAGCTTTCTTTGTATCTTGCAGGAAATTTGTCTGAAGGATTCGATGAGACCCTTGAGGCCTTGAGGGCGGCCGTTCTAAGGATCAACTCGAGGCGAGTGGACCTATCATTGACAGAGGGCCTCTCCTCCTGGATTTCATCTGCATTTTCTTATTTTAAGGAGTGTGTGGGGGTAGGCTTGTTTGCCATGATCCTATGTGGTGCAGCGTTGCTTTTGCTCTGGATGGTCTGTAAACTTAAAGCCCAAACAAAAAGGGACAAGATGGTGATAGCCGAAGCACTTGCAGCATTAGAACACGGTGCCTCCCCTGATATATGGTTATCTATACTTAAGCAATAGGTCGCTGGCCGCTCAGCTCTTGCACCCCACGAGGCTAGTCTCATTGCACGGGATAGAGTGAGTGTGCTTCAGCAGCCCGAGAGAGTTGCACGGCTAAGCACTGCAGTAGAAAGGCTCTGTGGCATAAAATGAGCCTATTCTAGGGAGACATGTCATCTTGTATGAAGGTTGAGTGTCCAAGTGTCCTTCCCCCAGGAAAAACTACATGGGAGCAGACCAAGACCTCTCCGGGTGACAAGCCAGGGAGAAGGTTTTGTGTAATGCCCCTATTTTTGCACACTGGGGATTTGACCTCTATCTCCACTCTCAGTACTGGGTGGCCTGTTGCCTTTTAAATAAAAGAAAAGGGGGAGATGTGAGGAGCCGCCCTTGCAATCACCATTACAAGATGGTGCTGATATCTGGTGTTCTAACTGGTAAACAAGTAGTCTGCACATGTGCTAGGGCATTTTTCCATTCCTTGTGCCCTGCCTGTCCCGTGGCGTCATCTGGGCTGATACTGAGCAACCAGTCAGGGTGAAAAACGTCTCCAACCGCTCTTGTGGTCTATTTAAGGACCGAGTTTCCTGTGTTCTGGGCCTCCTCCCCGAGAAGCTGATCATTTTTCTCTCGAGATGGATTAAAGCTATGCTGCAGAAGGACCCGTGTGTGTCCTGTGTGTGTGTGTGTCCTCGCTGGTGAGACTCCTTATCACACAGGACAGCTTCAAAGCCCCTAGATTCAATAGGTTCCAGGAGTTCTCATTTAACACTCATGGGGTCAAAGTGCAGGCAGATGGTGGAGCCTGTGGAAGGTCATCAGACAAACAACCTGGTGGTTGCAGCAGAAATCACCAGGCAAGTAGGTACACAAACAATGTCAGCTACTGATTTCCTCATCCTGCCTTCCCCACAACCTTGGCCAAGAGCCATGCTCCAAGGGGCTCACTGAGGGAGAAGAGACTCTGGGACATTCCATGTCACTCTTGGCTAAGTGGAACACCCAAAATGCAAATTCCTCAGCTCAGGCCCTGCTTTATGCGTTTACCCTTGTTAACCAAATTGATTACAGAGTACACATGACATGACTTCATGCAATCAGGAAGAAAAGTGAAATCATGATACTTGCACAGAAACAGAAGGAACTAGAAATCATTGTTAAGCAAAATGAAGCAGAATCAAAAAGGGAGGTATGTGTGGTGTGTTTGTATGTATGTGGGTGAATGAATGTATATGGTGTGTGTGTGCATGTGCTGTTCGGTGTATGTGTGTGAAAGTAAGTATGTGGTGTGTGTGTGTGCATGTGTATGTGTGTGAATGTATGTATGTGACTGTGTGGGGGTATGTGTGGTGTGTGTATGTGTATTACTATACATTGTTTGTGTGCATGTGTATGTGTGGTATATGTGTGTGTGTGAATGTAAGTATGTGGCATATGTGTGTGTGTGTGCTTTTGTGGGGGCATGGTTATGTGTGTGTTTGAGGTGTGTGTGTATATGTGTTAATGTATGTATGTAGTATGTTTGTGGTGTATGTGTATATGTGTTAATGTATGTATGTAGTATGTGTGTGTATGTTTGTGTGGGGGTATGTGTGTATGTATGTGTGTGACCTTATTATCAGAGACCCCAGAGGACTTTCTTCCTGTATCCCAAGAAAATAACTGTTGGCCATGTTTCTGTTTTGTCTGTTGGGTTCTGAGGTTACAAGTGTGTAAAAACACATCTTACTTTCAATTGCATTTCACTCATTGGGCACAAGCTGTTTTTACAGCCAACTTGTTGTGGTAAATATCACTTGTGGATTTCTTACCACCACATAAATTATAGAGGTATGAAATAATAATAATAATAATATTAATAATAATAAGATGAAGAGAGGAAATGATAATAAATTAATAACAAGAAATAATATGATATAAAAAGAAATTATATGAAATAATAAAATAATATATAATTATATGAAATAATAATAAAATAAGAAATAATATTAAATGTGATATAATGATATAGTAAATGATAATATGAAATAATATGAAATAATAAAATAATAATAATTAATAATAATAATTATAAGCATTAAAGCACCATCATGGGGCAGATACCATTCCTCTATGCTAATTTCTCTACTTCTTTACTAAGAACCGTGAGATATCACTTGCCATATTCTTTTTTTTTTTTTTTTCGAGACAGGGTTTCTCTGTATAGCCCTGGCTGTCCTGGAACTCACTTTGTAGACTACGCTGACCTCGAACTCAGAAATCTGCCTGCCTCTGCCTCCCACGTGCTGGAATTAAAGGCAAGTGCCACCATGCCCAGCTCACTTGCCATATTCTGCCTAGGCTGCTCATACTCTCAGGTTCGCCCTCCTGGCCATGCTCTCCCAATCCATCCACCCATGGGACCTTTTTCATGCTTCTTCTTCCCTCTCCTTCATGGTCTCTTCCAAAGACACCAAGGCTGGGAACTGAAGTGCCATCAACCTTTCTTCTTGCCAGCTGCAGGCATTAGATGTGTTTACTGATTGATCACAGGAGGTAGGACTGATGTAATCACAATCCCCAAAATAATCTAAAATATGGGTCCAGAGTCGAGGATCTGGTATTAGACAAATGATACTCATACTGTTTCCTCTCAGGCTGAACGTATGAAACCTAGAAAATAACAGACCTTTTAGACAAGGCTTCATCAAGCTAAACATATGGACAGACTTATAGATAGATGGATGGATGGACAGATAGATAGATTAGATAGATAGATAGATAGATAGATAGATAGATAGATAGATAGATAGATAGATTTATATATATAGATTTATAGATATATAGATCTATAGATAATATATAGATATATAGATGATATATATTTATTGAGAGCTATATAGATGTATAAGTGTATAGATATATACATAAAGATATATAGATATGTAGATATATAGATTAATAGGTGATATATAGATGTAAGGATGTATAGATTGATGATATATAAATGAATAGATGGATAGATACAGAAACATGTAGATCGATATACCGATATATTGTTGTAGGTTGAAATATTACATAAGGGCAGGTCACTATACTGACTTAAGGGGGTTAAGAAGATGGCAACCCGATAAGAAGAACAAAACTGTGAGCTAACCTGGACACTTCAGACCTCCCAGCCAAAAACCAAGGAGCATCCAGGGACTGGCTCATTGCCCCAGGCACATATGTAGCAGAGGACTGCCTTGTCTCTCTATCCACAATGGGACACAAACAGGATGTGCATAAATAAATGAAAAAAATAATTTAAAAAGGAAAAATGAAATATAATTGAATATATATATATATATATATATATATGGAGAGAGAGAGAGAGAGAGAGAGAGAGAGAGAGAGAGAAGTTATCTGGCAGAAAAAAATGGCATTAATACATTACTCTTTGACCTGGCTCCTGTGTGCAATATCAGTTGCTGTGATCTGTAACATGACACACAACTACAGCCAATGGCTTGTGTCACAATCATCTAATCATCTGAGCTGACCAAACCCTGAAAGTGCATTGGACATATCTCCAAAGTAAGAAATTCAATATTGCTTGGACCAAGCTAAAGTCCCCAATTTACATATCTATCAATCTGGTCTGTCTTCATTCACAAGACATTAATAAATACATGCTGGAAAATTACAAAGTCAGTCACCCTGTCACCATCAGGTCTTTTTTTTTTTTTAAATGGTGACTCCAAGGTTAGTGATAAAAACAGGTGTCTCACAAAAAGTAACTCTATCAAAAAGTGCCTCACTTGGCTACCCGTCCAGTGTAAGGAGAAAGAACAACCTTGGGATATTTCACACATTGGGTTAAATCTAAGCTGAATACTTAGCTTAGATAGCGCCATTCCATTCCATGATGTTGGTACTTGATAATGTAATAAGGACCAGCATTTATCACTCTCTGGCTAATGACTCTGAGCTCATTTATATTGTCAAAGAAGGTCTTAAATAATCCAACAAATGTATGGAGATGACGGAGTTCCTTAAAGAGGAAATGACCAAATCACTTAGAGAAATCCAGGAAAACAGAAAAAAATTAGAGGAAATCAATAAATTCCACAAAGAAGGCCAGGAAAACACAAACCGAAAATAGAGGAAGCCAAAATTCCTAAAAATAATGCCAAGAAACAACAAACCAACGGGTGAAGTAAACAAAACTATTCAATACATAAAAGTGGAAATAGAAGCAAAAAAGAAAACTAAAACTTAGGAAATAGTGGAAATAAAAATTTAGGACTGCAAAAAGGAACTACAGAGGCAAGGTTCACCCACACAACACAGACATGGAAGAAAAATCTCAATCATTGAATAAGCAATAGAAGGAATGGGTAAACCAGACAATGAAAATGTTAAGTCTAAATCTTCCTGATATAAAGTATCATGGAAATCCAGGACATTGTAAAAGGACTAAACATAAGAATACTTAGGAAGAGAGGAAGGAGAATCCTCGCTCAAAGTCTCAGAAAGTATTGACAACCAAATTCTAGAAGAAAAACTTCCTAACATAAAGAAACCACAAGAATCATCAAAACACCAAACAGAAGGGACCAAAAAATAAAGTCTCTTCCTTGTGTAATAATCAAAACACATAGTTCAAGGAAAGAATACTAAAAGCTGCAAAGGTAAAACGCCAGGAAAAACATAAAGGAAGATCTATTAAGATCACAGATGTCTTCTTGGAGTCTGTAGATGCCAGAAGGGTTTGCACACATGTGCCGCAGAAACAACAGATGCCTGGATTTTAATATGTAAAAAAATGACTACACCGTTAATGGAAAAAATTAAGATAGTCCATGATAAACTCAAATTTAAACAACCTCTCTCTAAACATACTGACCAACACAAAGAGATAGAGGTAGAATCTAACCGAGGAAGTTAAGGATACACATGAAAACACAGGTAGTAAATAATCTCTTACTGTCTACAAAAGAAGGGAAAGCACACACACAGCCCAACACCAACACCACCCGCAGCTGCAACAACAACAACAAAATACAAAGAGTTAGCAATCACCATTTATTGACTCATTCAATAAAAACAAGTTTTTATTTGGGAGAAAATGTAGCTGTAAATTGGCCTAGGATTTTGAGGCTTTTGTGTCTGAAAGCTATATAACTTTCTGTCTCAGGTTGGATATGGGCGGTGGGGTTTTGAAGATAAACTTCTGAGTATGTTTCCAATATTTTTTTTTCCGAGACAGGGTTTCTCTGTATAGCCCTGGCTGTCCTGGAACGCACTCTAGACTAGTTGGGACTTGAACTCAGATATCTGCCTGCATCCACCTCCAGAGTGCTAGGATTAAAGGAGTGCGCCACCACCACCCAGCCCAATAAATTCTTATCCTTTGCATTGTCCTGGAGTGTGAGTTGTGTTGAACCTCAGTGGATCCAACAACTTAAAAGCTTTACCACACTGCTGATATTCATAGCATCTGTCTCCAGCATGAATATTCTCATAAAAAGAAAAATATACATAAAAAGAAGTTCAATGAAAAAGCTTCACTATACTAAATAGATTCACAATGTTTCTACCCAGTTCAAAATCTTCCATGATGAAAATGACTACAAAATTGTGCAAAGGCTTTACCATATTAAATATACTCAGAGGGTTTCTTCCTCAGCTTTTCAATGGCTAGGAAAAGATCTCATGACCAAACCAACTCTCAGAAAAGCAAACATTTAAATTGGGGTTTCTCTGCAGTGTGGTTTGTCTTGTGTGTGCCTAAAGAACTATGACACACAAAGGCTTTACTACGTTCATAACATTCACATGGGTTCTCACTTGTATGTGATCTTTAAGTCATCATAGATGACTGTGACATCAAATGCTTTACAACACCGATTACCTTCCAAAGGTTTCTGTCTTCTATGTGTTCTTTGAAAATAATGGAGACTATAGAGTTTTAAAAAGTCTTTACCACATTGATTGCATTCATGAGGTTTCTTTCCAGTGTGGAATCTTTTATGTTTTGAAGACCAGTGGGATATGCAAAGGCTTTAGCACACTGACGACATTCACAAGGTTCCTATCGAATATGGGTTCTTTTATGATTATAGAGACAATAACTGTGAAAAGGCTTTTATAACATTGATTACATTTCTAAGGTTTCTCTCCATTATGGATTCTTTTATGATATTGGAGATGACTGTGACCTGCAAAAGCTTTACCACATTGATTACATACATAGGGTTTCCCTCCAGTATACGTACTTTTATATCATTGGAGACTACTGAATTGTGAAAAGGCTTTACCACATTGATTACATTCATAGATTTCTCTCCAGTATGTTTTTTTATATTTCAATTTTTATTAGATATTTTCTTCATTTACATTTAAAAAGCTATCCCGACAGTTCCCCTATACACTCCCCCCGCACTGCTCCCCTACCTACCCACTCCCACTTCTGGGCCTTGGAGTTCCCCTGTACTGGGGCTTATAAAGTTTGCGAGGCCAAGGGATTCTCTGCCCAATGATGGCAGACTAGGCCATTTTCTGCTAGATATGCAGCTAGAGACATGAGCTCTGGGGGTTACTGGTTAGTTTATATTGTTGTTCCACCTATAGGGTTGTAGACCCCTTCAGCTCCTTGGGTACTTTCTCAGGCTCCTCCATTGAGAGCCTGTGTTCCATCCAATAGATGACGGTGAGCATCCACTTATGTATTTGCTCAGCACTGGAATAGCCTCACAGGAGACAGCTATATCGGAAAAGTATGTGTTCTTTTATGACATTGGAGATGACTGTGTCGTGAAAAGACTTTACCACATTGATTACATTCATAGGGTTTCTCTCCACTATGTGTTCTTTTATGATGTTGGAGATTACTGAGTTGTGAAAAGACTTTACCACATTGATTACATTCATAGGGTTTCTCTCCAGTATGTGTTCTTTTATGACATTGGAGATTACTGTAACCTGCAAAGACTTTACCACATTGATTACATTCATAGGGTTTCTCGCCAGTATGTGTTCTTTTATGACGTTGGAGATTACTGTGACCTGCAAAGGCTTTACCACATTGATTACATTCATAGGGTTTCTCTCCAGTATGTGTTCTTTTATGATATTGGAGATGATTGGGTCTTGCAAAGGCTTTACCACACTGATTACATTCATAGGGTTTCTCTCCAGTATGTGTTCTTTTATGAAACTGGAGAAGACTGGGTCTTGCAAAGGCTTTACCACACTGAATACATTCATAGGGTTTCTCTCCGGTATGTGTTCCTTTATGACACTGGAAACTAGAGAGTAGTGCAAAGGCTTTACCGCATTGATTACATCCATAGGGTTTCTCTCCCTTATGTGTTCTTTTATGATGTTGGAGATTACTGTGATGTGAAAAGACTTTACCACATTGATTACATTCATAGGGTTTCTCTCCAGTATGTGTTCTTTTATGACGTTGGAGATTACTGTGACATGCAAAGGCTTTACCACATTGATTACATTCATAGAGTTTCTCTCCAGTATGTGTTCTTTTATGACATTGGAGATGACTGTGTTGTGAAAAGACTTTACCACATTGATTACATTCATAGGGTTTCTCTCCAGTATGTGTTCTTTTATGACATTGGAGATAACTGTGACGTGCAAAGGCTTTACCACAATGATTACATTCATAGGGTTTCTCTCCAGTATGTGTTCTTTTATGACATTGGAAACTACTGAGTTGTGCAAAGGCTTTACCGCATTGATTACATCCATAGGGTTTCTCTCCCGTATGTGTTCTTTTATGATGTTGGAGATTACTGTGATGTGAAAAGACTTTACCACATTGATTACATTCATAGGGTTTCTCTCCAGTATGTGTTCTTTTATGATGTTGGAGATGACTGGGTCTTGCAAAGGCTTTACCACATTGATTACATCCATAGGGTTTCTCTCCAGTATGTGTTCTTTTATGATATTGAAGATGACTGGGTGTTGGAAAGGCTTTACCACACTGATTACATTCATAGGGTTTCTCTCCAGTATGTGTTCTTTTATGACGTTGGAGATGATTGCATTTTTTAAAGCCTTGACCACATTGATGACATTCATAAGGTTTCTCTCCAGTATGGGTTCTTTTATGATATTGAAGATGACTGGGTGTTGGAAAGGCTTTACCACATTGGTTATGTTCATGTGTCTTCTCTCCAATTTGTCTTCTTTTATGACATTGGAGATGACTGGGACATGAAAAGGCTTTAGAACGTTCATTACATTCATAGAGTTTCTCTCCACTATGATTACTTACATACCTGCAATGAAAATTGGCACATGTGGTATGTTTACTACATTAATTTCCCTGTTCAGTCATTTCATCAAGATGAATAAAGTTTACAAATTAGTCTACTGATAAAGGTGGACCAGATCATCTGGTTTTATCACTTCATATGTTCATGGGGTTCTCCCTCATTATGGGTTGTTTTGCATCTTTCGAGATATCTGTGATGGTTATTACATGGCTGACATTTATAACATCCTTTTTATATGGGATTTTTATATGATGTATTTCATCTATATGAGGAAAATAGAACAACTCATAGCTTTATAACAGTAATTGGTTTCGTAACTTTTCCTGTAACGTGAATTGTACTACATTTGACTGTGAACCAGGACAAACAAAAGAATTTCCAAATTCCTAGTACCCATAAAGATTTTCTACAGTATGAGTTTGAGGAAGTTCCCAGTAAAATTAGAAAACCAATTGATTGCAAACTTTTATCATATTCAGAATGTCTACCAAAGATAGAATCTGACAATTTTCTCACAGTTCTGGGATAGAATGCGGTACTTTGCTTCTTTCAATATCCCTATGCTCAAATGGCTTTTATCCATTGTGACACATGATATATATATTAAAAGAAGAATAATAGATGAAAGGTTTCCACATTGCATTCACACTGTTTGACTTTTTGTTCCTCATAGACCTGTAATATATGAATTAAGGTTTCTCCTATGACAACATTCTTGACCCTCATAAACTGTACCCTAAACAAATGATCAATTTCACTATAAGAATATGAGTATCACCAACTTTCCCAGGGCTTATTTGCTTATTGGAAGGTTTTGGATATATATTTATCACTATTCGATGTGCAATATCTAAGTCTTGTAAGTCTATACACATTGTCAGATCAGTATAGCTCTAATAGAGCTACAAATTGAATAAAGGTATCTCTTAAGGCAATGTTTCCTCATCTTTTTTTAAAAAAGAGGAATGCTTTGATAGATAAATCAGATAACTACATCGAGGCAGTATATTTTTTTAAGAATAGTATTATTAGGGCTGGCAAGATGGCTCAGTGTTTAAGAGCACAGACTGCTCTTCCGAAGGTCCTGAGTTCAAATCCCAACAACCATATGGTGGCTCACATTCATCCATAACGAAATCTGATGCCCTCTTCTGGAGTATCTGAGGACAGCTACAGTATATTTACATATAATAAATAAATAAATCTTAAAAAAATATTGTAATTTTAGTTACACTTCAAGTATTGACATTTTACACTCCTGCTTTTCTTTAGAGCTTCCATATCATAGTAAAATTTCCTTAGAGGCATAATCGCAGCAGCTTGCACATGAAAATTACCTTTCATTTCTTCTTGAACTTTGACAATGTCTTTCAATATGATGGTTTTCCCAAGTGTAGCCTAAAAGACAGTACGAGAAAAATGAATGATCCAGTATTGGAAATAGGCAAAATTCAAGGTACTGTGAATTTTCACATCACTGGACACTATTTATTCAGCTCAGTCTTCCTTGTTCTCAGTTGTAATAACAGAGCACCATCACTAAACAAGAGACATGTTTTCCTACTATTTTGAAAAGCAAAGAAAATTTACAGTCATACCTATAACAGTGAGGTTCCAGTAGGTCTCCAGCATCACATCTTTGTAGAGACTCTTCTGGGAAGGATCCAGCAAATTCCACTCTTCCCCAGTGAAGTTCACATGCACATCATCATAAGTCACTGCATCCTAAAATATCCCATACATGTGTAAATCACAAAACATGGTACTGACATCACTGTAAAGTAAACGTATGCTTCCTTCACCATATATTCATGCAATTTTGGTGCTTCCTCCACTGATTTCCTGACACAGAAGTTATAATCTAAGTACCATAACATTTTAAAGGAAATTGAGTTGAAGGTTCACCTGTGTTGCTTATGAACATTTTAAATAAATAGGGTAAAGACTTTGGAGAGGAATTCCAATTGAGAGGGAGATGTAGGGTGAAACAGATCAACAGTACTGAGCACATATCCCAGAATTTGTAAGAAGAATCACTAACGAGAAAAATCATGGACAAGCAGGGTGTATTTGTTCATGTCTTTAATCCCAGAGTCATGGGCAGGTATACATCATTGAGCTGGATCTTAGTCTGTTCTATGTAACACATTCCAGGACAGCAAAGGTTACATATTAAGATCCTTACTCCACTGCAAAAATCAACCAGGGAGACAAAAATGATAGAAAGAACTCAGTTGTTTACTACAGTTCCTTCAAAGACGTATACATTCCCTGCACTTCTGTACTCATCTAGCAGAAACAGGAAGTGTACCGCTTTAAACTGCAACATTAGTAAAACTTTACTGGCAATCAAGGCACATTTAATGGACCAATGGACAGATGAAAATATTAGTAATATAAGTGTTGAACATAAAGAGCAACATAAGGCAGGAGAGAATGATAAATCAGCCATGGACAGCTCTTGCTGGTCTTCCAGATAACAGTGGTCAATACTAGCATTCACGTGACCCATGGCTTTATGAACAGGAGTTCTGAGTCCACCTTCAAACAAAACTAATGATGAGGCACACATGATATTCATATTCACGCATACAAGCAAAACATTCCTATTTATTTAAAAATTTCAAAACAAACACAAGAGTTTGGGGAAATATCAATAACCAGAATCCAATGACTCTGAAGCCTCAGGCAGTATTGATGTCATGAGCATATGCCATCCTAAAAAATAGACTACAACCTATGTGCCCACGGGGTACACAGGGGGCCCCAACCCCACTCAAAAAAGAAACAGAGGAGATTGGGAGGAGGGAATCTGTGAGGGCAGGGACCTAGAGTAGGGACAGTGATCAGGGTGATAATGAATATCTAAATTATAGGATAAACAAAAAAAAGGAAAGAAAGAAAGAAAAAGGAAAATTTTGAGTGTATATACACTTTCATCTTCCCCAAGATGAATCTAGAAATGCTCCTGCACTGTTCAAATGTCTAAAGTCTCTGCTGACACTCAAGACAATATCTTGACAGCCACATCAGAAAGCAAAGTTGCAAAATCAAACAGCAAGTTATATCATTCCAACATAAACTGGCACTGAATATCCCTTCCCATTCCAATCAATAGGAATGTGCACACAGGGAGAGAAGATTGGACAAAGGCAAGAAAAACAGCAGGGCAAACACCAAATCCTATAGCTTTGTCTCAAACACATTGGACTTCAATTGCTTAAGGCATAGATGGTGCTCTTCCTGTAACTTCTCATACATCTCTCAGTTTGGGTACTTCATCTCCCTGTAAGAATCTCTCCATGGCAGATTTCTCAATGCGTTTGTTTTCTCCACAACCTGTGGTCACAAAATGCAACTCAAGCATCAACCTCACCACTTAAATGCAAGGAACTCTCACAGAGTCTTCCCTGGGATCCTGACTCTGTCAAAAGATGGCTGGAGTGGTGCTAAACTGAAACCATAGAGAAAGAATATATGACTATGCTATTTTCATCTTTCAGTTTATATAAGCAGCATGATATGGATAATCCTGTGAAGTTTGGCTTCTAAATTAATGGACCCTGCCTCACTTGGACCAATTTGTAGCAGGTTTTGTTTAAGGTTCCATTCTGGGATGAGGAAACACGTTGAATACTCCTTCCATTAATTTAAAACATAGCAAGCAGGAGGAAGGACTACACTCAGGGTACCTTCATAGGTATATACCCACAAGGGCATTTGCTCCACTAAGTTCACAGCCACTTTATTTATAAAAGTTAGAAACAGGAAAGAATGCAGATGTTCCTCAACTGAAATATGGACACAAAAACCATGTTTCATTTACAAAATGGAGTGCTACTCAGGTATGAAAAACAAGGACATCATGAATTTTGCAGAGAAATGGGTACAATTAGAAACTAATAACTAGAATGAGGAAACTCAGGCCCAAAAGGACATGCATGTATGTACTCACTTACAAGTGAATAATAACCATAAGTACAGGATATCCACAGTTCATTTCATAGACTGAAAGACACTAAGCAAGACAAGGCACAAATGATCATGGTTGAATCTCACTCAGAACGGGGTATGAAAAAGACAGAAGAGGCAGATGGAAGGGAGAAACTGGATGGGACAGTAGTTAAGAAAGAAGAAGGGGAGTTTTAGGGATGGGTGAGAGACAAGGGAAGGCCTGAGAGCCAGGAAAATGAAATGAAATTAGCAGATGCTGGGAGGGAGCGGGGTTAGTGTGAGGACATCTATAGAATGTGCCTGAGACTATGAATGGGAGGGCACAAATGCAGCTAGGGAAGTGATCTTAGCTGAGATAGATAGCATTGAGTTATGGACCATGAAGAGGTGACATCTTGCAGTCAGGCAGAACCACCAGTGAAGTGTTCAGTACACCAAAAATACCAAAAACCTTTTCTCCCAAAATTTGTTCTGTCTGCAAGTAAGGCAGGCACAAAGTTGAAACAGAGACTCAGGGAATGGCCAAACTATACCCTGCCCAACTGATAACCCATCCCATGGGCAAGCATCATGGCTGGCATTACTGAGGATAATTTGTTATACTTGCAGATAGTAGCTTAGCATCATTGTCCTTTGAGAATCTCCATTCAGCATCTGACTGAAACATATGCAGAGCCCCACAGCCTATATTGGACAGGGCTCAGGGAGTATTTTAAAAGAGTTGGGGAAAGAATTGACGGCCTCTGAAGGAATAGGAAGTCTATGAGAAGACCCTCAGAGTCAACTAACCCAGAACCTAGGAGACTCTCAGAGATAGAGGCACCAACCAAAGAGCACAGACAGGCTGGGATGGAGGCCCCCACCATATATGTAGTGGATATGATGCTCAGTCTTCATGGGGTCCCCAACATCCAGAGCGGGGCATGTCCCTTAAGCTGTTCCTGTCTGTGCAAACTGTTTCCCTAACTGGGGTGCCTTGTCTGACATCAGTTGGAAAGGATGTGTCTAACCCTGCAGAGACTTGACATGCCATAGTTGGGAGATACTCAATTGGTTCCCACCCTCCCTGGGGAAATAAAAGGGAGTCAGTGATGAGGGACTATGGAAGGTGGAATGGGATGGGTGTAACAATTAGAATGTAAATTTAATAAAGAAATAGGGGAAGTCAGGTCATGGTGGAGCACGACTTTAATCGAAGCACTCAGGAGGCAGAGGCAGGGGGATTTCTGAGTTCGAGGACAGCCTGATCTACAAAGTAAGCTCCTGGACAGCCAGGGAGACACAGAGAAACTCTGTCTCAGAGGGAAAAAAAAAAAGAAATAGGAAGATTGAACAAATACTTCTCAATCGCGTAAAAATATAGAAATCAGGCAATATTTTTTTGTTTGTTTGTTTGACCTACTCAATATCTCAGGGCATAAGCCAAGTACAAAAGTTTTCTGTTTTTTTTTTTTTTTTTTTTTGGCCAAAATATCACAGAAATGACCTCTTCCTAAAGTTTTTCAGTCTCTTTTCCACTGAAATAGTATGACCTCAACTTCGTGTGGCTGCATTACTGTCAACACTCCAATCTTCCAGACCCTATGGGAAGAACCGATTAAGCTCCATGTACAGCTTTCTACGATTTTGCCATCTCAATTTCTGATATTTTCCATATTCCTTCAAAAGAGACCAGAGATTCTGTCCAGCAGCAAAATCAGCTTTTGAAACAATTGCTGTTGTTGATGTTGTTGCTGTTGTTGTTATTATTGTTGTTGTTCTACCTTGCAACTCTGCTGCTGTGATGGTTTCCTCTGAGCAGAAGCATCTCAGGTAATAAATGTTTGTTTTACATGGTTCTGTCAGATCACAGCCCATCCTTCTGCGAGCTCAGACTAGAAACTGAAGCTAGAAAATGAAGGCAAAAAATATTTGACAAACACTACTTCCTGCCTTGCTTTCTTGCTTGGTCACTCTCTCATGCTCTGTAGCCTCCCTCAGCCTTGAAGCAGGCTGATCCAGATTTTGACCTTGCTGCCACTAAGAAGGAGATTACCTAGTGTCTTAGACAGGGTTTCTATTCCTAAACAAACATCATGACCAAGAAGCAAGTTGGGGAGGAAAGGGTTTATTCACCTTACATTTCAATACTGGTTCATCACCAAGGAAGTCAGGACTGGAACTCAAGCAGGTCAGAAAGCAGGAGCTGATGCAGAGGCCATGGAGGGATGTTCATTACTGGCTTGCCTCCCCTGGCTTGCTCAGCCTGCTCTCTTATAGAACCAAGACTACCAGTCCAGAGATGGTCCCACCCACAAGGGGCCTTTCCCCCTTGATCACTAATGGAGAAAATGCCTTACAGTTGGATCTCATGGAGGCATTTCCTCAACTGAAGCTCCTTTCTCTGTGATAACTCCAGCTGTGTCAAGTTGACACATAAAACCAGCCAGTACACCTAGGGTAAAGCCTTCTGACCTTGATGGCTCTATTTGCTCTTCTCCAATACTCTGCTTCCTGCTGAAAGATCCTGGAGACTATCTGGAGACAAGCCCTGTAGATTGCCTATGGGCTGGCTCCAGGCACAAAGAATGGGCTGGCAGATGGGCCTATCCTCTTTATAAGCAGGGACTCTCAGTAAACTTCAGAGGCTTTGAACAGAAAGGTTTGTCTTGGCCTCATTCTTTTGTTGCCCTCTGATCTCTTTCAGCCCTGGGCTGCCTTTCTGGGGAACCCAGTTCACATGGCCACAGGCGGCTACAATGCTCACCTAGCTCTCTCATCCAACCCACGTCCACTTGCTTCCCTATATTGCCACCCTTCATGAAAGAGTCTTCCTATATCAATTATCAACACTATCTCTCAGAGACATAGAAACCAGCCATTCTGATGAGGGCACACCTGCAACTGAGGCTCCTTCAGATGACTGTAGTCTGAAATGTTGAGTTAAAACAACTATGACACAGAGACAATAATAAATGAGAAAGTTGTAAAACTCCAAAACCAACGATCTAACCATATCAATTACAGGACCTCTGCCACCACATCAGGGAGATGGAGTAGTGTCTGAGCCAGGATAAAATGGGAAGGGCACCTGGCTCAGAGCATGGAAGGATACAGTGGAATGGGGAGAAGGGAGGCTGCACTGCCCTGTGGTGAGGTGTCCTTAACCCTGGATTCCCAGGCCAGGGAAACAAAAGAGGTGGCCAAACAGCTGGTAGGTGAATGGAGGAGCAGATTGCCCCACAGACCTGGAAATGAGACTCTGGTCTAAGGAAGATATGCTAACTTTGCTGGAAGGGATGAAAAACAACCTCCCATATACTGACAGCTCCAAGGTCAAAACTACAGAGTCACATATAGACTGAGAACAGGGTTGTTTAGAAGGGGGAAAAATGATGTCTTTGTCCTTTCCACGCTGTTTTGCAGAGTCTGATTTTGCCCTGAATGCGGTCATAAAGAGCTCTCTGTCAGGGGCAATTTAATGGGTACAGGTCCTCTTGATAAAAGGGATTTAACCCAAGGTGGAAGGTGAGTAACTATATCAATTGGGATGGAAACAGTCTCACTTCCTCTCTCAGTAAGAGAATACTAAAGTGGCACACACATAATAGAGGGCCACGAGGGGGCAGTGAAGGCTAAACAGCAGATTCCACCACTTGTACAGAGTAGAAAGAACATGAAGACAGGATGGCAGCTGTGAGCCATGGAACACGGTTCCAAGACTACTGTAACTTCCCAGAAATTAAGGCCAGGGGCACACAACCCCTGTTCCAGGGTCTGGAACATCTTCCTAGCCCTTTGTAGCTACGACTCTCCAGCATTTCCACTTCACTGGAGTTCCACATTCACTATGTTCATCTCCCTCCACGAGTACTCAAGAAAAATAAAAAAACCAAGGTACAGAGACACATTTCTGACAGACAGGTCACTGATACAAAGAACAGCAATGACACATCCTAACAACAGTCTTTCAACCCTTCCGATGGCAGTCCTGAGGGTCTTGGGGTTCCAGTCAAAGCATCAAGGTTTTATGCCTAAGTCACAGAAACTGCAATGACCAGCACAGAGCCGATTGCAAAGCAAACACACAGAGGTCTTTTTTATGAGCTCAGTAACAAGGACTCTCAGCAGTCAAACTCCCATTAGGTACAAACTGAGAGATCAAGTCTAGAGGTTTTGAGTATTTATTGTAGTTACAACAAGATTGGGGAATTTGCACCGAAATCAGCATTGTAACATTCTAAAAATTGTATGTCTGGCATAATGTGCAGGAACCAAGCAAGGGGGACAAAAAAAATCTGACAACCATGATGGGTAAGCTGTTTTTGTTTTTGTTTACTATAGGAGGTCTTAGTTATCTCTATGTAGCTTGACCCTGCTGATGTACCTTATCTGGCTGTTCCTAAGGGGATTTTTGTCATGGGATTTTTGCTGGAATGTACAAATGTACATTCTCAAAAAGCAAACTGTTTGGGATTTACAAACTCATCTCTGTTCCTAACCCCCTGATTATAGACAGAAACTCCTGGTTAACCACAACCATGCCAGTCTGCAGACTAGACTTTGTCCAAAGACCTACCTCACTATCTGTTACTGCAGACACTATTATCAGCTGCCGTTACCACTGGAAAAGAGTAGCAGTGGAAATTTCCTCTCCTCCTGGGCAAGCCTCCTATAGATACCACAGAGAATCCCTACCTGCCTATCCATTCCTGCCTCATCCCTGTGTCTCAGCCCCCACTTGGGCAGATACTCCCTGTTCAACCACATTCCATGCCTGAAAGGACACAAGGTAATCTTCCATAGATCAACTTCATGATTGATTTCTTACCCCAGATTCAATTTTCCCAATTGTTCCAACATTGTATTAAACACCATGGGCTGCTTGACCTCTCTCCTGACTATGTCTCCTTGTGGATTACTAAGATCTTCTGTTCCTGCCTGTCTCTTCTCCCAGCTATTAATATCACAAAGCATCCCCTGTTGACCATACCCACCAAATAGGTCAGTAAGATAGGAAACTGTCAGTGAACACACTCTTCAAATCCATGCATCAAACAGTATCCCAGGAACAAAACTCCCACCCAAAAAGACAAACCCAGAGGCCAGTACCTAGGTCAATAATCACCCAAACAGAGATGGCTACACACCAGCATAGCAACATAGAGAGTAACAGCCAGGAACAATTGCAACCAAGAAATCCAAGCTATCCCATCACAGCAGGTCTGAGAAATTAAAGCATGCAACAAATAAAGTGCAAAAGAGGTTGTTTGGGGGAAGGGAGAGGAGTGAGAACCTGGGGAAGGGATAGAAATACACAAGAGGACCTGCAGACAGGCACACAGACAGGGAGGAGAAAGAGAGCCATGAGGGGAGAGATGACAGAGAGTGTGCATGTGCAGACAACAGAGACAGGGAACAAAAACAGAGAGCTGTTATAGCTGGTGGTCCATGTATATAAAGCACGCTTGACAACAGACACAGGGGATGGAGGCAGGAAATGACATAAGCTGTTGCTAAGTCTCTAAGAGCAGGACATGAGATTACCTGTACACTGACAACTACAGAGGCAAGGTTCACCCACAGAACAGTAAAGAAAGACAGAATCTCAGGGATTCAAGACGAAGAGAAAAAATTGATATCTCAGTAAAAAATGTGGATTCTAAAAGGTTCATGGCAATAAACAACTGGGACTTCTGCAAAACATGTAAAGGCGAAAATTACAAACGATTGGAATAGAAGAATATCAGCTCAGAGGTCTATCATTTTTCAATAAAACCACAAAAAAATTCTGAAATTATTAAAGCCCCTTTGCCAAATGATAATCAACTCACTAAACATATGATGCAAAAATATGAAAAAATTGCAACAGAAAAAAAATTAACAAAACCTAAACAAAACAAAAACAAGTATAATGTATGAAATCAGACCTATTAGATTTTTACCTGTCTTCTTAGTGTATACTAAAAGACAAAGGGGTTTGGACATGTGTGCTACATACTCAAAGAAACCACCCTTGTTTTCACAATCCAGCCTAACTAGATCCAAATGATTTGGGCAATGATAGGGAAGTTATCAGAGGTCACTCCCTGATGGAGCAAGTGAGGAGCAAACGAGAGACCTCACAGGTGCTCACATATGGCTTATACTTCAGATCCAGTCCCAGAGAGGACTCACCACCCCAGCTTCCACTGCTCAGCACGCTGCCCCTACCCTCTGTGGGCAGTAACCCTGTGCTCACCATGCCTCGAAATCAGAGCTTCCCTGAGGTCCTCTCACAGCACCCAACAGCAGAGCTCAGAGCAGGACACAGAGAACCATTCAAGCCTGCACAGCCACAGTGAACTTGGGGAAAGGCACCCGGACAATCCCACCTCCTTGTCTGACTGGCAGGTCTGCCTGTGGAGACCTTGATTGGCCAGTGGGTCTCACACATCCTCAAGGTTAAAGTGTGCTTCATCATGTCTAGGGCCAGACCTTTTCCAGATCTCAGGTGTGGTTTGCACTACATTAGCATTTCAGTCAGTCCCCCAAGAGGACTCTCACCCCTCCCAGCTCTGGGGGAGAACTCACCATTCATGTGGGGCATTTGACTATGCAGACAGGTTGGTCTCCAGTTGAGCTGAGGTCTGAACCCCGGGAGGTTGATAATTGACAAACAAGGCAGAGGAATGTTGTGACTTTGTTGAGGATTATATTCACAGGCAGGCACATCTGAGCCACTGCATTGTGAGTAGCAAAGATGTTTGTGGAAAAACGCTGCCAGTCCTCTATGTTATAGCAAGGAGGCCACAGGTGTCATAGGCAGATGAAGTTACATGAGACATCTTTACCAGCCTTGCTTGCTCATTAACATTAACAAATGCCAGCTGACATTGATGTCGGAAAGAGACTCATCTGTCAATGACAGCAGCTACTTCTTTGCTGACTGAGTTGGATAATAAGCATTTCTTCTATGTCTTATTTTGTCCAGGCATGGTTAAACTGCAGACTGGGTATTGATGCAAGCATTTGGCAAAAATCAATGGAAGCATCTATGAGAATCAATTAGCTACATCAGCTTCGCTATAGAGTAGCAGATAACTCTGAATCCTTTGCAGGCTGTGTGCTCTCCAGTCTGTAAGTCAACAAACATAAAATAAGTGTATTTATGGATATACACACACATCTATTTTCAGAGACTAGGCTTTCAGTATTTACCAGCCCACTTTGAATACAATTCTACCTTTCCTGCCAACAGGACAGGCAGTGGCCCTCCCAATTCTGATACATGCTCCTGGAATTAAATACATATAGGATTAGAGCCCTGATATGCTGAAATGAAAGCAAAGGAAACTAGAGTTATAAATATTATTTGTCTTTCAGCAATTAAGGGAATGCCATTTGTTGTTTTCAAGCACTTAGAATAATACAAACAAGTGCCAATGGAGGGCGGGGTTTGTTTTCATGGGAAAGCAAAACAAACCAAAAAAATAAGAGTTTAATTAGCACTCCATATGCAGATAGCTTTTGCTAAAGTTTTTAAAGAGTGCTTGCATACTTTATTTTTTTCTTAGATCACAGCACTCTCTTCATAGCTGGGTGTGGTGGTGCATGCCTGTGATCCCAGCACTGGTGAGGCTGAGTGGGAAGCTTAGGAATTTGAAGCTACAAATTCTGGGCAGCAGAGCCGATTAGAAGCCAGACATAGTGAGATCCTATTTCTAGAAAACAAAACAAACAAACAAACAAAAATTCCTCTTCCTTTAGCATGTGGATGCATTCATAGGTTTCTCTCCCTCTCCTTTAAATGGGGCAGCCATTTCTCCAGTGTTTTCCTATTGTCTATGAAATAAAAGTGAAGCTCTTGATTCTACTCTAGCCCTTCCCCCAACCCTTCTCACAGCTACCCTCTGACCTCTAAGTACCTCCAAACCCTGCCTGCCTTTGTAGGGGCCTTCCACTAAGAATAACTTTGACAGTTTCTATGGGACTTAGCCATGAATGACTGGGAAACTTTTTTTATTATGCATTTCATAACATGCGCATAGTATATAATATGCTGCATAGCCTTCTAACAGGAACAGATGACCATAGCTGAGTGATTTTTCTCATCAGCCAGGAAAACACTTCCTTAGTCAATGTTCTCCAGGCCCTTGGGACTGAATTTGAGAAGCTCTGTTTCCTTGCCCCTGTTGGTGAAATTGTGCATGTATGCAGTGGACACCCCAGGGATGATCAAGCACACCCCCATAATGGTGAGGCCAGGGAGAATCTAGAACCACAACTCCACACCATTACTCACACTCCAACCTGTCACTGGCTCCTCAGAGGTGACCCGGCTTTACCTCTCTTCCCCTGAGAAACTAACTTTGTTTGTTTGTTTGTTTGTTTGTTTGTTTGTTTGTTTCTTTCTTTCTTTCTTTCTTTCTTTCTTTCTTTCCTCCTTCCCTCCCTCCCTCCCTTCTTTCTTTCTTTCTTTCTTTCTTTCTTTCTTTCTCTCTCTCTCTCTCTCTCTCTCTCTCTCTCTCTCTCTCTCTCTCTCTTTCTTTCTTTCTTCCTCTCTTCCTCTCTTCCTTTCTTCCTTTCTTTCGTTTTTGTTTCCTGAGACAGGGTTTTTCTGTATATCCCTGGCTGTCCTGGAACTCACTTTGTAGACCAGGCTGACCTCAAACACAGAAATCTGCCTGCCTCTGCCTCCTGAGTGCTGGGATTAAAGGCCTGTGCCACCATGCCCGGTCTGAGAAACTTTCTTGACCACACCATTCATCCACCTGTAGAGAGTTGAGAAGTTGCAACACTCACCCAAGAGCCCCACACTAAAGCATCTGCAGTACACTAGACCTGCTCAGCAGAGAGTGTCAGCCACATCCTTGAGACTTCAAGCTGCCCTTCCCCACAACTCACAGTGCCCCTCTGTGTTTCCCCACTGAGAGCAGCTCTGCTCCTCATTGGCTTCCTGTAGGACAGGCTAGCTAGCTTCTGACCCTGGAACATTGTTGTGAGCTTCCTCATCTTCACACACCTTCATACCCTCGCACCAAATCCTTGGCCTGGAACACTTTCTTTTTCTTGACTGCTTGGGAAGTGTCTCAGTCATCTTTCAGAATCAACCCTAAACCTGAGCCTGAGGGTCCAGCTTTTTTCAATTCTTTCTCAGCCTGTCTGTGCAAAATTGGTGGTCTTGGCTACTCTCCTTCCTTGAAGCATTAAGCAGAGAATCTGTAAGGCAGCAGAAAAGAAACAGAGCAGAGCACAGCACTAAGGTCTTGGTGCATGGGGGCAGCGGGGAGGGACATCGTCTTGGAGACTGGGAAGAGGAAAGGGATGAGAAACTGTCGGAGGTTAGACCAGGAGGGGGATAATGACTGGACTGTAGAAAAAAGAACTATTATTAATAAGAATAATACTAATAGATCTTGGTGCACAGTGAGACGCCTACCACCCATTTCTCTGCCTGTCTCCATCCTCACTGAAATGTGAAGTGATTGGTTTTTGGACAAATACTGAGTCAGACAAGGAGAGAGCACTCATTTCACTGAACTTACAATACATCTCAACCCCAATCTCTTCTAGAAGCTTCCATTACAGAACGATTTGCACTTATCACTAAAGCATCTGCTTTTAATATTTATATATTTATTATATGTAAGTACACTGTAGTGTGTCTTCAGACACTCCAGAAGAGAGCATCAGATTTTGTTACCGATGGTTGTGAGACACCATGTGGTTGCTGGGATTTGAACTCAGGACCTTTGGAAGAGCAGTCGGCACTCTTAACCATTGAGCCAGCTCACCAAGCCCAGCATCTGCTGCTTGATGCTCACCTCTTGCACTCAGCTTCTTGGAAGCTCTAAAATGGGGCAGACACAGAGTAGGACCTCCATGAATTTCATTTGTCTTTTTGAGACTGGGTCTTTCTATGGACTCCCTAACCATTACTAGAAAACTAATTGCATGGTACCACTTAGCTTTTGGAAGGCAGAATGAGAGGCGACATGAAATCCTTACTGAGAAAGCCTGCCATCTGCCAAGAAGAGAAGAAACAGCTGAGCCTAAGGGGCTGGGGAGGGTCCTCTAAAGGAATGTAGAGAGCCAAGGCCCTGATGTGGGAACTTGTTAGCTGTGAGAAAGATGGCCTTACCTGGGTTAGAGCCTGGTCTGCAAAGGAAAAGAAAGCAGGTGCTGCAGACATGGGCAGGCACTGATTGGACAGGGCCCCTAGAACCTTCTAGAGTGTGGTTTTTCATGTCTGCAACTAACACAACTGTCCTTTCACTTTAAAAACAAAGAAGACTTGACTCTGGGGAGATGGCTCAGCAGGTAAAGTGGTCACTGCTCCAGCATGGGGACCCCTAACACTCGGGTACAAACTGGGTGTGGCAGCTTTTCATCCAGGTGTTGATAGACAGAGGCAGGAGAATCCCAGGGACACACTGCTCAGCACTGTAGCCAATTGGTGAGCGTCAGGTTGAGCAAGAGACCCTGTCTAAGCTTAACAAGACAAGAGGGCAGGGGAACAATGAAAGGGGATAGTCAACAATCCAATGTTAACAGTATTCCAGAAACTCACACACATGCATACACCACACACTACACTCTCACACATACACACACACACACACACACACACACACACACACACACACACACTAATATTCCTTTGGCCGCTTGCAGAGAAATGATTTCATGGGTTTAGGGTGGAGCCAAAACAGATGGTAAAGCAGTTATTAGTAGTAATAAAAAGTCGGAATACATCCACTTTTTAAATTAATTAGCTTATGTTATTTGTACAAAATGACATGGTTTGTTATCAAATTATACATGGGTGGCCTTGGCAGCACACATCAAGGAAGTAAAGGTGGGAGCCAGAGTGGGCTCCAGATAAAGGGGGCTCCAGGCAGTGCTGGCCTTGCTGCCTGCTGCTAAGCAAGCAGGTGGATGCAAGTGGGCATTGTGATGAGCTACAGGCCCCAGAATGTAAGAATTAGAAGCTTTTGTTGGATGCTGGGTTTTAGGAGCCTATCGGAGCTCTGGAAGAGTCCCTCCTGACCATGCACTAACTTTTCATTGGATTCTTAATTCTTATCATGTGTCTCCTCCAAGACCAATCTGGGACTTTCTAAAAGCTTTGCTGAAAAATAGCTGGCACAGTCAACTGCATGTTAATTACTAACTAACTAATTAATCACTAATTAATTAGTCACTAATTAAGAAAATGCCCTACAAACTTGCCTACGGGTTATATAATGTATATGATTTGGATAGCTAGAGAATACATATCTGGAGATATACATATACACATATATGAATATGTGTGTATATCCATCTACAAATATTATCACAATCAAATCGTAAATCAAATGGGTTGGGGTATAGCTTTAAAAACTTAGGAATGACTGAAAATTCAAAGTAAAGCTCAGTGGAAACAGTAGGCTATTTAGCATGCAACAAACCCTGTGTCTTAGTTAGGGTTCCTGTTGCTGAGACAAAACACCATGACCAAAGCCGGTGATGGTACACCCCTTTCATCCAGCATATGGGAGGCAGAGGCAGGTAGATTTCTGAGTTTGAGGTCAGCTTTGTTTACAGAGGGAGTTCTGGGGTTGCTGGGCCTACATGGAGAAACTGGTCTCTGTGTTGAAAAACAAACAAAACAACCCAGAACAAACCAAAGAACAAAAGCAAATTGGGAAGGAAAGGAAAGAAGGAAAGGAAAGGAAAGGAAAGGAAAGGAAAGGACAGGACAGGACAGGACAGGACAGGACAGGACAGGACAGGACAGGAAAGGAAAGGAAAGGAAAGGAAAGGAAAGGAAAGGAAAGGAAAGGAAAGGAAAAGAAAGGAAAGAAAAGAAATGAAAAGGAAAGGGTTAATTCCATCTTTTGCTTCCATATCACTGTTCCTTTGTAAAGGAAGTAGGGGCAGGAACTCAGGGCAGGTACTGAAGCAGAGGCCAGTGAGAAGGGCTACTTACTGGCTTGTTCCTCATGAGTTGCTCAGAGCCTGCTTATACATTCCAGGACCACCTGCCCAGAGGTGCTCAAATGGGTAGGGCCTGATCCTAATAGTCACTAATTAAGAAAATGCCCTACAAACATGCCTACAGGTCAGTTTTGTGGAGGCATTTCTTAAAAATTATGTTCACTCTCCCAGCTTGTGTCAAGTTCATATACGAAAAGAGATAGATGAATAAATAAATACATTTACCCAGGAAACCTCTTCCTCTTCAACTAATGACAATCAGTTGGCAACGAATCCATGTGTCATTGGATTGGATATTTCAGTTTATTATCTGCGGGCACTGTGGTCCTGAGCCCTCATTTCCCACTGTGCCCTTATCCATTTAGGTCTATCCTCATCTGCAAGTGTTATTTTATAATAAATCTTCCCATCTCTTGGTTAATGAACTTTCCAATCACCCTGTTTACTGGGTGCCAGACTCTTTCCCATAGTGATCCTTCTAAAAAGCAAATGTAGTTTTAAGTGGCTCAATATCTTCCAGGGTCTCCCTACAGTCTACGAATAAACACTAAATTCTTCAATATGCTCTAAGAGATCCTTCATGGCCCAGAATGCCTGACTGTGCTGCCTCACTTCTCCTCCAACCTTGCTTGTACCCAGAGATTGAACCATAGTCTATTGACTCAGGCATTTCCTCATTCAGTTCCTGCTTTATTTCTTTTTAAAGGTGTATCTATTGTATGTATATGAGTACAATGTAGCTGTCTTCAGACACACTAGAAGAGGGCATCAGACCCCATTACAGATGGTTTCAAGCCACCATGTGGTTGCTGGAAATTGAACTCAGGACCCCTGGAAGAGCAGTCATTGCTTTTAACCACTGAGCCTTCTCTCCATCCCCAGTTCCTTCTTTATTTATCATTACACAATTAGTGTTTGGGAAGGGGGGGCTGGAGCATACATATAAGGGAGTGTGCATTTGCCCTAACATGAGATCAGAGGGCAGCTTGCAGGAATTGGTTGCTCTATCTTCCCATGATTTAGGTCACAGGATCAAACTCAGGTTGTCTGCTCATGGAAAGTCACCAAACCACTTCAAGAAATGAAATGAAAGAACATTTTGAAATCCATGCATAATCCATGCAAGGTACATGCCTTGAATCCCTGCACATGAGAGGCAGAGGCAGGTAGATCTCTGTGAGTTTGAGGTCAGCTTGATCACCATAGTGAGTTCTAGGTCAGCCAGGGCTACATAGTGAGACTCTGTCTCGAGAAAACAAAAACCAAAAAGAATGCCTTGAACCCAGATTATCACATGATCTTCTGCACTTAACAGAAGCCAACCAACCTTTTATCCACTAGGGCTGACCTTCAGGATACCTGATGAATTCATTCCCACAGTTCAAAACTGAGCTTGCAAGCTTTAAAATTCAAGAGCACTCCTTCCCTTCTTCCCTTGCCATGTTGAGCATATCTTCAACACTTCCCATGGTACCTTGTTCTGTTATAGCATGTGGTAGTTTAGATGTGAAATGTCTGCCAAAGACCCAAGTTTTGAAGAATTGCTCCTCTAGTTGTGGCCTGAGGAAGAAAGTTAGGTCATTGGGAGCATGCCTTTGAGGCACTGTTGGGACCTTGCTCCCCTTCCCCTCCCTGCTTCTCTACCATAGTAAACCTGCTACAAGCTGCTACCATGATGCACTAAATTGCTAGATGCCCAAAACTACAGGGCCAAGAAATCATGGACAGAAACCATGAGCCAAAACCTAACTCTTTCCTCCTAAATTGATTCTTTCATTTCATCACAGTGATGTAAAAGTGAGTGACACACAGCACTCTCCACTCACAGGTCTGTCTTTGTCACTAGATTAGTTTGCTGCAGATCAGGTATATAATCCTTTCAGCTTTATGTCCCTAAAACCCAGCACTTGATTTAATTGTATTTTTTGAATGGATACATTTATACTGGTGTGTGTGTGTGTGTGTGTGTGTGTGTGTGTGTGTGTGTGTGTGTGGTACAGAAAGGTCCTCCTTTGAATCATAGAAAATGCCTTTATTCACAGTCTTTCTCTACTGGAGGACCCTGGCCATCTAAGACCCAAAAATCTTTTAAGGGATAGGTGGATCCTGTGTTGCTAATATTCCACAAACAGACTTCTAGAGGAAAGAGAAAGAGGGCTTTTTTATTCATTTGGTTAGATTTGGCTGTTGCTGTTGTTGTCCTGGGGAGTCAAACCCAGGGCCTTAAGCTTGCCAGACAAGCACTCTCCCATTGAGCTGTTCCTTCGCCCAAGGAGAGGGGTTTTGAGCATTCTCCCAAAATTGCATGATTTGGAATTGAAGTCTCTTGAACACAGACCTACATGGGAGGTGTAAACTCACAGTAGGCCTCAGTGAAGCAGGGCAGAAGGCCATGCAGACTGTGTGACATGGAACTATGGGGAGGGAGGTTTCCTTGTCCTTTACAATTGGCAAGATAGACCTGCAGATTTCCTGCCCTCCATGACCTATGGGTGACATTGGAAATAAGAGAAATAGGTAACTTCCCCATGATGAAAACAGCTCCCCACTGACCAGACATAGTAAAGCTTGTGAGGTTTGAAAACCAGAAGGGGTGTTTCAGTGAGAAGCTTGACTGAATTTGTGACTAAATCCTGTCAGTCTTTAGTTGAGATTAATCAGTTTAGGAAGAAGCAGGGTGGGACTCGAACTCAGAATGCACCTAACACCTTTGCTGAAATGGTAAGCTCATTTCTATATATGAATCCTTGAAAACTTAGATTGACTCATTCTTTCATTCATTTCCTCATTCATCCATTCAACATGTTCATGAAGGACCGCTTTTCTAATATTTTTATTTCATTTAACACTTTAAAAATTATTATTTTGTCACTTTTATCATTATTAATCTGTTTGTATCATACACATACCACACTAGGCATGCAAAAGTCAGGGGACCATTTTCTTTTCTTTTTGCAATTTTTTTTTATTTTTAAAGTTTTATCTATTTATTATTTATGTGTACACTGTTGCTGTCTTCAGATACACCAGAAGGGTGCATCAGATCCCATTACAGATGGTTGTGAGCCACCATGTGTTTGCTAGGAAGTGATCTCAGGACCTCTGGAAGAGTAGTCTCTGCTCTTAATGACTGAGCCATCTCTCCAGCCCCATCTGAGGACCATTTTCAAGAGTAAGTTTTCTCCTTCTACTGTGGGTTCCAGGGATTGAATTCAAGATGTCAGAAATGCCTGTGGGCACTGTTACCTACTGAGCCATGTTACTGGTCCATGCATCACTTTTGTGCCTAGCAATGACTCTGCACAGTTTATTCTCTAAAAGCCTTTTTAGTGCATCTATTAAAATTGCCATTGTGCTACTTACAAAGTTAAATAAGTGTGCTTAGTTTAGGACATAATGTAGGGTTTCAGTCTGGGTCCTCTCCCTTTTAGAACTGAAGCATTCCAGGAAATACCAATGACCTGCAATAGAAGTTCCTATCCTGGAACTCACTATATAGACTAGGCTGGCCTTGAACTCACAGAACTCTGCCTACTTCTGCCTCCCAAAGTGCTGGAATTAAATTTTATGCCACTATGCACTTTGATTTTTTATTATGTGTGTGCATGCATGTTTGTGTCTGTGTGTCTATGTGTGTGTGTGGGCTCGCCCGCAGGTACATTCATGAGTGTGCTTTCCCATAGAAGCCAGAAGCCAGAGTGTGATCCCCTGGTTGTGGTCCCCAGTTGGGAATGCTGGGAACTGAACCCAAATGTTCTGAAGGGGCAGTAGATCTTAATTGCTGAGTCATCTCTCATAGATCATTGATTTATCTCCCTGGCTCCAGGAAGAACCTTCTAGACTGGCAACATGTGAGGCAGCTTCTTGGCACTGACAGAATTTGGAGATGCAGAGAAGAGGATGAGATCACAGAGCAAGTGATTGCATGCAGCTCTGGTTCTCAAGCTCTATCATCCTGGAAGGATGCAAACATCAGGAGGTGTTGAAAACAGAAGGGTGGAAGGACTGAGTTATGCAAGCCACCACCCCCACCCACTCCCGGCACTAACCTTTGAAAAGTCATAGCCTCTGCTCCAGCGATCTAAAATTTAAGAGGCTAAGAAGGGGCCCTATGCCATCCAAGCACACATAAGGTAGGAGGGATTCAAATTAGCAGAACAACCTCCAGATCAGACTCTGTGTTCGATTTTATCTTCCTAGGCAATAAAACATGAGGCACATTCTTTGGCAGCGAGGAGAAAGGCAGACTGTGGGCTTTTCCTAATTCTTTGGAGTTTTATAGCATGTCAGTTATTATAGCTCTGCTTACCACAGAGCCTGTGTCTCTGGAGCTGGAGGAGGCTGTGGATGTAAAAGGAAGTGTGGTCAGAACAGTAAAGCTCATGGTGGAGGGAGCACTTGGTATCCAGGCTCATAAATCTTTCAAGATCTGTTCAGCAAACAAATGCATGTCTGACTGACTGGGGTTAGAGCTCAGTTGGTAGAGTGCTCACTCAGTCCTGGCTTCAAGTCCCAGCACTGCACAATGTGGGTGTGGGGATGGTACAGGCTTGTTATGACAGCCCTTGGAGGGTGGAGGCAAGGTCAAAGTTCAAGGCCATTTCCCTCCTTGCAGTAAGTTGGAGGTCAGCCATAGTTATATTGAGATCCTATTATTATAAACAAACAAATATAGAATACAGTTTCTATCTACATTACATACCAGGACTCCCCTGGAAAATACTCCCTAGTCATTAGGGATCTATTTTACATGAAACCTGTTACCCTAGGCTCTCTACTGTTATGGATGCTTTAGTGTGTTCTATGGTGTTCATGTCTAAGGGGTTTGCTACCATTCAATTTATTATACTTTCACAAGTACTTGGTAGATGGGATTGCTTTCAATCTTATAATCTCGTAGCTATCTTTTGAATAGAGTTTAGCATATATAAAATAATTATACTATGAATCCTGATGATTATTCCTTCATGATAAACATCTGCTTTCAAGGATCAGTTCTTGTATAGAGTAATGCTAAGTTTTCCATGTCTGAAACACAAGTTCTCAGAAAGAAAGAAAAAAAAAGACAGGATTACTGGGTGAGAAAATTTTTTGGTGCTAAAACACTGGTGTCCAAACCTCTGTCTTCAGCCTTACCAAAGTGCTGGACTCAATGATGAAGAACAGTTGGCATGAGAAGTAGAAAGGAACCTTCAGAAGATAGACCTGCGTCATTCAGTCCCATACCTGTTGCTGCTACTGTGAATGGAGCTGATCTCTGACCCTAACCCAGAGTGCTAGATCCCAAGGACTAAGCTGAATAGCAGGAAAAGTGGTACTGGAATGCTGGCCAGAGGGCCTTTAGCAGGTGAACATTGTTGTAGAACACAGCCCTCTGACCAAAACAGACATCATCTTTATCAGATCAACCATGCATTCTCTCAAGAGACCATCAGAAGCAACCTGTGGAATGCTGACCTTCCCTCAGAAAAGGAGTCCCTGGATCCTTAGGAGAGACTCCAGCTTCTCCTTGCAGGCATTTAATTAAATTCTGCCATAATTGTACTTAGTCTGGGGCTTAGGGATTACTAAAGCACAATGGCTGTGGAGGGGATGTAGTTAGATGGGATGTATCAGATGTGCTGAGTGAAGAGTTTCCAGTGTGCCTTCTTAGGGTTCACCCATGTACCTGCTTGTAATTCTTCATACCCACACTGTAAGGAATAGTTTGCTTAGTTTGTTTTCTATTGGTAGGATAGACTGCCATTAACAGAAGTGACTTGGAGTGGAAAGGGTTTATTTCATCTTACAGCTTGTAGTCCATCATGACAGGAAGTTGGGGAGGGAGCTAAAAGGTCTGGAATCAGGAACTGAAAAAGAAGCCATGAAAGTATGCCGCTTACTGGCTTGCTCTCATGGATTGCTCAACCTCTTTTCTTATGCTGTTCAAGAGCAGGAGCTTAGGGGAACACCATCTCTGGTGGGCTGGGTCGTCCTCTCTCAATTATCAGTCAAGAAAACCCTGCAGATTTGCATATAGTAAATCTGATGGAGGCATTTTTCTCAATTGTGGTTCTTTCTGTTTGACTCCAACTTGTGTCAAGTTGAGAAAAAACTAACCAGGACGTAACCTCAGTAAACTCATTGGTTCTGCTGGATGATCCTCAGTAGAAACATATGTTGGTTTGTCATTGGGGCCTTAGGAGGAGGGAGTAGATGTTGCTTATGTTTCTCCAGAGAGAAACCAAGGCCTATCATTGCATATCTAGCCATAGAGTAAGAAGGAGGAATTTCCAAGATAATAAGACTAAGCTGGCACGCTAAGCCTCATAGAAGCAAAAATCTATGTTCTGTGTTTTTCCCCATCAGTTCCTTAGAAAGCAGATCCCTTGGGATGATAGAAAGGGAAAGTGGGTTCATTGCTTTTCTGTTGCTATAACAAAATCCCTCACCAAAAACAACTCATGGAAGACAGTGTTCATTTTAGCTCATAGCTACAGCGGGATACGAGTCTCTCCTGGCAGGAAGGCACAACAGTAAGTGACAGGCACAAACGGAGGAAGAGGAGGTTGAAAGATCACATCTTCAACTCCACTCAGAAAGAGGACAAGAGCAAAAGTGGAAGTGGGGAGCATTTACAAAGTCTGAAAGCCCACCCCTATGCTCTGCTTGCTCCAGCAAAGCTATACCTCCTGAACTTCCTCTGACAGAACCACCAATTGGAGATTTGCTGTTTAAATCCCTGAGGTTTTAGGGCAGTGGTTCTCAACCCGTGGGTGGCAACCCCTTGTGGAGAGTCACATGACCTTTTCATATGGATCATATATAAGATATTTACATTATGATTCACCACAATAGTAAAATTACAGTTATGAATTAGCAGTGAAATACTTTTATGGTTGGGGGTCCCAACAACATGAGGAACTGTATTAAAGGGTCACAGCATCAGGATGGTTGAGAAGCACTGCTCTAGGGGATATTTCTATTTCAAACCACTACAGAAAGGAGGTGTGGCCTGTGTTCTGTCATACTTCACCATTTTAACTATCTGAGAAATAGGCTCTCCACGCATACCTTACAACAAGAGTCAGCTGGCTCTGTGAGCTAACATCACTTCAAAGTGATTCTCGCCCATCTGTAAGCACAGGAGCTTCCCTGCTGTCTGGTTGTCCTTCTGTGAATGTTCTATGTAAGCCAGACTCTAAGGATCAGGGTCCATATGGAGGTGGTATAACCTAAGCTAAAGGAATATGTCTTTTTGGGTTTCAAACTAAGCTGACTGCACAGTGCATAGTGCACTTTCCTTGGCAAGGGAATAAAAACAAGCTGCCTAAATCAGATGGGAGAAGAGACAGCCGTATTTGGTTTGTCCATAGAAGGAACATGCCAGAAGCCTACCTGCTCTTGGAGATAGCACTTCAGAGTCCTCCTTACCATCTTGATAACTTACCAAGAAGAAGGATAGTGATACCAAAATGCTACTTCTCTCAGAGAAAAAGCCAGGGGCAGGCCTGGCCTTGCAGCCTGGCCACTCCCACCAACCCCCCTCTTCCTAGCTTGAGCATTAAAGTTTTCTCTGTGGAAGCTGGATGGTCAGTCAGTCCCACTGAGACTATTCACAGCTGCCTGCCTGAGCTGACTAAAATAGAATGTGATCTCCATTGTTATGGTCACAAGTTGAAGATGTCCAGGGTTGCTCTGCAAAAAAGGAACCAACACAGGGCTCTTCCCACGTAAGGGAGGTATTTATTTCATTTCCTGCTGTTAAAGTTCTTTGTATAAACTGCTCTGATCACAGATGATTTAACAAAAGCCACATAGGAGAGTAACAAGAGCCAAGGGCACTGAGGTCCCTCCACAGCCCACAGAAGAGACTTTGGGGGTCTAAGTGAGTTTGGGAAGTTTCCACAGAGTCGGCAGATCCCAGACTTGGGTCCCAAGAGGGGTCTGGGCCAGGGACAGTCCAGCCAGAAAGACAGAATTAAAACATGGCAAGGTCTTTGCCAAGGGCACGCTAATAGCTCCCATCTATCACCCAGGGAAGGCAACGTCTGGGAAGAGATAATTGACTTTTCATGGAACAGATGAAGTTTTACATGCCAGGCTTACTGAGTGGCAGCTTTGCCTTGGAACAGCAGCAGCACGCAGGAGGGAAAGCATGTCCAAACTCTCACCCTATCCTCAGGCCGGGGTATAACTTAGGCCTGCAAGGTTATTTCCATCACTTAGACCCCAAACTCCATCTGTCCTTGTAGTCATCCCAGAAAACAGAATGGTCCCCGCATTCCAGTCCACAAATTGCTATTACTTATATTTTCAGGTTTTTGTAAAAATGTGCTTACACATTTTGTACCTTTTCATTGCTACCTTAGTAACGGATATGCAAATGGTATGCTGCTGCAGACCCTCTGGGTCCCTGTGTCTGCATGGAACAGGATCTCTTAAGCAGATGGGCAAAGAGTCGGATGGGGTGACAAACAGACGAACACACAAGGGTGGTGTTGGATCTGAATGTAATTTTCTGGTCGAGCTTAGACTAATTATATTACAGCTAATATCATAAATTGTAAAACATAACAGATACGGTACATTGAAGTTTTCCAGGTGCAAGAGGAGTGACTACAAAAAGAATTTGCAGGAACCAGATAAATGTTTACGCTAGGGATTAGTATCCCTCCAGATGTAAGAGGAGTGACTTCAAAAGGACTATGTTTACATTAGAGATTAGCACCTGCTTCGGATCAGCCCTGTGCCAGGCAAGAGTTTCACACCTCAACGTTAATTGGGATGGGGGATATAAACTCTTGCCTGGCTTCAGGAATAAAGTAGTGTCATGAACCTTGGAATTCTTAGGCCTCGTTAATACTTATCTATGTCTGGAGAATTTCCATTTATCAGTATAGTATACTAATTTGCTCTTGGCATGGAATGTAGTCTGTAATATGAATTTCTATCTCAGTGAGAATTTTAGACTCTTTCTGCAGACAACTGAATTAATGGCTAGTGCTTTATTAGTTACTGAATAGGTTAAACTCCTTGCTGCTATCTGGAATCTAAGAACACTGGGAAAAGGCTTTAGCTATGTTAGAATACAATCTTAAAAGGCATTACTATAAGGTAATGCTTAATAGAGTGCACGTGAATCTATACATTAGACTAACTCGGTGGAAATTTGATTGTTATGGGTTAGGGGAAAACGCCAAAACTCCGGGAGGGGAATTTCCATGGAACTCTTATCCTCGTTAACAGCTTTCAGGCTTTTCGCCTGTCAAGCTGACCCAAACTGGAGAGCTGACTTTCGTCACACTTCCAGGAGGAGAGTCCTAGAAATTCATTTCTCATGAGCAGCTTTTTGGCATTTCTGCCTCACAAGCTGATTCCACCGGAGTGCCCTGGCAGTATGCAAGGAGTGACAAGATTTTATCTGGTTTACCTGTAGGTAGACAAAATGGGGGCGGGCACTAATATGCCTTCTGCAGTTCAGAAAGGCAAAGTGGCACACTCATTGTTGCAGAGCAAAGCTGGGCTTGACCTCATCCTTCAGTTCTCAAGCTCTGCCTAGACACTGTACCCCAATTCAGCCCACAGGTAAGAAATGCCTCCATACCTGATGCTCAAGGGTCATGTGACGAAGCTACCTGCCCATTATCCTCAATGTTTGTCATGAGCCTCTCCTGTAATAACACTGCTACTCACAAAGTCGCCAATCAAGTTGTCCCCAAGCAGACACAAGGAAACACCTGTCTTCCTTAGTGGGTCTCTCCTGTCTTTTTGCGAGCTTGGTGAGGTACCAGACCACCCTGCCTGTCCTTTCTGTCACCTTCCAGACTCACAGCTGGGCTCTCAGAGTCACCCAAAGGAACATATACATCTCTGTTCAGACTTCTGGAACTCCTGAAGCTGGTTCAACCAGTCTGATTTTTCTAACAATAGATGTTTTGCCTCTGTGTTGCTGTATACACCTTATTTGGATAAGGACTTCACACAGTGTCTTATACATAATCAGCAGTTAACAACTGAGGGTTAGAGGGTGTTCCTAGAAAGGACCACATTTGGAACAGGGACACAACACAGGAACACACTCATAGGAGCACCTAGGAGATGCTCTGGGTGACAAAATACATATGAGGATGTCCCTTTAGGCTCCAACACCTCCCAGGGGTCTCCTCTTCCTACCAGTTCACACTGCTCAGCATTCCACATACTGTCTAAAAACCCTCTGTATTAGTCAGGGCTCTTTCTGTTTTGAGAGATCAAAGTCCTATTCTAAGGGACTAATTACAGAAACATATGTTGATTGGCTTTCATGGCTACCTGCCCACTAAGGAGTGCTGACAGGGGAGTCACAGAGAGGCTACTATATGCCTGGCGTCCTGAGGCAAGACCTAGGATTTGCACACAGTTATGGGGGAATGAAGAGGCAGTATAATAGGAAGTGTGGCACTGATTGTTCTGAATTCTGGCTTTGATGCCATCACCACACATGGGCATGCAGGGCAGCCTACTGCTGTCTCTTGGGTGGCCCCCCAGTGGGTGTTAAGGACTTTCTATAGGACTTCCCTAGTTAGGGTAAGGAGAGAGGGAAACACTCCCAGCAAGGAGAGGAGGTAAAGTGGTCAAGAATGCCCACCCAGCGCAAGTCATTTACAAGAAACCCCTCCTCCATGTGGATATCATTTCCTTCCTGGAGAGAGCTTCAGGACCAGGGCTGCCCTGGATAACTTACACTTGGGGCCAGAAATCAGAGAGCTGCTTCCTGCTCCTTCACTGTGATTTGTTGTGGCTTCCCCTTTGTCAACATGGGATTTCCCCCATTCAAAGAGGTTGATACAAACCAGCCGCATTTCCTGGAAACCCAAGACAATTTGATGAAACCAAGGTTGACAGCCGCAGGAACTACTGCTGGCATTAGTCTGTGCTTGGCATGGAGTACTGTGGTTCACAGCTGATGGGTTCCTGTTGGCTGTGTGTATAGGAGGGACACATTTACCATCACTGTACATTCAGGCAGTTCTCATAACAACAGATCAGGATGTGCTGGAGGCCCATAGAAACCTTGGCTGCTTCCTCTGCTTCTCCACCCAACCATTGCACACAGAGGCCTTGAAGCCTGAGTGAAGACACTGCATCTTGCTGCCGGTTGTCCCCACAGAGACATCCTCTATGTGACCCTGGCAAGTCTCTAACTCTTTCTGAGCCTAGGAAAGGAAAGGAAACTAGGAAACTTGTTTGTACACAACACAGAACTGTGTTGTACATATACCTGGAGGCAGATATTTAGGACATACCACTATCCAGATCAGCTCATGTTTCTCCTCCAATAACAGTATCATCCACCTCCTACATTAGAAAGGTTAAGTTAAGGGCTGGAAAGAAGGCACAGCAGTCAGGAACACTAGCTGTTCTTTCAGAGGACCTGGGTTCAATTCCTAACACCTGCATGGCCCCTCACAACCATCTGTAACTCCAAGTCCGGAGATCCTATGCCTTCTTCTGACCCCAGTGGTCAGCAGACACTTGAGTGGAGCAAATCCATACATGCAAGCAAGTCACCCATCCACAAAAAATAAATAAAATCTAAGTAAATATTTATCCATCAGGTACAGTCTAGAGTAGTGGCTCTCAATCTTCCTAATGCTGCCATCCTTAAATATAGTTCATCCCTTAAATACAGTTATATGGTGGTGACCCCCAACTATATTTGTTGCTATTTCATAACTAATTTTTTTCTACCGTTGCAAATTTTAGTGTAAATATTTTTGGAGATAGAGGTTTGCCAAATGGGTTATGACTCACAGGTTTTTCCTGCTACTCTAGAGAGGCACTGCATCTAGCTGCCTGGTTGTCCCCACAGAGACATCCTCTATGTGACCCTGGCAAGTCTCTAACTCTTTCTGAGTCCTGGTTCTTCCTTTGAGAGGCTAGGAAACTTGGTTGTACAACACACAGAACTGTATTGTAAATATAGTAAATGTTCCATAAGGGGACTCAGGATTATCTGTTATCTTGCTACAGAAAGTGATTCACCTACAAGCACAGCAGACTGTAGACACAGCATCTTTTCTAAACAGCCCTGGGAAAGCTGTTTCCCTTTGCCACCAGGGCAAGGCTCTTGTTTTGTTTTGTTTTGTTTTGTTTTGTTTTGTTTTGTTTTGTTTTTTGGAGACAGGGTTTCTTTGTATAGCCCTGGCTGTCCTGGAACTAACTTTGTAGACCAGGCTGGCCTTGAACTAAGAAATCTGCCTGCCTCTGCCTCCTGAGTGCTGGGATTAAAGGCGTGCCTCACCACACCCGGCTTATATTATGAATCTTGATGCAAGTATCTGATATGCAGGATATCTGATTGGGGGACATGACCCACAGTTTGAGAACCACCACCTTAGATGAAAGAACGTGGACAGCTGTCTTTGAGCACTGATCATCCCAGCCACCTCTCCATTCTTCTCTCCAGTCATCTCTCCATTCATCTCTTTATTCATCTCTCCATTCATCTCTCCAATCATCTCTCCATTCATCTCTCCATTCATCTCTCCATTCATCTCTCCATTCATCTCTCCATTCATCTCCCCATTCATCTCCCCATCCATCTCTCCATTCATCTCTTCAGCCATCTCTGCCTATTCTTAGACATTTATTTTAACTGTAAATGTACATTTACTCATCTGGTCAGTGTATTACCATGGCAATAGCAAAGTAACTAAGGCACTGTCTTTTTTCCACAAGCAGTCATGGCGCTAGTTCCCCATTTGACACTCCAGAGTGCTCACAGCGAGGAACACTTCCTTTTTGTCCCCGCAACGAATTCTCCTATGCTGACAACATTCAGATGACTCAGATGAGAGTGTACTTTGAAGTGAAAGATAATGTTGAAGAACAGGTAGAGAGGACTGGAGTTATGGCTTAGCAGTGAGGAGACATTTATTTTTTTGCTCTTGTAGAGGAACCAGGTTCAGTTCCCACATCCATATGGCAGCTCACCACTGTTTGCCATTCAGCTTTGAGGATCAGATGTGCTCTTTCAGCCTCCACAGGCACCAAGCACACACATGGTGCACATACGAACATGCAGGCAAAGCACACAGACACATAAAGGATTTTTTTTCCTTTAAAAGAGAGAGAGAAGAAAAGAAAATTAGCAGCTTCAGTCTCATATATTGGTCTCTGTCTTCCAATGAGGAAACAGACTAGGAGACAAAGTGTGGCTCCACCAGTATCCAGATGCTAACTAGATGCTAACTAGCTGTCATGGCTGGCCTAATGCAGTGGATGCACTTGGCTACTGATGAGTCATATGTCTCTTGGGGCATCTGCATGACTGCAGCTTGGAAGCCCATCCTCCCCAATGCTGAATTAAGAACTCCAAGATGGATCTAGGTCCTATTTATCCATGGCAGGTTTTCAATTAGTTTCCTTTTTTTAAAACTCGTCATAGCAGCTTGGGCCATTATCTATCTTGACATGAATCTTCAGAGCATGTTCTTTCTAAAAGGAAGACTTGTCAAAGGAGAGTATCTGTGAAGATGGGTCTGTATGTTGTCAGCATAGCAGAGTCCTTTTTGGGAAGGAAAAGGAAGTGGTATTCAACTGGAGTGTCAAATTAGGGAAAGGTGTCATGACCTAAGAAGACAATGTCTTAGTTACGTTTCCATTGCTGTCATAAAACATGGACCAAAACCAACTTAGGGAGGAAAGGGTTCATCCAGTCTACAGTTTATTCTCCATCTTGAAGGGCATTCAGGGCAAGAACTCAAGGCAGGAACTAGGGGGAAGAACTGAAGTGGAGACCATGGAGGAATGATGCTTACTGGCATTCTCCCTTTGGTGGTAGTTTGCCTTCTTATACACCCCAGGACCCTCTGTCTAGGGATGGGACTGTGGGGCCTTCCAATCAATCACCAATCAAGAAAATGCCCTACAGACTTGCCACAGTTAGTCTGATGGGGGCATCATCTCAACTGAGGTGCTGCTTCCCAGATAACTCTAGCTTATGTCAATCAGAACATTTAGCCCCTGTCAACTTGTTACACCAACACTACTATTAAGCCAGAACTCTTTCTTCCTTGTTTATCCTCAATATTTCATATATCAATGCCAACATTACAGCATGAATAACTTTAAAAGTCCAACCATCTTTACATTTTTCTGAGACTTTTAGTCCAAAGTCCTTTTAAAAATACAGAATTTTTTAAAAGGCCAATGTCTTTAAAATGTATACTGCTGTGAAAGAAAATAATAATAATATTTTCTCATTTCATGAGGGAAGACCCAGGGTGTAGCCACAGTCTGAACAAAACAAAGCTAAACTCCAACCATGCAAATAACTCAGTCCCCAGTGCCTGGCACTCATGAACTTCTGGGCTCCAGAGATTCTATGCAACTCCACTTCTTGACATTTCTTCTGACATTTCTAACACACACAATTCAACTCAACTCATAGGCTCAGGCCAGCTCCACTCTACAGCCTCTGCTCTCATGGGCAGTGGCCTACCATCCTGATATCTCCATCTGCTGGGGGTTCCAAAAGCTGCACCTTTACATAGCCTCCTGGTCTCTTTTCAGGGACCGTGACCCTGACATATGGAGCCAAGCCTCAGCCTCCCTCCATGGCTCCATCAGTCTTGGGTTCCCGCCACAGCTGAGGCTGCACTTTCACTGATGATCTCTGCTGGCCTCTCAGAGTGCCAAGCTTCAGCTGTTCTCCATGACCCCACTGTATCTTCAAAACCAGTTAGATGTGAGAGACTCTGACACATTACTGAGTTGGCTACCAGCATGGCCTATGGGCTTGGCTCCCTCTGAACAACAGCTTTAGTGTGCTTACTCTAAGGAAACACTCCCAAACCTCACCTCAACGATGATGGTCTCTCCTTAATCACCACTAATTTCTCAGTTCCAGCTACTTTTGATCAGTTCTCTGTTTTCCCAGTAAAGCAAAGGTTTCAGTTTAGTGGTACTGGTTTCTTATTAATCACACCAGATTTTTCATCTCAAATTGACAAGACCCACAGATTCATAATTCAAATATACCATGCACACTGCCCTGATAGAATCTTCAAGGGATTCTCAAATATCCCTCTGAAACACCACAAGCCAGGCCTCCATTGTCTGCATTGCTCTCAATATTCCCTTCCAAGCTCCCACAGGACAGCTCACTAAGTCCCTACTACTCAACGGCTCCATAAAAATACATTTTTATACATTTGTTATTATTGCAAGATGTGTGACTGAATCCCTGTCTGCTGTGTTTGTTTTTTTGTCTACTTGGCACATGCTACAGCCATCTGAGAAGAGGGAACTTCAACTGAAAAAAATGCCTCTATCAGACTGCCTATAAACAAGACCATCCAGCATGTTCTTGATTTCAATTGATGTGATGCTGTGGGATATAAAAAAAAGCAAACTGAGCAACCCAGGGGGAGCAAGCCAGGAAGCAGTTCACAAACCCCCAGGTTCCTGCCTTGGGTTGGTGGCCTGACTTCCCTTCCAGATGGCCCATAAACTGTAAGCTGTAATAAACACTCTGTCCTCTCATTGTTTTTGGTCAGTGTTTTATCACACTAACAGAAAAGTAACTAAGACAGAAACTGAAATTAGTACCAGAGTAGGGTATTGTTAAGAGCTGGCCCTGTGTTTTGGGAAGGATTGTGGAAGGAGTTTGAAACACTGGGATAGAAAAGCTACTGGGTATGTAATGGGGTTTACTGAGCAGTTATGTGGGACCTGTTAGGTGAGGTAGAGAATGGTCCTGGGCTGGGACCATTCACTGATTGAGCTTGGATAACATGTACTGCTGCTTCTCATGGCTGTCACGCCAGAACTCTGAGGCTGGGTCTCCTCTCCCTGCTTAATGTTTATATGTTTTGCCTTAAGAAAATAAATAGCCCTGTAGAGACTGCCCAGAGATAAAGTTACTTGCTGCACAGACCTGACACCTGAGTTCCATCTCAGAACTCACATGGTAGAAGGAGGGAACCTACTCCTGAAAGTTGACCTCTTACTTCAATGTACCATAATACATAAATACACACATGTGCACATGCATGCAAAAAGAAAACAAACAAACACAGAAATAGTAATAAAACAAATTTTTAAATGGCCTTGAAAACTCAGAGGTAGGGAAAGGATGCTCATTTGATACTTTTTTTTTTTTTCTTTCCGAGACAGGTTTCTATTTCCAAGACAGACTTCTCTATGTAGCCCTGGCTGTCCTGGAGCTCACTGTGAAGTCCAGGCTGGCTTTGAACTCACAAATATGGCTGCCTCTGCCTCCCAAGTGCTGTTATTAAAGGCATGTGCCACCAGTGCCTGGCTCATTTGATAATTATTGATAATAATAGAAACATTCACATATTTTAAATTCAATTCTTGGGCCACGTATTATGGCATGTGCTTTTAATCCCAGCACTTGAGAAGCAGAGACAGGCAGATCCCTGTGAGTTCCAGGCTAGTCAAGGTTCTATAGAGAGAACCTGTCTCAGAAAGAAATAAAATCAATTATTGAAAGGGAGTCAGGATGTAGTTCAATGGAGTGAATGCTAAGCATACCTGAGGCTCTGACCTCTACCCTCAGCACTGCATCTACAGGGTATAGTGGCCAGACTGGGTTACATAGACCTTGTCTCACTATATATATTTATTGGATATATGCCTGCCACCAGTGTCTCCTACCCAAACTCTAGGAAACGTTCAACTCAGAAGACAGTGACCAACAACCAGTGAGTGCAGGTCCCGGTTCCCCTTGTCAGCACCTTGTTCACACAGTACAGAGCTGAAACTTAGAATCTAGGCTTGCCACTGTAATCCCGGGCTCCCTGCATGCACTATGTGCTTACACCCGGAAATCATTTAACATCCTGTATTCCCCAGAGAAGAGCTATGAAGAAGTTGGCCCTAGTGCCTCAGTGTTTGGCCTTATTTAGAAATAAGATCTTGGCTGAAGTGAGCACTGTGTGTCTGTCCTAATAGTATCCATGTCTTTCTGAGAAGAAAAATTTGCCATTCTTCTTTTTGATTTTCAGTTTGGTTTAAAATCCATTTCAATCAAGAACTTCTAAAAATTACTTTTTTAATGTATGAGGTGGGGGTTATCTCACTGAAGTTGGTGCTAGGCAGGTGGCCAGTGCACCCGGTGATCCTCCTGTCTCCACCCACCACAGTGCTGGGCTTACAGGGCGTATAGCCAGACACTTCTGGCTTCTTATGGTGGTACTGGGAAAAGAATCCTGGACCTCAAGCTCCCACAGCAAGCACTCTGTCCACGGTGTCATCACTTCAGCCTGATCCATTTGTTTCATAGGAAAGGCAATTTGGACACAGAAACAAATAGGGATAGAAGAAGGAAGACACAGGAAGATGGTTAAACACAAGCCAAAGAGAGGATTGGGCAAAGTTCGGCCTCCAGGCTTGTCTTAGTTAGGGTTTCTATTCCTGCACAAAATGTCATGACCAAGAAGCAAGTTGAGGTGTTCAGGGTTTATTCAGGTTACACTTCCACAATGCTGTTCTTCACCAAGGAAGTTAGGACTAGAACTCAAGCAAGTCAGGAAGCACGAGTTGATGCAGAGGCCATGGAGGGGTGGTACTTACTGGCTTGATTCCCTGGCTTGATCAGCTTCCTTCTTATAGAACCCAAGACCACTAGCCCAGGGATGGCACCACCCACAATGGACCCTCCCAAATTGATCACCAACTGAGAAAATTCCCCACAGCTGGATCTCATGGAGGCACTTTCCCAACTGAAGCTCCTTTCTCTGTGATAACTCTAACGAAGTTGACAACACAAAACCAGTCAGTACATGGCCTCACATGGAATCAACCCCTTCAGCACATTGATCTCAGCCCTTAGCGTCTAGAATGCTAAGATGATACATTACCATGTGAGTCTCCCTGTTAACATTATTTTTCTTTTTACAATAGCCCCAGAATGTGAAGAAGACACTCATGAATGGTACAGTCATCTTAAACTAACTACTGTTATGGAAGACGCTGGGGCTTTTGTGTTTGTTTGTTGTATTTTGAGACAGAGTCTTATGCATCCCAGGCTGGTCTGACATAAAGATAATCTTGAGCTGGACAGTGATGGTGCAGGACTTTAATCCCAACACTCAGGAGGCAGAGGCAGCTGAATCTCTGATTTGGAGGCCAGCCTGGTCTACAGAGTGAGTTCCAGGATAGCTAGCGCTACATAGAGAAACCTTGTCTTGAAAACCAAACAATAAGAAACTGCTTGCAAGTACTAGCATCACAGGCATGTACCTCCAAACCCATTTTATATGGTGCTGGAACCCAGGACAAAACAAGAAGGACAGCAGAGTCTGGCTGTTTCCCACAAGTGTGACTACCAGCAAGGCCATTGCAAGAACAAGGTTCCTTGACTCCACATCCAGTGCTCCTACTAATGAGGATCACCACATATTCACTGATGGCTCTGAGACAGTGGATAATGATTGTCAGCTTGATGGAATCTAGAATTACCTAGACGATAAACCTGTGGACACATCTGCAGGGGAATTTCTAGGTAGCACCATATAAAAGGAAAGACTCAACCTAAGTGTTGCTAGCACCCCTCTGTAGGTTGGGATCCTGGGCTGAATAAAATGGAGAAAGCAGGCTGAGCACCAGGACCCATCTCTCTCTGCTCATGACTACAGACATTTTTAGGTTTGGCAATTGTGGTCAAGATTCAGCCCGTGGTCGACCCATCCTTGTCTCTTCTCAGCACACAACCCTTCCCCATATCTGTCCTGCAGGCTAGCAGCACAAGAGACAGACTCCTGTTCTGGCTACTGTCAGGGTCCCAGCACTTTCCCTATGTCAGCTTGAAATTCCTGGTGAAAATTCCAGTTCTTTGGGGGTCCGTTGTCACAGTCCTCAGAAAGCTGAAGGGAGGGCACAAGTGTGTCTTTAGGTCTTTAGAACAACCTTGGTCTTGCCATGACAGTCACAGTTTCTTCCTGCTTTCCAATGTGATAGCTTCAACAGAGTTTGCATCTCCAACCTGCCCTATCTACACAATGAACTCTGTGCTTTTCTATTAGGGTGCAATCTAGAGTGATTGCTGTGAGCTCCCTCTTCTCAGAACAATGCTCCTGTCTTCTAGTATCCTATGGTCTCCACTCCCATCCTCATGAATCAATGGCTCTTGAATAAACCACTTGGCACCCCAGCTTCAGTTTTCTTATTGAAAAATGAAGGTTTTTATGTTGGGAGAATTCAGTCTCTTTCCATTAGGAGAGCCCTGCCTTCTCAAGGGCTGTTCCAGGCTTGCATTGAAGGCTAAGACCAGGGCTCTCAAGTTTCAGCTCCCAAAGGAATTACCTCAGGAGAGGTGTAGGAATCCAGGTGCCACACTCCAGTACTGTGATGCTGTGGCCTGGGGCGAGGCTCAAGGAGCTGCATTCCAGGAGACCCAACCTCAGGCACATTGCTGCCTCTCTGGCTACTGAAGACTGACAAGCCCACAGGCCAGGAGATGGCTTGAAGAACACGCAGAACCCTCCCTAGACCTGAGCATGCTCTTCAGACTGGCTGGTCCCATGAAGGACAAGTGTTTTGTTTTGCTTTGTTTTTTTGCTGCTTCCTCTGACTTCACAGCCAACAGGCTCTCTGTTCCAAGGAAGCAGCATCCTTTTTGGCTAATGGAAGTAGTATGGGAGTTTATTTGTGAGATCTGGGTGACTCCCAGATCTCCAGAGGGTCCCAGACTAGGTGAGGCACTATGCAACCAGAACCACGTGTCAACTGTGTACAGTGGCATTTGTCCTCTTGTAGGACCCTGGCTTAGAGCATTTCTCCCTGGAAGGTAAAGCCCCTGGACGTTCCCCAAACTTGTTTTCCCTGACCTCTAAAAATACAGCCAAAAAGAAGATCTTTGTTCTCTATAGCCAGTAAAAAGTCTTTTTGTTTTTATACTTTACAACCAGAGGTGCCTGCCTTCCTGTGCCGAGGACACAGAGATAAAAATTCAGAAAAAACTCACTCCCCACTCCTGCGTTGTAAATTTCATCAAGGGCACCAGGAAAAGAAGATCTCTCCTCCCAACTCCTCCCAACTCTTCCCAACTCCTTCCAACTCCTCAGCTAATTGTTAAAAGCACCCTACTGTCACCACTCAGAGTTGAACTCCCCTGCCCTGCACAGCGGAGGGACTTCATCCTCAGCTAGCTGATAATAAAACCTCTTGCAGTTTACATCAGGTGTGGTTTACTCTCAGGACCCTACTGCCCAGCCGTGGTCTGAACATTCTCTGATGGTAGAGAGGGGTAGTTAGATCTTTCTGCTGATGTCTGCCACCCCAGGGAGTATTCTTGCCTCCTTTTCACAGTAAAATCCCAGTTCATGGCCAGGGTCAGGACCTTGGCTCTGTACAAGGTGGCTGGGACCATAGTTTTGGGATTCCAGTTTCTAAAAATAGAAGGGTTTTTGTTTAAAGGAAGAGTTAGGGGCAGGCAGTTACAGGTACAGAAACTTCTGGTTTATAGGGCCAGAAGAAAGCTTGTCACTAGCTCTGCTGCCTCCCTTGACAGCAGAATCTTCCTTCCAGAGTCCAGGCTCCCATGCTCAGGGGGCACACGTGAGCGCAAGAACAGACTTAGGGTCTCTAGGAAAACCGGGAGGAGTGTTGTTCAGTGCCTGTGGCTCCTCCCAGCTCTCCCAGCATTCCTCAGTACCTATGGCTTCTCCCAGCTCTCCCAGCATTCCTCAGTACCTATGGCTCCTCCCAGCTCTCCCAGCATTTCTTAGTACCTAGGGCTCCTCCTAACACTTCTCATCCCATCCCCTACCCTAAACTTCTCTTTCCTGAGAGTTAGACTTGAGATTCCCTTCCCCAAGCCTGATCCCTGTATAACTCAGCCATTTGGGTTATGCTGTTCTCTTGGCCCTGGCCACCTCTCTTGGTCAGTGATAGTCTCTCTGTCTTTGTCTCTGTCTCTCTCTGTGTGTGTGTGTCTCTCTCTGTCTCTTTCCCTCCCTCCCTCCCTCTCTTCTCTCATGGTTTAGTCTGCTGGCAAGTTCAGTCTGGCCTTTTTCCTCTGACTGCTTTCTTCCTTATAGCTACAATAAAAACCTTCCCCATGCTTTAGGAATAGTTATGCCCCCTCTACTATTTAATTTTTCATTCAGATTGTGAAGTTGATTTTCATCCTTGAAGCCATACTAGAATCACCCAGATGATTTAAACATTCCCAGAAGATGTGGATTGGACCAGAACCTTGCAAGCTGGAAGCTGCCCACGGTGTTCTCTCTCTCTCTCTCTCTCTCTCTCTCTCTCTCTCTCTCTCTCTCTCTCTCTCTCTCTCTCTCTCTCATTTTGTTTATGTATTTGTATACATGGGTGGTGTGCATGGTCAGAGGACAACTTGCTAGAGTCAGTTCTCTCCTTCCACCACATTTGTCCACAGGATCAATTAAGCTTGGTAATGAGCTCCTTTGCCCACTAAAGCCATCTTGCCAGGCCTCATGAATATTCTTCAACTTTCTACTTAACTGATCTTAGCTCGCATCAGGACTGGGAGTCATGTGTCTGAGTGTGAAAACCTATGTTGACTGTGTTCACTCAGGAAGGAGGATGAGAGAAGTAAGGGACTGGGGATCAGTGCTCCTGAGTTAGAGGGAAGGAAACAGCCAGGTAGGGCACCTGAGAAGGGACATGGGGGTGGGCCTGTCTTTGCATTCCTGTGCCCGAGCCCCAGGTCCAAACAGGAGCCAGGTAGAGCTATTTAGTTTCTCACTAGGTGGATCTGACTCGGCTTACAGAGTTTATTGCATCCTCAGGCACAGGGAACAGTCAAAGGCTTTTCCTTGTTTGACAGAGACAGATTCAGTCTGGATACTCAAATCAGTGATCAGAGAGAGTCCTTGTAGCCTGGAAGAAACTTGTGATTTGGACCTTAGTAAGGGTGGCCAGATAGACTGGACAGATAACTGGACAGATAGAATATGTCAGCTGTACCACAGACACGTATTCTGGGATTCTGACATCCATCGATATTTAGTCTGTGGTGAGTTGCAACACCCTGTAGGGGTTCCAGCTTGCTCACCTGTAAAACAAGATGGATTCTCTTAGCTGTTTGATATGGGGGTGTGCTGGTTAGTGGTTTTTGTCAGCTTAATATGAGTTAGAGTCATCTGAGAAGCAAGAACTTGAATTGAGAAAATGCCTCTATCAGATGGCCTTTAGGCAAGTCTATGAGACATTGTATTGATTAATGGTTGATGTGTGGGAAGGCCCAGCCACTGTGATTAGTGGGTCTGGCTTCTATAAATAATGCTATCTGAGGAGATGGAGAGATGGCTCAGTGGTTAATACTGGCTGCTCTTCTAGAGGAGGACCTGGTTTCAACTTCCAGAATTCACATGGTGTCTCTCAAACTTTTGTTGTTCCAGTTTCAGGGGATCTGGAGCCCTCTGGTGGCCACTTTGGACATAGCATGTACATGTTTTGCAGACAAGTTAAAAATAGATAAATAAAAAATAACGTCGATATGCTTAAAAGAAATGCCTCTTTTAAAAAAAAAAAGAAAGAAAGCAGGACACATTTTGAGAAGCAAGACCATAAGCATCCCTCCGCCATGCTCTCTGCTTCAGTTCCTGCCGTTTGGTCCCTGCCCTATTTGAGTTTCTGCCTTCTTTTCCTTCATAATAGACTGTGAGCTGCCAAATGAAACGAAATCATTCCTCCCCAAGTTGCTTCTGATTATAGTGTTTAACGCAGCAATAGGAAGCAAAGTAGTTCAGTGAATTGGATGTTGCTTTTATTGACATTTGGGGACCATGAAGAACCGTGTTCAGTTAATACTAGAGCAAAGGTTATCCTCCATAGATCCACTCATGACCATGTGGATGTCTGAGGGTGCCACCTCAAGGCAACTAGATGCCTCCCTCACATCTTAAAGCTAAAGCTGTCTTCAGGGAGATCAGCAATAATTCGAGGAGGTAGGGAGCATTTGAACAGAGATGGTTTAGTTTTATCACAATCAAATGAGAAATGTCTTGAAGTGGCAGGGCTTTACACCCGTCACCTCATGGGGCTAGGCCCTAAAGAAAGAAAGTTGAGTCTAACCTGAAAACGAAAAAAAACAAAAAAAACAAAAAAAAAACAAAACCTAAAGAAAACTAAATAAACTAAGAAAACTAAAGAAAGTGATATCACCTAGTGGGGAAACCCCCACCCAATTCCCTATTCGGCATGCACCCAAGAAATCACGAAGGACCATCTTGATGTAAATACATGAGGATGTTTAATTACGGAGCTCCGGACCGACATGCATCCCACACAGGAGATAACGGATGTTGGCCACGAGGCTCGAAAGCTGGGGTTTTTATGGGGTAAGGGGCTTAGGGGTGTGGAATTCAGCATAGCAACACACTATTGGCTTATTCAAACATTAACAGAAAAATTACATGTACGTGCAGGGTGTCAGAGTTCTGTGAGTTGTTGACTCAGTTTAGATAGCCCTGTTATGTCCTCACATTCCTCTTTATCTTATGGTCAAGCTGTTCCCAGGAAAGTTTTAACTACGGGGCATACCTGGGTTTGTTTTTCTTTTTTCTCAGCCCCAGGCAGCCTCTAGGCTCACAAGCAACCAGCAATTTCTGAGTACTTTATATGACTTACCAGTCTTTAAATTTCATCTTTCTTTCAAAAGTACCTGAGCATGTGGATAGAAGACAAGCTTTTTCAGCCAGGCTGTGGTGATGGTGGTGGCTGCCTCTTACATTTAATCCCAGTACTTGGACTATGGGGAAGAGGCAGACAGATCTCTGAGTTCAAGGCCAGCCTGGTCTACAGAGTAAGTTTCAAGACAACCAGGGCTACACAGAGAAACAATGTCTGAAAAACAGAAACCCAACCAACTAACCAAACAGACAACAACAACAACAAAAAAAGCAAAATGGCTGGAGAGATGGTTCAGCTGTTAAGAGCACTGACTGATCTTCCAGAAACCTGAGTTCAATTCCCAGCAACTACATGGTGGCTCACAACCATCTGTAATGGAATCTGATTCCCTATCCTGATGTGTCTGAAGACAGCTACAGTGTACTTACTATACACAATAAATAAATAAATAATTCTTTTTTTAAAAAAAGCAAAAAAACTACAACAAAAAATCCAGACAAACATACAAAAAACCAACAAGCTTGCTAGGCGGTGGTGGCACACGCCTTTAATCCCAGCACTTGGGAGGCAGAGGCAGGCAGATTTCTGAGATCAAGGCCAGCCTGGTCTACAAAGTGAGTTCCAGAATAGTGAGGTCTACACAGAGAAACCTTGTCTCAAACAAACAAACAAAAAAGAAAAGAAAAGAAAAACCAACAAGCTCTCCAGGACCAGAGAGATGGATCAATGAAAGTCCTTGTTTTTCTTGCAGAGGACCCTGGTTTGATTCCCAGCACATGCTCACAACCATGGCAACTCCAGTTCAAGATGAGGGGGATGGGGTTTATGCTCTCTTCTGACCTCCACAGGCAGCAGACACACATGCACTGTACACCTCTAGCATGAATGCATAAAAACTGATTCCCTGGACATTTTACATCAGTGAATGTTTCATTTAAATTTTCCTCGATATTTAATTATGTAAAGATTTGTGTGTGTGTGTGTGTGTGTGTGTGTGTGTGTGTGTGTGTGTGTGTGTGTAGATGCACGCAATTGAATGCAGTGAATGCAAGGTAAAGAGGCAGTTGGTTTCCTGGAACTGGGCTTACACTTGGTTGGGAGCTGCCTGATGGGGGTGTTGGGAACTGAACTCCTGTCCTCTGGAAGAGCATCAAATGCTGTTAACCACTGAGCCATCTCTCTAGCCTCTTCTCTTTGTATTTAATCAAATAAACCCCATAGTGAACTATCATTGCTTATCTGTCAAAATGGTTAAAATAAAAACAGTGACACACCAAACACTGGCAAAGGTTCACAGTGACTGAATTTCGCATAAATTGTGGGTGGGGATGTAAAATGTCCCAACCACCTGTAATGGCACTTTTGGTTGTCAACTTGACTTCATCTGGAATGAAGTAAAACCCAAGCTGCTGGGAACACCTATGAGAACTTTTTTTCTTTTGAAGTGGGAAGTCCCACTTTTAATCCAGGTTTTCTGAGGTGGGAAGACCAACCTGTAATCTAGATCCTTTGAGGTGGGAAGGTCCACCTTTAATCTGGCTGTGCCTTCCTGTGGCAGCCTATAGAAAGAACATGGAAAAGGGAAGCTTTTGCTCTTTGCCTGCTTACCCTTGCTCTCACTGGCAAGTTCATTCCTTCACTGGCTTTCTATATCTTCGGGATTCCAGTGTCTATTGAAGACCAGGCGAGATGCCCATCTTCATGAACTGAAAAACTACTGGATTCCTGGACCAGTAGATAGCCATTGTTGGACTAACTAGACCACACCCTGGAAAAACACTCTAATAAATCCCCCTTTTATGTCTCTGTATAGGTTCGCTATCTGTTCAGGTCTCCTAATTCACCTTCCTAGAAAACAGTTCAGCTGTTTTGTAAGAAACAAATCATAGCACACTGCTGGTACTAAAGGTGGACAAGGGAAGGAGGGGGAAGGGAGGATAGCCCACGTCCGGCCAGAGTTCCTCCTATGCTCTGGGCAGACAGACTCAGGAGGGCTGCCAGATGCTTTCCACTCGGAACTGGGTGGGCATCTAAGCCACTGACCCCACTCGAAGGGGTGGTGGTGGTGGTGGAAAAGGGAAAGCCCCTGACCTGGGGACACAGGACTACACCCTGTAGTACTGGGGTAATGGGAGTGAGGGCTGAGGGAGAGAGGTTCCCACACAGTCCAGAGTAAGCGCAGCAGGCCTAGATGAACAGAGACAGTCTATGGTTTTATAGCTTTATTATCAAAATTCAGAGAGAATTAGAAAAGGTGGAAAGAGAGAGAGACCAGCCATGGCCAAGAGGAAAGAATGGGGAAAAGAAGAGAGAGAAGAAAGTCTAGAGTAAGAGGGAGTGAGTAAGAGGTGAGAGAGAGGAGAGGAGAGGAGAGGAGAGGTGAGGTGAGGAGGGGCGAGGAGAGAAAAAGATGAGAGGAGAGGAGAGTGGAGAGTAAGTATAAGGGGATAAGAGCAAGAGAGCAAGAGAATGGAGAGGGGCCAAATAGCACCTCTTATGGTATGCTGTTATCTTTACTGTTGCTAGGTAACTGGGAAGGAGTTTAACCTGAAGGTCAGAAGCTTGGGGCATTGCCTATGTGACTAAAGCCATGCTTCTTTTGTGGGGGCTGTGGGGGCGGTAACTTTGAAAGGAGCCAGAGTTCCAGGAGACATGAGAGAACTTCCATCCCATGTAGGTGAATTATCATCACTGGGTCCCGGGGTTACACCTCAGCTTGACTGGAGACCAGACTGTCTTTGTATAGCCCAATGTCCAACAGCACACAGGCTGGTAAGATGGCTAAGTGGGTAATGGTGCTTGATAACCTAAGGCTAAATCCCAGGATCAATGTAGCAAAACTGACTCCTTCAATTTGTCTTCTGACCTCCACATTCATACACTCCACATATGAAAGAAGTAAATGAATAAAATTTTAAAACAAACAATTGAGCTGAGCATACAATTGCTGTGAGGTCCAACCATCGTGCTCCCAGGTAGTTATCCCAGAGACATGGAAACTCATGTTCACAGATACACCTTTTTGTAAGTATTCACAATGATTGTGTGTAATGGCCTTAAGCGCTGTCCAGATATCTTTCAATAGTGACTTGGTAATTCTGCTGCCATGCACTGGTGCTGTGGAATGCAGCTTAGCCATAAAGAGTCCCTAGGGAATTCTATGGAGTGAAAAAAATATCCCAAAAATGAAGAGAGGAAGATTGAGAGAGAGAAAGAGAGAGAGAGAGAGAGAGAGAGAGAGAGAGAGAGAGAGAGAGGTATATGATTATTAAAAAGGAATGGGAGGCTCCTGAGGGGGTTGGAACCATCTGGAGAATTTTTTTTGGAGTGGGGGGTTGAGACAGGGATTCTCTGTATAGCTCTGGCTATCCTGGAACTCACTCTGAAGACCAGGCTGGCCTCCAACTCAGAAATCCACCTGCCTCTGCCTCCCAAGTTCTGGGATTCAAGGTGTGCACCACTACTGCCTGGCTTATTTGAATTTTTACAAGTGTCATTTCTTTGTTTGTTTGTTTGTTTCCAGGATTGGGTGTATATAGCCCAAAGTGGACCCAAACTTCATGCTTGCTGTTCAGAGGATGACGATGACCTTAAATTTATGATCCTCCTGCCTCCACCTCTGAGTTCTGGGACTATAGATGTGTGCAACCATGCCTAGTTTTATGTAGCACTGAGTACCCGACCCAGAGTGTCATGAAAGTTAGGCAAGCCCTTGACCAACTTTGCTACATGCCAGCCCAAATATGATTGAGTTTTGTAGCTACAAGGGAGATTTTGCTTTAAAAATAAACCTCTTCATATTAGTAGCAATTGCTTAAGCCTTGCTAAGCTGGAGCCTGAAGTACTTTCTTGGGCTTCTGAGGAATGGTGGGAAGGCAGACACTACTATTGCAAATGAGGACTTCTAAATTTCTACCCAACAACTTCCATCTCCACCTGGGTTGGTGACACAAGGTTTCTGAGAGTCAGCCTCAAAAGCCCCAAGGATGCCTGTACCTCAGGAACCATAGGCACGAGTTCTTGTTCTTTGCCCTCACCTCTTTCTGAAATCCCTGGCTGCTGGAAGATGTATCTGCTGCTGGAAGATGTATATTCTACTGGAAGATGTATCTTCTACTGGAAGATGTATCAGTTGCTGGAAGATGTATCTGCTGCTGGAAGATGTATCAGTTGCTGGAAGATGTATCAGTTGCTGGAAGATGTATCTGAGCTGGAAGATGTATCAGTTGCTGGAAGATTTATCTGCTGCTGGAAGATGTATCAGTTGGTGGAAGATGTATCTGCTGCTAGGGTTCCTGTTCATACCCATCTACAGGTCTCTTTATTATCTTCTCTGTCTCTCTCTTACTTAAAACATCCTCTTTCATTCTGTCAGGGCCAGGTCTCTCCTTGCTGCATAAGCATGACAATTTTGTTCTTCAGAGGTTGCCTTGCCTGAATATTGTAACCATCTCCCCCAGGAAGGATAGGACCCATCTCATTGCTAACAGTTTTCCCTTCTGAATTCCCATGAGCATGTCTGTTCTGCCCATGACTCAGCTGTATCTGTGAGTAAGTAAGAGAGTTAGTTAATACTTAGTTGTACTCAGGCTCTTGGGTGAGGCTCTGTGGGGCTTGTGTCTTCTGGGGCAAAGTCAAGAAGCAGCCCCACATGTCAGTGTCCACACATGCTGCCCTAGGTGTGCTGAGAAAGCCTATTCATCAGTTTAGTCTAGACTGACAGCACCTCCTCTCCTGCCTCCTCTCTTGAAAAATGTCACTGAGCTCGCTTTGTGGGGAAAGCGGGAGCTGGGAATTTCCTAGGTCTGTGCCACTTTGTGCGGTTGACGGGGTCCTGAATCTTTTCTGATGATGGCAATAAGGACATGTTGCTGTCTTCGATTTCCCACTTCTGGGTCTTGTTACTATGGAAGAAAGGTTCTTTCTCAGCTGCAAGTGAGTAGCTCAAAAGATAAAACCGTGTCCAACAGAGGCCCCAAAAGGAGGAAGGAAGGACACTCAGGACTTAATATGGAGGCACCAATTGCGCTGTGGAAGACAGGTGATGAATTGCTTCACATCAATTCTGTTTTCTGTTTTAAAACATTTGGTTTGTTGCTTTGAAAACAAATATATAGAAAGAATGCAGTTCGGTTACACGAAAGGCATTTCTTCTTCCTAACTTTAGATGCTGTTTCCCTCTACCCTTTGACAAGTCGCTGGCCAGCAGAGAAGACAGACATGGGAGGGCAGCCAATGCTCTTTCTGGAGAAGTGGCCTCAGCCCAAGCTCACAAGGTGTGTGTGTGGAGGGTCAGGAGCAATTTTAAACTAAATGATGAACTGCTGTAGGGAGTCTATTCATTAAAACACACTCTTTGTACTGATGAAACTCTAAGCTACAGGGGACAGGAGGAGGCATGGAGACACTGGACAAGGGGACAGTCTTCATGGTTCTGTGTGTCTCACCAGGCTGTTTTATGGACACAGGGGGACAACACTGTCTTGGTGGCAGGGAGAGTCTCACTGTGACTGGCCATCTATTTAAAGCTCATAAGGAAACACAAAGAGGAAACAATTGTCCCTTAGGATAGCCTTCTGTAATGTCACTGCTATAGCCCCTTCTACATGGGACTCATTAAAGGTCTGACTCTGAGGACCAAAATGGGGCAAGGGGGTCTGAGATGGAGTAGAAGTGCAGGAACAGTGTGGCCCTTCTAAGTCCCTCCCTTGTTAAAGAGAAGGTTTAACTTACATTGATGTATTAGGTCTGTATTTTGCTGTAAGAAAAGATATCCCATACAAATCAGAGACCTTTTAAAGCAGGTGAACTGTGGGTTAGACTCTCCTAGGTTCCAAACTGGCCTCTCTCCCTCTCCCTCTCCCTCTCCCTCTCCCTCTCCCTCTCCCTCTCCCTCTCCCTCTCCCTCTCCCTCTCCCTCTCCCTCTCCCTCTCCCTCTCCCTCCCCCTCTCCCTCTCTCTCTCCCTCTCCCTCTTCCTCTCTGTCTCTCTCCTTCTCTCTCTCTTTCTCTCTCAAAGCAGACCAGGTCTCTCTATTGTGTAACTTTGGCTGTCCTAGAACTCTCTATGTAGATACAGGCTGTCGATCAGGCTGTATCTTTGTGTGCTGGGATTAAAGGTATATGCCACCATGCCTGGCTTCTGCTTTTTTTTTAAAGGGGTTGTTTAATTTAATGTGTATAAGCATTGGTACCCATGTATGTAGGTGTGCCACATGAGTGCAGTACTTCTGAAAACCAGAAAAGGAAGTCACTGGAGAAACTGACAGTTGTGAGATGCTGTGTGAGTGCTGGGAACCAAATGGGGTTCTCTGCAAGAGCAGCCAGTGCTCTGAATCACTGAGCCATCTCTCCAGCCTGTTTTCTTTTTGTTTTAAATGTTGTCTGTGACTGTTGAAGAGCTTTTAGTGACTGTCAGCAGTCCAGGACTTCTCAGGAAGCAGTCACATTCCCCACAGGTCCCCACAGGTGTGCCTTCAGACAGTGGACCTCCTCACAAGGTTACCCATAAACTCATGTTTGCTCTCCCAACATTCCTATCGCTCAGGAATGTAGTAGTTCAGCTGGCCCAGAATCTGGGCTGTGGCCAAGGTAGCTTTCTCTGTGTGTGTTTTCAGGTGGCAGCTGGCAGGCCCTGTTTCTTGTGGGCTGTTGCTACCTCGGCCTCTCTATATAGGGCTCCTAACACTGGCAGGTAGCCTCCCTCCTCATAATGAATGGGCAATAAGTTTACAGAGACCAACTCAGGGGCCTGTTTTATCACCAGACCTTAGAAGTCGCCTATAGCTTGAGGTTGGAACTCTTGGGGAGGAGGGTGCCTCTCATCTCTCTTGTTTATTTCTATTATTTATTTGTTTATTTGTTTATTTATTTATCTATCATCTCTCTCCTTTATTTCATTTATTTATTTATTTATTTATTTATTTATTTATTTATTTATTTATTTATTTATTTATTTGAGATAGGGTTTCTCTGGATAGCCTGGGCTGTTTGGGAACTCACTCTGTAGCCAGGCTGGCCTCAAACTCAGAGATTTAGCTATTGCTGCCTCCTGTTGGGATTAAAGCCATGCTCCACCACTGCCTGGTGCCAGATTCTTATATACAGAAGCATGCCAAGCATTTTCATGTTCCTATTTAGATATATCTTAGTCTTGTGAATGTATGTACCTATGTCTGTGTATCACATATTCTGCATACTGCATTCCATATCCCCAAATTGCTTGACTGCATCTCTCAGGATTGATGTTCAGTTCTTAGGACAAAGAATGCTCTAGTGAGCATTTTGTCAGTCATGTCTGTATGGCTGAGGGAGAAAGCTCTGATGTCAGTCTAGTCTCCTTCCTTCCTCCCTCTGACCTCTAACTGACCTGCACCCTGGCTCTTCTCATAGCTTGTTAACAAGTACCAGCAAGGCCCAGACAGTTGTCTCTCCTCCCATCTCCTCTCATCCCCTCCTCTCCCCTCCCCTCCCTTCTCCCTCTGCCCTCCCTCCCTTTCCCTCCCCTCCCCTCCCACTCATCATCTTGCCTCTATCTTATGCTTCTTGTTCTTCCCCAGGTGGACCTGCTTGCAGCCTAAGCTCCATAACTCTGCTTACTAGCTTCAGGCAACCTGTATGAGCATTCCAGGTCAGACTGGGCATCTCTCTTCCAGGTCCCATAGTGAGCTGAGCAGGGTTCCATTCAGAACTTGGAGGCTACCTCAGGACTATCTGCCATGTCTGTCTTTCTGGGCCTGGGAGATCTCCACTAGCAGGTATCAGCTGAAACTCCAAATGGCAGCCTTGTACAGTCCTGGCCTTAGCTGCCATGCTCTTGTGGGAAGCCACATGTGCCATTGAAGAGTGGCACTGACTACTGCTGGCCACCACGTATAAGTTTGGACAAACAACCAATGTGTACATATGCAGTAAAGTTTTTTGCAAAGACACTGCCTGGCCTGGGCATGATAATGAGTCTTTGAGAGTATAACCAATCAGATGTGAGACATGCAAATGAGGTATGATAATGAGGCTCTGTGAGGTACAGAGAGAGAGAGAGTAGCCAATCAGATGAGGAACATGCAAATGAGGCTTAGTGTATAACCAATCCGGGTGTGAGACACGCCTCTCCTAGGCCTATATAAGCAGCACCAGTTCTGGGCTCGGGGTCTCTTCGCCTCTACAATCAAGCTCTCCCAATAAAAGTGTGCAGAAGGATCCTGTTGCAGCGTCATTCTTGCTGGTTGAGTCAGGTGCATGCAAGATGCTCTGACAGCTAGTGCAGGAATAATGGATTAACCACGCCTTGAACATGAAAACCATTGTCAACAGAGTTGCCTTTCAAGGCTGGAGACAAACTTATGGAACAGTCAGTTGTAAGTACTTGTGCAGTGTAATTGCATCTCTGGACTGTTGCTCTCTGACCTCCATTCCTTTTCCATGCAGCCCTGAGCACAATAGAATTTTCTTCCTCCTTTGGTCCTCTGGCATTGATTTCTGCTCATCCCCAAGACCTGAAGGGGCCGTCATCTCCTCGCTGAATTAAAGGGTCACAGCATTAGGAAAGTTGAGAATCATTGTTTTAAAAGGATGTAGAAGGAGATGCTAAGGAGGACCCAGTTTCTAGCATGGAGTGGCCCTGGAATTCAGGACCAAGGCAGTGATGGGTTTCCTTCAGGCCAAGCTAGTTTGAGAAGTCTGGGGGATATGTAGAGAGGAAGGGGCCGGATTTACAAACCTCAGCTTGAGGTCAAAAGAATGGACTGGTCACACACACCCGGGTCTACAGATTTCTTTACATTTCTGATTTTAATGTTTTTGCATGTGTATGCATATGCACTGTGCATGTGTGTTTCCATATGTATGGGCACATGTGCATGTGTGGGCAGCTCAAGGTAGACATTGGGTGTCTCCCTACCCCACTTTCCACTGTATTTTTTGAGGCCTGGTCTCCTGAACTGTAGCTTGCTGATTTCAGCTAAGCTAGCCAGGCAGCTGGCCCTGAGGATGTCCTGACTGTCTCTCAGATGCTGGGATTACAAGTAACTGCCATACCTGCCCAGATATTACATGGTTCTAGAGATCTGCATTCCAGTCTTCATGCCTAAACTGTGCGTGTTTTATGCACTAAGCCATTGTCTGCCCACAGCCCTGTTTAAAAAATAAAATAAAAGTTTTGATGTTTGAGTAATGACAGACCCAAGGGAAGCTGCAGCTGGGTACATGCATCTGTCCTTCAGGTTTAGCACCTGGTCCTGTCCTGCACAGCTACAGTGACATTAAAGTCAGGGATAGGGACACTGCTACGATCCACACAGCTTAGTCATATTGTGTGTGTGTGTGTGTGTGTGTGTGTGTGTGTGTGTGTGTGCTGTGTGCATGGTATCTGATGCAGTTTCAGGGCATGTGTAGATCTGCGTTGTCACTGTCACTGATGGTTCTTCCTATGGTTAGAAAATTGCAGAGAAGATTCTGTGGGGAGGCGACCCTAGGGTCTCCTAATAATGAACCTTCCTGCCCCATCCTGTTCTCTGTACCCTTCCTTCCTGCCCCATCCTCGGTTTTGCATCCTTCCTTCCTGCCCTATCCTTGGCTCTGTACCCTTTCTTCCTGCCCCATCCTCCTCTCTGTACCCTTTGTCCAGGCAACTTTCTGCTCAGGCTCACTTCTGAGTACCCTCCCCCTGTTGTCCATCCTGTGGTAAATAACCAGCTTAGAAAGGACAATGGACTAGTTTCTAGGCTGCATTTACCAAAAAAAGGCTACATGTCTTGAAGACTTTGTAGGGCCTTGTATTATTTTTAGATTGAATCAAAGAAAATACACTTTCATGATTTGTCGATTACATTTAACAGCTGCAGCTGATGCTGGAGTGACCCTGAAGTCCGTGTCATGAGGTTAAAGCATAGCTCTGTGCACAGTGACACCATTGGGGGTGCTTCTGTTTTTTTGGCTAAATTCTACACTTTGAGGAGTCTTTCCTTACTGAGACAGTCTCTGAGAAACCTAGCAAGTGAACTCCCACGGTTTCCCTCCCTTGGAGGGAAACACCCTATTTTTTAATATCAATTTTCTGCTCCACATATTTTTGGTCACTCACTAGCATATGAATCCTTCCATCCATGAACTCTGATGTTGGACATCTGTAAACAAAAGCCCCAGACTCATCCAGTGGAAAAACAGTTCTGCAAACTGCAGAAGCAGCAATTGAGTAGTGCACCACTGTCATCTAGGGGTCACGTTTAGTGTTGCCACATATGGTGGCTCTTGAGTATTTTGGAATCCAGCCTTCTTAATCTGTTCCTGGGCCTTCCAATGGGAACAATACAGTAAACTTCAATGGCTCCCAGAAAAAGGAAGTCTAGTGTAGAGAAGCTGGGGGTTAAGGGGATCCTTAGATGAAGCTGACAAGACTTCCCACACCCTTTGGAAGGGGACAGAGCCAAGCAGTGGTGACAGTATCAAGGGGCTCTGGGTCAGGCAGTACAGGGTTTGAGTTCTGAGTCTGTCCCTTGTCAGGTACTGGACCTAGAACAAGCTACTGAGGCCTCTTCATTCATTCTATGAGACAGGGCGTTCCTGGGGAGGCAAACATGGACTCAAATTTGAGATTCTTCTGCCTTAGCTCCTCTAGTGCTGGGATTAGAAGGGTGACCCATCATGACTGGACCACTTAAACTATTGGAGACTCCTACTGACCCTGTAATTTAATACCTAGTGGGAAACAGGACTAGTGATCTGACCCTAATTAGGCCAGCATGGCCATTAAAAATATGTGAACCACGAGGAACATAATAGAGCCACCAAATGGAAGGCATATATAGTTCTTACTGATCGGTAGCTAGTAAGACTAAGAAGGAGTTATGGGGGACAGGGAAGGCTACACAAATGAGAGAGAGACAAGGTTTTACAGGGTCAGTAGGAGTTTTCCATTCAAGTGGGAAGGGCAGTCCAGATACAGGAACCATGTGTACAAAGGCATTTAAGTAAGAATTGCCCCACTGTGCTGAGTGCATTTCATTGAGTTTGGCTTGGTCTAAACTCAAAACAAATGAGGTGTGGCTGGAGAGAAGCTCAATGGTTAGAGCACTTACAGCTTCTGCTGGGATCAGAGTTTGGTTCCCAGCACCCATGTACCAAGGCTTACAACTGCCAGTAACTCCAGCTTCAGGACATCCAATATCTTGCTCTGGGCCTCCACTGGCACCTACATGCATATATGCAAATGAATGTAGTCTCTCTCTCTCATGCACATGCCCACAATTGAAGTAATAAAATACATCTTAAAAATCTACTGAGTGAAATAGAACAGGTGAGTTTGGCTAGAACCTCCAGGAGGGCTCAGCAGTCCATCTTGCTTCCAACCTTCCTGCAACCTCTCATGTCCCCACCTTGACATTCCCTCTCTGGGCTTCCTGCTACCACTGTCTCCAACACTGTCTAGCTACAAGGTTTGGTTTAGGGCAAGGTGTGGATTGGGGTTAGCTTCACCCACAGCCACAGAAGTGCAAAAGCCACATTCTGCAAGTTTCACCAAGACTTTGTCCCTTTTGGTGGTATTTCCTTCACATGCTTAAATGGCCCTGGCTTCCTAACAGGAAGTTCATCTTTAGATTTGAAAATGGACTGTGGGATTGTAATCTTAGGAGTGTGGTGGTAGTGTCCCTAAGGCTATGAAAGCTGATTAGCACCTTCACTTCCAACAAGACATCCTGTGGGTGTTCTGGGCTCCCATGGAGAAGGTAGCTCAGGGTTTGGTCACAAGACAGCTTCTTCCTTGAATAAGTTCTTCCTTTTCTTTTTAAAGGTGTATCTAAATTTATTTCACAGGCATTGGTGTTTTACTTGTATGTATGTCTGTATGAGGGTGCCAGATCACCTGGAACAGGAGGTACAGACAGTCTTGAGATGATATGTGGGTGCTAGGGAATTGAACTCAGGGCCTCTGGAAGTGCCACCAGTACTCTTAACCACCAAGTCCTAGTAAGTACTTTCTATGACAATTGTCAGAATTTGTTTTTGAGATGGGGTCTCACTATGGAAACCTGGCTGGACTCAAACTCAGTATGTAGCTAGGAATGGCCTTGGACTCCTGATGCGATTGTCAGGTCCCCAGACTGCTGGGGTTGTAAACACAGGTGGAGGCCAGAGGACAACTTATGGGAGTCGGTTCTTCCCTTTCACCTTGTGGGTCTGGGAGATCAGACTTGGTCTCTGCTCTTGGATTTTTGATCTGAGGTCTCACTATGGAGTCCAGGTTGTCCTAGAACTCATGACTTTCCTGCCCCAGCCACCCCATTTCTGAGCTCTTATTTCTGCTCCTCACTGTACTCTCACATCTTGTGTGTCTTTGGATTCTCCATTTGAAAAGACTACCAAGGCTGGAGAGATGGCTCAGTGGTTAAGAGCACTGACTGTTCTTCCAAAGGTCCTGAGTTCAAATCCCAGAAACCACATGGTGGCAGAGAGAGAGAGAGAGAGAGAGAGAGAGAGAGAGAGAGAGAGAGACAGAGAGACAGAGAGAGACAGAGACAGAGAGAGACAGACAGAGAGACAGAGAGAGAGAGAGAGAGAGAGAGAGAGAGAGAGAGAGAGAGAGGGAGGGAGAGAAGTCTTTATAACTGGGCAGACATATCCATCCATCCTCTTATTCCCCATTATTTGAATAAGTGATCCTGAGCATGCTGGATGACATTAGCCAGGGCACAGGCCATGTTTGGTCCTGAGGGACTGTTTCTGTCCAATATCTAAAACACCTTCTAGCCAACAGAATAGGAGGGCTAATGGCCTTGCTGTTTGTGGAGCCCACTGAGTGGGGAAAGGCTGGCATGGACTCCTATCTGACTAAATTCTTGGCTGATCCTTACATTCAAAAACTTTCCCGATGTCTACCACTTACCTGCTTCATCCCCACACTCACTAGAGAGTGAACCATGAACAGGGTGCTTGTGGCAACACAGGAAACTCACAGACCTTGGTTTATTTGATCATTTTAATATGCCAGGTCAATGGAAAGGAAGGACAGAGCACACAGGAACACCTGTATTTGCAGGACAGAGGGCAGATGTCCACAGCCTTGGGCATGCATGTATCTCCTGTGTAATTAGGCAAATAAATACTTAAATACCACAGCACAGCCAGACTTGGGGGTGGGGGGAATCACAGGCCACAGGGGACCATGCTTTAAAGGCAGTCAGAGGCTTTAAATACAGGGACTGAACCTTCTCACTTTATACAAAACTTATATATTAAAAGTAAGGATACTGTAGTATATACATGCAAGCAGCTTTGGTCGGAGAAAATGAACAAGGGAGGTGGAGCCATGCACAGGAAGGGCTTGCCTATCTACTCTCCATCTTCTTCATCCTCACAAAGTCACCTGGGATCATAGAATAAGTCAGCTGGTCTCCGTAAGATACTGAAATGTCCTGTCTGGTGTCCTTAAGGGCCTCCAGGCCCTCTGTGGGCAGGGAAGAAGCCCTACAGCCCAGAACACTTGAAACCTTGGAAGGAACCAGTCTGGACTGGATGGGGAGGGACATCTATTGGATCAGACAGAGGAGGGAGCTGCATCCAGCCAGACCAGGTGAGTGTGATGTGCTGCCTGGACCCAGGTCCCGAGAGAGCAGAAGAAATCACGGAGAAAACCACTGTATCAAGCAAAGCTGAAGATGGCAGGTCAAGCCTGTGTTTCTCACAACTGTGTAAAAGCCCATTCCCCTCAGAACTGGCTAGCACTGCTGGGATCACACTGCAGCAACCGGACAATGGATGGGTCCCTCTTGGCACCTTTGTTGAATTCATCCAGGGACATTTTGCCTGAGGAATGGAAGAGGGAGACTTAGGATTAGCCAGTGCTCTGGTTAAAGTCGGGAACCCTCTGGAAAATGGACAATGTTCAGTCTCTTCTCTCTCTCTCTCTCTCCCTGTCTCTCTACCTCGGTCCCTCCCTCCCTCATTTCCTCCCTTTTGTTTTGTTTATTGAAACAAGGTTACTCTGTGTAACAGCCCTGGCTGTTCTAGAACTCACTTTTTAGACCAGGTTGCCTTGTACTCACAGAGAGCCTCCTGTCTTCTATGAACTCCCATTAAAGACATGTGCCACCATGTCTGACCAGAGGGTATTTTCTTAACAAGTGATTGATGGAGGAGGGCCCAGCCCAGTGTAGGTGGTACAACCCTGGTCTAGTGATTCTGAGTTCTATAAGAAAGAAGTCTGAGCAAGCCATGGGGAGCAAGCCAGTAAGTAGCAACCCTTTCATGGTCTCTGTATCAGCTCCTGCCTTCAGGTTGCTGCCCTGTTTGAGTCCTGCCCTCACTGCTTTTGATGATGAACTGTTATGTGGAAACTGTGAGTGAATAAACCCTTTCCTCCCCAAGTTGCTTGTGGCCATGGTGTGTCATCAGAGCAATGGAAACCCTAACTCAGACAACAGGGATGAAGCCTACAGCTCAGAGGGTCTACTGACATGCCCATGGTTATAGAGCCCTAGGAAGGGTGCAGGATGCAGGCTAGGTGTACCTGACCCTGAATTCTAGTCTCCCTCCCTCAATCAGAGCTGAATCAAGTGGGTTGGAAAAGGGCAGGCCTCCACAGGGCAGAGGGTATATCCCAAACACCTCTCTGCCATCAACAGTTTCACAGGCTCATATACTTCTCTCTCCCAACCCCCATCCCATCCCCTCTCCCAATCCCCACCTGCTCATTCCTGCCATGTTTCCTACCATCTTTGTTTGTGTCCATCTGTCTGAAGATCTTGTCTGTTCGCTTCTCGGGCATGGACTCGTCCTCAGGCATCTTCATCATGGAGGACACCATCTTGTAGATGGCCTGCAAAGGGGCATCTGTGAGTGTTCTCTGGAGGATGGAGGGTGGGTTATGGTCCTCGCTCTGCTAACCAAGGAGCATGGACAGGGCAGAGTCAGGACCCTTCTCTCATCAGACCAAGTTTCACAGACAAGGTACTGGGCAAAGGGAGCCAGGAAAGTTTAAGTGACGTTCAAGAGCACAGGATACAGCTAGGGCATGGAAGAATGGAGGGCTCCTTGGTTCTGAGTAGAGGGGAGGTTGTGGGGCAAAGTGTCTGTCTAAAAGGAGGTTCTTTGGTGGGGAGCTGGGAAATCCTGGAGGGAAGATAAAAGGGGAAACACATTGAGCCCTGCCCACACATGGGTCCTGAATCTGCAGATCCAACAACTACAGGTGGGAAATAGTCTAGAAAATGAAACTGGAGGTACACAGACAGTTTCTTGTTATTTCCCAAATAATACAAATTATTATTAACATCTATAGTCATTGTATTAGGCACTGTATATAACTACTTTACTTATTTTATGGATGTATGTAATTATTTATTTGGGGGAGGTGATCTCACGTGGAATTCAGAGGACAACTTGTGGAAGCTGGTTCTCTTTTCCTACCATGTGGGTCTTAGGGATCAAACCCAGGCTGCCAGGCTTGGTAGCAAGCACCTTTACCCACAGAGTCAGCTCACTGGACCAAATACAGAGATGGTTTAGAGCATGGAGCAGGAAGGATGCAGGGTGCACATAAGCATTGCTCCTGTGAAGAACTGACTGCTGAATCATCCTTTACTGTGTCTTTCTGATTTCTATAGGAAGCCCTATAGACAGCTAATGTGTGTGTATGTTATACATGTGTGTGCAGATGAACACCCATCTGTGCAGAGGCCAAAAAGCAATACCGGTGTTCACAGTATTCCCTTTTCTCTCTCACTGAACCCGGCCGGGGCCTACCATTTTAGCTAGGGTGCCTGCTCAGCAAGCTTCTGGGACTCACTTGTCCCCTAGTTCTAGGGATTCGGGCATGCTCAGCCACTCCTGACTTTTCTGTGGGTGTTGGGATCAGAACTCAGGTCCTCATGCTGGGTATCAAGTGTTCTTCCCCACTGAGCCATTTTCCCAGTTCTTGCTTTGACAATTCTTAATCACCTGTCTCAGATCTCATTAGAGGTTTGTTTTGTTTTGTTTTGTTTTGTTTTGTTTTCTTTTCTTTTCTTTTCTTTTAAAAAAAGACCCGTTTTATAGAATTGTGTGAATAAACCTGATGGATGAGCTCAGCTGGGACCTGATGTCCAGCAAGCAATCGATAGATGCTTGGCTTTTATCGTTACTCACTGCAAAGACATGCAGTCCTTTAGTACACCAGGTAGCAAGCGGGCAGAGGAATGACCTGGTGTATGGGGTCCGGGATGGGGGTCCTGGATCCCTGCACTCCCCATGCTCCAGGCCCTGTCAAGTGCAGGTACCTGCACTATCTCCAGCATTTCACTGCAGCTGATATAGCCATTGCTGTCTAGGTCAGACATGCTGAAGGCCCACTTCAGCTTCTGTTCCAGCTTGTCCCGAGAGGTCATGCTCAGAGCAATGATGAACACTCGGAAGTCGATGGTGCTGTTGCTGTTGGTGTCAAAGTTGTGGAAGACACGTTCAGCGACCTTGGAGGCATCTCTGTAGGGGAAAAAGTTGGCCTAGATCTTGAAATTGTCCACAGTCAGGTGGCCAGTGGGACAGTCATTTAGGAAACCCTTGTATCACTCCTGAAGCTCATGGTTGGTGAACTCCTTGTGTTTCCACAGATCCTGCAGCACCTAGGAAAGACAGAAAGAATATCTTTTTATGGCTAAATACAGTCTACTTGGAGCATGCATGCAGAATCGTGGTATACGGGGACAGGGAGAGGCAAGCTAAAATCAGTGGAATGAAGCTTTGTCAAATGTCCTGTAAGGGTTAAACAAGAGTCAGGTTCAAGACAAACCCCTCAGCTCATCAGCTTGGGGCAAAGGGATCTCATGGACCCAATCCTGACTCTTCGCTTTGAACAGCTAGTTCTTTTTCTTGTGGGGGACCCGGTGTGTGTGTTTGTTTCCTTGTCACAGATACATTTGCTGATGCTGCATAGTAAATAAATCTTGCCTGCATAGGCAGTTGTTAGTGGTTCACATTCTTACCTAATACAGCTGGGGTAAATTTAGAACTAGGTTGACTCCCATCCTGAGTGGTCTCAGGGATGATACCAGAGAACAGGAACATGGCTTTGGCCCTTCAAAGTTCAACTTCATTTGTCAGCAACCCTAATTTTATAAATGACATTCAAAAACCCAATTCTTACCCAGATTTCTGGTTAATCTGGGTAAGTAGGGTTTCATGGGGACCCAGGTATTAAAGCTTTGAAGCATGTTGACAGGAGGCTTCTAGACCCCCCAAGACCTCCCTATCCCCCTCCACATAATATTGGGAGAAGTTACCAGCACATACCATGCTGTTTTAACCCTAGAAGAGACACCTGGGAACCTTATGGGAATCCCCACTCTTTATTATGCCTATGAGATATTGTTCTGCCAGGGAGATCTAGAATTGCATCAATTGGTCGGTGAATGTCGATGTGAATGTTAACAGCTGAAACAGCCCCAATGGAAATTCAGGACTGTGCTTCATTGGCCAGCACACCCCACTGCAGTCTCCCACAAGGCCCAAGTGTGAGATCCTGCAGTGATTGGCCACTGGACGTTAATACTCGTTCACTTCGCTTCCTCAATTTTCGTTTCTTTCTTTCACAGTAACACACCTGCATAGCTCAGTTATTTTTGAAATGTGAAGAACTAGTGTGGGTGAGTCTCCTCTACCCAAGTCCCAAGGGAATCCACTCTGAACTGCTCAGAGGCTTATGAATTCTAAGCACTAGGTGCTAGGTCCTGTTAAGGAAGATGAGACATGCACTCAGTATTACCTGCTACCGCCCCTGTCTTCTTCACCTCTTTCCCAGGTTGTTAATGTTCTATGTACATATTTTATTTACTTATCTACAGGACTAGGAGATATTTAAAGTTCCTTGTCCAAAACAGACATATGGCTATTGCCTTTCAAAGCACACATTTACTTATCTAAACACATCCTCCCCTGTACAAACAACCAACTCAAATGTCCACAGTATCTTGATCAGAAATAATCATCAAGTCAGGTAGCCGGGTGTCACACATCTGTAATTCCAGAATCGGAGGGTGAGGGCAGCAGGATCAGGAGTTCAAGGTCATCTATGACTCTATAACAAGTTCGTTCATGGCCAGCCTGAGCTACATGAGAACCTGTCTAAAAAAGTTATATTAAAAGAAAGAGAACAGGAAGGCCAGTAGTAGTGCATGCCTTTAACCCCAGAACGCAGTGACAGTGCAGACAGATAGGAGTTCAAGGAAGGCTACCCTGGGCTACAGAGCAAGTTATAGGATAGCCAGGACTACACAGAGAAATCCTGGCTCTCTCTCAGAGACATACACACAAACACCCCCCCACACACACACACACAAACACACAGAGAGACAGACAGAGACAGAGAGAGACAGAGACAGAGAGACAGAGAGATATCTACAAATGGAAGTAGATTATGCACAAGGGCATGTGGCCATTGCTGCCATCTGTGAGAACTGGTCACATGGGTTTGTGAGTGGAGGCCTCCTGTGGAAGGACCTACTGGAAAGGTAAAGTTGACTGAAGTGGGGAATTGGCTGGATGGACAGGTATCTTGTAGGACCTTTTGTCATGTTTTCTTTTGTAATTTTGTTTATTTGTTTTCTGAGATAGGGTCTCATGTAGCTTAGGCTGGCTTCAAACTTACTATGTAGCTGAGGAAGACTTGCACCCTTACCTTCCTGCCTCCCCTGTCTAGCAGTCACAGGTGTGAGCCACAATGACTGGCTCATTTGCAGGTTTTTTATTTTGTTTGCTTGTTGTTTTTGAGGTTGTTGTTGTTGTTTTTATTTATTTATTTATTTATGTTTGGTTTTTGAGACAGGGTTTCTCTGTATAACCCTGGCTGTTCTGGAACTAACTTTGTAGACCAAGCTGGCCTTGAACTCAGAAATCCCCCTGACTCTGCCTCCCGAGTGCTGGGATTAAAGGTCATTTGCAGTTTTAAGTTGTCAAAATGTGTCCATGTGTTCTTTTCTTTTTTTCTCTTTCAAAGCTTTAAGAATATTTTCTTATATAGTATGTTACGAATGTTTTTCTTCTTATATAATACATTGTGAGGTTGCCTGGTACCTGCAGAGGCCTGAATAGTATGTCAGATCCCTGGAACTGGAGTTACAGAAGTTGTGAGCCAACATGTGGGTGTAGGGAACAGGACCTCTCTCCAGGTCTCAGTCCCCTTAGATTTTGTTTTCTACTCAAAGAAGAAGCATCCCCAAATCATAGTTGCCCAGCTTCTATCTCTTGACTGGTGGCATGTCTAAGAACCTCCAAGTTGATAGAACATTATAGGCTAAGTCCTGTCTGGGCGGGGCTTCAGGAACAAGAAATAGAGACAGAGCCTTGATGCTGGCACATGGCTCTAATCCCAGCAGTCAAAAGGCAGAGGCAGCCAGAAAACTTTGAGCTCCATGTGAGCCTGGTTTACAGAGAGCGGACCCTGTCTCGAAAACAAAAAACAAACAAACAAAAAAAAAACAACTGAAACACAGAACTAAGGTCCTGGAGGACCTGCATAGAAGGGTGCAGGCTCTCTTAAGTCCCCCGGTGATGGCTGACTGCCAGATCCTCTGTTTTCTTGCTACACTTACTTCCTACCTCACAGCCTTGCTTCTACCAAGGTTTAGGGTCCTCTTTCCTTATCACCTACAGCCTGGGCTTCAACCATGAGTCAGCCAACCTGTCCCTTGCTCACTGAACATTGAGCTTGACAGGGTGGCCAGTACTGGCTGGAAATACCCCCAGAAGCTACCTACATCCACCTCAGGACAGGAACACATAATACCAACTTCTCCATCCACAGAGAGTCTGCCGTGAGAGGACAAATGTGACTGCTGGTGGCTGAGGTGTCACCACAGGCCTAGGATAAGCATACAGTTGAAGAGCTAGCTGCTCTCCATGGAGCCCATGACCCATGGCTCTAATTCACACCCCAACACAGAGTAACACCATATCATGACTCTTTGGGAAGGGATAGAAATGCCCTAGTTTTATTGTAGGTAATTCATTTTGGAAACTCAATTAACCAGACACATGTAAAATTGAAGCCACCCTGGGAACACAGAAGTGGAGGTAAGAATAGGGTAGCCAACAGTGGGGGGGGGTGGTACACCTGGTGATGTTTGGTCCAAAGAATCCCTTAGTGGAGCAGGACAAGAGGTGCAAAAAAGAGATATCTGGGGATAATCCAGATAATTGATGGGGAAGGAAGGGAGGAAGGAAGGAAGGAAGAAGGAATGAAGGAAGAAGGGAAAAAGGGAGAAAGGAAGGAGGAAGGAGGCAATGAAGAAGGAAGAAGGAAGGAAGGAAGGAAGGAAGGAAGGAAGGAAGGAAGGAGGAAGGAGGAAGGAGGAAGGAGGCAATGAAGAAGGAAGGAAGAAGGGAGCTACATGGCTTCACCGGGTCTAGGTCTTTTCTCTCCAATACTAGTATTTGAGCAGGAGACACCCTCCCCCCAGAGCTTGGTCCAACCTGGCTTCTCTACCTTTCACCTCCTACCACCCCAAACTCTGCCCTCATTTCTGTGGTCTCCTGCTCATCTTGTTTCACAGTTTTTTCTCCTGCCTGAGGGCCTCCCGAGGGCCTGCCTCTGACAGTAACATCCTAGTAGCCATACATACAGCCTAGTTATACTGCCGGGAGGAGGCTGCAGTGCAGACAGCCTTGGAGGTGTTGGAGGAGAGGCTTCGTTTCCCTTATTTCCCATTCCTTTCCCAATGGCTTGACGATCTGCTCCTTACCAAATATTTCAGAGGAGGGAGCTCCAGAACACAGGGCTGTGCCTCTGCCCAGCCTTTGCCTCCTCCTTGGTATCAGGCTGCTAATTAGAATTCATGCTTTGCATTGGTTTAGGATATTCTTGCTGTTGTGGTTATAGTGTAAACACACACACACACACACACACGCCCTTGATCCTAAGATGTACTTGGGGATTGCAGGACTCTTCATAGGGGTTGACTAAAACTATCAGAAAGCACATATCTATATTATGATTTGTAACGATAACAAAACTTACAGTTATGAAGTAGCCAAAAAATAATATTTTGGTTGGGGTGACCATGACATGAGGAAGGGTATTAAAGGGTCACAGCATTAGAAGTTTGAGAACCAATAGTCCAAACTAAGTAAATCCTTAGGGTAAATGTCCTTGGGCCTGTTTAGAATACAATGGGTTAAATCCAACAGGCTGTGGACATTGTTCACCCCGTTTCTCTTTCCTCGTTCCATGTGCTTGTAGGAAAATCTCATATTATATATGAATGTCATCCTATTTCTTGGACAGCGCTGGGCAGTACCAAGGACTCTGGAGCTGATGCCACCACACAGGGATTCTATTCACAGCAGTTAGCATCCTATGGCATCCGGTGATCACGTTACTCACTGATACCAGGAGTGAGAGATAATATGTTGTCATCCCACAGTCCTCCTCAGATCTACAGACCTATCCTGCAGGGCTACCTTGTACCTCTCTGGAGAAGCCAGCTATAAGGTACCAGAAGCCTGAGTCCAGCCAGGGAGGCAGAAGGCTACAGTGAGAGAGGTACCCTCCTCTTCTGAGTGGGACAACAGCCAGCCACCCAGTGAGATCTATGGGAGGGAGACTAGAATGTTACTGCAATCTCAGCCTGCCATCTGAACCATAGATCCCATGTCAAGGTACTAGTCACTGCAAAACCATCCTGACTCCCAAGCCACATTCCAGGAGTGCACACTCCCAATTCCCCAGAGCCTCAATGACTGTTTAAAAAAAAAGGAAGCAGAGCCATTGAAATGACTCCCTGGGTAAAGGCACCAGGCCCTAAGCCTGGTGACTTGAGTTTAAGCCTGAGAACTCACGTGGTAGGAGGAGAGAACTGAATCCCAGAGGTTGTGTCCTCTGACCTACATTCACTGGATCACTTGCCCACCGCACACAAACTAATCCATATGCATAAAACTTAAGCAACAAAGTAAAAGTGCAATGTAAAAGGAGAAAGAGGGGCAGCTGACAAGGCTGCATGGAAAGCCCCACCCTGCACTGCCAGACCTCTCTCCCTCTGCTCTTTCCCAAGCCTGAGAGGCCCCACAGGAGTTACGGAACCAGAGGAGGTAGAGAAAAGAACAGGAAATCCCCAAGAACTTTTTTCTTAACAGAAACTGCTACTGTAACAGGAAGGGAGCCATGTGGGTGACTCTCCTCACTAAGCTAGGCTCATCTGGGTCATACCCACTCCAGTCACCCAGGAAGCTCCTACTCACACCCTGCAGCCTGTTCAGACACAAACATCCCACCACTCCTTGGGGGAGGATTTCTCAGACTCCATGGTCACTCTCCCCAACATCCCGAATGGCATTTCTGACCTTCTGTTAAGACTTACACTTTTGGGACATCATTACTGCGCGTTTCCCCTCTTTGGACCCTGGTAAGTCTGTTTCAGCCCCAGGGTCTCTGCATCTGCAGATCCTCCACCTCTCTGCCCTTCTTGCTGTCTGTTTCAGAGAGGGTCAGTCCTCAGGTATATGTGCTTTCTCTTGGAAGAGGCCTCTAGGATTAGCATCAATTCTCATCTACCTGCAGACTCTGGTCCTGTTTTGTTCAGAGCACTTCCTCAGACTAGGTACTGAATTCTTTCCGTTCCCTTCCCTTCCCTCCCCTCTCCTCCCCTCCCTTCCCTTCACTCCCCTCATCTCTCCTCCCCTCCCCTCCTCTCCCTTCCCTTCCCATCCCTTCCCTTCCCTTCCCTTCCCTTCCCTTCCCTTCCCTTCCCTTTTCATGTGTGTCTTTGTATGTGTGTGCAGGTATGTGTGTGTGTATGTTACACATTATATTGGTTAGAGTTTTACTGCTATGAACAGACACCATGAACATGGCAACTCTTACAAAGGACAACATTTAATTGGTGCTGGCTTACAGGTTCAGAGGTTCAGTCCATTATCATCAAGGAGGGAACATGGCATCATCCAGGCAGGCATGGCACAGGAGGAACTGAGAGTTCTATGACTTCATCTGAAAGCTACTAGCAGAATACTGACTTCCAGGCAGCTAGGATGAGGGTCTTAAAGCCCACACCCACAGTGACATGCCTACTCCCACAAGGCCACACATTCTCCAAAAGTGCCACACCTTCTAATATTGCCAATCACTTGGCTGAGCATAAACAAACCATCACACACACCCTCATAAACACACACATGAACCCTTATACACATAAACACAGGCATGCTTTCCCATGAAGGATATAGAGGTGGACATGAGAATGTTTTTCTTTCTTTTTGCTTTTCTTTACTCTGTACATCTCCCAAGACAGGGTTTCTCTGTGTAGCCCTGGCTATCCTGGAACTCACTCTGTAGACCAGGCTGGCCTCAAACTCACAGAGACCCACCTGCCTCTGCTTCACGAAAGTTGTGATTGAAGTTGTGTGCTGCCACTGCCCAGCTATCTTTTTCGTTTTAAAAAAGATTTTTAAATTTCTATTCACATGTATGTCTGTGTGTATGTATGCTTAGAGAGGTGGGAAGAAGTCAGGGCTCTGGAAATGAAGTTACTGGTGGCTCACAGAGCCAGATATGGGTGCTGTGAACTGAATTCAGGTCCTCTGAAACAGTAGCAGTTGTTTGTAAGCACAGAGCCAGGTCTATAGGCCTCAGAGTCCTGCCCCTGTTTTTGAGTCAGGGCCTCTCTCTGAACCCAGAGAGTACTATTCACCATGTTGTCTAGACTAGCCAGCCAGAACGACCCTAGGATTGGTTCCTGTTGTCTCTATCCCACAATGACAGGGTCACAGCAAACAAGGACATATGTGGCGCTTTACACGGGTGATGGGGATCTGAACCCAGGTCCTTATGCAGGGAGCACTCCATCTCTCAGACTGCGGGGTCCTGCATTTCTGTATGTAATAGTTTGCCACCGTGAACCCCCACAGTGGCCCAAAACAAGGCAGAGTTCACACACTGTTTATAACTGTGAATCGGGGCTGCATGACATTTCAAAGGCTCTGCGTGAGACCCAAGAGACTCTTCCTATCCTGAAGGCTCAAACACTTTGTGACCTCCAGGGTTAGGGACTCAGGAAGGAATGTGAGGAATGTGGGTGAATTAGTCTTCTAGAAAGCTCCATTCTGGCACAATAGTGACAGTAGAATAGACACTCAGGAATGTGTCACACTAGGGGTGTTCACTTGCCAGATGCTGATGTCCCTCCTTTTGGACAGCAATCCAGCTATGGGGTCCCAAGTAAGGCTTCTTGTTGCTTCCCAAGAGGTCATTATCATCAAAGATGCTCATCACCAGACCAGACCTTTTACAGGCCCCTGCTTCTGTATGGGACCAGCAGGACATCTGGGCAGCTAGTTCCCAGCAGTGGAGGAGGGGAAAGCAAAAAGCAATGTGTGGGTGTGTGCCAGGGCCAGAGCTAAGGAGAACTCACTGTCCTGCAGCACACAACAGCTGCCCAATGAGGAAGTGATAGTATCCCCACAGGGACAGAGGTCGGCCAGGTAACATGGAGCACAACCAAGATGACCAACCCAAGCAGATTAGGAACTGGCAATGGGGATAGCTGGAAAGACATGAAAGGCAGGGCAGATCCAGGCCCTCACTTTCCTTACCTAATGTCCAGCTTTATAGAAACCTTAGGGAATTAGCAAGTCCAAATATCAGGATACAATCAATGCTCAACTGCACAGTAGAAGCTCAAGGCTGAACCAGAGGAACAGACACCTGTGTTATACAAACAGTCTTCTTCCTGTGGGCTGAGTCCACACCCTGTGGTTTTGAGACAGGGTCTCATGTATCCCAGGCTGGACACTGAACTCATTATGTAAAGGACGATGACCTTGAACTCTTGATCATCCTGCCTCGATTTCCCAAGGATTGGGGTTAGAGCCATCCACCACCACATGCATTTTGTGGTGCACTTAGGGATAGACTTTAGACTTCTGTGAATCTTAGGCAAGCATTCTACCAACATTCATAGCCAACTCCAGCCTATCCTCCCTCCTCTCCCTCCCCCTCCCGTTTTCATGTGACAGTCTTTTTTTTTTTTTGAAACAAGGTTTATCTGTGTAGCCCTGGCTGTCCTGAAACTCGCTCTGTAGACCAGGCTGGCTTGGAACTCACACAGATCCATCTACCTCTGCCTCATGAGTACTGGGATTAAAGGAGAACCTTACCACCATCTGGCTATGATAGTCTTTCTATGCAGCCCAGGCCAGCCTTGAACTCAAGACACTCCTCAGTCTGCTGAAATTACTGGAGCACAGCACACCTTAAGTGCTCTTTTGTAGGATATGTAAGACATTGCTGCAAGAAGGAGAGGGCAGTGGTAGATGCCCTCTACAATCCATTCCCCAGTCCCTCTACAGATGGACATCTTGTGCAATCAGTCCGGGTGAGATTGAGTCAGAATAGGCTTCTCTGCCTTGCTGCTCAGCACTCAGGCTCAGGTTGGCACGTTGTCTCAGGCTGGATCCAGCAGGTTCTTTGGGGTCCCTGAGCCAGCTATGGAATGACTCACACATGGGCTCCTGATTGGCTGGGATGACAGTTCATATCAACTGTGTTTTGATGCTGCAGGCCAAAAAGCCAGCAATGGCCTTTCCGCAGTAGCCAGGGGAATGGCACAGGGCCTCTAGGACTGGTTCTCCATGGTCAATGACTCAGGCTAACCTGGCCAGTGGCCAGCACCCAACACTCCTGGGAGGGTCCAGCAGTAACCCAGGGGTGCTGAGCCAGGACTAGGATAGAGCAGGGTAGAATATCTCTCATTGCTCCTGACTGAGCCTATGTGTGTCCCTCTCTAAAAGAAGCTGCAGTTTACTGTGTCAGGCTGCAATGGGACATGCAGATTTGGTGGACCCTGGGTCAATCCCTGCCTACAGCCTTCCCTTCTACCCATATGTTCTTGCTACCTTGATTTCTCTGAGTCCTGTCTCCTTAGCTGTAAACCAAGAGTGAAGGTCCCTGTGTGTGGAGTTTACAGCCAATTTCTATGAAAGGAAGGGAAACAGAAGCTATGAGGAGACAGAGACAAACTGAACCACCAGGCAAATGCTCAGTGGGGACATTGGAGGACTTTTACTGTGAAAGACCACAGGCTTCCTCAATGAGCTCCATCTGAGTACAGCACCCTGTGAGGAAGGAAGCCACCAACCTGAAAAGCTTCTCTTGCAGGTCACACCGAGTGCAGTGGCATTAAAAATTATGTTCTGTGCTGGTAAAGAGCCTGGGATCACTGTGATCTGGAAGCATCCCTGGGTAGGGCCAGTGACTTCCTAACTCCTGTACTTCAAAGAGGAAATGTGGGGAGGGAAGGAAGGATGTAGCCAGGAAAACATCAGGGCAGGGACCGCAGAGGCTCCTGTTGCTGAGGGGCAGGTCTAGTACAGGGGCACAAGCACCAAGGGCTTGCTAGACACAGGGGTGGGGTTTCAGGTGGAGGAAGGCCCCTTCTCTCATGTCAGCAGGTATCCTGGGAAGTCCATGCCTACTACTTGGGAATAGGATTGTGAGGGTTAGGGACCCTCAGGCAGTGGCTCACACTTCATGCCATACACGTCGCCAAGTTTACAGACACACACACACACACACCCCAACACCCCTCCCCCAACACAGAGATGTGTTACCTCACTGACTACACAGAGGCTCCCATCCCTCCTGGCTCCAGTGATAGCCCAGGAGGAAAAGCGGTCAGAAGAAGGAATCCTCAGAGCACCACACAGGACTCCAGAAGATATCCCCCTTAGAACTCGCTATTCTTACACACAGGAATACGAGTCCTTTGCTATTCTTACACACAGGAATACGAGTCCTTTGCTCATTCATTCATCCAGCCACCTTTACCAAGTATGCATGGACTTGGCCTGAAGATGTGCTGAGCGAATGACCCTAACCTTGGACAGATGGAGAAGATACTGACTGGTGGACTGGAAAGATGGATGCTCAGAGGACGCCTCAGTGTGCTCAGAGGTGAGTCACTATGGCACAGAGAGAGCAGGAACATGTGGGGAAATTTGGGAGGGAGGGAACAGGTCATTATCTACAACCGCAGAGCTGTCACTCAGTACAAGTTGAGCTCTGAACTGCAGGCTGTGATTGATTGCACCCCCATCAGCCTGACCCATCTTCCCATCCTCTTTGGCCATGAATATCTCCACTGCTTCTGTCTCCATCCCTATGGCTGCCACTGGGCCTTTGCTCTCACACCTTCTTCAGGCTCTCTCCATGCTCACATTTCTTAGCCTTGCGGAATACTTGGTTGAAAAGGGAAGCCTCTACACACAACCTTCTAAGCCTAACCTCTCTCCAGCTTTACATTTTTCCAATATTATAATGAGTTCAAGGCCCAGGCTTTAACTTTGCTTTTCTTTGCCATTAGAAGCCAGAGCCCCCTAGCTCACTGGGGATAGGGTATATTCTTTTTTTTTTTTTTGAGTTTAATTTTTTTTATTACATATTTTCCTCAATTACATTTCCAATGCTATTCCAAAAGTCCCCCACACCCTCCCCCCCACTCCCCTACCCACCCATTCCCATTTTTTGGCACTGGCGTTCCCCTGTACCGGGGCATATAAAGATTACCTGACCAATGGGGCTCTCTTTCCAGTGATGGCCAACTAGGCCATCTTTTGATACATATGCAGCTAGAGTCAAGAGCTCTGGGATACTGGTTAGTTCATAATGTTGTTCCACCAATAGGGTTGCAGATCTCTTTAGCTCCTTGGATACTTTCTCTAGCTCCTCCATTGGGGACCCTGTGATCCATCCAATAGTTGACTGTGAGCATCCACTTCAGTGTTTGCTAGGCCCTGGCCTAGTCTCACAAGGGACAGCTATATCACGGTCCTTGCAACAAAGGCTTGCTAGTGTATGCAATGGTGTCATCGTTTGGAGGCTAATTATGAGATGGATCCCTGGATATGGCAGTCTCTAGATGGTCCATCCTTTTGTCGCAGCTCCAAACTTTGTCTCTGTAACTCCTTCCATGGGTGATTGTTTCCAATTCTAAGAAGGAGCACAGTGTCCACACTTTGGTCTTCGTTCTTCTTCAGTTTCATGTGTTTTGCATCTTGTACCTTATATCTGGCTATACTAAGTTTCTGGGCTAATATCCACTTATCAGTGAGTACATTTCATTTGAGTTCTTTTGTGATTGGGTTACCTCACTCAGGATGATGCCCTCCAGGTCCAACCATTTGCCTAGGAATTTCAGAAATTCATTCTTTTTAATAGCTGAGTAGTACTCCATTGTGTACATGTACCACATTTTTTGTATCCACTCCTTTGTTGAGGGGCATCTGGGTTTTTCCAGCTTCTGGCGATTATAAATAAGGCTGCTATGAACATAGTGGAGCATGTGTCCTTCTTACCGGTTGGGACATCTTCTGGATATATGCCCAGGAGAGGTATTGCGGGATCCTCCGGTTGTACTATGTCCAATTTCCTGAGGAACCACCAGACTGATTTCCAGAGTGGTTGTACAAGTTTGCAATCCCACCAACAATGGAGGAGTGTTCCTCTTTCTCCACATCCTCGCCAGCATCTGCTGTCACCTGAATTTTTGATCTTAGCCATTCTGACTGGTGTGAGATGGAATCTCAGGGTTGTTTTGATTTGCATTTCTCTGATGATAAAGGATGTTGAACATTTTTTCAGGTGTTTCTCAGCCTTTCGGTATTCCTCGGGTGAGAATTCTTTGTTCAACTCTGAGCCCCATCTTTTAAGGGGGTTATTTGATTTTCTGGAGTCCACCCTCTTGAGTTCTTTATATATATTGGATATTAGTCCCCTATCTGATTTAAGATAGGTAAAGATCCTTTCCCAATCTGTTGGTGGTCTTTTTGTCTTATTGACGGTGTCTTTTGCATTGCAGAAGCTTTGCAGTTTCACGAGGTCCCATTTGTCAATCCTTGATCTTACAGCACAAGCCATTGCTGTTCTATTCAGGATTTTTTTCCTTGTGCCTATATCTTTGAGACTTTTCCCCACTTTCTCCTCTATAAGTTTCAGTGTCTCTGGTTTTATGTGAAGTTCCTTGATCCACTTAGATTTGACCTTAGTACAAGGAGAGAGGAATGGGTCGATTCGCATTCTTCTACATGATAACAACCAGTTGTGCCAGCACCATTTGTTGAAAATGCTGTCTTACTTCCACTGGATGGTTTTAGTTCCCTTGTCGAAGATCAAGTGACCATAGGTGTGTGGGTTCATTTCTGGGTCTTCAATTCTATTCCATTGGTCTACTTGTCTGTCACTATACCAGTACCATGCAGTTTTTATAACAATTGCTCTTTAGTAAAGCTTTAGGTCAGGCATGGTGATTCCACCAGAGGTACTTTTATCCTTGAGAAGAGCTTTTGCTATCCTAGGTTTTTTGTTATTCCAGATGTATTTGCAGATTGCTCTTTCTAATTCATTGAAGAATTGAGTTGGAATTTTGATGGGGATTGCATTGAATCTGTAGATTGCTTTTGGCTAGATAGCCATTTTTTACAAAGTTGATCCTGCGAATCCATGAGCATGGGAGATCTTTCCATCTTCTGAGATCTTCTTTAATTTCTTTCTTCAGGGACTTGAAGTTTTTATCATACAGATCTTTCACTTCCTTAGTTAGAGTCACGCCAAGATATTTTATATTATTTGTGACTATTGAGAAGGGTGTTGTTTCCCTAATTTCTTTCTCAGCCTGTTTATTCTTTATGTAGAGAAAGGCCATTGACTTTTTTGAGTTAATTTTATATCCAGCTACTTCACCGAAGCTGCTTATCAGGTTTAGGAGTTCTCTGGTGGAATTTTTAGGGTCACTTATATATACTATCATATCATCTGCAAAAAGTGATATTTTGACTTCATTTTTCCAATTTGTATCCCCTTGATCTCCTTTTGTTGTCTAATTGCTCTGGCTAGGACTTCAAGTATTATGTTGAAGAGGTAGGGAGAAAGTGGGCAGCCTTGTCTGGTCCCTGATTTTAGTGGGATTGCTTCAAGCTTCTCACAATTTACTTTAATGTCGGCTACTGGTTTGCTGTAGATTGCTTTTATCATGTTTAGGTATGGGCCTTGAATTCCTGATCTTTCCAAGACTTTTATAATGAATGAGTGTTGGATCTTGTCAAATGCTTTTTCTGCATCTAACGAGATGATCATGTGGTTTTTGTCTTTGAGTTTGTTTATATAATGGATTACATTGATGGATTTTCGTATATTAAACCATCCCAGCATCCCTGGAATAAAACCTACTTGATCAGGATGGATGATTGCTTTAATGTGTTCTTGGATTCGGTTCGAGAGAATTTTATTGAGGATTTTTGCACCGATATTCATAAGGGAAATTGGTCTGAAGTTCTCTATCTTTGTTGGATCTTTCTGTGGTTTAGGTATCAGAGTAATTGTGGCTTCATAGAATGAGCTGGGTAGAGTTCCCTCTACTTCCATTTTGTGGAATAGTTTGTGCAGAACTGGGATTAGATTTTCTTTGAAGGTCTGGTAGAACTCTGCACTAAACCCATCTGGTCCTGGCCTTTTTTTGGCTGGGAGACTATTAAAGATTGCTTCTATTTCTTTAGGGGATATGGGACTGTTTAGATCGTTAACTTGATCCTGATTTAACTTTGGTGCCTGGTATCTGTCTAGAAATTTGTCCATTTCATCCAGGTTTTTCATTTTTGTGGAGTATAGCCTTTTGTAGAAGGATCTGATGGTGCCTTGGATTTCTTCAGGATCTGTTGTTATATCTCCCTTTTCATTTCTGATTTTGTTAATTAGGATTTTGTCCCTGTGCCCGCTAGTGCTTATAGCTAAGGGTTTATCTATCTTGTTGATTTTCTCAAAGAACCAACTCCTCGTTTGGTTAATTCTTTGAATAGTTCTTCTTATTTCCACTTGGTTGGTTTCACCCCTGAGTTTGATTATTTCCTGCCGTCTACTCCTCTTGGGTGAATTTGCTTCCCTTTTTTTCTAGAGCTTTTAGATGTGTTGTCAAGCTGCTAGTATGTGCTCTCTCCCGTTTCTTCTTGGAGGCACTCAGAGCTATGAGTTTCCCTCTTAGAAATGCTTTCATTGTGTCCCATAGGTTTGGGTATGTTGTGGCTTCATTTTCATTAAACTCTAAAAAGTCTTTAATTTCTTTCTTTATTCCTTCCTTGACCAAGGTATCATTGAGACGAGTGTTGTTCAGTTTCCACGTGAATGTTGTCTTTCCATTATTTGTGTTGTTATTGAAGATCAGCCTTAGGCCATGGTGGTCTGATAGGATACATGGGACAATTTCAATATTTTTGTATCTGTTGAGGCCTGTTTTGTGACCAATTATATGGTCAATTTTGGAGAAGGTCCCATGAGGTGCTGAGAAGAAGGTATATCCTTTTGTTTTAGTATAAAATGTTCTGTAGATATCTGGTAGATCCATTTGTTTCATAACTTCTGTTAGTTTCACTGTGTCCCTGTTTAGTTTCTGTTTCCACGATCTGTCCATTGATGAAAGTGGTGTGTTGAAGTCTCCCACTATTATTGTGTGAGGTGCAATGTGTGCTTTGAGCTTTACTAAAGTGTCTTTAATGAATGTGGCTGCCCTTGCATTTGGAGCTTAGATATTCAGAATTGAGAGTTCCTCTTGGAGGATTTTACCTTTGATGAGTATGAAGTGTCCCTCCTTGTCTTTTTTGATAACTTTGGGTTGGAAGTCGATTTTATCCGATATTAGAATGGCTACTCCAGCCTGTTTCTTCAGACCATTTGCTTGGAAAATTGTTTTCCAGCCTTTCACTCTGAGGTAGTGTCTGTCTTTTTCCCTGAGATGGGTTTCCTGTAAGCAGCAGAATGTTGGGTCCTGTTTGTGTAGTCAGTCTGTTAGTCTATGTCTTTTTATTGGGGAATTGAATCCATTGATATTAAGAGATATTAAGGAAAAGTAATTGTTCCTTCCTTTTATTTTTGTTGTTACAGTTGGCATTCTGTTCTTGTGGCTGTCTTCTTTTTGGTTTGTTGAGGGATTACTTTCTTGCTTGTTCTAGGGCGTGATTTCCGTCCTTGTATTGCTTCTTTTCTGTTATTATCCTTTGTAGGGCTGGATTCGTGGAAAGATAATGTGTGAATTTGGTTTTGTCGTGGAATACTTTGGTTTCTCCATCTATGGTAATTGAGAGTTTGGCCGGGTATAGTAGCCTGGGCTGGAATTTGTGTTCTCTTAGTGTCTGTATAACATCTGTCCAGGCTCTTCTGGCTTTCATAGTCTCTGGTGAAAAGTCTGGTATAATTCTGATAGGTCAGCCTTTATATGTTACTTGACCTTTCTCCCTTACTGCTTTTAATATTCTCTCCTTATTTAGTGCAGTTGTTGTTCTGATTATTATGTGTCGGGAGGAATTTCTTTTCTGGTCCAGTCTATTTGGAGTTCTGTAGACTTCTTGTATGTTCATGGGCATGTCATTCTTTAGGTTTGGGAAGTTTTCTTCTATAATTTTGTTGAAGATATTGGCCGGCCCTTTAAGTTGAAAATCTTCATTCTCATCAACTCCTATTATCTGTAGGTTTGGTCTTCTCATTGTGTCCTGGATTTCCTGGATGTTTTGATTTAGGATCTTTTTGCGTTTTGTATTATCTTTGATTGTTGTGCCGATGTTCTCTATGGAATCTTCTGCACCTGAGATTCTCTCTTCCATCTCCTGTATTCTGTTGCTGATGCTCGCGTCTATGGTTACAGATTTCTTTCCTAGGGTTTCTATCTCCAGTAGTGCCTCGCTTTGGATTTTCTTTATTGTGTATACTTCCCTTTTTAGGTCTAGTATGGTTTTGTTCATTTCCATCACCTGTTTGGATGTGTTTTCCTGTTTTTCTATAAGGACTTCTACCTGTTTGGTTGTGTTTTCCTTTTTTTCTTTAAGGACTTGTAACTCTTTAGCAGTGTTCTCCTGTATTTCTTTATGTGAGTTATTAAAGTCCTTCTTGATGTCTTCTACCATCATCTTGAGATATGCTTTTAAATTCGGGTCTAGATTTTCGGTTGTGTTGGGGCGCCCAGGACTAGGTGGCGTGGGAGTGCTGTGTTCTGATGATGGTGAGCAGTCTTGATTTCTGTTACTAGGATTCTTACGTTTGCCTTTTGCCATCTTGTATTCTCCGGAGTTAGTTGTTATACTGTCTCTACTTGGAGCTTGTTCCACAGGTGATTATGTTAGCCTCTATCAGCAGACCTGGGAGACTAGCTCTATCCTTAGTTTCAGTGGTCAGAGTACTCTCTGCATGCAAGCTCTCCTCTTGCAGGGATGGTGCCCAGATATCTGGTGTTTGAACCTGTCTCCTGGCAGAAGTTGTGTTCTACCTACCAGAGGACTTAGGATCCCATGGCGGATCCTGTGTGGGTCCTTGTGGGTGTCCGGAGACTCCCCCGGGCCAGGGACCACGGTGCTGCAGTGGGCCAGCCGGAAGGGACTTGAGCCCCGTATCAGGCCGGGTTACCTGCTTCCTTTATTAATGCAGTCTCAGGTCCTGCACGATTGGATTGGAGCAGGCGCTGTGTTCCACTCACCAGAGGTCTTAGGATCCCGTGGCAGATCCTGTGTGGGTCTTTGTGGGTGTCCAGAGACTCCCCCGGGCCAGGGAACACAGTGCTGCAGTGGGCCAGCCAGAAGGCGAGTATATTCTTAATACATGCTGAGCACAGCCATACTGCCTGCCAAGGTAGACAGCTGGCAGCAAGGCTGTGCCCCAGACTTGCACATGCTTTCAACCACAGGCAGGTGGGTGGGAATGGAGGAGGTGCCCATCTTCAGAGGGATCTTTCTACTGATCATCCTCTGACTTCTGACACCATAGCAAAGTTCTGACATAAGATTAAGAATTATCTGACCCAGACTCTCCTCATTCAGTGCTGAGGTGTGTTTGGCTATAGAGGAGTCACTGGGTGTACACCAAAGCATCCAAGGGCCTCAGGATGAGAAGAGACACTATAGGCTAGAACTTGTACTCCTCTGACCTCTTTCTCTGCTCCAGCTTCAGTTTCCAGGCATGACTGGACCCTACCATGCACTTGTGCACTTATAGCATCTGGATTCGAGGACCCAAGGGCCTGGAGGCATGTATGCAGGTGACATTCAGTCATATAGACTCAGGAACTGCTCTCTTTAGCCCCAGGAGTGCACACCATATTCCATTGTGTCTATTTTCGATTGAGGGGACCCAAAGACCCTCTTTCCAAAGACAAGGGCCTCTTTCTAGGTATCTCCTTCAGACTCACTGACAACCTGGACAGAGTGTCTATGGAATGTGGGGGAGTGAAGAAAAAGGCAGCAGGATATATCCTCTCCCTCCAGAAGATGAAGGCGAAAGGAACTCCACCCACAGGATGTCCTGAGGACACCCTGTGCCATGAAAATCCCTCGATGAATGCTGTAGGAACTAGGGTGTCTGGGGGCTGGGGGTAGGTGTAAGGGAGACCCAGCCACCCCCAGGTCTGCTGGCAACTGCTGGTCTAATCTCTGGGGAACTAGCTGCATTTATCAGAGCCAGGGACAGAAGTACTGCTTGACATTTGCCTCTTCATGTTGCAGACCTCTTGAGATAGCAGCCATTGGGATTAAAAAGAACCATGACACATGCACAATCTCTGAAACAATGGTGGTGATGCTGGCCTCATGGTTAAGTATGCCTGGCTCATCTTTGTACTTACAGGGTTCTTCTTACCTCTCAGCCTCAGTTTCCTGACCTGTCCTCTGAGATCACTGAAGAGACAGTCCCCACAGTCTCTGCAAATGGCACCCCTTTCACCCATAGCTCTAATGCTCTGCAGGCCTTTTGGCCTCAGGTTGACTTTTCCAGGACCAAGTGGAGGCCAAGGCAGAGCAGGGATCAGAACCACTGGGGGATGATGCACAGGCTCGACAAGCTGCTAGACCATGCCCGTGAAAAAGAAGACCACAGGTTACATAGGGCACTGGCACCTGGGTGAGCTCACAACATCCCTTCACTTGCCCCAAGTACCCAAACAAATCTGACTGTGTGTGTGTTTACATGAGTATGCACGTGTGTACCATGTGTGCATTTGTGTATCCATGTTCTCTGTGTGTGTCTGTCTGTTTGTGTGTGTGTGTGTGTGTGTGTGTGTGTGTGTGTGTGTGTGTGCATATAATTCCTATGATCCCCCATTAACAGAAGCCTGGTGAGATACTGGTCACCCTCAGCTGGAATAACATTGTCACAAAGCAAGTGTGGGTGATGGTCATAGCCATGGCTCTCTGGACTCAGAATATTAATTATAACTCAACTGGTGACTGGGCTATCCAGATGCAGCTGTGTGTGGCTCCAGGACCTTTTTTCCTTCTGGTCATTTGGATGCTTGATGGAGCATCCTGGCTGGGCTTGGAAAGGCTCATAGGAGCACCCAAGGTCCTGCTCTGGACCTTATTGGGGCTGACCCCAGCCATGCCTTTCTCTCAAAGCCCATATTGTCCAGACATGCTTCCCTGGCTCAGAAAATGGCACATAGAAAATATACACATGGAGTAAAAATATATCCCAACTCAGACAGCACACAAGCCCTCACCAATCTGGGCAAAGAAACACACAGTCAGCACCATGAATAAACCTTAGGTCCCCTGTAGAGCCAGCTCTGAAGACCATTTCTTTCCTCCCTGTCTGCTCCCCACAGGGGGACTGGAGGCCTATTCCCAGTGAACAGTATTATGGGACTGTTCCTGAATAGTCTTATACCTCACTCAAAGCTGTCATTGTCCACTGAGATCCTCAGGACAGACCAATGAGGGAGGCCCAGTGTTACCTCCATTTCCTTGAGAGGGAAAATGGGGCTCACAAAGAGGCTAGTAATTGATTCAAGAGCTAAGTGGCAGTCAGAATGGGACAGGAAAGTCCTGTCACCTGAGCACAACTTCTCTTCCTAGGCTACAGCACTGTCTCAGTTTCCCCTTATGGTGCAGAGTCTCTCCATTGACAGCAATGATCATACTTGCAATGTTCTTACTGAACCAAGCCATGGTTTGCCCCAGAGTCTGTTTTAAAGAGCGGAGGACCTAGGACTTCCCTTGCTCTGCACACTGGGGGGAGATGTAGGGACTGTGTGTCTGCCCTCCTCCCACACATCCAGGTTGACTGGACACCATGAAGTCAAGAGGGCATCATTACCTTGCATCAGTCCCTAGCCAGAAGCTATAAACAAAGCAGGCACTCAATACTCAGTGCTTTACAAAGGACTACCCCTGAATTCAGACTCAGACCAAAAATACAAGATCTGGACTAGAAAAGCCATGTACTTCCCTAACGGATATGTGCACATTAGGTTGGGAATATGCACGTTAGTGCAGGTGCCCGTGGAGGCCAGAAGAGGGCACCCGATCCCCCAGAGCTAGAGTTACCAGTGATTGTGAGCCTCTCAACATGGGAGGAACTGAACTAGGGTCTGCTCAAAGAACAGTAAGAACTCTTAAGCATGGAGCCACCCCGCCAGTCCGCATATGTATATTTTTATTAGATATTTTCATTATTTACATTTCAAATATTATCCCCTTTCTTGTTTCCCCTTTGAAAATCACCTTTCACTTCCCCCCCTTATGCTCCTCAACACACACATTCTCGCTTCCTGTCCCAGGCATTCCCCTATACTAGGGCATAGCACTATCACAGGACCAAGGGTCTCTCCTCCCATTGATGACTGAGTAGGCTATCCTCTGCTACATATGCAGCTGGAGCTATGGGTTTCTTTTTGGTTGGTTGTTTAGTCCCAGGGAGCTTTGGGGGTACTTTTTGGTTTATATTGTTGTTTCTCCTATGGGGCTGCAAAACCCTTCAGCTCCTTGGATCCCAAATATATTTTTAACTGACTTTATCTTAGGGCAGTTTTAGATTCATAGAAAAATTGAGGGACAGGCATAGAGACATTCCCTGGGTCCATCAGGTCAACACCCTCCACCAGAATGGGGCATCTGTAGCATGGACAATCATTGCCCTCATTCGGTCTACAGCCTACACAGCATTCATGCTTTGAGCTGCATGTTCTGGGTTCACAGATGCATGTCTTCTACAATGTATACAGACCAGCTTCACTGACATTGGATACCCCGTGCTCCACTTTGTCCATATTTTCTCAAAGTGCTTCTGTGAGGAGCCGCTCTTGCAATCGCCATTACAAGATGGCGCTGATATCCGGTGTTCTAACTGGTAAACAAGTAGTATGCACATGTGCTAGGGTATTTTTCCATTCCCTATGCCCTGCCTGTCCCATGTCATCATCTGGGCTGATAGTGAGCAACCAGTCAGGGTGAAAAACGTCTCCAACTGCTCTTGTGGTCTATTTAAGGACCGAGTTTCCTGTGTTCTGGGCCTCCTCCCCCAGAAGATGATCATTTTTCTCTCGAGATGGATTAAAGCTATGCTGCAAAAGGACCCGTGTGTGTCCTGTGTGTGTGTGTCCTCGCCAGCAAGACTCCTTATCACACAGGGACATATGGTGCCGAAATCCGGGAATTCTACACCACCAGCATTGAGGAGGCCCCCCAGAAATAGGGCGGGTTCAGAACTGCAGTGGAAAAGATAAGATTCAGAGAGGTATGTCTACCTTGAGCCCGTTGTTCCCTTTGAGAGGAGGTTCAGGACAGCATGTCAGAAACCGAACGCAGTGATAGATAAGGAGCTCATAAAAAGAAAAAAAAAAGACATGTCTAAGGAAAAAAGAACTTCCCCTGAAGTTGGAAGTGGGGAGTGAAAAAAGGGGAAGGTGAAAATGCACCCCCTACAGGTAAACTTAGTAATATTTATCCCACCCGAGAGCTAAAAGCCCTAGAACTTGATAGCTCAGATCCTAATGATTTAGACCCTAGTAAAAAGGCAGCCTTCATAAAAGGCTTAAAGATAGCTCTCAGGGTCACTGTGCCTCTTCTCTCTTCTCTGGCAGTATTCCCAGAAGAAGGAGATAAGGAAGTAGAGTCTGAACATGAGAGAGAGAAAATAAGTTTTAAAAAAGGCAGTTATTCCCTGTTTGGGATCTTTTAGCAAAAAAGAGAAAAAATGAAAATAAGCTATTTCAGAGCTCTGAGCTCTGGTTAGGATATCTGTGTCCCTTTGAGACACCAAGTTCTGCTCCATGTCTGTCTATTGTCTGCTTTTCGTGCACCAAAACAAATTGTCCATGTTTCTGTCAATTCATGTATGTCTTTTGTTTCGTTTTCTGAATGATTGTTTCATTGTCTGAATGACTGACTGTTTTTATGTTTCATGTTGAATCTGCTGGCTGTCTCAATTTACACAGCAAAAAGCGCTGTGGCTGGGAGCCAAGTACAGCTGAAAAAGCCTTGCTGAGGGCCGATTACAAAAGGAGCTCTTAAAGGGGCAGGCAGCCTTTTGCTTGTAACAGAAAGTTAGCTTAAAATTGGGAACTCAAGATTAGAGTCTTTCTAAACAACATCAACAAACACAAGAAAACAGGTCTTTAAGGATACTTCAACATAGGGATAATCTTTGACCTGAGAAGACTCTGGCAGAGTGTTCAGATTGAGAAAAGATTGCATTTGGGTTAAGGATGAGCTCGGAGGGGAGCAGCCTCAGCTCGGCTTGTGTGGCACTTCTTAGAGCCTTATTACAGACCTAGCAAGATGTTGTTCTAAATAAAATTTAAATTCAAAGTTTATAAAAGGTCAATTAGGCTGTGAAATTTATCAATACATTGCGATTTGACTTGCCTACTTTATATAAAGTTATAATGTACAGAGTTTGCTTACATGTATAAGTGTCTGTTCCTTGTTCCAAACAGCCATTAATTTGGTTATTGCAGAATATTGATGTTTGATCTATTGCATACCATCATATGAAGTAAAATTGATCATCATTATCCTAAGATAAGTTAAAATTTTATTTTCATGCATGCTCCCATATTTCCTATAAATTCATGCATGCATGCATCCCATTTACTGTGTTTAAAAAAATAGCCTGTATATGAGAGAAAAGTATATGTGAATTAAATCACATGATTATTCTTTTGAGTTTCCTCCTGTTTCACCACAGATAATTAAAGATGCTGAAGATGGTGTTTAAAAATGTTGAACAATCAAACTTTAAGTTGTATATTAATAGTCAATATTATATCTCAGAGCTTGCAATTGCTTATGCAACTTATAAGAAAAATACTGTTCCTTTAAGAAAATGGTTTTTGGGCAGTTAAGAACTTGTCCTGGGTTGCCTGGAAATGACCCCCAGGATTTGCTTTTGTGTTATAGAGGTTTACATAAAGCTTTAACTGATAAAGATTACAGATAGCTCCTGCAAAGATACAAACTCAGGATTCTTATATTTATTTGGGTTTTAGAAGATAGTTATTTGCAGAGACAACTTAAAGATTTTCTCTAATTTCTGATTAATAAATAAATAAATTATACACAAGTGACTATAATGACATTTCAAGCATTCTAGTTACAATCTCTCGTCAAGAGAAACAATTGAAAGTGTAATTAGTCACTGTTCATGTTATATTAAAACTGACTAACAGTTCAGTATCTAAAATTTTGATGAAAATACAAGATTGTATTTTGATGCGTGAGCACCCCTTTTTATATCCAACATATTAGAGCACATACATCATTACCTGGCTCCTATTCAAGGAAGAAATTCCTAAGCTGAAGTTAGCCACTGGCAAAAAAGACTAAACAGATAAGTCCTAGCAGTTTATTTTGTAAATCTAAATAGTATATATGACTGGGCTGAAAAGCCACCCTAGAAACAAATATTCTGTTCTTGTTAGTCAGAAATTTCATAATCTACACCTAGCATCAAGGCAACCGATTCCCACAGGCTATGTCCTGGGGAGGACACGAAATGTATATAAAGGCCTCTAACTCAGACCAGTCATTAGGTAACTAGGAGAATTAAAACTTCTTTAAAAAAAACAAAAACAAAAAGGGGGGATAAAGGCTATGATGCCAAAGATGGCTCTATCCCTTATAATATTTACTCTTACCTTTTAAAAATTGGATGATGCTGGGAGATCACCAGCTGAAAGGCACGGACTATGGCCTCAATCACCCAAAGAAATGGTCAAATGGAAGAATGTCCTTGATAATAAATGGTATGGCCTGGATCCTATCTTAATCAGATCCCAGGGAGCTATTTGTGTTTTTTCCACAGGGTGAATATAATCCACTTTGGGTTCCGACGCCACTGACAAGGCCCATAAAAGAGCAAGATGAATCTCAAGATGATCCTGTTATTCTTACAACTGATGATTGAGACAGGGATAAGTATACCTTTGTGGACCATAGTAAAATCATGGCCGGTACCTTTACTGGCACATTCCAATTCTTCTACCTTGTTTTTGTTTATGGCAACTGAATATTTTTAAAGAAAAAGGTTATCTCTAATTGTGCAGATTTCATTAGCAAAAATAAAGTGAGCTCTGGAATGTTATTTAATGCTTTAACGCAAGTTGCTCAAGGAGCACAGTCAGGCTCAACTGATGTTGGAAATAATGTAACTTCACCTATAAACATCACAACGATTATGATAAAGGGAAATGCGACTATTCCAAAAAGATCACGATGGCCTGTTGACAATGCTACTGCTATACGCAGCATGCCTTGGTGTCATCCGGACCTTGCATTTCCTATAGTTTTTTCACCTTGTCAATCAAAAATTTTTTCCTCGAAAAGAAATAACAAAGGGTTTTGTTTTGTCACCTCAATAGCATTTTTGCTGTAATGAATGATAAAGGAGATGCTACAGAAAAAGAAAATATTTGGCCATATTACCAATGGATTCTAAGTAATGAGACAGGTGCTAGTGCCCAGTTGAAAGGAGGGTTGATGATTTTGAATCAGTGCCTTGATCTGGTTGAGGAACATATAGGTGTCCTATACCAGTTGGCCCAGTTGGGCTGTGAAAGAAAATTGGGTGCTCTGTGCATTACCAGTGTTCAATATGAAATCTTTACTCATGCAGCTAATCTATCTAGGCAGCTTTCTTTGTATCTTGCAGGAAATTTGTCTGAAGGATTCGATGAGACCCTTGAGGCCTTGAGGGCGGCCGTTCTAAGGATCAACTCGAGGCAAGTGGACCGGTCATTGACAGAGGGCCTCTCCTCCTGGATTTCATCTGCATTTTCTTATTTTAAGGAGTGTGAGGGGGTAGGCTTGTTTGCCATGATCCTATGCGGTGGAGCGTTGCTTTTGCTCTGGATGGTCTGTAAACTTAAAGCCCAAACAAAAAGGGACAAGATGGTGATAGCCGAAGCACTTGCAGCATTAGAACACGGTGCCTCCCCTGACATATGGTTATCTATACTTAAGCAATAGGTCGCTGGCCGCTCAGCTCTTGCACCCTACGAGGCTAGTCTCATTGCACGGGATAGAGTGAGTGTGTTTCAGCAGCCCGTGAGAGTTGCACGGCTAAGCACTGCAGTAGAAAGGCTCTGTGGCATAAAATGAGCCTATTCTAGGGAGACATGTCATCTTGTATGAAGGTTGAGTGTCCAAGTGTCCTTCCCCCACGAAAAAGCGACACGGGAGCGGACCAAGACCCCTCCGGGTGATGAGCCTGGGAGAAGGTTTTGTGTAATGCCCCTATTTTTGCACACTGGGGATTTGACCTCTATCTCCACTCTCAGTACTGAGTGGCCTGTTGCCTTTTAAATAAAAGAAAAGGGGGAGATGTGAGGAGCCGCCCTTGCAATCACCATTACAAGATGGCACTGATGTCCGGTGTTCTAACTGGTAAAGAAGTAGTCTGCACATGTGCTAAGGTATTTTTCCTTTCCTTGTGCTCTGCGTGTCCCGTGGTGTCATCTGGGCTGATAGTGAGCAACCAGTCAGGGTGAAAAATGTCTCCAACCGCTCTTGTGGTCTATTTAAGGAACGAGTTTCCTGTGTTCTGGGCCTCCTCCTTCAGAAGCTGATCATTTTTCTCTCGAGATGGATTAAAGTTATGCTGCAGAAGGACCCGTGTGTGTCGTGTGTGTGTGTGTGTGTCCTCGCCGACGAGACTCCTTATCACACAGGACAGCTTCAAAGCCTCCAGATTCAGTAGGTTCCAGGAGTTCTCATTTAACACTCATGGGGTCAAAGTGCAGGCAGATGGTGGAGCCTGTGGAAGGTCATCAGACAAATAACCTGGTGGTTGCAGCAGAAATCACCAGGCAAGTAGGTACACAAACAATGTCAGCTACTGATTTCCTCATCCTGCCTTCCCCACAACCTTGGCCAAGAGCCATGCTCCAAGGGGCTCACTGAAGGAGAAGAGACTCTGGGACATTCCATGTCACTCTTGGCTAAGTGGAACACCCAAAATGCAAATTCCTCAGCTCAGGCCCTGCTTTATGCGTTTACCCTTGTTAACCAAATTGATTACAGAGTACACATGACATGACTTCATGCAATCAGGAAGAAAAGTGAAATCATGATACTTGCACAGAAACAGAAGGAACTAGAAATCATTGTTAAGCAAAATGAAGCAGAATCAAAAAGGGAGGTATGTGTGGTGTGTTTGTATGTATGTGGGTGAATGAATGTATATGGTGTGTGTGTGCATGTGCTGTTCGGTGTATGTGTGTGACAGTAAGTATGTGGTGTGTGTGTGTGCATGTGTATGTGTGTGAATGTATGTATGTGACTGTGTGGGGGTATGTGTGGTGTATGTGTATTACTGTACATTGTGTGTGTGCATGTGTATGTGTGGTGTATGTGTGTGTGTGAATGTAAGTATGTGTGTGTTTGGTGTATGTGTGGTGCATGGATGTAGTATGTTTGTGGTGTGTGTGTATATGTGTTAATGTATGTATGTAGTATGTTTGTGGTGTACGTGTATATGTGTTAATGTATGTTATGAATCATGTGTGTGTGTGCATGTTTATGTGGGGGTATGTGTGTATATATGTGTGTGACCTTATTATCAGAGACCCCAGAGGACTTTCTTCCTGTATCCCAAGAAAATAACTGTTGGCCATGTTTCTGTTTTGTCTGTTGGGTTCTGAGGTTACAAGTGTGTAAAAACACATCTTACTTTCCATTGCATTTCACTCATTGGGTACAAGCTGTTTTTACAGCCAACTTGTTGTGGTAAATATTACTTGTGGATTTCTTACCACCACATAAATTATAGAGGTATGAAATAATAATAATAATAATAATAATAATAATAATAAGATGAAGAGAGGAAATGATAAATTAATAACAAGAAATAATATTATATAAAAAGAAATTATATGAAATAATAAAATATATAATTATATGAAATAATAATAAAATAAGAAATAATATTAAATGTGATATAATAATATAGTAAATGATAACGTGAAATAATATGAAATAATAAAATAATAATAATTAATAATAATAATTATAAGCATTAAAGCACCATCATGGGGCAGATACCATTCCTCTATGCTAATTTCTCTACTTCTTTACTAAGAACTATGAGATATCACTTGCCATATTCTTTTTTTTTTTTTTTCGAGACAGGGTTTCTCTGTATAGCCCTGGCTGTCCTGGAACTCACTTTATAGACTAGGCTGACCTCGAACTCAGAAATCTGCCTGCCTCTGCCTCCCAAGTGCTGGAATTAAAGGCGAGTGCCACCATGCCCGGCTCACTTGCCATATTCTGCCTAGGCTGCTCATACTCTCAGGCTCGCCCTCCTGGCCATGCTCTCCCAATCCATCCACCCATGGGACCTTTTTCCTGCTTCTTCTTCCCTCTCCTTCATGGTCTCTTCCAAAGACACCAAGGCTGGGAACTGAAGTGCCATCAACCTTTCTTCTTGCCAGCTGCAGGCATTAGATGTGTTTACTGATTGATCACGGGAGGTAGGACTGATGTAATCACAATCCCCAAAATTATCTAAAATATGGGTCCAGAGTCGAGGATCTGGTATTAGACAAATGATACTCATACTGTTTCCTCTCAGGCTGAACGTCTGAAACCTAGAAAATAACAGACCTTTTAGACAAGGCTTCATCAAGCTAAACATATGGACAGACTTATAGATAGATGGATGGATGTACAGACATATAGATAGATAGATAGATAGATAGATAGATGATAGATAGATAGATTTATATATATAGATTTTATATATAGATTTATAGATATATAGATTTATAGATATATAGATTTAGATATATAGATTTATAGATATATAGATTTATAGATAATATATAGATATATAGATGATATATATTTATTGATAGCTATATAGATGTATAGGTGTATAGATATATACATATAGATATATAGATATGTAGATATATAGATTAATAGGTGATATATAGATGTAAGGATGTATAGATTGAAGATATATAGATGAATAGATAGATAGATATAGAAACATGTAGATCGATATACCGATATATTGTTGTAGGTTGAAATATTACATAAGGGCAGGTCACTATACTGACTTAAGGGGGTGAAGAAGATGGCAACCCGATAAGAAGAACAAAACTGTGAGCTAACCTGGACACTTCAGACCTCCCAGCCAAAAACCAAGGAGCATGCAGGGACTGGCTGATTGCCCCAGGCACATATGTAGCAGAGGACTGCCTTGTCTCTCTGTCCACAATGGGACACAAACAGGATGTACATAAATAAATGAAAAAAATAATTAAAAAAGGAAAAATGAAATATAATTGAATATATATACATATATATGTATATATATGGAGAGAGAGAGAGAGAGAGAGAGAGAGAGAGAGAAGTTATCTGGCAGAAAAAAATGGCATTAATACATTACTCTTTGACCTGGCTCCTGTGTGCAATATCAGTTGCTGTGATCTGTAACATGACACACAACTACAGCCAATGGCTTGTGTCACAAACATCTGAGCTGACCAAACCCTGAAAGTGCATTGGACATATCTCCAAAGTAAGAAATTCAATATTGCTTGGACCAAGCTAAAGTCCCCAATTTACATATCTATCAATCTGGTCTGTCTTCATTCACAAGACATTAATAAATACACGCTGGAAAATTACAAAGTCAGTCACCCTGTCACCATCAGGTCTTTTTTTTTTTTTTTTTAATGGTGACTCCAAGGTTAGTGATAAAAACAGGTGTCTCACAAAAAGTAACTCTATCAAAATGTGCCTACTTGGCTACCCGTCCAGTGTAAGGAGAAAGAACAACCTTGGGATATTTCACACATCGGGTTAAATCTAAGCTGAATACTTAGCTTAGATAGCGCCATTCCATTCCATGATGTTGGTACTTGATAATGTAATAAGGACCAGCATTTATCACTCTCTGGCTAATGACTCTGAGCTCATTTATATTGTCAAAGAAGGTCTTAAATAATCCAACAAATGTATGGAGATGACGGAGTTCCTTAAAGAGGAAATGACCAAATCACTTAGAGAAATCCAGGAAAACAGAAAAAAATTAGAGGAAATCAATAAATTCCACAAAGAAGGCCAGGAAAACACAAACCGAAAATAGAGGAAGCCAAAATTCCTAAAAATAATGCCAAGAAACAACAAACCAACGGGTGAAGTAAACAAAACTATTCAATACATAAAAGTGGAAATAGAAGCAAAAAAGAAAACTAAAACTTAGGAAATAGTAGAAATAAAAATTTAGGACTGCAAAAAGGAACTACAGAGGCAAGGTTCACCCACACAACACAGACATGGAAGAAAAATCTCAATCATTGAATAAGCAATAGAAGGAATGGGTAAACCAGACAATGAAAATGTTAAGTCTAAATCTTCCTGATATAATATATCATGGAAATCCAGGACATTGTAAAAGGACTAAACATAAGAATACTTAGGAAGAGAGGAAGGAGAATCCTCGCTCAAAGTCTCAGGAAGTATTGACAACCAAATTCTAGAAGAAAAACTTCCTAACATAAAGAAACCACAAGAATCATCAAAACACCAAACAGAAGGGACCAAAAAATAAAGTCTCTTCCTTGTGTAATAATCAAAACACATAGTTCAAGGAAAGAATACTAAAAGCTGCAAAGGTAAAAAGCCAGGAAAAACATAAAGGAAGATCTATTAAGATCACAGATGTCTTCTTGGAGTCTGTAGATGCCAGAAGGGTTTGCACACATGTGCCGCAGAAACAACAGATGCCTGGATTTTAATATGTAAAAAAATGACTACACCGTTAATGGAAAAAATTAAGATAGTCCATGATAAACTCAAATTTAAACAACCTCTCTCTAAACATACTGACCAACACAAAGAGATAGAGGTAGAATCTAACCGGAGGAAGTTAAGGATATACATGAAAACACAGGTAGTATATAATCTCTTACTGTCTACAAAAGAAGGGAAAGCACACACACAGCCCAACACCAACACCACCCGCAGCTGCAACAACAACAACCAAATACAAGGATTTAGCAATCACCATTTATTGACTCATTCAATAAAAACAAGTTTTGATTTGGGAGAAAATGTAGCTGTAAATTGGCCTAGGACTTTGAGGCTTTTGTGTCTGAAAGCTATATAACTTTCTGTCTCAGGTTGGGTATGGGCGGTGGGGTTTTGAAGATAAACTTCTGAGTATATTTCCAATAATTTTTTTTTCCAAGACAGGGTTTCTCTGTATAGCCCTGGCTGTCCTGGAACGCACTCTATACTAGTTGGGACTTGAAGTCAGATATCTGCCTGCATCCACCTCCAGAGTGCTAGGATTAAAGGAGTGCGCCACCACCACCCAGCCCAATAAATTCTTATCCTTTGCATTGTCCTGGAGTGTGAGTTGTATTGAACCTCAGTGGACCCAACAACTTAAAAGCTTTACCACACTGCTGATATTCATAGCATCTGTCTCCAGCATGAATATTCTCATAAAAAGAAAAATATACATAAAAAGAAGTTCAATGAAAAAGTTTCACCATATTAAATAGATTCACAATGTTTCTACCCAGTTCAAAATCTTCCATGATGAAAATGACTACAAAACTGTGCAAAGGCTTTACCATATTAAATATACTCATATACTCAGAGGGTTTCTTCCTCAGCTTTTCAATGGCTAGGAAGAGATCTCATGACCAAACCAACTCTCAGAAAAGCAAACATTTAAATTGGGGTTTCTCTGCAGTGTGGTTTGTCTTGTGTGTGCCTAAAGAACTATGACATACAAAGGCTTTACTACGTTCATAACATTCACATGGGTCCTCACTTGTATGTGATCTTTAAGTCATCATAGATGACCGTGACATCAAATGCTTTACAACACCGATTACCTTCCAAAGGTTTCTGTCTTCTATGTGTTCTTTGAAAATAATGGAGACTATAGAGTTTTAAAAAGTCTTTACCACATTGATTGCATTCATGAGGTTTCTTTCCAGTGTGGAATCTTTTATATTTTGAAGACCAGTGGGATATGCAAAGGCTTTAGCACACTGACGACATTCATAAGGTTTCTATCGAATATGGGTTCTTTTATGATTATAGAGACAATAACTGTGAAAAGGCTTTTATAACATTGATTACATTTCTAAGGTTTCTCTCCATTATGGATTCTTTTATGATATTGGAGATGACTGTGACCTGCAAAAGCTTTACCACATTGATTACATTCATAGGGTTTCCCTCCAGTATATGTACTTTTATAACATTGGAGACTACTGAATTGTGAAAAGGCTTTACCACATTGATTACATTCATAGATTTCTCTCCAGTATGATTTTTATATTTCAATTTTTATTAGATATTTTCTTCATTTACATTTAAAAAGCTATCCCGACAGTTCCCCTATACACTCCCCCCGCACTGCTCCCCTACCTACCCACTCCCACTTCTGGGCCTTGGAGTTCCCCTGTACTGGGGCTTATAAAGTTTGCGAGGCCAAGGGATTCTCTGCCCAATGATGGCAGACTAGGCCATTTTCTGCTAGATATGCAGCTAGAGACATGAGCTCTGGGGGTTACTGGTTAGTTTATATTGTTGTTCCACCTATAGGGTTGTAGACCCCTTCAGCTCCTTGGGTACTTTCTCAGGCTCCTCCATTGAGAGCCCTGTGTTCCATCCAATAGATGACTGTGAGCATCCACTTATGTATTTGCTCAGCACTGGAATAGCCTCACAGGAGACAGCTATATCTGAAAAGTGTGTGTTCTTTTATGACATTGGAGATGACTGTGTCGTGAAAAGACTTTACCGCATTGATTACATTCATAGGGTTTCTCTCCCGTATGTGTTCTTTTATGATGTTGGAGATTACTGAGTTGTGAAAAGACTTTACCACATTGATTACATTCATAGGGTTTCTCTCCAGTATGTGTTCTTTTATGACATTGGAGATTACTGTGACCTGCAAAGGCTTTACCACATTGATGACATTTATAGGGTTTCTCTCCAGTATGTGTTCTTTTATGACATTGGAAACTACTGAGTTGTGCAAAGGCTTTACCGCATTGATTACATCCATAGGGTTTCTCTCCCGTATGTGTTCTTTTATGACGTTGGAGATTACTGTGATGTGAAAAGACTTTACCACATTGATTACATTCATAGGGTTTCTCTCCAGTATGTGTTCTCGTATGACGTTGGAGATAACTGTGACGTGCAAAACCTTTACCACACTGATTACATTCATAGGATTTCTCTCCAGTATGTGTTCTTTTATGACATTGGAGAAGACCGTGTTGTGAAAAGACTTTACCACATTGATTACATTCATAGGGTTTCTCTCCAGTATGTGTTCTTTTATGACATTGGAGATTACTGTGACCTGCAAAGGCTTTACCACATTGATGACATTTATAGGGTTTCTCTCCAGTATGTGTTCTTTTATGACATTGGAAATTACTGAGTTGTGCAAAGGCTTTACCGCATTGATTACATCCATAGGGTTTCTCTCCCGTATGTGTTCTTTTATGATGTTGGAGATTACTGTGATGTGAAAAGACTTTACCACATTGATTACATTCATAGGGTTTCTCTCCAGTATGTGTTCTTTTATGATGTTGGAGATGACTGGGTCTTGCAAAGGCTTTACCACATTGATTACATTCATAGGGTTTCTCTCCAGTATGTTTTCTTTTATGATATTGGAGACCACTGTGACCTGCAAAAGCTTTACCACATTGATTACATTCATAGGGTTTTACTCCAGTATGTGTTCTCTTATGACATTGGAGATGACTGGGTCTTGCAAAGGCTTTACCACACTGATTACATTCATAGGGTTTCTCTCCAGTATGTGTTCTCTTATGACGTTGGAGATAACTGTGACGTGCAAAAGCTTTACCACACTGATTACATTCATAGGATTTCTCTCCAGTATGTGTTCTTTTATGACATTGGAGAAGACTGTGTTGTGAAAAGACTTTACCACATTGATTACATTCATAGGGTTTCTCTCCAGTATGTGTTCTTTTATGACATTGGAGATTACTGTGACCCGCAAAGGCTTTACCACACTGATTACATTCATAGGGTTTCTCTCCAGTATGTTTTCTTTTATGATATTGGAGACCACTGTGACCTGCAAAAGCTTTACCACATTGATTACATTCATAGGGTTTTACTCCAGTATGTGTTCTCTTATGACATTGGAGATGACTGGGTCTTGCAAAGACTTTACCACATTGATTACATTCATAGGGTTTCTCTCCAGTATGTGTTCTTTTATGACCTTGGACATGACTGCATTTTTTAAAGCCTTGACCACATTGATGACATTCATAAGGTTTCTCTCCAGTATGGGTTCTTTTATGATATTGAAGATGACTGGGTGTTGGAAAGGCTTTACCACATTGGTTATGTTCATGTGTTTTCTCTCCAATTTGTCTTCTTTTATGACATTGCAGATGACTGGGACATGAATAGGCTTTAGAACGTTCATTACATTCATAGAGTTTCTCTCCACTATGATTACTTACATACCTGCAATGAAAATTGGCACATGTGATATGTTTACTACATTAATTTCCCTGTTCAGTCATTTCATCAAGATGAATAAAGTTTACAAATTAGTCTACTGATAAAGGTGGACCAGATCATCTGGTTTTATCACTTCATATGTTCATGGGGTTCTCCCTCATTATGGGTTGTTTTGCATCTTTTGAGATATGTGTGATGGTTATTACATGGCTGACATTTATAACATCCTTTTTATATGGGATTTTTATATGATGTATTTCATCTATATGAGGAAAATAGAACAACTCATAGCTTTATAACAGTAATTGGTTTCATAATTTTTCCTGTAGCGTGAATTGTACCACATTTGACTGTGAACCAGGACAAACAAAAGAATTTCCAAATTCCTAGTACCCATAAAGATTTTCTACAGTATGAGCTTGGGGAAGTTCCCAGTAAAATTAGAAAACCAATTGATTGCAAACTTTTATCATATTCAGAATGTCTACCAAAGATAGAATCTGGCAATTTTCTCACAGTTCTGGGATAGAATGCGGTACTTTCCTTCTTTCAATATCCCTATGCTCACATGGCTTTTATCCATTGTGACACATGATATATATATTAAAAGAAGAATAACAGATGAAATGTTTCCACATTGCATTCACACTGTTTGACTTTTTGTTCCTCATAGACCTGTAATATATGAATTAAGGTTTCTCCTATGACAACAATCTTGACTCTCATAAACTGTACCCTAAACAAATGATCAATTTCACCATAAGAATATGAGTATCACCAATTTTCCCATGGATTATTTGCTTATTGGAAGGTTTTGGATATATATTTATCACTATTCGATGTGCAATATCTAAGTCTTGTAAGTCTATACACATTGTCAGATCAGTATAGCTCTAATAGAGCTACATATTGAATAAAGGTATCTCTTAAGGCAATGTTTCCTCATCTTTTTTTAAAAAAGAGGAATGCTTTGATAGATAAATCAGATAACTACATCGAGACAGTATATTTTTTTAAGAATAGTATTATTAGGGCTGGCATTATGGCTCAGTGTTTAAGAGCATAGACTGCTCTTCTGAAGGTCCTGAGTTCAAATCCCAGCAACTACATGGTGGCTCACATTCATCCATAACGAAATCTGATGCCCTCTTCTGGAGTATCTGAGGACAGCTACAGTATATTTACATATAATAAATAAATAAATCTTAAAAAAATATTGTAATTATAGTTACACTTCAAGTATTGACATTTTACACTCCTGCTTTTCTTTAGAGCTTCCATATCATAGTAAAATTTCCTTAGAGGCATAATCGCATCAGCTTGCACATGAAAATTACCTTTCATTTCTTCTTGAACTTTGACAATGTCTTTCAATATGATGGTTTTCCCGAGTGTAGCCTAAAAGACAGTACGAGAAAAATGAATGATCCAGTATTGGAAATAGGCAAAATTCAAGGTACTGTGAATTTTCATATCACTGGACACTATTTATTCAGCTCAGTCTTCCTTGTTCTCAGTTGTAATAACAGAGCACCATCACTAAACAAGAGACATGTTTTCCTACTATTTTGAAAAGCAAAGAAAATTTACAGTCATACCTATAACAGTGAGGTTCCAGTAGGTCTCCAGCATCACATCTTTGTAGAGACTCTTCTGGGAAGGATCCAGCAAATTCCACTCTTCCCCAGTGAAGTTCACATGCACATCATCATAAGTTACTGCATCCTAAAATATCCCATACATGTGTACATCACAAAACATGGTACTGACATCACTGTAAAGTAAACGTATGCTTCCTTCACCATATATTCATGCAATTCTGGTGCTTCCTCCACTGATTTCCTGACACAGAAGTTATAATCTAAGTACCATAACATTTTAAAGGAAATTGAGTTGAAGGTTCACCTGTGTTGCTTATGAACATTTTAAATAAATAGGGTAAAGTCTTTTGAGAGGAATTCCAATTGAGAGGGAGATGTAGGGTGAAACAGATCAACAGTACTGAGCACATATCCCAGAATTTGTAAGAAGAATCACTAACGAGAAAAATCATGGACAAGCAGGGTGTATTTGTTCATGTCTTTAATCCCAGAGTCATGGGCAGGTATACATCATTGAGCTGGATCTTAGTCTGTTCTATGTAACACATTCCAGGACAGCAAAGGTTACATATTAAGATCCTTACTCCACTGCAAAAATCAACCAGGGAGACAAAAATGATAGAAAGAACTCAGTTGTTTACTACAGTTCCTTCAAAGAAGTATACATTCCCTGCACTTCTGTACTCATCTAGCAGAAACAGGAAGTGTACCGCTTTAAACTGCAACATTAGTAAAACTTTACTGGCAATCAAGGCACATTTAATGGACCAATGGACAGATGAAAATATTAGTAATATAAGTGTTGAACATAAAGAGCAACATAAGGCAGGAGAAAATGATAAATCAGCCATGGACAGCTCTTGCTGGTCTTCCAGATAACAGTGGTCAATACTAGCATTCACGTGACCCATGGCTTTATGAACAAGAGTTCTGAGTCCACCTTCAAACAAAACTAATGATGAGGCACACATGATATTCATATTCACGCATACAAGCAAAACACTCCTATTTATTTAAAAATTTCAAAACAAACTCAAGAGTTTGGGGAAATATCAATAACCAGAATCCAATGACTCTGAAGCCTCAGGCAGTATTGATGTCATGAGCATATGTCATCCTAAAAAAGAGACTATAATCTATGTGCCCACGGGGTACATAGGGGGCCCCAACCCCACTCAAAAAAGAAACAGAGGAGATTGGGAGGAGGGAATCTGTGAGGGCAGGGACCTAGAGTAGGGACAGTGATCAGGGTGATAATGAATATCTAAATTATAGGATGAACAAAAAAAAAAGGAAAGAAAGAAAAAGGAAATTTTTGAGTGTATATACACTTTCATCTTAACCAAGATGAATCTAGAAATGCTCCTGCACTGTTCAAATGTCTAAAGTATCTGCTGACACTCAAGACAATATCTTGACAGCCACATCAGAAAGCAAAGTTGCAAAATCAAACAGCAAGTTATATCATTCCAACATAAACTGGCACTGAATACCCCTTCCCATTCCAATCAATAGGAATGTGCACACAGGGAGAAAAGATTGGACAAAGGCAAGAAAAACAGCAGGGCAAACACCAAATCCTATAGCTTTGTCTCAAACACATTGGACTTCAATTGCTTAAGGCATAGATTGTGCTCTTCCTTTAACTTCTCATACATCTCTCAGTTTGGGTACTTCATCTCCCTGTAAGCATCTCTCCATGGCACATTTCTCAATGCGTTAGTTTTCTCCACAACCTGTGGTCACAAAATGCAACTCAAGCATCAACCTCACCACTTAAATGCAAGGAACTCTCACAGAGTCTTCCCTGGGATCCTGACTCTGTCAAAAGATGGCTGGAGTGGTGCAAAACTGAAACCATAGAGAAAGAATATATGACTATGCTATTTTCATCTTTCAGTTTATAGAAGCAGCACGATATGGATGATCCTGTGAAGTTGGCTTCTAAATTAATGGACCCTGCCTCGCTTGGACCAATTTGCAGCAGGTTTTGTTTAAGGTTCCATTCTGGGATGAGAAAACACGTTGAATACTCCTTCCATTAATTTAAAACATAGAAAGCAGGAGGAATTACTACACTCGGGGTACCTTCATAGGTATATACCCACGAGGGCATTTGCTCCACTAAGTTCACAGCCACTTTATTTATAAAAGTTAGAAACAGGAAAGAATGCAGATGTTCCTCAACTGAAATGTGGACACAAAAACCATGTTTCATTTACAAAATGGAGTGCTACTCAGGTATGAAAAACAAGGACATCATGAATTTTGCAGAGAAATGGGTACAATTAGAAACTAATAACTGGAATGAGGTAACTCAGGCCCAAAAGAACATGCATGTACATACTCACTTACAAGTGAATAATAACCATAAGTACAGGATATCCACAGTTCATTTCATAGACGGAAAGACACTAAACAAGACAAGGCACAAATGAGCATGGTTGAATCTCACTCAGAACGGGGTATGAAAGAGACAGAAGAGGCAGATGGAAGGGAGAAACTGGATGGGACAGTAGTTAAGAAAGAAGAAGGGGAGTTTTAGGAATAGGTAAGAGACAAGGGAAGGCCTGAGAGCCAGGAAAATGAAATGAAATTAGCAGATGCTGGGAGGGAGCGGGGTTAGTGTGGGGACATCTATAGAATGTGCCTGAGACTATGAATGGGAGGGCACAAATGCAGCTAGGGAAGTGATCTTAGCTGAGATAGATAGCATTGAGTTATGGACCATGAAGAGGTGACATCTTGCAGTCAGGCAGAACCACCAGTGAAGTGTTCAGTACACCAAAAATACCAAAAACCTTTTCTCCCAAAATTTGTTCTGTCTGCAAGTAAGGCAGGCACAAAGTTGAAACAGAGACTCAGGGAATGGCCAAACTATACCCTGCCCAACTGATAACCCATCCCATGGGCAAGCACCAAGGCTGGCATTGCTGAGGATAATTTGTTATACTTGCAGATAGTAGCTTAGCATCATTGTCCTTTGAGAATCTCCATCCAGCATCTGACTGAAACATATGCAGAGCCCCACAGCCTATATTGGACAGGGCTCAGGGAGTATTTTAAAAGAGTTGGGGAAAGAATTGACGGCCTCTGAAGGAATAGGAAGTCTATGAGAAGACCCTCAGAGTCAACTAACCCAGAACCTAGGAGACTCTCAGAGATAGAGCCACCAACCAAAGAGCACAGACAGGCTGGGATGGAGGCCCCCACCATATATGTAGTGGATATGATGCTCAGTCTTCATGGGGTCCCCAACATCCAGAGCGGGGCATGTCCCTTAAGCTGTTCCTGTCTGTGCAAACTGTTTCCCTAACTGGGCTGCCTTGTCTGACATCAGTTGGAAAGGATGTGTCTAACCCTGCAGAGACTTGACATGCCATAGTTGGGAGATACTCAAGTGGTTCCCACCCTCCCTGGGGAAATAAAAGGGAGTCAGTGATGAGGGACTATGGAAGGTGGAATGGGATGGGTGTAACAATTAGAATGTAAATTGAATAAAGAAATAGGGGAAGTCAGGTCATGGTGGAGCACGACTTTAATTGAAGCACTCAGGAGGCAGAGCCAGGGGGATTTCTGAGTTCGAGGACAGCCTGATCTACAAAGTAAGTTCCTGGACAGCCAGGGAGACACAGAGAAACTCTGTCTCAGAGGGAAAAAAAAAAAGAAATAGGAAGATTGAACAAATACTTCTCAATCGCGTAAAAATATACAAATCAGGCAATATTTTTTTTGTTTGTTTGTTTGACCTACTCAATATCTCAGGGCATAAGCCAAGTACAAAAGTTTTCTGGTTTTTTTTTTTTTTTTTTTTGGCCAAAATATAACAGAAATGGCCTCTCCCTAAAGTTTTTCAGTCTCTTTTCCACTGAAATAGTATGACCTCAACTTCGTGTGGCTGCATTACTGTCAACACTCCAATCTTCCAGACCCTATGGGAAGAACCGATTAAGCTCCATGTACAGCTTTCTACGATTTTGCCATCTCAATTTCTGATATTTTCCATATTCCTTCAAAAGAGACCAGAGATTCTGTCCAGCAGCAAAATCAGCTTTTGAAACAATTGCTGTTGATGTTGTTGCTGTTGTTGTTATTGTTGTTGTTCTACCTTGCAACTCTGCTGCTGTGATGGTTTCCTCTGAGCAGAAGCATCTCAGGTAATAAATGTTTGTTTTACACGGTTCTAACAGATCACAGCCCATCCTTCTGCGAGCTCAGACTAGAAACTGAAGCTAGAAAATGAAAGCAAAAACATTTGACAAACACTACTTCCTGCCTTGCTTTCTTGCTTGGTCACTCTCTCATGCTCTGTAGCCTCCCTCAGCCTTGGAGCAGGCTGATCCAGATTTTGACCTTGCTGCCACTAAGAAGGAGATTACCTAGTGTCTTAGACAGGGTTTCTATTCCTAAACAAACATCATGACCAAGAAGCAAGTTGGGGAGGAAAGGGTTTATTCGCCTTACACTTCAATACTGGTTCATCACCAAGGAAGTCAGGACTGGAACTCAAGCAGGTCAGAAAGCAGGAGCTGATGCAGAGGCCATGGAGGGATGTTCATTACTGGCTTGCCTCCCCTGGCTTCCTCAGCCTGCTCTCTTATAGAACCAAGACTACCAGTCCAGAGATGGTCCCACCCACAAGGGGCCTTTCCCCCTTGATCACTAATGGAGAAAATGCCTCATGATCATTTCCTCAACTGTAGCTCCTTTCTCTGTGATAACTCCAGCTGTGTCAAGTTGACACATAAAACCAGCCAGTACACCTAGGGTAGAGCCTTCTGACCTTGATAGCTCTATTTGCTCTTCTCCAATACTCTGCTTCCTGCTGAAAGGTCCTGGAGACTATCTGGAACAAGCCCTGTAGATTGCCTATGGGCTGGCTCCAGGCACAAAGAATGGGCTGGCAGATGGGCCTATCCTCTTTATAAGCAGGGACTCTCAGTAAACTTCAGAGGCTTTGAACAGAAAGGTTTGTCTTGGCCTCATTCTTTTGTTGCCCTCTGATCTCTTTCAGCCCTGGGCTGTCTTTCTGGGGAACCCAGTTCACATGGCCACAGGCGGCTACAATGCTCACCTACCTCTCTCATCCAACCCACGTCCACTTGCTTCCCTATATTGCCACCCTTCATGGAAGAGTCTTCCTATATCAATTATCAACACTATCTCTCAGAGACATAGAAACCAGCCATTCTGATGAGGGCACACCTGCAACTGAGGCTCCTTCAATGACTGTAGTCTGAAATGTTGAGTTAAAACAACTATGACACAGAGACAATAATAAATGAGAAAGTTGTAAAACTCCAAAACCAACGATCTAACCATATCAATTACAGGACCCCTGCCACCACATCATGGAGTTGGAGTAGTGTCTGAGCCAGGATAAAATGGGAAGGGCTCCTGGCTCAGAGCATGGAAGGATACAGTGGAATGAGGAGAAGGGAGGCTGCACTGCCCTGTGGTGAGGTGTCCTTAACCCTGGATTCCCAGGCCAGGGAGACAAAAGAGGTGGCCAAACAGCTGGTAGGTGAATGGAGGAGCAGATTGCCCCACAGACCTGGAAATGAGACTCTGGTCTAAGGAAGATATGCTAACTTTGCTGGAAGGGATGAAAAACAACCTCCCATATACTGACAGCTCCAAGGTCAAAACTACAGAGTCACATATAGACTGAGAACAGGGTTGTTTAGAAGGGGGAAAAATGATGTCTTTGTCCTTTCCATGCTGTTTTGCAGAGTCTGATTTTGCCCTGAATGCGGTCATAAAGAGCTCTCTGTCAGGGGCAATTTAATGGGTACAGGTCCTCTTGATAAAAGGGATTTAACCCAAGGTGGAAGGTGAGTAACTATATCAATTGGGATGGAAACAGTCTCACTTCCTCTCTCAGTAAGAGAATACTAAAGTGGCACACACATAATAGAGGGCCACGAGGGGGTGGTGAAGGCTAAGCAGCAGATTCCACCACTTGTACAGAGTAGAAAATGAAGACAGGATGGCAGCTGTGAGACATGGGACACGGTTCCAAGACTACTGTAACTTCCCAGAAATTAAGGCCAGGGGCACACAACCCCTGTTCCAGGGTCTGGAACATCTTCCTAGCCCTTTGTAGCTACGACTCTCCAGCATTTCCACTTCACTGGAGTTCCACATTCACTATGTTCATCTCCCTCCACGAGTACTCAAGAAAAATAAAAAAACCAAGGTACAGAGACACATTTCTGACAGACAGGTCACTGATACAAAGAACAGCAATGACACATCCTAACAACAGTCTTTCAACCCTTCCGATGGCAGTCCTGAGGGTCTTGGGGTTCCAGTCAAAGCATCAAGGTTTTATGCCTAAGTCACAGAAACTGCAATGACCAGCACAGAGCCGATTGCAAAGCAAACACACAGAGGTCTTTTTTATGAGCTCAGTAACAAGGACTCTCAGCAGTCAAACTCCCATTAGGTACAAACTGAGAGATCAAGTCTAGAGGTTTTGAGTATTTATTGTAGTTACAACAAGATTGGGAAATTTGCATCGAAATCAGCATTGTAACATTTTAAAAATTGTATGTCTGGCATAATGTGCAGGAACCAAGCAAGGGGGACAAAAAAAATCTGACAGCCATGATGGGTAAGCTGTTTTTGTTTTTGTTTTCTATAGGAGGTCTTAGTTATCTCTATGAAGCTTGACCCTACTGATATACCTTATCTGGCTGTTCATAAGGAGATTTTGTCATGGGATTTTTGCTGGAATGTACAAATGTACATTCTCAAAAAGCAAACTGTTTGGGATTTACAAACTCATCTCTGTTCCTGAGCCCCTGATTATTGACAGAAACTCCTGGTTAACCACAACTATGCCTGTCTGTAGACTAGACTTTGTCCAAAGACCTACCTCACTATCTGTTACTGCAGACCCTAATATCAGCTGCCCTTAACACTGGAAAAGAGTAGCAGTGGAAATTTCCTCTCCTCCTGTGCAAGCCTCCTATAGATACCACAGAGAATCCCTACCTACCTATCCATTCCTGCCTCATCCCTGTGTCTCAGCCCCCACTTGGGCAAATACTCCCTGTTCAACCACATTCCATGCCTGAAAGGACACAAGGTAATCTTCCATAGATCAACTTCATGATTGATTTCTTACCCCAGATTCAATTTTCCCAGTTGTTCCAACATTGTATTAAACACCATGGGCTGCTTGACCTCTCTACTGACTATGTCTCCTTGTGGATTACTAAGATCTTCTGTTCCTGCCTGTCTCTTCTCCCATCTATTAATATCACGAAGCATCCCCTGTTGACCATACCCACCAAATAGGTCAGTAAGATAGGAAACTGTCAGTGAACACACTCTTCAAATCCATGCATCAAACAGTAACCTAGGAACAAAACTCCCACCCAAAAAGACAAACCCAGAGGCAAGTACCTACGTCAATAATCACCCAAACAGAGATGGCTACACACCAGCATAGCAACATAGAGAGTAACAGCCAGGAACAATTGCAACCAAGAAATCCAAGCTCTCCCATCACAGCAGGTCTGAAAAATTAAAGCATGCAACAAATAAAGTGCAAAAGAGGTTGTTTGGGGGAAGAGAGAGGAGTGAGAACCTGGGGAAGGGATAGAAATACACAAGAGGACCTGCAGAAAGGCACACAGACAGGGAGGAGAAAGAGAGCCATGAGGGGAGAGATGACAGAGAGTGTGCATGTGCAGAAAACAGAGACAGGGAACAAAAATAGAGAGCTGTTATAGCTGGTGGTCCATGTATATAAAGCACGCTTGACAACAGACATAGGGAATGGAGGCAGGAAATGACATAAGCAGTTGCTAAGTCCCTAAGAGCAGGACATGAGATTTCCTGTACACTGACAACTACAGAGACAAGGTTCACCCACAGAACAGGAAAGGAAGACAGAATCTCAGGGATTCAAGACGAAGAGAAAAAATTGATATCTCAGTAAAAAATGTGGATTTTAAAAGTTTCATGGCAATAAACAACTGGGACTTCTGCAAAATATGTGAAGGCGAAAATTACAAACGATTGTAATAGAAGAATATCAGCTCAGAGGTCTATCATTTTTCAATAAAACCACAAAAAAATTCTGAAATTATTAAAGTCCCTTTGCCAAATGATAATCAACTCACTAAACATATGATGCAAAAATATGAAAAAATTGCAACAGAAAAAAAATTAACAAAACCTAAACAAAACAAAAACAAGTATAATGTATGAAATCAGACCTATTAGATTTTTACCTGTCTTCTTAGTGTATACTAAAAGACAAAGGGGTTTGGACATGTGTGCTACAGACTCAAAGAAACCACCCTTGTTTTCACAAGCCAGCCTAACTAGGTCCAAATGATTTGGGCAATGATAGGGAAGTTATCAGAGGTCACCCCCTGATGGAGCAAGTGAGGAGCAAACGAGAGACCTCACAGGTGCTCACATATGGCTTATACTTCAGATCCAGTCCCAGAGAGGACTCACCACCCCAGCTTTCACTGCTCAGCACCCTGCCCCTACCCTCTGTAGGCAGTAACCCTGTGCTCACCATGTCTCGAATTCAGAGCTTCCCTGAGGTCCTCTCACAGCACCCAACAGCAGAGCTCAGAGCAGGACACAGAGAACCATTCAAGCCTGCACAGCCACAGTGAACTTGGGGAAAGGCACCCGGAAGATCCCGCCTCCTTGTCTGACTGGCAGGTCTGCCTGTGGAGACCTTGATTGGCCAGTGGGTCTCACACATCCTCAAGGTTAAAGTGTGCTTCATCATGTCTAGGGCCAGACCTTTTCCAGATCTCAGGTGTGGTTTGCACTACATTAGCATTTGAGCCAGTCCCCCAAGAGGACTCTCACCCCTCCCAGCTCTGGGGGAGAACTCACCATTCATGTGGGGCATTGGACTATGCACAGACAGGTTGGTCTCCAGTTGAGCTGAGGTCTGAACCCCAGGAGGTTGATGATTGACAAACAAGGCAGAGGAATGTTGTGACTTTGTTGAGGATTATATTCACAGGCAGGCACATCTGAGCCACTGCATTGTGAGTACCAAAGATGTTTGTGGAAAAACGCTGCCAATCCTCTATGTTATAGCAAGGAGGCCACAGGTGTCATGGGCAGATGAAGTTACATGAGACATCTTTACCAGCCTTGCTTGCTCATTAACATTAACAAATGCTAGCTGACATTGATGTCGGAAAGAGACTCATCTGTCTCATCTGTCAATGACAGCAGCTACTTCTTTGCTGACTGAGTTGGATAATAAGCATTTCTTCTATGTCTTATTTTGTCCAGGCATGGTTAAACTGCAGACTGGGTATTGATGCAAGCACTTGGCAAAAATCAATGGAAGCATCTATGAGAATCAATTAGCTACATCGGCTTCGCTATAGAGTAGCGGATAACTCTGAATCCTTTGCAGGCTGTGTGCTGTCCAGTCTGTAAGTCAGCAAACATAAAATAAGTGTATTTATGGATATACACACACATCTATTTTCAGAGACTAGGCTTTCAGTATTTACCAGCCCACTTTGAATACAATTCTACCTTTCCTGCCAACAGGACAGGCAGTGGCCCTCCCAATTCTGATTCATGCTCCTGGAATTAAATACATATAGGATTAGAGCACTGATATGCTGAAATGAAAGCAAAGGAAACTAGAGATATAAATATTATTTGTCTTTCAGCAATTAAGGGAATGCCATTTGCCGTTTTCAAGCACTTAGAATAATACAAACAAGTGTCAGTGGAGGGCGGGGTTTGTTTTCATGGGAAATCAAAACAAACCAAAAAAATAAGAGTTTAATTAGCACTCCATATGCAGATAGCTCTTGCTAAAGCTTTTAAAGAGTGCTTGCAATACTTTATTTTTTTTTTAGATCACAGCACTCTCTTCATAGCTGGGTGAGGTGGTGCATGCCTGTGATCCCAGCACTGGTGAGGCTGAGTGGGAAGCTTAGGAATTTGAAGCTACAAATTCTGGGCAGCAGAGCTGATTAGAAGCCAAACATAATGAGACCCTATTTCTAGAAAACAAAACAAACAAACAAACAAAAATTCCTCTTCCTTTAGCATGTGGATGCATTCATAGGTTTCTCTCCCTCTCCTTTAAACGGGGCAGCCATTTCTCCAGTGTTTTCCTATTGTCTATGAAATAAAAGTGAAGCTCTTGATTCTACTCTAGCCCTTCCCCCAACCCTTCTCCCAGCTACCCTCTGACCTCTAAGTACCTCCAAACCCTGCCTGCCTTTGTAGGGGCCTTCCACTAAGAATAACTTTGACAGTTTCTATGGGACTTAGCCATGAATGACTGGGAAACTTTTTTAATTATGCATTTCATAACATGCGCATAGTATATAATATGCTGCATAGCCTTCTAACAGGAACAGATGACCATAGCTGAGTGATTTTTCTCATCAGCCCGGAAAACACTTCCTTAGTCAATGTTCTCCAGGCACTTGGGACTGAACTTGAGAAGCTCTGTTTCCTTGCCCCTGTTGGTGAAATTGTACATGTATGCAGTGGACACCCCAGGGATGATCAAGCACACCCCCATAATGGTGAGGCCAGGGAGAATCTAGAACCACAACTCCACACCATTACTCACACTCCAACCTGTCACTGGCTCCTCAGAGGTGACCAGGCTTTACCTCTCTTCCCCTGAGAAACTATCTTTGTTTGTTTGTTTCTTTCTTTCTTTCTTTCTTTCCTCCTTCCCTCCCTCCCTCCCTCCCTCCCTCCCTCCCTCCCTCCCTCCCTCCCTTCTTTCTTTCTTTCTTTCTTTCTTTCTTTCTTCCTCTCTTCCTCTCTTCCTTTCTTCCTTTCTTTCGTTTTTGTTTTCTGAGACAGGGTTTTTCTGTATAGCCCTGGCTGTCCTGGAACTCACTTTGTAGACCAGGCTGACCTCAAACACAGAAATCTGCCTGCCTCTGCCTCCTGAGTGCTGGGATTAAAGGCCTGTGCCACCATGCCCGGTCTGAGAAACTTTCTTGACCACACCATTCATTCACCTGTAGAGAGTTGAGAAGTTGCAGCACTCACCCAAGAGCCCCACACTAAAGCATCTGCAGTACACTAGACCTGCTCAGCAGAGAGTGTCAGCCACATCCTTGAGACTTCAAGCTGCCCTTCCCCACAGCTCACAGTGCCCCTCTGTGTTTCCCCACTGAGAGCAGCTCTGCTCCTCATAGGCTTCCTGTAGGACAGGCTAGCTAGCTTTTGACCCTGGAACATTGTTGTGAGCTTCCTCATCTTCACACACCTTCATACCCTCACACCAAATCCTTGGCCTGGAACACTTTCTTTTTCTTGACTGCTTGGAAAGTGTCTTGGTCATCTTTCAGAATCAACCCCAAACCTGAGCCTGAGGGTCCAGCTATTTTCACTTCTTTCTCAGCCTGTCTGGGCAAAATTGGTGGTCTTAGCTACTCTCCTTCCTTGAAGCATTAAGCAGAGAATCTGTAAGGCAGCAAAAAAGAAATAGAGCAGAGCACAGCACTAAGATCTTGGTGCATGGGGGAAGCAGGGAGGGACATCATCTTTGAGACTGGGAAGAGGAAAGGGATGAGAAAGTGTTGTGGTTAGACCAGGAGGGGGATAAAGACTGGACTGTAGAAAAAAGAACTACTATTAATAAGAATAATACTAATAGATCTTGGTGCACAGTGAGACACCTACCACCCATTTCTCTGCCTGTCTCCATCCTCACTGAAATGTGAAGTGATTGGTTTTTGGACAAATACTGAGTCAGACAAGGTGAGAGCACTCATTTCACTGAACTTACAATACATCTCAACCCCAATCTGTTCTAGAAGCTTCCATTATAAAACAATTTGCACTTATCGCTAAAGCATCTGCTTCTTAATATTTATTTATTTATTTATTTATTTATTTATTTATTTATTTATTTATTATATGTAAGTACACTGTAGTTGTCTTCAGACACTCCAGAAGAGAGCATCAGATTTTGTTACCGATGGTTGTGAGCCACCATGTGGTTGCTGGGATTTGAACTCAGGATCTTTGGAAGATCAATCTGCACTCTTAACCACTGAGCCAGATCACCAGCTCCAGAATCTGCTGCTTGATGCTCACCTCTTGCACTCAGCTTCTGGGAAGCTCTAAATTGGGGCAGACACAGAGTAGGACCTCCATAAATTTCATTTGTCTTTTTGAGACTGGGTCTTTCTATGGACGCCATAACCATTACTAGAAAACTAATTGCATGGCACCACTTAGCTTTTGGAAAGCAGAATGAGAAGCGACATGAAATCCTTACTGAGAACGCCCTTGGTCTGCCATCTGCCAAGACAGAATGGGGTCTTCACCCATGATAGGTTAGGCAAGCTGCTCAAGTAGTCTGGGAAACTTATTTATAGAGAAATGAACATACTGGTTGGGAGGGTGGTGATTGGACCACCTTGCACTTCCCCACACTGCCCCCAATCAGACACAGTAACTTTCAAGCTTCCTCCTCCTCCATGTTGGAAGCCTGAGGCTCAAGATGACAGCCATGAACACAGTTCCATATGAATAAAGGAACTCCTGCCTCAATCTGTGGTGTGCCAACTGTGGTCTGGAGAGCAGCAGCTGCCTGGGAGTCTGGTAGAAATGCAGAACTCACTCCTACCAAGACTTAGGGAGACCTCGAGCTAACTCGTTTGCACTTAACCTTTGAGAGATATTTTTCTAGATTACACAGGGATACACCAAAAACAAGGACTTTGTTTTCTCATCTTGTCAGAAGGCTACAATTTCAAAGCGTGCAAACTCTATTGTACTATTGGGATTTAATCAAAGAAAAGTCAGAGGTTTGGGTCTCTATCATATGAATGTGTCATTTTGAAGTTGTGTGTATGTGTGTGTTTAGGCTCATGTGTCTCCCAGGTTTTCCTCTAAATTGATACATAGCTAAGGATATCCTTGAACTCCTGAGCCTCCTGTCTCTACCTCTCATATGTGGGAATACACTCTATGCACAGTTTATTTTGTTCTGGGGTCAGGGCTAGGGTGGGTGGAGTTACAACTCAGAGTTTTGTGCATGCTGGAGAAGGACTCTATCACTGAGCTAGATCTACAGTCCTCCTGTGAGTCCTATTGAGAGAAACAAAATGAGGTGACATAATAATAACTGGGGCAGGGGCAGGATATTAACAGTGGCAGTCAGAAAAGGCTTCCTAGAGGAAGCAACTTTAGAGCTAAGTCTGAGATGAAGAGAAGAAACAGCTGAGCCTAAGGGGCTGGGGAGAGTCCTCCAAAGGAATGGAGAGAGCCAAGACCCTGAGGTGGGAACTTGTTAGCTGTGAGAAAGATGGCCTTACATGGGTTAGAGCCCTGCCCGCAAAGGAAAAGAAAGCCTATCCCATCCTGCCATATTCAGTCATTCGTTGTTGTGAGGGGGACCACAAACCTGGAAGGAGATGAGAGGAAGGGAAAGAAAGCAGGAGACCAAGCAAATTTGTCCAGGTCTCATTTATTATGCTGAGGTGACTTCTTTTTAAAGCATACATCTCGGGGAGTAGGGAAGGGGTCGAGGGGGAATTTTACAAAGAACAAAAAGAAGCGGGCATCTGCTGACATGGGGGGCGATGTCAGGCACCAGGCAGCGGGCACTCTGCATCTTATCTTCGGAACATAGATCCTCCTTGACAGCCTTGGGTGTCAGACTGGGCTCAGGCGTAACTCCTGTCCTTGGATGGCATGGGAGTTCAGGAAGAGATAGGGAAGAGGGGACTATAATTCAGCTTTTACAGCGTCAAGTGCCAGGAAGGGAATAGGGAGGAGGGGATGACAACCAGCTCCTAGCAAAGGCCATTTCGCCTAGGGAGATTGTGAAGGGCTCGCTTTCTCACGGGATGGTCTCTGACAAAAGCTGGTGCTGCAGACATTGGCAGGCACTGACTGCACAGGGCCCTAGAACCTTCTAGAGTGTGGTTTTTCATGTCTGGAACTAACACAACTGTCCTTTCACTTTAAAAACAAAGAAGACTTGAATCTGGGAAGATGGCTCGGCCGGTAAAGTGGTAGCTGCTCCAGCATGGGGACCCCTAATACTCCAGTACAAACTGGGTGTGGCAGCTTTTCATCCCGCTGTTGATAGACAGAGGCAGGAGAATCCCAGGGACGCACTGCCCAGCACTGTAGCCAATTGGTGAGTGTCAGGTTGAGCAAGAGACCCTGTCTAAGCTTAACAAGACAAGAGGACAGGGGAGGAAAAAAGGGGATAGCCAAAAATCCAATGTTAACAGTATTCCAGAAACTCACACACATGCATACACCACACACTACACACTACACACACACACACACACACACACACACACACTAATATTCCTTTGGCTGCTTATAGAGAAATGATTTCATGGGTTAAGGGTGGAGCCAAAACAGATGGTAAAGCACTTATTAGTAATAGAAAGTCACATTACATCCACCTGTTAAATTAATTACCTTATGTAATTTGTAAAAAATGACAGGGTTCATTATCAAATTATATATGCGTGTGCATTGGCAGCACACATCAAGGAAGTAAAGGTAGGAGCCACAGTGGGCTCCAGATAAAGGGGGCTCCAGACAGTGCTGGCCTTGCTGCCTGCTGCTAAGCAAGCAAGTGATGGAGGTGGGCATGGTGATGAGCTACAGGCCACAGAATGCAAGAATTTGAAGCTTTTGTTGGATGCTGGGTTTTAAGAGCCTATCAGAGCTCTGGAATAGTCCCTCCTGACCAAGCACTAACTTTTCATTGGATTCTTAATTCTCATCATGTGTCTCCTCCAAGACCAATCTGGAACTTCCTAAAAGCTTGGCTGAAAAATAGCTGGCATAGTCAACTGAATGTTAATCACTGACTAATTAATTAATCACTAATTAATTGCTCACTAATTAAGAAAATGCCCTACAAACTTGCCTATGGTTTATATAAAGTATATGATATGGATAGCTAGAGAATACAAATCTGGAGATATACATATACACAGATATGAATATGTGTGTATATCCATATAGAAATATTATCGCAATCAAAATCCTAAATCAAATGGGTTGGGGTATAGCCTAAAAAAAATTAGGAATGACTGAAAATTCAAATTAAAGCTCAGTGGAAACAGTAGACTATTTACCATGCAACAAACCCTGTGTCTTAGTTAGGGTTCCTGTTGCTGAGACAAAACACCATGACCAAAGCCGGTTATGGTACACACCTTTCATCCAGTGTATGGGAGGCAGAGGCAGGCAGATTTCTGAGTTTGAGGTCAGCTTTGTTTACAGAGGGAGTTCTGGGGCTGCTGGGCCTACATGGAAAAACTGGTCTCTGTGTTGAAAAACAAAAAAAAAACAACCCTGAACAAACCAAAGAACAAAAGCAAATTGGGAAGGAAAGGAAAGGGTTAATTCCATCTTTTGCTTACACATCACTGTTCTTTATTAAAGGAAATAGGGGCAGGAACTCAGGGCAGGTACTGAAGCAGAGGCCAGTGAGACGGGCTACTTACTGGCTTGTTCCTCATGTATTGCTCGGCCTGCTTATACATTCCAGGACCACCTGCCCAGAGATGTCCAAATGGGTAGGGCCAACCCTAATAGTCACTAAATAAGAAAATGCCCTACAAACTTGCCTACAGGTCAGTTTTGTGGAGGCATTTCTTAAAAATTATGGTTCACTCTTCCAGCTTGCGTCAAGTTCATATACGAAAAGAGATAGATGAATAACTGATGCATTTATCTGGGAAACCCTGGTTTCATCCCCAATACCAAAAAATAGGAAAGTAGATAATGGTTGACAAATATAGATTACAGATGATAGTGGAGAAAGAGGAACACTCCTCCATTGTTGGTGGGATTGCAAGCTGGTACAACCACTTTGGAAATCAGTCTGGCGGTTCCTCAGAAAATTGGACATAGTACTACCGGAAGATCCAGCAATACCTCTTCTGGGCATATATCCAGAAGATGCCCCAACCGATAAGGAGGACACATGCTCCACTATGTTCATAGCAGCCTTATTTATAATAGCCAGAAGCTATTATAAAAACCCAGATTATAATTATAATTATATTATAATATTTATAATATAATATAATATTTATAATATTTATAATATTTATAATATAATATAATATAATATAATAATATAATAATATAATTATAATTATAATTATAATTATATTATTATAAGCTATTATAAGAACCCAGATGCCCAGCAACAGAGGAATGGATACAGAAAATGTGGTACATTTACACAATGGAGTACTACTCAGCTATTAAAAAGAATGAATTTATGAAATTCCTAGCCAAATGGATGGACCTGGAGGGCATCATCCTGAGCGAGGTAACCCAATCACAAAGGAACTCTCACAATATGTACTCACTGATAAGTGGATATTAGCCCAGAAACTTAGGATACCCAAGATATAAGATATAATTTGCTAAAAACATTAAACTCAAGAGAACGAAGACCAAAATGTGGACACTTTGCCCCTTCTTAGAATAGGAAACAAAACACCCATGGAAGGAGTTACAGAGACAAAATCTGGAAGTGTGACAAAAGGATGGACCATCTAGTGATTGCCATATCCAGAGATTCATCCCATGATCAGCTTCCAAACGCTGACACCATTGTATACACTAGCAAGATTTTGCTGAAAGGACCCAGATATAGCTGTCTCTTGTGAGACTATGCCGGGGCCTAGCAAACACTGAAGTGGATGCTCACAGTCAGCTATTGAATGGACCACAGGGCCCCCAATGGAGGAACTAGAGAAAGCACCCAAGGAACTAAAGGGAACTGCAACCCTATAGGTGGAACAACAATATGAACTAAGCAGTACCCCGGAGCTCTTGTCTCTAGCTGCATATGTATCAAAAGATGGCCTAGTCGGCCATCACTGCAAAGAGAGGCCCATTGGACTTGCAAACTTTATATGCCCCAGTACAGGGGAATGCCAGGGCCAAAAAGGGGGAGTGGGTGGGTAGGGGAGTAGGGGCTATATGGGGGACTTTTGGAATAGCATTGGAAATGTAAATGAGCTAAATACCTAATAAAAAAATGGAAAAAAAAAAGAAGACAGATGATCAGATAGATAGGGTGATATATAAATTATAGATAGATAGATAAGATGATAGGAAATAATGGTACAGGTGATAGGTAAAACACAATAGAAGAGAGATGGATGACAGATACAATACTATCTATAGATGATAGGGAATAATAAGGTACATGACCGGTACATGAAGAGGTAAGAAAAGAGAAGACAGAGCTAGGTAGATAACAAAGACAATAGATAAATAAAGTAGCCGAGCATGGTAGCCTGATTCTTTAACCACAGTACTCAGGGGCCAGAGTCAATAGGATGTTTGTGAGTTCAAAGCCAGCCTGATCTAAATACTGAGTGCTAGGGTAGGTAGGGCTATTCAGAGAAAGCTTGTCTTGAAAAACTAAAAATAAAACAAAACCAAAATGCAGATGAAATAGATGACAGGTCTAGATCATAGAAAAGATATCACAGAGATTGATTGTCATACAGGAGATCTGTAGTTAATAGAGACAGATACTAGAAGATAAGTTTAGCTGGATAAGTAGATGAAGATAGAAAGAATTTCAGGAAAGGTCTGGTAAGGGAGCATGGGAATTGTTAGACCACAGAATGAGAGGACAGCCTAGTTGGAACTGGGCAAGCATTCCACATTACTCCTTTCATAAGGACAGCAGTCATATTAGTTACTTCCTATTGCTGAGAAAAAGTCCCACCATGACCAGCAGTTGAGAGTTCATGTCTATTTTTTTCTTCATTTTTCCACAATAGTTTTCTTTTTTTTTTTTTTTAAAGAAAATATTCGTTTTCATTCTAGTGCACTGGTATTTCACCTGCATGAATGTCTGTGTTAGGATGTCCGATCTCCTTGAGCTAGAGTTACAGACAGTTGTGAACTGCCATGTGGGTGCTCACATCAGGATTCATTCCATCAACAGCTGCCCCACGTTATTTCAGAAGTATTATCCAAGGATGGGCTATAAACTCCAACACACAGAATACTCCAGCAAAACCTCCCCTCTCCACCTGTTCAGAATGCTGTGTCTTTTCTCATGGCCAGCCTAGGCATCTCCACTCCTGGGTTGCCATAGGTACAGTCCTCAGCATCTTTTCTCACCTACTGGGGCTATGGTTACAATGACCATGGTCCAAGCCATTATCATATTTTGGATGTGATCCCGTGCCAGAGCTGCCATGATGCTGAATTAAAATTCCTCTCCATATGTGTGCTAGGCTTTGAACTCAAGTCATGCTTGCCCAGTAAGTACACTTGCCCTGACCTCATTTTCCAAATCTAGATTCTGGGAGGCCTTATTTAGACCTTTAAAATTAGTCTCAGGTAGCTTGTATGCTTAATAGGATTTCCAGGATTTTCCATCAAACAAAATTCAGAAGCTTTATGTGGCAGTTAGGTGGAGAAGCTCAAAGCCAGAGTGTTGGGAATTTCTTTATGAGTGTAAGCAGGCATGGGGTCATTCTTGGAGGTAAGTGAGCAGTGAGCCCATTCCAGAGCCCACAGTCCAGCAAATCTCTGAGGATCCGTCTACAGAATAATGACTGGAGAATAAACATGGCCAAAAAGTAGGGAAAAACACTTGCCACAAAGCCTTGTGACCTAAGTTCAGTTCTCAGAACCACGGTGGTAGAAGAGAGAACCAAGTCCTGCAGAGTGCCCTCTGATTTCCACATTAGTGCATGCTCACACAAAGATAATGAGAAATATTTTTAAGACCAAAAGCGTTCCTAGTGGAGCTGAAAGTGTCTGATATCCATGCTTGGATCACTCCTTTGCTCTCCTGGTATGTGTTTGTGGCAGATGGATTTGCTTGTAGGAATCTGAGCTACCTGTAAGTGGGAGCAATGCCAAAATCACAGAGACAACCTAGTCCCTACAGACTGTTTTCTCAGTGCAGTGGAATTCATAGTGTCTGATGCCCTGTGGGGGGCTTTCTTTGTGAAAACCTTACAGAATGTTTTCCTGAGGCTTTTTGATTTGCTTGGAAAACTAACTCTAGCAGCCTGAGGGTTGGGCATAATCCCCCCAGACAGCAGTGGGGAGCCAGGCACTTTGCCCCCAAACTTTCCCTTTCCTGATAGTGCTTAAAAAACAGGGTTACATTCTGGTTCTGTTTGTTCCAGTACTCCTCTCCTCTCTCTCCTGACCTCTCCCACTCAGCTTGGGCTTCACAGCCAATGCTGATCTCACTGGCTGACTCTGCATTGCATTTTGGTGAGTCCCACTTACTAGTGCCAAGAAGTAAACGACAAGCAGCTAGCTCCTGTCCTGGTCAAAGTTTCCTAGGGGCTCCCAGCATCCCCAGGGTCATGCCCTGAACCCTCCCCTGAGTAGAACCCCTGAGTGTGGCAAAGAAGGCCCCTGCATGGGCCAGACCTGTAGAAATGTCTGGTTAGGCAGGCTCTCTGGGTCCCTCTGAGTAATTAGCTGGAGACGGGAGCCGAGAAAGGACAAGAGCAAGGGATTTGACAGCAGGGTTGCCAGCTGATCAATGTGGTCTTTGTTCCTTGTTCCAAAAAAGATGACACAGTGATCCAGCCTGGAGCTTTTAGGAACAAGCAGCATCCCTGGAAGATGCTGCTCACTACTGTGAACAGGAAGAGCACTGATGGCAATTCAGGAGTAACCTCCATCTTTCATGTCTCAGGGGACTCATAGCCCATATAAGCAGGCTTCTCCCTTGTCTGAAGTCTGATCCTACAGATCCTGTCCTGGCTAGTTTTATGTCAACTTAACACAAGCTAGAGTCATCTGAGAGGACAAATCTAGATTTAGAAAAATGCTTCCATAAGATCCAGCTGTAAGGCATTTTCTTAATGAAGAAATTAAGGCAATTTCATAATTAGATATGGGAGGGCCCAGCCAATTGAGAGTGCTGTCATCTCTGGGCTGGTGGTCCTGGGTCTATAAGAAAGCAGGCTGAGCAAGCCAGGAGGAGCAAACCAATAACTAGCACTCTCTCCTTCATGAACTCTGCATCAGCTCCTGCCTCCAGGTTTCTCCCTGCTCAAGCTCCTGTTCTGACTTCCTTTGATGATGAACTGTGAGGTGGAAGCCTAAGCCAAATAAGCCCTTTTCTCTGCCAAGATGCTTTGGTCATGCTGTTTCAGCACAGTAATGGTACCCCTGACTTCAACAGGTCCCTTTTCAGATGAACTACTTGGGGCAGTAAAACATGCTCACTTTCACGGAGGTCCCAGTGGCTGCCAACCCACAGGGAGTGGACGCTTCTCTTGCCCACTGTTCACTGTCTTTGTTCTTCTCCCTCTAGTTATCTAAGCAGAAGCTTCAGCACCACTTTCCGGTCTCTTCCTCTTCAAGTAATGACAATCAGTTGGTAACGAATCCACGTGTCATAGGATTGGATATTTCAGTTTATTATCCACGGGCACTGTGGTCCTGAGCCCTCATTTCCCACTGTGCCCTTATCCATTTAGGTCTCTCCTCATCTGCAAGTGTTATTTTATAATAAATCTTCCCATCTCTGTGTTAATAAACTTTCCAATCACCCTCTTTACTGGGTGACAGACTCTTTCCCATAGTGATCCTTCTAAAAAGCAAATGTAGTTTTAAGTGGCTCAATATCTTCCAGGGTCTCCCTACAGTCTACGAATAAACCCTAAATTCTTCAAAATGCTCTAAGAGATCCTTCATGGCCCAGAATGCCTGACAGTGCTGCCTCACTTCTCCTCCAACCTTGCTTGTACCCAGATATTGAAACATAGTCTATTGACTCAGGTATTTCCTCATTCAGTTCCTACTTTATTTTTTTAAGGTGTATCTATTTATTGTATGTATATGAGTACAATGTAGCTGTCTTCAGACACACTAGAAGAGAGCATCAGACCTCATTACAGCTGGTTGTGAGCCACCATGTGGTTGCTGGAAACTGAACTCAGGACCCCTGGAAGAGCAGTCAGTGCTTTTAACCACTAAGCCATCTCTCCATCCCCAGTTCCTGCTTTATTTATCATTACACAATTAGTGTTTGGGAGTGGGGGAGGGGTGGTTGGAGCATACATATAAGGGAGTGTGCATTTGCCCTAGCAAAGGTCAGAGGGCAACTTGCAGGAATTGGTTGCTCTATCTTCCCATGATTTAGGTCACAGGATCAAACTCCTGTTGTGTGCTCATGGAAAATCACCAAACCACTTCAAGAAGGTTTGCATTGTCAAAGTATCTCCCAGATTGGAAATGAAAGAACATTTTGAAATCCAGGCATAGTGGTACATGTCTTGAATCCCAGCCCATGAGAGGCAGAGGCAGATAGATCTCTGTGAGTTTGAGGCCAGCCTGATCTCCATAGTGAGTTCTAGGTCAGCCAGGACTACATAGTGAGACTCTGTCTGGAGAAAACAAAAACCAAAACGAATGCCTTGAACCCAGATTACCACATGGTCTTCTGCACTTAACAGAAGCCAACCAACCTTTTATCCACTAGGGCTAACTTCCACTTCAGTCTAACTGATGAATTCATTCCCACAGTCCAAAACTCAGCTTGCAAGCTTTAAAATTCAAGAGCACACCTTCCCTTCTTCCCATGCCTAGTTGCGCATATCTTCAACACTTCCCAAGGCACCTTGTTCTGTTATAGCATGTGGTAGTTTAGATGTGAAATGTCTGCCAAAGACCCAAGTTTTGAAGAATTTTTCCTCTAGGTGTGGCCTGAGGAAGAAAGTTAGACCATTGGGAGCATGCCTTTGAGGCACTGTTGGGACCTTGCTCCCCTTCCCCTCCCTGCTTCTCTGCTATGGTAAACCTGCTACATGCTGCTACCATGATGCACTAAGTTGCTAGATGCCCAAATCTACTGGTGCTGGGCCAAACAACCATCGACTGAAACCATGAGCCAAAAACTAACTCTTTCCTCCTAAATTGATTCTTTCATTTCGTCACAGTGATGTAAAAGTAAGTGATACACAACACTTTCCACTCACAGGTCTGTCTTTGTCACTAGATGAGTTTGCAGCAGATCAGGTATATAATCCTTTCAGCTTTATGTCCCTAAAACCCAGCACTTGATTTAATTGTATCCTTTGAATGGATACATTCATACTGGTGTGTGTGTGTGTGTATTTGTGTGTGTGTGTGTGTGTGTGTGTGTGTGTGTGGTGAGAGTACAGAGAGGTCCCCCTTTGAATCATAGAAAATGCCTTAATTCACAGTCTTTCTCTACTGGAGGACCCTGTCCATCTAAGACACAAAAATCTTGTAAGGGATAGGTGGACACTGTGTGTTGCTAATATTCCACAAACAGCCTTCTAGAGGAAAGGGGAAGAGGGCTTATTTTTATTGAGTTGGTTAGGTTTGGCTGTTGCTATTATTGTCCTGTGGAGTCAAACCCAGGGTCTTAAGCTTGCCAGACAAGCACTCTGCCATTGAGCTGTTCCTTAGCCCAAGGAGGGGGGTTTTGAGCATTCTCCCAATATTGCATGATTTGAAATAGAAGTCTCTTGAACACAGACCTACATGGGAGGTGTAAACTCACAGTAGGCTTCAGTGAAGTAGGGCAGAAGGCCATGCAGACTGTGTGACATGGAACTATGGGGAGGAAGGGTCCCCTTGTCCTTCACAATTGGCAAGATCGACCTGCAGATTTCCTGGGCTCCATGGCCTATGGGTGACATTGGAAATAAGAGAAATAGGTAACTTCCCCATGATGAAAACAGCTCCCAACGGACTAGACATAGTAAAGCTTGTGAGGTTTGAAAACCAGAAGGGGTGTTTGGGTAAGAAGCTTGACTGAATTTGTGACAAAATCCTGTCAGTCTTTAGTTGAGATTAATCAGTTTAGGAAGAAGCAGGTTGGGACTCAAACTCGGAATGCACCTAACATCTTTGGTGAAATGGTAAGCTCATTTCTATATACAAATCCTTGAAAACTGAGATTCAGTCCTTCTTTCATTCATTTCTTCATTCATCCACTCAACATGTTCATGAAAGACCACGTTTCTAATAGTTTTATTTTATTTAATACTATAAAAATTATTTTATCACTTTTATCATTATTAATCTGTTTATATCACACACGTACCACACTATGCATGCAAAAGTCAGGGGACCATTTTCTTTTCTTTTATCAAAAATTTTTTTATTTTTAAAGTTTTATCTATTTATTATTTAAGTGTACACTGTTGCTGTCTTCAGATACACCAGAAGGGTGTATCAGATCCAATTACAGATGGTTTGTGAGCCACCATGTGGTTGCTAGGAAGTGATCTCAGGACTTCTGGAAGAGTAGTCTCTGCTCTTAACCACTGAGCCATCTCTCCAGCACCATCTGAGGACCATTTTCAAGAGTAAGTTTTCTCCTTCTACTCTGGGTTCCAGGGATTGAACTCAAGATGTCAGACTTGCATGTGGGCACTGTTACCTACTGAGCCATGTTACTGGTCCAAGCATCACTTTTGTGCCTAGCAATGACTCTGCACAGTTTATTCTCGCAAAGCCTTTTTAGTGCATCTATTATAATTGCCACTGTGCTACTTACAAAGCTAAATAAGTGTGCTTAGTTTAGGACATAATGTAGGGTTTCAGTGTGGGTCCTCTCCCTTTAAGAACTGAGGCATGTCAGGAAATACCAATGACCTGCAATAGAAGGTCCTATCGTGGATCTCACTATATAGACTAGGCTGGCCTCGAACTCACAGAACTCTGCCTACTTCTGACTCCCAAAGTGCTGGAATTAAATTTTATGCCACTATGCACTTTGATCTTTTAAAAAATTTTCTATTATGTTTGTGCGTGCATGTGTGTGTGCGTGTGTGTGTGTGTGTGTGTGCTCACCCGCAGGTACTTTCATGAGTGCACTTTCCCATAGAAGGCAGAAGCCAGAGCTTGGTTGCAATCCCCAGTTGCGAATGCTGGGAAATGAACCCAGACGTTCTGAAGGGGCAGTAGATCTTAATTGCTGAGTCATCTCTCACTGACCATTGAGTCATCTCCCTGGCTCCAGGAAGAACCTTCCAGACTGGCAACCTGTGAGGTGGCTTCTTGGCACTGACAGAATTTGGAGATGCAGAGAAGAGGATGAGATCACAGAGCAAGTGATTGCATGCAGCTCTGGTTCTCAAGCTCTATCATCCTGGAAGGATGCAAACGTCAGGAGGTGTTGAAAACAGAAGGGTGGAAGGACTGAGTTATGCTAGCGCCCCCACACCCACCCCTGGCACTAACCTTTGAAAAGTCATAGCCTTTGCTCCAGTGATCTAAAATTTAAGAGGCTAAGAAGGGGCCCTATGCCATCCAAGCACACATAAGGTAGGAGGGATTCAAATTAGCAGAACAACCTCCAGATCAGACTCTGTGTTCGATTTTATCTTCCTAGGCAATAAAACGTGAAGCACATTCTTTGGCAGCGAGGAGAAAGGCAGACTGTGGGCTTTTCCTAATTCTTTGGAGTTTTATAGCATGTCAGTTAGTATAGCTCTGCTTACCACAGAGCCTGTGTCTCTGGAGCTGGAGCAGCTGTGGATGTAAAAGGAAGTGTGGTCAGAACAGTAAAGCTCATGGTGGAGGGAGCACTTGGTATCCAGGCTCTTAACTCTTTCAAGATCTGTTCAGTGAATAAATGTATGTCTGACTGACTGGGGTTAGAGCTCACTCAGTCCTGGCTTCAAGTCCCAGCACTGCACAATGTGGGTGTGGGGATGGTACAGGCCTGTTATGACAGCCCTTGGAAGGTGGAGGCAAGATCAAAGTTCAAGGCCATTTCCCTCCTTGCAGCAAGTTGGAGGTCAGCCATAGTTATATTGAGATCCTATTATTATAAACAAACAAATATAGAATACAGTTTGTATCTACATTACATACCAGGACTCCCCTGGGAAACACTCCCTAGTCATTAGGGATCTATTTTACATGAAACCTGTTACCTTAGGCTCTCTACTATTATGGATGCTTTAGTGTGGTCTATGGTGTTCATGTCTATGGGGTTTGCTACCATTCAAATTTATTATGCTTTCAAAAGTACTTGGTAGATGGGATTGCTTTCAATCTTATAATTTCATAGCTATCTTTTGAATAGAGTTTAGCATATATAAAATAATTATACTATGCAGCCTGATGATTATTCCTTCATGATAAACATCTGCTTACAAGGATCAGTTCTTGTATAGAGTAATGCTAAGTTTTCCATGTCTGAAACACAAGTTCTCAGAAAGAAAAAAAGATGGGATTACTGGATGAGAAAATTTTTTGGTGCTAAAACACTGGTGTCCAAACCTCTGTCTTCAGGCTTACCAAAGTGCTGGACTCAGAGATGAAGAACAGTTGGCATGAGAAGTAGAAAGGAGCCTTCAAAAGATAGACCTGGGTCCTTCAGTCCTACACCTGTTGCTGCTACTGTGAATGGAGCTGATCTCTGACCCTAACCCAGAGGGCTGGATCCCAAGGACTAAGCTGAATAGCAGGAATCATGGTACTGGAATGTTGGCCAGAGGGCCTTTAGCAGGTGAACATTGTTGTAGAACACAGCCCTCTGACCAAAACAGACATCATCTTTATCATGCATTCTCCCTCATCAACCATGCATTCTCTCAAGAGATCATCAGAAGCAATCTGTGGAATTCTGACCTTCCTCAGAAAAGGAGTCCCTGGATCCTTAGGTGAGACTCCAGCTTCTCCTTGCAGGCATTTTCAATTCGGCCCAATTGTACTTAGTCTGGGGCTTAGGGATTATTAAACCACAATGGCTGTGGAGGGGATGTAGTTAGATCGGATGTATCAGATGTGCTGTGTGAAGAGTTTCCAGTGCGCCTTCTTAGGGGTCACCTGTGTACCTGCTTGTAACTCTTCACCCCCACACTGTAAGGAAATAGTTTGCTTAGTTTGTTTTCTATTGGTTGGATAGACTGCCATTAAAGGAAGTGACTTGGGATGGAAAGGGTTCATTTCATCTTACAGCTTGTAGTCCATCATGACAGGAAGTTGGGGCAGAGCTAAAAGCAGGGCGTTGGAAGCAGGAACTGAAAAAGAAGCCATGGAAGTATGCTGCTTACCTGCTTGCTCCCATGGGTTGCTCAACCTCTTTTCTTATGCTGTTCAAGAGCATGTGCTTAGGGGAACACCATCTCTGGTGGGCTGGGTCGTCCTCTCTCAATTATCAGTCAATAAAACCCTGCAGATTTGCATATAGTAAATCTGATGGAGGCATTTTCTCAATTGTGGTTCTTTCTGTTTGACTCCAGCTTGTGTCAAGTTGAGAAAAAACTAACCAGGACATAACCTCAGTAAATTCATTGGTTCTGCTGGATGATCCTCAGTAGAAACATATGTTGGTTTGTCATTGGGGCCTTAGGAGGAGGGAGTAGATGGTGCCTATGTTTCTCCAGAGAGAAACCAAGGTCTATCATTGCATATCGAGCCATAGAGTAAGAAGGAGGAATTTCCAAGATAATAAGACTAAGCTGGCACACTAAGCCTCATAGAAGCAAAAATCTTCCAAGATAATAAGACTAAGCTGGCACACTAAGCCTCATAGAAGCAAAAATCTATGTTCTGTGTGTTTTCCCCATCAATTCCTTAGAAAGCAGATCCCTTGGGATGATAGAAAGGGAAAGTGGGTTCATTGCTTTTCTGTTGCTATAACAAAATCCCTCACCAAAAACAACTCATGGAAGACAGGGTTCGTTTTAGCTCATAGCTACAGTGGGATACGAGTCTCAAGGCGCGAAGGCACAACAGCAAGTGACAGGCACAAACGGAGGAAGAGGAGGTTGAAAGATCACATCTTCAACTCCATTCAGAAAGAGGACACGAACAAAAGTGGAAGTGGGGAGCATTTATAAACTCTGAAAGCCCACCCCTATGCTACGCTTGCTCCAGCAAAGCTATACCTCCTGAACTTCCTCTGACAGCATCACCAACTGGAGATTTGCTGTTTAAATCCATGAGCCTATAGGGCAGTGATTCTCAACCTGTGGGTTGAGACAACTTGTGGGGAGTCATATGACCTTGTCATACGGGTCATATATAAGATATTTACATTATGATTAACTACAGTAGCAAAATTACAGTTATGAATTAGCAGTGAAATACTTTTATCGTTGGGGGTCCCCACAACATGAGAAACTGTATTAAAGGGTCACAGCATCAGGATGGTTGAGAAGCACTGCTCTAGGGGATATTTCTATTTCAAACCACTACAGAAAGGAGGTGTGGCCTGTGTTCTGTCGTACTTCACCATGTTAACTATCTGTGAGGTAGGCTCTCCACGCACACCTTACAAACAAGAGTCAGCTGGCTCTGTGAGCTAACATCACTTCAAAGTGGTGCTCGCCCATCTGTAAGCACAGGAGCCCCTTGTTCAGACCCAAAGAGTGGGTCAAAGGCTTAGATGCCCACCCGGGGCTGAGCAGAGAGTGTATGGTAGCTCTCCCACATCTCTGTCCAGAGCATAGGTGGAACTCTGGCAGGGTGTTAGCCTTCTCCCCTTTCCTTTCTTACCCAGGGCCCCCTTTTAGTTCCCAACACATTCCAGCTCAGGCTAGTCAGCTGCCTGATCCTGCCCTTTGTGAGCAATGATCCTGCATTACCAGGACCTGACTTCAGACCTTGCCTGAGCTTGCCTCACAGCACTTGCCTTCTTCTTCCTGAAATCCAGGGGAAGAGCATGCATAGCCCATTACCCAAGGTGCAGTGGGGTTATCAATCTGAGTGGGAAGGTACCCAGGCAATGAACATTAAAGAGGGATTTGAGGAAACAAGAGTTCTGTTTGTGGCTCAGTGCTGGGCTCAGGGAGACTGCAGCTCCCTTTCCCAGATGATAGGTACCAACCAACCCTGGGAGGAAAGCCAGAAATGTAAGGGAAACACTGTTGAGCCTTCTTGTTAGCCAGCACATCGCCATCAGTGGCAAAGTAGAGAAAAGCCACAGTTGTATTAGGACAGGTTCTCTAGATAAACATATCTCAAATCAGAATGAATTTCTCCGTGGATACAGAAAGTAAATTTAAGAGAATGTCTCTCTAATGTCTAATATAGAAAGGTTCTTGGCCAAGGGAACTTAGAAAAATCAAGGACGGGTTATCTCATGTTGCATGATATTACAGCTGATATTTAGCATGTACCAGAATTCTGAAGAAATAAGTATTTTCCAATGCCAATTTTAAAACTCAAACACTCAAATCGCCTTTTCTAAAATACAAAAATAGGGCAAGTATAAAAAAATGAAAGAACAACCCTGTTCATTGTCTTTTATGTATGTAGGATGCCAAAAGAATCTATTGCCTAGATTGGAGGTGGATCTGATGATCCAAAAGATCAAGATTAATAAATGGTTTCTCACTTCAAAAGGTATACTGAAGACATTTCCCTCATAGTAAACAGGGTTAGACTTAGGGTTAGGCTATTAGAGGGTTAGGGTTAGGATTAGGGTTCTTAGCGTTAGGGTTGTTAGAGGCAAGGCAATGGTCAGGAAGCAGGGGTGAGCTGAACTGGAAGGTTTATTACTTATTTGTTAGTAATTTATTCTTTGACAATTTCATATGTGCACACAGTATATCTTGATTGTTTCTATCTCTCATTTCTACTCTACCTACATCCTCTCTGACACTTGCACCTTCATGTCTACATTGTGTCTTCTTTTTCCTCCTAGTTCCCCCATTTCACCTCCCTCTCCATCCCCTCCTCCTCCTCCTCTTCTTCTCTTCTTCCTCCTCTTCCTCCTCCTCCTCCTTCTTCATCACCATCATCATCATTACTAAGGTCACTTAGTGCTGCCTGATGCAATATTACTCAATATCTGTTAGGCTGGATCTTGTGCATATAAATGGAATGGCACTGCCCAGGGGGCAATGGTCGCATTATATCCAGAAAACAAGTGTTTTACCAAATGTATCCTCTGATGCTCTTTTTAGCCACTCTTCTGCCATGTTTCTGTGCGTATTAGTTTTGGAGACTTTTTCTTTGATCTGAGAAGAATGGATCCTGATGATTAGGACAGCCCTAGGTGGAAGGTATGTTCCTAACAGTTACCTTAATTGGCATGGTTTAGCTTGTGCCCCTCTAAGAAGCAGCAGCCACCATACACAGATCTCCTGGCCTAGAAGACCCAGCCTGAGTCCATTCACTATGAGGCGTTTATGTACACAACCCAGATGGTTTTCTGGAACCCACAGCCCTAAGGGACCAGGTATATTATTAGACAACTCACTCTGTAGCAGTGAAGGACTCTCAGTAAACGCCTCTAGAGGCTACAGAGGCAGCTCAGTTGGTAGAATGTTTGCCTGGCATTCAAGAGGCCCAGGGTTTGATCCTTGGCACCACATAAAACAAACATGATAACACATGCTGTAATTGCAGCCTTCGAAGGTGGAGGCAGACGCAGGAGGATCTGAAATCCAAAGTTATATTTGATACATAGAGTTCAAGGCCACCCTGAAGCCCTGAATAAAAAGTAAAACAAGAAAAGAAAAGCCTCTAAAAAAGGGCCTCTAATGCTACCTGTCTCCCCAGGGGTTAGCACTTGATAATCTCTGGAGTTGTCAGTCTTGGCTCCTCTAAGTTGACAACAATGGAAGCTGGCCTGCAGAGACTCACTGGACACCAGCTTGCACTAAGGAAACCCACCTCTGTACAGTGAAAGGACACTGAAGAACCAACCAGAGTGGTCAGAACTCCTGTTTTGTCAACTGCTGAAACCCAGAGTCACATGACTCCATGGTGCCAATATGACCTCTCTCAAAAAGAAATAATCTTAAATAAGCCCATTTAATGCTTTCTTACTTTACAATTACTTTTCTTTATTTTTTGAAATTGTAATATAATCTCATCGTTTCTATCGTCCAAACCAACCCACATACCCCTGCTTGCTCTCTTTCAAATTCATAACCTCTCTTTTCCTTTGTTATTTTATACATATATGTATATTCCCTAAACATATAAACAGAGCCTGCACAATCTGCATAATATTATTTATATGTCTGGCTTTGGTGCTGACCATTTGGTATTAGACAACCAACTGGCAAAAGCACATTTTCTTAACATAGAATTAAAGCTCATAAAAATGCGAGTTATAACCAGGTGTGGTGGTGCACGTCTTTAATACCAGCACTCAGGAGGCAGAGGCAGGTGGATTCCTGGGTTCGAGGCCAGACTGGTCTACTGAGTTCCAGGACACCCAGGGCTATACAGAGAAACCCCGTCTCGAAACAAACCCACCCCCCCCAAAAAAAACCAAAACCAAAAACAAACAAACAAACAAACAAACAAAAACAAAAAAGACTGTTTTCAATACAAGGCCTCCAGCCAGCCAATCTTCACAGTAGACCTGGTCTCTACCACTAAGGCATGCTGGACAGTGCCACTTTTACCTTGGGGATGATAGGAGACCCATGCTTCAAGTACCAGGGAATGACACCCAGTTGAAAGGACACTTCTGCACTGCCACCCCCGCAGCATCCAAATGAACCTCTACTCCCTTGCTGGTCTCTTCACTTTTCTCCTAGGCCTAGGAACAAGCACCGAAATGTCTTTAAACTGTGAAGCAGTGACTGGAGAAATGGTTTATTGTAAGAGAATTTCCTGCTCTTCTGGAGGTTCCAAGTTTCATTCCCAGCACCCACAACCAAGCAATTCACAGCTGCCTACAACTCCAGCTGCATAAACTCTGAGGGCATCTGCAATCCGAGTGTCACACACAGATACAAATCAATAAAAAGTAAATCCTAAAGAGGAAATCAGACCATGGGAGTCTGAGCCCCAAACCCTCTAACAGCTTTGAGCCACTTCACAGCCAAAGTGCAAATTCTCTCCCCAAGGTAAAGCCCAGTGCTATCTAGACCTAAGCACCCCTCCACACAGGCCCCTCTGCTCTCCCTCACCTCTGATCACAGGCCTTCTGTCTGCCCTGATACTCACATCTCACCTCTTTTCCAGGACTCCTCTATGCCCAGGTCTTTGCAAGCAGGCAGCCTCTACATTCCAGACTGCTCAAAGGTCACCTCTGCAGAGATGCCTGTCTTGACTTCAGTTTCCTACCCTCCAAAACCACATCCTATCCCCAAGTTATGCATAACCTTGATTCATCACTACCTGGCACACAACATGACATAATCACCTGTCTATCAGTGATTATCAACTAGGGAGGAGCCTTTTACAAATATAAAAGCTCCAGGTCTCACCCAAATCATATGAAATCAGAATTCAGGAGAGCAGAACCAGGTTCTTCCAGTCCACACACACCCCCTCCCCCACCAGGCAACTCTGAACACAGCCAGGACTCAGGGCAGCCTACAACAGTACTTTCAAACCCTGGTGCACACACTGCTCTTGAGAGTGCTATTAAAATGCACCCTCTATTTCCACAGCTCTGCCATGGAATCTGAGGCTCTGCAAGTTCCACACCACATTGACTGGTGCTGTCAGGTGAAGCATTTTGCACTTGCAAGGGCCTAAAACTGTGCTCATCAACAGGACTTCCTACAAGTATGGAGAACAAAGTCCTGAATCTACATCATGCAACAGAGTGGCCAAAAACCAATGTGGCCACCAAGCATCTGAGACAGAGTAATGTGAATAAAGAGCTGACTGCATTCTTGGGCTACAATGCTGACCAAAAGCCAAAAGTGCAGTTCCCCACCATGAAAGGCCTCTGTAAATTCTTGGCCTAAGGAGCCTTCTGCAGTCTGGATGGATAGGAAAATTCCACCAAAGGCCTAGTTGATTACCAGCCCAAGAGTGGATAAATATTTCCCTAAGGTAGGGACACAGATATGGAAGACTGGATTAAACCACCCTGGAGCCTCTTACACCAGGCTTCCATTCAAGGCCTTTCATCCACATCCCTGATCACATGTAAGCAGTTCCAGTCTTCCTGTTTTCTATATAATCACCACAGATGCTCTGATCACATGTAAGTGGTCCCAGTCTTCCTGTTCTCTACATCATCGACATGGATGCTCTGGCAGACATGACCTCAGGTCACTGATATGCCTGGAGAATCAGTTTCTCACCACAGAACCACAGATTCTTTCAAAGAGAAGAGATGTCTAATCCCTTCACCTAACACACAGCAGCAGGTCCCAAATGAACCACAGCAAGAGCTGGGATGCACAAGGAGTGGTATCATAGTAACTGCACTACTAATCATAAAAGAGAAATTGAATTCAGCTGGAGGGAAACCAATTCCACCCTAACTGATTCAAGACGTCCCAGACACACCAATTCAGATTTCGGGGCAGCATAAAATGATGGCCTGTTAACCTACACCCTTTCAAGGATACACTGAGAAAAGGGGGGCATCTTTCTGACCATAGATTCAAAATCTGTTAGCCTGGGATTCTGAAGGAGCTGGTTTACAAACAAGTCATCACAAAGGACTACAACTCAGAATCAAATGCAAGCCAGTTCCCACTGGAACTGCTGGGCGGAGCCTGGCCCCATGAACAGCATCCCCCTGAGAGTCTGTACAGTCCAGAAGGTCATTTTCCTTTTGCAGTTAGAACAGCAAAGCGATTTCCAAGGTAACCAAGGACAACAGAATAAGAGACTCATGGCATGGAATGAAAAAGTTAAATTTTAATACTTAAGAGTCAATATCAAATTTATTTTTAAAACTACATCAATGCCAAATAAGAAGGGTAGGAATGAATGGAGCTATGAAGAAGCCCTAACAAACAACAGGACTGTCCCAAGAATGCACACAATGTTTCTCTATTTCCAGAGTATTTTGAAGTAACCAGAGGCTTAAAAAAACTAAGATACAAAAATCAAAGCTGGGAAGAGGGTGGGGGGTGGCGCAGCTCAGTTTTCAGATTTATGCCACAACTACTTATTTCCTCCCTTATTTCCAAAGCACAAAGCTGACACCAGTTGCACTCTGCACTTTGCAAACTGTGCAAAGTAAGTCACCCAGAGAAAGTCATCACGAAGTGAAAAGTTTCAAACCAGCTACACTCTCACCTGTTACCAAGACAATAAGCTCCTTAGAGAGAATGCATGGGGGCTGGGAAGGCAGCTTAGGGGGTCAGGTGCTTGCTGCACAAGCTTGTGAACCTGCATGGGGATCCCCAGGATTCAGGGGAAGCAGAGACAGGCAGTGGGGAACTGATTCAAGAAAGCAAGTTCAGCCTGTGGCCTCAGTCAGCACAGAAGCCATCACACACACACACACACACACACACACCCATCCACACACAGTCACACCTAGGGGGAGGGACAACAATTTCCATTTATATGCATGCCTTCATTCATACATCCATTTTCTTCCCCCCTCCTCCATTCTCATTCCAGGGTCTATACAGTAACTACAGTGAAATCTGGTAAAGCAGCTACCATTTACTAAGTCTACTGGGTACTGTACCAGAACCTTCAGAAATAGACATGATTATCTAGACTTTGAACTGGACTGAAAACGGTAAAGGTATATATAGGCGGTTAGGGTCTCATCCCAATTCATACAACTGGAAAGTGATGGAGCCTGACTTGGAGGTGGCTGATCTAGCTATGGGCAGTTTTGAGAAAGCACCATAACTAAGCATTAGATAACGCCATGCAGTTTGAGAAAGCAGCATCCAGCCAAGTTTAAACTCCACTTGCTGTGTCTATAACCTCAACTAATCTCCTAGCCTCAAATTCCTTATCTGCACAGCAGGGATAGAGATTAAACACAACAGTTTGATACCTGTAATACAGGTCAGGCACTGGCTAACTACTGACATTCTAGCTACAGGTGTGCAAGTCAAGAAAGCCTATTTCAGTCAGAAAATGACAACAGCTAGACATATTCTCCATTGGGAGCAATCAGTTTTTCCAAAGTTAATCAGATAAGTCTACTAATTCCATAACTTATTTAAGTAGAAGGCCAGGGACTTATTTCTTTAGTTATATTTCTATTAAATGCGTAACTTTTTGTATGTCACAAAACCTACCCTAATGTCTCATCTGACCATAAAAAGACATTTGCTTAAAGTCTAAGTATTGTAAACATGGTGTGTTATTACACTAGACAGAGAACAACTTTTTGTTTTGGAAGTAAACATTAAATAATGTAAGAGGAGAAAGACAGCATTATTTTAAGTAATCCACACTGAGTCCTTTTACCCTTCAAATCAGTTCATACACACTATTAGCTTAGAGTGGATGCTGGCCTCACTTAAAATGAGATAAGCCTGCAAAGAGTTCAGGTTTTCCCTGTTTCATACTCAAATCCATTTTCTGCTTTGGAGGCTGAGTGAAGCCAGCCTGCAATTTGACAGAATGACCAAATCCAGTCTCTCTTTAATCTACTCAGTAACTGAGCTCTTGGGTAATCTCCTGCACTGCATGCAAAGGCAGCTTTGGGTTCATCCACTATAAACTAAAATTAATCAGAGAGAGGCCATGCCAACTTTAATTGCAACTCCTATTTGCCAGGCTTTCCAACATCTGCCAGTATTACTGACACCTAACTGATTCAATACAATGAGAGAAGCGTCCTGACTTTATAAACATGGGCTGTCTTTTAAGGACATCACACACAAGTGTCCTTTCCACAGAGGGAATCCCACCTTTTTGGATATAATTATTTTCATAAGCATTAATGATGTATTTTCAAAACACTGTGACTATCTTCCTAGTGCTTTTCAAGGGCCTCATGGGGGAGGGGCTCTCATCCCCCTCATCCCCCACCTGCCTCATTAAAGGCATCAGTGGCACCTAAAGGCCAGGCTGAGAAAAGTGGACTAAAGCAATCTGCTCTCACTGAATTTGCTACAAAAGATTTACAAGCAGATCTTTGGGAAGACAGGAGAGAGAAAAGAAACGGGATGAGGGTGAAGGAGAAGAACGGATACCCTAGCTCATTTCCAAGAGCAGGATGCTGAACCTAGTATTTTTCATTGAGTCTAGTCCTGACTGTGTAGGTCTACAAAGTCAAATATTTTACACGAAAGAATAATAGTCTAGTCCACCACCCCACCCCACCCCCCACCCCCGCCCAGGCAAAGCCTAATATCGAATGCTTTGTTCAAGCAAGGGGAAAGGATGTAATGACATAGCTTAATTTAAAAGCTCTCCGAACACCAATCTCTGGCACAAGTATTTTAAAATGTCTACCTTGATCTTAAAATTCTGAGCAAAAGAAATGTAGTCATCGGTTCACTACTGCTACACATGTGTGTCTCGTTCTCCAGCTACCTTTTGTGAGTTCAGCTAGACACACAAAGCCTACAGAGCTGAAAACACGAAACTCTAAATTCTGTTGGGGAGGTAAAGAAAATGATGTAAGTGAGGCTTTCCCAAGCTGTGGACAGCCGTGGTCTCTGGACTCACACAGCCTCTTCCAAGCCTGCTTCAATTTTCAACCCAAACTGCTTCCTTCTCGAAGTCCCTCTTCCCCAGGGTCTGGAGAGCTCACTGCTTAGCCACTCAATACAATGACTATGCAGTTATCCACGTGGATAACTTATCCAGGTTAAGGGCAAAGGAGCTGATCATACTGTCAACAGGCACCACACAGGTAGCCCAGAAGCGGCCACCAAAGACCTTTTGGACCTCAAAGAGACCATTCTCCACATCCCTCTACAGCGCTGCTCTGTGGCACGTAGTGGGAACTGCCAGGCCTCCCAAGATGGGATGGGCATCCGTGCCTAAGCAGCTTGGGGTCCCTGGATCTGCTCTACACGTTGGCTCAGAAGCCACAGCTGCCCCCGCCGGGCTACTTCCGGAACAAGTTGGAGAGGTCCGCGCAGGGAGACCCATCACTCCGGGGCCGCAGAGCTCGCAGGGGTCCCCGGCTCGCAGCCGCCACAGACTCTGCAGCTGAAGTTGACCTCTCCGAGGATGGGAGCAAAGAACTTGAAACCCTGCGCTGGAAATGGGAATAGAGGGGCATTCCCAAAAAAAGGTCCAAGGTGGCCAAGCAGCCTCTCCCTAGAGCAGGGAACAAAGGGCTTCTGTGTCGGGCACTGCTGGTCCGGCTGCGTCCGGCTTTGGGGTACCAGAAACTTTTCCCGGGTGTGGGCGCAGGCGGAGGGCACTGGGTATCGTGCACTAGGCGCGGAAGCCTACCAGGTGCCCAGGGCGCAGCGCGATCCCCGCGACCCTAGCCTCCCGCCCGGCGCGGGCTACGCTACCGCTCACCTCCTCGATGGCCGCCACGGTGTCCCAGCACTGGGCCGTGCGCGTGGTGAAGCTAGAGGCCGTGGGCGCCATGTAGTCCTCAAGGGTCTCGGCCACGAATTCGGACACGGAGATCTGGTCCGGCATCGCCACGGCGCCGGGGCGCGGACTGCGGGCGCCTCAGTCGCCCAGGGCGCGGGCTCCGACCCCGCCGCCGCTCGGGGACTTGAACAAAGCGGAGCGCGGGCGCGGAAGTAGCCGCGGGGCGCGGGAGCCACCGCGGGACGCCCGGTGGCAGCAGGGGCGCGCGCAGCCCGCAGTTCTGCCCGCTGTGCTCCGGGAGCAGCAGCTTCCGAGTCCTCTGCAAATGAAACCAGACCCGGGAGCGAACAGTCAGGGGGAACTGCGCGCCAGCAAGCCGCTGTCTGGGACGCCTCCCGCGGAAAGGGGAGGGCCCGGCTGGGGAGGCGTGGAGGACCGCCCGGCGGGGCGGGGCGCAGGCCTGGCCACCAATCGGGGCGCCCGCCGCTACCGCGCCGCCAGGAAGCGGAGACCTCAGCAAGGAGGGCTACGTGCGCTCAGGGCCTGTCAGCGGCTGTGGGCTGCTTTACCTCTTCCTTCCGGACGTGCTGGGGTTAGAGGGCAAGCCCTCTCATGAGCTGCGGTGCCAGGCTCCCACCCCGCACCCGCCATGACCTCTAGCAACATTGCCCAGAGGGCGTGGAGTGGATACTAGCTTCCCGGCTGGAAGGGAGCCCACCCTTTTGCTCCCCAATCCCACCGTTAGCCTCAGAACCCCCTGAATTCCCCACCAGAACCTCAGGAAAGGGCCAGTGAGACAGTGTGGGTAGCTCGCCCCCTACAAGACAGTGAAATCCTCCAGGGCACTTTAGCAGGACAAGATGTAGGGACAGTTAGTTGGGGATGCAATGATAGGGACCATGTTCTGTCTGTGCTCCTTCTCACAGCCTTAAGAAGCCAGGGGTAAAGGGTAAAGGCAGGTATTGTCATAGGGAGTTGACCATGGTACAAGCCAAATGGAAATTCAAACCCATGACCTTCGACTTGGAAGAATACTCCAACCCCTATAAAGCATCCTGTTCCCTAAGCTTGTACAATTAGGGACACTCCCAGTTACCTGAAGACAGTTTTAGGGTGCTAGGCCAGGCTTCACCCTGAGAAAATCATAGAATGCACTGATGTGCTGTGGGAAGTGGGGGATACCCAAGAGAACCAGAGGTACAGATGGTTCTCAGAGAGTACTCCAACCCACAGCTGACTGATCACAGACATAACTGGGCCAATAAATCATCTGAACTAGGACATTTTCGTCTATATCTCATTCAGAAATTCTCAGCTGTATTTTATTTTATTTTATTCACATTTTGTGTTCATTTTAATGATAAAAAAAAAGGCACAGGAGAAAACAACCTGACATTTGACTTATATTGCATAACAAGCTAACCAACCTGGACATGGGGGATGAATTATAAAACAAATCATTTTATGTATCTTCCTAGGACTATTCTTCAATTAGACTTCTGTATTTCAAATAAGGCTGAGGTATAGTACACTAAGAGGCAAAAAAGAATAGTGCCAAAGTAACAGATCCCCAAAACCAGACCCCATGTCAGAACACATCATAGAGCAACCATTTATCAGATCAGAGCCTCAGCTGTATTTTAAAAACCCAGAGTTTCTGAAGACACTAGTCAAAAATCACACCCTCTAACTCCCTGAGGCAAGAGGCATGGTTACTGCTGCTGCCAACGATACAGCCTAGAGAAACTTTACAAAAAACCTTTTGTGGGTCTGAAAAGAAGGGAATGTGAGGGACATTATAAGCCCAACATGGGAAATAAAAGTGGTCTCCTGCTGCCATAGGACAGTAGACCACTCCATCTTTTTAAGGCTCCCATGTACAAATATGCTGTATAAGGTAGCAGCTGAGGTCAGACATTATATATGGCTTCTGGTATTTACCAGCACTGCCTGTGAATAAGTTCAGCCTTCAAAAATAGCTGTGCGAGCAGGTAGCTTTTATTCCTGCGCAAGGCAATAAACTGCAATCCCAAAACTCTGCAACTCTCTGCCACTTTCCACCGTTGTGAACATCCTTCCATTTAGTGTCTCAGGGACACACCTATCTCAGCATGTATAACTTGAGGGTATTGTGTTATAGCACAGGCTCTCCTTCACAAGGGAATTTTCTGATCCCTCTGCCTCTCTTCTCAACTATAAGTCCTTTTGTTCTTCTCTGAAATTGAAGACTATTCCCTGCGACTTTTCAAGGTTTTATTTTTGGAGACATGGTCTTGTGATGCCTTGGGAAGTTAAAAGAAAGTAGTGTTTTTCCTTGACATAATATAGTACCAGTCAAACTAATCCATGTGTCTAACACACACACACAGACGCACAGATACACACACACAGAGACACACACAGAGACACACACACATAGAAACACACACAAAGGGATACAAACACATACACACAGAGACACACACACACAGACATGAACATAATTTAAGGTTGAACAGGAATCAAGAGAACACTACCCACTCCTTTGTATGTGGTACTGAGGATTGAATCCAAGGCCTTGAACCTATAGGCAAGTGCTCGAACACAGAGTTACTACCCCAGCCCTCATTTACATATTTTAATGCATCGAGAAAAGAAGATGCTGATATTACCATTAGAGACACGGACACCACTAAGTTTATTTTAAAAAATACCCGAAATATCTATTTTTAAAAATAATTCTTGTTGGGCAAGGTGTCACATCCCTTTAACCCCAGCACTCAGGAGTCGGAGACAGGTGGATCTCTATGAGTTTAAGGACAGCCAAGTCTACAAAGTGAGTTCCAGGATAACCAGGGCTCTATACAGACAAACCCTGACTCAAAAAATATATAATAATTCTCAAGGATAAAATTGTCCTAAAACTGATTTGAGGCAATATACAATTTCACTTATCCCATACCATACAAACATTTATGTTTTGCTGTAAAATATAAATGCCTTTGATCATACAGTATTCTTGTAGACCTCACTAGGGGCTTGGTTCAAAATATATACCACGTAAACCTATGTTAGTTTTAAAGCCTGAGAAATTATGAATCCATATATATTTGAGCCTATGTTTTTCATATAAAAGACTATAGTCCTATTATTTTTTTCCCTTGGGTGTACTGGTCTGTTTTTGTTGCTATAATATACCTGAGGTTGAAATTTTTGAAGAAGAGGAGGTTGGCTAGGATGTTGCCCAAATGGTACATTGTTAGTGCTTGTCTGGAGTATATAGAGCCTGTGGGTTCATCTCTACACCAGGAGAAAATAAGAACAGCAAGGGGAGGGGAGAGGGGAGGAAGTTAGCTAGTGGTTTTTGAAGCTGCCCTGGTTAGTTTTGTCAACAGGACACAAACCTAGATATAACTGGAAGGAGAATCTCAGTCAAGGAATTGTTTCCATCAGATTGGGATTCAGACATGTCTGTATGACATTTTCATGATTATTAATTGGTGTAGATGGCCCAGTCCACTGTGGGTGGCACAATTCCTAGGCAGGTGAGCCTGGCCTGTGTAAGAAAGAGGCTCAGTAGATCAAGGAAGGCAAGCCAGTAAGCACCATTCCTCCACGGTCTCTGCTTCTGCCTCCAGTTCCTGCCTTGGCTTTCCTGAATGATGGTCTATAACCTGTAGCCCAGTTAAACCCTTTCCTTCCTCGAGTTCGTTTTTAATCAGTGTTTTATCACAGCACGGAAAACAAACTAGGACAGAGGTGTACAGTCTAAGATCAAGAAGCACGTATGAGAATCAATTAGCTACATGGGCTTCACTATAGAGTAGCGGATATCTCTGAATCCTTTGCAGGCTGTGTGCTGTCCAGTCTGTAAGTCAGCAAACATAAAATAAGTGTATTTATGGATATATACACACATCTACTTTCAGAGACTAGCCTTTCAATATTTACCAGCCCACTTTGAATATAATTCTATCTTTCCTCCCAACAAGCAGAGCAGTGGCCCTCCCAACTCTGATTCATGCCCCTTGAATTAAATACATATAGGATTAAAGCCCTGATATGCTGAAATGCAAGCAAAGGCAACTAGTGTTATAAATATTACTTGTCTTTCAGCAATTAAGGGAATGCCATTTGTTGTTTTCAAGCACTTAGAATAATACAAACAATTGCCAGCAGAGGGCAGTGTTTGTTTTCATGGGAAAGCAAAAAAAAAAAAGAGTTTAATTAGCACTCCATATGCAGATAGCTCTTGTAAAGCTTTTAAAGAGTGCTTGCATATTTATTTTTTTCTTAGATCACAGCACTCTCTTCATAGCTGGGTGTGGTGATGCATGCCTGTGATCCCAGCACTGGTGAGGCTGAGTGGAAAGCTCAGGAATTTGAAACTACAAATTCTGGGCAGCAGAGCCAATTAGAATCCAGACATAGTGAGATCCTATTTCTAGAAAACAAAACAAACAAACAAACAAAAATCCCTCTTCCTTCAGCGTGTGGATGCATTCATAGGTTTCTCTCCCTCTCCTTTAGATGGGGCAGGCATTTCTCCAGTGTTTTCCTATTGTCTATGAAATAAAAGTGAACCTCTTGATTCTACACTAGCCCTTCCCCAATCCTTCTCCCAGCTACCCTCTGACCTCTAAGGACCTCCAAACCCTGCCTGCCTTTGTAGGGGCCTTCCACTAAGAATAACTTTGACAGGTTCTGTGGGACTCAGACATGAATGCCTGGGAAACTTTTTTATTGCACATTTCATAACATGTGCATAGTATATAATATGCTGCATAGCCTTGTAACAGGAACAGATGACCATAGCTGAGTGATTTTTCTCATCAGCCAGGAAAACACTTCCTTAGTCAATGTTCTCCAGGCCCTTGGGACTGAACTTGAGCAGCTGTGTTTCCTTGCCCCTGTTGGTGACATTGTGGATGTATGCAGTGGACACCCCAGAGATGATCAAGCACACCCCCATAATGGCGAGACCAGGGAGAATCTAGAACCACAACTCCACACCGTTACTCACACTCCAACCCGTCACTGGCTCCTCAGGTGATCTGGCTTCACCTCTCTTCCCCTGAGAAACTTTCTTGACCACACCATTCATCCACCTGTAGAGAGTTGAGAAGTTGCAGCACTCACCCAAGAGCCCCACACTAAAGCATCTGCAGTACACTAGACCTGCTCAGCAGAGAGTGTCAGCCACATCCTTGAGACTTCAAGCTGCCCTTCCCCACAACTCACAGTGCCCCTCTGTGTTTCCCCACTGAGAGCAGCTCTGCTCCTCATTGGCTTCCTGTAGGACAGGCTAGCTAGCTTCTGACCCTGGAACATTGTTGTGAGCTTCCTCATCGTCACACACCTTCATACCCTCGCACCAAGTCCTTGGCCTGGAACACTTTCTTTTTCTTGACTGCTTGGGAAGTGTCTCAGTCATCTTTCAGAATCAACCCCAAACCTGAGCCTGAGGGTCCAGCTTTTTTCAATTCTTTCTCAGCCTGTCTGTGCAAAATTGGTGGTCTTGGCTACTCTCCTTCCTTGAAGCATTAGACAGAGAATCTGTGAGGCAGCAGAAAAGAAACAGAGCAGAGCACAGCACTAAGGTCTTGGTGCATGGGGGCAGCGGGGAGGGACATCGTCTTGGAGACTGGGAAGAGGAAAGGGATGAGAAACTGTCGGAGGTTAGACCAGGAGGGGGATAAAGACTGGACTGTAGAAAAAAGAACTATTATTAATAAGAATAATACTAATAGATCTTGGTGCACAGTGAGACGCCTACCACCCATTTCTCTGCCTGTCTCCATCCTCACTGAAATGTGAAGTGATTGGTTTTTGGACAAATACTGAGTCAGACAAGGAGAGAGCACTCACAATACATCTCAACCCCAATCTGTTCTAGAAGCTTCCATTATAGAATTTGCACTTATCGCTAAAGTATCTGCTTTTAATATTTATTTATTTATTATATGTAAGTACACTGTAGTGTGTCTTCAGACACTCCAGAAGAGAGCATCAGATTTTGTTACCGATGGTTGTGAGCCACCATGTGGTTGCTGGGATTTGAACTCAGGACCTTTGGAAGAGCAGTCGGCACTCTTAACCATTGAGCCAGCTCACCAAGCCCAGCATCTGCTGCTTGATGCTCACCTCTTGCACTCAGCTTCTTGGAAGCTCTAAAATGGGGCAGACACAGAGTAGGACCTCCATGAATTTCATTTGTCTTTTTGAGACTGGGTCTTTCTATGGACTCCCTAACCATTACTAGAAAACTAATTGCATGGCACCACTTAGCTTTTGGAAGGCAGAATGAGAGGCGACATGAAATCCTTACTGAGAAAGCCTGCCATCTGCCAAGAAGAGAAGAAACAGCTGAGCCTAAGGGGCTGGGGAGGGTCCTCTAAAGGAATGTAGAGAGCCAAGGCCCTGATGTGGGAACTTGTTAGCTGTGAGAAAGATGGCCTTACCTGGGTTAGAGCCTGGTCTGCAAAGGAAAAGAAAGCAGGTGCTGCAGACATGGGCAGGCACTGATTGGACAGGGCCCCTAGAACCTTCTGGAGTGTGGTTTTTCATGTCTGCAACTAACACAACTGTCCTTTCACTTTAAAAACAAAGAAGACTTGACTCTGGGGAGATGGCTCAGCAGGTAAAGTGGTCACTGCTCCAGCATGGGGACCCCTAACACTCGGGTACAAACTGGGTGTGGCAGCTTTTCATCCAGGTGTTGATAGACAGAGGCAGGAGAATCCCAGGGACACACTGCTCAGCACTGTAGCCAATTGGTGAGCGTCAGGTTGAGCAAGAGACCCTGTCTAAGCTTAACAAGACAAGAGGGCAGGGGAACAATGAAAGGGGATAGCCAACAATCCAATGTTAACAGTATTCCAGAAACTCACACACATGCATACACCACACACTACACTCTCACACATACACACACACACACACACACACTAATATTCCTTTGGCCGCTTGCAGAGAAATGATTTCATGGGTTTAGGGTGGAGCCAAAACAGATGGTAAAGCAGTTATTAGTAGTAATAAAAAGTCGGAATACATCCACTTTTTAAATTAATTAGCTTATGTTATTTGTACAAAATGACATGGTTTGTTATCAAATTATACATGGGTGGCCTTGGCAGCACACATCAAGGAAGTAAAGGTGGGAGCCAGAGTGGGCTCCAGATAAAGGGGGCTCCAGGCAGTGCTGGCCTTGCTGCCTGCTGCTAAGCAAGCAGGTGGATGCAAGTGGGCATTGTGATGAGCTACAGGCCCCAGAATGTAAGAATTAGAAGCTTTTGTTGGATGCTGGGTTTTAGGAGCCTATCGGAGCTCTGGAAGAGTCCCTCCTGACCATGCACTAACTTTTCATTGGATTCTTAATTCTTATCATGTGTCTCCTCCAAGACCAATCTGGGACTTTCTAAAAGCTTTGCTGAAAAATAGCTGGCACAGTCAACTGCATGTTAATTACTAACTAACTAATTAATCACTAATTAATTAGTCACTAATTAAGAAAATGCCCTACAAACTTGCCTACGGGTTATATAATGTATATGATTTGGATAGCTAGAGAATACATATCTGGAGATATACATATACACATATATGAATATGTGTGTATATCCATCTACAAATATTATCACAATCAAATCGTAAATCAAATGGGTTGGGGTATAGATTTAAAAACTTAGGAATGACTGAAAATTCAAAGTAAAGCTCAGTGGAAACAGTAGGCTATTTAGCATGCAACAAACCCTGTGTCTTAGTTAGGGTTCCTGTTGCTGAGACAAAACACCATGACCAAAGCCGGTGATGGTACTCCCCTTTCATCCAGCATATGGGAGGCAGAGGCAGGCAGATTTCTGAGTTTGAGGTCAGCTTTGTTTTCAGAGGGAGTTCTGGGGTTGCTGGGCCTACATGGAGAAACTGGTCTCTGTGTTGAAAAACAAACAAAACAACCCCGAACAAACCAAAGAACAAAAGCAAATTGGGAAGGAAAGGAAAGAAGGAAAGGAAAGGAAAGGAAAGGAAAGGAAAGGAAAGGAAAGGAAAGGAAAGGAAAGGAAAGGAAAGGAAAGGAAAGGAAAGGAAAGGAAAGGAAAGGAAAGGAAAGAAAAGAAAAGGAAAGGAAAGAAAAGAAATGAAAAGGAAAGGGTTAATTCCATCTTTTGCTTCCATATCACTGTTCCTTTGTAAAGGAAGTAGGGGCAGGAACTCAGGGCAGATACTGAAGCAGAGGCCAGTGAGAAGGGCTACTTACTGGCTTGTTCCTCATGAGTTGCTCAGAGCCTGCTTATACATTCCAGGACCACCTGCCCAGAGGTGCTCAAATGGGTAGGGCCTGATCCTAATAGTCACTAATTGAGAAAATGCCCTACAAACATGCCTACAGGTCAGTTTTGTGGAGGCATTTCTTAAAAATTATGTTCACTCTCCCAGCTTGTGTCAAGTTCATATACGAAAAGAGATAGATGAATAAATAAATACATTTACCCAAGAAACCTCTTCCTCTTCAACTAATGACAATCAGTTGGCAACGAATCCACGTGTCATTGGATTGGATATTTCAGTTTATTATCTGCGGGCACTGTGGTCCTGAGCCCTCATTTCCCACTGTGCCCTTATCCATTTAGGTCTATCCTCATCTGCAAGTGTTATTTTATAATAAATCTTCCCATCTCTGGGTTAATGAACTTTCCAATCACCCTGTTTACTGGGTGCCAGACTCTTTCCCATAGTGATCCTTCTAAAAAGCAAATGTAGTTTTAAGTGGCTCAATATCTTCCAGGGTCTCCCTACAGTCTACGAATAAACACTAAATTCTTCAATATGCTCTAAGAGATCCTTCATGGCCCAGAATGCCTGACTGTGCTGCCTCACTTCTCCTCCAACCTTGCTTGTACCCAGATATTGAACCATAGTCTATTGACTCAGGCATTTCCTCATTCAGTTCCTGCTTTATTTCTTTTTAAAGGTGTATCTATTGTATGTATATGAGTACAATGTAGCTGTCTTCAGACACACTAGAAGAGGGCATCAGACCCCATTACAGATGGTTTCAAGCCACCATGTGGTTGCTAGAAATTGAACTCAGGACCCCTGGAAGAGCAGTCATTGCTTTTAACCACTGAGCCTTCTCTCCATCCCCAGTTCCTTCTTTATTTATCATTACACAATTAGTGTTTGGGAAGGGGGGGCTGGAGCATACATATAAGGGAGTGTGCATTTGCCCTAACATGAGGTCAGAGGGCAGCTTGCAGGAATTGGTTGCTCTATCTTCCCATGATTTAGGTCACAGGATCAAACTCAGGTTGTCTGCTCATGGAAAGTCACCAAACCACTTCAAGAAATGAAATGAAAGAACATTTTGAAATCCATGCATAATCCATGCAAGGTACATGCCTTGAATCCCTGCACATGAGAGGCAGAGGCAGGTAGATCTCTGTGAGTTTGAGGTCAGCTTGATCACCATAGTGAGTTCTAGGTCAGCCAGGGCTACATAGTGAGACTCTGTCTCGAGAAAACAAAAACCAAAAAGAATGCCTTGAACCCAGATTATCACATGATCTTCTGCACTTAACAGAAGCCAACCAACCTTTTATCCACTAGGGCTGACCTTCAGGATACCTGATGAATTCATTCCCACAGTTCAAAACTCAGCTTGCAAGCTTTAAAATTCAAGAGCACTCCTTCCCTTCTTCCCTTGCCATGTTGAGCATATATCTTCAACACTTCCCATGGTACCTTGTTCTGTTATAGCATGTGGTAGTTTAGATGTGAAATGTCTGCCAAAGACCCAAGTTTTGAAGAATTGCTCCTCTAGTTGTGGCCTGAGGAAGAAAGTTAGGTCATTGGGAGCATGCCTTTGAGGCACTGTTGGGACCTTGCTCCCCTTCCCCTCCCTGCTTCTCTACCATAGTAAACCTGCTACAAGCTGCTACCATGATGCACTAAATTGCTAGATGCCCAAAACTACAGGGCCAAGAAATCATGGACAGAAACCATGAGCCAAAACCTAACTCTTTCCTCCTAAATTGATTCTTTCATTTCATCACAGTGATGTAAAAGTGAGTGACACACAGCACTCTCCACTCACAGGTCTGTCTTTGTCACTAGATTAGTTTGCTGCAGATCAGGTATATAATCCTTTCAGCTTTATGTCCCTAAAACCCAGCACTTGATTTAATTGTATCCTTTGAATGGATACATTTATACTGGTGTGTGTGTGTGTGTGTGTGTGTGTGTGTGTGTGTGTGTGGTACAGAAAGGTCCTCCTTTGAATCATAGAAAATGCCTTTATTCACAGTCTTTCTCTACTGGAGGACCCTGGCCATCTAAGACCCAAAAATCTTTTAAGGGATAGGTGGACCCTGTGTTGCTAATATTCCACAAACAGACTTCTAGAGGAAAGAGAAAGAGGGTTTTTTTTTATTCATTTGGTTAGGTTTGGCTGTTGCTGTTGTTGTCCTGGGGAGTCAAACCCAGGGCCTTAAGCTTGCCAGACAAGCACTCTCCCATTGAGCTGTTCCTTCGCCCAAGGAGAGGGGTTTTGAGCATTCTCCCAAAATTGCATGATTTGGAATAGAAGTCTCTTGAACACAGACCTACATGGGAGGTGTAAACTCACAGTAGGCTTCAGTGAAGCAGGGCAGAAGGCCATGCAGACTGTGTGACATGGAACTATGGGGAGGGAGGTTTCCTTGTCCTTTACAATTGGCAAGATAGACCTGCAGATTTCCTGCCCTCCATGACCTATGGGTGACATTGGAAATAAGAGAAATAGGTAACTTCCCCATGATGAAAACAGCTCCCCACTGACCAGACATAGTAAAGCTTGTGAGGTTTGAAAACCAGAAGGGGTGTTTCAGTGAGAAGCTTGACTGAATTTGTGACTAAATCCTGTCAGTCTTTAGTTGAGATTAATCAGTTTAGGAAGAAGCAGGGTGGGACTCGAACTCAGAATGCACCTAACACCTTTGCTGAAATGGTAAGCTCATTTCTATATATGAATCCTTGAAAACTTAGATTGACTCATTCTTTCATTCATTTCCTCATTCATCCATTCAACATGTTCATGAAGGACCGCTTTTCTAATATTTTTATTTCATTTAACACTTTAAAAATTATTATTTTGTCACTTTTATCATTATTAATCTGTTTGTATCATACACATACCACACTAGGCATGCAAAAGTCAGGGGACCATTTTCTTTTCTTTTTGCAAATTTTTTTATTTTTAAGGTTTTATCTATTTATTATTTATGTGTACACTGTTGCTGTCTTCAGATACACCAGAGGGTGCATCAGATCCCATTACAGATGGTTGTGAGCCACCATGTGTTTGCTAGGAAGTGATCTCAGGACCTCTGGAAGAGTAGTCTCTGCTCTTAATGACTGAGCCATCTCTCCAGCCCCATCTGAGGACCATTTTCAAGAGTAAGTTTTCTCCTTCTACTGTGGGTTCCAGGGATAGAATTCAAGATGTCAGAAATGCCTGTGGGCACTGTTACCTACTGAGCCATGTTACTGGTCCATGCATCACTTTTGTGCCTAGCAATGACTCTGCACAGTTTATTCTCTAAAAGCCTTTTTAGTGCATCTATTAAAATTGCCATTGTGCTACTTACAAAGCTAAATAAGTGTGCTTAGTTTAGGACATAATGTAGGGTTTCAGTCTGGGTCCTCTCCCTTTTAGAACTGAAGCATTCCAGGAAATACCAATGACCTGCAATAGAAGTTCCTATCCTGGAACTCACTATATAGACTAGGCTGGCCTTGAACTCACAGAACTCTGCCTACTTCTGCCTCCCAAAGTGCTGGAATTAAATTTTATGCCACTATGCACTTTGATTTTTTATTATGTGTGTGCATGCATGTTTGTGTCTGTGTGTCTATGTGTGTGTGTGGGCTCGCCCGCAGGTACATTCATGAGTGTGCTTTCCCATAGAAGCCAGAAGCCAGAGTGTGATCCCCTGGTTGTGGTCCCCAGTTGGGAATGCTGGGAACTGAACCCAAATGTTCTGAAGGGGCAGTAGATCTTAATTGCTGAGTCATCTCTCATTGATCATTGATTTATCTCCCTGGCTCCGGGAAGAACCTTCTAGACTGGCAACATGTGAGGCAGCTTCTTGGCACTGACAGAATTTGGAGATGCAGAGAAGAGGATGAGATCACAGAGCAAGTGATTGCATGCAGCTCTGGTTCTCAAGCTCTATCATCCTGGAAGGATGCAAACATCAGGAGGTGTTGAAAACAGAAGGGTGGAAGGACTGAGTTATGCAAGCCACCCCCCCCCCACTCCCGGCACTAACCTTTGAAAAGTCATAGCCTCTGCTCCAGTGATCTAAAATTTAAGAGGCTAAGAAGGGGCCCTATGCCATCCAAGCACACATAAGGTAGGAGGGATTCAAATTAGCAGAACAACCTCCAGATCAGACTCTGTGTTCGATTTTATCTTCCTAGGCAATAAAACATGAGGCACATTCTTTGGCAGCGAGGAGAAAGGCAGACTGTGGGCTTTTCCTAATTCTTTGGAGTTTTATAGCATGTCAGTTAGTATAGCTCTGCTTACCACAGAGCCTGTGTCTCTGGAGCTGGAGGAGGCTGTGGATGTAAAAGGAAGTGTGGTCAGAACAGTAAAGCTCATGGTGGAGGGAGCACTTGGTATCCAGGCTCATGAATCTTTCAAGATCTGTTCAGCAAACAAATGCATGTCTGACTGACTGGGGTTAGAGCTCAGTTGGTAGAGTGCTCACTCAGTCCTGGCTTCAAGTCCCAGCACTGCACAATGTGGGTGTGGGGATGGTACAGGCTTGTTATGACAGCCCTTGGAGGGTGGAGGCAAGGTCAAAGTTCAAGGCCATTTCCCTCCTTGCAGTAAGTTGGAGGTCAGCCATAGTTATATTGAGATCCTATTATTATAAACAAACAAATATAGAATACAGTTTCTATCTACATTACATACCAGGACTCCCCTGGAAAATACTCCCTAGTCATTAGGGATCTATTTTACATGAAACCTGTTACCCTAGGCTCTCTACTGTTATGGATGCTTTAGTGTGTTCTATGGTGTTCATGTCTAAGGGGTTTGCTACCATTCAATTTATTATACTTTCACAAGTACTTGGTAGATGGGATTGCTTTCAATCTTATAATCTCATAGCTATCTTTTGAATAGAGTTTAGCATATATAAAATAATTATACTATGAATCCTGATGATTATTCCTTCATGATAAACATCTGCTTTCAAGGATCAGTTCTTGTATAGAGTAATGCTAAGTTTTCCATGTCTGAAACACAAGTTCTCAGAAAGAAAGAAAAAAAAAGACAGGATTACTGGGTGAGAAAATTTTTTGGTGCTAAAACACTGGTGTCCAAACCTCTGTCTTCAGCCTTACCAAAGTGCTGGACTCAATGATGAAGAACAGTTGGCATGAGAAGTAGAAAGGAACCTTCAGAAGATAGACCTGCGTCATTCAGTCCCATACCTGTTGCTGCTACTGTGAATGGAGCTAATCTCTGACCCTAACCCAGAGTGCTGGATCCCAAGGACTAAGCTGAATAGCAGGAAAAGTGGTACTGGAATGCTGGCCAGAGGGCCTTTAGCAGGTGAACTTTGTTGTAGAACACAGCCCTCTGACCAAAACAGACATCATCTTTATCAGATCAACCATGCATTCTCTCAAGAGACCATCAGAAGCAACCTGTGGAATTCTGACCTTCCTCAGAAAAGGAGTCCCTGGATCCTTAGGTGAGACTCCAGCTTCTCCTTGCAGGCATTTTCAATTCGGCCCAATTGTACTTAGTGTGCGGCTTAGGGATTACTAAAGCACAATGGCTGTGGAGGGGATGTAGTTAGATGGGATGTATCAGATGTGCTGTGTGAAGAATTTCCAGTGTGCCTTCTTAGGGTTCACCCATGTACCTGCTTGTAATTCTTCATACCCACACTGTAAGGAATAATTTGCTTAGTTTGTTTTCTATTGGTAGGATAGACTGCCATTAACAGAAGTGACTTGGGGTGGAAAGGGTTTATTTCATCTTACAGCTTGTAGTCCATCATGACAGGAAGTTGGGGAGGGAGCTAAAAGGTCTGGAATCAGGAACTGAAAAAGAAGCCATGAAAGTATGCCGCTTACTGGCTTGCTCTCATGGATTGCTCAACCTCTTTTCTTATGCTGTTCAAGAGCAGGAGCTTAGGGGAACACCATCTCTGGTGGGCTGGGTCGTCCTCTCTCAATTATCAGTCAAGAAAACCCTGCAGATTTGCATATAGTAAATCTGATGGAGGCATTTTCTCAATTGTGGTTCTTTCTGTTTGACTCCAACTTGTGTCAAGTTGAGAAAAAACTAACCAGGACGTAACCTCAGTAAACTCATTGGTTCTGCTGGATGATCCTCAGTAGAAACATATGTTGGTTTGTCATTGGGGCCTTAGGAGGAGGGAGTAGATGTTGCTTATGTTTCTCCAGAGAGAAACCAAGGCCTATCATTGCATATCTAGCCATAGAGTAAGAAGGAGGAATTTCCAAGATAATAAGACTAAGCTGGCACGCTAAGCCTCATAGAAGCAAAAATCTATGTTCTGTGTTTTTCCCCATCAGTTCCTTAGAAAGCAGATCCCTTGGGATGATAGAAAGGGAAAGTGGGTTCATTGCTTTTCTGTTGCTATAACAAAATCCCTCACCAAAAACAATTCATGGAAGACAGTGTTCATTTTAGCTCATAGCTACAGTGGGATACGAGTCTCTCCTGGCAGGAAGGCACAACAGCAAGTGACAGGCACAAACGGAGGAAGAGGAGGTTGAAAGATCACATCTTCAACTCCACTCAGAAAGAGGACAAGAGCAAAAGTGGAAGTGGGGAGCATTTACAAAGTCTGAAAGCCCACCCCTATGCTATGCTTGCTCCAGCAAAGCTATACCTCCTGAACTTCCTCTGACAGAACCACCAATTGGAGATTTGCTGTTTAAATCCCTGAGGTTTTAGGGCAGTGGTTCTCAACCCGTGGGTGGCAATCCCTTGTGGAGAGTCACATGACCTTTTCATATGGATCATATATAAGATATTTACATTATGATTCACCACAATAGTAAAATTACAGTTATGAATTAGCAGTGAAATACTTTTATGGTTGGGGGTCCCAACAACATGAGGAACTGTATTAAAGGGTCACAGCATCAGGATGGTTGAGAAGCACTGCTCTAGGGGATATTTCTATTTCAAACCACTACAGAAAGGAGGTGTGGCCTGTGTTCTGTCATACTTCACCATTTTAACTATCTGAGAAATAGGCTCTCCACGCATACCTTACAACAAGAGTCAGCTGGCTCTGTGAGCTAACATCACTTCAAAGTGATTCTCGCCCATCTGTAAGCACAGGAGCTTCCCTGCTGTCTGGTTGTCCTTCTGTGAATGTTCTATGTAAGCCAGACTCTAAGGATCAGGGTCCATATGGAGGTGGTATAACCTAAGCTAAAGGAATATGTCTTTTTGGGTTTCAAACTAAGCTGACTGCACAGTGCATAGTGCACTTTCCTTGGCAAGGGAATAAAAACAAGCTGCCTAAATCAGGTGGGAGAAGAGACAGCCGTATTTGGTTTGTCCATAGAAGGAACATGCCAGAAGCCTACCTGCTCTTGGAGATAGCACTTCAGAGTCCTCCTTACCATCTTGATAACTTACCAAGAAGAAGGATAGTGATACCAAAATGCTACTTCTCTCAGAGAAAAAGCCAGGGGCAGGCCTGGCCTTGCAGCCTGGCCACTCCCACCAACCCCCCTCTTCCTAGCTTGAGCATTAAAGTTTTCTCTGTGGAAGCTGGATGGTCAGTCAGTCCCACTGAGACTATTCACAGCTGCCTGCCTGAGCTGACTAAAATAGAATGTGATCTCCATTGTTATGGTCACAAGTTGAAGATGTCCAGGGTTGCTCTGCAAAAAAGGAACCAACACAGGGCTCTTCCCACGTAAGGGAGGTATTTATTTCATTTCCTGCTGTTAAAGTTCTTTGTATAAACTGCTCTGATCACAGATGATTTAACAAAAGCCACATAGGAGAGTAACAAGAGCCAAGGGCACTGAGGTCCCTCCATAGCCCACAGAAGAGACTTTGGGGGTCTAAGTGAGTTTGGGAAGTTTCCACAGAGTCGGCAGATCCCAGACTTGGGTCCCAAGAGGGGTCTGGGCCAGGGACAGTCCAGCCAGAAAGACAGAATTAAAACATGGCAAGGTCTTTGCCAAGGGCACGCTAATAGCTCCCATCTATCACCCAGGGAAGGCAACGTCTGGGAAGAGATAATTGACTTTTCATGGAACAGATGAAGTTTTACATGCCAGGCTTACTGAGTGGCAGCTTTGCCTTGGAACAGCAGCAGCACGCAGGAGGGAAAGCATGTCCAAACTCTCACCCTATCCTCAGGCCGGGGTATAACTTAGGCCTGCAAGGTTATTTCCATCACTTAGACCCCAAACTCCATCTGTCCTTGTAGTCATCCCAGAAAACAGAATGGTCCCCGCATTCCAGTCCACAAATTGCTATTACTTATATTTTCAGGTTTTTGTAAAAATGTGCTTACACATTTTGTACCTTTTCATTGCTACCTTAGTAACGGATATGCAAATGGTATGCTGCTGCAGACCCTCTGGGTCCCTGTGTCTGCATGGAACAGGATCTCTTAAGCAGATGGGCAAAGAGTCGGATGGGGTGACAAACAGACGAACACACAAGGGTGGTGTTGGATCTGAATGTAATTTTCTGGTCGAGCTTAGACTAATTATATTACAGCGAATATCATAAATTGTAAAACATAACAGATACGGTACATTGAAGTTTTCCAGGTGCAAGAGGAGTGACTACAAAAAGAATTTGCAGGAACCAGATAAATGTTTACGCTAGGGATTAGTATCCCTCCAGATGTAATAGGAGTGACTTCAAAAGGACTATGTTTACATTAGAGATTAGCACCTGCTTCGGATCAGCCCTGTGCCAGGCAAGAGTTTCACACCTCAGCGTTAATTGGGATGGGGGATATAAACTCTTGCCTGGCTTCAGGAATAAAGTAGTGTCATGAACCTTGGAATTCTTAGGCCTCGTTAATACTTATCTATGTCTGGAGAATTTCCATTTATCAGTATAGTATACTAATTTGCTCTTGGCATGGAATGTAGTCTGTAATATGAATTTCTATCTCAGTGAGAATTTTAGACTCTTTCTGCAGACAACTGAATTAATGGCTAGTGCTTTATTAGTTACTGAATAGGTTAAACTCCTTGCTGCTATCTGGAATCTAAGAACACTGGGAAAAGGCTTTAGCTATGTTAGAATACAATCTTAAAAGGCATTACTATAAGGTAATGCTTAATAGAGTGCACGTGAATCTATACATTAGACTAACTCGGTGGAAATTTGATTGTTATGGGTTAGGGGAAAACGCCAAAACTCCGGGAGGGGAATTTCCATGGAACTCTTATCCTCGTTAACAGCTTTCAGGCTTTTCGCCTGTCAAGCTGACCCAAACTGGAGAGCTGACTTTCGTCACACTTCCAGGAGGAGAGTCCTAGAAATTCATTTCTCATGAGCAGCTTTTTGGCATTTCTGCCTCACAAGCTGATTCCACCGGAGTGCCCTGGCAGTATGCAAGGAGTGACAAGATTTTATCTGGTTTACCTGTAGGTAGACAAAATGGGGGCGGGCACTAATATGCCCTCTGCAGTTCAGAAAGGCAAAGTGGCACACTCATTGTTGCAGAGCAAAGCTGGGCTTGACCTCATCCTTCAGTTCTCAAGCTCTGCCTAGACACTGTACCCCAATTCAGCCCACAGGTAAGAAATGCCTCCATACCTGATGCTCAAGGGTCATGTGACGAAGCTACCTGCCCATTATCCTCAATGTTTGTCATGAGCCTCTCCTGTAATAACACTGCTACTCACAAAGTCGCCAATCAAGTTGTCCCCAAGCAGACACAAGGAAACACCTGTCTTCCTTAGTGGGTCTCTCCTGTCTTTTTGCGAGCTTGGTGAGGTACCAGACCACCCTGCCTGTCCTTTCTGTCACCTTCCAGACTCACAGCTGGGCTCTCAGAGTCACCCAAAGGAACATATACATCTCTGTTCAGACTTCTGGAACTCCTGAAGCTGGTTCAACCAGTCTGATTTTTCTAACAATAGATGTTTTGCCTCTGTGTTGCTGTATACACCTTATTTGGATAAGGACTTCACACAGTGTCTTATACATAATCAGCAGTTAACAACTGAGGGTTAGAGGGTGTTCCTAAAAAGGACCACATTTGGAACAGGGACACAACACAGGAACACACTCATAGGAGCACCTAGGAGATGCTCTGGGTGACAAAATACATATGAGGATGTCCCTTTAGGCTCCAACACCTCCCAGGGGTCTCCTCTTCCTACCAGTTCACACTGCTCAGCATTCCACATACTGTCTAAAATCCCTCTGTATTAGTCAGGGCTCTTTCTGTTTTGAGAGATCAAAGTCCTATTCTAAGGGACTAATTACAGAAACATATGTTGATTGGCTTTCATGGCTACCTGCCCACTAAGGAGTGCTGACAGGGGAGTCACAGAGAGGCTACTATATGCCTGGCGTCCTGAGGCAAGACCTAGGATTTGCACACAGTTATGGGGGAATGAAGAGGCAGTATAATAGGAAGTGTGGCACTGATTGTTCTGAATTCTGGCTTTGATGCCATCACCACACATGGGCATGCAGGGCAGCCTACTGCTGTCTCTCTGGGTGGCCCCCCAGTGGGTGTTAAGGACTTTCTATAGGACTTCCCTAGTTAGGGTAAGGAGAGAGGGAAACACTCCCAGCAAGGAGAGGAGGTAAAGTGGTCAAGAATGCCCACCCAGCGCAAGTCATTTACAAGAAACCCCTCCTCTATGTGGATATCATTTCCTTCCTGGAGAGAGCTTCAGGACCAGGGCTGCCCTGGATAACTTACACTTGTGGCCAGAAATCAGAGAGCTGCTTCCTGCTCCTTCACTGTGATTTGTTGTGGCTTCCCCTTTGTCAACATGGGATTTCCCCCATTCAAAGAGGTTGATACAAACCAGCCGCATTTCCTGGAAACCCAAGACAATTTGATGAAACCAAGGTTGACAGCCGCAGGAACTACTGCTGGCATTAGTCTGTGCTTGGCATGGAGTACTGTGGTTCACAGCTGATGGGTTCCTGTTGGCTGTGTGTATAGGAGGGACACATTTACCATCACTGTACATTCAGGCAGTTCTCATAACAACAGATCAGGATGTGCTGGAGGCCCATAGAAACCTTGGCTGCTTCCTCTGCTTCTCCACCCAACCATTGCACACAGAGGCCTCGAAGCCTGAGTGAAGACACTGCATCTTGCTGCCGGTTGTCCCCACAGAGACATCCTCTATGTGACCCTGGCAAGTCTCTAACTCTTTCTGAGCCTAGGAAAGGAAAGGAAACTAGGAAACTTGTTTGTACACAACACAGAACTGTGTTGTACATATACCTGGAGGCAGATATTTAGGACATACCACTATCCAGATCAGCTCATGTTTCTCCTCCAATAACAGTATCATCCACCTCCTACATTAGAAAGGTTAAGTTAAGGGCTGGAAAGAAGGCACAGCAGTCAGGAACACTAGCTGTTCTTTCAGAGGACCTGGGTTCAATTCCTAACACCTGCATGGCCCCTCACAACCATCTGTAACTCCAAGTCCGGAGATCCTATGCCTTCTTCTGACCCCAGTGGTCAGCAGACACTTGAGTGGAGCAAATCCATACATGCAAGCAAGTCACCCATCCACAAAAAATAAATAAAATCTAAGTAAATATTTATCCATCAGGTACAGTCTAGAGTAGTGGCTCTCAATCTTCCTAATGCTGCCATCCTTAAATATAGTTCATCCCTTAAATACAGTTATATGGTGGTGACCCCCAACTATATTTGTTGCTATTTCATAACTAATTTTTTTCTACCGTTGCAAATTTTAGTGTAAATATTTTTGGAGATAGAGGTTTGCCAAATGGGTTATGACTCACAGGTTTTTCCTGCTACTCTAGAGAGGCACTGCATCTAGCTGCCTGGTTGTCCCCACAGAGACATCCTCTATGTGACCCTGGCAAGTCTCTAACTCTTTCTGAGTCCTGGTTCTTCCTTTGAGAGGCTAGGAAACTTGGTTGTACAACACACAGAACTGTATTGTAAATATAGTAAATGTTCCATAAGGGGACTCAGGATTATCTGTTATCTTGCTACAGAAAGTGATTCACCTACAAGCACAGCAGACTGTAGACACAGCATCTTTTCTAAACAGCCCTGGGAAAGCTGTTTCCCTTTGCCACCAGGGCAAGGCTCTTGTTTTGTTTTGTTTTGTTTTGTTTTGTTTTGTTTTGTTTTGTTTTTTGGAGACAGGGTTTCTTTGTATAGCCCTGGCTGTCCTGGAACTAACTTTGTAGACCAGGCTGGCCTTGAACTAAGAAATCTGCCTGCCTCTGCCTCCTGAGTGCTGGGATTAAAGGCGTGCCTCACCACACCCGGCTTATATTATGAATCTTGATGCAAGTATCTGATATGCAGGATATCTGATTGGGGGACATGACCCACAGTTTGAGAACCACCACCTTAGATGAAAGAACGTGGACAGCTGTCTTTGAGCACTGATCATCCCAGCCACCTCTCCATTCTTCTCTCCAGTCATCTCTCCATTCATCTCTTTATTCATCTCTCCATTCATCTCTCCAATCATCTCTCCATTCATCTCTCCATTCATCTCTCCATTCATCTCTCCATTCATCTCTCCATTCATCTCCCCATTCATCTCCCCATCCATCTCTCCATTCATCTCTTCAGCCATCTCTGCCTATTCTTAGACATTTATTTTAACTGTAAATGTACATTTACTCATCTGGTCAGTGTATTACCATGGCAATAGCAAAGTAACTAAGGCACTGTCTTTTTTCCACAAGCAGTCATGGCGCTAGTTCCCCATTTGACACTCCAGAGTGCTCACAGCGAGGAACACTTCCTTTTTGTCCCCGCAACGAATTCTCCTATGCTGACAACATTCAGATGACTCAGATGAGAGTGTACTTTGAAGTGAAAGATAATGTTGAAGAACAGGTAGAGAGGACTGGAGTTATGGCTTAGCAGTGAGGAGACATTTATTTTTTTGCTCTTGTAGAGGAACCAGGTTCAGTTCCCACATCCATATGGCAGCTCACCACTGTTTGCCATTCAGCTTTGAGGATCAGATGTGCTCTTTCAGCCTCCACAGGCACCAAGCACACACATGGTGCACATACGAACATGCAGGCAAAGCACACAGACACATAAAGGATTTTTTTTCCTTTAAAAGAGAGAGAGAAGAAAAGAAAATTAGCAGCTTCAGTCTCATATATTGGTCTCTGTCTTCCAATGAGGAAACAGACTAGGAGACAAAGTGTGGCTCCACCAGTATCCAGATGCTAACTAGATGCTAACTAGCTGTCATGGCTGGCCTAATGCAGTGGATGCACTTGGCTACTGATGAGTCATATGTCTCTTGGGGCATCTGCATGGCTGCAGCTTGGAAGCCCATCCTCCCCAATGCTGAATTAAGAACTCCAAGATGGATCTAGGTCCTATTTATCCATGGCAGGTTTTCAATTAGTTTCCTTTTTTTAAAACTCGTCATAGCAGCTTGGGCCATTATCTATCTTGACATGAATCTTCAGAGCATGTTCTTTCTAAAAGGAAGACTTGTCAAAGGAGAGTATCTGTGAAGATGGGTCTGTATGTTGTCAGCATAGCAGAGTCCTTTTTGGGAAGGAAAAGGAAGTGGTATTCAACTGGAGTGTCAAATTAGGGAAAGGTGTCATGACCTAAGAAGACAATGTCTTAGTTACGTTTCCATTGCTGTCATAAAACATGGACCAAAACCAACTTAGGGAGGAAAGGGTTCATCCAGTCTACAGTTTATTCTCCATCTTGAAGGGCATTCAGGGCAAGAACTCAAGGCAGGAACTAGGGGGAAGAACTGAAGTGGAGACCATGGAGGAATGATGCTTACTGGCATTCTCCCTTTGGTGGTAGTTTGCCTTCTTATACACCCCAGGACCCTCTGTCTAGGGATGGGACTGTGGGGCCTTCCAATCAATCACCAATCAAGAAAATGCCCTACAGACTTGCCACAGTTAGTCTTATGGGGGCATCATCTCAACTGAGGTGCTGCTTCCCAGATAACTCTAGCTTATGTCAATCAGAACATTTGGCCCCTGTCAACTTGTTACACCAACACTACTATTAAGCCAGAACTCTTTCTTCCTTGTTTATCCTCAATATTTCATATATCAATGCCAACATTACAGCATGAATAACTTTAAAAGTCCAACCATCTTTACATTTTTCTGAGACTTTTAGTCCAAAGTCCTTTTAAAAATACAGAATTTTTTAAAAGGCCAATGTCTTTAAAATGTATACTGCTGTGAAAGAAAATAATAATAATATTTTCTCATTTCATGAGGGAAGACCCAGGGTGTAGCCACAGTCTGAACAAAACAAAGCTAAACTCCAACCATGCAAATAACTCAGTCCCCAGTGCCTGGCACTCATGAACTTCTGGGCTCCAGAGATTCTATGCAACTCCACTTCTTGACATTTCTTCTGACATTTCTAACACACACAATTCAACTCAACTCATAGGCTCAGGCCAGCTCCACTCTACAGCCTCTGCTCTCATGGGCAGTGGCCTACCATCCTGATATCTCCATCTGCTGGGGGTTCCAAAAGCTGCACCTTTACATAGCCTCCTGGTCTCTTTTCAGGGACCGTGACCCTGACATATGGAGCCAAGCCTCAGCCTCCCTCCATGGCTCCATCAGTCTTGGGTTCCCGCCACAGCTGAGGCTGCACTTTCACTGATGATCTCTGCTGGCCTCTCAGAGTGCCAAGCTTCAGCTGTTCTCCATGACCCCACTGTGTCTTCAAAACCAGTTAGATGTGAGAGACTCTGACACATTACTGAGTTGGCTACCAGCATGGCCTATGGGCTTGGCTCCCTCTGAACAACAGCTTTAGTGTGCTTACTCTAAGGAAACACTCCCAAACCTCACCTCAACGATGATGGTCTCTCCTTAATCACCACTAATTTCTCAGTTCCAGCTACTTTTGATCAGTTCTCTGTTTTCCCAGTAAAGCAAAGGTTTCAGTTTAGTGGTACTGGTTTCTTATTAATCACACCAGATTTTTCATCTCAAATTGACAAGACCCACAGATTCATAATTCAAATATACCATGCACACTGCCCTGATAGAATCTTCAAGGGATTCTCAAATATCCCTCTGAAACGCCACAAGCCAGGCCTCCATTGTCTGCATTGCTCTCAATATTCCCTTCCAAGCTCCCACAGGACAGCTCACTAAGTCCCTACTACTCAACGGCTCCATAAAAATACATTTTTATACATTTATTATTATTGCAAGATGTGTGACTGAATCCCTGTCTGCTGTGTTTGTTTTTTTGTCTACTTGGCACATGCTAGAGCCATCTGAGAAGAGGGAACTTCAACTGAAAAAAATGCCTCTATCAGACTGCCTATAAACAAGACCATCCAGCATGTTCTTGATTTCAATTGATGTGATGCTGTGGGATATAAAAAAAAGCAAACTGAGCAACCCAGGGGGAGCAAGCCAGGAAACAGTCCACAAACCCCCAGGTTCCTGCCTTGGGTTGGTGGCCTGACTTCCCTTCCAGATGGCCCATAAACTGTAAGCTGTAATAAACACTCTGTCCTCTCATTGTTTTTGGTCAGTGTTTATCACACTAACAGAAAAGTAACTAAGACAGAAACTGAAATTAGTACCAGAGTAGGGTATTGTTAAGAGCTGGCCCTGTGTTTTGGGAAGGATTGTGGAAGGAGTTTGAAACACTGGGATAGAAAAGCTACTGGGTATGTAATGGGGTTTACTGCGCTGTTATGTGGGGCCTGTTAGGTGAGGTAGAGAATGGTCCTGGGCTGGGACCATTCACTGATTGAGCTTGGATAACATGTACTGCTGCTTCTCATGGCTGTCACGCCAGAACTCTTGAGGCTGGGTCTCTTCTCCCTGCTTAATGTTTCTATGTTTTGCCTTAAGAAAATAAATGGCCCTGTAGAGCCTGTGAGAATGCCCAGAGATAAAGATACTTGCTGCACAGTCCTGACACCTGAGTTCCATCTCAGAACTCACATGGTAGAAGGAGGGAACCTACTCCTGAAAGTTGTCCTCTTACTTCAATGTACCGTAGTACATACATACACACATGTGCACATGCATGCACAAAGAAAACAAAAACACACACAAATAGTAATAAAACAAATTTTTAAATGTCCTTGAAAACTCAGAGGTAGGGAAAGGATGCTCATTTGATACTTTTTTTTTTTTTATGAGACAGGTTTCTCTTTCTAAGACAGGCTTCTCTGTGTAGCCCTAGCTGTCCTGGAGCTCACAGTGAAGTCCAGACTGGCTTCAAACTCACAAATCTATCTGCCTCTGCCTCCCAGGTGCTGTTATTAAAGGCATGTGCCACCAGTGCCCGGCTCATTTGATAATAATATAAATATTCACATGTTTTAAATTCAATTCTTGGGCCATGTATTGTGGCATGTGCTTTTAATCCCAGCACTTGAGAAGCAGAGACAGGCAGATCTCTGTGAGTTTCAGGCCAGCCTGGCCTACATAATGAGTTCCAGGCTAGTCAAGGTTATATAGAGAGAACCTGTCTCAGAAAGAAATAAAAACAATTATTGAAAGGGAGTCAGGATGTAGCTCAATGGAGTGAATGGTAAGCATACCTGAGGCCCTGACCTTTACCCTCACAACTGCATCTACAGGGTATAGTGGCCAGACCGGGTGATAGATAGATAGATAGATAGATAGATAGATAGATAGATAGATAGATAGATAGATAGATCGATAGATACATCGATAGATACATCGATAGATACATCGATAGATACATCGATAGATACATCGATAGATACATAGACAGATGAACAGACAGAAAGAGAGAAAGGAAGGAAGGAAGGAAGGAAGGAAGAAAGAAACAAAGAAAGAAACAAAGGAAGAAAGACAGACAGACAGAAAGAAAGTTACCAAGTACTTCTTATACACCCGTGGCCCAGTGAAGAGAAATCACACAAATCAGGGATGGCAAACCCTTGCAATCTTATGCCTGCCACCTGTGCCTCCTGCCCAAACTCTAGGAAACCTTCAACTCAGAAGACAGTGACCAACAACCAGTGAGTGCAGGCCCCAGTTCCCCTTGTCAGCAGCTTGTTCAAACAGTACAGAGCTGAAACTTAGAATCTAGGCTTGTCACTGTAATCCCGGGCTCCCTGAATTTACTCTGTGCTTACACCCGGAAATCATTTAACATCCTGTATTCCCCAGAGAAGAGCTATGAAGAAGTTGGCCCCAGTGCCTCAGTGTGTGGCCTTATTTAGAAATAAGATCTTGGCTGAAGTGAGCACAGTGTGTGTGTGTCCTAATAGCATCCCTGTCTTTCTGAGAAGAAAAATTTGCCTTTCTTCTTTTTCATTTTCAGTTTGGTTTAAAAGCCATTACAATCAAGGACTTCTAAAAATTACTTTTTTAATGTATGAGACAGGGGTTATCTCACTGAAGTTGGTGCTAAGCAGGTGGCCAGTGTTCCTAGTGATCCTCCTGTCTCCACCCACCACAGTGCTGGGCTTACAGGGCCACTCCTGGCTACTTATGCTAGTCCTGGGAAAAGGATCCCAGACCTCAAGCTAACACAGCAAGCACTCTGTCCACCTTGTCATCACTTCAGCCAACAACTTGTGCTCCATTTGATTCATAGGAAAGGCAATTTGGACGCAGAAGCAAATACGGATAGAAGAAGGAAGACACAGGAAGATGGCTAAACACAAACCAAAGAGAGGTGTGGGCAAAGTTCGGCCTCCAGGCTTGTCTTTGGGTTTCTATTCCTGCACAAAACATCATGACCAAGAAGCAAGTTGAGGAGTTCAGGGTTTGTTCAGCTTACACTTCCACATTGCTGTTCATCACCAAGGGAGTCAGGACTGGAACTCAAGCAGATCAGGAAGCCAGAGCTGATGCAGAGGCCATGGAGGGGTGGCACTTAATGGCTTTCTTCCATGGCTTGCTCAGCTTCCTTTCTTAAAGAACCCAAGAACACCAGACCAGGGATGGCACCACCTACAATAGGCCCTTCCTACTTGATCACCAACTGAGAAAATGCCCCACAGCAGAATTCATGGAGGCACTTTCCCAACTGAAGCTCCTTTATCTGTGATAACCCTAGCCAAGTTGACAACACAAAACCAGCCAGTACATGGCCTCACATGGAATCAACCCTTTCAGCACATTGATCGTCTAGAATGCTAAGATAACACATTACCATGTGAGCCACCCTAAGGGTTAACCTTTTTTTTATTTATTATTTAACAATAGCCCCAGGAAGTGAAGAAGACACTGATGAATGCTACAGTCATCTTAAACTAACTACTGTTATGGGAGACAGTGGGGTTTGTGTTTGTTTGTTGTCTTTTGAGACAGAGTCTTATGCATCCCAGGCTTGCCTGATATAAAGATATTCTTGAGCTGGGCAGTGATGGTGCAGGACTTTAATCCCAACACTCAGGAGGCAGAGGCAGCTGAATCTCTGATTTGGAGGCCAGCCTGGTCTACAGAGTGAGTTCCAGGATAGCCAGCGCTACATAGAGAAACCTTGTCTTGAAAAACAAACAATAACAAACTGCACTGCAAGTACTAGCATCACAGGCATGTACCTCCAAACCAATTTTATGTGGTGCTGGAACCCAGGGCTAAGCAAGAAGGACAGCAGAGTCTGGCTGTTTTCCACAAGGGTGACTACCAGCACGGCCATTGCAAGAACAATGTCCCTTGACTCCACATCCAGTGCTCACACTAACGAGGATCACCACCTACTCACTGATGGCTCTGTGACCGTGGATAATGATTGTCAATTTGATGGAATTTAGAATTACCTAGAAGATAAACCTGTGGACACATCTGCAGGGGAATTTCTAGGTAGCACCATATAAAAGGAAAGACTCACTCTAAGTGTTGGTAGCACACTTCTGTAGGTTGGGATTCTAGGCTGAATAAAATGGAGAAAGCAACTGAGCACCAGGATTCATCTCTCTCTGCTACTGATTACAGATGTGTTTAGGTTTGGCAGTCATGGTCAGGATTCATCCCGTGGTCGACCCATCTTTGTCTCTTCTCAGCACACAATCCTTCCCCATATCTGTCCTGTAGGCTGTCAGCAGTAGAGACAGACTCCTGTTCTAGATAGTGTCAGGGTCCCAGCACTTTCCCTATGTCAGCTTGAAATTCCTGGTGAAAATTCCAGTTCCTTGGGGTCCATTGTCACGGTCCTCAGAAAGCTGAAGGGAGGGCACAAGTGTGTCTTTAGAACAACCTTGGTCTTGCCACGACAGTCGCAGTTTCTTCCTGCTTTCCAATCTGATAACTCCAACAGAGTTTGCATCTCCAACCTGCCCTATCTACACAATGAACTCTGTGCTTTTCTAGTGGGGTGCAATCTAGAGTGATTGCTGTGGGCTCCCTCTTCTCAGAACAATGCTCCTGTCTTCTAGTATCCTATGGTCTACACTCCAATCCTCACAAATCAATGGCTCTTGAATAAACCACTTGGCTATCCAGCTTCAGTTTTCTCATTGAAAAATGAAGGTTTTTATGTTGGGAGACTTCAGTCTCTTTCCATTAGGAGAGCCCTGCCTTCTCAAGGGCTGCTCCAGGCTTGCATTGAAGGCTAAGACCAGGGCTCTCAAGCTTCAGCTCCCAAAGGAATTGCTGCAGGAGAGGTGTAGGAATCAAGGTGCCACAGTCCAGTACTGTGATGCTGTGGCCTGGGGCCTGGCTTAAGGAGCTGCATTCCAGGAGACCCAACCTCAGGCACATTGCTGCCTCTCTGGCTACTGAAGACTGACAAGCCTACAGGCCAGGAGATGGCTTGAAGAGCACCCAGAACCCTCCCTAGATCTGAGCATGCTCTTCAGACTGGCTGGTCCCATGAAGGACAAGTGTTTTGTTTTGCTTTGCTTTGTTTCGCTTTTTGTTTTTGTTCCTTCCACTGACTTCACAGCCAACAGGCTCTTTGTTCTAAGGAAGCAGCAACCTAATTTGGCTAATGGAAGTAATAAGGGAGTTTATTTGTGAGATCTGGGTGACTCCCAGATCTCCAGAGGGGCCCAGACTATGTCAGGCTCTAACACAGCCTGAACCACGTGTCAACTGTGTACAGAGGTGTTTGTCCTCTCAGGACACTGCTGCCCAGCTGTGGCTTCTGAACATTCTCTGATGGTAGAGGGGGGTAGTTAGATCTTTCTGCTGATGTCTGCCACCCCAGGGAGGATTCTTGCCTCCTTTTTCACAATAAAATCCCAGTTCAGGACCAGGGCCAGGATGTAGGCACTGTACAAGGTGGCTGGGACCATAGTTCTGGGATTTCAGTTTCTAAAAGCCAGAAGGGTTTCTGCTTAAAGGAAGAGTCAGTGGCAGACAGATACAGGTACAGAAACTTCTGCTTTATAGGGCAGTACAAAGCTTGTCACTAGCCCTACTGCCTCCCTTGACAGCAGAATCTACCTTCCAGAGTCCAGGCCCCCATGCTCAGGGGGAAGACATGAGCACACCTTCCAAGAATAGACTTAGGGTCTCTAGGAGACCAGGGAGGAGTGTTGTTCAGTGCCTGTGGCTCCTCCCAGCTCTCCCAGCATCCCTCAGTACTTATGGCTCCTCCCAGCTCTCCCAGAATCCCTCAGTACCTATGGCTCCTCCTAGCACTTCTCACCCCATCCCCTACCCTAAACTTCTCCTTCCTGGGAGCTAGACTTTAGAATCCCTTCCCCAAGCCTGATCCCTGTATAACTCAGCCATTTGGGTTATGCTATTCTCTTGGCGCTGGCTACCTCTCTTGGTTAGTGATATTCTCTCTCTCTCTCTCTCTCTCTCTCTCTCTCTCTCTCTCTCTCTTTCCCTCCTTCTCTTCCTCCCTCTCTTCTCTCATGGTTTAGTCTGCCGGCAAGTTCAGTCTGGCCTCTTTCCTCTGTCCTCTTTCTTCCTTATAGCTACAATAAAAAACTTCCCTATGCTTTAGGAGTAGTTATGACCCCTCTACTATTTAATTTTTCATTCAGATTGTGAAGTTGATTTTCATCCTTGAAGCCATACTAGAATCACCCAGATGATTTAAATATTCCCAGCATACGGGGATTGGACCAGAACCTTGGGACCTGGAACCTGCCCACGGCTGTCTTTTTTTTTTTTTAATATTTTGTTTCTGTATTTGTATACATGGGTGGTGTGCATGGTCAGAGGACAACTTGCTAGAGCCAGTTCTCTACTTCCACCACATTTGTCCACAGGATCAATTAAGCTTGGTAATAAACTCCTTTGCCCACTAAAGCCATCTTGCCAGGCCTCATGAATATTCTTCAGCATTCTACTTAACTGATCTTAGCTCGAATCAGGACTGGGAGTCATGTGTCTTAGTGTGAAAATCTGTGTTGACTGTGTTCACTCAGGAAGGAGGATTAGAGAAGTAAGGGACTGGGGAGCAGTGCTCCTGAGTTAGAGGGAAGGAAACAGCCAGGTAGGGCACCTGAGGAGGGACATGGGGGTGGGCCTGTCTTTGCATTCCTGTGCCCGAGCCCCAGGTCCAAACAGGAGCCAGGGAGAGCAATTTAGTTTCCCACTAGGTGGATCTGACTCGGCTTACAGAGTTTATTACATCCTCAGGCACAGGGAACAGTCAAAGGTTTTTCCTTGTTTGACAGAGACAGATTCAGTCTGGATACTCAAATCAGTGATCAGAGAGAGTCCTTGTAGCCTGAAAGAAACTTGTGATTTTGACCTTAGAAAGGGTGGCCACACAGACCGGACAGACAACTGGACAGATATAAGACGTCAGCTGTACCACAGACACGTATTCTGGGATTCTGACATCCATCGATATTTAGTCTGTGGTGAGTTGCAACACCCTGTAAGGGTTCCAGCTTGCTCACCTGTAAAACAAGATGGATTCTCTTAGCTCTTTAATAGGGGGTGTGCTAGTTAGTGGTTTTGTCAGCTTAACATGAGTTAGAGTCATCTAAGAAGCAAGAACTTGAATTGAGAAAATGCCTCTATCAGATGGCCTGTAGGCAAATCTATGAGACATTGTATTGATTAATGATTGATGTGTGGGAAGGCCCAGCCACTGTGATTAGTGGGCCTGGCTTCTATAAATAATGCTATCTGAGGAGATGGAGAGATGGCTCAGTGGTTAACACTGGCTGCTCATCTAGAGGACCTGGTTTCAACTCCCAGAATCCACATGGTGGCTGACAACCATTTGTTGTTCCAGTTTCAGGGGATCTGGAGCCCTCTCATGGCTGCTTTGGACATAGCATGTACATCTTATGCAGACAAGCAATAAGTAAATACATACATACATACATACATACATACATACATACATACGCTAAAAATAGGTAAGTCTCAAAAAAATAAAAATAAAAAAGCAAGCTGAGCAAATTGTGAGGAGCAAGACCATAAGCAGCCCTCCTCCATGGTCTCTGCTTTAGTTCCTGCCTATTGGTCCCTGCCCTGATTGAGTTTCTCCCTTCTTTTCCTTCATAATGTACTTTGAGCTGCCAAATGAAATGAAATCATTCCTCCCCAAGTTGCTTCTGATCATAGCGTTTAACGCAGCAATACTAAGCAAAGTAGTTCAGTGAGTTAGATGTTGCTTTTATTGGCATTTGGGGACCATGAAGAGCTGTGTTCAGTTAATACTGGAGGGAGGTTATCCTCCGTGGATCTACACATGACTGTGTGGGTGTCAGGGAGATCAGCAATACCTCTGAGGAGGTGGGGAGCAGATGAACAGAGATGGCTTAGTTTTTTCATGAATCAACTGAAAAATATCTTGCATTGGCAGGGCTTTACTCCCGGCACCTCAGGGGACTGGGCCCTAAAGACAGAAAGTTAAGTCTAACCTGAAAACGAAAGAACCTGAAGAAAACTAAATAAACTAAGAAAACTAAAGAATGCACCTGAGCATGCAGATAAAAGAAAAGCTTTTTCAGCCAGGCTGTGGTGATGGTGGTGGCTGCCCTCTCACCTTTATTCCCAGTACTTGGAGTGTGGGGAAGAGGCAGACAGATCTCTGAGTTCAAGTCCAGTCTGGTCTACAGATCGAGTTTCAAGACAGCCAGGGCTACACAGAAAAACCCTTTCCTGAAAAATTAAAATCCAACCAACTAACCAAACATACAACCAAAAAACAAACACAAAAACTACAACAAAAAATCCAGATAAACATATAAAAACCAACAAGTTCTCCAGGAGAAGAGAGATGGATCAATGAAAGTCCTTGTTTTTCTTGCAGAGGACCCAGGTTTGATTCCCAGCCCTGCTCACAACCATGGTAACTCCAGTTCCAGATGAGGGGGGTGGGGTTTATGCTCTCTTCTGACCTCCACAGGCAGCAGACACACATGCACTGCACACCTCTAGCATGAATGCATAAAAACTGTTTCCCTGGACATTTGACATCAGTGAATGTTTTATCTAAATTTTCTTTGATATTTAATTATGTAGAGATTTGTGTGTGTGTGTGTGTGTGTGTGTGTGTGTGTACACACACATACACACAGATGCACACAACTGAGTGCAGTGCACAAGGAAGGTAAAGAGTTGGTTGGTTTCCTGGAGCTGGCCTTACACTTGGTTGGGAGCTGCCTGATGGAGGTGTTGGGAACTGAATTCCCGTCCTCTGGAAGAGTATCAAATGCTGTTAACCACTGAGCCATCTCTCTAGACCCTTCTCTTTGTTTTTAATCAAATATACCCCATAGTGAACTATCATTGCAAAATGGTTAAAATAAAAACAGTGACACACCAAACACTGGCAAAGGTTCACAGTGACTGAATTTCTCATAAATTGTGGGTGTGGATATACAATGTCCCAGCTACCTGTAACGGCAACTTTTGGTTGTCAACTTGACTTCATCTGCAATGAAGTAAACCCCAAGCTGCTGGGAACACCTGTGAGAACTTTTTTTCTTTTGAAGTGGGGAATCCCACTTTTAATCCAAGTTTTCCAAGGTGGGAAGACCAGCTTGTAATCTATATCCTTTGAAATGAGAAGGTCCACCTTTTATCTGGCTACACTTTCCCATGGCAGCCTATAGAAAGAACATGGAAAAGGGAAGCTTTTGCTCTTTGCCTGCTTGCCCTTGCTCTCACTGGCAAGCTCATTCATTCACTGGCATTGGAGTCTATGTCCTCAGGATTCCAGTGTCTACTGAAGACCAGCTGAGAGGCCCATCGTCATGAACTGAAAAACTACTAGATTCCTGGACCAGTAGACAGCCATTGTTGGACTAACTAGACCACAGCCTGGAAGACACTATAATAAATCCCCCATTTATGTCTCTGTATAGGTTCGCTATCTGTTCAGGTCTCCTAATTCACCTTCCTAGAAAACAGTTCAGCTGTTTTGTAAGAAACAAAACATAGCACACTGTGGGTACTAAAGGGGGTCAAGGGAAGGAGGGGGAAGGGAGGATAGCCCACGTCCGGCCAGAGTTCCTCCTATGCTCTGGGCAGGCAGACGCGGGAGGGCTATCAGATGCTTTCTACCCAGACCCGGGTGGGCATCTAAGCCACTGACCCCACTCGAAGGGGGGTGGTGGTGGATGAAAAGGGACAGCCCCTTACCTGGGGCCCCAGGACGACACCCTGTAGCACTGGGTTTATGGGAGTGAGGGCTGAGGGAGAGAGGTTCCAATGCAGGCGAGAGTAAACACAGCAGGCCTAGATGAACAGAGACAGTCTATGGTTTTAGAGCTTTATTATCAAAAGGCAGGGAGAATGAGAAAAGGTAGAAAGAGAGAGAGACCAGCCATGGCCAAGAGGAGAGAAAGGGGAAAAGAAGAGAGAGAAGAAAGTCTAGAGTAAGAGGGAGTGAGTAAGAGGTTAGAGAGAGAGAGGAGAGGAGAGGAGAGGAGAGAGTAAGTGTAAGGGGAGTAAGAGCAAGAGAGCAAGAGAATGAGGAGGGGCCACATAGCACCTCTTATAGTATGCTGTTATCTTTACTGTTGCTAGGTAACTGGGGAGGAGTTTAACCTGAAGGTCAGAAGCTTGGAACATTGGCTATTTGACTAAAGCCATGCTTCTCTTGTGAGGGCTGTGGGGGCAGTAACTTTGACAGGAGCCAGAGTTCCAGGAGACATGAGAGAACTTCTGTCCCATGTAAGTCAATTATCACCACTGGGTCCCGGGGTTACACCTCAGCTTGACTGGAGGCCAGACTGTCAGTGTATAGCCCAATGCCCAACAGCACACAGGCTGATAAGATGGCTAAGTGGGTAATGGTGCTTGATAACCTGAGGCTAAAACCCAGGATCAATGTAGCAAAACTGACTCCTTCAATTTGTCTTTTGACCTCCACATTCATACACTCCATCTATGAAAGAAGTAAATGAATAAAATTTTAAAACAAACAATTGAGCTGAGCATACAATTGTTGTGAGGTCCAACCATTGTGCTCCTGGGCAGTTATCCCACAGACATGGAAACTCATGTTCACAGATACACCTTTTTGTAAGTGTTCACAATGATTGTGTGTAATGGCCATAAGCACTGTCCAGATGTCCTTCAATAGTGACTTGGTAACCCAGCTGCCATGCACTGGTGCTGTGGAATGCAGCTTAGCCATAAAGAGTCTCTAGGGAATTCTATGTTTGAAAAAATATCCCAAAAAGGAAGAGAGGAAGAGAGAGAGAGAGAGAGAGAGAGAGAGAGAGAGAGAGAGAGAGAGAGAGAGAGAGAGAGAGAGAAAGGTATATGAGGCAATGGGAGGCTCCTGAGGGGGCTGGAACCATCTGGAGAATTGAGGGGTGGAGTTGAGACAGGGTTTCTCTGTGTAGCCCTGGCTGTCCTGGAACTTACTCTGAAGACCAGGCTCGCCTCCAACTCAGAAATCCACCTCCCAAGTGCTGGGATTAAAGGTGTGCAACACTACTGCCTGGCTTATTTGAAATTTTACAAGTGTCATTTATTTGTTTGTTTGTTTATTTCCAGGATAGGGTGTATATAGCCCAAAGTGGACCCAAACTTCATGCTTGCTGTTCAGAGGATGACGATGACCTTAAATTTATGATCCTCCTGCCTCCACCTCTGAGTTCTGGGACTATAGATGTGTGCAACCATGCCTAGTTTTATGTAGCACTGAGTACCCCACCCAGGGTGTCATGAAAGTTAGGCAAGCCCTCGACCAAATTCGCTACATGCCAGCCTGAATATGATTTATTTTTGTAACTACAAGGGAGATTTTGCTTTAAAAATAAACCTCTTCATATTAGTAGCAGTTGCTTAAGCCTTGCTAAGCTGGAGCCTGAAGAACTTTCTTGGGCTGCTAAGGCGTGGTGAGAAGGCAGACACTTCTATTGCAAATGAGGACTTCTAAATTTCTACCCAACTTCCATCTCCACCTGGGTTGGTGACACATGGTTTCTGAGAGTCACCTGCAGCCTCAAAAGCCCCAAGAATGCCTGTAGCTCACGAAATGTAGGCACGGGTTCTTGTTCTTTACCCTCACATCTTTCTGAAATCCCTGGCTGCTGGAAGATGTATCTGCTGCTGGAAGATGTTTCAGTTACTGGAAGATGTATCTGCTGCTGGAAGATGTATCTGCTGCTGGAAGATGTTTCAAATACTGGAAGATGTATCTGCTGCTGGAAGATGTTTCAGATACTGGAAGATGTATCTGTTGCTGGAAGATGTATCAGTTGCTAGAAGATATATCTGTTGCTGGAAGATCTATCTGCTGCTGTAAGATGTATCTGCTGCTGGAAGGTGTTTCAGATACTGGAAGATGTATCTGCTGCTGGAAGATGTATCAGTTGCTGGAAGACGTATTTGCTGCTGGTGTTCCTGTTCATACCAATCTACAAGTCTCTTTATTATATTCTCTGTCCCTCTCCTACTCCAAACATTCTCTTTGGCTCTATCAGGGCCAGGTCTCTCCTTGTTGATTATTAGGTCTATATTTTGCTGTAAGAAAAGATATCCCATACAAATCAGAGACCTTTTAAAGCAGGTGAACAGTGGGTTAGACTCTCCTAGGTTCCAAACTTGCCTCAGAGCACACAGCAGAGGGACAACTGCAGTCCCAGGTGAGCTCCCTAAGGGCCCTCTCCCCACCCTGAGGGAGGTGACTTCCTCATAGTCCCTGCCAGGATGGGAGCCCATTCCACTCTGGTACTCCTAGCAATGCCATCCTTTCTGAGACCAAATGTTTCTCTTTTCTCATACAAAACCCATAGACAGTCAATTGTTGTGCTTCCTCTACTGATCTCAGCTCTCCGATGGCAGGCCCACCTCACTAACAACTCTGGAGTAGGCGAGTGGGCAGAGGAAGCAGTGAGATGGGCTCGTGTGTGTGTGTGTGTGTGTGTGTGTGTGTGTGAGAGAGAGAGAGAGAGAGAGAGAGAGAGACAGACAGACAGACAGACAGACAGACAGACAGACAGACAGAAGGTGAGAGCACTGAGCACCTATCTCAACGTGTCTTGAGAAACTCTTGGGACTGATTCTCCCTCTGTTACTTGCTGGCCAGTCTGTGTTGGAGACCAGCAGTTGGCATGGTGGGAAATGGGATGAGTGGGCCATTTCTTTACTTCAGCCCAATGCTCCCTCCCTCCCTCCTCTCCCCTCTCCCTCCCTTCTCTGTCTCTGTCTCTGTCTCTGTCTCTGTCTCTGTCTCTCTCTTTCTCAACACAGACCAGGTATCTCTATAATGTAACTTTGGCTGTCCTAGAACTTGCTATGTAGATACAGGCTGTAGATCAGGCTGTATCTTTGTGTGCTGGGATTAAAGGTATATGCCACCGTGCCTGGCTTCTGCTTTTTTTTTTTTAAGGGGTTGTTTAATTTTATGTGTATAAGCATTGGTCTGCATGTATGTAGGTGTGCCACATGAGTGCAGTACCTCTGAAAGCCAGAAGAGGGAGTCACTGAGAAACTGACAGTTGTAAGATGCTATGTGAGTGCTGGGAACCAAATGGGGTTGTCTGCAAGAGCAGCCAGTGCTCTGAGTCACTGAGCCATCTCTCCAGCCTGTTTTCTTTTTGTTTTAAATGTTGTCTGTGACTGTTGAAGAGCTCTTAGTGACTGTCAGCAGCCCAGGCCTTCTCAGGAAGCAGTCACATTCCTGATGGGTCCCCACGGGTGTGCCTTCAGACAGTGGACCTCCTCCCAAGGTTACCCTTAAGCTCTCAGTGTTCGCTCTCCCAGCATTCCTGTCACTCAGGAATGCAGTAGCTCAGCTGGCCCAGAATCTGGGCTGTGGCCAGGGCAGCTTTCTCTCTGTGTGTTTTCAGGTGGCAGCTGGCAGGCCCTGGTTCCTGTGGGATGTTGCTACCTGGGCCTCTCTATAGGGCTACTACATTGGCAGGTAGCCTCCCTCCTCATAATGAGTGGGCAATAGGTTGAGACCAACTCAGGGGCCTGTTTTATCACCAGATCTTAGAAGTCACCCGTAGCTCAAGGTTGGAACTCTCGGGGACTCCTAAGGAGGTTGCCTCTCATCTCTCTCCTTTATTTTATTTGTTTGTTTGTTTGTTTGTTTGTTTGACATAGGGTTTTTCTGGGTAGCCTTGTCTGTTTGGGAACTCACTCTGTCGACCAGGCTAGCCTCAAACTCAGAGATTCAGCTATTGCTGCCTCCTGTTGGGGTCAAAGCCATGCTCCACCACTGCCTGGTGCCTGATTCTTATATACAGAATTATACCAAGCTTTTTCATGTGGCTATTTAGATATATCTTAGTCTTGTGAATGTATGTACCTATGTCTGTGTATCACACATTCTGCATACTGCATTCCATATCCCAAAATTGCTTGACTGCATCTCTCAGGATTGATGTTCAGTTCCTTTTTTTTTTATTACGTATTTTCCTCAATTACATTTCCAATGCTATCCCAAAAGTCCCACATACCCTCCCCCCCACTTCCTTACCCACCCGTTCCCATTTTTTTGGCCCTGGCGTTCCCCTGTACTGGGGTATATAAAGTTTGTGTGTCCAATGGGCCTCTCTTTCCAGTGATGGCCGACTAGGCCATCTTTTGATACATATGTAGCTAGAGTCAAGAGCTCTGGGTTACTGGTTAGTTCATAATGTTGTTCCATCTATAGGGTTGCAGGTCCCTTTAGCTCCTTGGGTACTTTCTCTAGCTCCTCCATTGGGAGCCCTGGTTCTTATGACAAAGAATGTTCTAGTGAGCATTTGCCAGTCCTGTCTGTGTGGCTGAGGGAGAAAGCTCTGATGTCAGACTTCCTTCCTCCCTCTGACCTCTAAGTGACCTACACCCTGGCTCATCTCATAGCTTGTTAACAAATACCAGCAAGGCCCTAACAGTCATCTCTTCTCTCATCCCCTCCTCTCCCCTTTCCATCCCCTCCCCTTCCCCTCCCCTTCCCCTCCCCTCCCCCTCCCCTTTCCCTCTCCTCCCCTCCCCCTCCCCTTTCCCTCTCCTCCCCTCCCCCTCCCCTTTCCCTCTCCTCCCCTTCCCCTCCCCTTTCCATCCCCTCCCCTTCCCCTCCCCTTTCCATCCCCTCCTCTTCCCTTCCCCTTTCCATCTCCTCCCCCTCCCCTTTCCCTCCCCTTCCCCTCCCCTCCCCTCCTCTTCTCTCCCCTCCCTTCCCACTGATCATCTTGCCTCTATCTTGTGCTTCTTGTTCTTCCCCAGATGGCCCTGCTTGTATCCTAAGCTCCATAACTCCCCTTACCAGCTTCTGGCAACCTGTATGAACATTCCAGGTCAGACTGGGCATCTCTTCTCCAGGTCCCACAGTGACCTGAGCAGGGCTCCATTCAGAACTTGGAGGCTACCTCAGGACTATCTGCCATGTCTGTCTTTCTGGGCCTGGGAGATCTCCACTAGCAGGTATCAGCTGAAACTCTGAATGGAAGCTTGTATAGTCCTGGCCTTAGCTGCCACGCTCTGACAGCTAAGTGCAGGAATAATGGATCAACCACACCTTGAACACGAACACTGTTGTTAACAGAGTTGCCTTTCAAGGCTGGAGACAAACATAGGGAACTGTCAGTTCTAAGTACTTGTGCAGTGTAATTGCATTTCTGCTCTGCGGCTCTGTGACCTCCAATCCTTTTCCATGCAGCCCTGAGCACGATAGAGTTTTCTTCCTCCTTTGGTCCTCTGACATTGATTTCTGCTCAGCCCCAAGACCTGAAGGGGCGGTCATCTCCACACTGAGTTACAGTGCCTAATGTTGGCCTTCCTCACTCAAAGGCCTCTGACAAGCCATGCTCACAGTGGTTACTGGAGGTCAGGAAAGGCATTTATCTCCCTGTCGTTAGTCTGTGCCCACTGGGGAGACACATTGGTGGCAATTTTTCTTCTACCCAAATTATAAGAATCAGTGCAGTGAGACTCAGTGGGCCTAGTATGGATGGAGTTCCATTGGAAGAGATTTGTGATTGACCCTCTGTGGTTGCTTTGAAAGACTCTGAGAGGAGCCCCTCGCTCAGGCCTCAGGACAATAGCGGACACCCAAGAACTCACAATAGACTGAGCTTGTTGCAAACCACATGAGGCTTTATTCGGGGAAAGCAAGAGCTCTGAGGACGACTCATATCCCATGCAGGGGTAGAGGAGTCGACCTCGAGAGGAAAGAGATCCCAGTTTTTATAGGCCCTCAGGGGGGGAAGGAGAAGGGGAAGAGTAGGGGATTTCCAGATCTAAACAATGTCTATTCTCAAGAAATGGGTATGGGAGGGGTACTATTAGTTGTTAATTTGACAGGATCTAGAGTAGCGATTTTCTTCTCAGCCTTCCTAACACTGCAACCCTTTAATACAGTTCCTTGTGCTTTGGTGACCCCCGAACCACAAAGTTATTTGTTGCTACTTCAAAACTTTATGTTTCTACTGTTACAAATCGGATTGTAAATATCTGATGTGTGACCCCACCCCCCACCCTCAAAGGGGTTGAGACACACAGGTCGAGACCCACTGATCTAGAATCACCATAGAGATATGATTCAGGGTATGTCTTCAGGGGATTGTCTGTTAGGTTAATTGAAATGGGAACAGCTACCCACCTTAAACAGGGGCAGCAATATTACCCCAGCTAGCTTTCCAGAGAGCATAAACAGGACAAAGCCAGCTGAGTCCCAGTATTCATCTCTCTCTGCTTCCTGCTGCTATAATAGACTGCATCCTTTTAAATCATCTGCCATAGAAACCCTTTCTCCCATGAGTTGCTTTTTGAAGATATTTGGTCACAGACACCAGAGAAGAAACCAGCACACCCTGCCAGCTCTGGCTGCATTGCTCAGCCACTCTGAGCTGAGGAACTGTCTCTAGGAGATCTGCCCTAGGGGACGTCAGATGTGGCTCAGTGAAGGACTGAGTGTATAATTGCTTGGAGTCTCCATTAGAGTGAGGGGACCACTCCCAAGCATCATTCCTCAAGTCTTTGCTATACCCCTTCAGAGACCACATCCCCGCAGGCTATAGTTTCATATTACAGCCAACTCCTGATGTCCATTTCCACAGTGGAACCTGAACTCCTGACAAGAGCCACCATTGTAGCACGGCTCTGGCCTCTGAGCACAGTGTCTGTTGAATGGACTGACTCTCTTCACTGATGACCTCCTATCCAAGCTCCCTGCCACAGTTAACCCTCACTGTGCAGCTCTTCCATGCCAGCACCGTTCCAGGCTTAACAAAATCCATCCTAGTTAGTATCCAACTGGCCCCAGTGAAGAAAGTGCTGCCCAGCCTCTCTTTACCCCCATAACCACTGATCTTGGCCAGTTATCTTGGCTACATCTGGCATCAACTAAAATCCAAACTTGTTGGCTATGTCTGTGCACCAGTAGATTATACAACTGCAAACACAGATGAGAGAGTTAGGGTGTTGTTGGTCCCTGCTTGCTCTTTATGTCCTGCATCCCAGCCTGCACATCTGTGGGTATGAGGAAGACTTCCCCACCCTGGCTTAAACAAACACCCTCCAAAATGGCCAGGACATCTGAAAAGACTAGGGGTGGGGCTCCGTCATCCATATGGCTATGGAGAAGAACTGGTCCCTGCAGGATAAAGGCTTTCTATCTGTAGCCTTTTGGGTGAGGAACACCCACACTACTGCAAACACCTCCCCCTTATGTTCTCTATGGAAGCTCAATAAACTCATTGGCTTTACAGAATGAACTTTGGCAAATCTTGTTTCCCTTTGACCTTGAGACCTTAGGGGAAACTGTACCATTTTGTCTCCCCAGAGGAGGGATTTTAGTGCTGCATGTGTTTAGTTAGTCTCACTTCACAAAGGAAGAGCAGAGGTTTGGGAAGTTGTGTGACTTGTGGGCTCACACATATGTCACATGGGTCCTAGTTGTGGTTGAGAAGAGCAGCTGAGGTACAAAATGTCCTTAAACTCCAAACTCCCCTATCACATGGCCACCTGCTCCCATGGAAGTTGCTCCAGGCCTCTTATCTGGTGCCTAATGCCTGAGAGGTTCTGAGTGGACTTTTGGAGCCAGCCCTGACTCTGGAACCAGAGGATCAGGTTTGGCTAGTTGGTTCTGACCAGATAGAACCTGGTCTCTCTAGAGATTGCTTGTCTTTCATTCTGAAGCTCTCCTTAAATCTTCATGTCTTTTGCTTCAGACACTGAGTTTGTCTAAAATTTCCACAAAAGAGGAGGACATTACCTACGAAGACAAACCCTGTATCCACCATAGGGCTACCCTGTAAGGCAGGTGCCCAGCCCACAGGGGGCAATGTCAGGTGATTTTTCTGCCGGGAAAGGCTCCTGGCCATGATTATGGGTCTGGACTTATGGGTCTATTCTCAGTGTCGATTGCTCAAGATGACAATTGTCAAGAGCCTCAATTCTTGACAGGTCTAAAGATGGAGAAACAAGCCCCAATCGGAGCAAGGCAAATTTATCAGTTCTCAACCTAAGGGTTAACTTTTTCAGTACACTTCTATCTCCAAAAATATTTATATTAGAATTCATAATAGCAGCAAAGTTACAGTTATGAAGTAGCAAGGGAAATAATTTTTTTGGCTGGAGGTCACCACAACATGAGGAACTGTATTAAAGTGTGGCAGCATTAGGAAGGTTGAGAATCATTGTTTTAAGTGGACATAGAAGGAGATGCTAAGGAGGACCCCAGTTTCTAGCATGGAGTGGCCCTGGAATTCAGGACCAAGGCAGTGATGGGTTTCCTTCAGGCCAAGCTAGTATGAGAAAGCTGAGGGATACGTAGAGAGGAAAGGGCCAGATTTACAAACCTCAGCTTGAGGTCAGAAGAATGTACTGGTCACAGACACCCGGACCTACAGATTTCTTTACATTTCTGAATTTAATGTTTTTGCATGTGTAAGCATATGCACTGTGCATGTGTATTTCCATATTGCGGGCACATGTGCATGTGTGGGCAGCTCAAGATAGACATTGGGTGTCTCCCTACCCCACTCTCCACTGTATTTATTGAGGCCAGTTCTCCTGAACTGTAGCTTGCTGATTCCAGGTAAGCTAGCCAGGCAGCTGGCCCTGAGGATGTCCTGTCTGCCTCTCAGATGCTGGGATTAACGGTAACTGCCATATCTGCCCAGCTATTACATGGTTCTAGAGATCTGATTTCTGGTCTTCATGCTTACATCGAACATTTTTTTATGCACTAAGCCATTGTCTCCCCACAGCTCTGTTTTAAAAAATTAAATAAAATTTAATTTGGTGTTTAAATAATGACAGACCCAAGAGAAGCTGCAGCTGGGTCCATGCATCTGTCCTTCAGGTTCACCCCTGGTCCTGTCCTGCACAGCTACAGTGATATTGAAGTCAGGGATAGGGACACTGCTACCATCCACACAGCTTTGCCATATCATGATTGTGTTCTCGCACAGACACATGCATGCTGTGTGCATGGTATCTGATGCAGTTTCAGAGCTTGTGTAGATCTGCGTTGTTACTGTCACTGATGGCTCTTCCTATGGTTAGAAAATTGCAGAGAAGATTCTGTGGGGAGGCGACTGTAGGGTCTCTTAATAATGAACCTTCCTGCCCCATCCCCGGCTCTGTACCCTTCTTTCCTGCCCCATCCTCAGCTCTGCACCCTTCCTTTCTGCCCCATCCTCCTCTCTGTACCCTTTGTCTAGGCGGCTTTCTGCTCAGGCTCACTTCTGAGTACCCTCCCCCTGTGGTCCATCCTGTGGTGAATAACCAGCTTAGAAATCACAATGTACTAGTTTCTAAGCTACATTTACCAGAAAAGGCTTCATGTCTAGAAGGCTTTGCAGGGCCTTGTGCTAATTATAGCTTGAATCAAAGAAAATACACTTTCATGATTTGTCTATTACATTTAACAGCTGCAGCTGACTCTGGAGTGACCCTAAAGTCCGTGTCATGAGCTTAAAGCATAGCTCCGTGCACAAGTGACACCACTGGGGGTGCTTCTGTTTTTTGGCTAAATTCTACACTTTGAGGGGTCTTTCCTTACTGAGACAGTCTCTGGGAAACCTAGCAAGTGAACTCCCACGAAAGCAAGGGGGAGGGAAACACACTATCTTCTTGATATCAATTTTCTGATCCACAAATTTTCAGTCACTCACTAGCATATTGATTCTTCCATCCATGAATTCTGATGTTGGAGGTCTGTAAACAGAAGCCCCAGACTCAACCAGTGGAAAAACAGTCCTGCAGGCTGCAGAAGCAGCAATTGAGTAGCGCACCACTGCCATCTAAGGCTCACATTTAGTGTTGCACCATAGGGTGGCTCTTGAAAATCTTTGAATCGAGACTTGTTAGACTGTTCCTTGGCCTTTCAATGAGAACAATTTAGTCAACGTCAATGGCTCCCAGAAAAAGGAAGTCCCATGGACAAGGCTAGCTCAAGGTTTGGCCACAAAACAGTTTCTTCCTTGAATAAGTTCTTCTTTTTCTTTTTAAAGGTTTATCTAAATTTATTTCACATGCATTTTTGCTTGTATGTATGTCTGTGTGAGGGTGCCACATCGCCTGGAACAGGAGTTAAAGACAGTTGTGAGCTGATATATGGGTGCTAGGGAATTGAACTCAGGGCCTCTGGAAGTGCCACCAGTGCTCTTAACCACCAAGTCCTAATTAGTACTTTCTATGACAGTTGTCACGTTTTGTTTTTGAGGCGTGGTCTCACTATGGAACCCTGACTGGCCTCAAACTCAGTATGTAGCTAGGAATGGCCTTGGACTCCTGATGTGATTGTCAGGTCCCCAGACTGCTGGGGTTGTAAGCACAGGTGGAGGCCAGAGGACAACTTATGGGAGTCGGTTCTTCCCTTTCACCATGTGGGTCTGGGAGATCAGACTTGGTCTCTGATCTTGTATTTTTGAGCTTAGGTCTCCCTATGGAGTCCAGGTTGTCCTAGAACTCATGACTTTCCTGCCTCAGCCGACCCTTTCTGTGCTCTTATTTCTGCCCCTCACTGTACTCTCACATCTTGTGTGTCTTTAAGTTCTCCATTTGAGAAGACTCCCAAGGCTGGAGAGATGGCTCAGTTATTAAGAGCACTGACTGGTCTACCTAAGGTCCTGAGTTCCAATCCCAGCAATCAGATGGTGGCAGAGAGAGAGAGAGAGAGAGAGAGAGAGAGAGAGAGAGAGAGAGAGAGAGAGAGAGAGAGAGAGAGAAGTCTTCATAACTGGGCAGACACATCCATCCATCCTCTTATTCCCCATTATTTGAATAAGTGATCCTGAACTTGCTGTGTAACCTTCCCTCAGCCTGAAGCTGGCTGAGCCAGACCTTGACCTTGCTGCCACTAAGGAGATTACCTAGGGTGGAGCCTTCCTCCCTAGATCACTCAATTGTTCAGCCACTGTCTCTGTTCCTCTTCAAGAAACTGCTACCTGCTGAGAGGCCGCAGAGCTATTCCGGAGAGTATGCCCTATCCTGCACATCATCATCTGCAGCTGGTTCCAAGCTCCAAGGATGAATTGGTGGGAATGGGCCTCCCCGCCTTCCTGCCCTTTATAAGTGCATTTGTCATTAAACATTTGAACCCTGATCAGAACATTGTCTTGGCTCCATTTCTCTCTCGTCTTCCTAGTTTCCCTTTCTTTAAGTGCCAGCCAGCCACTCAGGTGTACCCCATCCATGTGAGCCGCCGGACGGCTTGCAAGATTGGTGGGTGACATTAGGCAAGGCATATATTTGGCCCTGAGGGACTGCTTCTGTCCAATATCTAAAACACCTTCTAGCCAACAGCACCTTTCTTCTTGAGGTGAGGTGGGAGCAAAGACAATGTCTGGCCAATCTCAGAGTCTCCAGTGCTCACCCTGGACAGGTGCTCAGTGGGTGCTTCCTGAACATCTTCAGACGGTCTGGGGCTCAGTCTACGGGTTCTGTGGCTTTAAGCAGGAGGGCCAATGGCCTTGCTGTGTGTGGAGCCCACTGAGTGGGGAAAGGCTGACATGGACTCCTCTCTGACTAAATTCTCGGCTGTTCTAGACATCCAAGAACTTTCCCCGTATCTACCACTTATCTCCTTCATCCCCACGCTCACTGGAGAGTGAACCATGAACAGGGTGCTTGCGGCAACACAGGAAACTCACAGACCTTGGTTTATTTGATCATTTTAATATGCCAGGTCAATGGAAAGGAAGGATGGAGCACACAGGAACACCTGTGTTTGCAGGACAGAGGGCAGATGTCCAGAGCCTTGGGCATGCATGTATCTCCTGTGTAATTAGGCAAATGAATACATAAATACCACAGCACAGCCAGACTTGGGGGTGGGGAGAATCACAGGCCACAGGGGACCATGCTTTAAAGGCAGTCAGAGGCTTTAAATACAGGGGCTGAACCTTCTCCCTTTATATAAAATTTATATATTAAAAGAAAGGATACCGCAGTATATACATGCAAGCAGCTTTGGTCGGAGAAAATGAAGAAGGGAGGTGAAGCCATGCACAGGAAGTGCTTGCCTATCTACTGTCCATCTTCTTCATCCTCACAAAGTCACCTGGGATCATAGAATAAGTCAGCTGGTCTCGGTAAGATACTGAAAAGTCCTGTCTGGTGTCCTTGAGGGTCTCCAGGCTCTCTGTGGGCAGGGAAGAAGTCCTACATCCCAGAACACTTGAAACCTTGGAAGGAACCAGCCTGGACTGGATGGGGAGGGACATCTATTGGATGAGACAGAGGAGGGAGCTGCATCCAGCCAGACCAGGTGAGTGTGATGTGCTGTCTGGACCCAGGTCCCTAGAGAGAAGGAGAAATCAGGGAGAAAACCACTTTTGCAAGCAAAGCTGAAGATGGCAGGTCAAGCCTGTGTTTTCACAAGTGTGTAAAAGCCCATTTCCCTCAGAACTGGCTAGCACTGCTGGGGTCACACTGCAGCAACCGGACAATGGATGGTCGCTCTTGGCACCTTTGTTGAATTCTTCCAGGGACATTTTGCCTGAGGAATGGAAGAGGGAGACTTAGGATTAGCCAGTGCTCTGGTTAAAGTCTGGAACCCTCTGGAAAATGGACAATGTCCAGTCTCCTCTCTCTCTCTCTCTCTCTCTCTCTCTCTCTCTCTCTCTCTCTCTCTCTCTCTCTCTCACACACACACACACACACACACACACACACACACACACACACACACACACATATGGGGACATGTGCCATTTTGAGGCACACAAGTGGTCAGAGGAAAACTTATAAGAGCTGGTTCTCCTTTCAAGGTGTACGTCCTGAGGATTGAGCACTAGTCATGAGGTTAGGTTTGGTAATGAACTCTGTGGCCTGAAGTAAGTTGATAGCCCCACCTAGAGGCCTGGAGAGCCACCACGATCTGGGGCAGCTGGGGAGACAGGACAAATTATGACTGCAGGTCAAATTGCATTTCTGTTACTGTGATAAAATTCCCCTGACTAAAAGCAACTTAAGGGAGGAAATTTTCTTTGGTTTACTTCTAGGTTACAATTCTTCACTTCAGGAAGTCAAGGCTTTAAAACCTCACAGGGCAGAGAGAATAGAGGTATGAGCACCTGGCTCATAATGATACTCTGCACTTTTTTAATCTGATACTCTTCTTTTCCCTTTATTACACTGTTCAGGCCCCCTGTCTAGAGAATAGGAATGGGATTTCCCACATCAATTAACCAACAACACAACCCCCAACAGGCATGCTCATAGACTGCCATGATCTAGATGAGTGGTTCTCAGCCTTCCTAATGCTGTGACCCTTTAATGCAGTTCCTTGTTTTGTAGTGACCCTCAACCATAAGATTATTTTCACTGCTACTTCATAACCGTAATTACACTATTGTTATGAATCTGAATATGAATATCTGTGTTTTCTGTTGGTCTTATGCCACCTCTGGGAAAAGTTCATTTGATCCCCGAAAGGGGATGGAACCCATAGGTTGAGAACCACTGATCTAGATAATTCTTCATTAAGATTCTTCTGAGCTGAGCAGTGGTGGCACACATCTTTAATCCCAGTACTCAGGAGGCAGACTTGTGGATCTCTGAGTTTGAAGCCAACATGCTCTAAACAGCAAGTTCTAGGACAGCCAGGGCTACACGGAGAATCCTTGTCTAAAAAACAAACCAACAAGCAAAAAAAGACTCTCCTTTATGGCTGGTGAGATGGCTCAGCAGTTAATAGCAGTTGCTGCTTTTTCAGAGGGTCCTGGATAAAGTTCCCAGCATCCATAGGGCGGTTCCCAAGCATTTGTAACTCCAGTTCCAGGGCGACCCAGTGCACTTTTCTGGCCTCTAACATATTACACAAACATACATTCAGTTAAACGCTCATGTAGAAAATAAATACTAAATCTAAAATAAAATAATAAAAAAAAAATTCTGAGGTGATCCTAAACTGAGTCAAGTTGACAGTTAAAACTATCACAGTGCCCCCTAGTGTAGACTCTTGCCAGCTTCGGGTGTTGAGAGCTATCCACCTTTGCTGTCCTATTCTGGTCCTATTCTGTACCAGTTTCTCTGACAGCCCAGACTTCTCATCTCTTGAGTGCTAGCAAGTGGCCCCTGGCTTACAGGGCAGAGTATGCGCTCAATGGCCTCCATAGTGAGACACAAACAATTGGACAAGTGCACAGTGGGAGCACGGTCTACACTCTGAAACTGCTAAAGCTCCTGGCTTTGACAATCAGAAACAATGGCCCTCCATGTTAAGTGTGCCACCAACATAGTGCTACTTTAGCCTCACAACCACGCCACTGGGCTTATCCCCATTTCACAGAGAAGAAAGCCAAGCCTGGGAAGTGGGCAAGCCTCAGTATGGTCTGTTGGAACACAAGCCTCCGTGTCAGAGTACACAAGAGAGTAAAGAACACTTTAGAAAATGCAGCACCAGGCAAGAGGCTGCATTGCTTTGTGTGCATTGAAAAGCATTTCCTTGGTGTCTGGAAAGCTTTTGCTGTCTACAGTTCCATGGAGCCTTGAGTCCCACTGAGCACGGTCCTCAGCTCATCTGCACAGAGCACTGGAGGCTGTTCACTGCTCTTTCCTGTGCAATAGCTTACATTCAATCTAAGTGCGACCTGGGGAGCCTTTCACGCCTTAATGCTGCATTTCCTGTTGGAACAAAACCCAACCAGTCTTGGCTCTACAAAGCCACAGAATGGCAGAATCAACTCACCATGCAGCTACCTCACCCTTGCTGAGGTCCTGTGAGAAACTCAGCCAAGGCACAGCAGGACCTCTCACCACCTCACCTCCTCCTGAGACCTGCCTTTTTGCATCTGTGGTAGAACCTCAGACTCCTAGTACGATGAGGCTCAGTGGCTTCTATGTTTGATGAGCCCCATGAGAATCCACAGTGCCTCACATCACAGGATGATGGCCTGGTTCAGAATCTCAAGACTCAAAGCCCCTTGATTCAGTGTCTCACCTCTCAGCCACCAGTATGACCTTCCTCCCCTCTGCATATATAATTGTGGAAGTAGTAAGAAAACTGTTTCTCTCAAAATGTGTGCTAGCTAATTTTATGTCAGCTTGATACAAGTTTTAGTTATCAGGAAAGAGGGAGCCTCAGTTGCGAAAATGTCTGCATAAAATGTCTGCCGGAAAACTTGTAGGGCGTTCTCTCTCTCTCTCTCTCTCTCTCTCTCTCTCTCTCTCTCTGTGTGTGTGTGTGTGTGTGTGTGTGTGTGTGTGTGTGTACCTCCCTCCCTCTCTCCCTCCTTTCCCCTCTTTTGTTTTGTTTTGTTTATTGAAACAGGGTTTCTCTATGTAACAGCCCTGACTGTCCTGTCCTAGAACTCACCTTTTAGACCAGGTTAGCCTTGAGCTCACAGACAGCCTCCTGTCTCCTATGAGCTCCGATTAAAGACATGTGCCACCATGCCTGACCAGAGGGTATTTTCTTAATTAGTAATTGATGGAGGAGGGCCAACCCTGTAGGTGGTACAACCCTGGGCTAGTGATCCTGAGTTCTATAAGAAAGCAGGCTGAGCAAGCCATGGGGAGAAAGCCAGTAAGTAGCAACCCTTTCATGGTCTCTGTATCAGCTCCTGCCTTCAGGTTCCTGCCCTGTTTGAGTCCTGCCCTCACTGCTTTTGATGATGAACAGTTATATGGAAACTGTGAGTGAATAAACCCTTTCCTCCCCAAGTTACTTGTGGCCATGGTGTCTCATCACAGCAATGGAAAGCCTAACTCAGACAACTCCGATGAAGCCTACAGCTCAGAGGGTCTACTGACAATGCCCATGGTTATAGAGCCCTAGGAAGGGTGCAGGATGCAGGCTAGGTGTACCTGACCCTGAATTCTAGTCTCCCTCCCTCAATCAGAGCTGAATCCATTGGGCTGGAAAAGGGCAAGCCTGCATACGGCAGAGACTGTATACCAAACACCTCTGTGCCATCAACAGTTTCACAGACTCACCTACTCCCCTCTCCCCACCCCCATCCCCTCTCCCAATCCCCTCTTCCCACCCCATGTGCTCACTCCTACCATGTTTCCTACCTTCATTGTTTGTGTCCATCTGCCTGAAGATCTTGTCTGTTCGATTCTCAGGCATGGACTTGTCCTCGGGCATCTTCATCATGGAGGACACCATCTTGTAGATGGCCTGCAAAGGGGCATCTGTGAGTGTGCTCTGGAGGACGGAGGGTGGGTTATGGTCCTCGCTCTGCTAACCAAGGAGCATGGACAGGGCAGAGTCAGGACCCTTCTCTCATCACAACAAGTCTCACAGACAAGGTGCTGGGCAAAGGGAGCCAGGAAAGTTTAAGTGACGTTCAAGAGCACAGGATACAGCTGGGGCGTGGAAGAATGGAGGGCTCCTTGGTTCAGAGTAGAGGGGAGGTTGTGTGACAAAGCATCTGTCTGAAAGGAAAATCTTTGGTGGGGAGCTGGGAAATCCTGGAGGGAAGGTCAAAGGGGAAATACATTGATCCCTGCCCAACCATGGGTCCTGAATCTGCAGATTCAACAAACTACAGGTGGGAAATTGTCTAGAAAACGAAACTGGAGGCACACAGTTTCTTGTTATTTCCCAAATGATACAAATTATTATTAACATCTATAGATATTGTATTAGGCACTGTATATAACTACTTTACATATTTTATGGATGTATGTAATTATTTATTTGGGGGAGATGATCTCACGTGGAATTCAGAGGACAACTTGTGGAAGCTGGTTCTCTTTTCCTACTATGTGGGTCTTATGGATCGAACCCAGGCTGCCAGGCTTGGTAGCAAGTACCTTTACCCACAGAGTCAGCCCACTGGACCAAATACAGAGATGGTTTAGAGCATGGAGCAGGAAGGATGCAGGGTGCACATAAGCATCGCTCCTGTGAAGAACTGACTGCTGATTCATCCTTTACTGTGTCGTTCTGATTTCTATAGGAAGCCCTATAGACAGCTAATGTGTGTGTATGTTATACATGTGTGTGCAGATGAACACCCACCCGTGCAAAGGCCAAACAGGAATACCGGTGTTCACAAGGTTCCCTTTTCTCTATCACTGAACCCGGCCGGGGCTTACCATTTTAGCTAGGCTGCCTGCTCAGCAAGCTTCTGGGACTCACTTGTCCCCTAGTTCTAGGGTTTCGGGCATGCTCAGCCACTCCTGGCTTTTCCATGGGTGTTGGTATCAGAACTCAGGTTCTCATGATGGGTATCAAGTGTTCTTCAACACTGAGCCATTTTCCCAGTTCTTGCTTTGACAATTCTTAATCACCTATCTGAGCCTCAGATCTCATTAGAGGTTAAAAAAAAAAGACCCGTTTTATAGAATTGTGTGAATAAGCCTGATGGATGAGCACAGCTGGGGCCTGATGTCCAGCAAGCAATCGATAGATGCTTGGCTTTTATCCTTATTCTCTGCAAAGACAGGCAGTCCTTTAGTACACCAAGTAGCAACTGGGCAGAGGAAATACCTGGTGCATGGGGCCGGGGATGGGGGTCCTGGATGCCTGCACTCCCCATGCGCCAGGCCCTGTAAAGTGCAGGTACCTGCACTAACTCCAACATTTCACTGAAGCTGATGTAGCCATTGCTGTCTAGGTCAGACATGCTGAAGGCCCACTTCAGCTTCTGTTCCAGCTTGCCCCGAGAGGTCAGGCTCAGAGCAATGATGAATACTCGGAAGTTGATAGTGCCGTCACTGTTGGTGTCAAACGTGTGGAAGACATGTTCAGTGAACTTGGAGGTGTCTCTGTAGGGGAAGAAGTTGGCCTAGATCTTAAAATTGTCCACAGTCAGGTGACCAGTGGGACAGTCATTGAGGGAGTCCTTCTACCACTCCTGAAGCTCATGGTCAGTGAACTCCCTGTGTTTCCGCAGGTCCTGCAGCACCTCAGGACCCAGCTTGCTGTTCTGCTTGCCCATGGCAGCTGGCAGTGGAGACTAAACCTACAAGGCCAAGACACAAGGTAAGCTGTGTATACCTGAAACCCCATGTCTGCCTTCCTATCACACCCTACCACCACGCTGGCTAAGCAATATCCTCTGTATGTCCAGTGCCATTCATTACAGCAGTGGTTCTCAGCCTTCCTAAAGCTGCAACCCCTTAATACAGTTCCTCATGTTGTGGTGAACCCCCAGCTATAAAGTGATTTTCATTGCTACTTCATAACTGTAATTTAGCTATGGTTATGAATCATAATGTAACTATCTGATATGCAGGAGCATCTTAGGTGACTTCCTGTGAAAGGGTCATTCCATCGTCAAAGGGGTTATGATAACACAGGTTGAGATCTTCTGGGCCAGAAGAATTCAAGACTATGATAGTGCAAGCTCTGGCTTTTAGTATTTCCAGGATGACTTTCCTCAGGAGGTACAAAATGGTTCTATATAACATGGCAAAACCCAGAACACTCTAGGAAAGACAGAAAGAATATCTTTTTATGTCTAAATACAGTCTACTTGGAGCAATCATGCACAATCGTGGTATAAGGGGACAGGGAGAGGCAAGCCTAAATCGGTGGAATGAAACTTTGTTACATGTCCTGTAAGGGTTACACAAGAGGCAGGATCGAGACAAACCCACTCAGCTCATCAGCTTGGGGCACAGGGGTCTCATGGACCCAATCCTGACTCTTCGCTTTGAACAGCTAGTTCTTTTTCTCGTGGGGGACCCGGTGTGTTTGTTTCTTTACTTGTCACAGATACATTTGCTGATGCTGCATAGTAAATAAATCTTGCCTGTGTAGGTGGATGCTAGTGGTTCACATTCTAGCTAACACAGCTAGGGTAAATTTAGAACTAGGTTGACACCCATCCTGAGTGGACTCTGGGATGAAACTGGAGAACAGGAACATGGCTTTGGCCCTTCAAAGTTCAACTTTTTTTGTCAGCAACCCTAATTTTATAAATGACGTTTAAAAACCCCATTCTTACGCAGATTTCTGGATTAATCTGGGTAAGTAGGGTTTCATGTGGACCCAGGTATAAAAGCTTTGAAGCATGTTGACAGGGGGTTTAGAGACCCTCCCAAGACCTCCTTGTCCCCCTCCATACAATACTGGGAGAAGTTACCAGCACATGCCATGATGTTTTTAACCCTAGAAGAGACACCTGGGAAACTTATGGGAGGCCCCACTCTTTATTATGCCTATGAGATATTGTTCTGCCAGAGAGATCTAGAATTGGCATCAATCGCTTGGTGAATGTTGATGTGAATGTTAACAGTTGAAACAGGCCCCATGGAAATTCAGGACTGTGCTTCCTTGGCCAGCACACTGCACTGCAGTCTCCCACAAGGCCCAAGTGTGAGATCCTGAAGTGATTGGCCATTGGCCATTAATACTCATTCACTTCCCTACCTCAATTTTGATTTCTTTCTTTCACAATAACACACCTGCATAGCTCAGTTATTTTTGAAATGTGTAGAAGAACTAGTGTGGGTGAGTGTCCTCTACCCAAGTCCCAAAGGAATCCACTCTGAACTGCTCAGAGGCTTATGAATTCTAAGCACTAGGTGCTAGGTCCTGTTAAGGAAGATGAGACATGCACTCAGTATTACCTGCTACCGCCCGTCTTCTTCACCTCTTTCCCAGGATGTTAGTGTTCTATGTACACATTTTAATTACTTATCTACAGGACTGGGAGATATTTAAAGTTCCTTGTCCAACACAGACATATGGCAGCTTGATATTGCCTTTCAAAGTACACATTTACTTATCTAAACATGCCCTCCCCTGTACAAACAACCAACTCAAATGTCCACAGTATCTTGATCAGAAATAATCATCAATTCAGGTAGCCAGGTGCCACACATCTGTAATTCCATAACCGGAGGGTGGGGGCAGGATTATCAGGAGTTCAAGGTCATCTATGACTATATAGAAAGTTCATGGCCAGCCTGAGCTACATGAGACCCTGTCTAAAAAGGTTATATTAAAAGAAAGAGAACAGGAAGTCCAATAGTGGTACATGCCTTTAACCCCAGCATTCAGTGACAGTGAAGACAGATAAGAGTTCAAGGAAGGCTACCCTGGGCTACAGAGCAAGTTCTAGGATAGCCAGGACTACACAGAGAAACACTGTCTCTCAAAGACATATACACAAACACACACACAAACATACACACGGGCAGGTGGGGAGAGAGAGAGAGAGAGAGAGAGAGAGAGAGAGAGAGAGAGAGAGAAAGAGAGAGAAACTGAGAAACAGAGAAACAGAGACAGAGAGACACAGAGAGATCTACAAATGGAAGATTATGCACAAGGGCATGTGGTGATTGATGCCATCTGTGAGAAGAAGTCCGATGGGTTTGTGAGTGGAGGCCTCCTGTGGAAGAACTTACTGGAAAGGTAAAGTTAACTGAAGTGGGGAATTGGCTAAATGGACAGGTACCTTGTAGGCCCTTTTGTCGTGTTTTCCTTTGTAATTTTATTTGTTTATTTGTTTTCTGAGATAGGGTATCATGTAGTTAGAAAGGAGCGAAGACACTACGGTCTTCTCAAAGCAGTTTATTCAGGAACCTTTCAACATGCATGCATGAATCTCTCTCCAGGAATAGTATCTTGTGTATCTCTCTGCCCCCAATCGCAATCCCTTATATAACCCCTCAACCACGCCCCATCAGCCCAGTCCATGTAACAGCAGTCCATTGGCCAGAATAATCACTCGTCATATGGTCCGATCATGCATCATGGTGCACCTGCGCAGTTCTCACGATGGTCGTGGCTTATTTTCAGGTGTATGAGGAAGTCGGGTGCAAGTCATAAGACTTGGTGCAGTCCCGGGCGCCATCTTGGGACTGCTGCCACACCCACTCCCCACATCTCCCCCTTCTGTACCTATTGGCAGACAGAATGTCTGTCTTAGGTTGCACCCTGTGGCAATGCCCCTTACCCATCATCAGGAGACAAACAGCATTGGTTTGATACCTATCTTAGGTTGGTGACACGCCCAGGGCGTCTTACCCATCATTGACTACTTCTCTAGTATGCCAAGCCACACATGAGGAGATTGTCCTGTTTTCGCTTCCGCAAAAGCCTGTATCATCAAGGCTAGGGCTCCGCACTGACGACTCTGCATGCAAGTGCACCAAAAGGCCAGGATGCTGATTAATATCAGACACAGGGCAAGTCCATCAATTCCGGCTCACTCTTTCAAGCAGGAGAGAGCGGTCAGCAATTCAAAGCTTCTGCAACATCAATGGTTAAATTATTCACAGCCGCGGCAGTTTGTAAGGGAAATGGCCGCACCGGTGGCTGTGGTGGCAGAGATTGCTACAGCAGTGATAATGGCTGCAGCAATACCAAAAATCCCTCTTAGGTCCAAACAAAGTCATAGCAGAAGGAGCCTAAAAGGGCCAAGGTACAAAGCGAGGCATCCTAGTCACAACAGCTAAATGATATTCAGATGCATTCCAGCACATACTATCATAACAAATATCACTACTACAATTAACAACATTATTCTCATAACTACCATTATAAACAATAAACACAAAAAGAGGCCACATACAAACAGGCGTAGCCTGAAAAGAAACATTCCTCCCTCCAGGAAATTGGAATACAGAAGTTTTAAACATATTTGAACCATTCCAATAAAAACTTGCATTGACCCAGGCCCCTCCCACAACCATGCTTAAGGGAGAAAGATCAGTGCAACTACCTTGCTTCTACCACAGTTTAGTGTCCTCTTTTCTTATCACCTACAGCCTGGGCTTCAACCACAAGTCAGCCAACTGCTCCCTTGCTCACTGGACACTGAGCTTGACAGGGTGGCCAGTTCTGGCTGGAAGTACCCCCAGAAGCTAGCTACATCCAGCTCTGAACAGGAGCACACAATACCAACTTCTCCAGCCACAGAGAGTCTGCCCTAAGAGGACAAATGTGACTGCTGGTGGCTGAGGGGGTCACCACAGTCCTAGGATAAGCATACAGATGAGCTGTTCTCCATGGAGCCCACTACCCAGGGCTCTAATTCACACCCCAACATAGAGTAAGACCATATCATGACTCTTTGGGAAAGGATAGAAATGCCCTGGTTTTATTGTAGGTAATTCATTTTGGAAACTCAATTAACAAAACACATGTAAAGTTGAAGCCACCCTGGGAACACGGAGGTGTAGGTAAGAATAGGGCAGCCAACAGTGGGAGGGTGGTATACCTGGTGATGTTTGGTCCAAAGAATCCCTTAGTGGAGCAGGACAAGAGGTGCAAAAAGAGATGTCTGGGGACAATCCAGGAATACTGATGGAGAAGGAAGGGAGGTAGGAGGGGAGGAGAAAAGAAGGAAAGAAGGAGGGAAGGAAGGAAGAAATGAGGGAGAGGGAAAAGGAGGGCATGGGAGGGAGAAGGGAACTGGAGTACCTAGAGGAAGGGACAATGAGCTGAGCCAGGAGGTGACTACTAGGATGTTACTATAAGAGGCAGGCCCTCGGGAGGCCCTCAGGCAGGAGACAAAACTGTGAAACAATGTGAACAGGAGACCCCAGAAAAGAGGGCAGAGTTTGGGGTAGTAGCAGGTAAAAGGTAGAGAAGCCAGGTTGGACCAAGATGGGAGGTGTGGGGTCCCCTGAAAAATACTAGTATTGGAGAGAAAAGACCTAGACCTGGTGAAGCCATGTAGCTCCAAGGCCCTCACCACTGAACCATTCACACAGGGAAACTTACAATGTGTCTCTGGCCTGGAGTTCACTTAGAAATGTCACCCATCAGATACATCTTGCTAACCAGAGAACTGACCATCAGAGAGCTGCAGAACCTCTCCTAAGTGAGCCAGGACCTGACTCCAGGATACCCGGCTATGGGATTGTGGGGGTATGACAGTCCAAGAGAGTGCAATGTGGAAACAGCTGCATTGCCACCAAAGCCAGCCCTGTGCTTGTGGCTCCTCTTCATGATCAACAGCCCTGCACCCCACAGCCTAGTCAAAGAACCTTGGTTTCCAGCTCATGCACGCAGCATCCACTCTCCTCATTGAACACACATCACTGCTGTGTCTGTGATTTATCATCTAACAGATGCTACTAAAATGCCAAACTCCTTGTACCTGCTCTGCAGATATCTGCTGGGAGGAGGCTGCAGTGCAGACAGCCTTGGAGGTGTTGGAGGAAAGGCTTCGTTTCCCTTATTTTTCATTCCCTTCCCAATGGCTTGAAGATCTGCTCCTTACCAAATATTTCAGAGGTAGGAGCTCCAGAACACAGGGCTGTGCCTCTGCCCAGCCTTTGCCTCCTCCCTGGTAACAGGCTGCTAATTAGAATTCATGCTTTGCATTGGTTTTGGACATTCTTGCTGTAGTGGTTATAGTACACACACACACACACACACACACACACACACACACACACACAGATGGCCTTGTTCCCAGGATGTACTAATACTAATTTGGAGGCAGGAAGAACTTTGACATAGCTAGCCTCCAAGCAGATCCCAAGTGACCCTCTGTGGATGCAAAGAACAAGGCGTAAGCATCAGGAGGATGGAGACCACCCGGGAGCCTTCAATCCATGTTTCAGGGCTATCCCTGAGGCGTTGAGGGTTCATCGGATGTAGAAAAGGGAAAAGGAAGGGTCTGAGCCTCGGGACCTGGTTCTGAGGAGCAATGGCTTGAAGATCTGCTCCTGCATGCAATGTCATTCAAAGAAAGAGTGGTGACAATGGGAATGTGTCTGGCCATCTTAAGCACCTGGGACCAATGGCACAAGCAGTATGAGATAAGGAGGAAGAGAGGGTAGGATTGACCCTTTTCTAAAACTCCAGTAAAGAAGGGCTCTATGTAAAGAAGCCTTAGTCCTGGAGGGTCTCCATGGAGCATAGTACTACTGCCCTGCCATGTTCCACTACACCCAGATGGGAAATCACACCTTTACATTGCTAAGTGCTGCTGAGACTCTTCAATATCTAATAGCTAGCCCTGAGCCACAGGAACTCTCAGCCACTGCAGTCAGTGACAGTGACCCCTATTCCCCTCCAAAGGGGACAAGGATTCAGTACAGACACTTGGGACAGAGGACCAACAGTCATATAGCAAGCTAGCCAAATAATCCTCCAAGAAGGACAAGAAAGCAGACTTCCAGCAGCAGAAAGCCCCCCACCCCGACCTTAGCCTCTTTCTTGACAGATACACCCCATCACCTGGGAGAGTGAATCACCAGAGAAGCCCATACTTGAGCAGGCAGTCAGGACCTGCTCCAGTGTTTTCCAGTCTCTTGGGTTCTTGAAGTATAGATGCTTGAGTCATGCTGGATTGTGGTCCCTACTCTCGAGCGCTCGGCACTACAAATGCACATTCCTAGGCAGGACAACTAGGTGCTCTGGCCAAGAAGATGGAATTTAGAGTCAAAACTGAAGGCCCAGAGGGGATTTTGGAAGATGACAGAGCCTCTAGTGAGTGGTAAGCCATCTCACATGGCTCAGCTAGTGAAGGAAAATGAGATTTTGTAACTTGTGATTCATGTAAAAGAGTTCTCTAGGAGCCCAGATGCCAGGGCAGGGCTCTTGACTGTAGAGATGAAAAAGAATGCAAGGATGCAGACAAGGCTATCTTGTCTGAGTTGACACCATCTGGCCGGAACCTCCCCTCTGTCTACTGCCCCTTGGCACCGGGATAAAGTCATACATCAACTGGTTGCTATGTGAACAAAGATAAGCCCCCAGCCAACAGGAACAAGGTCCTGATGCCCTTTGGCTGACATGTAATCTTACTGTTAATGTTTGAATGAGCCAATCCCATACCTTTGTTGAAATTCCTCCCACCCCTATCCCTTTTTCTTTCATAAAAACCCCTAGCTCTGGAGACTCGGAGTCGACTCCCCTGCCTCCTGTGTGAGGTACGTGTCAGCCCAGAGCTCTGCCAATAAAGCCTCGTGTGTATTGCAACAAGATTCTTGCATGTTCGTGGGTGCACCCTATCCCTGGATTAGAGTGAGGGTCCCCATATCGGGGGTCCTTCCCTAGGAGTTAGCAGAAAGAGTTCAATTGAGAAATAAAAGACCTAGGTTAGAGCTGGGCTCTGTCCTTTGGGTTTTGATCTATCCTGGCCCCCTTCCCAGCTAACATCCTGAGAGGCAATGAGTTTCCAAGGTGTGTTTAGCTGGTACCCAAAGAAGATCCTGGCCAATAAAGTGGCTGTCAAAGCCATGATCTCTTAATGCTCACATTCATGAACCTGCTAAGTGGAGCCCACAAATGCTGGAGGCCTCACAGATGCTTCCTGGGACTCGCCCGTAGATGCCTAACAGAGACCTGGATAAAACATTTAATATGAGAGAACTCATTTTAACTCTCCTGGAGGCACTGAGACAGCAGCAAAGATGTTACAGGTTCAGTAGTACACACCCCTTTACTCCTCTGTCATTCATTAAGCAACCGAGCCAGCCTTAGTGATGTTTAGCTGTCTGGGAAAACACCTGGCAAAAAAAGAATGCTTATGCAGGGACAGAAAAAACTGTGCCTGCTCAACTGAAGAAAAATACCTACCTAGCTCCAGCCATCAGACTAATCCAGGCTTCATTGATCAGACAACCCTACTTTCATCTTTTTAGGAAGGAGGAATGAGGGTCTCTTGGTTTCACATGGCCACCTCTCACTTCAAATTCTAGCAGGGCTTAGATCTGATAGACAACAGCCTTGGAGCATCAAGGACATGTGACTTCACAGTAATGGGAATTGGGGGAGGGAGCTAACAGCCCCTACCCATTCTCCCAGGGTCTGTTATGCTCTTATTGTCCTTAACACACTGAATTGTAAATTTAAAAAAGGACCAAACAAGTAGTTGGTGAGCTCTGTGAAAATATTTAACCGAGCTTGGTACTGCGAGTAAAAAGCTTTGCTAACAGCACAGATGTGCTGTTGCTGGGAAAGGCCCTTGGGAGCTCCAGTGTCCCATTAACCACAGCTCAGTTCTGGCTAGGAACATGCATGGTACAGTTCATCCCACCACACAGCAATCTCATCAGTCAGACTGCCAAACCTCAAAGACTGCTAGACATAGACCCTGGAAAGAAGGTGGTGGGAGACGTGGGTACCAAATCCCTATGAAGCCCTGGACTCAGGAGAGACTGGGTGCATCCTCTGAATTTGAACTTCAACAGGCCATCTGGACTTGGCTGATGGAGAGCCTGTTCCATGTCAGGTGGAACAGAAGGTGGCAGGGGGAAATCAGCCTCAACTGTGCTCTTCCTTACAGTGACCGGCAGAATATTGTTCCTCGGCCTCCTCATCCTCGTCTTCCTTGTCCTCGTCCTCCCCCTTGTCCTCCTCCATCCTGCTGTAGTTGAAACTCAAACAGCCTTAGCCTCCACTTCAGTGCAGCCACTTCAGAATGGCCATCAGCTGCAGGAGATGCACCTGGCGCCACACAAGCTGCACTGAGTCTGCACGGACACTAGAGGGCGCAGGCTGGCAGATTCCCTAGCTTTCTCCAGACACCCCTTTCAATTTCTAAACTAGGCAAGAAAGCATAGTAGGTCTAAACCAGAGCTTCTCAATGGGTGGGTCCCAATTCCTTGGGGACTGCAGGACGCTTCATAGGGGTTGCCTAAAACTATCAGAAAGCACATATCTATATTATGATTTGTAACGATAACAAAAATTACAGTTATGAAATAGCAATAAAAACAATTTTTTGGTTGGGGTGACCATGACATGAGGAACTGTATTAAAGGGTCATAGTATTAGAAGTTTGAGAACCACTAGTCCAAACTAAGTAAGTCCTTAAGGTAAAATACACAGTTATTGGGCCCGCTTGGTATAAAAAGTTAAATCCAACAGGCTGTGGACATTGTTCACCCCGTTTTTCTTTCCTCTTTCGATGTGGTTGTAGAAAACTCTCATATTATATATGAATGTCATCCTATTTCTTGTACAGTGCTGTGCAGTACCAAGGACTCTGGAGCTGATGCCACCACCCTGGGATCCTATTCACAGCAATTAGCATCCTATGGCATCCAGGGATCGATCACTTTACTCACGGATACCATGAGTGAGAGATAATGTGTTACCATCCCACAGTCCTCCTCAGGTCCACAGACATAGGTTGCAGGGCTACTCTGGACCTCTCTGGAGAAGCCAACCTGACCCCAGCCAGGGAGGCCAAAGGCTACAGTGAGAGATGTACCCTCCTCTTCTGAGTGGGACAACACACAGCCACCCAGTGAGATCTATGGGAGGGAGGATAGGGTATTACTGGGTACCAGCATGCAACCTCAGCCTGCCATCTGAGCCACAGTCCCATGTCAAGGCACTGTCACTGCAAATCCTTCCTGACTCCCAAGCCATACGACAAGACCTCAATCTCCCAACTCCCCAGAGCATCAATGACTTTTTTTTTTGTTTTGTTTTTTGGTTTTTTTTTCTGTTTTTGTTTTTTTGTTGTTTTTAAATAATAATAAAAAAAGGCATCAGAGCCATTGAAATAACTCCCTAGGAAAAGGCACCAGGCACCAAGCCTGATGACTTGAGTTTAAGCCTGAGAACTCACGTGGTAGGAGGAGAGAACTGAATCCCACCAGTTGTGTCCTCTGACCTACATTAGCTGGGACACTTGCCCATCACACACAAACTAATCCATATGCATAAAACTTAAGCAACAAGGTAAAAGTGCAATGTAAAAGGAGAAAGAGGGGCAGCTGGCAAGGCTGCATGGAAAGGCCCACCCTGTACTGCCAGACCTCTCTCCCTCTGCTCTTTCCTAAGCCCGAGAGGCCCCACAAGAGTTGGGGAACCAGAGGAGGTGGAGAAAAGAACAGGAAATCCCCAAGAACTTTTTTCTTAACAGAAACTGCTACTGTAACAGGAAGTGAGCCATGTGGGTGACTCTCCTCACTAAGCTAGGCTGTTCTGGGTCACACCCACTCCAGTCACTGAGGAAGCTCCTACTCACCCTGCAGCCTGTTCAGACACAAACATCCCACCACTCCTTGGGGCAGATTTCCCAGACTCCATGGTCACTCTCCCCAACATCCCGAATGGCATTTCTGACCTTCTGTTAAGACTTACACTTTTGGGACATCATTACTGTGCTTTTCCCCTCTTTGGACCCTGGTAAGTCTGTTTCAGCCCCAGGGTCTCTGCATCTGCAGATCCTCCACCTCTCTGCCCTTCTTGCTGTCTGTTTCAGACAGGGTCAGTCCTTGGGTATATATGCTTTCTCTTGGAAGAGGCCTCTAGGATTAGCATCAATTCTCATCTACCTTCAGACTCTGGTCCTGCTTTGTTCAGAGCACTTCCTCAGATCAGACACTGAACTCCCTTTTCCTGTGTGTGTGTGTGTTACACACTATATTAGAGTTTTACTGCTGTTAACAGATACCATGACCAACCATGGCAACTCTTACAAAGGACAGCATTTCATTGGGGCTAGCTTACAGGTTCAGAGGTTCAGTCCATTATCATCAAGGAGGGAACATGGCATCATCCAGGCAGGCATGGCACAGGAGGAACTGAGAGTTCTACGTCTTCATCTGAAAGCTGCTATCAGAATACTGACTTCCAGGCAGCTAGGATAAGGGTTTTAAAGCCCACACCCACAGTGACATGCCTACTCCTACAAGGCCACACTTACTCCAAAAGTACCACACCTTTTAATAGTGCCAATCCCTGAGCCGAGCATATACAAAAAAAACATCACACACACCCTTATGCGCACACACACACACACACACACGCACCCTCATGCACACACACATGCACCCTTATACACATACACACAGGCATGCTTTCCCATGCAGGATATAGAGGTCGACATGTGAATGTTTTTTTTCCTTCTTTTTGCTTTTCTTTATTCTGCACTTCTCCCAAGACAGGATCTCTCTGTATAGCCCTGGCTATCCTGGAACACACTCTGTAGACCAGGGTGGCCTCAAACTCACAGAGACCCACCTCCATCTGCTTCACGAATGGTGTGATTGAAGTTCTGTGCTATCACTGCCCAGCTATCTTTTTTGTTTTAAAAAAGACTTTCAAATTTATATTCACATGCATGTCTGTGTGTATGTATGCTTAGAGAGGCGGGAAGAAGTCAGGGCTCTGGAACTGAAATTATTGGTGGCTCACAGAGCCAGATGTGGGTGCTGTGAACTGAATTCAGGTCCTCTGAAACAGTAGTAGTTGTTTGTAAGCACAGAGACAGGTCTACAGGCCTCAGAGTCCTGCCCCTGTTTTTGAGTCAGGGCCTCTCTCTGAACCCAGAGAGTACTATTCATCATTTTGTCTACACTAGCTGGCCAGAAGGACCCTAGAATTGGTTTCTGTTGTCTCTATTCCAGAGTGCCAGAGTCACAGCGAACAAGGACATATGTGGCGCTTTACACGGGTGCTGGGATCTGAACCCAGTCCTTATGCTTACACACAGGGAGCACTCCACCTATCAGACTGCAGCTTCTTGCATTTCTGCATTTAATACTTTGCCACCGTGAACCCCCACATTTCCCCCAAACAGGGCAGGGTACACAAACTGTTTATAACTGTGAGTCAGGGCTGCATGACATTTCAGAGGCTTAGCATGAGACCCAAGAGACTCTTCCTATCCTGAAGGCTCAAACACTTTGTGACCTCCAGGGTTAGGGACTCAGGAAGGAATGTGAGGGATGTGGGTGAAATAGTCTTCTAGAAAGCTCCATTCTGGCACAAAAGTGACAGTAGAATAGGCACTCAGGAATGGGTCACACTAGGAGCTGTTCACTTGCCGGATGCTGATGTCCCTCCTTTTGGACAGCAATCCAGCTATGGGGTCCCAAGAAAGGCTTCTTGTTCCTTCCCAAGAGGTCATTATCATCAAAGATGCTCATCACCAGACCAGACCTTTTAAAGGCCTCTGCTTATGTATGGGACCAGCAGGACATCTGGGCAGCTAGTTCCCTGTGGTGGAGGAGGGGAAAGCAAAAAGCAATGTGTGGGTGTGTGCCAGGGCCAGAGCTAAGGAGAACTCACTGCCCTGCAGCACACAACAGCTGCCCAATGAGGAAGTGATAGTATCCCCACAGGGACAGAGGTCGGCCAGCTAACATGGAGCACAACCAAGATGACCAACCCAAGCAGACTAGGAACTGGCAATGGGGATAGCTGGAAAGACATGAAAGGCAGGGCAAATCCAGGCCCTCACGTTCCTCACCTAATGTCCAGCTTTATAGAAACCTTAGGGAATTAGCAAGTCAAAATCTCAGGACACAATCAATGCTGGACTTCACAGTAGAAGCTCAAGGCTGAGCCAGAGGAACAGACGCATGTGTTATACAAAGTCTTCTTCATGTGGGCTGAGTCCACATCTGTGGTTTTGAGACAGGGTCTCATGTATCCCAGGCTGGACACTGAACTCATTATGTAAAGGACGATGACCTTGAACTCCTGATCCTCCTGCCTCGATTTCCCAAGAGCTGGGGTTAGAGCCATGCACCACCACATGCATTTTGTGGTGCACTTAGGGACAGACTTTAGACTTCGGTGAATCTTAGGCAAGCATTCTACCAACAGTCGTAGCCAACTCCAGCCTATCCTCCCTCCTCTCCCTCCCCCTCCCATTTTCATGTGACAGAGTCTTTTCTCTTTGTAGCCCTGGCAGTCCTGAAACTCCCTCTGAGACCAGGCTGGCTAGGAACTCACACAGATCCATCTACCTCTGCCTCATGAGTACTGGGATTAAAGGAGAGCCTCACCACCATCTGGCTATGATAGTCTTTCTATACAGCCCAGGCCAGCCTTGAACTCAAGACACTCCGCAGTCTGCTGAAATTACTGGAACACAGCATGCCTTAAGTGCCCTTTTGAAGGATATGAAAGACATTGTTGCAAGCAGGAGAGGGCAGAGGCCTCCAATTCGTTCCCCCAGTCCCTCTACAGATGGACGTCTTGTGCAATCAGTCCTGGTTGGATTGAGCCAGAATAGGCTTCTCTGCCTTGCTGCTCAGCACCCAGGATCAGGTCGGCATGTTGGCCCCAGGCTTGATGCAGCAGGTTCTTTGGGGTCCCTGAGCCAGCTATGGAATGACTCACACATGGGCTCCTGATTGGCTAGGATGACAGGTCATATCAACTCTGTTCTGATGCTGCAGGCCAAGAAGCCAGCAATGGCCTTTCCCCAGTAGCCAGGGGAATGGCACGGGGCCTCTAAGACTGGTTCTGCATGGTCAATGACTCAGGTTGCCCTGGCCAGTGGCCAGCACCCAACACTCCTGGGAGGGTCCAGCAGTAACCCAAGGGTGCTGAGGCAGGCCTAGCATAGAGCAGGGTAGAATATTTCTCATTGCTCGTGACTGAACCTATGTGTGTCCCTCTCTAAAAGGAACTGCAATTCATTGTGTAAGGCTTTAATGGGACAAGCAGATTTGGTGGTCCCTGGGTCAATCCCTGCCTACAGCCTTCCCTTCTAGCCATATGTTCTTGCTACCTTGATTTCTCTGAGTCCTGTCTCTTTAGTTTTAAACCAAGAGTGAAGGTCCCTGTGTGTGGAGTTTACAGCCTATTTCTATGAAAGGAAGGGAAACAGAAGCTATGAGGAGACAGAGACAAACTGAACCACCAGGCAAATGCTCGGTGGGGACATTGGAGGACTTTTACTGTGAAAGACCACAGGCTTCCTCAATGAGCTCCATCTGAGTACAGCACCCTGTGAGGAGGGAAGCCACCGACCTGAAAAGCTTCTCTTGCAGGTCACACCTAGTGCAGTGGCATTAAAAACTGTGTCCTGTGCTGGTAAAGAGCCTGGGGTCACTGTGATCTGGAAGCATTCCTAGGTAGGTCCAGTGACTTCCTAACTCCTGTACTTCAAAGAGGAAATGAGGGGAGGGAAGGAAAGATGTAGCCAGGCAAACATCAGGGCAGGGACCGCAGAGTCTCCTGTTGCTGAGGGGCTGGTCTAGTACAGGGGCCCAAGCACCAAGGGCTTGCTAGACACAGGGGTGGGGTTTCAGGAGGAGGAAGACCCCTTCTCTCATGGCAGCAGGTATCCTGGGAAGTCCATGCCTACTGCTTGGGAATAGGAGTGTGAGGGTTAGGGACCCTCAGGCAGTGGCTCACACTTCATACCATGCACATTGCAAAGTTTACAGACACACCCACACCCCAACACCCCTTCACCACACAGAGATGTGTTATCTCACTGACTACTCAGAGGCTCCCATCCCTCCTGGCTCCAGTGATAGCCCAGTTGGAAGAGCAGTTAGAAGGAGGACTCCTCAGAGCACTACACAAGACTCTGAGAGATATTTGCCCTTGGAGCTCGCTATTCTTACACACAGGAATATGAGTCCTTTGCTCATTCATTCATCCAGCCACCTTTACCAAGTATGCATGGAGTTGGCCTGAAGATGTGCTGAGCGAATGACTCTAAACTTAGGCAGATGGAGAAGATGCAGACTGGTGGACAGGAAAGATGGATGCTCAGAGGAAGCCTCAGTGTGCTCAGAGGTGAGTCACTATGACACAGAGAGAGCAGGAACATGTGGAGAAATTAGGTAGGGAGGGAGCACGTCATTATCTACTACCGCAGAGCTGTCACTCAGTACACATTGAGCTCTGAGATGCAGAGATTCACTGCACCCCCATCAGCCTGAACCATCTTCCCATCCTCTCTGGCCACGAATATCTCCACTGCTTCTGTATCCATCCTGATGGCTGCCACTGGGCCTTTGCTCCCACACCTTCTTCAGGCTCTCTCCAAGCTCACATTTCTTAGCATTCCTGGAATACTTTGACGAAAAGGGAAGCCCCTACACACAACCTTCTAAGACTAACCTCTCTCCAGCTTTACTTTTTCCAATATTGTAATGAGTTCAAGGCCCAGGCTTTACTTTGCTTTTCTTTGCCATTAGAAGCCAGAGCCCTCAAGATCACTGGGGACAGAGTATATTCTTAATACATGCTGAGCACAGCCATACTGCCTGCCAAGGTAGACAGCTGGCAGCAAGACTGTGCCCCAGACTTGTACATGCTGTCAATCACAGGCATGTGGGTGGGAATGGAGGAGGTGCCAATCATCAGAGGGATCTTTCTACTGATCATCCTCTGACTTCTGACCCCACAGCAAAGTTCTGACATAAGATTAAGAACTATCTGACCCAGACTCTCCTCATTCAGTGCCAAGGTGTGTTTGGCTACAGAGGAGTCACTGGGTGTACAGCAAAGCATCCAAGGGCCTTAGGATGAGAAGAGTCACTATAGGCTAGAACTTGTACTCCTCTGACCTCATTGTCTGCTCCAGCTTCCAGACATCAGTTTCCAGGCTTGACTGGACCCTACCATACACTTGTGCATTGATGGCACCTGGAGTCGAGGACCCTGGGGCCTGGAGGCATGTATGCAGGTGACATTCAGTCATATAGATTCAGAAACTGCTCTCTTTAGCCCTAGCAGTGCACACCATATTCCATTGTGTTTATTTTCAATTGAGGGGACCCAAAGACCCTCTTTCCGAAGACAAGGGCCTCTTCCTGGGTATCTCCTTCAGACTCACTGACAACCTAGACAGAGTGTCTATGGAATGTCGGGGAGTGAAGAAAAAGGCAGCAGGAGATATCCTCTCCCTCCAGGAGATGAAGGCCAGAAAGGAACTCCACCCACAGGAAGTCCTGAGGACACCCTGTGCCATGAAATTCCCTCTATGAATGCTATAGGAGCTTGGGTGTCTGGGGCTGGGGGTATGGGTGAGGGAGACCCAGCCACTCCCAGGTCTGCTGGGAACTGCATGTCTAAGTCTCTAGGGAACTAGCTGCCTTTACTAGAGCCAGGGACAGAAGTACCACTTGACATTTGCCTCTGCATCTTGCAGACCTCTTGAGGTAGCAGGCATTGGGATTAGAAAGAACCATGAAACATGCACAAACTCTGAAACAATGGTGGTGATGCTGGCCTCATGGTTAAGTAGGCCTGGCTCATCCTGGTACTTACAGGGTTTTTCTTACCTCTCAGCCTCAGTTTCCTGACCTGTCCTCTGAGATCACTGAAGAGACTGTCCCCACAGTCTCTGCAAATGGTACCCCTTTCATCCATAGCTCTAATACACTGCAGGCCCTTTGGCCTCAGGTTGACTTTTCTAGGACCAAGTGGAGGCCAAGGCAGAGCAGGGATCAGAACCACTGGGGGATGATGCACAGGCTTGACAAGCTGCTAGACCATGCCTGTGGAAAAGAAGACCACAGGTCATATAGGGCACTGGCACCTGGATGAGCTCACAACATCCCTTCGCTTACCCCAAGTACCCAAGTGTAGTGGCTATTCCTTGTTGTCAACTTGACTATATTTGGAATGAACTACAATCCGGAATTGGAAGGCTCACCAGTGACCCTTATCTGGAGGCTTGGAGATCCTTATCTGGATCTTGGTTTGAAGATCTTGAGCCATAGTGGCTATGGATTCCAGAAGATTGAATCTCCCAGTTTAAGGAACACACCTTTAATCTGGGCTACACCTTCTGCTGGAGACAATATAAGGACATTGGAAGAAGGGAGTCTAGCTCTTGCTCTTGCTCCTTCGCCTGCTTGCTGCGTGAGACTGAGTAACTGCTAGATCCTTGGACTTCCATTCACAGCTGCGACTGAACCATTGTTGGGAATTGGGCTGCCGACTGTAAGTCATCAATAAATTTCTTTACTATCTAGAGACTATCCATAAGTTCTGTGACTCTAGAGAACCCTGACTAATACAGAAGTTGGTACCAGGAGTGGTTCTAGAGTAACAGAAGTACAAGAATGAATCTTTTAAAATTCTGGAATTGGCTTGTTGATCCACCAACACTTTCAACTAGTGAAACCTCTCCAGATTCTCTCCCTCCTGGGAGCTCAGAGAATTTTGAAGACCCATGGTTGAAACTATATTCTGAACTTAAAGAAGCTAATGCCCTTGATTTTCTTAATGAATTAGGTGATTCAGTGCACAAAGCTTTGTACAAGATGGGGAAAAAATCGGAAAATGATTTTACTGGCTGGCTGCTCTTAGTATCTGTGGAAAAAATGATGAATGAAAGGAAGGAGTTGTGTGATAAAATCGAAAGGCTCCAGACACAAGTAAACGATCTAAAAGTTGCTAAGTGTGTCCTTGAGGAGAATCTTCTCTCTTGTAGCAATAGAGCTCAAGTTGCAGAAAATCAAACAGAAACTCTCATTGTAAGGTTGGCTGAACTACAGAGGAAATTCAAGTCTCAGCCTCAGAGTGTAGGAGATCCCTTAGGGCATCTCTTAGTACTACCATGTCCTGTGATTAAAGTCAATGGGAAACTACAACAGCCTAATCCAAGCAGGATGACAAAGGACACAGACCCATCAGGAATGAAGGTATGGGTCAATCCTCCAGAAAAAGAGCCAAGACCTGCTGAGGTGCTGGCTGAAGGTGAAGGAAATACAGAATGGGTAGTAGAGGAAGGTAGTTATAAATACCAATTAAGGCCATGTAACCAGTTGCAGAAACGAGGATTATAAAGTAATATGAATGCCCATTGTAAATTTACTAATGCGTTTGCGATTGTACGAGGGATAGTTATATCATGTTAGGCGTATTTACAACCTTGTTATTGTTTCATGTGAACATGAGATATTATTTGTGTCAAGTTGACAAGGGGTGGATTGTAGTGGCTATTCCTGGTTGTCAACTTGACTATATTTGGAATGAACTACAATCCGGAATTGGAAGGCTCACCAGTGACCCTTATCTGGAGGCTTGGAGATCCTTATCTGGATCTTGGTTTGAAGATCTTGAGCCATAGTGGCTATGGATTCCAGAAGATTGAATCTCCGAGTTTAAGGAACACACCTTTAATCTGGGCTACGCCTTTCATCTGGGATTAAAGGTGTGGTGGAACACACCTTTAATCTGGGCTACACCTTCTGCTGGAGACAATATAAGGACATTGGAAGAAGGGAGTCTAGCTCTTGCTCTTGCTCCTTCGCCTGCTTGCTGCGTGAGAGTGAGTAACTGCTAGATCCTTGGACTTCCATTCACAGCTGTGACTGAACAATTGTTGGGAATTGGGCTGCCGACTGTAAGTCATCAATAAATTCCTTTACTATCTAGAGACTATCCATAAGTTCTGTGACTCTAGAGAACCCTGACTAATACACCAATTAATGCTGATTGTGTGTTTACGTGATTATGCACGTGTGTACTATGTGTGCATTTGTGTATGCATGTTCTGTGTGTGTGTGTGTGTAATTCCTATGATCCCCCATTAACAGAAGCCTGGTGAGATACTGGTGACCCTCAGCTGGAATAACATTGTCACAAAGCCAATGTGGGTGATGGTCATGGCCATTGCTCTATGGATTTAGGTGACTGGGCTATCCAGATGCAGCTGTGTGTGGCTCCTAGACCTTTTTCTTTTCTGGTCATTAGGATGCTTGATGAAGCATCCTGGCTGGGCTTGGGAAGGCTCAAAGGAGCACCCAAGGTCCTGCTCTGGACCTTATTGGGAGTGACCCGAGCCAGGCCTTTTCCTCAAAGCCCATATTGCCCACACGTGCTTCGCTGGCTCAGAAAATGGCACATAGAAAATGTACACATGGAGTAAAACTATATCACAACTCAGACAGCACACAAGCCCTCACCAATCTGGTCAAAGATACACACAGTCAGCATCATGAATATAACTTAGCCACCCTTGTAGAGCCAGCTCAGAAGGCCATCTCTTTCCTCCCTGTCTCTTCCCAACATGGGGACTGGAGGCCTCTTCCCAGTGAACAGTATTATGGGATTGTTCCTAAATAGTCTTGTACCTCACTCAAAGCTGTCATTGTCCCCTGAGATGCTCAGGACAGACCAAGGAAGGAGGCCCAGTGTTACCTCCATTTCCTCGAGAGGGAAGAAGGGCTCACAGGGAGGCTAGTAATTGACTCAAGAGCTAAGTGGCAGTCAGAATGGGACAGGAAAGTCCTGTCAGCCGAGCACAACTTCTCTTCCTAGGCTACAGCACTGTCTCTGTTTCCCCGTATGGTGCAGTCTCTCCATTCACAGCAATGATCATACTTGCAATGTTCTTCCTGAACCAAGCACTGGTTTGGCCCAGAGTCTGTTCTAAAGAGCAGGAGGACCTAGGACTCCCCTTGCTCTGCAGACTGGGGTTAGGGGTGGGTCCGTGTGTCTGCCCTCCTCCCACCCAGCCAGGTTGACTGGACACCATGAAGTCAAGAGGGCATCACTTCATTCATTACCTTGCATCAGTGCCTAGCCAGGAGCTATAAACAAAGCAGGCACTCAATACTCAGTGCTTTGCAAAGGACTACCCCTGAATTTAGACTCAGACAAAAAAATCCAAGAAATGGACTAGAAAAGCCATGCACTTCCCTAACAGATATGTGCACATTAGGGTGGGAATATGCACACTAGTGCAGGTGCCCATGGAGGCCAGACGAGGGCACCCGATCACCCAGAGCTGGAGTTACCAGTGATTGTGAGCCTCTCAACATGGGAGGAAGTGAACTAGTCTGCTAAAAGAACAGTAAGAACTCTTAAGCATGGAGCCACCCCACCAGTCCACATATGTATATTTTTATTAGATATTTTCATTATTTTACATTTCAAATATCCCCTTTCCTGTTTCCCCTTTGAAAATCACCTATAACTTGCCCCCCTTCCTATGCTCCCCAACCCACACACTCCTTCTTCCTGGCCCACAGGACCAAGGGCCCCTCCTCCCATGGATGACTGACTAGGCCATCCTCTGCTACATATGCAGCTGGAGTCATGGGATTCTTTTTTATTGGTGGTTTAGTCCCAGGGAGCTCTGGAGGTACTGGTTGGTTCATATTGTTTCTCCTATGGGGCTCAAACCCCTTTAGCTCCTTGGGTCCCATATGTATTTTTAACTGACTTTATTTTAGGGCAGTTTTAGATTCATAGAAACATTGAGAGACAGGCACAGAGACATTCCCTAAGCCATCTGGTCAACACCCTCCACCAGAATGAGGCATCTGTAGCATGGACAATCATTGCCCTCACTCAGTCTACAGCCTACACAGCATTCATGCTTTGAGCTGCATGTTCTGGGTTCACAGATCCATGTCCTCTACAATGTATACAGACCAGCTTCACTGACCTCGGATACCCCATGCTCCACCTTGTCCATATTTTCTCAAAGTGTCTCAAAGCCCCCAGATTCAATAGCTTCCAGGAGTTCTGATTTGACATTCATGGGGTCAAAGTGCAGGCAGATGGTGGAATCTGTGGAAGGTCATCAGACACACAACCTGGTGGTTGCAGCAGAAATCACCAGGCAAGTAGGTACACAAACAATGTCAGCTACTGATTTCCTCATCCTGCCTTCCCCACAACCTTGGTCAAGAGCCATGCTCCAAGGGGCTCACTGAGGGAGAAGAGACTCTGGGACATGACTTGTCACTCTTGGCTATGTGGAATACCCACAATGCAAATTCCTCAGCCCAGGCCCTGCTTTATGCATTCATTCTTGTTAACCAAATTGATCACAGGGTGTACACATGACATGATTTCATGCAGTCAGGAAGAAAAGTGAAATCATGATACTTGCACAGAAACAGAAGGAACTGGAAATCATTATTAAGCAAAAAGAACCAGAATCAAAAAGGGGTGTGTGGTGTGTTTGTATGTATGCGTGTGAATGTAAGTATATGTTATGTGTGTGCATGTGTGTGAATGTAAGTATGTATGGTGTATGTGTATATGTGTGAATGAATGTATGTGATATGTATGTGATTGTTTGTGTGGGGGTATGTGTGGTGTGTGTATGTGTGTGGCTGTACTTTGTGTGTGTGCATGTGTATGTGTGGTATATGTGTGTGAATATAAGTATGTGGTGTGTGTGCATGTGTATGTGTGAATGTATGTAAGTGGCATATATGTGTGTGGGTGTTTTTGTGGGGGCATATTTATGTGTGTGTGTGTGTGTGTGTGTGTGTGTGTGTATGTGTGTGTGTGTGTGACCTTATTAACAGAGATCCCAGAGAACTTTCTTCCTCTGAAGAAAATTATCGCAAGAAAATAACTGTTGGCCATGTTTCTGTTTTGTCTGTTGGGTTCTGAGGTTACAAGTGTGCAAAACCACATCTTCCTTTCAATTGCATTTCAGTCATTGGGCACAAGCTGTTTTTACAGCCAAGTTGTTGTGGTAAATATTACTTGTGGATTTCTTACCACCACATAAATTATAGAGTTATGAAATAATAATAATAATCGAAGAAGAAAATAATAAACTAATAATAAGAAATAGTAATAATAAATAATATGAAATAATAAGAAATAATAAAATAAGAAATAATATTAATATGATGTAATAATATATTAAACAATAATAATGTGAAATAATATCAAATAATAAGAAATAATAATTATGATTAATAATAATAATGATTATAAGCATTAAAGCACCATCATGGGGCACATACCATTCCTCTATGCTAATTTCTCTACTTCTTTACTAAGAACTGTGAGATATCACTCGCCATATTCTTTTTTTTTTTTTTTTTTTTTTTTTTTTTTTTTGAGTAGGGTTTCTCTGTATAGCCCTGGCTGTCCTGGAACTCACATTGTAGACAAAGCTGGCCTAGAACTCAGAAATCCGCCTGCCTCTGCTTCTCAAGTGTTGGGATTAAAGGCGAGTGCCACCACGCCCGGCTCACTTGCCATATTCTGCCCAGGCTGCTCATACTCTCAGGCTAGCCCTCCTGGCCATGCTCTCCCAATCCATCCACCCATGGGACCTTTTTCCTGCTTCTTCTTCCCTCTCCTTCATGGTCTCTTCCAAAGACACCAAGGCCAGGAACTGAAATGCCATCAACCTTTCTTCTTGCCAGCTGCAGGCATTAGATGTGTTTACTGATTGATCACTGGAGGTAGGAATGATGTAATCATAATCCCTAAAATTATCGTAAAATATGGGTCCAGAGTCGAGGATCTGGTATCAGATCAAATGTTACTCATACTGTTTCCTCTCAGGCTAAACATCTAAAACCTAGAACATAACAGTCCTTTTAGACAAGGCTACATCAAGCAAAACATATACACAGACTTATAGATAGATAGATGGATAGATTAAGATATATATATAAATTTAAAGATATATAGACTTTTATATATAGATTTATATCTATATGAATATATAGATGATATATGTATAGATTTAGTGATATATGTATAGATATATAGATGTATAGTGTAGGATATAGTGTATAGATAGGTGTACAGATATATAGATATATACATATAGATGTATAGATATGTAGATATATAGATTTATAGGTGATACATAGATATATAGATTGAAGATCTATAGATGATATATAGATATAGAGATGAATAGATAGATATAGAAATATATAGGTCGATATATATCTATATATTGATATATTGTTGTAGGGGGAAATGTCACATAAGGACAGGACAGTGTACTGACTTCAGGGGGTGAAGAGGATGGCAACCAGATAGGAAGAACAAAACTGTGAGCTAACCTGGACACTTCAGACCTCCCAGCCAAAAACCAAGAAGCATCCAGGGGTGGCTCATTACCCCAGGCACATGTGTAGCAGAGGACTGCCTTGTCTCTCTGTCCACAATGGGACAGGAACAGGATGTACTTAAATAAATAAAAAAATAATTAAAAAAGGAAAAATTGAAACATAATTGAATATGTGTGTGTGTGTGTGTGTGTGTGTGTGTGTGTGTGTGTGTGTTATCTGGCAGAAAAAAATGGCATTAATTCAATACTCTTTGACCTGGCTCCTGTGTGCAATATCAGTTACTGTGATCTGTCACATGACACACAACTACAGCCAATGGCCTGTGTCATAATCATCTGAGCTGACTAAACCCTGAAGGTACATTGGACATATCTCCAAAATCAGAAATTCAATATTGCTTGGTTCAAGCTAAAGTCCCAAATTTGCATATCTATCAATCTGGTCTGTCTTCATTCACCTAACATGAATAAATACACGCTGGAAAATTACAAAGTTGCTCACCCTGTCACCATCAGCTCTTTTTTTTTAATGATGACTCCAAGGATAGTGATAAAAACAGGTGTCTCACAAAAAGTAACTCGTTCAAAAAGTGCCTCACTTGGCTACCTGTCCAGTATAAGGAGAAAGAAAAACCTCAGAATTAATCACACATCTGATTAAATCTAAGCTGAATACTTAGCTTAGATAGCGCCATTCCATTCCATGACATTGATACTCGTAAAGGAATAAGGACCAGCATTTATCACTCTCTGGCTAATGACTCTGAGCTCATTTATATTGTCAAAGAAGGTCTTAAATATTCCAACAAAGCTAAATTACAAGAAAAACACTATAACCCCAAATGTATGGAGATGACAGAGTTCCTTAAAGAGAAAATGACCAAACCACTTAGAGAAATCCAGGAAAACAGAAAAAAAAAATTAGAGGAAATCAATAAATTCCACAAAGAAGGCCAGAAAAACACAAACCAAAAAGTAGAGGAAGCCAAAATTCCCATAAATAAAGCCAAGAAAGAACACACCAACGGGTGAAGTAAACAAAACTATTCAATACATAAAAGTGGAAATAGAAACAAAAAAGAAAACTAAATCTTAGGAAATAGTGGAAATAAAAATTTAGGACTGCAAAAAGGAACTACAGAGGCAAGGTTCACCCACAGAACACAGATACGGAAGAAAAATCTCAATCATTAAATAAGCAATAGAAGGAATGGGTAAATCAGACAATGAAAACGGTAAGTCTAAATCTTCCTGATATAAAATATCATGGAAATCCAGAACACTGTAAAAGGACTAAACATAAGAATACTTAGGAAGAGAGGAAGGAGAATCCTCCCTCAAAGTCTCAGAAAGTATTGACAACCAAATCATAGAAGAAAAACTTCCTAACAAAAAGAAAACACAAGAATCATCAAACACTAAACAGAAGGGACCATAAAATAAAGTCTCTTCCCTGTGTAATAATCAAAACACACAGTTCAAGGAAAGAATACTAAAAGCTGCAAAGGTAAAAAGCCAGGAAAAACATAAAGGAAGATCTATTAAGATCACAGATGTCTTCTCCTTGGAGTCTGTAGATGCCAGAAGGGTTTATACACATGTGCCGCAGAAACAACAGATGCCTGGATTTTGATATGTAAAAAAATGACTACACTGTAAATAGAAAAAATTAAGATAGCCCATGATAAACTCAAATTTAAGCAAACATAGAGACCTACACAAAGAGATAGAGGTAGAATCTAACCGAGGAAGTTAAGGATACACATGAAAACACAGGTAGTAAATAATCTCTTAGTGTCTGCAAAAGAAGGGAAAGCACACACACAGCCCAACACCAACACCACCCGCAGCTGCAACAACAACAACAAAATACAAGGAGTTAGCAATCACCATTTATTGACTCATTCAATAAAAATAGGTTTTGATTTGGGAAAAAATGTAGCTGTAAGTTGGCCCAGGGCTTTGAGGTTTTTGTGTTTGAAAGCTATACAACTTTCTGTCTCAGGTTGGATGTGGGCAGTGGGGTTTTGAAGAAAAACTTCTGAGTATGCTTTTGTGTCTCTCACTGATAAGTAGTGACTTAATTCCAATAAATTCTTTTTTTTTTCCTAGACAGGGTTTCACTGTGCATCCCTGGCTGTCCTGGAACACACTCTAGACTTGTTAGACCTCTAACTCAGAAATCTGCCTGCATCTGCCTCCCGAGAGCTAGGATTAAAGGAGTGCACCACCACCACCCAGCCCAATAAATTCTTATCCTTTGCATTGTCCTGGTGTGTGAGTTGTGTTGAACCTCAGTGGACCCAACAACTTAAAAGCTTTACCACACTGCTGACATTCATAGCATCTGTCTCCAGTATGAATAGTCTCATAAAAAGAAGAATATAAATAAAAAGAAGTTCAGTGAAAAAGCTTCACTATACTAAATAGATTCACAATGTTTCTACCCAGTTCAAATTCTTCCATGATGAAGATGACTACAAAATTGTGCAAAGGCTTTGCCATATTAAATATACTCAGAGGGTTTCTCCCTCAGCCTTTCAATGGCTAGGAACAGATCTCATGACCAAACCAACTCTCAGAAAAGCAAACATTTAATTTGGGGTTTCTCTGGAGTGTGGTTTGTCTTGTGTATGCCTAAAGAACTCTGACATGCAAAGGTTTTACTATGTTCATAACATTCACGTGGATTCTCACTTGTATGTAATCTTTTATGTCATCGTAGATGACCGTGACATCAAATGCTTTACAACACCGATTACCTTCCTAAGGTTTCTGTCTTCTATGTGTTCTTTAAAAATAATGGAGACTATAGAGTTGTAAAAAGTCTTTACCACATTGATTACATTCATGAGGTTTCTTTCCAGTGTGGAATCTTTTACGTTTTGAAGACGAGTGGGATATGCACAGGTTTTAGCACACTGACGACATTCATGAGGTTTCTATCTAATATGGGTTCTTTTATGATTATAGAGACAACAACTTTGTGAAAAGTCTTTTATCACATTGATTACGTTTCGAGGTTTCTCTCCATTATGAGTTCTTTTATGATATTGGAGACAAATGTGACCTGCAAAGGCTTTACCACATTGATTACATTCATAGGGTTTCTCTCCAGTATGTGTTCTTTGATGAGATTGGAGAACATTGTGACCTGCAAAGGCTTTACCACATTGATTACATTCATAGGGTTTCTCTCCAGTATGTGTTCTTTTATGACGTTGGAGATTACTGAGTTCTGCAAAGGCTTTACCACATTGATTACATTCATAGGGTTTCTCTCCAGTATGTGTTCTTTTATGAGATTGGAGATGACTGGGTTGTGAAAAGGCTTTACCACATTGATTACATTCATAGGGTTTCTCTCCAGTATGTGTTCTTTTATGACAGTGGAGACTACTGAGTCGTGCAAAGGCTTTACCACATTGATGACATTCATAGGGTTTCTCTCCAGTATGTGTTCTTTTATGACGATTTAAACTTCCCAGTTGTGCAAAGGGTTTACCACATTGATTACATTCATAAGATTTCTCTCCAGTATGTGTTCTTTTATGACATTGGAGATGACTGCATTTTTTAAAGTCTTGACCACATTGATGGCATTCATAAGGTTTCTCTCCAGTATGGATTCTTTTATGATATTGAAGATGACTGGGTGTTGGAAAGGCTTTACAACATTGATTATGTTCATGTATTTTCTCTCCAATTTGTCTTCTTATATTACTTTGGAGATGACTGGGACATGAAAAGGCTTTAGAACGTTCATTACATTCATAGAGTTTCTCTCCACTATGATTACTTACATACCTGCAATGAAAATTGGCACATGTGATATGTTTACTACATTAATTTCCCTGTTCAGTCATTTCATCAAGATGAATAAAGTTTACAAATTGGTCTACTGATAAAGATGTACCAGATCATCTGGTTTTATCACTTTATATGTTCATGGTGTTCTCCCTCATTATGGGTTTTTTTCATCTTTGGAGATATCTGTGATGGTTATTACCTGGCTGACGTTCATAACATCCTTTTTATACAGGATATTTGTATGATGTATTTCATCTATATGAGGAAAATAGAACAACTCATAGCTTTATAACAGTAATTGCTTTCATAATTTTTCCCTGTAGCGTGAATTGTATCACATTTGACTGTGAACCAGGACAAACAAAAGAATTTCCAAATTCCTAGTACCCATAAAGATTTTCTACAGTGTGAGCTTGGGGAAGTTCCCAGTAAAATTAGAAAACCAATTGATTGCCACTTTTCTCATATTCAGAATGTCTACCAAAGGCAGAATCTGACAATTTTCTCCCAGTTCTGGGATAGAAAGCAGTACATTGCTTCTTTCAATATCCCTATGCTCACATGGCTTTCATCCATTGTGACACATGATATATATATTGAAAGAAGAATAACAGATGAAAGGTTTCCACATTGCATCCACACTGTTTCACTTTTTGTTCCTTATAGACATGTAATATATGACTTAAGTTTTCTCCTATGACAACACTCTTGACTCTCATAAACTGTACCCTAAACAAATCATCAATTTCAGTATAAGAATATGAGTATCACCAACTTTCCCATGGATTATTTGCTTATCAGAAGGTTTTGGATATATATTTATCACTATTCGATGTTCAATATCTAAGTCTTGTAAGTCTATACACATTGTCAGATCAGTATAGGTCTAATAGAGGTACAAATTGAATAAAGGTATCTCTTAAGGCAATGTTTCCTTGTCTTGAGGAATGCTTTGATAGATAAATCAGATAACTACATCGAGGCAGAACATTTTTTAAAGAATATTATGATTAGGGCTGGCGAGATGGCTCAGTGGTTAAGAGCACAGACTGCTCTTCCAAAGGTCCTGAGTTCAAATCCCGGTAACCACATGTTGGCTCACAACCATCAGTAACGAAATCTGATGCCCTCTTCTGGAGTATCTGAGGACAGCTACAGTGTACTTACATATAATAAATAAATAAATAACACCCCCCAAAAAAGAATATTGTAATTATAGTTACACTTGAAGTATTGACATTTTACACTCCTGATTTTCCTTAGAGATTCCATAAAATAGTAAAATTTCCTCAGAGGCATAATTGCATCAGCTTGCACATGAAAATTACCTTTCATTTCTTCTTGAACTTTGACAATGTCTTTCAATATGATGGTTTTCCCAAGTGTAGCCTAAAAGACAGTACCAGAAAAATGAATGATATAGTATTGGAAATAAGGCAAAATTAAAGGTACTGTGAATTTTCACATCACTGGACACTATTCTGCTCAGTCTTCCTTGTTCTCAATTGTAATAACAGAGCACCATCACTAACCAAAAGACATGTCTTCCCACTATTTTGAAAAGCAAAAGAAAATTCACAGTCATACCTATAACAGCGAGGTTCCAGTAGGTTTCCAGCATCACATCTTTGTAGAGACTCTTCTGGGAAGGATCCAGCAAATTCCACTCTTCCCCAGTGAAGTTCACATGCACATCATCATAAGTCACTGCATCCTAAAATATCCCATACATGTGTACATCACAAAACATGGTACTGAAATCACTGTAAAGTAAATGTACGCTTCCTTGACCATATATTCATGCAATTCTGGTGCTTCCTCCACTGACTTCCTGACACAGAAGTTATAATCTAAGTACCATAACATTTTAAAGGAAATTGAGTTGAAGGTTCACCTGTGTTGCTTATGAATATTTTAAATGATTAAGGTAAAGTCTTTCGAGAGGAATTCCAATTGAGAGGGAGATGTAGGGTGAAACAGATCAACAGTACTGAGGACACATCCCAGAAATTGTAAGAAGAATCACTAACAAGAAAAATCATGGACAAGCAGGATGTATTTGTTCATGTCTTTAATCCCAGAGTCACGGGCAAGTATAAGTCATTGAAGTGGATCCCTGTTTGTTCTATGTAACACATTCCAGGACAGCAAAGTTTACATACTAAGACCCTTACTCCACTGCAAAAATCAACAACGGAGACAAAAATGATAGAAAGAATTCAGTTGTTTACTACAGTTCCTACAAAGAAGTATAAATTCCCTGCACTTCTGTAGTCATCTAGCAGAAACAGGAAGTGTACCGTTTTAAAGTGCAACATTAGTAAAACTTTATTAGCAATCAAGGCACATTTAATGGACCAATGGACAGATGAAAATATTAGTAATATAAGTGTTGAACATAAAAAGTAACATGAGGCAGGAGAGAGCGATAACTCAGCCATGGAACGCTCTTGCTGGTCTTCCAGATAACGGTGGTCAATTACTAGCATTTACGTGACCCATGGCTTTATGAACAGGAGTTCTGAGTCCACCTTCCAACAACACCAAGGATGAGGCACACATGATATTCATATTCATGCACACAGGCAAAACACTCCTATTTATTTAAAAATTTCAAAACAAACACAAGAGTTTGGGGAAATATCAATACTCAGAATCCAATGACTCTGAAGCCTCAGGCAGTATTGATGTCACGAGCATATGCCATTCTAAAAAACAGAGTATAATCTATGTGCCCATGGGATACACATGGGGACCCAACCCTGCTCAAAGGAGAAACAGAGGAGATTGGAAGGAGGGAGTCTGTGTGGGCAGGGACCTAGAGTGACAGTGATCAGGGTGATAATGAATATCTAAATTATAGGATAAACAAAAAAAAAAAGGAAAGAAAGAAAAAGGAAAAATTTGAGTGTGTATACACTTTCATCTTCCCCAAGATGAATCTAGAAAGGCTCCTGCACGGTTCAAATGTCTAAAATCACTGCTGATACTCAAGACAAATATCTTGACAGCCACATCTTGCAAAATCAGAAAGCAAATTATATCTTTCCAATATAAAATGGTACAGAATACCCCTTCCTATTCGAATCGATAGGAATGTGCACATAGGGAGAGAAGATTGGACAAAGGCAAGAAAAACAGCAGGGCAAACAACAAATCCTATAGCTTTGTCTCAAACACATTGGACTTCAATTGCTTAAGGCATAGATGGTGCTCTTCCTGTAACTTCTCATACATCTCTCAGTTTGGGTACTTCATCTCCCTGTAAGCATCTCTCCATGGCATATTTCTCAATGCGTTAGTTTTCTCCACAACCTGTGGTCACAAAATGCAACTCAAGCATCAACCTCACCACTTAAATGCAAGGAACTCAAACAGAGTCTTCCCTGGGATCCTGAGTCTGTCAAAAGATGGCTGGAGTGGTGCTAAACTGAAACCATAGAGAAAGAATCTATGACCATGCTATTTTCATCTTTCAGTTTCCAGAAGTGGCACAATGTGGATGATCCTGTGAAGTTTGGCTTCTAAATTAATGGACCCTTCCTCCCTTGGATCACATTTGCAGCAGGTTTTGTTTAAGGTTCCATCCTGGGATGAGGAAACACGTTGAATACTCCTTCCATTAATTTAAAACATAGCAAGCAGGAGGAAGTACTACACTCAGGGTACCTTCACAGGCATATACCCACAAGGGCATTTGCTCCACTAAGTTCATAGCCACTTTATTCATAACAGAAACAGGAAAGAATGCAGATGTTCCTCAACTGAAATGTGGACACAAAAACCATGTTTCATTTACAAAATGGGATGCTATTCAGGTATAAAAAACAAGGACATCATGAATTTTGCAGAGAAATTGGTACAATTAGAAACTAATATCTGGAATGCAGTAACTCAGGCACAAAAGGACATGCATGTACATACTCACAAGTGAATAATAACCATAAGTACAGAATATCCACACTGCACTTGATAGAACAAAAGACACTAAACAAGACGAGGCACAAATGAGCATGGTTGAATCTCACTCAGAACAGGGTATGAAAGAGACCAAAGAGGCAGATGCAAGGGAGAGAACTGGATGGGACAGTAATTAAGAAAGTAGAAGGGGAGTGTTAGGAACAGGTGTGGTAAGAGACAAGGGAAGGCCATAGAGCCAAGAAAATGAAATGAAATCAGCAGATGCTGGGAGGGAGCGGGGTGAGGGTGGGGGCACCTGTAGAATGTGCCTGAGAATATGAATGGGAGGACACAAATGGAGCTAGGGAGGTGATCTTAGCTGAGATAGATAGCATTGAGTTATGGACTATGAAGAGGTAACAACTTGCAGTCCAGCAGAACCACCAGTGAAGTGTTCAGTACACCAAAAAAACCAAAAACCTTTTTTCCCAAAATTTGTTCTGTCTGCAAGTAAGGCAGGCACAAAGTTGAAACAGAGACTGAGGGAATGGCCAAACTATACCCTGCCCAACTGGTAACCCATCTCTTGGGCAAGCACCAAGGCTGGCATTACTGAGGATAATTTGTTATACTTGCAGATAGTAGCTTAGCATCATTGCCCTCTGAGTGTCTCCATCCAGCATCTGACTGAAACATATGTAGAGCCCCACAGCCTAACATTGGACAGGGCTCAGGGAGTATTTTAAAAGAGTTGGGGAAAGAATTGACAGCCTCTGAAGGAATAGGAAGTCCATGAGAAGACCCACAGAGTCCTAACCCAAAACCTAGGAGACTCTCAGAGATGGAGCCACCTACCAAAGAGCACACACAGGCTGGGATGGAGGCCCCCACCATATATGTACTGGATATGATGCTCAGTCTTCATGGGGTCCCCAACATCCAGAGCAGGGCATGTCCCTTAAGCTGTTCCTGTCTGTGCAAACTGTTTCCATAACTGGGCTGCTTTGTCTGACCTCAGTGGGAAAGGATGTGTCTAACCCTGAAGAGACTTGACATGCCATAGTTGGGGGATACTCAAGTGGTTCCCACCCTCCCTGGGGAGATAAAAGGGAGTCAGTGATGAGGGACTGTGGAAGGTGGAATAGGGTGGGTGTACTGATTGGAATGTAACTTGAATAAAGAAATAGGAAGATTGAACAAATACTTATCAATAGAATAAAAATATACAAATCAGGCAATAATTTTTACTCAATGCTCAATATCTCAGGGCATAAGCCAAGTACAAAAGTTTTTTTTTTTTTTTTTTTTTTTTTTTGCCAAAATATCACAAAATGATCTCTTCCTAAAGTTTTCAGTCTATTTTCCACTGAAATAGTATGATCTCAACTTCATGTGGCTGCATTACGGTCAACACTCCAGACCCTACAGGAAGAACTGATTAAGCTCCATGTACAGCTTTCTATGACTTTTGCCATCTCAATTTCTGATAGTTTCCATATTCCTTCAAAAGAGACCAGAGATTCTGTCCAGCAGCAAAATCAGCTTTTGAAACAATTGCTGTTGTTGCTGTTGTTGTTCTACCTTGCAACTCTGCTGCTGTGATGGTTTCCTCTGAGCAGAAGCATCTCAGGTAATAAATGTTTGTTTTACATGGTTCTGTCAGATCACAGCCCACCATACTGGGAGCTCAGACTAGAAACTGAAGCTAGAAAATGAAAGCAAAAACATTTGACAAACACGACTTCCTGCCTTGCTTTCTTGTTTGGTCACTCTCTCATGCTCTGTAGCCTCCCTCAGCCTTGAAGCAGGCTGATCCAGACTTTGACCTTGCTGCCACTAAGAAGGAGATTACCTAGTGTCTTAGTCAGGGTTTCTATTCCTAAACAAACACCATGACCAAGAAGCAAGTTGGGGAGGAAAGGGTTTATTCGACTTACACTTCTATACTGCTGTTCATCACCAAGGAAGTCAGGACTGGAACTCAAGCAGGTCAGGGAGCAGGAGCTGATGCAGAGGCCATGGAGGGATGTTCATTACTGGCTTGCTCAGCCTGCTCTCTTATAGAACCAAGACTATCAGCCCAGAGATGGTCCCACCCACAAGGGGCCTTTCCCCTTGATCACTAATTGAGAAAATGCCTTACAGTTGGATCTCATGGAAGCATTTCCTCAACTGAAGCTTCTTTCTCTGTGATAACTCCAGCTCTGTCAAGTTGACACACCTTGCAACTCTTCTCCAGAATTTTTACTTCCCTAGAGTTCCACATTCACTTTGTTCATCTCCCTCCACAAGTACTCAAGAAAAATCAAAAAACCAAAGTAAAAAGACACAGTTCTGAAAGACAGGTCACTGACACAAAGAACATAATGACGCATCCTAACAGTGGTCTTTCACCCTTCCGATGGGAGTCCTGAGGGTCTTGGGGTTCCAGTCAAAGCATCAAGGTTTTATGCCCAACTCACAGAAACTGCAATGACCAGCACAGAGCCGATTGCAAAGCAAACACACAGAGGTCTTTTTTATGAGCTCAGTAACAAGGACTCTCAGCAGTCAAACTCCCATTAGGTACAAACTGAGAGATCAAGTCTAGAGGTTTTGAGTATTTATTGTAGTTACAACAAGATTGGGAAGTTTGCATACAAATCAGCATTGTTAATATTTTAAAAAGTGTATGTCTGGCATAATGTGCAGGAACCAAGCAAGGTGGGGACAAAAAAAAATCTGTCAACCATGATGGGTAAGCTGTTTCTGTTTTTGTTTTCCATAGGAGGTCTTAGTTATCTCTATGTAGCTTGACCCTGCTGATGTACCTTAACTGGCTGTTGATAAGGGGATTTTGTCATGGGATTTTTGCTGGAATGTACAAATGTACATTCTCAAAAAGCAAACTGTTTGGGATTTACAAACTCATCTCTGTTCCTAACCCCCTGATTATAGACAGAAACTCCTGGTTAACCACAACCATGCCTGTCTGTGGACTAGACTTTGTCCAAAGACCTACCTCACCATCTGTTACTGCAGACCCTAATATCAGCTGCCCTTAACACTGGAAAAGAGTAGCAGTGGAAATTTCCTCTCCTCCTGTGCAAGCCTCCTATAGATACCACAGACAATCCCCACCTGCCCATCCATTCCTGCCTCATCCCTGTGTCTCAGCCCCCACTTGGGCAGATACTCCCTGTTCAACCACATTCCATGCCTGAAAGGACACAAGGTAAGCTTCCATACATCAACTTCATGATTGATTTCTTAACCCAGATTCAATTTTCCCAGTTGTTCCAACATTGTATTAAACACCATGGGGTACTTGACCTCTCTCCTGACTATGTCTCCTTGTGGATTACTAAGATCTTCTGTTCCTGCCTGTAGCTTCTCCCAGCGTTTAATATCACAAAGCATCCCCTGTTGACCATACCCACAAAACAGGTCAGTAAAATAGGAAACTGTCAGTGAACACTCTCTTCAAATCCATGCATCAAACAGTAACCCAGGAACAAAACTCCCACCCAAAATGACAAACCCAGAGGCCAGTACCTAAGTCAATAATCACCCAAACAGAGATGGCTACACACCAGCATAGCAACACAGAGAGTAACAGCCAGGAACAATTGCAACCAAGAAATCCAAGCTATCCCATCACAGCAGGTCTGAGAAATTAAAGCATGCAACAGATAAAGTGCAAAAGAGGTTGTTTGGGGGAAGGGAGAGGAGTGAGAACCTGGGGAAGGGATAGAAGTACACAAGAGGACCTGCAGACAGGCACACAGACAGGGAGGAGAAAGAGAGCCATGAGGGGAGAGATGACAGAGAGTGTGCATGTGCAGAGAACAGAGACAGGGAACAAAAACAGAGAGCTGCTATAGCTGGTGGTCCATGTATATAAAGCATGCCTGACAACAGACACAGGGGATGGAGGCAGGAAATGACATAAGCTGTTGCTAAGTCTCTAAGAGCAGGACATGAGATTTCCTGTACACTGACAACTACAGAGGCAAGGTTCACCCACAGAACAGGAAAGGAAGACAGAATCTCAGGGATTCAAGACGATGAGAAAAAAATTGATATCTCAGTCAAAAAACGTGGATTCTAAAAGTTTCATGGCAATAAACAACTGGGACTTCTGCAAAATATGTGATGGTGAAAATTACAAACGATTGGAATAGAAGAATATCAGCTCAGAGGTCTATCATTTTTCAATAAAACCACAAAAAAATTCTCAAATTATTAAAGTCGCTTTGCCAAATAATAATCAACTCACTAAACATATGATGCAAAAAATATGAAAAAACTGCAACAGAAAAAAAATTAACAAAACCCAAACAAAACAAAAACAAGTATAATGTATGAAATCAGACCTATTAGATTTTTACCTGTCTTATTAATGTATACTAAAGGACAAAGGGGTTTGGACATGTGTGCTACAGACTCAAAGAAACCACCCTTGTTTTCACAAGCCAGCCTAACTAAGATCCAAATGATTTGGTCAATGATAGGGAAGTTATTCAGAGGTCACCCCCTGATGGAGCAAGTGAGGAGCAACAAGAGAGACCTCACAGGTGCTCACATGTGGCTTATACTTCCCATCCAGAGGACTCACCACCCCAGCTTCCACTGCTCAGCACCCTGCCCCTACCCTCTGTGGGCAGTAACCCTGTGCTCACCATGCCTCGAAATCAGAGCTTCCCTGAGGTCCTCTCACAGCACCCAACAGCAGAGCTCAGAGCAGGACACAGAGAACCATTCAAGCCTGCACAGCCACAGTGAACTTGGGGAAAGGCACCCGGAAGATCCAGCCTCCTTGTCTGACTGGCAGGTCTGCCTGTGGAGATCTTGATTGGCCAGTGGGCCTCACCCTTCCGCAAGGTTAAAGTGTGCTTCATGTCCAGAGCCACACCTTTTCCAGATCTCTGGTGTGGTTTGCAGCCAGTCCCCCAAGAGGACTCTCACCCCTCCCAGCCCTGGCGGAGAACTCAACATTCATGTGGGGCATTGGGCTATGCACAGACTGGTTGTTCTCCAGTTGAGCAGAGGTCTGAACCCTGGGAGGGTGATAATTCACTTACTTGACAAGGAAGGCATCAATTCCCTCATGCTTCTGGAACTCAGGCTCCTGCCTAAGTTACAGTCCCCCACCCCCACCCCAGCCACCACAAGAGAAGCCTGGCTAAAAGTCAGGTAGGCAATGTCCCAAGCTTCTGACCTTCAGGCTAAACTCCTCCCCAGTTACCTAGCAACAGTAAAGACCATAAAAAGGGTTGTTCAGCCCCGCCTATCTCCTTTGCTCTCACTTCTAGCACTCCTCTCTCCTCTTTCCTTTCTCTTTGACTTCTCCTCTCCTCTCCTCTCCTCTCCTCTCCTCTCCTCTCCTCTCCTCTCCTCTCCTCTCCTCTCCTCTCCTCTCCTCTCTCTCCTTCTTACTCCTTCTATCTAGCCTTCCCCCTTCTAGCCTTCTAGGGGGGGCCTCTCTCTCTCTTCTACCTTCTCCTTTCTCCCTGCCTTTCTATAATAAAGCTCTAAAACCATAGAATGTCTCTGTTCATCAAGGCCCACTGCACTTGGAGGATGGGATAGGCTTTCTCCTAATGAGCCCTTTCTAATCTCCCCATGGAAGGCCTTCATGTGCTTCAGTCCAGATCCACTGTGCTCACTCTCACCAGTCTGGGAACCTCTCATCCCTCATCCCTCTCTCCCATAACCCCAGGGCTTTAGGAAAGTAGCCCCGGGGCTCCCAGGTTGGGCTGCCCCTTGTTCAGAACCGAAGAGTGGGTCAAAGGCTTAGATGCCGACCTGGGGCTGAGAGGGGAGTGTATGGCAGTTCTCCCACATCTCTGTCCAGAGCATAGGTGGAACTCTGGCAGGGTGTGGGCCTTCCCCCCCCCCCCCCCGTTTCCTTTCTTCCCCAGGGCCCCCTTTTAGTTCCCAACACATTCCAGCTCAGGCTAGTCAGCTGCCTGTCCCTGTTCTCTGTGAGCAATGATCCTGCATTACCAGGACATGACTTCAGACCTTGCCTGAACATCACTTGCCTTCTTCTTCCTGAAATCCAGGGGAAGAGCATACATAGCCCATTACCCAAGGTGCAGTGGGGTTATCAACCTGAGTGGGAAGGTGCCCAGGAAATGAACATTAAAGAGGTATTTTAGGAAACAAGAGTTCTGTTTGTGGCTCAGTGCTGGGCTCAGGGAGACTGCAGCTCCGTTTCCCAGATGATAGGTACCAACCAACCCTGGGAGGAAAGCCAGAAACGTAAGGGAAACACTGCTGAGCCCTCCTGTTAGCCAGCACTTCTGAATCAGCGGCAAAGTAGAGAAAAGCCACAGTTGTATTAGGACAGGTTCTCTAGATGAACATATCTCAAATCACAATAAATTTCTCTGTGGATACAGAAAGGAAATTTAATAGAATGTCTCTCTAATGTCTATAATAGAAAGGTTCTTGGCCAAGGGAACTTAGAAAAATCAAGGATGGGTTATCTCATGTTGCAGAATATTACAGCTGATATGCACTATGTACCAAATTCTGAAGAAATAAGTACTTTCCAATGCCAGTTTTAAAAATCAAACAAGAAAATCACCTTTTCTAAAATACAAAAATAGGGCAAGTATAAAAAATGAAAGAAAACCCTGTTCATTGTCTTTTATGTATGTAGGATGCCAAAAGAATCTATTGCCTAGATTGAAGGTGGATCTGACGATCTCAAAAGATCAAGACTAAGAAATGGTTTCTCACTTCAAAAGGTATACTGAAGACATTTCCCTCATAGTAAGCAGGGTTAGACTTAGGGTTAGGCTATTAGAGGGTTACAGTTAGGATTAGGGTTCTTAGTCTTAGGGTTGTTAGAGGCAAGGCAATGGTCAGGAAGCAGGGGTGAGCTGAACTGGAAGGTTTATTATTTATTTGTTATTTATTCTTTGACAATTTCATATGTGCACACAGTATATCTTGATTGTTTCTATCTCTCATTCCTACCTCTACCTACATCCTCTCTGACACTTGCACCTTCATGTCTCCATTGTGTCTTCTATTTCCTCCTAGTTCCCCCATTTCTCCTCCCTCTCCATCCCCTCCTCCTCCTCCTCCTCCTCCTGCTCCTGCTCCTCCTCCTCCTCCTCCTCCTCCTCCTCTTCTTCTTCTTCTTCTTCTTCTTCTTCTTCTTCTTCTTCTTCTTCTTCTCTTCTTCTTCCTCCTTCTCCTTCTTCATCACCATGATCGTCATTACTAAGGTCACTTAGTGCTGCCTGATGGAATATTACTCAATATCTGTTAGGCTGTATCTTGTGCATATAAATGGAATGGCACTGCCCAGGGTGCAATGGTCACATTATATCCAGAAAACAAGTGTTTTACCAAATGTGTCTTCTGATGCTCTTTGTACCCCCTCTTCTGCCATGTTCCTGTGGGTATTAGTTTTGGAGACTTTTTCTTTGATCTGAGAAGAATGGATCCTGATGATTAGGACAGCTCTAGGTGGAAGGTCTGTCCCTAACAGTTACCTTAATTGGCATGGTTTAGCTTGTGCCCCTCTAAGAAGCAGCAGCCACACAGATCTCCTGGCCTGGAAGACCCAGCCTGAGTCCATTCACTATGAGGCCTTTATGTACACAACCCAGATGGTTTTCTGGAACCCACAGCCCTAAGGGACCAGGTATATTATTAGACAACTCACTCTGTGGCAGTGAAGGCCTCTCAGTAAACACCTCTAGAGGCTACGGAGGCAGCTCAGTTTGTAAAATGTTTGCCTGGCGTTCAAGAGGCTCAGGGTTTGATCCCTGGCACCACATAAAACAAGCATGATAACACATGCTGTAATTGCAGCCTTCCAAGGTGGAGGCAGAGGCAGGAGGATCTGAAATCCAAAGTTATATTTGGTACATAGAGGTCAAGGCAACCCTGAAGCCCTGACTAAAAAGTAGAACAAGAAAAGAAAAGCCTCTAAAAAAGGGCCTCTAATGCCTCCCCAGGGGTTAGCACTTGATATCTCTGGAGTTGTCAGTCTTGGCTCCTCTAAGTTGACAACAATGGAAGCTGGCCTGCAGAGACTCAATGGACACCAGCTTGCACTAAGTAAACCCACCCACCTCTTTACAGTGAAAGGACATTGAAGAACCAACCAGAGTGGTCAGAACTCCTGTTTTGTCAACTGCTGAAACTCAGAGTCACATGACTCCATGGTGCCTATATGACCTCTCCCAAAAAGAAATAATCTTAAATAAGCCCATTTAATGCTTTCTTACTTTACAATTACTTTTCTTTATTTTTTGAAATTGTAATATAATCTCATCGTTTCTATCGCCCAAACCAACCCACATACCCCTGCTTGCTCTCTTTCAAATTCATAACCTCTCTTTTCCTTTGTTATTTTATACATATATGTATATTCCCTAAACATACAAACAGAGCCTGCACAATCTGCATAATATTATTTATATGTCTGGCTTTGGTGTTGACCATTTGGTATTAGGCAACCAACTGGCAAAAGCACATTTTTTTAACATAGAATTAAAGCTCATAAAAATGCTAGTTATAGCCAGGTGTGGTGGTGCACGTCTTTAATACCAGCACTCAGGAGGCAGAGGCAGGTGGATTCCTGGGTTCGAGGCCAGACTGGTCTACTAAGTGAGTTCCAGGACACCCAGGGCTATACAGAGAAACCCCTGTCTCAAAAAAACCCACCCCACAAAAAAAAAAAAAAAAAAAAAAACCCAAACCAAAACCAAACAAACAAACAAAAAACAAAAACAGAAAAAGACTGCTTTCAATACAAGGCCTCCAGCCAGCCAATCTTCACAGTAGACCTGGTCTCTACAACTAAGGCACGCTGGACAGTGCCACTTTTACCTTGGAGATGATAGTAGACCCATGCTTCAAGTATCAGGGAATGACACCCAGTTCAAGGGACACTTCTGTACTGCCACCACCGCAACACCCAAATGAATACCTACTCCTTTGCTGGTCTCCCCACTTTTCTTCTAGGCCTAGGAACAAGCACTAAAATGTCTTTAAACTGTGAAGCAGTGACTGGAGAAATGGCTTATTGTAAGAGAACTTCCTGCTCTTCTGGAGGTTCCAAGTTTCATTCCCAGCACCCACAACCAAGCAATTCACAGCTGGCTACAACTCTGGCTGCATGAGCTCTGAGGGCATCTGCACTCCGAGTGTCACACACAGATACAAATTAATAAAAAGTACATCCTAAAGAGGAAATCAGCTCATGGGAGTATGAGCCTCAAACCCTCTAACAGCTTCTCGCCACTCCACAGCCAAAGTGCAAACTCTCTCCCCAAGGTAAAGAAAGCCCAGTGCTATCTGGACCTAAGCCACCCCTCCACACAGGCCCCTCTGCTCTCCCTCACCTCTGATCACAGGCCTTCTGTCTGCCCTGATACTCACATCTCACCCCTTTTCCAGGACTCCTCTATGCCCAGGTCTTTGCAAGCAGGCAGCCTCTACATTCCAGACTGCTCAAAGGTCACCTCTGCAGAGATGCCTGTCTTGACTTCAGTTTCCTCCCTTCCAAAACCACATCCTATCCCCAAGTTATGCATAACCTTGATTCATCACTACCTGGCACACAACACGACATAATCACCTGTCTATCAGTGATTATCAACTAGGGAGGAGCCTTTTACAAATATAAAAGCTCCAGGCCTCACCCAAATCTTGTGAAATCAGAATTCAGGAGAGCAGAACCAGGTTCTTCCAGTCCACAGACACCCCCTCCCCCACCAGGCAACTCTGAACACAGCCAGGACTCAGGGCAGCCTACAACAGTACTTTCAAACCCTGGTGCACACACTGCTCTTGAGAGTGCTATTAAAATGCACCCTCTACTTCCACAGCTCTGCCATGGAACCTGAGGCTATGCAAGTTCCACACCACACTGACTGGTACTGTCAAGTGAAGCATTTTGCAGTTGCAAGGGCCTAAAACTGTGCTCATCAACAAGACTTCCTACAAGTATGGAGAACAAAGTCCTGAATCTACATCATGCAACAGAGTGGCCACCAACCCATGTGGCCACCAAGCATCTGAGACAGAGTAATGTTAGCAAAGAGCTGACTTCATTCTTGGGCTACAATGCTGACCAAAAGCCAAAACTGCAGTTCCCCACCATGAAAGGCCTCTGTAAATTCTTGGCCTAAGGAGCCTTCTGCAGTCTAGATGGATAGGAAAATTCCACCAAAGGCCTAGTTGATCACCAACCCAAGAGTGGATAAATATGTCTCTAAGGTAGGGACACAGAAATGGAAGACTGGATTAAACCACCTTGGAGCCTCTTACACCAGGCTTCCATTCAAGGCCCTTTCATCCACATCCCGGATCACATGTAAGCAGTCCCAGTCTTCCTGTTCTCTATATCATCGCCATAGATGCTCTGATCACATGTAAGCAGTCCCAGTCTTCCTGTTCTCTACATCATCACCATAGATGCTCTCGCAGACATGACCTCACGTCACTGATCTGCCTGGAGAATCAGTTTCTCACCACGGAACCACAGATTCTTTCAAAGAGAAGAGATGTCTAATCCCTTCACCTTACACACAGCAGCAGGTCCCAAATGAACCACAGCAAGAGCTGGGGTGCACAAGGAGTGGTATCATAGTAATTGCACTACTAATCATAAAAGAGAAATTGAATTCAGCTGGAGGGAAACCAATTCCACCCGAACTGATTCAAGACGTACCAGAGATAACAATTCAGATTTAGGGGCAGCATAAAATCATCGCCTGTTAACCTACTCCCTTACAAGGATACACTGAGAAAAAGGGGGCATCCTTGTGACTATAGATTAAAAATCTGTTAGCCTGGGATTCTGAAGGAGCTGGTTTACAAACAAGTCACAAAGGACTACAACTCAGAATCAAATGCAAGGCCAGTTCCCACTGTAAATGCTGGGCGAAGCCTGGCCCCATAAACAGCATCCCCCTGGGAGTCTGTACAGTCTAGATGTTCATTCTCCTTTTGCAGTTAGAACAGCAAAGCAATTTCCAAGGTAACCAAGGACAACAGAATAAGAGACTCATGGCCATGGAAGGAAAAAGTTAAATTTTAATACTTAAGAGTCAATATCAAATTCATTTTTAAAACTACAACAATGCCAAATAGGAAGGGTAGGAATGAATGGAGCTATGAAGAAGCCCTAACAAACAACAGGACTGTCCCAAGAATGCACACAATGTTTCTCTATTTCCAGAGTATTTTGAAGTAACCAGAGGCTTAAAAAAAGTAAGATACAAAAATCAAAGCTAGGAAGAGAGTGGGGGTGGCGCAGCTCAGTTTTCAGATTCATGCCACAACTACTTATTTTCTCCCTTATTTCCAAAGCACAAAGCTGACACCAGTTGCACTCTGCACTTTGCAAACTGTGCAAAGTAAGTCACCCAGAGAAAGTCATCAGGAAGTGAAAAGTTTCAAACCACCTACACTCTCACCTGTTACCAAGACAATAAGCTCCTTAGAGAGAATGCATGGGGGCTGGGAAGGCAGCTTAGGGGGTCAGGTGCTTGCTGCACAAGCTTGTGAACCTGCATGGGGATCCCCAGGATTCAGGGGAAGCAGAGACAGGCCATGGGGAACTTATTCAGCAAAGCATTGCAAGTTCAGCCTCTGTGCTCTGTGAGCACAGGAGCCATCACACACACACACACACACACACACACACACACACACACACACAGGGACACCTAGGGGGAGGGACAACAATTTCCATTTATATGCACACCTTCATCCATTCATCCATTTTCTCCTCCCCTGCTCCATTCTCATTCCAGGGTCTATACAGTAACTACAGTGAAATCTGGTAAAGCAGCTACCATTTACTAAGTCTACTGGGTACTGTACCAGAACCTTCAGAAATAGACATGATTATCTAGACTGTGAACTGGACTGAAAACGGTAAAAGTATATATGGGCGGTTAGGGTCTCATCCCAATTCATACAACTGGAAAGTGATGGAGCCTGACTTGGAGGTGGCTGATCTAGCTATGGGCAGTTTTGAGAATGCACAATAACTAATCATTAGATAACGCCATGCAGTTTGAGAAAGCAGCATCCAGCCAAGTTTAAACTCCACTTGCTGTGTCTATAACCTGAACTAATCTCCTAGCCTCAAATTCATCATCTGCAGAGCAGGGATAGAGATTAAACACAACAGTTTGATACCTGTAATACAGGCCACGCACTGGCAAACTACTGACATTCTAGCTACAGGTATGCAAGTCAAGAAAGCCTATTTCAGTCAGAAAATGACAACAGCTAGACATATTCTCCATTGGAAGCAATCAGGTTTGCCAAAGTTAATCAGATAAGTTTACTAATTCCATAACTCATTTAAGTAGAAGACCAGAGACTTATTTTTTTAGTTGTATTTCTATGAAATGCGTAACTTTTTGTGTCACAAAACCTACCCTAATGTCTCATCTGACCATAAAAAGACATTTGCTTAAAGTCTAAGTATTGTAAACATGGTGTGTTATTACACTAGACAGAGAACAACTTTTTGTTTTGGAAGTAAACATTAAATAATGTAGGAGGAGAAAGAAAGCATTATTTTAAGTAATCCACACTGAGTCCTTTCACCCTTCAAATCAGTTCATACACACTATTATCTTAGAGTGGATGCTGGCCTCACTTAAAATGAGATGCGCCTGCAAAGAGTTCAGGTTTTCCCTGTTTCTAACTCAAATCCATTTTCTGCTTTAGAGGCTGAGTGAAGCCAGCCTGCAATTTGACAGAATGACCAAATCCATTCTCTCTTTAATCTACTCAGTAACTGAGCTCTTGGGTAATCTCCTGCACTGCATGGAAAAGCAGCTTTGGGTTCATCCAAAATAAACTAAAATTAATCAGAGAGAGGCCATGCCAACTTTAATTGCAACTCCTATTTGCCAGGCTTTCCAACATCTGCCAGTATTACTGATACCTAACTGATTCAAAACAATGAGAGAAGCGTCCTAACTTCATAAACATGGGCTGTGTTTTAAGGACATCACACACAAGTGTCCTTTCCACAGAGGGAATCCTACCTTTTTGGATATAATTATTTTCATAAGCATTAATGATGTATTTTCAAAACACTGTGACTATCTTCCTAGTGCCTTTCAAGGGCCCTCATGGGGGAGGGGCTCTCATCCCCCTCATCCCCCACCTGCCTCATTAAAGGCATCAGTGGCACCTAAAGGCCAGGCTGAGAAAAGTGGACTAAAGCAATCTGCTCTCACTGAATTTGCTACAAAAGATTTACAAGCAGATCTTTGGGAAGACAGGAGAGAGAAAAGAAAGGGGATGAGGGTGAAGGAGAAGAACGGATACCCTAGCTCACTTCCAAGAGCAGGATGCTGAACCTAGTATTTTTCATTGAGTCTAGTCCTGACTGTGTAAGTCTACAAAGACAAATATTTTACACGAAAGAATAGTAGTCTAGTCCCCACCCCCACCCCACCCCCCGCCCAGGCAAAGCCTAATAGAGAATGCTTTGTTCAAGCAAGGGGAAAGGATGTAATGACATAGCTTAATTTAAAAGCTATCCGAACACCAACCTCTGGCACAAGTATTTTAAAATGTCTACCTTGATCTTAAAATTCTGAGCAAAAGAAATGTAGTCATCGGTTCACTACTGCTACACATGTGTGTCTCGTTCTCCAGCTACCTTTTGTGAGTCCAGCTGGACGCACAAAGCCTACAGAGCTGAAAACACGAAACTCCAAATTCTGTTGGGGAGGTAAAGAAAATGATGCAAGTGAGGTTTTCCCAAGCTGTGGACAGCCGTGGTCTCTGGACTCACACAGCCTCTTCCAAGCCTGCTTCAATTTTCAACCCAAACTGCTTCCTTCTCGCAGTCCCTCTTCCCTAGGACCTGAAGACCTCACTGCTTAGCCACTCAATACAATGACTATGCAGGCCCTTTCCAGGTTAAGGGCAAAGGAGCTGATCATACTGTCAACAAGCACAACACAGGTAGCCCAGAATTGCCCACCAAAGACCTTTTGGACCTCAAAGATACCATTTTCCACATCCCTCTAGAGCGCTGCTCTGTGGCACGTAGTGGGAACTGCCAGGCCTCCCAATATGGGATGGGCACCCGTGCCTAAGAAGCTTGGGGTTGGCTCAGAAGCCACAACTGCCCCGCGCCGGGCTACTTCCGGAACAAGTTGGAGAGGTCCGCGCAGGGAGACCCATCACTCCCAGGCCGCAGAGCTCGCAGGGGTCCCCGGCTCGAAGCCGCCACAGACTCTGCAGCCGAAGTTGACCTCTCCGAGGATGGGAGCAAAGGACCTGAAACCCTGCGAGGGAAATGGGAACAGACAGGACTGTTCCCCAAAAAGGCCCAAGGTGGCCAAGCAGCCTCTCCCTAGAGCAGGGAACAAAGGGCTTCTGTGTCGGGCACTGCTGGTCCGGCTGCGTCCGGCTTTGGGGGACCAGAAACTTTTCCCGGGTGTGGGCGCAGGCAGGGGGCACTGGGTATCAGGCACCAGGCGCGGAAGCCTACCGGGTGCCCAGGGCGAAGCGCGATCCCCGCGACGCTAGTCTCCTGCCCGGCGCGGGCTACGCTACCGCTCACCTCCTCGATTGCCGCCACGGTTGCCCGGCACTGGGCCGTGCTCGTGGTGAAGCTAGAGGCCGTGGGCGCCTTGTTGTCCTCAAGGGTCTCGGCCACGAATTCCGACACGGAGATCTGGTCCGGCATCGCCAGGGCGTCCGGGCGCGGACTGCGGCCGCCTCAGGCGCCCAGGGCGCGGGCTCCGACCCCGCCGCCGCTCGGGGACTTGAACAAAGGGAAGCGCGGGCGCGGAAGTCGCCGCGGGGCGCCGGAGCCACCGCGGGACGCTCGGTGGCAGCAGGGGCGCGCACAGCCCGCAGCTCTGCCCGCTGTGCTCTCAGAGCTGCAGCTACCGAGTCCTCTGCAAAGGAGACCAGACGCGGGAGCGCACAGTCAGTGGGAACTGCGCGCCACCAAGCGGCTGTCCCGGACGCCTCCCGCTAAAGGGGAGGGCCCGGATGGGGAGGGCGCGGAGGCCCGCCCGGCGGGGCGGGGCGCAGGCCTGGCCGCCAATCGGGTCGCCCGTCGCTACCGCGCCACCAGGAAGCGGAGGTCTCAGCAAGGAGGGCTATGTGCGCTCCGGGCCTGTCAGTGACTGTGGGCCGCCACCTTGTGTCTGCCTTTGGGACTTGCTGGGGTTCGAGAGCGCGCCCTCTCCTGGGCTGCGGTGCCCGGCTCCCACCCTGCACCTTCCTTGACCTCTAGCAACATTGCTCAGAGTGAACCGGGGATACTGGCTTCCCTGCTGGAAGGGAGCCCACCCTTTTGCTCCCAATCCCACCGTTAGCCTCAGAACCCCCTGAATTCCCCACCAGAACCTCAGGAAAGGGCCAGTGAGACAATGTGGGTAGCTCGCCCCCTACAAGACAGTGAAATCCTCCAGGGCACTTTAGAGGGACAAGATGTAGGGACACTTAGTTGGGGATGCAATAATAGGGACCCTGTTCTGTCTGTGCTCCTTCTCACAGCCTTAAGAAGCCAGGAGTAAAGGGTAAAGGCGGGCGATTTGCATAGGGAGTTGACCATGGTACAAGCCGAATGGGAATTCAAACCCATGACCTTCGACTTGGAAGAATACTCCAACCCCTATTAAGCATCCTGTTCTTCTTTTTTTTTTTTTTTTTTAAAGATTTATTTGTTTATTATATGTGTGTACACTGTCTTCAGATACTCTAGAAGAGGGCATCAGATTTTTGTTACGGATGGTTGTGAGCCACCATGTGGTTGCTGGGATTTGAACTCAGGACCTTTAGAAGAGCAGTCGGTGCTCTTAACCGCTGAGCCATCTCACCAGCCCCAAGCATCCTGTTCTTAATAAGCTTGTTCAATTAGGGACACTCCCAGTTACCTGAAGACAGTTTTAGGGTGCTAGGCCAGGCTTCACAGTGAGAAAATCATAGAATGCAGTGATGTGCTGTGGGAAGTGGGGGATACCCAAGAGAACCAGAGGTACAGATGGTTCTCAGAGTACTCCAACCCACAGCTGACTGATCACAGACACAATTGGGCCAATAAATCATCTGAATTTCATCTATAAAATAAATCATCATTTTCATCTATATCTCATTCAGAAATTCTCAGCTGTATTTTAAAAACCCAGAGGTTCTGAAGACACTAGTCAAAAATCACACCTTCTAACGTCCCGAGGCAAGAGGCATGGTTACTGCTGCTGCCAACAATACAGCCTAGAGAAACTTTACAAAAACCTTTTGTGGGTCTGAAAAGAAGGGAATGTGAGGGACATTATAAGCCCAACATGGGAAATAAAAGTGGTCTCCTGCTGCCATAGGACAGTAGACCAGTCCATCTTTTTAAGGCTCCCATGTACAAATATGCTGTAAGAGATAGCAGCTGAGGTCAGACATTATGTATGGCTTCTGGTATTTTACCAGCACTGCCTGTGAATAAGTTAAGCCTTCAAAAATGGCTGTGCCAGTGGGTAGCTTTTATTCCTGGGCAAGGCAATAAACTGCAATCCCAAAACTCTGCAACTCTCTGCCACTTTCCACCATTGTGAACATCCTTCCATTTAGTGTCTCAGGGACACACCTATCTCAGCATGTATAACTCAAGGGTATTGTGTTATAGTACAGGCTCTCCTTCACAAGGCAATTTTCTGATCCCTCTGCCTCTCTTCCCACCTATAAGTCCTTTTGTTCTTCTCTGAAATTGTAGAATATTCCCTGTGACTTTTCAAGGTTTTATTTTTAGAGACATGGTCTCTGTGATGCCTTGGGAAGTTAAAAGAAAGTAGTGTTTTTCCTTGACATGATATAGTACCAGTCAAAGTAATCAATGTGTCTAACACACACAAAGACACATAGACACACAGACACACAAACACACACATACAGAGTCACACAGAGAGACACACACACAGACACACACACACACAGAACACAGACATACACATAGACATATACACACACATACAAACACAGGGACACACACATACACACAGGCTCATCGAGACACACACACAGACACACACATACAGAGACACACACACAGAGAGACAAACACAAAGGGATACACACACAAACAGAGACACACACACACAGACATGAACATAATTTAAGGTTTAAATGTTGAACAGGAATCAAGAGAACACTACCCACTCTTTTGTATGTGGTACTGAGGATTGAATCCAAGGCCTTGAACCTATAGGCAAGTGCTCTAACACAGAGTTACTACCCCAGCCCTCATTTACATATTTTTAATGCATTGAGAAAAGAAGATGCTGATATTACCATTAGAGACACGGACACCACTAAGTTTATTTAAAAAAAAATACCTGAAATATCTATTTTTTAAAATAATTCTTGTTGGGAATGCTGTCACATCCCTTTAACCCCAGCACTCAGCAGTCAGAGACAGGTGGATCTCTATGAGTTTAAGGACAGCCAAGTCTACAAAGTGAGCTCTAGGATAGCCAGGGTTCTATACAGAGAAACTCTGACTCAAAAAAGATATAATGATTCTCAAGGATAAAATTGTTCTAAAACTGAATTGAGGCAATATACAATTTCACTTATCCCATACCATACAAACATTTATGTTTTGCTGTAAAATATAAATGCCTTTGATCATACAGTATTCTTGTAGACCTCACTAGGGGCTGGTTCAAAATACATACCATGTAAACCTATGTTAGTGTTAAAGTCTGAGAAATTATGAATCCATATATATTTGAGCCTATATTTTTCATATAGAAGACTATAGTCCCCTTGGGTGTTCTGGTCTGTTTTTGTTGCTATAATATACCTGAGGTAGAAATTTCTGAAGAAGAGGAGGTTGACTAGGATGTTGCCCAAATGGTACATTGTTAGTGCTTGTCTGGAGTATATGGAGCCTGTGGGTTCATCTCTACACCTGGAGATAATAAGAACAGCAAGGGGAGGGGAGAAGGGAGGAAGTTAGCTAGTGGTTTTTGAAGCTGCCCTGGTTAGTTTTGTCAACTGGACACAAACCTAGATATAACTGGAAGGAGAATCTCAGTCAAGGAATTGTTTCCATCAGATTGGGATTCAGACTTGTCTGTATGACATTTTCATGATTATTAATTGATGTTGATGGCCCAGTCCACTGTGGGTGGCACAATTCCTAGGCAGGTAAGCCTGGCCTGTGTAAGAAAGAGGCTAAGTAGATCAAGGAAGGTGTCACGGGACTCCGGTGGAGTCAGTTTGTTAGATGAAAGTCTGAAAGCTTTCTCATGAGGAAAGAGTTTCAAGGAAACTTACTCCCGGATCTTTGGCTAGTCCCCTAACCCATAAAATTAATTTTCCAAATCCACATTAGTCTAGTGTATGGATCCACGTGCACTCTATATAGTATTACCTTATAGTAAATGCCTTTTAAGATTGTATTCTAACATAGCTAAAGCCTTTTTCCAGTGTTCTTAGATTCCAGATAGCAGCAAGGAGCTTAACCTATTCAGTAACTAATTAAGCTGTATCATAAAACAATTAAACATCTGTCATTTACTCAGCTGTCTGTAGATAGAGACTAAAAGTCTCACTGAGATAAAAATCTTTTACTACAGGCTACATTCCATGTCAAGTATAAGTTGATATACTACCCTGATAAGGGGGAACTCTCCAGACAGGATAAGTTTTACTAGACCTTAGAATTTAGAGCTCTGTGATAACGCATTACTCTTAAGGCCTGTTAAGAGTTAACAACCCCCTGATGCTTTTAACCTTAAAGTGTGAAATTCTTGCCTGGCATTAGGCTGATCCTAGGCAGGGCTTGTTATCCCTAATGTAAACATTTAATTAGTCCCTGCAAATTCCTTTCTGCTGTAACTGGTGAATTTCAGTGTATCTTGTCTTTTTGTGATTTGTATCTTCTGATAATTCGTTGTAATATAAGTTTGAATCTCAACCAGAACATTACATTCAGATCCAACACCTCTCTTGTGTGTTCGACTGTCTGTCACATCTTATCTCTGCCCATTTACTCTAGAGACTCTTTCTCACGCAGGCACAGGGGACCAGAGGGCCTGTGGCAGGAAGGCAAGCCAGTAAGCACCATTCCTCCACGGTCTCTGCTTCTGCCTCCAGTTCCTGTCTGGGCTTTCCTGAATGATGGTCTATAACCTGTAGCCCAGTTAAACCCTTTCCTTCCTCGAGTTCCTTTTAATCAGTGTTTTATCACAGCACAGAAAACAAACTAGGACAGAGGTGTACAGTCTAAGATCAAGCAGCCCCTTCCATGTAGCTTCACGTAGGTGGTAGCATAATGTTGACATAATTTACTTGTAAGATTGATCACAGGCTGGAAGCCAGAAAAACAGACATCAACTCCCTACTTTAGAACTCGCTTTAATGAGAACTAATTGAGGTTCCCAAGAAAACTCCCTTAATTGCTTCCAAGGATAGTACCCTTAGTGCCCTAACTCCTCCTAGTCCCCAACTGAGCCCCACCATGACACAAAGGCCTAGGCTCCAATACGAGGACCATTAGGGAACAAACCACATCAGAGCGGTAGCAGAGAGAGAAAGGATTTGTTATTGCAGAAGTTGGGATAAGCAAGAACTATGCATAAATTCATACAAGTTCATTTCAGATCATTTTTTTTGTTTTGTTTTTGTTTTAATTTTTTTGGAGACAGGGTTTCTCTGTGTAGCCCTGGCTGTCCTGAAACTCACTTTGTAGACCAGGTTGGCCTCGAACTCAGAAATCTGCCTGCCCCTGCCTCCCGAGTGCTGGAATTAAAGGCATGCACCACCATGCCCCCCACTTCAGATCAGTTTTACCACTGAGAGTTATTTTTAAAAACTAGACCTTTGCCAGGTGTGGTGGCCATACCTTTAATCCCAGCACTCTGAAGAAATAAACAGGCAGATCTCTCTTAGGCTGTGGCTAACCTGGGCTACAGAGTGAGACCCTCTCTCAGACAAGTGGATTCTTTTTGAGACTTTGAAGAGCTAAAAAGGTCTGGATAAAGACTTGTAGACCTCTGATGACATCATCAGCATCCTCTCAACAGTGCTTCTGGGAGGTAATGGAAGTTAGCAAACAGGCCTTTGTTGGGGAAGTGTTACTACATCCTTTCAGGGAAGAAAATGCTGGAAGTCTGGCTTCTCTCCTCTCTCTGATTCCCCTCTGTCATGCCGTGAGCATCTCCCCTACCCTGCATTCTTCCACCACAATGTCTTGCCTCACCTACAGTCCCTAAACCAGCAAGACCAAAAGACAGAAATCTCTAATCCTGTGAGCCAACATAAACTTCATCCTTTACTCAATTCAGCTAAGGAAACCAAAGGAAGAAGGATAGAAAAGCCCATGCCTGGTACCCAGTAAGATTGGCTAACAGCCCATTTTCCAGAGGAATGTTCTGCCTCTAGTAATTCCCAAGAACCTGAGATTTCTCACTATCCAGCCAAGGGAAAAGTTCATGTTCTCAGCTCCGGAATTTTCTGGAGGCTTGGCTGGTTTAAGAGACATTTCCAGTTTGCTTGTAGTTAACTTGTAAATGATTACTCTTGGAATGAACAGATCTAAGTATTACAGGAACTTTGTGGTAAACAATGCAATAAAATAGGGACACCCACAAGTACCCGTGATGTGAACAGGGAAATGTCACTGGGACTTTCTCCTCCACCTCATAGAGTACTTACCCCCAGATAATGTTGTGAAAGCAAGCCATTTAGACCCCAAGGTGAGAGACAGTCACATGTATGTGTCACTCACCTCATGGTTTGTGCTTTGGGGACAGAAGGAGGGAAGGATTTGGCAGCACACAATTATAACACAGATGGAAAATTAGATCTGGAGGTCAATTTTTTGCTGGTGTGCCCAAAGACCAGAGAGGGTGTCAGATCCCCTTGAACTGGGTTTACAGATAGTTGTTTTGTTTTGTTTTGTTTTGTTTTGTTTTTTCGACACAGGTTTCTCTGTATAGCCCTGGCTGTCCTGGAACTCACTCTATAGACCAGGCTGGCCTCGATCTCAGAAATGTACCTGACTCTGCCTCCTAAGTGTCCCAGTGGTTGCATGTGCCACCACTTCCTGGCCAGATAGTTGTAAGCCACCATGTGAGTGCTAGGAGGAGCAACAAGTACTTTTAACTGCCAAGTCATCATTTTCCACCCTACCCCTATCTTTAAAACACACTCAAAGGCATGTACACACATGTACAAGTGTACACATATACATGCACATATACACACACATTTTAAAGTTCTCGTCATTATTGTATGTGGCTGTTTTGCTTTCATGTATATCTGTGCACCACATACATGCAGTGCTCTCAGAGACCAGAGAGGGCATCACATTCCCTGGAACTGGAATGACAGATGATTGGAAACTTCTGTGCTGGGAGTTGAACCTGTTCTCGACCTCTGAATGATCCCCCCTTTAAAAGGTGTTCTTCCACTGAGCTATGCCCTAGATGTGCTCATGTCTACACCACAAGTCTCTGCTCTAGTGTTCACGATCCCATTATCCATGTTTTGTGTTTGCTTCTGAAAAGAAAAAGATACCTTAGGAAGCTCATCCTTGGGCCCAGACACTTGTGTTTGTTCTTATTTTTTGAGACAGGGTGTACTTTGCAGCCTGGATAGCCTGGAATTTTCTTGTAGACCAGGCTGGCTTCAAACTCACAGAGAATTGCCTGCCTCTACATTCCTGAGTTCTGGGATTAAAAGTAAGTGCCACCATGCCCAGTTTAGGCCTCAACATTTGAAAATGTGTGTTTTCTGGGTCACCTTTATGACTGACTTTAGAAAATGAATGACAAGCAGATCTACCCTCAGCTTATTTCAGAGAACAGCACACAAAGACTGTTCATTTTGTCATTTTAATAACAAAATAGACTCTCCGTGCTGAAATAAAGTAGACAGTCCTAGATAAAGGAGCCTTAAACTGGAGTCTGTGGGGGCTAGTCAGGTGAGCTCTGCCACACAGTCAGGAAAGCTGGGTTTGGGAACTTGTGGATGTGGTAGAAACACTACATGGTGGTATGTCACTGTGCATCTCTTCCCTGTTCCATAGTCTGGCAGCTTGAAATTGCTTCATAGGAGTATTTACACCAGAGAAATGGCCAGCCACTGATCATGACTGGAATTCTTGCTTAACTGATTGTCTAAGCCAAACAAGACAGCGGAGTGTTGTGACTTTGTTGAGGATTATATTCACAGGCAGGCACATCTGAGCCACCGCATTGTAAGTAGCAAAGATGTTTCTGGAAAAATGCTGCCAATCCTCTATGTTATAGCCAGGAGGCCACAGGTGTCATGGGCAGATGAAGTTAAACCAGACATCTTTACCAGCCTTGCTTGCTCATTAACATAAACAAATGCCAACTGACATTGATGTCAGAAAGAGACTCATCTGTCAATGACAGCAGCTACTTCTTTGCTGTCTGAGCTGGATAATAAGCATTTCTTCTATGTCTTATTTTGTCCAGGCATGGATAAACTGCAGACTGGGTATTGATGTAAGCACTTGGCAAAAATCAATGGAAGCATGGATGAAAATCAATTAGCCACATGGGCTTCACTATAGAGTAGTGGATATCTCTGAATCCTTTGCAGGCTGTGTGCTATCCAGTCTGTAAGTCAGCAAACATAAAATAAGTGTATTTATGGATATACACACACATCTATTTTCAGAGACTAGCCTTTCAGTATTTACCATCCCACTTTGAATACAATTCTATCTTTCCTGCCAACAGGCAGAGCAGTGGCCCTCCCAACTCTGATTCATGCTCCTGGAATTAAATACATATAGGATTAAAGCCCTGATATGCTGAAATGCAAGCAAAGGCAACTATTGTTAAAAATATTATTTGTCTTTCAGCAATTAAGGGAATGCCATTTGTTGTTTTCAAGCACTTAGAATAATACAAACAAGTGCCAGCGAAGGGCGGGGTTTGTTTTCATGGGAAAGCAAAACAAACCAAAAAAAAAAAGTTTAATTAGCACTCCATATGCAGATAGCTTTTGCTAAAGCTTTTAAAGAGTGCTTGCAATACTTTATTTTTTCTTAGATCACAGCACTCTCTTCATTGCTGGGTGTGGTGGTGCATGCCTGTGATCCCAGCACCAGTGAGGCTGAGTGGGAAGCTTAGGAATTTGAAGCAACAGATCCTATTTCTAGAAAACAAAACAAAGAAACAAAAAAAAAATCTCTCTTCCTTCAGCGTGTGGATGCATTCATAGGTTTCTCTCCCTCTCCTTTAGATGGGGCAGGCATTTCTCCAGTGTTTTCCTATTGTCTATGAAATAAAAGTGAAGCTCTTGATTCTACTCTAGCCCTTCCCCCAACCCTTCTCCCAGCTACCCTCTGACCTCTAAGCACCTCCAAACCCTGCCTGCCTGTGTAGGGGCCTTCCACAAAGAATAACTTTGACAGGTACTGTGGGACTCAGACATGAATGACTGGGAAACTTTTTTTTATTACACATTTCATAACATGTGCATAGTATATAATATGCTGCATAGCCTTCTAACAGGAACAGATGACCATAGCTGAGTGATTTTCCTCATCAGCCAGGAAAACACTTCCTCAGTCAATGTTCTCCAGGCCCTTGGGACTGAACTTGAGCAGCTGTTTCCTTGCCCCTGTTGGTGACATTGTGGATGTATGCAGTGGACACCCCAAGGATGATCAAGCACACCCCCATAATGGCGAGGCCAGGGAGAATCTAGAACCACAACTCCACACCATTACTCAACTCCAACCCGTCACTGGCTCCTCAGAGGTAACCCTATTTACCTCTCTTCCACTGAGAAACTTACTTCCTTCTTCCTTTCTTCCTTCCTTCCTTCCTTCCTTCCTTCCTTCCTTCCTTCCTTCCTCCCTCCCTCCCTCCTCTCTCTCTCTCTCTCTCTCTCTCTCTCTCTCTCTCTCTCTCTCTCTCTCTCTCTCTTTCTTTCTTTCTTTCTTTCTTACTTTTGTTTTTGTTTTCTGAGACAGGGTTTCTCTGTGTAGCCCTGGCTATCCTGGAACTCACTTTGTAGACCAGGCTGGCCTCAAACACAGAAATCCACCTGCCTCTGCCTCCTGAGCACTGGGATTAAAGGCATTTGCCACCATGCCCAGTCTGAGAAACTTTCTTGACCACACCATTCATTCACTTGTAGAGAATTGAGAAGTTGCATCACTCACCCAAGAGCCCCACAATAAAGCATCTGCAGTACACTAGACCTGCTCAGCAGAGAGTGTCAGCCACATCCTTGAGACTTCAAGCTGCCCTTCCCTGCAGCTCAGAGCGCCCCTCTGTGTTTCCCCACTGAGAGCAGCTCTGCTCCTCATTGGCTTCCTGTAGGACAGGCTAGCTAGCTTTTGACCCTGGAACATTGTTGTGAGCTTCCTCATCTTCATACACCTTCATACCCTCGCACCAAATCCTTGGCCTGGAACACTTCCTTTTTCTTGACTGCTTGGGAAGTGTCTCGGTCATCTTTCAGAATCAACCCCAAACCTGAGCCTGATGGTCCAGCTCTTTTCAATTCTTTCTCAGCCGGTCTGTGCAAAATTCGTGGTTTTGGCTACTCTCCTTCCTTGAAGCATTAGACAAAGAATCTGTAAGGCTGCAGAAAAGAAGCAGAGCAGAGCACAGCACTAAGATCTTGGTGCATGGGGGCAGCAGGGAGGGACATCGTCTTGGAGACTGGGAAGAGGAAAGGGATGAGAAAGTGTTGTGGTTAGACCAGGAGGGGGGTAATGACTGGACTGTAGAAAAAAGAACTATTATTAATAAGAATAATACTAATAGATCTTGGTGCACAGTGAGACGCCTACCACCCATTTCTCTGCCTGTCTCCATCCTCACTGAAATGTGAAGTGATTGGTTTTTGGCCAAATACTGAGTCAGACAAGGTGAGAGCACTCATTTCACTAAACTTACAATACATCTCAACCCCAATCTGTTCTAGAAGCTTCCATTATAGAACGATTTGCACTTATTGCTAAAGCATCTGCTTCTTAATATTTATTTATTTATTTATTTATTTATTTATTTATTTATTTATTTATTTATTATATGTAAGTACACTGTAGTTGTCTTCAGACACTCCAGAAGAGAGCATCAGATTTTGTTTCCAATGGTTGTGAGCCACTATGTGGTTGCTGGGATTTGAACTCAGGACCTTTGGAATAGCAGTCAGCACTCTTAACCACTGAGCCAGCTCACCAGATCCAGAATCTGCTGCTTGATGCTCACCTATTGCACTGGGCTTCTGGGAGGCTCTAAAATGGGGCAAACACAGAGTAGGACCTCCATAAATTTCATTCGTCTTTTTGAGACTGGGTCTTTCTATGGACTCCATAACCATTACTAGAAAACTAATTGCATGGCACCACTTAGCTTTTGGAAGGCAGAATGAGAGGCGACATGAAATCCTTACTGAGAAAGCCATTGGTCTGCCATCTGCCAAGACAGAATGGGGTCTTCACCCATGATAGATTAGGCAAGCTGCTCAAGTAGTCTGGGAAACTTATTTATAGAGGAATGAACATGCTGGTTGGGATGGTGGTGATTGGACCACCTTGCACTTCCCCACACTGCCCCCAATCAGACACAGTAACTTTCAAGCCTCCTCTTCCTCCATGTTGGAAGCCTAAGGCTCAAGATGACAGCCATGAACACAGTTCCATATGAATAAAGGAACTCCTGCCTCAATCTGTGGTGTGCCAACTGTGGTCTGGAGAGCAGCAGCTGCCTGGGAGCCTGGTAGAAATGCAGAACTCACTCCTACCAAGAATTAGGGAGACCTCGAGCTACCTCGTTTGCACTTAACCTTTGAGAGATGTTTTTCTAGCTTACACAGGGATACACCAAAAACAAGGACTTTGTTTTCTCATCTTGTCAGACGGCTACAATTTCAAATCATGCGAACTCTATTGTACTATTGGGATTTAATCTAAGAAAAATCAGAGGTTTGGGTCTCTATCATATGAATGTGTCATTTTGAAGTTGTGTGTATGTGTGTGTTTAGGCTCATGTGTCTCCCAGGTTTTCCTCTAAATTGATACATAGCTAAGGATAACCTTGAACTCCTGAGCCTCCTGCCTCTACCTCTCATATGTGGGAATACACTCTATGCAGAGTTTATTTTGTTCTGGGGTCAGGGCAGGGGCGGGGGTGGGTGGAGTTACAACTCAGAGTTTTGTGCATGCTGGAGAAGGACTATATCACTGAGCTACATCTACAGTCCTCCTGTGAGTCCTATTGAGAGAAACAAAATGCGGTGACGTAATAATAACTGGGGCAGGGGCAGGACATCAACAGTGGCAGTCAAAAAAGGCTTCCTAGAGGAAGCAACTTTCAAGCTAAGTCTGAGATGAAGAGAAGAAACAGCTGAGCCTAAGGGGCTGGGGAGATTCCTCCAAAGGAATGTAGAGAGCCAAAGCCCTGAGGTGGGAACTTGTTAGCTGTGAGAAAGATGGCCTTACATGGGTTAGAGTCCTGCCCTCAAAGGAAAATAAAGCCTATCCCATCCTGCAGTATTCAGTTATTCATGGTTGCGAGGGGGCCCACAAACCTGGAAGGAGATGAGAGGAAGGGAAAGAAAGCAGGAGACCAAGCAAATTTGTCCAGGTCTCGTTTATTATGCTGAGGTGCCTTCTTTTTAAAGCATACATCTCGGGGAGTAGGGGAGGGGTCGAGGGGGAATTTTACAAAGAACAAAGAAGCAGGCATCTGCTGACATGGGGGGGCGAAGTCAGGCACCAGGCAGCGGGCACTCTGCATCTTATCTTCGGAACATAGATCCTCCTTGACAGCCTTGGGTGTCAGGCTGGGCTCAGGTGTAACTCCTGTCCTTGGATGGCATGGGAGTTCATGAATTGATAGGGAAGAGGAGACTATAATTCAGCTTTTACAGCCTCAGGTGCCAGGAAGGGAATAGGGAGGAGGGGATGATAACCAGCTCCTAGCAAAGGCCATTTCACCTAGGGAGATTGTGAAGGGCTCCCTTTCTCATGGGATGGTCTCTGACAAAAGCTGGTGCTGCAGACATTGGCAGGCACTGACTGCACAGGGCCCTAGAACCTTCTAGAGTGTGGTTTTTCATGTCTGCAACTAACACAACTGTCCTTTCACTTTAAAAACAAAGAAGACTTGACTCTGGGGAGATGGCTCAGCAGGTAAAGTGGTCACTGCTCCAGCATGGGGACCCCTAATACTCCGGTACAAACTGGGTGTGGCAGCTTTTCATCCCACTGTTGATAGACAGAGGCAGGAGAATCCCAGGGACACACTGCCCAGCACTGTAGCCAATTGGTGAGTGTCAGGTTGAGCAAGAGACCCTGTCTAAGCTTAACAAGACAAGAGTGCAGAGGAGCAATGAAAGGGGATATCCAACAATCCAATGTTGACAGTACTCCAGAAACTCACACACATGCATACACCACATACTACACTCACTCACTCACACACACACACACACACACACACACACACACACACACACACACACTAATATTCCTTTGGCTGCTTGTAGAGAAATGATTTCATGGGTTAAGGGTGGAGCCAAAACAGATGGTAAAGCACTTATTAGTAATAGAAAGTCAGATTACATCCCCCTGTTAAATTAATTACCTTATGTTATTTGTACAAAATGACAGGGTTCATTATCAAATTATATATGGGTGTGCTTTGGCAGCACACATCAAGGAAGTAAATGTAGGAGCCACAGTGGGCTCCAGATAAAGGGGACTCCAGGAAGTGCTAGCCTTGCTGCCTGCTGCTAAGCAAGCAAGCGATGGAGGTGGCATTGTGATGAGCTACAGGCCACAGAATGCAAGAATTAGAAGCTTTTGTTGGATGCTGAGTTTTAAGAGCCTAACAGAGCTCTGGAAGAGTCCCTCCTGACCAAACACTAACTTTTCATTGGATTCTTAATTCTCATCATGTGTCTCCTCTAAGACCAATCTGGGACTTCCTAAAAGCTTTGCTGAAAAATAGCTGGCACAGTCAACTGCATGTTAATCACTGACTAATTAATTAATCACTAATTAATTACTCACTAATTAAGAAAATGCCCTACAAACTTGCCTACGGGTTATATAAAGTATATGATTTGGATAGCTAGAGAATACAAATCTGGAGATATGAATATGTGTGTATATCCATATACAAATATTATCACAATCAAAATCATAAATCAAATGGGTTGGGGTATAGCCTAAAAAAATTTAGGAATGACTGAAAATTCAAATTAAAGCTCAGTGGAAACAGTAGACTATTTAGCATGCAACAAACCCTGTGTCTTAGTTAGGGTTCCTGTTGCTGAGACAAAACACCATGACAAAAGCCGGTGATGGTACACACCTTTCATCCAGCACATGGGAGGCAGAGGCAGGCAGATTTCTGAGTTTGAGGTCAGCTTTGTTTACAGAGGGAGTTCTGGGGCTGCTGGGCCTACATGGAGAAACTGATCTCTGTCTCCAAAACAAACAAAACAACCCTGAACAAACCAAAGAACAAAAGCAAATTGGGAAGGAAAGGAAATGGTTAATTCCATCTTTTGCTTTCACATCACTGTTCCTTATTAAAGGAAGTAGGGCCAGGAACCTAGGGCAGGTACTGAAGCAGAGGCCAGTGAGAAGGGCTACTTACTGACTTGTTCCTCATGAGTTGCTTGGCCTGCTTATACATTCCAGGACCACCTGTCCAGAGGTGCCCAAATGGGTAGGGCCTAACACTAATGTCACCAATTAAGAAAATGCCCTACAGTCTTGCCTACAGGTCAATTTTGTGGAGGCATTTCTCAAAAATTATGGTTCACTCTTCCAGCTTTCATCAAGTTCATATACGAAAAGAGATAGATGAATAAATAAATACATTTACCCAGGAAACCCTGGTTTCATCCCCAATACCACAAAATAGGAAAGTAGATAATGGTTGACAAATATAGATTATAGATGATAGTGGTGAATAATAGAAGACAGTTTACCAGATAGATATATTGATAGATAAATTATGGATAGATAGATAGATAGATAGATAGATAGATAGATAGATAGAGGAGATGATAGAAAATAATGATATAGGTTATAGGTAAAAGACAATAGAAGAGAGATGGATGACAGATACGATACTATCTATAGATGATAGGGAATAATAAGGTACACGACCAGCAGATGAAGAGATAAGAAAAGAGAAGACAGAGCTAGGTAGATAACAAAGACAATAGATAAATAAAGTAGCTGAGCATGGTAGCCTGATTCTTTAACCACAGTACTCAGGGGCCAGAGTCAATAGGATGTTTGTGAGTTCAAAGCCAGCCTGATCTAAATACTGAGTGCTAGGATAGGTAGGGCTATTCAGAGAAAGCTTGTCTTGAAAAACTAAAACTAAAACAAAACCAAAATGTAGATGAAATAGATGACAGGTCTAGACCATAGAAGAAGATATCACAGAGATTAATTGTCATACAGGAGATCTGTAATTTATAGAGAGATACTAGAAGATAAGATTAGCTGGATAAGTAGATGAAGATAGAAGGAATGTAAGGGAAGGTCTGGTAAGGGAGCATGGGAATTGTTAGACCACAGAATGAGAGGACAGCCTAGTTGGAACTGGGCAAGCATTCCACATTACTCCTTTCATAAGGACAGCAGTCATATTAGTTACTTCCTATTGCTGAGAAAAAGTCCCACCATGACCAGCAGTTGGGAGCTCATGTCTATCTTTTTTCTTCATTTTTCCACAATAGTTTTCTTTTTTTAAAGAAAATGTTCGTTTTCATTCTCGTGCACTGGTATTTCACCTGCATGAATGTCTGTGTTAGGATGTCTGATCTCCTCGATCTAGAGTTACAGACAGTTGTGAACTGCCATGTTGGTGCTCACTTTGGGATTCATTCCATCAACAGCAGCCCCACGTTATTTCAGAAGTACTCTCCAAGGATGGGCTATAAGCTCCAACACACAGAATAGTCCAGCAAAACCTCCCCTTTCCACCTGTTCAGAATGCTGTGTCTTTTCTCATGGCCAGCCTAGGCCTCTCCACTCCTGGGTTACCATAGGTACAGTCCTCAGCATCTTTCCTCACCTACTGGGGTTATGGTTGCAATGACCATGGTCCAAGCCATGGTCATCTCTTTGGATGTGATCCTGTGCCAGAGCTGCCATGCTGCTGAATTAAAATTCCTCTCCACATGTGTGCTAGGCTTTGAACTCAAGTCATGCTTGCCCAGTAAGTACACTTGCCCTGACCTCATTTTCCAAATCTAGATTCTGGGAGACCTTATTTAGACCTTTAAAATTAGTCTTCAGGAGAGGAGCTCAGGTAGCTTGTATGCTTAATAGGATTTCCAGGATTTTCCATCAAACAAAATTCTGAAGCTTTATGTGGCAGTTAGGTGGAGAAACTCAAAGCCAGAGTGTTGGGAATTTCTTTATGAGTGTAGACAGGCAGGGGGTCATTCTTGGAGGTAAGTGAGCAGTGAGCCCATTCAAGAGCCCACAATCCACAAACCTCTGAGGATCTATCTACAAAATAATGACTCGAGAATAAACATGGCCAAAAAGTAGGGAAAAACACTTGCCACAAAGCCTGGTGACCTAAGTTCAGTTCTCAGAACCAACATCCTGCAGATGAGAAGAGAACCAAGTCCTGCAGAGTGCGCTCTGATTTCCACATTAGTGCATGCTCACACAAATATAATGAGAAATATTTTTAAGACCAAAAGCGTTCCCAGTGGAGCTGAAAGTGTCTAATATCCACGCTTGGATCACTCCTTTGCTCTCCTGGTATGTGTTTGAGGCAGAGGGATTTGCTTGTAGGATTCTGAGCTACCTGTAAGTGGAAGCAATGCCCAAATCACAGAGGTGACCTAGTCCCTACAGACTGTTTTCTCAGTGCATGGAATTCATAGTGTCTGATGCCCTGTGGGGGGCTTTCTTTGCAAAAAGCTTATAGATTGTTTTCCTGAGGCTTTTTGATTTGCTTGGAAAACTAACTCTAGCAGCCTGAGGGTTGGGCATAATCCCCCCAGACAGCAGTGGGGAGCCAGGCACTTTGCCCCCAAACTTTCCCTTTTCTCTTAGTGCTTAAAAAACAGGGCTACATTCTGGTTCTCTTTGTTCCAGTTCTCCTCTCCTCTCTCTCCTGACCTCTCCCACTCAGCTTGGGCTTCACAGCCAATGCTGATCTCACTGGCTGAGTCTGCATTGCATTTTGGTGAGTCCCACTTACTAGTGCCAAGAAGTGAACGACAAGCAGCTAGCTCCTGTCCTGGTCAAAGTTTCCTAGGGGCTCCCAGCCTCCCCAGGGCCATGCCCTGAACCCTCTCCTGGGTAGAACCCCTGAGTGTGGCAAAGAAGGTCCCTGCATGGGCCAGACCTGTAGAAATGTCTGGTTAGGCAGGCTCTCTGGGTCCCTCTGAGTAAATGGCTGGAGACGGGAGCCCAGCAAGGCCAAGACCAAGGGATTTGACAGCAGGGTTGCCAGCTGATCAATTTGGTCCTTGTCCCTTGTTCCAAAAAAAGATGACACAGTGATCCAGCCTGAAGCTTTTAGGAAGAAGCAGCATCCCTGGAAGATGCTGCTCACTACTGTGAACCAGGAAGAGCACTGATGGCAAGTCAGGAGTAACCTCCATCTTTCATGTCTCAGGGGACTCATAGCCCATATAAGCAGGCTTCTCCCTTGTCTGAAGTCTGATCCTACAGATCCTGTCCTGGCTAGTTTTATGTCAACTTAACACAAGCTAGAATCATCTGAGAGGAGAAATCTAGATTTAGAAAATGCTTCCATAAGATCCAGCTGTAAGGCATTTTCTTAATGGAGAAATTAAGGCAATTTCATAATTAGATGGGGAGGGCCCAGCGAAATGTGGATGCTGTTATCTATGGGCTGGCGATCCTGGGTTCTATAACAAAGCAGGCTGAGCAAGCCAGGAGGAGCAAACCAATAACTAGCACTCACTCCTTCAAGACCTCTGCATCAGCTCCTGCCTCCAGGTTTCTGCCCTGCTCAAGCTCCTGTTCTGACTTCCTTTGATGATGAACTGTGAAGTGGAAGCCTAGGCCAAATAAGCCCTTTTCTCCCCCATGTTGCTTTGGTCATGCTGTTTCAGCACAGTAATGGTAGCCCTGACTTCAACAGGTCCCTTGTCAGATGAACTACTTGGGGCAGTAAAACATGCTCACTTTCACGGAGGTCCCAGTGGTTGCCAACCCACAGGGAGTGGACGCTTCTCTTGCCCACTGTTCACTGTCTTTGTTCTTCTCCCTCTAATTATCTAAGCAGAAGCTTCAGCACCACTTTCCGGGCTCTTCCTCTTCAACTGATGACAATCACTTGGCAACGAATCCACGTGCCATTGGATTGGATATTTCAGTTTATTATCCATGAGCACTGTGGTCCTGAGCACTCATTTCCCACTGTGCCCTTATCCATTTAGGTCTCTCCTCATCTGCAAGTGTTATTTTATAATAAATCTTCCCATCTCTGGGTTAATGAACTTTCCAATCACCCTGTTTACTGGGTGCCAGACTCTTTCCCATAGTGATCCTTCTAAAAAGCAAATGTAGTTTTAAGTGGCTCAAAATCTTCCAGGGTCTCCCTACAGTCTACTAATGAACCCTAAATTCTTCAATATGCTCTAAGAGATCCTTCATGGCCCAGAATGCCTGATTGTGCTGCCTCACTTCTCCTCCAACCTTGCTTGTACCCAGAGATTGAACCATAGTCTATTGACTCAGGCATTTCCTCATTCAGTTCCTGCTTTAATTTTTTTAAAGATGCATCTATTGTATGCATAGGAGTACACTGTAGCTGTCTTCAGACACACTAGGTGAGGGCATCAGACCCCAATATAGATGGTTGTGAGCCACCATGTGGTTGCTGGAAATTGAACTCAGGACCCATGGAAGAGCAGTGTGTGCTCTTAACCTCTGAACCATCTCTCCAGCCCCAATTCCTGCTTTATTTATCATTACACAATTAGTGTTGGGAGCAGGGGCTAGAGCATACATATAAGGGAGTGTGCATTTGCCCTTACATGAGGTTAGAGGGCAACTTGCAGAAATAGGTTGTTCTATCTACCCATGATTTAGGTCAGAGGATCAAACTCCTGTTGTCTGCTCATGGAAAGTCACCAAACCACTTCAAGAAGGTTTGCATTTTCAAAGTATCTCCCTGATTGGGAATGAAAGAACATATTGAAATCCAGGCATAGTGGTACATGTCTTGAATCCCAGCACATGAGAGGCAAAAGCAGGTATATCTCTGTGAGTTTGAGGCCAGCCTGATCTCCATAGTGAGTTCCAGGTCAGCCAGGGCTACATAGTGAGACTCTGTCTCGAGAAAACAAAATCCAAAAACGAATACCTTGAACCCAGATTACCACATGGTCTTCTGTGCTTAACAGAAACCAACCAACCTTTCATCCACTAGGGCTGACTTCCACTTCAGTCTACCTGATGTATTCATTCCCACAGTCCAAAACTCAGCTTGCAAGCTTTAAAATTCAAGAGCACTCCTTCCCTTCTTCCCTTGCCATGTTGAGCATATCTTCAACATTTCCCATGGTACCTTGTTCTGTTATAGCATGTGGTAGTTTAGATGTGAAATGTCTTCCAAAGACCCAAGTTTTGAAGAATTGCTCCTCTAGTTGTGGCCTGAGGAAGAAAGTTAGGTCATTGGGAGCATGCCTTTGAGGCACTGTTGGGACCTTGCTCCCCTTCCCCTCCCTGCTTCTCTGCCATGGTAAACCTGCTACATGCTGCTACCATGATGCACTAACTTGCTAGATGCCCAAAGCTATAGGGCCAAGCAACCATGGACTGAAACCATGAGCCAAAACCTAACTCTTTCCTCCTAAATTGATTCTTTCATTTTGTCACAGTGATGTAAAAGTGAGTGACACACAACACTTTCCACTCACAGGTCTGTCTTTGTCACTAGATGAGTTTGCAGCAGATCAGGTATATAATCCTTTCAGCTTTATGTCCCTAAAACCCAGAACTTGATTTAATTGTATCCTTTGAATGGATACATTTATACTGGTGTGTGTGTGTGTGTGTGTGTGTGTGTGTGTGTGTGTGTGTGTGTGTGGTGAGAGTACAGAAAGGTCTTCTTTTGAATCTAGAAAATGCCTTTATTCACGGTCTTTCTCTACTGGAGGACCCTGTCCATCTAAGACCCAAAAATCTTGTAAGGGATAGGTGGGCCCCGTGTGTTGCTAATATTCCACAAACAGGCTTCTAGAGGAATGGGAAAGAGGGCTTATTTATATTGTTTTGGTTGGGTTTGGCTGTTGCTGTTGTTGTCCTAGGGAGTCAAACTCAGGATCTTAAGCTTGCCAGACAAGCACTCTGCCATTGAGCTGTTCCTTAGCCCAAGGAGGGGGGTTTTGAGCATTCTCCCAATATTGCATGATTTGGAATAGAAGTCTCTTGAACACAGACCTACATGGGAGGTGTAAACTCACAGTAGCCTTCAGTGAAGCAGGGCAGAAGGCCGTGCAGACTGTGTGACATGGAACTATGGGGAGGAAGGGTCCCCTTGTCCTTCACAATTGGCAAGATCGACCTGCAGATTTCCTGGGCTCCATGGCCTATGGGTGACATTGAAAATAAGAGAAATAGGTAACTTCCCCATGATGAAAACAGCTCCCCACGGAATACACATAGTAAAGCTTGTGAGGTTTGAAAACCAGAAGGGGTGTTTGGGTGAGAAGCTTGACTGAATTTGTGACTAAATCCTGTCAGTCTTTAGTTGAGATTAATCAGTTAAGGAAGAAGCAGGTTGGGACTCAAACTCAGAATGCACCTAACAACTTTGCTGAAATGGTAAGCTCATTTCTATATACGAATTCTTGAAAACGGAGATTCAGTCATTCTTTCATTCATTTCTTCACTCATCCACTCAACATGTTCATGAAGGACCACTTTTTTAATATTTTTATTTTATTTAACACTTTAAAAATTATTATTTTATCACTTTTATCATTATTAATCTGTTTATATCACACACATTCCACACTATGCATGCAAAAGTCAGGGGACCATTTTCTTTTCTTTTTTAAATAATTTTTTTATTTTTAAAGTTTTATCTATTTATTATTTATGTGTACACTGTTGCTGTCTTCAGACACACCAGAAGGGTGCATCAGATCCCATTACAGATGGTTGTGAGCCACCATGTGGTTGCTAGGAAGTGATCTCAGGACCTCTGGAAGGGTAGTCTCTGCTCTTAACCACTGAGACATCTCTCCAGTCCCATCTGAGGACCACTTTCTTTTTTTTTTCTTTTTTTTTTTTTAAAGATTTATTTATTTATTTATTATATGTAAGTACATTGAAGCTGTCTTCAGACACTCCAGAAGAGGGGGTCAGATCTTGTTACGGATGGTTGTGAGCCACCATGTGGTTGCTGGGATTTGAACTCTGGACCTTCGGAAGAGAAGTCGGGTGCTCTAACCCACTGAGCCATCTCACTAGCCCCTGAGGACCACTTTCAAGAGTAAGTTTTCTCATTCTACTGTGGGTTCCAGGGATTGAACTCAAGATGTCAAACTTGCATGTGGGCACTGTTACCTAATGAGCCATGTTACTGGTCCAAGCATCACTTTTGTGCCTAGCAATGACTCTGCACAGTTTATTCTCACAAAGCCTTTTTAGTGCATCTATTATAATTGCCACTGTGCTACTTACAAAGCTAAATAAGTGTGCTTAGTTTAGGACATAATGTAGGGTTTCAGTGTGGGTCCTCTCCCTTTAAGAACTGAAGCATTCCAGGAAATACCAATGACCTGCAATAGAAGGTCCTATCCTGGAACTCACTATATAGACTAGGCTGGCCTCGAACTCACAGAACTCTGCCTACTTCTGCCTCCCAAAGTGCTGGAATTAATTTTTATGCCACTATGCATTTTGATTGTTTTTTTTAGATTATATGTGTGAATGCATGTGTGTGTGTGTGTGTGTGTGTCTATGTGTGTGTGTGGGCTCGCCCACAGGTACGTTCATGAGTGTGCTTTCCCATAGAAGCCAGAGTGTGATCCCCTGGATGTGATCTCCAGTTGGAAATGCTGGGAACTGAACCCAAATGTTCTGAAGGGGCAGTAGATCTTAATTGCTGAGTCATCTCTCATTGATCATTGAGTTATCTCCCTGGCTCCAGGAAGAACATTCCAAACTGGCAACCTGTGAGGCAGCTTCTTGGCACTGACAGAATTTGGAGATGCAGAGAAGAGGATGAGATCACAGAGCAAGTGATTGCATGCAGCTCTGGTTCTCAAGCTCTATCATCCTGGAAGGATGCAAACATCAGGGGGTGTTGAAAACAGAAGGGTGGAAGGACTGAGTTATGCAAGCCCCCCCACCCCTTTGGCACTAACCTTTGAAAAGTCATAGCTGCTGCTCCAGTGATCTAATATTTAAGAGGTTAAGAAGGGGCCATATGGCATCCAAGCCCACATAAGGTAGGAGAGCTTCAAATTAGCAGAACAACCTCCAGATTAAACTCTGTGTTCGATTTTATCTTCCTAGGCAATAAAACCTGAAGCACATTCTTTAGCATCGAGGAGAAAGGTAGACTGTGGGCTTTTCCTAATTCTTTGGAGTTTTATAGCATGTCAGTTAGTATAGCTCTGCTTACCACAGGGCCTGTGTCTCTGGAGCTGGAGCAGGCTATTGCTGTAAAAGGAAGTGTGGTCAGAACAGTAAAGCTCATGGTGGAGGGAGTGCTTGGTATCCAGGCTCTTAACTCTTTCAAGATCTGTTCAGCGAACAAATGCATGTCTGACTGACTGGGGTTAGAGCTCAGTTGGTAGAGTGCTCATTCAGTCCTGCTTCAAGTACCAGCACTGCATAATGTGGGTGTGGGAATGGTACAGGCCTGTCATGCTAGCCCTTGGAGGGTGGAGGCAAGGTCAAAGTTCAAGGCCATTTCCCTCCTTGCAGCAAGTTGGAGGTCAGCCATAGCTATATTGAGATCCTATTATTATAAACAAACAAATATAGAATACAGTGTGTATCTACATTACATACCAGGACTCCCCTGGAAACACTCCCTAGTCATTAGGGATCTATTTTACATGAAACTTGGTACCTTAGGCTCTCTACTGTTATGGATGCTTTAGTGTGGTCTATGGTGTTCATGTCTATGGGGTTTGCTACCATTCAAATTTTTTATGCTTTCAAAAGTACTTGGTAGATGGGATTGCTTTCAATCTTATAATTTCATAGCTATCTTTTGAATAGAGTTTAGCATATATAAAATAATTATACTATGCAGCCTGATGATTATTCCTTCATGATAAACATCTGCTTACAAGAATCAGTTCTTGTATAGAGTAATGCTAAGTTTTCCATGTCTGAAACACAAGTTCTCAGAAAGAAAAAAAAAAAGACGGGATTACTGGGTGAGAAAATTTTTTGGTGCTAAAACACTGGTGTCCAAACCTCTGTCTTCAGGCTTACTAAAGTGCTGGACTCAAAGATGAAGAACAGTTGGCATGAGAAGTAGAAAGGAGCCTTCAGAAGATAGACCCGGGTCCTTCAGTCCCACACCTGTTGCTGCTACTGTGAATGGAGCTGATCTCTGACCCTAACCCAGAGGGCTGGATCCTAAGGCCTAAGCTGAATAGCAGGAATCATGGTACTGGAATGCTGGCCAGAGGGCCTTTAGCAGGTGAACACTGTTGTAGAACACAGCTCTCTGACCAAAACAGACATCATCTTTATCAGATCAACCTTGCATTCTCTCAAGAGGCCATCAGAAGCAACCTGTGGAATGCTGACCTTCCCTCAGAAAAGGAGTCCCTGGATCCTTAGGAGAGACTCCAGCTTCTCCTTGCAGGCATTTAATTAAATTCTGCCATAATTGTACTTAGTCTGGGGCTTAGGGATTACTAAAGCACAATGGCTGTGAAGGGGATGTAGTTAGATGGGATGTATCAGATGTGCTGAGTGAAGAATTTCCAGTGCGCCTTCTTAGGGTTCACCCATGTACCTGCTTGTAACTCTTCACCCCCACACTGTAAGGAAATAGTTTGCTTAGTTTGTTTTCTATTGGTAGGATAGACTGCCGTTAACAGAAGTGACTTGGGGTGGAAAGGGTTTTTCATCTTACAGCTTGTAGTCCATCATGACAGGAAGTCAGGGAGGGAGCTAAAAGCAGGGACCTGGAAGCAGGAACTAAAAAACAAGCCCTGGAAGTATGCCGCTTATTGGCTTTCTCCAATAGATTGCTCAACCTCTTTTTTTATGCTGTTCAAAAGCATGTGCTTAGGGGAACACAATTCATGGCCGGCTGGGTCATCCTCTCTCAATTATTAGTCAAGAAAACCCTGCAGATTTGCATATAGTAAATCGGATGGAGGCATTTTCTCAATTGTGATTCTTTCTGTTTGACTCCAGCTTGTGTCAAGTTGAGAAAAAACTAACCAGGACATAACCTCAGTAAATTCATTGGTTCTCCCGAATGATCCTCAGTAGAAACATATGTTGGTTTGTCACTGGGGCCTTAGGAGGAGGGAGTAGATGCTGCTTATGTTTCTCCAGAGAGAAACCAAGGCCTATCATTGCATATCGAGCCATAGAGTAAGAAGGAGGAATTTCCAAGATAATAAGACTAAGCTGGCACACTAAGCCTCATAGAAGCAAAAATCTATGTTCTGTGTTTTTGAAAGATCCTGGCAGAATGTAAAAGGACACAGAAGCCCTGAAATTGGCAAGATAGACGTCAGTGTTAGCAGAACTAGCTTCACTGATTTAGAAAAATAGAGGTGCACAATGCTCTGGCCACTCCTTGAACCTGTGTGTCTGCCAATGTTCTGACCAGGTGTGTGCCCATTGCTGCACCTTCATTAGACTCTTTCCTTGTACCCCTCCCATACCCATTTCTTGAGAAAAGACATTGTTTAGATCTGGAAATCCCCTACTCTCCCCCTTCTCCTTTTCCCCCTGAGAGCCTATAAAAACTGGGACCTCTTTCCCCTCGAGGTCGACTCCTCTACCCCTTCGTGGGATATGAGTCGTCCCCAGAGCTCTGGCTTTCCCTGAATAAAGCCTCATGTGGTTTGCAACAAGCTCGGTCTGTAGTGAGTTCTTGGGTGTCCGTTATTGTCCTGATGCCTGAGCGAGGGGCTCCTCTCAGAGTCTTTCATTTTCCCTATCAATTCCTTAGAAAGAAGATCCCTTGGGATGATAGAAAGGGAAAGTGGGTACATTGCTTTTCTGTTGCTATAACAAAACCCCTCACCAAAAACAACTCATGGAAGACAGGGTTCGTTTTAGCTCATAGCTACAGTAGGATACGAGTCTCTCATGGCAGGAAGGCACAACAGCAAGTGACAGGCACAGAGGGAGAAAGAGGAGGTTGAAAGATCATATCTTCAACTCCATTCAGAAAGAGGAGAAGAGCAAAAGTGGAAGTGGGGAGCATTTATAAACTCTGAAAGCCCACCCCTATGCAATGCTTGCTCCAGCAAAGCTATACCTCCTGAACTTCCTCTGACAGCATCACCAACTGGAGATTTGCTGTTTAAATCCCTGAGCCTTTAGGGCAGTGGTTCTCAACCCGTGGGTGGCGACCCCTTGTGGGGAGTCACATGGCCTTTTCATATGGATCACAAATAAGATATTTACATTATGATGCAATACAGTAGCAAAATTACAGTTATGAATTAGCAGTGGAATACTTTGTTGGGGGTCCCCACAACATGAGGAACTGTATTAAAGGGTCACAGCATCAGGATGGTGGAGAAGCACTGCTCTAGGGGATATTTCTATTTCAAACCACTACAGAAAGGAGGTGTGGCCTGTGTTCTGTCATACTTCACCATGTTAACTATTTGTGAGGTAGGCTCTCCATGCACACCTTACAAACAAGAGTCAGCTGGCTCTGTGAGCTAACATCATTTCAAAGTGGTGTTCTCCCATCTGTAAGCACAGGAGCTTCCCTGCTGTTTTGTTGTCCTTCTGTGAGTGTTCTATATTAGCCAGACTCTAAGGATCAGGGTCCATATACAGGTGGTATAATCTAAGCTAAAGGAATAGGCCTTTTAGGTTTCAAACTAAGCTGGCTTTACAGTGCACAGTGCACCTTCCTTGGCAAGGGAATAAAAACAAGCTGCCTAAATCAGATGGGAGAAGAGACAGCCATATTTGGTCTGTCCATAGAAGGAACATGCCAGAAGCCTACCTGCTCTTGGAGATAGCACTTCAGAGTCCTCCTTCCCATCTTGATAACTTATCAAGAAGAAGGATAGTGATACCAAAATGTTACTTCTCCCAGAGAAAATGCCAGTAGTAGGCCTGGACTTGCAGCCTGGCCACCCCCACTGACCCCCTCTTCCTAGCTTGAGCATTAAAGATTTCTCTGTGGAAGTTGGATGGTCAGTCAGTCCCACTGAGACTATTCACAGTTGCCTGCCTGAGCTGACTAAAATAGAATGCGATCTCAAATAAATAGGTCTTAGCAACCAGCTTGCTCCATTGTTGGTCACAAGGTAAAGATGTCCAGGGTTGCTCTGCAAAAAAGGAACCAGCACAGGGCTCTGCCCACATCAGGGAGGTATTTGTTTCATCTCCTGATGTTAAAGTACTTTGTATAAACTGCTCTGATCACAGATGATTTAACAAAAGCCACATAGGAGAGTAACAATAGCCAAGGGCACTGAGGTCCCTCCACAGCCCACAGGAGAGACTTTGGGGGTCTAAGTGAGTTTGGGAAGTTTCCACACAGTTTGCAGATCCCAGACTTGGGTCCCCAGAGGAGTCTGGCCAGTGACAGTCCAGCCAGAAAGACAGAATTAAAACATGGCAAGGTCTTTGCCAAGGGCACGCTAATAGCTCCCATCTATCACCCAGGAATGGCAATGTCTGGGAAGAGATAATTGACTTTTCATGGAACAGATGAAGTTTTACATGCCATGCTTCCTGAGTGACAGCTTTGCCTTGGAACAGCAGCAGCACGCAGGAGGGAAAGCATGTCCAAACTCTGATCCTATCCTCGGGCCGGGGTCTAACTTAGACCTGCAAGGTTATTTCCATCACGTAGACCCCAACCTCCATCTGCCTTTGTAGTTATCCCAGAAAACAGAATGGTCCCCATATTCCAGTCCACAAATTGCTATTACTTATATTTTCAGGTTTTTGTAAAAATGTGCTTACACATTTTGTACCTTTGTATTGCCACCCTGGTAACAGATATGCAAATGGTATGCAAGGAGTGACAAGATTTTATCTGGTTTACCTGTAGGTAGACAAAATGGGGGCAGGCACTAATATGCCCTCTGCAGTTCAGAAAGGCAAAGTGGCACACTCATTGTCGCAGAGCAAAGCTGGGCTTGTCCTCATCCTTCAGTTCTCAAGCTCTGCCTAGGCACTGTGCCCCAATTCAGCCCACAGGTAAGAAATGCCTCCATGCCTGATGCTCAAGGGTCATGTGACAAAGCTACCTGCCCATTATCCTCAGTGTTTGTCATGAGCCTCTCCTGTAATGACACTGCTGCTCACAGAGTCGCCAATCAACTTGTCCCCAAGCAGACACACACAAACACCTGTTTTCCTTAGTGGGTCTCTCCTGTCTTTTCCCGAGCTTGGTGAGGCACCAGACCACCCTGCCTGTCCTTCTTGTCACCTTCCAGCCTCACAGCTGCGCTCTCAGAGTCACCCAAATGGACATTTATATCTCTGTTCAGACTTCTGGAACTCCTGAAGCTGGGTCAACCAGTCTGATTTTTCTAACAATAGAGGTTTTGCCTCTGTGTTGCTGTAAGAACCTTATTTGGATAAGGACTTCACACAGTGTCTTATATATAATCATCAGTTAACAACTGAGGATTAGAGGGTGTTCCTAGAAAGGACCACACTTAGAATAGGGACACAACACAGGAACACACTCATAGGAGCACCTAGGAGATGCTCTGGGTGACAGAACACATATGAGGATTTCCCTTTAGGCTCCAACACCTCCCAGGGGTCTCCTCTTCCTACCAGTTCACACTGCTCAGGACTCCACATACTGTCTAAAATCCCTCAGTCAGGGCTCTTTCTGTTCTGAGAGATCAAAGCCCTATTCTAAGGGACTTAATTACAGAAACTTATGTTGTTTGGCTTTCATGCCTACCTGCCCACTAAGGAGTGCTGACAGGGGAGTCACAGAGAGGCTACCACATGCCTGGCTTCCTGAGGCAAAACCTTGGAGTTGCACACAGTTATGGGGTAATGAAGAGGCAGAATAATAGGAAGTGTGGCACTGATTGTTCTGAATTCTGGCTTTGATGCCATCACAACACATGGGCATGAAGGGCAGCCTACTGCTGTCTCTCTGGGTGGCCCCCCAGTGGGTGTTAAGGACTTTCTATAGGACTTCCCTAGTTAGGGTAAGGAGAGAGGGAAACACTCCCAACAAGGAGAGGAGGTAAAGTGGTCAAGAATGCCCACCCAGAGCAAGTCATTTACAAGAAACCCCTCCTCCATGTGGATATCATTTCCTTCCTGTTAAGTAATCAAGGAGAGAGCTTCAGGACCAGGGCTGCCCTGGATAACTTACACTTGGGGCCAGAAATCAGAGAGCTGCTTCCTGCTCCTCCACTGTGATTTGTTGTGGCTTCCCCTTTGTCAACATGGGATTTCCCCCATTCAAAGAGGTTGATACAAACCAGCCACATTTCCTGGAAACCCCCTGGGAACCCAGGACAAGTTGATGAAACCAAGTTTGACAGCCGCAGGAACTACTGCTGGCATTAGTCTGTGCTTGGCATGGAGTACTGTGGTTCACAGTTGATGGGTTCCTATTGGCTGTGTGTATAGGAGGGACACATTAACCATGACTGTACATTCAGGCAGTTCTCATAACAATGGATCAGGATGTGCTGGAGGCCCATAGCAACCTGCTTCCTCTGCTTCTTCTGCTTCCTCTGCTTCCCCACCCAACCATTGCACACAGAGGGCTCAAAGCCTGAGTGAATCAGATAAGAACTGGAGGCAGATGTTTAGGACATGCCACTATCCAGATCAGCTCATGTTTACTGATTGTCTCCTCCAATAACAGTGTCATCCACCTCCTCCATTAGAAAGGTTAAGTGAAGGGCTGGAAAGAAGGCACAGCAGTCAGGGACACTAGCTGTTCTTTCAGAGGACCTGGGTTCAATTCCTAGCACCTGCATGGCCCCTCACAACCATCTGTAATTCCAGGTCCAGGGGATCCTATGCCTTCTTCTGACCCCAGTGGTCAGCAGACACTCAGTTGAGCAAAGCCTTACATGAAGCAAGACACCCATCCACAAAAAATAAACAAAATCTAAATAAATTTTTATCCATCAGGTACAGTCTAGAGCAGTGGCTCTCAACCTTCCTAATGCTGCCATCCTTAAATATAGTTCATCCCTTAAATACAGTTCCTTATATGGTGGTGACCCCCAACTATATTTGTTGCTATTTCATAACTATTTTTTCTAGTGTTGCAAATTGTTTTCCAAATGGGTTATGACCCACAGGTTGAGACCTGCTACTCTAGAGAGGCACTGCATCTAGCTGCCTGTTTGTCCCCACAGAGACATCCTCTATGTGACCCTGAACTCTTTCTGAGCCCTGGTTCTTCCCTTGAGAGGCTAGGAAACTTGGTTGTACAACACACAGAACTGTGTTGTACATATAGTAAATGTTCCATAAGGAGACTCAGGATTATCTATTATACTGCTACAGAAAGTGATTCGCCTAGAAGCACAGCAGACTGTAGACACAGCATCTTTTCTAAACAGCCCTGGGAAAGCTGTTTCCCTTTGCCACCAGGCCAGGCTCTTTACCCCCCACCCCCACTCTGGGCCCAGGACCAGGACACAAGATCCTCATGGGGAAGGTCAACTGGGAGCTTTGGGTGCGTTTCCCCTCATTGGCCTAAAGTAGATGGGCTGATGGCTGTTTGGGAAAAAGCAGCTGCATTCTTCATGTGTTTTCCCCATCAGAACATGTCTGTTTCATTCTCTTTTAAAGGACATCCATGAGTCATTTAACAGGAACAAAGACGTCTCAGTCTGTGATTTCCCAGGCGATTCAGCTTCAACAGTGTGTGTGCATAGAATCTTTTAGATCTGAAAATATGCCCCAGAGATTCCTACAGGCACCTGAGAGCAGGGGCTGTCCTGACAGAGCATTACACAGGTGACATCAGAATTCTCAGCATCCTTTACTCACAGATGTCATCTGGCAGGGAAGCAGTCATAGGCAGCATGCTTGTTATGTCAGGGAAGAAAGAGAGGCACAATGTGTTTCCCAAGGCTAGCTTCCCAAGACACAATGTGTTAAGCCGGGCAGTGGTGGCACACGCCTTTAATCCCAGCACTTGGGAGGCAGAGGCAGAGGCAGAGGCAGAGGCAGAGGCAGAGGCAGAGGCAGAGGCAGAGGCAGAGGCAGAGGCAGAGGCAGAGGCAGAGGCAGAGGCAGAGGCAGAGGCAGAGGCAGAGGCAGAGGCAGAGGCAAGCTGATTTCTGAGTTTGAGGCCAGCCTGGTCTTCAAAGTGAGTTCTAGGACAGCCAGGACTATACAGAGAAACCCTGTCTCAAAACAAAACAAAACAAAAAACAAAACAAAACAAAACAAAACAAACAAAAAAAGACACAATGTGTTTCCCCAGGCTAGCTCACTGTTGGAGAATCATGCTCTCAGGATGGTTTCGACTCTTTTGGGGGACAACTCTCCACTCAGTCCCCAGGATCAATAAAGGCAGATGGAATGAGAGGAGATAGAATAAATTCCAGTCTGTTCCCTGGGCCTCTCATACCTTCACCCTATGTATCTCAAGCAGGCTTCTAGTTGAGGGTTCCCTTGACACCCATTCCACATTCCACTCGATCGTTAATCGGCTGGGAGAGCCCAGAGGCCAAGAGCACAAGTTGGATGCCGGCTTTCCTCACTGACCTTGTGATCAGACCCTGTTTCAGGGTTTCATGAAAAGCACAGTCCCTTATCTGATACAGAAGAAGCCCAGAACAGAGGTTACATGCTGTTCTCAAGAGCATTGTTGTCTTGACTGCCTCTACCACCACCACCACCACCACAAACACCACCACCACCTAAAACAACAACAATTTCTTCCTCTGTTCTCAGCAATTGGACCTCATTCTCTGCTCCTTAATGTCATGTGTATGCTGGTTACCTTATGTCAACTTGACACAAGGTAGAGTCATCTCAGGGATGGTGTCATACTTCCATTGAGAAAATGCCTCCTTCTGTAAGGCAGTTTCTTAATTAACGATTGATAGAGAAGGGCCTAGCCCATTGTGAGTGGTAGGTTTCCCAGAGCTGGTGGTCTTGGGTCTATAAGAAAGCAGGTTGAGCAAGCCATGAGAAACAAGCTAGAAAGCAGGATTCTTTCATGGCCTCTGCATCAGGCTCTGCCTCCAAGGTCCAGCTCGGTTTGAGTTCCTGTCCTGACTTCCTCTGATGATGAACTAACTACTTGTGCAAGTGTAAGCCAAACAAACCCTTTCCTCCCCAAGTTGCTTTTAGTCACGGTGTCCTAACCAGGAGAAGGTGTGATCTCATCGACCTAAAACCATCAGGACAATAACACATGCATCTGTGCACGGCTTACTGCACCTTCCATTCTCTGATCCACTTGCTCATTCTTTCACTTACTTACACATTTGTTCACAACACTGAAGAACACGCTGAGGCCATTGCCTTCCAGGCACTGTGTTCATCCAAGGCAACAGAGCTATGGAATGTCCCTATCTCTGCCTCTTAGAGCTGAGGTAACACATTCTACAGGACAAACTGTTATCAGTAGGATGGGAGATGGAGGGAGCAGGGCAGTAACCAGCAAAAGTGACCTGGATGGAGGCTGAGCCAGGATCCCAGGAATCTCCTAGAGAGTGCTCTGAAGTTCTGGGGATGCCCATTGACTCTCTCAGTCTTCCATACCTCATCCAAGGACTAAAGAACTATAATATGTGTTCTCTATATGGCATAGCATCTTCCCTATTGAATCTTGCTGGCTCTTCCAGCCTCCCTGGCCTTTGCCCCCTCATCCTCACCATGGTCCATGCCCTCTGAAGTTCACCCAGCCTAGTATAGAATCTTTCATTGCTTGCTTCCTTATGTTTTCCTTGGTACCTTGTCTGTCTCCACAAGACTGTGAAATCCCTGGGGGAAGGCACTTTTTCACTGGTGTCTGGATCCTGGGAGCTATACAGCCATTGTAAGGCGAGTCCTGTTCTCAGGAACTACTGGTCCAATGGCTAAGTGGTCCAGGGGCAACAAGATTGTTCACTGCAGGTTACCCAGTTTGTAATGGCTAAATCTAATCTTAAAGAACAAATAATCCGGGGGCTGGTGAAATGGCTCAGTGGGTAAGAGCACCTGACTGCTCTTCGGAAGGTCTGAATTTCAAATCCCAGCAACCACATGGTGGCTCACAACCATCTGTAATGAGATCTGATGCCCATCTGTAATGAGATCTGATGCCCTCTTCTGGTGCATCTGAAGACAGCTACAGTGCACTTACATATAATAAATAAATAAATTAATTAAAAAAAAAGAGCAAATAATCCAGCCTTGGAATCAGTTTTTGTTAATGTCCCTGGATCCCTCTTGAGAAATGCAGTTTGTTAGGGATTTGTTTAGGCAAACCAGTGTGGTTTTCAAACTATTCAGTAGCCAGGAAGCCTAGGCAAAAATATCTCAATGAACAAGTCATGATGAGAAAGGGACTCCTGGAATCACCTCTATTTGAAGATATAGCTGCAGTCCATCCTAGTATGGTGGATTGAAGGAGAGTGGCCCCTATAGTCTCATATATTTAAATCCTGGGGCTCCAGTTGATGGAACTGCTTGGGAAGGATTAGGAGGTGTGGATTTGTTGGATGAGGTGTGTTATGGGGGTGGGCTTTAAGCTTCAGAAGACTCCTGCCATTCCCAGTGTTTCTTCTCTGCCTCTTACTTGCAAAATCAAGACGTGAACTTCCAGCAGCTGCCTCAGTGGCCTGTTGCCATCCCTTCACTCTACCAGCATAGCTTCCAACCTTCTATAAGTTGTCTTGGTCATGGTAATAAGCACAGTAATAGAAAGGTAACTAAGGCCCTTTAACAGCCAGCAGTGACAGAGCTCCCAGGCCCAGTGACTTGCACCTGCAAACTCAACATTTGGGAACCTGAAGCAGAAACATTGTCACAAGTTCAAGGCCAGCCTAGGCTACATGAGGAAGTTTACACCAGCCTAGCCTGGCTGCAGGGTGTGACTATCTCAAGCAAAAAAAAAAAAAAAAAAAGATGAAGCCTGGAGAATCTATTGGTATTGATGAGACACTGCACAGATTCTGGGGCCTGTCTGCTTTCATCTCTGCAGAGTAGGAGAGCCCTGTGAAAGGATAAAATTTAAAATTAACCAAAGATCCTAGGAATCCCTGCCCGCCACATATCCCTGTGCTCTAGAGCAAAACACTTCACATTCTGGCATGTCCCCAGTCTGGGCTATGCTTCTTATGTCAACTACACGGGATGCTGATGGAGGAGGATTGCAAGTTCAAGGCCTCTCTAGGCAACATAGTGAGCCTTATTTGTCTTATTTATCTCAAGATAAATAAAAATGAACACGAGGGTATAGCTCGGGGGTAGTGTACTTGCATAGTGCACATGAGGCCATGGGTTCATTTCCTGATACCACAAAAAGACAAAAAGTGCTTGGATTTCAATTTCCTTTTCTGTAGCATGGATCGAGAGTCCTGTGAAGTAAGAGAAAACATCCATGCAAAGTGCATGTAATGACAACAGCTTGCTGTTCCCCTGGGCTGCTGTGACAGACAGGGCCTCGTTCCTCTAGCAAATGGCCTGTTCCCCAGGCTATGGTCACTCAGCTCCTGAGAGCCAAGCATGGTGCTCACCAAGGGCCTCTGCTTACTCTGAGCCTCTTTACATCCTCGTGCTTGTGACTCTAAGTCCATGATTTTACTATGCATCTGCAGGCAGTAAACCCGTGGTGTAAATAGAGTTATACAGAAGCAGCAACTTCATCTTAGAGCGGTGGTTCTCAATGCTGCGACCCTTTGATGCAGCTCCTCACATTGTGGTGACCCCCCACCCGCCATCCAATTACTTTATTGCTGCTTCATAACTGTGATTTTGCTATGTTATGAATCTTTTTTTTGTTTGTTTTTGTTTTTCGAGACAGGGTTTCTTTGTATAGCCCTGGCTGTCCTAGAACTAATTTTGTTGACCAGGCTGGCCTCGAACTCAGAAATCCGCCTGCCTCTGCCTCCCTGAGTGCTGGGATTAAAGGCATGCACCACCACACCTGCCTTATGTTATGAATCTTGATGCAAGTATCTGATATGCAGGATATCTGATTGGGAGTTATGACCCAGAGTTTGAGAACCACCACCTTAGATGAAAGAATGTGGACAGCTGCCCTTGAGCACTGATCATCCCAGCCACCTCTCCAGTCATCTCTCCATTCATCTCTCCATTCATCTCTTCAGCCATCTCTGTCTGTTCTTAGACATTTATTTTAACTGTAAATGTACATTTACTCATCTGGTCAGTGTATTATCATGGCAATAGCAAAGTAACTATGGCACCGTCTTCTTTCCACAAGCGGTCATGGCGCTGGTTCCCCATTTGACACTCCAGAGTGCTCACAGTGAGGAACACTTCCTTTTTGTCCCTGCAACAAATTCTCCTATGCTGACAACATTCAGATGACTCAGATGAGAGTTTACTTTTGAAGTGAAAGATAATGTTGAAGAACAGGTAGAGAGGACTGGAGCTATGGCTTAGCAGTGAGGAAACATTTTTTTCTGCTCTTGTAGAGGAACCAGGTTCAGTTCCCACATCCATATGGCAGCCCACAACTGTTTGCCATTCCAGCTTCGATGAGCAGATGTGCTCTTCTGGCCTCCACAGGCACCAAGCACACACATGGTGCACATACATACATGCAGGCAAAACACACAGACACATAAAGGGTTTTTTTCCTTTAAAAGAGAGAGAGAGAAGAAAAGAAAATTAGCTAATTAGCAGATTGAGTCTCATAATTTTGTCTCTGTCTTCTAATGAGGAAACAGACTAGGGAACAAAGTGTGGCTCCACCAGTATCCAGATGCTAACTAGATGCTAACTAGCTGTCATGGCTTGCCTAATGCTATGGATGTAGTTGGCTACTGATGAGTCATATGTCTCTTGGGGCATCTGCATGGCTGCAGCTTGGAAGCCCATTCTCCCCAATGCTGAATTAAGAGCTACAAGATGGATCTAGGTCCTATTTATCCATGGCAGTTTTTTAATTAGTTTCCATTTTTGAAAAATGGTCATAGTAGCTTGGGCCATTGTCTTGACATGAATCTTCAGAGCACTTTCTTTCTAAAAGGAAGACTTGTCAAAGGAAAGTATCTGTGAAGATGGGTATGGATGTTGTCAGCATAGGAGAGTCCTTTGTAGGGAGGAAAAGGAAGTGGTCTTCAACTGGAGTGTCAAATGATGGAAAGGTGTCATGACTTAAGAAGACACTGTTTTAGCTATATTTCCATTGCTGTGATAAAACATGGACTAAAAACAACTTAGGGAGGAAAGGGTTCATCCAATCTACAGTTTATTCTCCATCTTGAACGGCAGTCAGAGCAAGAACTCAAGGCAGGAACTTGGGGGAAGAACTGAAGTGGAGACCATGGAGGAATGCTGCTTACTGGCATTCTCCCTTTGGTGGTAGTTTGCCTTCTTATACACCCCACGACCCTCTGTCTAGGGTTGGGACTGTGGGGCCTTCCAATCAATCACCAATCAGGAAAATGCCCCACAGACTTGCCACAGTTAATCTGATGTGGGCATCATCTCAACTGAGGTGCTGCTTCCCAGATAACTCTAGCTTATGTCAATCAGCACATTTGGCCCCTGTCAACTTGTTAACACCAACACACTACTATTAAGCCAGAACTCTTCCTTCCTTGTTTATCCTCAATATTTCATATATTAATGTCAATATTACAGCATGAATAACTTTAAAAGTCCAACCATCTTTACATTTTCTGAGACTTTTAGTCCAAAGTCTTTTTAAAAATACAGAATTTTTAAAAAGGTCAATGAGACTGCCCAGAGATAAAGATACTCACTGCACAGACTTTACACCCCGAGTTCCATCTCAGAACTCACATGGTAGAAGGCGGGAACCTACTCCTGAAAGTTGTCCACTAACTTCAATGTACCACAGTACATTCATACACACATGTGCACATGCATGCACAAAGAAAACAAACAAACACACAAATAGTAATACAACAAATTTTTAAATGGCCTTGAGAATTGAGAGGTATGGGAAGGATGCTCATTTGATCCTTTTTTTTTTCCCAAGACAGGTTTCTCTTCCCAAGACAGGCTTCTCTGTGTAGCCCTGGCTGTCCTGGAGCTCACTGTGAAGTCCAGGCTGGCTTCGAACTCACAAATCCACCTGCCTCTACCTCCCAAGTGCTGTTATTAAAGGCATGTGCCACCAGTGCCGGCTCATTTGATAATAATATAAACATTCACATGTTTTAAATTCAATTCTTGGGCCATGTATCATGGCATGTGATTTTAATCCCAGCACTTGAGAAACAGAGACAGGCAGATCTCTGTGAGTTCCAGGCCAGCCTGGCCTACATAGTAAGTTCCAGGCTAGTCAAGGTTATATAGAGAGAACCTGTCTCAGAAAGAAATAAAATCAATTATTGAAAGGTAGTCAGGATGTAGCTCAATGGAGTGAATGCTAAGCATACCTGAGGCCCTGACCTCTACCCTCAGCACTGCATCTACAGGGAATAGTGGCCACGCTATATCTATAGATAGATAGATAGATAGATAGATAGATAGATAGATAGATAGATAGATAGACAGACAGATAGTTGGATATATAGACATAGATAGATAGATGATAGATAGATAGATAGATAGATAGATAGATAGATAGAGAGATAGATAGATAGACAGATAGTTGGATAGATAGACATAGATAGATAGATAGATAGATAGATAGATAGATAGATAGATAGATAGATAGATAGATATAGATAGATAGTTGGATAGATAGACAGACATAGATAGATGAACAGACAGTCAGACAGAGAGAAAGGAAGAAAGAAAGAAAGAAAGAAAGAAAGAAAGAAAGGAAGGAAGGAAGGAAGAAAGAAAGAAAGAAAGAAAGAAAGAAAGAAAGAAAGAAAGAAAGAAAGAAAGAGAGAAAGAAAGAAAGAAAGAATTTACCAAGTACTTCTTATACACCCTTGGCCCAGTGAAGAGGAACTGAGAAATCACTTAATTCAGGGAGAGCAAACCCTTGCCATCTTATGCCTGCCACATGCGCCTCCTGCCCAAACTCTAGGAAACCTTCAACTCAGAGGACAGTGACCAACAACCAGTGAGTGCACATCCCAGTTCCCCTTGTCAGCAGCTTGTTCAAACAGTACAGAGCTGAAACTTAGATTGTAGGCTTGTCACTGTAATCCCGGGATCCCTGCATGCACTCTGTGCTTACACCCGGAAAGTCCTGACTTCACCAAGGAAGTCAGGACTGGAACTCAAGCAGGTCAGGAAGCAGGAGTTGATGCAGAGGCCATGGCGGGATGGTACTTACTGGCTTGCTATCATGGCTTGCTCAGCTTCCTTTCTTATAGAACCCAAGACCACCAGACCAGGGATGGCACCAGCCACAATAGGCCCTCCCCACTTGATCACCAACTGAGAAAATGCCCCACAGCAGGATCTCATGGAGGCAGTTTCCCAACTGAAGCTCCTTTTTCTGTGATAACCCTAGCCAAGTTGACAACACAAAACCAGCCAGTACATGGCCTCACATGGAATCAACCCCTTTAGCACATTGATCTTGTCCCTTTGCATCTAGAGTGCCAAGATGATACAGGTGAGTCACCCTAACTGCTAACCATTTTTTTTAAACAATAGCCCCAGGAAGTAAAGAAGACACTGATGAATGGTACAGTCATCTTAAACTAACTACTGTTATGGGAGACACTGGGGTTTTTGTTTTTGTTGTTGTTGTTGTCTTTTGAGACAGAGTCTTATGCATCCCAGGCTGGCCTGATATAACGATATTCTTGAGCGGGACAGTGATGGTTCAGGACTTTAATCCCAACACTCAGGAGGCAGAGTCATCTGAATTTCTGATTTGGAGGCCAGCCTGGTCGACAGAGTGAGTTCCAGGATAGCCAGTGCTACACAGAGAAACCCTGCCTCAAAAAACAAACAATAACAAACTGCTTGCAAGTACTAGCATCACAGGCATGTACTTCCAAACCCCTTTTATATGGTGCTGGAACCCAGGGCAAAGCAAGAAGGACAGTAGAGTCTGGCTGTTTCCCACAAGTGTGACTACCAGCAAAGCCATTGCAAGAACAAGGTCCCTTGACTCCACATCCAGTGCTCCCACTAACAAGGATCACCACCTACTCACTGATGGCTCTGAGACAGTGGATAATGATTGTCAGCTTGATGGGATCTAGAATTACCTAGACGATAAACCTGTGGACACATTTGCAGGGGAATTTCTAGGTAGCACCATATAAATAGAAAGACTCAACCTAAGTGTTGGTAGCACCCTTCTGTAGGTCGGGATCCTGGCCTGAATAAAATGGAGAAAGCAGGCTGAGCACCAGGATCCATCTCTCTCTGCTCCTGACTACAGACCTGTTTAGGTTTGGCGGTTGTGGTCAAGATTCAGCCTGTGGTCGACCCATCCTTGCCTCTTCTCAGCACGCAACCCTTCCCCATATCTGTCCTGCAGGCTGTCAGCACTGGAGACAGACTCCTGCTCTGGCTAGTGTCAGGGTCCCAGCACTTTCCCTATGTCAGCTTGAAATTCCTGGTGAAAATTCCAGTTCCTTGGGGTCCATGTCACAGTCCTCAGAAAGCTGAAGGGAGGGCACAAGTGTGTCTTTAGTACAACCTCGGTCTTGCCATGACAGTCACAGTTTCTTCCTGCTTTCCAATCTGATAACTCCAACACAGTTTGCATCTCCAACCTGCCCTATCTACACAATGAACTCTGTGCTTTTCTAGTGGGGTGCAATCTAGAGTGATTTATGTGGGCTCCCTCTTCTCAGAACAATGATCCTGTCTTCTAGTATCCTATGGTCTCCACTCCCATCCTCACTAATCAATGGCTCTTGAATAAACCACTTGGCTCCCAGCTTCAGTTTTCTCATTGAAAAATGAAGGTTTTTATGTTGGGAGACTTCAGTCTCTTTCCATTAGGAGATCCCTGCCTTCTCAAGGGCTGTTCCAGGCTTGCACTGAAGGCTAAGACCAGGGGTCTCAAGCTTCAGCTCCCAAAGGAATTACCTCAGGAGAGGTGTAGGAATCAAGGTGCCACACTCCAGTACTGTGATGCTGTGGCCTGGAGCCAGGCCCAAGGAGCTGCATTCTAGGAGACCCAACCTCAGGCACATTGCTGCCTCTCTGCCTACTGAAGACTGACAAGCCTATAGGCCAGGAGATGGATTGAAGAACACCCAGAACCCTCCCTAGATCTGAGCATGCTCTTCAGACTGGCTGGTCCCATGAAGGACAAGTGTTTTGTTTTGCTTTGGTTTTTTGCTGCTTCCTCTGACTTCACAGCCAACGGCCTCTTTGTTCCAAGGAAACAGCATACTAATTTGGCTAATGGAAGTAGTAAGGGAGTTTCTTTGTGAGATCTGAGTGACTCCCAGATCTCCAGAGTGTCCCAGACTAGGTGAGGCACTATGCAGCCAGAACCACGTTTCAACTGTGTACAGTGGCATTTGTCCTCTTGTTGGACCCTGGCTTAGAGCATTTCTCCCTGGAAGGTAAAGCCCTTGGATGTTCCCCAAACTTGTTTTCCCTGACCTCTAAAAATATAGCCAGAAAGAAGCTCTTTGTTCTCTATAGCCAGCAAAAAGTCTTTTTGTTTCTATACTTTACAACCAGAGGTGCCTGCCTTCCTGTGCCGAGGACAGGGAGATAAAAATTCAGAAAGAACTCACTCCCCACTCCTGCCTTGTAAATTTCATCAAGGGCTCCAGGAAAAGAAGAACTCTCCTCCAAACTCCTCCCAACTCCTCCCAACTCCTTCCAACTCTTCCCAACTCCTCCCAATTCCTCCCAATTCCTCAACTAGCTGTTAAAAGCCCCCTACTGTCACCACTCAGGGTTGAACTCCCCTGCCCTGCACGGCGGAGGGACTTCATCCTCAGCTAGCTGATAATAAAACCTCTTGCAGTTTGCATCAGGTGTGGTTTTCTCTTGGGTCACTGGGGTGCTATCCAGCTCATGCCGTGACTTGAGCAGAGGCCCAGCTTCAGGGGGTCTTACACTCTCAGGACCCTGCTGCCCAGCCGTGGCTTCTGAACATTCTCTGATGGTAGAGAGGGGTACTTAGATCTTTCTGCTGATGTCTGCCACCCCAGGGAGGATTCTTGCCTCCTTTTCACAATAAAATCCCAGTTCATGGCCAGGGTCAGGACCTTGGTTCTGTACAAGGTGACTGGGACCATAGTTTTGGGATTTGAGTTTCTAAAAACAGAAGGGTTTTTGTTTAAAGGAAGAGTTAGGGGCAGGCAGTTACAGGTACAGAAACTTCTGCTTTATAGGGCCAGAAGAAAGCTTGTCACTAGCCTTGCTGCCTCCCTTGACAGCAGAATCTTCCTTCCAGAGTCCAGGCCCCCATGCTCAGGGGGCACACGTGAGCGCAAGAACAGACTTAGGGTCTCTAGGAAACCAGGGAGGAGTGTTGTTCAGTGCCTGTGGCTCCTTCCAGCTCTCCCAGCATCTCTCATTACCTATGTCTCCTCCCAGTTCTCCCAGCATTCCTCAGTACCTATGGCTTCTCCCAGCTCTCCCAGCATTCCTTAGTACCCATGGCTCCTCCTAGCACTTCTCATCCCATCCCCTACCCTAAACTTCTCTTTCCTGGGAGTTAGACTTCAGATTCCCTTCCCCAAGCCTGATCCCTGTATAACTCAGCCATTTGGGTTATGCTGTTCTCTTGCCCCTGGCCACCTCTCTTGGTCAGTGATAGTCTCTCTGTCTCTGTCTCTATCTCTGTCTCTGTCTCTGTGTGTGTCTCTCTCTCTGTCTCTCTCCCTCCCTCCCTCCCTGTCTTCTCTCATGGTTTAGTCAGCTGGCAAGTTCAGTCTGGCCTCTTTTCTCTGTCTGCTTTCTTCCTTATAGCTACAATAAAAACCTTCCCCATGCTTTAGGAGTAGTTATGCCCCCTCTACTATTTAATTTTTCATTCAGATTGTGAAGTTGATTTTCATCCTTGAAGCCATACTACAATCATCCAGATGATTTAAACATTCCCAGCAGACATGGATTGGACCAGAACCTTGCAAGCTGGAAGCTGCCCACGGTGTTCTCTCTCTCTCTCTCTCTCTCTCTCTCTCTCTCTCTCTCTCTCTCTCTCTCTCTCACACACACACACACACACACACATTTTGTTTATGTATTTGTATACATGGGTGGTGTGCTTGGTCACAGGACAACTTGCTAGAGTCAGTTCTCTCCTTCCACCACATTTGTCCACAGGATCAATTAAGCTTGGTAATAAGCTTCTTTGCCCACTAAAGCCATCTTGCCAGGCCTCATGAATATTCTTCAACATTCTACTTAACTGATCTTAGCTCACATCACACCGGATCTCCCCCTTTTCTTTTATTTAGAAGCAACAGGCCACCCAGTACTGAGAGTGGAGATAGAGGTCAAATCCCCAGTGTGCAAGCATAGGGGCCTTACACAAAACCTCCTCCCAGGCTCGTCACCCGGAGGGGTTTTGGTCCACTCCCGTGTCGTTTTTCCTGGGGGAAGGACACTTGGACACTCAACCTTCATACAAGATGACATGTCTCCCTAGAATAGGCTCATTTTATGCCGCAGAGCCTTTCTACTGCAGTGCTTAACCGTACAACTCTCCCAGGCTGCTGAAGCACACTCACTCTATCCCGTGCAATGAGACTAGCCTCGTGGGGTGCAAGAGCTGAGCAGCCAGCGACCTATTGCTTAAGTATCAATAATCATATATTGGGGGAGGCACCATGCTCCAAAGCAACAAGCGCCTGGGTTACTACCATCCTGTCCCTCCTTGTTTGGGCTTTAAGTTTGCAGATCATCCATAGTAGGAGCAGTACTCCACCGCACACAGCCACTCCAAACAAATCCACCCCCACCCATTCCTTTAAGTAGGAGAATGCTGCAGAAATCCAGGTAGAAAATCCTTCCATCAATGACAGGTCCAGACGTGGCGATCCTCAGCTCCCAGAGTGTCTGTTCAAATTCTATGGTCCAATTCTCTAACAAATAACGAAACAAAGCCTTTGACAGGTTAGTTGCTCTTATAAAATTCTCAAATTGTACTGAGGTGATATCGAGGCTAGGCAGCTTATGTTTGCTACTCAGCTAAGCCATTTGCCACAGGATATCCACCTGTTCTTGGACCAGATCGATCCGTTGGTTTACCAACATGAGGCCTCCCTATATCTGGGAGTTGGCCGTGGCCTGCCTGTCCAGGGCCGATGTCACTCTTGCCGAAAGGTCATTGATGATTCGCGTTGTCTGAACCGTAGCAGACAAGGCAAGGGCCGAAGCAGTGATAGAGGCAGCTATTGCTGCTGTTGCTATCAAGACAACTATAATAGCAGAGATTCTAAAATCTCTCTTTTCTTTAAATAAGCTTAAACTGCTCACTTGTGCACTGTGCGTGACAGGCATGGGCAGGGAAAGGTGGACATAATACCCAACGCAATTCCCCTGATATACTAGGAACCAGGATCTCCGGTAGAAGGGTCAGTATCTATCGTTGTTTCAGTGTTCCCTCTTTTGTCCACATCTTCTGAAGGGGAGATCCTTCGGGTGAGGCGTTCTGGAACCCAAAGAGGATTGTCTTCTTCCTGTGGAAAAACACAAATAGCTCCCCTGGATCTTATTAAAATAGGATCCGGGCCTCTCCATTTTCCGGTTAAGACATCCTTCCATTTGATCATTTCTCTAGGTCTCTTTGGTTCTGAACAGTGACGATCAGCCGCAGTGCGGCCTTGTTCATCAAGATTCAAAAAATTAAGAGTAAAGAGTGCCATAGAGACGGCCACTCTCGGTGTTAAGGGCAGATCCTCGTTGACTCCCCCTTTCTGTTTGATTAGGTAAGATTTAAGAGTGCGGTGGGCACGTTCCACAATGCCTTGTCCCTGAGGGTTGTATGGCAAACCAGTTAAATGAGTTACATTCATCTGGCGACAGAACTGTCGAAATTTTTGAGAGGTGTAGGCCGGTCCATTATCTGTTTTAAGAATTTTGGGTTGTCCCCAAGCACTCCAGGCTTCAAGGCAATGTTGAATTACATGTGAGGCCTTTTCCCCCGTAAGAGGCGAGGCAAAAATGATACCAGAACAAGTATCCACAGAAACATGCAGGTATTGAAGCCTCCTAAAGGAGGAAACGTGTGTTACATCCATCTGCCAGACTTGTAGCGGTTGAATTCCCCGTGGGTTAACCCCCACATGTGGCATTGGCAAGAACTGGCAACAGTTTTGACACTGAGTAACTATTTCCCTAGCCTCCTTTCTGGTCAATGCAAAGCGACGGCGCAAAGTTTCAGCCGTCACATGGAATTGTTTGTGAAAATTTCTTGCAGCATCCACTTGGGATGAAAGGGCAGCAGCCACAACCCTGGTGGCTCGGTCTGCAAAATCATTGCCTCTGGATATGGGCCCAGGGAGACCTGAATGTGCTCTAACATGGGTGATATAAACAGGAAATCTCCTATGTAATAAAACAGCCTGTATTTTTTGAAAACTATCAGCGACTTTACTGGATGATTTTATTACCCCAGCAGCCTCTAGAAGGTTAACTGCATTGACCACATAGGAGGAATCTGACACAATGTTAAGCGGTCCCGGGAAGGCCTTAAGGACCTCCAAAACCACCAAACACTCCACAATCTGAGGTGAAGTTTCATTATATTGTTTAGACACTATTTTGTTATTGGTCACATAAGCGCCTACACCAGTTTTTGACCCATCTGTATACACTATGATTCCCTCTGGAAGCGGATTTTTTGCTGTCACCTGTGGAAACACTATGGCCTGATTCAGGGCAAATTGTAAAATTGGATGTCTAGGATAATGATTGTCAATTTGTCCTGAAAAGGAGGTGACTAATACTGCCCAGTCATCAGATGTAGCTGCAAGGACCTGAACTTGTGTGGCAGTATAGGGAACAATTAGCAATTTAGGATCTCGTCCAAAATGAGTGACTGCTGCTTTTAAGCCACGAAGCGCAAGTTGCGCAACGGCGTTAGGATACCAATCGATTACTCTTGCCGGAGAAGCATTGGGATGGATCCATAATAATGGTCCATCTTGCCACAATACAGCAGTTGGTAACTGAGCTGTCTTAAAGACACACAAGTTGAAAGGTTGTGATTCCTCAATACGCTGTAACTGGGCATTTTGTAAGGCATTCTCTACTACTTGCAAGGCTTTATTAGCCGCAGGAGTAAGGGCTCTGGGGGAGGAGATATGTGAATCCCCCTTTAAAATATCAAATAAAGGTTTAAGCTCGGCAGAGGAAATCTTTAAAAAAGGCCTAAGCCAATTTATACTCCCCAATAACTTTTGAAAATCATTAAGAGTATGTAAATGATCTCTGCGAATTTCCAATTTTTGAGGAAGTATCTTATCTGGGAAAATAATGGTTCCCAGAAAGGAACCCACTTCTGAAATCTGAACCTTTTCTGCAGCTATCTGCAGTCCCCATTGGTTTAACATTTTTATCAAAAATGAATAGGATTTTTGTAAAAGCATCATATCTTTATGGCACAGAAGAATATCATCCATATAATGTAATAACAGTAAGGAGGGAAAATATTGTCTCACAGGTTCTAATGCTGCCTGTACAAAAAGCTGGCACATAGTGGGGCTATTTGCCATGCCCTGAGGGTGGACTTTCCACTGGAACCTCTTATCAGGCTCCATATGATTAAGGGCTGGAATTGTAAAAGCAAATCTTGGTCGATCTTGGTGACACAAAGGGATGGAAAAGAAACAGTCTTTAATGTCTAAAACGACAATTTTCCATTGCTTAGGCAGGGCAGATAACAGAGGTAAACCCCGCTGGATTGAGCCGAAAAGGTTCATTTGTGCATTAATTGCTCAAAGGTCATGAAGTAACCTCCATTTGCCTGATTTCTTTTTTATGGCAAAAATTGGAGTACTCCACGGGGACGTGGAAGGTTCCAAATGTCCGAGCTGCACCTGTTCTGTAATTAGCTTGTTGACTGCCTCCAATTTTTCAGAGGATAGCGGCCATTGGGAGACCCACACGGGTTCCTCTGTTACCCAGGGGATGGGTCTTGTAACCCCAACGGCCCCTAGGAAAAACCCAAGCCCCGTCTACCTGGGTTACCGTTGTGGGAGACAGGCTCAAGTCTACCTTGTTCTTTGCTTCCCATTCCCTTTCCCTTTGTGTACCCCATCTTCTTCATAATATTAGTGGTCTGAACTGAGTATTCATTGGTTAATGTGATTCCCATCTCAGAAAGCACATCTCTGCCCCATAGGTTTATCGGCAGCGGGAGCACATATGGAGTAAATAGGCCCCTCTGTCCTTCTGAGGTTTGCCATGTCAGGGTGGATGAACTAATCGCTGGGCAAGATTGATAACCCAGGCCTTGTAAAGAATGAGAAGATTTTGTAACAGGCCAGCTCTTGGGCCACCAGTAAGATGAAATGATACTCTTATCTGCCCCAGTGTCCATAATCCCCTCAAAATCTTTGTCATTAATAAAAAGATGTAGAGTAGGCCTGGCATTCAAAGGCATAACTAGATAGGCTGAATCGGGGCCAGAAGAACCCATACCTCTCAATTCTTTTATGTTATCTTCATCCTTATCAAGGCTGGGCAAGAATATTAATTGTGCAATTCTATCTCCTGGGCTAATGGAAAAAATACCTTGGGGGCAGGAGCAAAGGACTTGAATGTCTTGCAGGTGTTGGTGGTCCACTACTCCAGGATGAACCACAAGGCCTTGCAAAGTGAGAGATCCTCGCCCAACAATGAGACCCATAGTCCGAGGGGGTAAGGGTCCAGGAGACTTAACAGGGATTGGTTGCACATTCATTTGGGGCATGAGTAAAAAACAGGAGGTGGCGTGCAAGTCCACTCCTGTAACTCGTCGGGTGTTATCTCCTCTGTCCTGCTCTGGCTTCTGACAAAACGGCTCCCATATTTGTGAGGGCCCTGGGATCGGGGGCCCAGTACCCCGTTTTTTGACTGATTAACTTCACCTATCGGGGGCAGGAGTCTGCCTTTTATATCTCTGACAGAGCAGCATTCACTAGCCTTGTGATAGCCCTTTCTGCAGCGGGAGCAGAGAACAGCTCCTCTTGCACGTTCAAGTACAGGGCAATCTCTTTTCAAATGTCCAGCTTTCCCACAATTGAAACACACCTTTTGTTTGTTGAAATTAGGGCGCCTCTGAGATTGCAATATAGCCGCGGCTAGTCCCGCGTTGGTGAGAGGGCCTCCTAGCTCCCTACATATCTTAAGCCAGTCTTGTACCCCCTTTTTCTTTCTTGGCGTGATGGCCGCCCTGCACTCTTGGGTGGCTTGCTCATAAATGAGCTGTTCAATTAGAGGCATGGCTTGCTCGGGGTCGCCAAAGACCCGGGCTGCAGCCTCAGTCATTCTTGCCACAAAATCAGAGAATGCTTCCTGGGGGCCCTGAACGATCTTTGTAAGGTGACCCCCAGCCTCCCCTTTTCTTGTAAGTGCCTTCCAAGCCTTGACCGCAGCTGCCCCTATCTGGGCGTATGCCCCCCAAGGATAGTTAATTTGATTGGTGGCATACTGCCCTTGGCCGGTCAACAATTCAAAGGTCCATTGTCTTTGGTTGTCATCAACTGCTGTGGTATTGACCCTGGCCTGATTTTGGGCCACATCATACCATAGAGCTTTCCATTCCATATATTGTCCCATATTAGGGAGTGTAGCCTTTGCTATCATTTGCCAATCTGACGGGGTCATGGCCATATTAGCGAATCTCTCGACCTGAACCAGAGTAAAATTGGCACCGACCCCATAGTTACGGACAGATTCAGCAAGTTCTTTAAGTTGTTTATAGTCCACTGGGGCATGCATACGCCCCGCCTCCCCAGTATCAAAGACTGGAAATGCCATCTGTATCTTTTTTAACTCTTCCTGAGGAATAAAAGAGTTAGCATTATCCTGCAATTCATAAAGTGGTGGCGCTGTGGGCACAGTAGCTGATATGCTACCCTTTTTGTTACTTCTTGATCGCGACCATCGGTCAGGGTTATATCTTTGTTCTTTATATTTTGCTGCCTCCTCCTCTAATTTAGCCTCCTCACTGGGGTCTAGATCTTCGGACCCTGAACTATCAATCTCTAAGGCCTCCAAGTCATGGATAGGATAAAAATTAGTATAAGGCTTTTTTTTTAGTAGAGGGCTCAGTTTCACTGCCCTTCTTTTTCTCTCCCCCTCCTTCTGAATCCTGGGGAGGTCCTTTTTTTCTTAGACATGTCTTTTTTTGAGCTCTTATTCTCTCGCTCCGTTCGGTTTCTGACATACTGTCCTGAACCTCTTCTAGTGTTCCCTGTCCCTCCACAATGGCGGGTCGGCAGGTTTCATCCTCTAAACAGTTTTTTATCAGCTTCCAAATTGCCTTGGTGCCTAGGCGTAAATCTCCCTCTTCATGCTTACGGTCAAGGTCCCTTCCTAGCTTATTCCATGAGGCTACAGTTAGAGACCCCGAACAGGCATACCAGGGAGCAACGCGATCCACCTCCTTAACAAAATTCTGCAGCGTACGGGAGGTGACCTGCAGATTGCGTTGCTTTAGCACTGCCTGTAATGCAGTGATCACTGACTGTGAAGAGCCCATGATAAAATGAGTACCTGCGGCTGATCTACGCCCGACTTATGCAAAGCTTTAAGCAAAGCTGAAAGTAAACACAGTGCTCCGCTCTCTTATCTATGGGAAGCTTACAAGATACCTCGGTGCTGCCGCTTATCTACGTCGGACTGACCACACCTCAAATTTCAACACCAGCCTCGATGGACAAAATAAGAATTTCAGCACCAGCCTCGATGGACAGATAAGTTTAGCACCAGCCTCAATGGACAGAAAATTTTAGCACCAGCCTCGATGGACAGAAAATTTTAGCACCAGCCTCGATGGACAGAAAATTTTAGCACCAGCCTTGATGGATAGCAATTTTCAGCACCAGCCTCGATGGATAACAAATTTCAGCACCAGCCTCAATGGACAGCAACCAAGACTAGTGCTTCTACCGCCCCTTCTTAGGGTGAAAACCGAAATCAAAAGGGATAAGAGGTTCACGATCAGATATATCTCTCCGAACTTACCTTTTCCCTGCAGTTCTGAATCCGCCCCGTCTCCGGGGGTTCTCCTCAACGCCGGCGATGTTAATTCCCGGGTTTTGGCACCAGATGACCCATGCTACCGTCTCGCCAGCAAAACGCACGCAGGCCACTCGGATCCTTCTGCAGTAAGCTTTATTTCATCCCGAGAGACAGATGATCAGCTTCAGAAGAGGAGACCCAGAGAGCAGAAAACCCTTCCCTTTTATAGGCTGCGAAAAAACGGTTGGAGATGTGCACCACTGGGATTGGCTGCCCACTATCAGTCAGTTAACGCCACGAGAAAGGCAGGGCTCAGGTAATGGAACGATACCCTGACGCCTGCGCACATTTTACTAAGAGCAACGGATGTCAGCGCCATCTTATAACGGCGACCGTGAGAGCGGCTCCTCACACGGTCCTAGTTGTGGGTGAGAAGAGAAGCTGAGGTACAAAATGTCCTTAAACTCCAAACTCCCCTATCACATGGCCACTTACTCCCGTGGAAGTTGCTCCAGGCCTCTTATCTGGTGCCTAAAGTCTGAGAGGTGCTGAGTGGACTTTTGGATCCAGCCCTGGCTCTAGAACCAGAGGATCAGGCTTGGGTAGTTGGTTCTGACCAGACAGAACCTGGTCTCTCTAGAGACTACTTGTCTTTCGCCTGAAACTCTCCTTAAATCTTCATGTCTTTTGCTTCAGACACTGAATTTATCTAAAATTTCCACAAAAGAGGAGGACATTACCTATGGAGGCAAACCCTGTGTCCACCATAGGGCTACCCTGTAAGGCAGGTGCCCGGCCCACAGGGAGCAATGCCAGGTGATTTTGGTGCTGGGAAAGGCTCCTGGCCAGGGTGATGGGTCTGGACTTTGGGTCTATTCTCAGTGTCAATTGCTCAAGATGACAATTGTCAAGAGCCTGAACTCTTGACAGATCTAAAGATGGAGAAACTAGCCCCAACCGGAGCAAGGCAGATTTATAAGTTCTCAACCTGAGGATTATGACCTTTTTAGCACCCCTCTCTCTCCAAAAATATTTATATTAGAATTCATAATAGCAGCAAAATTACAGTTATGAAATAGCAAGTTAAATAATAAATTTTTGGCTGGAGGTCACCACAACATGAGGAACTGTATTAAAGGGTCACAGCATTAGGAAGGTTGAGAATCATTGTTTTAAGTGGACATAGAAGGAGATGCTAAGGAGGACCCCAGTTTCTAGCATGGAGTGGCCCTGGAATTCAGGACCAAGGCGGTGATGGGTTTCATTCAGGCCAAGCTAGTTTGAGAAAGCTGGGGGATATGTAGAAAGGAAAGGGCCGGATTTACAAACCTCAGCTTGAGCTCAGAAGAATGGACTGGTCACAGACACACGGGCCTACAGATTTCTTTATATTGCTGATTTTAATGTTTTTGCATGTGTATGCATATGCACTGTGCATGTGTATTTCCATATGTATGGGCACATGTGCATGTGTGGGCAGCTCAAGGCAGACATTGGGTTTCTCTCTACCCCACTCTCCACTGTATTTATTGAGGCTAGGTCTCCTGAACTGTAGCTTGCTGATTCCAGCTAAGCTAGTCAGGCAGCTGGCCCTGAGGATGTCCCTTCTGTCTCTCAGATGCTGGGATTACAGGTAACTGCCATACCTGCCCAGCTATTACATGGTTCTAGAGATCTACATTCCGGTCTTCATGCCTACATAGTGTGTGTTTTGTACACTAAGTCATTGTCTCCCCACAGCCCTGTTTAAAAAATAAAATAAAAGTTTTGGTGTTTAAGTAATGACAGACCCAAGGGAAGCTGCAGCTGGATCCATGCATCTGTGTTGTGTCCGGCCAGCAGATCACAACCTGGGTTCCAGCCTGGAAAGGCATTTTGGAAACCTGGAAGAGAAGAGGGGCTAGGCGGCAAGTTAAAGAAATGTAGCTAAGACAGTCATTCTGATCAAAGCTCAATTTTATTGTTGCGGACACTCAGTTATGAAGGAAGGGGGAGGGGACCCGATTCCCGCCAAATAATCTCAGGGTCCAGTAGCAGGGTGAGCACGTGATGGCACCAACAGCAAAGCAGCACGGTCCAGCAGTGGGCGTGGCAGAATGAATGAGCAGGAAGTTCCACCCCTGAGCAAGCAGGTTTCAGGCTGGGGGAGAGGAGACTACATCTCCTTCCTTTTGTTAACAAAAAATAGAAAAAAGAAAAAGCTGGCCTGAGGCAAAAAAATTTATCTATGCTCAATAGTTCTGCCTGAATTCTAGGGCTAAGGAAAAAACCTGTCTCCGTGGGATTCCCTAACTTTTCTTATGGTAAACTGTATCTGGCTGAGACTGTCCTTTCTATCCTAGTAAACAACTAACTGAAAAGCCTGGAGGGGCAGGCTCTGACTTTATAATGTTAATTAGTACTGAATAGGTAGCTTCCTAGTTGAATTTTAAGTAGGGCGTTGGAACCCTGGCTAAGTTTGACTGAACAAATTTGAAATATACTTTATTAAGAATAACACTGAGTTGATATTCCTCCCCATTTTTGGATGACAGGTGGGAAACAGGGAGAAGGGGTATGACTGGCTCCGTAGTACAAGGCCAATTGGCTTTTTTATTTTGGGGTAGGAGGCAGTGAAGACAGTATGGTCTCCAACCTCTCTCCCCCCTATTAATTAAGTTAAATAAGGCAACGCTTAACTGAGGTGATCAAAAGATTTTCTCATTTGTAGATGAGTGGGCTTTTAACCTTGGCTTGGGTGGACATTGACCCGATTCCTCCCGTGGGTGCTGTCACGACCCACACCTGTGGCTCTTGGTATCTTTTGGGGAGGGGAGGCAGAGCCGTAGATATTTTTGGTTTTTAGCCAAAATTAGATACCAACTTCCTTTTTAAACTGGGTATAACCCACAGGAAACTCAGAAATGGTCAAGCTGGACCTTCCCCTGCAGTAGTTCTCTGCACCAAGCGATACGTATACTAAATTCGTACAATCATGAACCAGTATGCACAGTTCTGGGTACTGTGCAGCTCTTAAAGGAGAATTATCAACCTCAGATTTAGCAAGGCCTAGGCAAGAATTATGTCATTAGTAACACCACGATTTGTGGCTAAAATAGGAGCTGGAAGTCGTTCCTCCTCATCCCTGTTATTTCCACAGCCTGAGGAACTAAGGACACCTTGCAGTAACAGCAAGGGTGAAAAGCCAGAGGTCAGCTAAGGGACTAAGCCCGTCTATCAAAATAAAAAACAATTTCTATTAATATTTGAAATTTCTACTTTTCTAGCCCTCTAGGTGAACCTAAATTTTAACTCGGACTGAAAGCCATGTGCTGGAATGTCCTTGGAATGGAGATAACATCTGCCACCTGTGCGCTCTAGGGGGGCGGGGATGCACATCTGCTGGTCTGGCTGGAGAATGTTGATTAACCTGCTTGAAAAACAAAATCTCGACAGTGAGAAAGTAGGAAAGCAGAAATTCTTTTGGGGAAGTCCAGGTACTTTATTCAATTGCAAATTGTAAAGCTGAGGTTAATCTCTAGCCTCCTGTCGGGTAGCAGGCTTAGAGAGTAGCAGGAAAACAGCTTTTCTGGGAGCTTTTGTTCCCAGCTGAATTTTAAGCATAAGAGGAATTTTAGTCTTCAGAATGATACTTACGAGAAGAGTCAGGATCTGTGTTCATCTGACGAATTAATCTCTCTGGCAGCCACCGCGCTCTATCTTCATCTCGTGAAAAACTTATTTCCGGAAAAGAAATATCATTGTTCAGCCTTTTAAGGGAACTATAGACAGCTATATCTGAGCCACTGCTTTGTGATATGGCAAGATATTACATTTGGGAGAAATCCTCGAATGTATCCACATTATAGGAAACTTTTGCCATAGCAGTCCTGTAGGCACATGAGTCGTATTAAAAATTAACAGATGCAGGGGCAAGGAATAATCTATATAAGTGACAATTTGCTCTTTAATAGCTTTTTTCACTAGCTGTAAGGCCAGTAATCTTTCTGAGGTTAGGGACCTAGGGGAAGTGGGGGATGTGCTCTGAATTAACTTTGTTGGGTAATTAGAATATAGGAATCTCTAACATTGGACTGAATGTTAAACCAGTCTAAGATTGAGTTAGAATGACTGGTCACACTGAAGAAAAGAGAAATCATTATGACTCTATTAAGTGACTAATTTTACTAAGTCAGAATATACAGTCTCTGATGAACTATTGCCATAAAGTTAAAAGGCTAGAAGCTAGTCTAAACTGGAAAAATGACAAGCAAGGATGGATCTAAAACATGAATTTAATTTAGTTTTTTTTTTAGTCAATTCAATCAGGACACTGAGTCAACTTACCTACCAGCTCGTCACACGAATTAATATGTTTCTGCAGCGTTCTGTGGAGAAAACCTGTTTTTTCCTTTCCCAATAAGGTAGCTGTTTTAGGATCAATCTGTAAGCCAATAAGTAGATCCCTTTAAGATACTATAAAGCATTTATTAAATTCTTTGACATTTAAATTTTAAATTTTGAAAATAAAGGTAAGATTTAAATAGTGTGCATGGGAATGCACTAAATAGTATGTACGGGGATACAATTTCTCTCTTTTTTTGTCTTTTAAGAAGTTAAAGTTTTAAAATTTCACAATATCTAACCTTTTGAATTAATAACTTGTTGACAAAATATTTTAAATACTTGGCTGTAAAGGGGCAGTGACTAATTGCACTATCAATCATTTTCTTAAGGAACGGTTGTAACTAGAAGGCTTGAAAAGTTATTAAGAGTCACATGTGCATAATTTATTTATTTATTAACTAGAAATATGCATAAGCAATTGTAAATTTGAGAATTAATAGTATCTAAGGGATGAACAATTTAAGCAATTGTGAGCTCAGAGATATGGCATTGACTATTAATATACAAATTAAGGTTTGATTGTTCAGCATTTTAAAACAACATCTACAGCACACAACTAGATTATTTGTGCTGAAACAGGGGAAACTGTGTGTCTTAAGACTCCACCCCACAGAAGCTAGTTGGGCCCACGTGGGCCAATGATCGGCTGGGAGGATGGGAAAAATGACTTTACAATAATGTTTTTTCTGGCCAAAGAATTGTCTTGGGCACAACTAATATTTAATTACCAATGAATATAATTAATAACAATTATAAAAGCTCTCTTTATTTTTTGTAAAATCTTTTGTAGTAAACTAAAACCCTAAGTAATAAAAGTATATTGTCTCTGAATCTTTTGGGTGAGACCAAGGATTTAAGGTAAACTTCTTTTGAGAAGCATTAGTTAATAAAATGCTTTACACTTAGGAAACAATATACACTGAAAGATTAAAACTCTTGGCTTCTTGTATAGAAGCAGAAACAATAAAATTTTTTCTTACATAATGTAAAGCTACATTAGCCATACCTAGAGGCAAAATTTTCTAGTGATTACAGTTCACTAGAAGCAAAACTCTGAATTTAAGCAATATTAAACATCTAAATAGATCTGCAACACTGTTAAAAAGAAATTCTCTTGAACACAGGGAAAAACTTTCTCAGGCACTGTTTGCAAAACAAAAGAAAGGCCACAAGCCGCTCTGGGGCTGCCCAGAGCCCTGCATTGACTCAAACGTAAAATACTTTTTAATCTGAGCATCTTGGCCCTCTTGTAATAAGGACCAATTCTAGAGAAACAATGTAACCGTCTACGCCTCTAATTTTTGATACTTTTTCTTAAGATGACTTACAGTTAAAACGTTCTTCACAACTTTAGTGTTGTGAAAAAATGCCCGTACTGCAGTTTCCTCCTAGGCAGCAACTATAGCCAAACTGTCTAATCTATTCACAAAGACAAACATAACTAGATAACTCTGTCACAGTTTTGTATGAAGTGAGCTGTATGAGCGCTCTCATAAGATGATTACTCTTGTAATAATCTTAATTAACAATATATGGGTGAGTAGAGAATCTTAAATTTGCAATCAAACTGCAAGCTGCAGTCAGTAGAACACTGGCAGTTTTAACCATAATTTTTAAGTTTCTTGTGCAAGGTTAGGATAATACCTACAACCTTGGGAAAGCAAAACCCAAGTTTAAAACAATTTATCATCTTTAAAATCAATATTAGAAGCATTACTATCATATTACGAAGTTTGGATGTCAATTAATACCTATGAATACCTATTAAAGCAAGCTTTAATGCTTTAATAAAGAGGCATTGTTTTAAATCTTATCTTAAATTTTACTATTTAGGATAGGAACCGCATTAATTATTATCTAAACTAGAAATATCTTTAGAGACCCAGCGTCTTGGCCTGCCTTATGCCATGTGTCGGAAGGACTCTAAACTTGAGTTATCAATTTTAACACTAGCCATCTGAAGCAATGTAACAATTATTAATCTTAACCAACAACTTATGAGCTGAATGTGAAAACATGTAGAACACATTACCAATAAAAAAGAACTAAATGAAGCAGTTATATTTAGACCAATCAGAGAATATTAATTTTTGTAGCAACAATCATAGAATAAAAGGCACTTTACCATTTGTCAAACACATTAGTCACAAGCCATTTATCAGCTTTTTTACCCCAAAACTAAGAGGCTGTGGACTCGCCCCTTTTTCCTAAAACGAAACAATTTTTCCAGCAGGGGCCCTCCTGCCACGTGTCTGATTCCTGGCGGAAGCACGTGGCAGCTCTCGGCTTTGCAGATAAAGTTTTTTATGCCATCTTTATTATCCAACATAAAACATAGAACATTCATTCATACAGACTGGACACGAACATACATGAATTGAACACGAGAACAGATTGGTGCATCAGACATTAGACAAGACACAAAAGGGAACAGAGTACTCCTGTTATAAGGCCCACAGAGAAATTTCTCTCTGCTTTTTGGGACATTTTCCTCCCTCATGATGCAGTTTTTATTAACTGCGGCAATCTGCCTGTTCCTTTTAATAAACCCTTTCTTTTCTCACGCCTAAAAATGTAGCTTTGGAGAGCTATGGCCTACCGCCTGTTACCCAGCTCCTCGTAAGCTTCACTGCTAAACCTAAGTGAACCAGCGCTCAGGTTTAACACTGTTTCAGCTTAGCCCATACCTTCTCCGGTATGAATTTCCTTTATCCTTTAATTATTCCATGGAGCTCCAAACCAGCAGTGTCTCTTTCAAAAATCCTTTGCCATTTCTCAGTCCCGCGTTGGTTCGCCAAATGTTGTGTCCGGCCAGCAGATCACAACCTGGGTTCTAGCCTGGAAAGGCATTTTGGAAACCTGGAAGAGAAGAGGGGCTAGGCGGCGAGATAAAGAAATGTAGCTAAGACAGTCATACTGATCAAAGCTCAATTTTACTGTTGTGGACACTCAGTTATGAAGGAAGGGGGAGGGGACCCGATTCCTGCCAAATAATCTTGGAGTCCAGTAGCAGGGTGAGCACGTGATGGCACCAACAGCAAAGCAGCATGGTCCACAGTGGGCGTGGCAGAACGAATGAGCAGGAAGCTCCACCCCTGAGCAAGCAGGTGTCAGGCTGGGGGAGGGGAGACTACACATCTGTCCTTCAGGTTCAGCCCCTGGTCCTGTCCTGCACAGCTACAGTGACATTGAAGTCAGGGATAGGGACACTGCTACCATCTGCACAGCTTTGTCATATCTGTCATATCACGTGTTTGTGTTCTCGCAGGCATGTTCATGCTGTGTGCATGGTATTTGATGCAGTTTCAGGGCATATGTAGATCTGTGTTGTCACTGTCACTGATGGCTCTTCCTTTGGTTAGAAAATGGCAGATAAGCTTCTTTGGGGTGGTGACACTAGGGTCTCCTAATAGTGAACCTTCCTGACCCATCCTCGGCTCTGTACTCTTCTTTCCTGCCCTATCCTCGGTTCTGTACCTTTTGTTCTGGCTTTCTGCTCAGGATCACTTCTGAATACCCTCCCCCTGTGGTAAATAACCAGCTTAGAAATCACAATGGACTAGTTTCTAAGCTTCATTTACCAGAAAAGGCTATAGGTCTAGAAGGCTTTGCAGGGCCTTGTGCTAATTTTAGCTTGAATCAAAGAAAATACACTTTCATGATTTGTCAATTACATTTAACAGCTGCAGCTGACGCTGGAGTGACCGTGAAGTCTGTGTCATGAGCTTAAAGCATAGCTCCGTGCACAAGTGACACCATTGGGGGTGCTTCTGTTTTTTGGCTAAATTCTACACTTTGGGGGGGTCTTTCCTACTGAGACAGTCTCTGAGAAACCTAGCAAATGAACTCCCACGAAAGCAATAGGGAGGGGAACACCCTATCTTCTTGATATCAATTTTCTGCTCCACATATTTTCGGTCACTCACTAGCATATGAATTCTTCCATCCATGAACTCTGATATTGGAGGTCTGTAAACAGAAGCCCCAGACTCACCCAGTGGAAAAATAGTCCTGCAGGCTGCAGAAGCAGCAATTGAGTAGTGCACTACTGTCATCTAGGGGTCATGTTTAGTGTTGCACCCTAGGGTGGCTCTTGAATATCTTGGAAGGGAGCCTTGTTAGACTGTTCCTGGGCCTTTCATTGGGAACAATTCAGTCAACTTCAATGGCTCCCAGAAAAAAGAAGTCTAGTGTAGAGAAGCTGGGTGTCAAGGGGACTCTGAGATGAAGCTGACAAGGCTTCCCACACCCTTTGGAAGGGGACAGAGCCAAGCAGTGGTGACAGTATCTAGGGGCTCTGGGTCAGGCAGCACAGGGTTTGAGTCCTGAGTCTGTCCCTTGTCAGGTACTGGACCTAGAACAAGCTACTTAGGCCTCTTCATTCATTTTATGAGACAGGGCCTTCCTGGGGACACAAACATGGACTCAAATTTGAGATTCTTCTGCCTTAGCTCCTCTAGTGCTGGGATTGGTGAACCATCATGACTGGACCGTTTAAAGTTTTGGACACTCTGATTTTTGTTTTTTTTGTTTGTTTGTTTGTTTTTGTTTTGTTTTGTTTTTTATTAGATATTTTCTTTATTTACATTTCAAATGCTATCCCCAAAGCCCCCTATACTCTCCCCATGCCCTGCTCCCTAACCCACCCACTCCTGTTACCTGACCGTGGCATTCCCCAGTACTGGGGCATATGATCTTATATCTCCCTTGTTTATATCTCCCTTGTTTATATCTCTCCCGAACCCTGGGCCTCTCACTCTTTTATGCTCTCAGTTCCCATCCACGCACAGCAGGCCACGCCACCTCACCAGGCACGCAGCTTCAGCTAATCAGGGCAGCAGGGGCATATCTCCATCAAAATGGATTCACCAGTATCCTGGTACACCTGCGCAGCTCTCAAGATGTTTGTGGCTCATATGAGGAAGTCAGGTGCAAGTCATACGACTTAGCTGCAGTACCTGGCGCCTTTGGGACTGCCGCCACACCCGCTCCTCACACCTACCCACTCCCGCTTCTTGGCCCTGGCATTCCCCTGTACTGGGGCATATAAAGTTTGCAATACCAAGGGTCCAGAGACAAGGTTTTACAGGGTCAGTAGGAGTTTTCCATTCAAAGGGGGAAGGGCAGTCCAGATGCAGGAACTGTGTGTACAAAGGCATTTTAGTAAGAATTGTCCCACTGTGCTGAGTGAATTTCATTGAGTTTGGCCTGGTCTAAGCTTAAAGTGGATGAGGTGTGGCCGGAGAGAGGCTCAATGGTTAGAGCACTTACCGCTTCTGCTGGGATCAGAGTTTGGTTCCCAGCATCCATGTATCAGGGCTTACAACTGCCAATAACTCCAGCTTCAGGACATCCAATATCTTGCTCTGGGCCTCCACAGGCACCTGCATGCATATATGCAAATGCATGTAGTCTTTCTCTCTCACACACATGCCCACAATTGAAATCATAAAATACATCTTAAAAATCCACTGAGTGAAATAGAACAGGTGAGTTTGGCTAGAACCTCCAGGAGGGCTCAGGAGTCCATCTTGCTTCCAAACTTCCTCCAACCTTTCACCCCCCAACCTTGACATTCCCTCTCCTGCTACCACTGTCTCTGATACTGGCTAGCTACAAGGTTTGGTATAGTGCAAGGTGTGGATTGGGGTTAGCTTTACCCACAGCCACAGAAGTGCAAAAGGCACATTTAAGGCTCACCAAGACTTTGTCCCTTTTGGGTGGTGCTTCCTTCACGTGCTTGAATGGCCCTGGCTTCCTGACAGGAAGTTCATCTTTAGATATGAAAGTGGACTGTGGGACTATCTGGAGACACTGTGATCTTAGGGGCTGTGTTGGTAGTGTCCCTATCCGCTGGGCTTCTCTGATGCATGGTCCTCTCTGATGCATAGTGGCATCTATGTATCTATGTAACTACCCATCATCTATGTATGTATGTATGTATGTATGTATGTATGTATGTATGTATGTATGTATCTATCTATCTATCTATCTATCTATCTATCTATCTATCTATCTATAACCTATGTATCTATGTAACTATCATTTAAGTATCAGTCTATCAACTATGTATCTATCTCTAGAAATAAAGTGGTCAACAGGTGGGGCTGTGGAGCCAGTACCTGCACCAGGTTAGAAAGCTCAGAGGACAGTGTGAGGCAAAATAGGGACTAGGAAGTAGCAAGTGTGGGATGGATCCATCTAAACCCATTCTGCTTCGATGTGTACTCCCAAACAGAGATAGCACCAAATATATGAGCACAAGTGTGTACAAACACATGGCATATCTATTAGTAAGATGGATGTACACACATGCATACCTATATTCCTATAAGTGTGTATACACGTGTACATGCATCGCAGTACAAACACATGTATGTGTGCAGAAAAATTAGAATAGACCTAAAGGACTGTATGAATATATGTATTAAAGTATACTGCCTAGTTTTATGTCAACTTGTCACAAGCTAGAGTCAACATAGGGCAGAGCCTCTACCCTTAAAAGATCGGACTATAGGACAACCTGTATGGTAATTTCTAAATTAGTGATTTAAGGGAGAGGGCTCAGTCCATAGTGTGTAGTGTCATCCCTAGGCTGGTGGTTCTGGGTTCTATAAGAAAGCAGGCTGAGCAAGCCATGGGCAAGCCAGTCACTCTTCTATGGTGTCTGCATCAGCTCCTGCCTCCAGGTTCCTGCCCTGTCATTTCCTGCTCTGACTTCCTTCAATGATAGTCTCTGCTGTGGAAGCATAAGCCAAAGAAACCCTTTCCTCCTCAGCTTGCTTTTGATCATGGTGTTTCCTAAGCTAATAGTCACACATCCATGTGCTTTATGACACTATGGTAGTCAGTGAGGGTCTCTGTCTAACTGTCTGCATAACCAGAGTCTTGTTTGCTTTTAAGACAGGGATTTATGTAGCCCAGGCTGGTTTCAAACTCACTGTGTAGCCAAGGATCACCTTAAACTTGTAATGGGCTTCTAAGCCTGCACCACTACATCCCTCTATTCAATGCAGGGAATTGGACCCATGGCTTTTCGGCCTTATATGCAAACACTCTATAAGCTGAGCCACATCTCCTCCCCATTGCAACAGCCTTTGTAAGGAGAGAACAATTTCTAGGCCTGGGTGAGCCAGTAGGTGCTAATTTGGTTCTGTAAGCAAGGGAGAAGGGGCTTCAGTGTTCTCTGTGAGTCTTCTGGAGAGTTGGGGAAGACATCCTCAAGGCCTGATGTTCACACGCAAGGAAAGAACCAGGTCCTTCTGGTCCTGCTTCTTACTGAGCCTAGAGCTTTGGGCAGGGCATAGCAACCGGTCAAAGGGAGCAGCCTCTGGGCTCACTAGCTCATCTGGCCTTGGGTTTTCCCAAAAGTCCCAGGACAAGGGTCTGCAGCAGAAGGGGAGAGACAAGAGACTGGCACTGTGTCTGGGCAGCAGGGACAGATGATGTACCCTGGGCTTCACCCATGGGGCCGAGACAACCCACACCATTGCAAGAAACTGAAGAGGAGGCTCATGTCCCATGTAGAAGCACTGGATCTGGTGCCTTGGGACACTGTCCAGAAAAGGGCTTAGGGTGACAAATGTCAAGGAGAAATTCGGCCAGTATTGATCACCATGCAGTCACTCAATAGCAATGAAAAAGTGGATTCTGGTTTATACACCCCCATGCTAAGCTTGTCTAATGTGCATCTTCCCAGCAAGCTGAATCAGTATAGCTAGTTCCAACACAGCAGTGCGGTTTCTGAATTGGGGTCAGCTGAGGGATGAGTGCCACCTTAGGCCCCTGGAACTGCAGTCATCAGCAGCTCAGTGAGGGAAAGGTCACGTTCAGTTCTGGTGAGAAGATGATAAGGTTCTCACTGTGAAAAGCCTGAAGAATTCCAGTTATTACAACATGCTCCCCATCCTGTTTTTTTGCTAGTAATGACTCTGGCTGGGGTCGTGATATAGCCAGGGAGATGGTAAGGAGAATTCACATCCCCAGGGCTCTCCTCTGTGTGAGATGAGGAGGAATGCTTAAGGAACTGGGCCAGACCTGTGTGTGTGTGTGTGTGTGTGTGTGTGTGTGTGTGTGTGTGTGTGTGTGTGTTTGTGTGTGTGTGTCTGTGTGTGTGTGTGTCTGTGTGTGTGAGAGTGTGTACACATGTGCTCCATGTATATATCTCTAGCCACATCCTAAGGCTATGTGCAGGCTACAGGATGTTGGCCTGAGTGAGTTCTGTGTGGAGCAGAGATAAGTCAACCTGGTTCTTGCCCTTGGGGCAACATCTAGAAGGACGAGGCTGGACAGAGACCAGCCCTGTGGGTAACAGTGTGGGGAGCAATGGTCTCACCTGTCTCTCTCTGTTGTACTGCTCTTTGCTGTCCCACTTGGTGGTAGTTTCAGCACCACTGGCAATGTAGCTAGGTGTGTGCTAACATACAGGTCTGTGAAATAAGAGCATATAGCTTTGGACTCAGACTCCACATCTCCATGGTCCCCTCACATGTACTCTCCATCAAAATTGTTATTAGTATTGATCTGGCTAGTTTTATGTCAACTTGACACATGCTAGAGTCATCTAAGAGGAGGGAGCCTCAATTGAGAGTGGAAATGGTTCCATAAGATAGAGCTGCGGGAAATTTTCTTAATTAGTGATTGATGGGGTAGGGCCTAACCCATTGTGGGTGCTGTCATCTCTGGGCTGGTGATCCTAGGTCCTATAAGAAAGCAGGCTGAGCAAGTCATGGGGAGCAACCCAGTAAGCTTGAAATGCTGCCTGAGAAGAATGGTATCAGGAGCCATAATGGGACAACTTAATAACTAGCAGGTGATCATCCTGAAGTGGCCTGCCTCGGATGATTATATAATCTGCGACAGATGAGCCCTCATTAAGCAAGGCTGTGAGTGACTAATTTTAGGAAAGATTCCTGCTATTAATATGCTTTTCCTGTTGTTATTATTAAACATATATAACAATCACTAAGTAAAACCACACTCCCTTTGAAATAGATCTCTGCAGATCCATGAAGATGTACTATCTTGTAGTGATGCTATATAGACAAATAGATGACTTAAGTTAATGATGATCCTATAAGAATTTCTAAAATTAAATCTGTGATTATTAAGCCCTGTTATAATGGGACTGCTATTAATTCCTTCAAAGTTGCAATGAGAACTCTGCCAGTGTCACCAGTTAATTGCTCTTAGATGGTAACCAAACTTTCTCCTACTCAGAGCATACAAGAGGTTGTAAAACTATTAACCAAAGGTCATTACAAGGCAACTAATGATTTATTATAGGTGCTAGGGCAGAAGATAAAATATCAACTGTGTTTCTCTATACAAAACTTCACTAATAAGTTAGTTATGGTTTTAAACATTCAGTGAACCTGTGGAGCTGAGAGAGATGATGGGTGTTTAGCCAGATAATTCCTCCTAAGGGCTATGCAGGTAAACATTCGCTGTTGTAAACTTCTATTTCAATTTATGATTTGATTTTTTGTGTGAACTTGTGATAAACTTTGTAACATGTGATCATGTATTCCGAATGATGTTTAAGAGTGGAGGACAGAGAAGAGTCAGGACTGAGGGACTGAGGTGAGAGGAATGGAGGTGAGAAGAACTGAGCTGAGAGAGGATCTGAGCTGAGGAGAAGTTTTAGACAGAACATTTTTTTTAGATTAGAAGGAGAATGCAGAGTGGAGTGACTTAGAAATTATAGGTCACATAAAATACTAAGAGAGCAATGTACAGAATGCAGAGGGAAAGAGGAAAAAAGAAGATGTCGCAGAGAGCAGAAGGAGCAGGCAGGCTTCTCCTTACCATGGGACAGAACAGGTCCCATGGTTGAGGGCAAGGCAGGTTTAGTCTTATTAAAAGAAAAGAAACAAAGCTTTTTTTCTGACAAACATGGGTTTAATTCATTCCACATTAAAAAGGTAGAAGTTTTTTCTTTCTGTATGCAATAAAGATTGGAGTGCATTTTTCATTCAGAATGAGTGAGTTCTTCTGCACCAGTGCTTGGTCTTTTACTCCATATGCATATGAAAGTATGGATGTGTGTGTAAGTATGTAATTGTGAGAATGTGTGTGTGTGTGTGTGTGTGTGTGTGTGTGTGTGTGTGTGTGTGTGTGTGTATGTGTGTGTAACTGTGAGAATGCATGCAAGCTGGGCCCAGCTGGGTTGGGTTTGAATGAAAATGAATAGATGAGCATGAATGAAGCTGAATATGAATTTATGTGAGATTATGCATATTTGCTTATATAAAAGTTTTTCCTTCTTCTAGTGTTATTCTCTTCTCTTGATTCAATAGGAGTTTATTGCTCCAAACTTCCCCCTAGCCTGACAAGCAAGAGGCATTCTGGACAATAAGGAAAAGATTTTAGCAATTAATTTACTCAGTCTCCTGCTCTTTCAGGATGAGGTGCTAAGTGCCAGAGACTGCAGTTTCTGGCCTCAGAGGATCACAGAAGGCAGGTCAGCTACAATAGCATAGTAACTTAGACTTAGATAAGTAAACTTTTTATTATACAGCAACCTCAAATTCCTTGTAAGACAAAGTCTTACCCCAGAAACTTGTAAGACAAAGTCTTGCCTTCCACCTACACTCTTCCCCCTCCGCTGCCTCAAGAAGAACCGACAAGAAAGAAGAAACACCCCAAGGTGGGGCTGCCCCCCAGCAGAATGGTTTACTACAGGGAAGCATTTGGAGACAGTCTCAGAACTCTTTGTGGATGCTGAGAAGAGAGAGGGGAAAGCCAAGATCTATAAAGAGGACTAGGGAGTTGACTCAGCAGTTAAGGATACTTGTTGCTGTTGCTGAAGACCTGGGTTTGATTCCAGTACTTATATGGTCTCTCACAGCCTTCTTCAACCCTCCTCTTCCTTGTTGCTGTTATTTTGGGGGGAACTGAAAATTGGAGCCCAGGGTCTCATGCACATTAGGCAAACATTTTACCCCTGAGCTATATCCCAAACCATCCTCTTACTTTTTTTTGAGACAAGATCTTCCCGGGCAGACTGCCTAGTTTGGCCTTGAACTTTTTTTGCCGCTTGATCACTCTTGATCTTGCCGTCCTCTCCCCTCATCTGGAATTACAGGTGTGCAGCACCAAACCTTTTAAATAGGCATCACAAATTCTAAAAACACGCACACTGGAAAAGCATAATACCACAATTCTTCTCACAGGAAGTGAACTTGGGAAGCCATGGGAAGTCAGTTCCAGATGGCAAGAGAGGGTGACCTGTGCCCATAGATTCCTACCTGTGACTCTGCCCTCTTCAGTGCCACCAACCCGATGCCCATCACAGAGATGAGCCTACCCTGGTCTTAAAGTTCAGACACAGGCACCATAGCACTTCACGTTGAGGCTCTTGGACTCTTCACTGAGTGATGAGGCTCAGAGGGGAACTGAGTGTTGCTAGAAGCAACCAGCTTTGTTTAGGCTCTGAGAGTGCTTGCTCCCTTGCATGTGTTTTGCATTTGTTTTGCCTACTCTCCCTCCACATTGGTGGCATTTCTATTTTCAGACACATGAATAATCCTCTTAAAGGGAGCTGATGGCTCAGTCTTACTCTCAGGGACAATTTTGTCTTGCAGCCACTCAGTTTGTAGAAGGCAAAGACACTGCAGCCATTATCTATCTATCTATCTATCTATCTATCTATCTATCTATCTATCTATCTATCTATCTATCTATCTATCTATTATTTATTGTCTATCTTTTATCTATGTATCTATAATTTATTTATCATCTTTGTATATAATATATATGTATATATCTATTATCTATATACCTATCTACCTATAATTTATGTATCTATGTAACTATCATCTATGTATCAATCTTTCAGCTATGTACAATTATATATCTATGTATAAACATATGTATGTATCATCTATGTATCTATCTACTTACCTATCATCTATTATCTATGTGTCCATCCATCCATCCATCCATCCATCCATCCATCCATCCATCCATCTAATCTATCTTGCAGATGATACTGGGAGTATTTAGCCTAGCGTGACTTCAGACTTTCTATATAACTGAGGATAGCCTTGAACTTTTTATCTTCCTAGCTTCATTTCATCAGTGCTGGAATTATAGGCTTGTAACATCCACATATGGTTTATGGGGTTTTGTGTATGGTGAGCAAGTACTCCATTCGCTGACCTCCGTCCTCCAGTAGATATTTTAATGGGACTGTCAGTACTTTTGCTGGGATCTCAGCATTACAGCTGGCCTGTTCATCTTCATAGACAAGGAAGTGAGTTCAGGAAAAGCTGACTGGACTAGTTGAAGAGCAGTGTATTCTGGGAAGAGCGCTGTTTTACCTGGGACAGCTGTTTTGTTAGTCTTTTTTTTTTCTAATAAGCATCACAGAAGGTAGTCCTAAGACCTGGCGAGATGGCTCAGTTCATGAAGTGCTTCTTGTGCAAGCATGAGGACCTGAGTTAGATCCTCCAAAAGCTATGTGAAAAACCAGGTTTGGTGGCACGCACTTGGAATCCCAGTACTGAGGAAGCAGAGATGGGAATCCTTGGGGTTTTCTAGCCAGCCAGCCTAGCCTACTTGGCAAGTTCTGGGCACTGCAGTGAGAGACCTGGCTTCTAAAACAAAGCAGATGGAACCTGAAGTCTGACACTCAAGTTGAGGTCTGTTTTTCACCAGTGTGTTTACACTAGTGCACTCCTGATGTGTACCCCGTCCCCCATAAAATATTAAAGAAAGAAAAAACCCTAGCGCCAGCAGGTTTGTACGTGTGATCCCAGAACTCAGAGGGTGAAAATAGGAGTAGTGTGAGTTCAAGGCCAGTCTTGGCTACACATCAAGGCTGCCTCAAAAGCTGTCTCTAGAAGATGGAAATTGTGCCGTAGTAGGCACACCCTTTGGTCCCAGCACTCAGGAACCAGAGGCAGATCTATCAGTCACAGAATCCTCCCCCAGGCTCAGATAGTGTGGGTCATTTGACACCCCAAGCACAATTCATCTTCCTCCCCCTGTCCTCATGAACTAGATAGTGACAGCACAGTGGAGAGACAGAACTCAGCAATTCACATGGAGAGAGGGGCCAGCATGTCCCTGGCATGGGAGAACCTCCTTTTAAAAAAGATTTATTTATTATATTTAAGTACACTGTAGCTGTTTTCAGACACACCAGAAGAGGGCATCTGATCTCATTACAGATGGCTGTGAGCCACCATGCAGTTGCTGGGATTTGAACTCAGGACCTCTGGAAGAGCAGTCAGTGCTCTTAACCACTGAGTCATCTTTCCACCCCCTCCTTTTTCTTTTTTCTTTTTAAAGATAGGTTTTCCCTATGTAGCGCTGGCTGATGGAGCTCACTCTGTAGACCAGACTGACAGTTCTAAACTCACAGAGGTCCTCCTGCCTCTGCCCTCTGAGTGCTGGGCTTAAAAGATTTCGAGACACTGCCACTGGCTGTGTCCCCTTCTGAAGGTTTATATTTGTGTGGGTTGCCAGTGGCCTGGCTAGGAGTTCAACTTGCATGTCTGGCCATTCCACCACAGTTTGCACTGCCCCTTGCTGTCTGTCTGCCAAAGACTTGGCAGATGGCAGGCAGCTCTTTCCAGCCCTGCCCCCACCCCCCATCTTGTCTTCTCTCTCAAGAGGCAGAGCATGAGGGCAGCCCTAAACTACGTGTCTTCCCTGGACTGCTATCCTTTCATCTGAGCCATGATTAAATAGATCACTTAGAGCTGGTCCCAGGACAGACCCCTCTTCTAACCTACCTCATGGGGGACAGGATGAGACAGATTAGAATACAATTGTAGTGGGCTGTGCTCACTAATCATTTTCTGTGTCTGGAGTAATTGGACCTCTTGAACTCATTTTGTTAATATAAATTCAAGTAACAAGCAGCAGCCTGGTCTATGGCCCTGAGCTGGGCTCTAGGCAAAGCCTGGTTGCTCTGCACTCAGTTTAGCTGCACCCCTTAAGCTTGAGATGGGTCAGGGCCCAACTAGGACTAAATAGGCTGATTTTAACCTTGGCACTTGTTGTAGACAGGGTTTCATCACTGTGAAGAGACACTGTGACCAAGGAAAATCTTGCACGCGCCCAACTGGCCAGGAAGAACGACGCTGTGACAGGATCCTTTCGCACACGTTTATTGGGAGAGCTTGATTGCAGAGGCGAAGGTACCCCAAGCCCAGAACTGGTGCTGCTTATATAGGCCTAGGAGAGGCATTCTCTCTCATCTGATTGGTTAACTTGTCTCTCATCTGATTGGTTAACTTTGGTTAATTCTCAAAACCTCATCTTGGCAAAAGAACCTTTACTGCCTATGTATGTGTGGTGGCCAGCAGTAGCCAACTGCCACTCTGCAACTGCCACTCTGCAACTGCCATTATGTAACTGCCACTCTGCAACTGCCACTCTGCAACGGCTTCCCACATCTCCCCCTTTTTGTTTTAATAAAATGAGGCTGGTCTAGGCCTGTGCAATTATGTCCATCCGCCGTGGCTCCTGTTTTAGGTCGTTCCTCTAATGTCACAGCCTTTCCCGTCATAGGGTAACCCTATCACCACCGGGCCCCGTGTCTTAAGTTGGTCTGTGCATGAGGAAAGTTGCCCATCTTTGGATACCGCAGTGCTGTGTGACAGTAACTGCTAAATGACCTAGGGCGAACTCTGCAAAAGAGGCCAGCCGAAAAATGAATTAGTGGGGAAATCATGATCACCCTATCGCGTGCAATGAGGAAACCTCAGCGATGTGCAAGGGCTGATCAATGATCGTTGAGTCTCTCTCATTCCAGTGCAATGGATCCATAAATCCATGGGGTGCAAGAGCAGAGAACTCAGATGCCAACTAATTCTTGAGCATAGATAACCAACCTTCAGGGGAGGTGCTGTTTTCAATAGCTAAAAGTGCCTGAGTTATAATCACCTTGTCACGTTTTTGTTGGGTTCTGAATTTGCATACCAACCAGAGCATGAACACCAGTCCACAGCATATGGCAGCACCAAACAAAATCACTCCCACTCATTCCTTAAAGTAAGAAAATGCGGAGGTAAGCCAAGAGGTAAATTCTCCAAGTGTCACTGGTTCCACTCTGGTTCCATTAAGGCTCAGGATCTGTATCTGCAGCTTCGTCTGCAACCTTTCCAGCTCCTGCGACCAATTCCCCTTCAGATAATTCGATAGGTCTGTACTTCTAATAAAAGAATCATTAATATACCTAATGGGAGTAGTGCACATATGCGGAGTAGATGCCACACAACTCATTTGTATGACATCCATCATCTGTTCCATGTTATGTTTTAAAATATCCATTCTCTGATTCACTAACATTAACCCTGAGGCGATATGAGAATCTGCCCTTTGCAGGATAAGCAATGCCTCAGACTTTTTTTGTTTTGTTTTGTTTTGTTTTGTTTTGTTTTTGCTATCTGACTTATAGTGTCAGCAGTATTAATTTGATCTGCCCAATTAGAGATAATCTTTTTCTTTAAAAAATATACAGGGTGTAAAAGGTTTATCCACATTATGCACAAAGCATAGTGTATAATTTAAATGAAAACTAGTACTCTTATACACCCGTGGCTCTTGAGTTTGTCGTGCATAAGGCACATCCAAAAAACATTCCTTTGCAAAAAACAAAGGCTAGATAGAAGAATTGGAATGTACCAGTAAAGGTACTAGCCATGATCTTACTATGGCCCACAAAGGTATACTTATCCCAGTCTCAATCATCAGGAGCAGGATCATCTTGGGATTCATCTTGATCTTTCATGGTCCTTGTCAGTCGCATCGGAACCCAAAGTGAATTTTCTTCACCCTGCAGAAAAACACAAATAGCTTCCCGGGATCTAACTAATATAGGATCCGGGCCGTACCATTTATTATCAAGGACATTTTTCTTTTTTTTTTTTCCTTTTTTTAAATTAGGTATTTTCCTCGTTTACATTTTCTATGCTATCCCAAAGGACCCCCATACCCACCCCCCCCAATTCCCTACCCACCCACTCCCCCTTTTTGGCCCTGGCGTTCCCCTGTACTGGGGCATATAAAGTTTGCAAGTCCAATGGGCCTCTCTTTGCAATGATGGCCGACTAGGCCATCTTTTGATACATATGCATCTAGAGACAAGAGCTCCGGGGTACTGGTTAGTTCATATTGTTGTTCCACCTATAGGGTTGCAGTTCCCTTAAGCTCCTTGGGTAATTTCTCTAGCTCCTCCATTGGGGGCCATGTGAACCGTCCAATACCTGACTGTGATCGTCCACTTCTGTGTTTGCTAGGCCCCGGCATAGTCTCACAAGAGAGAGCTATATCTGGGTACTTTCAGCAAAATCTTGTTACTGTATGCAATGGTGTCAGCATTTGGAAGCTGATTATGGGATGGATCTCTGCATATGGCAATCACTATATGGTCCATCCTTTCGTCACAGCTCCAAATTCTGTCTCTGTAACTCCTTCCATGGGTGTTTTGTTCCCATTTCTAAGAAAGGGTAAAGTGTCCACACTTTGGTCTTCGTTATTCTTGAATTTCATGCGTTTGGCAAGTTGTATCTTATATCTTGGGTATCCTAAGTTTCTGGTCTAATATCCACTTATCAGTGAGTACATATTGTGTGAGTTCCTTTGTGATTGGGTTACATCACTCAGGATGATACCCTCCAGGTCCATCCATTTGCCTAGGAATTTCGAAAATTCATTTTTTTTAATAGCTGAGTAGTATTCCATTGTGTAAATATACCACATTTTCTGTAACCATTCCTCTGTTGAGGGGCATCTGGGTTCTTTCCAGCTTCTAGCTATTATAAACAAGGCTGCTATGAACATAGTGGAGCATGTGTCCTTCTTACCGATTGGAACATCTTCTGGATATATGCCCAGGAGAGGTATTGCAGGATCCTCCGGTAGTACTATGTCCAATTTTCTGAGGAACCATCAGACTGATTTCCAGAGTGGTTGTACAAGCTTGCAATCCCACCAACAATGGAGGAGTGTTCCCCTTTCTCCACATCCCCGCCAGCATCTGTTGTCACCTGAGTTTTTGATCTTAGCCATTCTGACTGGAGTGAAGTGGAATCTCAGGGTTGTTTTGATTTGCATTTCCCTGATGATTAGGGATGTTGAACATTTTTTCAGGTGTTTCTCTGCCATTCGGTATTCCTCAGGTGAGAATTCTTTGTTCAGCTCTGAGCCCCATTTTTTAATGGGGTTATTTGCTTTTCTGGAGTCCACCTTCTTGAGTTCTTTATATATATTGGATATTAGTCCCCTATCCGATTTGGGATAGGTAAAGATCCTTTCCCAATCTGTTGGTGGCCTTTTTGTCTTATTGACGGTGTCTTTTGCTTTGCAGAAGCGTTGTAATTTTATGAGGTCCCATTTATCGATTCTTGATCTTACAGCACAAGCCTATTCCTGTTCTATTCAGGAATTTTTCCCCTGTACCCATATCTTCGAGGCTTTTCCCTACTTTCTCCTCTATAAGTTTCAGTGTCTCTGGTTTTATGTGGAGTTTCTTAATCCACTTAGATTTGACCTTAGTACAAGGGGATAGAAATGGATCAATTCGCATTCTTCTACATGATAACCGCCAGTTGTGCCAGCACCATTTGTTGAAAATGCTGTCTTTTTTCCACTGGATGGTTTTAGCTCCCTTGTTAAAGATCAAGTGACCATAGGTGTGTGGATTCATCTCTGGGTCTTCAATTCTGTTCCATTGGTCTACTTGTCTGTCACTATACCAGTACCATGCAGTTTTGATCACAATTGCTCTGTAGTACAGTTTTAGGTCAGGCATGGTGATTCCACCAGAGGTTCTTTTATCCTTGAGAAGAGTTTTTGCTATCCTCGGTTTTTTGTTATTCCAGATGAACCTGCTGATTGCCCTTTCTAATTCGTTGAAGAATTGAGTTGGAATTTTGATGGGGATTGCATTGAATCTGTAGATTGCTTTTGGCAAGATAGCCATTTTTACAATGCTGATTCTGCCAATCCATGAGTATGGGAGATCTTTCCATCTTCTGAGATCTTCTTTAATTTCTTTCTTTAGATACTTGAAGTTCTTATCATACAGATCTTTCACTTCCTTAGTTAGAGTCACGCCAAGGTATTTTATATTATTTGTGCCTATTGAGAAGGGTGTTGTTTCCCTAATTTCTTTCTCAGCCTGTTTATCCTTTGTGTACAGAAAGGCCATTGACTTGTTTGAGTTAATTTTATATGCAGCTACTTCATTGAAGCTGTTTATCAGGCTTAGGAGTTCTCTGGTGGAATTTTTAGGGTCACTTATATATACTATCATGTCATCTGCAAAAAGTGATATTTTGACTTCTTCCTTTCCAATTTGTATCCTCTTGATCTCCTTTTGTTGTCTAATTGCTCTGGCTAGGACTTCAAGTACAATGTTGAATAGGTAGGGCGAGAGTGGACAGACTTGTCTTGTCCCTGATTTTAGTGGGATTGCTTCCAGCTTCTCACCATTTACTATGATGTTGGCTATTGGTTTGCTGTAGATTACTTTTATCATGTTTAGGTATGGGCCTTGAATTCCAGATCTTTCCAAGACTTTTATCATGAATGGGTGTTGGATTTTATCAAATGCTTTCTCAGCATCTAAAGAGATAATCATGTGGTTTTTGTCTTTGAGTTTGTTTAAATACTGGATTACATTGATGGATTTCCATATATTGAACCATCCCTGGGATGAATCCTACTTGGTCAGGGTGGATGATTGTTTTGATGTGTTCTTGGATTCGGTTAGCAAGAACTTTATTGAGGATTTTTGCATAGATATTCATAAGGGAAATTGGTCTGAAGTTCTCTATCTTTGTTGGGTCTTTCTGTGGTTTAGGTATCAGAGTAATTGTGGCTTCATAGAATGAGTTTGGTAGAGTACCTTCCATTTCTATTTTGTGGAATAGTTTGTGAAGAACTGGGATTAGGTCTTCTTTGAAGGTCTTATAGAACTCTGCACTAAACCCATCTGGTCCTGGGCTTTTTTGGCTGGGAGACTATTAATGACTGCTTCTATTTCTTTAGGGGATATAGGACTGTTGAGATCATTAACCTGATCTTGATTTAGCTTTGGCACCTGGTATCTGTCTAGAAACTTGTCCATTTCATCCAGGTTTTCCAGTTTTGTTGAGTATAGCCTTTTGTAGAAGGATCTGATGGTGTTTTGGATTTCTTCAGGATCTGTTGTTATGTCTCCCTTTTCATTTCTGATTTTGTTAATTAGGATGCTTTCCCTGTGACCTCTAGTGAGTCTGGCTAAGGGTTTATCAATCTTGTTGATTTTCTCAAAGAACCAGCTCCTTGATTGGTTGATTCTTTGAATAGTTCTTCTTGTTTCCACTTGGTTGATTTCACCCCTGAGTTTGATTATTTCCTGTCTTCTACTTCTCTTGGGTGAATTTGCTTCCTTTTGTTCTAGAGCTTTTAGGTGTGTTGTCAAGCTGCTAATGTGTGCTCTCTCTAGTTTCTTTTTGTAAGCACTCAGAGCTATGAGTTTTCCTCTTAGGAATGCTTTCATTGTATCCCATAAGTTTGGGTATGTTGTGGCTTCATTTTCATTAAACTCCAAAAAGTCTTTAATTTCTTTCTTTATTCCTTCCTTGACCGAGGTATCATTGAGAAGAGTGTTGTTCAGTTTCCACGTGAATGTTGGCTTTCTATTATTCATTTTGTTATTGAAGATCAGCATTAGTCCATGGTGATCTGATAGGATGCATGGGACAATTTCAATATTTTTGTATATGTTGAGGCTTGTTTTGTGACCAATTATGTGGTCAATTTTGGAGAAGGTACCATGAGGTGCTGAGAAGAAGGTATATCCTTTTGTTTTAGGATAAAATGTTCTGTAGATATCTGTTAAGTCCATTTGTTTCATCACTTCTGTTAGTTTCACTGTGTCCCTGTTTAGTTTCTGATTCCACGATCTGTCCATTGATGAAAGTGGTGTGTTGAAGTCTCCCACTATTATTGTGTAAGGTGCAATGTGTGCTTTGAGCTTTATTAAAGTGTCTTTAATGAATGTGGATGCCCTTGCATTTGGGGCATAGATATTCAGAATTGAGAGTTCCTCTTGGAGGATTTTACCTTTGATGAGTATGAAGTGTCCCTCCTTGTCTTTTTTGATAACTTTGGGTTGGAAGTCGATTTTATCCGATATTAGAATGGCTACTCCAGCTTGTTTCTTCAGTCCATTTGCTTGGAAAATTGTTTTCCAGCCTTTCACTCTGAGGTAGTGTCTGTATTTTTCCCTGAGACGGGTTTCCTGTAAGCAGCAGAATGTTGGGTCCTGTTTGTGTTAGTCTATGTCTTTTTATTGGGGAATTGAGTCCATTGATATTAAGAGATATTGAGGAAAAGTAATTGTTGCTTCCTGTTATTTTTGTTGTTGCAGTTGGCATTCTGTTCCTGTGGCTGTCTTCTTTTAGTTTTGTTGAGGGATTACCTTCTTGTTTTTTCTAGGGCGTTGTTCCCGTCCTTGTATTGGTTTTTTTCTGTTATTATCCTTTGAAGGGCTGGATTCGTGGAGAGATGATGGGTGAATTTAGTTTTGTCATGGAATACTTTGGTTTCTCCATCTATGGTGATTGAGAGTTTGGCTGGGTATAGTAGCCTGGGCTGGCATTTGTGTTCTCTTAGTGTCTGTATAACATCTGTCCAGGCTCTTCTGGCTTTCATAGTCTCTGGTGAAAAATCTGGTGTAATTCTGATAGACTTGCCTTTATATGTTACTTGACCTTTGTCCCTTGCTGCTTTTAGTATTCTATCTTTATTTAGTGCATTTGTTGTTCTGATTATTATGTGTCGGGAGGAATTTCTTTTCTGGTCCAGTCTATTTGGAGTTCTGTAGGCTTCTTGTATGTTCATGGGCATCTCTTTCTTTAGATTTGGGAAGTTTTCTTCAATAATTTTGTTGAAGATGTTTGCTGGTCCTTTGAGTTGAAAATCTTCATTCTCATCCACTCCTATTATCCGTAGGTTTGGTCTTCCCATTGTGTCCTGGATTTCCTGGATATTTTGAGTTAGGATCTTTTTGCATTTTCCATTTTTTTTGATTGTTGTGCCAATGTTCTCTATGGTATCTTCTGCACCTGAGATTCTCTCTTCCATCTCTTGTATTCTGTTGCTGATGTTCGCATCTATGATTCCAGATTTCTTTCCTAGGGTTTCTATCTCCAGCGTTGCCTCACTTTGGGTTTTCTTTATTGTGTCTACTTCCCTTTTTAGGTCTAGTATGGTTTTGTTCATTTCCATCATCTGTTTGGATGTGTTTTCCTCTTTTTCTTTAAGGACTTCTACCTGTTTGGTTGTGTTTTCGTATTTTTCTTTAATTACTTGTAACTCCGTTGCAATGTTCTCCTGTATTTCTTTAACTGAGTTATTAAAGTCCTTCTTGATGTCCTCTACCATCATCATGAGACATGCTTTTAAATCCAGGTCTACCTTTTCAGGTGTGTTAGGGTGCCCTAGACAGGGCAAAGTGGGCGTTCTGGGTTCTGATGATGGTGAGTGGTCCTGGTTTCTGTTAGTAGGATTCTTAGGTTTACCTTTCGCCATCTAGCAATCTCTGGAGTTAGTTGTTATAGTTGTCTTTGTTTAGAGATTGTTCCTCTGGTGATGTTGTTACCCTCTACCAGCAGACGTGGGAGACTAGCTCTCTCCTCTGAGTTTCAGTGGTCAGAGCAGTATCTGCAGGCAAGCTCTATTTCAGGGAAGGTGCACAGTTATCTGGTGTTTGGACCTCCTCCTGGCTGAAGATGAAGGCCCAAAACAGGATCTTTCCCAGAGGCTGTGTTGTTTTGGCCAGGAAGGTGGCCAGTTGTCCGGGGCCGCAAATGGTGCCACCTCAGAATCTCTGTGGCTCTCGCCTGTTCCAGAAACTGCGGGCCTCTGTCTTCCACATCCTCACCCGTGCAGCCTGCCCTCCGCGGAGTCCCGGAACCAAGATGGCTCCCGAGGAGCCTGAGGCAGCGACATTTTTCCATTTGACCATTTCATTGGGTGATTGAGGCCATTGTCAGTGTCTTTCATCTGGTGATCTTCCAGCATCATCCAATTTTTAAAAATTAAGAGTAAATATTGTAAGGGATAGAGCCATCTTTGGCGTCATAGCCTCTATCCCCCCTTTTTGTTTTTGCAAATAATATTTCAAAGTATGATGGGCTCTCTCAATGATGCCTTGGCCCTGTGGATTATAGGGCAACCCAGTAATATGTTTCACTTGCATTTGTTTGCAAAATTGGCTAAATTTAGAAGAAGTATACGCAGGACCATTATCTGTCTTTAGCACTAAGGGCTTGCCCCATGCAGCCCAAGCCTCCAAGCAGTGAGATATGACATGAACTGCTTTTTCCCCTGTCAATGGAGAGGCATGTAGGACACCAGAACTGGTATCGATGGACACATGTACATATTGTAATTTCCCAAAAGCTGGGATATTCGTGATGTCCATTTGCCAAACATCTAGGGGTCGCAATCCACGAGGATTAACACCCATGGAAGGTACATTAATAAATTCTACACATCTACCACACTGTAGGACAATATCTCGAGCTTCTGTTCGTGTGAGATTAAACTTTTGTCGTAATGTAGAAGCAGGGACATGATAAAGTTGATGAAAATTCTTAGCACTGTCTATAGAGCTTTGTGATAGGAAAACCATATCTCTGGTGGCTGAATCAGCAATTGCATTTCCCTTAACCATAGGACCAGGTTATGATGTATGTGCTCTAATATGTTGAATATAAAAGGGGTGCTTAAGCATCAAAATACAATCTTGTATTTTCATCAAAATTTCAGATACTGGACTAGACTGCTTAAAATTTCCGGCAGTCTCTAATGCTAGTACAGCATTAACCACATAAACAGAATCAGAGATAATATTTATGGGCACAAGAAATCTTTTAAAGACTTCTAAAACCACCAAACATTCTACTAATTGAGGGGCTCCTGGTGTAAATTGCAACCTTACAGCCTTTTCATTTGTTATATAACTTCCAATTCCTGTTTTGGATCCATCGGTATAAATATCAACGGCTCCCTTTATAGGAGTATTAGCCGTTACCTTTGGAAATATCACTGGATGCAATAGCATAAAATGTAATAAAGGATGTTTAGGATAATGATTATCAATTAAACCAGAATAACTGCATCTAAGAATGGCCCATTCATCTATAGTCGCACATAACATTTGCATTTGTGTGGCAGTATAGGGAACAATTATGCTATCAGGCATTTTTCCAAAGTGAGTAATTGAACGTTTTATACCTTTATGGGCCATATTTGCCACCATGGTGGGATAATGCTCTATAGTCTTATTAGGGGATATATGTGGATGTATCCATACTAAAGGACCATCTTGCCATAACATAGCATTTGGCAAATTTATGGTTCTTAATATGCATAGGTACAAAGGTTCTTGCTCACTTATACGATTTAACTGTGCTTTTTGGATAGCTCTTTCTGCCTTCCTAAGAACATCAGAAGCCTCAGGTGTTAATTGTCTCAATGAGGTAATATGCGATTCTCCTTCTAAAATTTGAAATAAAGGTTTTAATTCCGAAGTATGGATCCTTAAATAAGGTCTAATCCAATTTATATCTCCTAATAATTTTGAAAATCATTTAATGTCTTTAGATGATCTTTTCTTATACTAATCTTTTGTGGGGTGACACACCGTAGAGTAATAGTGGCTCCTAAAAAATGACTAACATTAGACTGCTGTACCTTTTCTGGTGCAATAATCAAGCCATTATTTTTTAAAGTTTCATTAAGCAAGCCATAAGCTTGCGGTATACTTTCTTCTTCAGGTCCACAAATCACAATATCATATAGTGACAAATATAGTGTCCATATAGTGACAAATTTTTAAGGAGGGGAAACTATCTCTAACTGGTTGCAAAGCTTTTCCTACGTATAACTGACATGTGGTAGGGCTATTTGCCATTCCTTGGGGCAAAACCCGCCATTGATACCTTTTATCAGGCTCCATATGATTAATAGAAGGCAGGGTAAATGCAAATCTAGGTTGATCTTTCTTATTCAATGGAATGGGAAAGAAACAATCTTTAATATCTACTACTATAATTCTCCAATCCTTAGGTAGAGCCGAGAGTAGGGGGAGTCCTCTTTGTACAGGACCCATAACTTGCATTTGTGCATTGATGGCTCTTAGGTCATGTAACAATCTCCATTTACCTGACTTCTTCTTTACAACAAAAATAGGGGTATTCCAGGATGATTGTGTGGGTTCCACATGTCCCAGGTCTAATTGTTCTTGTACAAATTCTGTAACTGCTTTTAACTTCTCAGAGGGTAAAGGCCACTGAGGCACCCACACCGCGTCCTCTGTATGCCACGGAATGGGCAAAGGCTCCTCAGCGGCCCCTAGAAGAAACCCAGCCCTTTCTTATCTGCTTTTTCTGTGGCTTTAACTGGTGAAATTCTGCCTTGTAAATTTTTTCCAAGACCTAGTCCAGGTATATATACCATTCCTTTCATCATTTCCTTGCTTTTCTGAGAGTAATCATTAGTCAGTATAAAGTTCATGGCTGACAACACATCTCTTCCCCATAAGTTTACAGGTAAAGGGAGTACATAAGGTTGAAAAAGCCCTGTCCTTCCTTCTTTATCTTTCCATTGTAAGGATTTTGCACTTATAGTTGGGGTAGCCTCATATCCTAATCCTTGTAAGCTATGTGACGATTGATTAACAGGCCAAGAAGCAGGCCACCAATTACTGGTTATAATGCTTTTATCTGCTCCTGTATCTATTATACCTTGAAAGGTTTTTCCTTCTATTTGTAATTGTAAAGTGGGACGATTATCCAAATCTAAAGATATGTATGCTGTGAGGAGCCGCCCTCACAGTCGCCGATACAAGATGGCGCTGACATCCATTGCTTGTAGTAAAATGTGCGCAGGCGTCAGGGTATCGTTCCATTACCTGAGCCCTGCCTCTCTCGTGGCGTTAACTGACTGATAGTGGGCAGCCAATCCCAGTGGTGCACGTCTCCAACCGTTTTTTCGAAGCCTATAAAAGGGAAGGGTTTTCTGCTCTCTGGGTCTCCTCTCCTGAAGCTGATCATCTATCTCTCGAGATGTATTAAAGCTGTACTGCAGAAGGATCCGAGTGGCCTGCGTGTGTTTTGCTGGCGAGACGGTAGCGTGGGTCAGTATGCCACATTAGTTCCTGTAGAACCAAGTCCCTTATCTCCTCGGGAATCCTGGCTTCTAGGGAACATGTTATGCAAACTAGGAAGAATCAGCAATTGAGCAATGAGATCTCCAAGAGAAATGGCTACGATACCTCGGGGTGCAGAACACATAATCTTAACTTGTTCCTCATAATCTGAGTCTATAACTCCGGGATGTATCATCAATCCTTTCAAAGCAGAAGCGGACCTACCCAACAGTAGGCCCACTGTATCCTTTGGTAAGGGACCTCTAAAATCTGATGAAATAGGTTGGCACCCCATTTGAGGTGTAAGAATTACTCTGGAGGTGGCACAGATGTCCAATCCTGCTGAACCTGGAGTGGCTCTCCTCGGTCTCTGGGTGACCTCATGGACACTGTGGTCTGAAATGCCCCATACATTTGGGGGCCCTGAGGACGGGGGCCCCTCATTCTGTTTTTTGGCTGTTGTACTTTAAACTGAGGTATTGGTCTTCCTTTTATATCTCTGACTAATCTACATTCATTTGTCCAATGTCTTCCTTTCCCACATTTTGGGCAAATACCCGGTACTGTCTTTTCAAACCTACTCTTTCTACCCATTGTACACTGCTTTTGCATATGACCTGTTTGTCCACAATTATAGCAGGTTATTTCTTTTGTTTGCACCATCAAAACTGCGGCAGCCAGCCCTGCATTTGAAAGGGTTCCTCCTATTTCTCTACAGGCTTTCATCCAGTCCTTTCCCTTTCCATGGTGTGATAGCATTTCTGCATTCTTTGGTACATTGCTTGTAAACCAATTGTTCAATTAATGGCATTGTGGCCTCAGAATCACTAAATATGCATCCTGCTGCTTCTATCATGCGAGTCACAAATTCAGAGAACGGCTCATTATTTCCCTGAATAATTTTTGTCAAGTTACCAGATACCTCTCCTCGATTAGGCAATGCTTTCCAGGATTTCACTGCTGCCTGATTGATTTGATCATAGACCTGCACTGGGTATGCTAATTGATTGTTTGTCCATATACCCTGACCTGTAAGCATTTCAAAGCTCCATGCTGGTTGCCCTGCAGTAGCATTAGCACAGGCCTGACTCAAACACAGATCATGCCATATAGACTTCCAATCTAGATACTGTCCCATCGTAAGGCATGCCTTTACCACACTCATCCAATCAAAAGGAGTCATGGCATGGTGAGCCAGTCTATCAATTTGGGACTGAGTAAAAGAGGCATTGACTCTATAGGTCCTTACTGACTCTGCTAAATCTTTCACTTGTTTATGCGATATTGGCTCATAATATCGCTGTTGAGCTTGATCCTGAAAAACAGGAAAAGCCTGACATATTTTACGCAACCCTCTAGGAGTGCAAAAAGAGTGACCATTGCCAATTGCTTTCTTATCTGCATAAGGTGGAGTAGGTGGGGGAGCACTGAAACTCCTCCCTATTGGACCAGATCTTTCTGCCTCATACTCAGCAGCAGCCTCCTTCAAATCTTCTTCCTCTCCTGCTGATAATTCTGAATCCTCTGAGCTGGACAATTCTAACAACTCAGAGTCCTCGAGAGGAGGGTATATTGACTTAATTTTCTGCTTTTTATTTTTTATACTATCTTTTGTATCTTTACATTTTGGGCGTTGGCAATTAAGGCTATGGCATAAGATCAAGGCAAGAAAGATAGCAAGCAGTACAACCCCAGCGACAATTATCGTTTCTATTTCATAGGAAAGCATGCCTCTCAGAGACTCACATTAATTTCTTTATACTTACCGGTACCACCGTTCCCCAGCTGAAGAGTTCTGAATCCATGCTGGATCCTTCTCAGCAGTCTGTTTTACGGGAACACTCTATTAACCGCTCCTTCCCTGTGATGCAGTTCTGAATCCTCCCTGTAGCAGGGGGTCTTCGCTTGTGCCTGAAGATGTTTCTTTTCCCGGGTTTTCGGCACCACTTCTTGCACGCGCCCAAGTGGCCAGGAAGAATGACGCTGCAACAGGATCCTTCTGTACACGTTTATTGGGAGAGCTTGATTGCAGAGGCGAAGTGACCCCAAGCCCATAATTGGTGCTGCTTATATAGGCCTAGGAGAGGCGTTCTCTCTCATCTGATTGGTTAACTTGTCTCTCATCTGATTGGTTAACTTGTCTCTCATCTGATTGGTTAACTTTGGTTAATTCTCAAAACCTCATCTTGGCAAAAGTATGTATGTGTGGTGGCCAGCAGTAGCCAACTGCCACTCTGCAACTGCCACTCTGCAATGGCTTCCCACAGGAAAACATTTAATTGGGGTTAGCTTACAGTTTCAGAGTCTCGGTCCACTATTATTATAGTGGGAAACACGGCAGCATGCAGGCAGATATGGTGCTGCAAGAGCAAGAATTCTACATCTTGATCTGAAGGCAGCAGAAGGAGACTGTCTTCTACAGGCACCTAGGGGGTGGCTCTCTTCTACACTGGGCAGAGCTTGAGCATAGGACCTCAAAGCCCACTCCCATGGTAATGCACTTCCTTCAACGAGGCCACACATACTCCAAAAAGGCCACCCCTCCTTATAGTGCATTTCCATTGGGCCAAGCACATTCAAACCACCATAGCACCCCCAACCCTAAGGCTCTGACAGCTGATTAGCACCTTCACTTCCAACAAGACATCCTGTGGGTGTTCTGGGGTCCCATGGAGAAGGCTAGCTCAGGGTTTGGCCACAAGAGAGGTTCTTTCTTGAATAAGTTCTTCCTTTTCTTTTTAAAGGTTTATCTAAATTTATTTCATAGGCATTAGTGTTTTGCTTGTATGTATGTCAGTGTGAGGGTGCCAGGTCACCTGGAACAGGAGTTATAGACAGTCATGAGCTGATATGTGGGTGCTAGGGAATTGAACTCAGGGCCTCTGGAAGTGCCACCAGTGCTCTAAACCACCAAGTCCTAATTAGTACTTTCTATGACAATTGTCAGGTTTTGTTTTTGAGATGGGGTCTCACTATGGATCCCTGGCCTGTCCCAAACTCAGTATGTAGCTAGGAATGACCTTGAACTCCGGATCAGATTGTCAGGTCCCCTGAGCACTGGGATTGGAAGTGCATGTGGAGGCCAAAGGACAACTTATGGGAGTCTATTCTTCCCTTTCACCTTCAAGCCACCCAAGCCTGCAGTGAAAGCCTGTCTCAAAAAATAAAAAATAAAATAAAATCCAAAATAAGCACACAACCTCCAGAGAAAATGCCTCCATCAGACTGGCACGTAGGCAAGTCTGTGAGGGCATTCTCTTGATTAATGATTGATATGGGTGGTGCCACCTCTTGGCAGTGTAAGAAAGCAAGCCAGGTGAGACTGCTCAGCAATTAAGAGAACATACTGATCTTGCTTGAGTTCCTGCCCTCACTGTTGTTGAACTGTTCTATCAACTGCGAGTGAAATAAGACCCTTCTTCCCCAAATTGCTATTGTTCCTGGTGTCTCATCACAGCACCAGGAACCTTTACTAAGACATGGGGGACATGGGAATCAGGAGATACATATTGGTTCCTGATGACTTCTGGGTACAAGAGGCAAACATCTTCATGATGGAAGCACTTTTAGGGACCAGACATAGGCATGATAACAGAAGAGGATAATGAGAGCCCAGGTCTTCCCCCTCACTGCTGCTGCTGCTGACCCTACTCCTTTCTCTTGAAGTTGGCTTTCCTGCTACCTTGCTGATTAAACCACAGAGGAAGTGGGGAGGGAGGCAGCGTGTCACAGTCAGACCTGCCAAGAACAATCATCCTATATTTTCACAAGGCTTTCTTGGCATTAGGCAGATATTGTAGAACAGGCATAGAATGTATGTAGACGTAGTGGCAGTTAGAAGAGGGACCCACTTCTGCTCAGGATCGGAAAGGGGCAGAACCATGAACAGGGTGAATGCTGCAACACAGGAAAGTCACAGACCTTGGTTTATTTGATCATTGATAATATGCTAGACCAATCAACAGGAAGGACGGAGCACACAGAAACACCTGTATTTGAAGGACAGATGGCAGATGTCCACAGCCCTGGGCATGCATCTATCTCCTGTGGAATCTGGCAAATCATGAATGCATAAATACCACAGCACAGCCAGACTTGGGGGGTGGGGAGAATCACAGGCCCCAGGGGACCATGCTTCAAAGGCAGTCAGAGGCATTAAATTCAAGGGCTGAACGTTATAGTCCATCTCACCATACACATAACTCATATATTAAAAGTAAGGAAACCACGGTATATATGTGCAAGTGGCTTTGGTCAGAGAAAATGAACAAGGGAGGTGGAGCCATGCACAGGAAGGGCTTGCCTGTCTACTCTCCATCTTCTTCATCCTCACAAAGTCACCTGGGATCATAGAATAAATCAGCTGGTCTTGGTAAGATACTAAAAAGTCCTGTCTGGTGTCCTTAAGGGCCTCCAAGCCCTCTGTGGTCAGGGAGGAGTCCTACAGCCGAGAACACTTGAACCATTAGAAGGAGCCAGCCTGGACTGGAGGAGAAGGGACATCGAATAAATCAGATAGAGGAGGGAGCCACAGTAGGCCAGGCCAGGTGGGTACGATTGCTACCTGGACCCAGGTCCTGAGAGAGCAGGAGAAATCACAGAGAAAACCACTTTTTCAAGCAAAGCTGAAGATGGCAGGTCAAGCCTGTGTTTCTCACAACTGTGTAAAAGCCCATTCCCCTCAGAATTGGCTAGCACTGCTGTGGTCACACTGCAGCATCCAGACAATGGATGGGTCCCTCTTGGCACTTTTGATGAATTCTTCCTGGGACAGTTTGTTTGAGGGTCGGAAGAGGGCAACTTAGGATTAGTCAGTGCTCTGGTTAAAGTCTGATACCCTCTGAAAAATGGACAATATCCAGTCTCTCCCTCTCTCCTCTCTCTCTCTCTCTCTCTCTCTCTCTCTCTCTCTCTCTCTCTCTCTCTCTCTCTCACACACACACACACACACACACACACACACACACACACACGGGCACGGGCACACGGGCACACATGCCATGTTGAGGCACACAAGTGGTCAGGGGACAACTTGTAAGAGCTGGTTCTTCTTTCATGGTGTAGTTCTTGGGGATTGAGCACAAGTCCTGAGGTTTGGTAATGAACTCTGTGGCCTAAAGTAAGCTGATAGCCCCATCTAGAGGCCTGGAGAGCCACCATGATCTGGGGCAGCTGGGGAGACAGGACAAATTATGGCTGCAGGTCAAATTACATTTCTGTTACTGTGATAAAAATCCCCTGACTAAAAGCAACTTAAGGCAGGAAGTTTTCTTTGGTTTACTTCTAGGTTACAATTCATCACTTCAGGAAGTCAAGGTTTAAAACCTCACAGGGCAGGGAGAATAGATTTATGAGAACCTGGCTCATAATGATACTCTGCACTTTTTTCTGATACTCTTCTTTTCCCTTTATTACACTGTTCAGGCCCTTTGTCTAGAGAATAGTAATGGGATTTCCCACATCAATTAACCATCAACACAACCCCCAACAGGCATGCTCATAGGCTGCCATGATCTAGATGGATGGTTCTCAGCCTTCCTAATGCTGGGACCCTTTAATACAGTTCCTTGTGTTGTAGTGACCCTCAACCATAAGATTATTTTCACTGCTACTTCATAACTGTAATTATGCTACTGTTATGAATCAGAATGTGAGTATCTGTGTTTTCTGTTGGTCTTAGGCAACCCCTAGGAAAATCTCATTTGATATCTCAAAGGGGTTGGGACACATAGGTTGAGAACCATTGATTTAGATAATTCTTTATTAAGATTCTTCTGAGCTGAGCAGTGGTGGCACACATCTTTAATCCCAGTACTCAGGAGGCAGACTGGTGGATCTCTGAGTTTGAAGCCACATGGTCTAAACAGCAAGTTCCAGGACAGCCAGGGCTACACAGAGAAAACTTGTCTTTAAAAAACAAACAAACAAGCAAAAAAGACACCTCTAGCACTGGGAGATGGCTCAGCAGTTAAGAGCAGTTGCTGCTTTTGCAGAGGGTCCTGGATTCAGTTCCCAGCATCCATAGGGCGATTCCCAATCATTTGTAACTCCAGTTTCAGGGGGGACCCAGATCTCTTTTTTGGCGTCTAACATATTACACAAACATGCATTCGGGCAAACCCTCATGTAGAAATAAAATACTAAATCTTAAGGACTTCTGAGTCAAGTTGACAGTTAAAACTATCACAGTGCCCCCTAGTGTAGACTCTTGCCAGCTTCAGGAGATGAGAGCTACCCACCTTTGCTGTCCTATTCTTGATCCTGTCTGTACCAGCTTCTCTGAAAGCCCTGACTTCTCTCTTGAGTGCTAGCAAGTGGCCCATGGCTTACAGGGCAGAGTATGCAATCAGTGGCCTCCATAGTGAGACACAAACAACTGGACAAGTGCACAGTGGGGATGCAGTCTCCACTCTGAAACTGGTGAGGTTCCTGACTTTGAGAATCAGAAACAATGGCCCTCCATGTTAAGTGTCCCACCAGCATAGTGCTACTTTAGCCTCACACTTACTCAAGTGCGCTTATCCATATTTCATGGAGAAGAAAGGCAAGCCTGGGAAGTGGACAAGTCTGGGAAGTGGCCAAGCCTAAGTACGGTCTGTCAGAACATAAGAGAGTAAAGAACACTTTAGAAACTGGCTAAAAGGCAGTGCCAGGCAAGAGGCTGCCTTGCTGTATGTGCGGACATGTTTTGAAAAGCATGTCCTTGCTGTCTGGAAAGCTTTTTTTTTTAAGATTTATTTATTTATTATATATATGTAAGTACACTGTAGCTGTCTTTAAACACCCCAGAAGAAGCACCAGATCTCATTACAGATGGTTGTGAGCCACCATGTGGTTGCTGAGATTTGAAATCAGGACCTTCAGAAGAGCAGTCAGTGCTCTTAACCACTGAGCCATCTCTCCAGCCCTGGAAAGCTTTTTGCTGTCTACAGTTCCATGGGAGCCTTGAGTCCCGCTGAGCCCGGTCCTCAGCTCACCTGCACAGAGCACTGGAGGCTGTTCACTGCTCTTTCCTGTGCATTAGCTTACATTCAATCTCAGCTTGACCTGGGAGCCTTTCATGCCTTAATGCTGCATTTCATGTTGGAACAAAAGCCAATCACTCTTGGCTCTACAAAGTCACGGGCAGGCAGGATCAACTCACCATGCAGCTACCTCACCCTTGCTGAGGTCCTGTGAGAAACTCAGCCAAGGCACAGGAGGACACAGGGCATGTCCTGGTGACCTCTCACCACCTTGCCTCCGCCTGAGACCTACTGTTTTGCAGCTGTGGTAGGACCTCACAGTCCTAGGTACGATGACCACAGGCAGATGAGGCTTCTATGCTTGATGAACCCCATGAGTATCCGAGGTGCCTCACATCCCAGGATGATGGCCTGGACGGCCTCTCAGAATCCCAAGACTCAAAGCCCCTTGATTCACAGTGTCTCACCTCTCAGCCACTAGTACACCTGCCTCCCCTTCCCATATATACTTGTAGAAATAGTAAGACCACTCCTTCTGTCAACATGTGTCCTGGCTAATGTTATGTCAGCTTGACAGAAGCTTTAGTTATCAGGGAGGAGGGATCCTCACTTCAATATCTCTATAAAATGTCTGCAGGAAAACCTGTAGGGCATTCTCTCTCCCTCCCTCCCTCCCTCCCTTCCTCTCTCCCTCCCTCCCTCCCTCCCTTCCTCCCTCCCTCCCTCCCTTCCTTTTGTTTTGTTTATTGAAACAGGGTTTCTCTGTGTAACAGTCCTGGCTGTCCTAGAACTCCTCTTTTAGACCAGTTTAGCCTTGAACTCACAGAAAGCCTCCTGTCTCCTATGAGCTGGGATTAAAGACATGTGCCACCATGCCTGACCAGAGGGTATTTTCTTAATTAGTAATTGATGGAGGAGGGCCCAGCCCATTGTAGGTGGTACAACCCTGGGCTAGTGATCCTGAGTTCTATAAGAAAGCAGGCTGAGCAAGCCATGGGGAGCAAGCCAGTAAGCAGCAACACTTTCATGGTCTCTGTATCAGCTCCTGCCTTCAGGTTGCTGCCCTGTTTGAGTCCTGCCCTCACTGCTTTTGATGATGAACTGTTATGTGGAAACTGTGAGTGAATTAAACCCTTTCCTCCCCAAGTTGCTTGTGGCCATGGTGTGTCATCAGAGCAATGGAAACCCTAACTCAGACAACACGGATGAAGACTACAGCTCAGAGGGTCTACTGACAATGCCCATGGTTATAGAGCCCTAGGAAGGGTGCAGGATGCAGGCTAAGTGTACCTGACCCTGAATTCTAGTCTCCCTCCCTCAACCAGAGCTGAATCAAGTGGTCTGGAAAAGGGCAGGCCTGCATAAGGGAGAGGGTATATCCCAAACACCTCTGTGCCATCAACAGTTTCACAGGCTCATCTACTCCCCTCTCCCCACCCCCACTCCCTCTCCCAACACCCTCCTCCCACCCCCAACCCCTCAGTCCTGCCACATTTCCCACAATTATTGTTTGTGTCCATCTGCTTAAAGATCTTGGCTGTTTGCTTCTAAGGGGTGAACTTGTCCAGACTCTGTTTTGAACAGCTAGGTTTTTTTCCCCCCTGGGGGGACCCAGTGTGTTTGTTTGTTTCCTTGTCACAGATACATTTGCTGATGCTGCATAGTAAATAAATCATGTCTGGGCAGGTGGTTGTTAGTGGTTCACATTCCTACCTAAAGGGTAAATTTAGAAGCAGGTTGACACCCATCCTGAGTGGATTCAGGGATGGTACCAGAGAACAGGAACATGGCTTTAGCCTTTCAAAGTTCAACTTCATTTATCAGCAACCCTAATTTTATAAATGACATTTAAAAACACCATTCCTACCCAGATTTCTGGGTAAATTTGGGTAAGTAGTGTTTCATGGGGACCCAGGTATTAAAGCTTTGAAGCATGCTGACAGGGAGCTTCTAGACTCCCAAGACCTCCCTGTCCCCATCCATATAATACTGGGAGAAGTTACCAGCACATGCCATGCTGTTTTTAACCCTAGAAGAGACACCTGGGAACCTTATGGGAGTCCCCACTCTTTATTATGCCTCTGAGATATTGTTCTGCCAGGGACAACTAGAATTCACATCAATTGGTAGGTGAATGTCGATGTGAATGCTAAGCTGAAACAGCCCCCATGGAAATTCAGGACTGTGCTTCATTGGCCAGCATACCCCACTGCAGTCTCCCACAAGGCCCAAGTGTGAGATCCTGCAGTGATTGGCCACTGGATGTTAATGCTCATTCACTTCCCTACCTCAGTTTTGGTTTCTTTCTTTCACAGTAACACACATGCATAGCTCAGTTATTTTTGAAATGTGTAGAAGAACTAATGAGGGTGAGTCTCCTCTACCCAAGTCCCAAAGGAAACCACTCTGAACTGCTCAGAGGCTTATGAATTCTAAGCCCTAGGTGCTAGATCCGGTTAAGGAAGATGAGACATGCACTCAGTATTACCTGCTACCGCCCCTGTCTTCTTCACATCTTTCCCAGGCTGTTAGCGTTCTATATACATATTTATTTACTTATCTACATGACTAGGAGATATTTAAAGTTCCTTGTCCAACACAGACATACGGCAGCTTGATATTGCCTTTAAAAGCACACGTTTACTTATCTAAACACGTCCTCCCCTGTACAAACAACCAACTCAAATGTCCACAGTATCTTGATCAGAAATAATCAGCAAATGAGCTAGCCTAGTGACACACATCTGTAACTCCAGAACTGGAGGGTGGGGGCAGCAGGATCAGGAGTTCAAGGTCATCCTTGACTATATAGCAATTCAGGGCCAGCCTGGGCTACATGAGACCCTGTCTCAAAAAATTATAGTAAAAGAGAGAGAACAAGTAGGCCAGTAGTGGTGCATGCCTTTAACTCTAGCACTCAGTGACAGGAAAAGACAGATAGAAGTGCAAGGAAGGCTAGCCTGGGCTACAGGGCAAGATCTAGGATAGTCAGGACTACACAGAGAATCTCTCTCTCTCTCTCTCTCTCTCTCTCTCTCTCTCTCTCTCTGTGTGTGTGTGTATGTGTTATGAGAGAGAGAGAGAGATTTACAAATGGAAGAAGATTATGCACTAGGGCATGTGGTGATGTGGTGATTGCTGTGAGAACAGGTCAAATGGGTTTGTGAGTGGAGGGCTCCTCTGGAAGAATTTACTAGAAACAGTAAAGTTGAGAGAAGAGGCTGGATGGACAGGGACCTTGTAGGCCCTTTTGTCGTGTTTTCCTTTGTAATTTTATTTGTTTATTTGTTTTCTGAGATAGGGTCTCATGTAGTTCAGGCTGGCTTCGAACTTACTATGTAGCTGAGGACAACCTGCACCCTTACCTTCTTGCCTCCCCTGTCTAGCAGTCACAGCTGTGATCCACCGGGCTTGGCTCATTTGCACTTTTAAGATGTTGAAATGTGTCCACATGTTCATTTCCATTTTTCTCCATCAATGCTTTAATATTTACATATATAGTATATTACAAAAGTTTTCTTGTTATGTAATACATTGTGTGTGTGCCTGGGAACAGCAGAGGCCTGAATAGGACTTCAGATTCCTGGATCTGGAGTTACAGAAGTTGTGAGCCACCATGTGGGTGTAGGGAACAGGACTGAACTAGGGTCCTCTGCAAGAACAGCAAGAGCCCTCTCTCTCCAGGATCCCAGTCCCCTTAGATTTTATTTTCTACTCAAAGAAGAAGCATCCCCAAATCATAGTCGCCCAGCTTCTATCTCTTGACTGGTGATCCGTCTAAGAACCTCCAAGTTGACAGAACAATGTTGGCTAAGCCCTGTCTGAGAGGGGCTTCAGGAACCAGAAATAGAGACGGAGCCTTGGCGCTGGCACACAGCTCTAATCCCAGCACTCAGAAGGCAGAGGCAGCCAGATAACTTTGAGCTCCATGCCAGCCTGGTCTACAGAGAGAGAGAACAATGTCTTGAAAACAAAAAACAAATCCAAAAAGGCAGAACTATGGTCCTGGAGGGCCTGCATAGAGGGGCACAGGCCCTCTCAAATCCCCCGGTGATGGCTGACTGCCAGATCCTTTGTTTTCTTGCTACATACACTTCCTATCTCACAGCCTTGCTTCTACCAAGGTTTAGGGTCCTCTTTCCTTATCACCTACAGCCTGGGCTTCAACCACGAGGCAGCCAACCTCTCCCTTGCTCACTGGACATTGAGCTTGACAGGGTGGCCAGGGCTGGATGGAAGTACCCCCAGAAGCTACCTACATCCAGTTCTGAACAGGAGCACACAATACCAACTTCTCCAGCCACAGAGTCTGCCCTAAGAGGACAAATGTGACTGCTGGTGGCTGAGGGGTCACTACAAGCCTAGGATAAACATACAGATGAAGAGCTAGCTGCTCTCCATGGAGCCCACTACCCAGAGCTCTAATCCACACCCCAACACAGAGTAAGACCATATCATGGAAGGGATAGAAATGCCCTAGTTTTATTGTAGGTAATTCATTTTGGAAACTCAATTAACAAGACACTCATAAAATTGAAGCCACACTGGAACACGGAAGTGGAGGTAAGAATAGGACAGCCAACAGTGGGAGGGTAATACACCTGGTGATGTTTGGTCCAAAGAATCCCTTAGTGGAGCAGGACAAGGCGTGCAAAAAGAGATGTCTGGGGATATTCCAGGAATATTGATGGGGAAGCAAGGGAGGATGGAGTGAAGGAGGGAAAGAGGAAGGAAGGAAGGACGGAAGGAAGGAAGGAAGGAAGGAAGAAAGGGAGGGAGGGAGGGAGGGAGGGAGGGAGGGAGGAAGGGAGAGGGGAAAGGAAGGCAGGGGAGGGAGAGGGAACTGGAGTACCTAGAAGATGGGAAAATGAGTTGAGCCCAGGAAGGTGGCTGCTTGGATGTCTCTGTCATGGCAAGCCCTCGAGAGGCCTTCAGGCAGGAGATACAACTGTGTGAGACAAGGTGGACAGGGGACCCCAGAAAACAGGGCACAGTTTGGGGTAGTAGGAGGTGAAAGATAGAGAAGCCAGGTTGGACCAAGCTGGGAGTGGGGAACCCTGCTTAAATACTAGTATTGGAGAGAGAAGACCTAGACCTGGTGAAGCCATGTAGCTCTAAGGCCCTCACCACTGAACCATTCACACAGGGAAACTTACAATGTGTCTCTGGCCTGGGGTCCACTTAGAAATGTCACCCATCAGATACATCTTGCTAACCAGAGAACTGACCATCAGAGAGCTGCAGAACCCCTCCTAAGTGAGCCAGGACCCAACTCCAGGTTGCCTGGCTATGGGATTGTGCGAATATGACAGTCCCAGAGAGAACAATGTGGAAACAGTGTCATTGCCACCATGGCCAGCCCTGTGCTTGCAGCTCCTGTTAATGATCAACAGCCCTGCACCCCACAGCATTGCCACAGACCCTTGGTTTCCAGCTCACGCACGCAGCATCTACTCACCTCATTGAACACACATCACTGCGTGTCTGTGATTTATCATCTAACAGATGCTACTAAAATGCCAAACTCCTTGTACCCTCTCTGCCTATACCTGCAGGGAAGAGGCTGCAGTGCAGACAGCCTTGGAGTTGCAGGAGGAGATGCTTGATTTCCCAGCTCCTTACGAAACATTTCAGAGGTGGGAGCTCCAGAATACAGGGCGTTTCCTCTGCCCGGCCTTTGCCTTCTCCCTGGTATCAGGCTGCTAGGCAAAATGCATGCTTTGCACTGGTTTAGGATATTCTTGCTGCTGTGGGGATAGTGCATACACACAGACACAGACACAGACGCAGACACAGACACAGACACAGACACAGACACAGACATAGACACCACACCACATACACACACCACACATATACACAAACACACAAGCACACATACAAACACACATGCCCTTGCTCCCAGGATCTACTAATACTAATTTGGAGGCAGGAAGAACTGTGACATAGTTAGCATCCAAGCAGATCCCGAGTGACCCTTTTTGGATGCAAAGAACAAGGCATAAGCATCAGGAGGATGGAGACCACCCGGGAGCCTTCAATCCATGTTTCAGGGCTATCCCTGAGGTGTTGAGGGTTCATGGGATGTGGAAAAGGGAAAAAGAAGGGTCTGAGACTTGGGACCTGTTTCTGAGGAGCAATGGCTTGAAGATCTGCTCCTGCATGCAATGCCATTTAAAGAAAGGGTGGTGACAATGGGAATATGTCTGGCCATCTTAAGCACCTGGGACCAATGGCATAAGCAGTATGAGATAAGGTGGAAGAGAGGGTAGAATTGACCCTTTTCTGAAACTCCAGTAAAGAAGAGCTCTATGTAAAGAAGCCTTAGTCCTGGAGGGACTCCATGGAGCATAGTCCTCCCGCCCTGCCATGTTCCACTACACCCAGACGGGAAAACACACCTTTACAATGCTAAGTGCTGCTGAGACTCTTCAGTATCCAGCAGCTAGCCCTGAGCCATAGGAACTCTCAGCCAGTGCAATCAGTGACAGTGACATCTCTTCCTCTCCAAAGGGGACAAGGATTCAGTACAGAAGCTTGGGACAGAGGACCAACAGTCATAGAGCAAGCTAGCCAAAGAACACCGAGGGAGGACAAGAAAGCAGGCTCACAGCAGCAGAAAGCCCCCCACCCTCACCTTAGCCTCTTTCTTGACAGATACACTCTGTCACCTGGGAGAGTGGATCACCAGAGAAGCCCATACTTGAGCAGGCAGTCAGGACCTGTTCCAGTGTTTTCCAGTCTCTTGGGGTCTTGAAGTATAGATGATTGAGTCATGCTGGATTGTGGTCCCTACTCTCGAGTGCCCTGCACTACAATGGCACATTCCTAGGCAGGAGAACTAGGTGCTTTGGCCAAGAAGATGGAATTTAGAGTCAAAACTGAAGATCCTGGGGGGGGGATGGTAGAAGATGACAGAGCCTCCAGGGAGTGGTAAGCGGTCTCACATGGCTCAGCTAGGAGTTAGCAGAATGAGTCCCATAGAGAAAGAAAAGACCTAGGTTAGAGCTGGGCTCTGTCCTTTGGGTTTTGATCTATCCTGGGCCACTTCCCTGCTAACATCCTGAGAGGCAATAAGTTTCCAAGGTGCGTTTAGCTGGTACCAAAAGAAGCTCCTGGCAAATAGAGTGGCTTAATGCTCACATCCATGAAACTGCTAAGTGGAGCCCACAAATGCTGGTGGCCTCATAGATGCTTCCTGGGACTCGCCCGTAGATGCCTAACAGAGACCTGGATAAAATATTTGATATGAGAGATCTCCTTTTAGCTCTCCTGGAGGTACTGAGACAGCAGCAAAGATGTGTTATAGGTTCAGTGGTACACACCTCGTGACCCCTCTGTCATTCATTAAGCAATCGAGCCAGCCTTAGTGATGTTTAGCTGTCTGGGAAAACACTTGACAAAAAAAGAACGCTTTTATGCAGGGACAGAAAAATCACTGTGCCTGCTCCCCTGAAGAAAAATACCTACCTAGCTCTGGCCATCAGACTAACCCAGGCTTAACTGATCAGACAACCCTACTTTTACCTTTTTAGGAGGGAGGAATGAGGGTCTCTTGGTTTCACACAGCCACCTCTCACTTCATATTCTAGCAGGGCTTAGATCTGACAGACAACAGCCTTGGAGCATCAAGGACATGTGACTTCACAGTAATAGGAATTGGGGGAGGGAGCTAACAGCTCCTACCCCTTCTCCCAGGGTCTGTTATGCTCTTGTTGTCCTTAACACACTGAATTGTAAAGTAAAGAAAGAGCAAACAAGTAGCTGGGGAGCTCTGTGAAAATATTTAACCCAAGCTTGGTACTGAGAGTAAAAGGCTTTGCTAAAAGCACAGTTGTGTTGTTGCTGGGAAAGGCCCTTGGGAGCTCCAGTGTCCCATTAACCACAGCTCAGTGCTGGCTAGGAACACGCATGGTACAGTTCATCCCACTACGCAAAAATCTCATCAGTCAGATTGCCAAACCTCAAGGACTGCTAGACATAGACCCTGGAGGGAAGGTGGTGGGAGACGTGGGTACCAAATCCCTATGAATTCCTGGACTCAGGAGAGACTGGGTGCATCCTCTGTGAATTTGAACTTCAGCAGACCATCTGGGCTTGGCTGATGGAGAGCCTGTTCCATGTCAGGTGGAACAGAAGGTGGCAGGGGGAAATCAGCCTCAACTGTGCTCTTCGTTTTGGTGACCGGCAGAATATTGTTCCTCGTCCTCCTCATCCTCGTCTTCCTTGTACTCATCCTCGTCCTCGTCCTCCTCTATCCTGCTGTAGGTGAAACCTTAGCCTCAACTTCAGTGCAGCCCTCTGCAGAATGGCCATCAGCTACAGGAGATGCACCTGGAGCCACACAAGCTGCACTAAGGCTGCCCGGAAACTAGAGGGCGCAGGCTGGCGGATTCCTTAGCCCTCTGAATACACCCCTTTCAATTTCTAAACTAGGCAAGAAAGCATAGTAGGTCTAAACCAGAGCTTCTCAATGGGTGGGTCCCAACTCCTTGGGGATTGCTGGACTCTTCATAGGGGTTGCCTAAAACTATCAGAAAGCACATATCTATATTATGATTTGTAACAATAACAACATTTACAGTTATGAAGTAGCAATAAAAATAATATTTTGGTTAAAGGGTCACATCATTAGAAATTTAAGAACCACTAGTCCAAACTAAGTAAGTCCTTAGGGTTAAATACACAGTTATTGGGCCTGCTTGAAATACAATGGGTTAAATCCAACAGGCTGTGGACATTGTTCACCCTGTTTCTCTTTCCTCTTTCCATGTGGTTGTAGGAAAATCTCATATTATATATGAATGTCATCATATTTCTTGGACAGCACTCGGCAGTACCAAGGACTCTGGAGCTGATGCCACCACACAGGGATCCTATTCACAGCAATTAGCATCCTATGACATCCGGTGAATACTTTACTCACTGATACCGACCAGGAGTGAGTGATAATGTGTTGCCATCCCACAGTCCTCCTAAGGTCCACTGACCTATCCTGCAGGGATACCTTGGACCTCTCTGGAGAAGCCAGCTATAAGGTACCAGAAGCCTGACTCCAGCCAGGGAGGCAGAGGCTACAGTGAGAGAGGTACCCTCCTCTTCTGAGTGGGACAACAGCCAGCCACCCAGTGAGATCTATGGGAGGGAGACTAGAGTGTTACTGCAATCTCAGCCTGCCATCCGAGCCACAGTCCCATGTCAAGGCACTAGTCACTGCAAAACCTTCCTGACTCCCAAGCCATAACCCAAGAGCTCAAACTCACAACTCCCCAGAGCATCAATGACTGTTTTGTTGTTGTTGTTGTTTAAACGCAGCAGAATGATTGAAATGACTCCCTGGGTAAAGGCACCAGCCACCAAGCCTGATGACTTGAGTTTAAACCTGAGAACTCATGTGGTAGGAGGAGAGAACTGAATCCCAGAGGTTGTGTCCTCTGACCTACATTCACTGGATCACTTGCCCACCACACACAAACTCATTCATATGCATAAAACTTAAGCAACAAGGTAAAAGTTCAGTATAAAAGGAGAAAGTGGGGCAGCTGGCAAGGCTGCACGGAAAGCCCCACCCTGCACTGACAGACCTCTCTCCCTCTGCTCTTTCCAAAGGCTGAGAGGTCCCACACAAGTTGGGGAACGAGAGAAGGTGGAGAAAAGAACAGGAAATCCCCAAGAACTTTTTTCTTAACAGAAACCGCTACTGTAACAGGATGGGAGCCATGTGGGTGACTCTCCTCACTAAGCTAGGCTCATCTGGGTCACACCCACTCCAGTCACCCAGCAAGCTCCTACTCACACCCTGCAGACTGTTCAAATACAAAGATCCCACCACTCCTTGGGGGCGGATTTCCCAGACTCCATGGTCACTCTCCCCAACATCCTGAATGGCATTTCTGACCTTCTGTTAAGACTTACACTTTTGGGACATCGTTACTGTGCTTTCCCCTCTTTGGACCCTGGTAAGTCTGTTTCAGCCCCGGGTCTCTGCATCTGCAGATCCTCCACCTCTCTGCCCTTCTTGCTGTCTGTTTCAGAGAGGGTCAGTCCTCAGGTATATGTGCTTTCTCTTGGAAGAAGCCTCTAGGATTAGCATCAATTTTCATCTACCTTCAGACTCTGGTCCTGTTTTGTTCAGAGCACTTCCTCAGATCAGACACTGAACTCCCTTTTCTTGTGTGTGTGTGAGTGTGTGCATGTGTGTGTGTGTTTGAGTTTGTGCGTATGTGTGTGTGTGTGCGCGTGCGTGCATGTGTGTGTTTGTGCGCACGCACACGTGCATGAGTGTGTTTTACATACTTTATTAATAAGAGTTTTACTGCTGTGAACAGATACCATGACCAATCATGACAACTCTTACAAAGGACAGCATTTCATTGGGGCTGGCTTACAGGTACAGAGGTTCAGTCCATTATCATCAAGGAGGGAACATGGCATCATCCAGGTAGGCATGGCGCAGGAGGACCTGAGAGTTCTACATCTTCATCTGAAAGCTGCTAGCAGAATACTGACTTCCAGGCAGCTAGGATGAGGGCTTTAAAGCACACACCCACAGTGAAATGCCTACTCCCAAAAGGCAAAACTTACTCGAAAACTGCCACACCTTCTAATAGTGCCAATCCCTGGGCCAAGAATATACAAACCATCACACACACCCTCATACACACACACACACACACACACACACACACACACACACACACACACACACACACACACACATGCACCCTTATACACATACACAGGCATGCTTTACCATGCAGGATATAGAGGTTGACATGAGAATGTTTTTTCCTTCTTTTTGCTTTTTTTTACTCTGCCCTTCTCCCATGACCGGATTTCTCTGTGTAGCCCTGTCTATCCTGGAACTCACTCTGTAGACCAGACTGGCCTCAAACTCACAGAGACCCACCTGCCTCTATTTCCTGAGTGCTGGGATTGAAGGTGTGTGCTGCCAATGCCCAGCTATCTTTTTCGTTTTGAAAAAGACTTTTAAATTTCTATTCATATGCATGTCTGTGTGTATCTATGCTTAGAGAGGAGGGAAGAAGTCAGGGCTCTAGAACTGAAGTTACTTGTGGCTCACAGAGCCAGATGTGGGTGCTGTGAACAGAATTCAGGTCCTCTGAAACAGTAGTAGTTGTTTGTAAGCACAGAGCCTGATCTACAGCCCTCAGAGTCCTGCCCCTGTTTCTGAGTCAGGCCTCTCTCTGAACCCAGAGAGTACTATTCATCATTTTGTCTAGACTAGCTGGCAAGAACGACCCTAGAATTGTTTCCTGTTGTCTCTATCCCACAGTGCCAGGGTCACAGTGAACAAGGACATATGTGGCGCTTTACACGGGTGCTGGGGATCTGAACCCAGGTCCTTATGCTTACACACAAGGAGCACTCCACCTCTCAAGACTGTGGGGCGCTGCATTTCTGTATTTAATATATTGCCACCGTGAACCCCCACAGTGCCCCAAACAGGGCAGGGTAAACATTGTTTGATAACTGTGAATCAGGGCTGCATGACATTTCAGAGGCTCAGCATGAGGCCCAAGAGACCTGAAGGCTCAAACACTTTGTGACCTCCAGGGTTAGGGACTCAGGAAGGAATGTGAGGGATGTGGGTGAATTAGTCTTCTAGAAAGCTCCATTCTGGCACAATAGTGACAGTAGAATAGACACTCAGGAATGTGTCACACTAGGAGCTGTTCACTTGCCAGATGCTGTTGTCCCTCCTTTTGGACAGCAATCCAGCTATGGGGTCCCAAGTAAGGCTTCTTGTTCCTTCCCAAGAGGTCATTATCATCAAAGATGCTCATCACCAGACCAGACCTTTTACAGGCCTCTGCTTCTGTATGGGACCAGCAGGATATCTGAGCAGCCAGTTCCCTGTGGTGGAGGAGGGGAAAGCAAAAAGCAATGTGTGGGTGAGTGCCAGGGCCAGAGCTAAGGAGAACTCACTGTCCTGCAGCACACAACAGCTGCCCAATGAGGAAGTGATAGTATCCCCATAGGCACAGAGGTCAGCCAGTTAACATGGAGTACAACCAAGATGACCAACCCAAGCAGACTAGGAACTGGCAATGGGGATAGCTGGAAAGACATGAAAGGCAGGGCAGATCCAGGCCCTCACGTTCCTCACCTAATGTATAGCTTTAAGGAAACCTTAGGGAATTAGCAAGTCCAAATATCAGGACACAATCAATGCTCGACTGCACAATAGAAGATCAAGGCTGAGCCAGAGGAACAGACACCTGTGTTATACAGTCTTCTTACTGTGGGCTGAGTCTGCCCCCTGTGGTTTTGAGACAGGGTCTCATGTATCCCAGGCTGGACACTGAACTCATTATGTAAAGAACGATGACCTTGAACTCCTGATCCTCCTGCCTCGATTTCCCAAGGGCTGGGTTTAGAACCATTCACCACCACATGCATTTTGTTGTGCACTTAGGGATAGATTTAGACTTCGGTGAATCTTTGGCAAGCATTCTACCAACAGTCGTAGACAACTCCAGCCTATCCTCCCTCCTCTCCTTCCTCCTCTTATTTTCATGTGACACAGTCTTTTCTCTGTGTAGCCCTGGCTGTCCTGAAATGCCCTCTGTAGACCAGGCTGGCTTGAAACTCACACAGATCCATTTACCTCTGCCTAATGAGTACTGGGATTAAAGGAGAGCCTCACCACCATCTGGCTATGACAGTGTCTTTCTATACAGCCCTGGCCAGCCTTGAACTCAAGACACTCCTAAGTCTGCTGAAAATACTGGAGCACAGCACACCTTAAGTGCTCTTTTGAAGGATATGTAAGACATTGCTGCAAGCAGGAGAGGGCAGAGGCCTCCAATTCGTTCCCCCAGTCCCTCTACAGATGGACGTCTTGTGCAATCAGTCCTGGTGGGATGGAGTCAGAATAGGCTTCTCTGCCTTGCTGCTCAGCACCCAGGCTCAGGTTGGCACGTTGTCCCAGGCTGGATGAAGCAGGTTCTTTGGGGTCCCTGAGCCAGCTATGGAAAGACTCACACATGGGCACCTGATTGGCTGGGATGACAGTTCATATCAACTGTGTTCTGATGCTGCAGGCCAAGAAGCCAGCATTGGCCTTTCCCCAGTAGCCAGGGGAATGGCATGGGGCCTCTAGGACTGGTTCTGCATGGTCAATCACTCAAGCTGCCCTGGCCAGAGGCCAGCACCCAACACTCCTGGGAGGGTCCAGCAGTAACCCAAGGGTGATGAGCCAGGCCTCTCGTTGCTCCTGACTGAGCTTATGCGTGTTCCTCTCTAAAGAGAAGCTGCAGTTCACTGTGCCAGGCTGCAATGGGACATGCAGATTTGGTGGTCCCTGGGTCAATCCCTGCCTACAGCCTTTCCTTCTACCCATATGTTCTTGCTGCCTTGATTTCTCTGAGTCCTGTCTCCTTAGCTGTAAACCAAGAGTGAAGGTCTCTGTGTGTGGAATTTACAGCCTATTTCTATGAAAGGAAGGGAAACAGAAGCTATGAGGAGACAGAGACAAACTGAACCACCAGGCAAATGCTCGGTGGGGACATTGGAGGACTGTTAGTGTGAAAGACCACAGGCTTCCTCAATGAGCTCCATCTGAGTACAACACCCTGTAAAGACGGAGCTACTGACCTGAAAAGCTTCTCTTGCAGGTCACACCTAGTGCAGTGGCATTAAAAAACGTGTTCTGTGCTGGTAAAGAGCCTGGGGTCACTGTGATCTAGAAGCATCCCTGGGTAGGGCCAGTGACTTCCTAACTCCTGTACTTCAAAGAGGAAATGAGGGGAGGGAAGGAAGGATGTAGCCAGGGAGACATCAGGGCAGGGACCGCAGAAGCTCCTGTTGCTGAGGGGCAGGTCTAGTACAGGGGCCCAAGCACCAAGGGCTTGCTAGACACAGGGGTGGGGTTTCAGGAGGAGGAAGGTACCTTCTCTCATGGCAGCAGGTATCCTGTGAAGTCCATGCCTACTGCTTGGGAATAGGAGTGTGAGGGTTAGGGACCCTCAGGCAGTGTCTCACACTTCATGCCATACACGTTGCAAAGTTTACAGACACACACACACACCCCAACACCCCTCTCCCAACACAGAGATGTTTTACCTCACTGACTACTCAGATGCTCCCATACCTCCTGGCTCCATTGGTAGCCCAGGAGGAAAAGCTGCTAGAAGGAGAACTTATCAGAGCACACATAGGACAACGGAAGATATCCCCACTGGGAGCTCGCTATTCTTACACACAGGAATAAGATTCCTTTGCTCATTCATTCATCCAGCCACCTTTACCAAGTATGCATGGACATGACCTGAAGGTGTGCTGAGCAAATGACCCTCACCTTGGGCAGATGGAGAAGATGCTGACTGGTGGACAGGAAAGATGGCTGCTCAGAGGAAGCCTCAGTGTGCTCAGAGGTGAGTCACTATGACACAGAGAGAGCAGGAACATGTGGAGAAATTAGGTAGGGTGGGAGCAGGTCATTATCTACAACCGCAGAGCTGTCACTCAGTACACATTGAGCTCTGAGCTGCAGAGATTCACTGCACCCCCATCAGCCTCAACCATCTTCCCATCCTCTCTGGCCAGGAATATCTCCACTGCTTCTGTATCCATCCCGATGGCTGCCACTGGGCCTTTGCTCCCACACCTTCTTCAGGCTCTCTCCGAGCTCACATCTCTTAGCCTTCCTGGAATACTTTGACGAAAAGGGAAGCCGCTACACACAACCTTCTAAGCCTAACCTCTTTCCAGCTTTACTTTTTCCAATATTATAATGAGTTCAAGGCCCAGGCTTTATTTCGCTTTTCTTTGCCATTAGAAGCCAGGGCCCTCAAGATCACTGGGGACAGAGTATATTCTTAATACATGCTGAGCACAGTCATACTGTCTGCCAATGTAGACAGCTAGAAGTAAGGCTGTGCCCCAGACTTTTATAGACTTTCATCCACAGGCAGGTGGGTGGGAATGGAGGAGGTGCCAATCATCAGAGGGATCTTTCTGCTGATCATCCTCTGACTTCTGACCCCATAGCAAAGTTCTGACATAAGATTAAGAACTATCTGACCCAGACTCTCCTCATCAGTGCCGAGGTGTGTTTGGCTACAGAGGAGTCACTGGGTGTACACCAAAGCATCCAAGGGCCTTAGGATGAGAAGAGTCACTATAGGCTAGAACTTGTACTCCTCTGACCTCTTTGTCTGCTCCAGCTTGCAGACATCAGTTTCCAGGCTTGACTGGACCCTACCATGCACTTGTGCACTTATGGCATCTGGAGTCTGTGGGAAGCCATTGCAGAGTGGCAGTTACAGAGTGGCAGTTGCAGATTGACAGTTGGCTACTGCTGGCCACCACACATACATAGGCAGTTAAGGTTCTTTTGCCAAGATGAGAGAGAAGTTAACCAATCAGATGTAGGCATGCAAATGAGGTGATTAGCATAACCCAAGCACAACCAATCCAAGTGTGAGTCACGCCTCTCCTAGGCCTATATAAGCAGCACCAGTTCTGGGCTTGGGGTCTTTTCACCTCTACAATCAAGCTCTCCCAATAAACGTGGGCAGAAGGATCCTGTTGCAGTGTCGTTCTTCCTGGCCAGTCGAGCCCGCTCAAGAGGAGACAAGGACCCTGAGGCCTGGAGGCATGTATGCAGGTGACATTCCATCATATAGACTAGGGAACTTCTCTCTTTAGTCCCAGCAATGCACACCACATTCCATTGTGTCTATTTTCTATTGAGGGGACCCAAAGACCCTCTCTCCGAAGACAAGGGCCTCTTTCCGGGTATCTCCTTTAGACTCACTGACAACCTGGACAGTGTCTATGGAATGTGGGGGAGTGAAAAGAAGGCAGCAGGAGATATCCTCTCCCTCCAGAAGATGAAGGCTGGAAAAGGAACTCCACCCAGAGGAAGTCCTGAGGACACCCTATGCCATGAAAATCCCTCTATGAATGCTGTAGGAGCTTGGGTGTCTGGGGCTGGAGGTAGGGGTGAGGGAGACCCAGCCACTCCCAGGTCTGCTGGGAACTGCTGGTCTAAGTCTCTAGAGAACTAGCTGCATTTACCAGAGCCAGGGACAGAAATACCACTTGACATTTGCCTCTGCATCTTGCAGACCTCTTGAGGTAGCAGCCATTGGGATTAGAAAGAACCATGACACATGCACAATCTCTGAAACAATGGTAGTGATGCTGCCCTCAGAGTTAAGTAGGCCTGGCTCATCCTGGTACTTACAGGGTTCTTCTTACCTCTCAGCCTTAGTTCCCAGACCTGTACTCTGAGATCACTGAAGAGACTGTCCCCACAGTCTCTGCAAATGGCACCCCTTTCATCCATAGCTCTAATGCTCTGCAGGCCTATTGGCCTTGGGGTGACTTATCTAGGACCAAGTGGAGGCCAATGCAGAGCAGGGATCAGAACCACTGAGGGATGATGCACAGGCTTGACAAGCTGCTAGACCATGCCCGTGGAAAAGAAGACCAGAGGTCACATAGGGCACTGGCACCTGGATGAGCTCACAACATCCCTTCACTTACCCCAAGTACCCAAGTAAAGCATTTGTGTATGCATGTTCTCTGTGTGTGTGTCTGTGTGTAATTCCTATGATCCCCCATTAACAGAAGCCTGGTGAGATACTGGTGACTCTCAGCTGGAATAACATTGTCACAAACCAATGTGGGTGATGGTCATGGCCATGGCTCTCTGGACTCAGAATATTAATTATATATCAACTGGTGACTGGGCTATCCAGATGCAGCTGTGTGTGGCTCCTGGACATTTTTCCCTTGTGGTCATTAGGATGCCTGATGGAGCATCCTGGCTGGGCTTGGGAAGGCTCAAAGGAGCACCCAAAGTCCTGCTCTGGACCTTATTGGGGCTGACCTGAGCCAGGTCTTTTCCTCAAAGCCCATATTGCCCAGATGTGCTTCCCTGGCTCAGAAAATGGCACATAGAAAATGTACACATGGAGTAAAAATATATCCCATCTCAGACAGCACACCAGCCCTCACCAATCTTGGCAAAGATACACACAGTCAGCACCATGAATATACCTTAGCCACCCTTGTAGAGCCAGCTCTGAAAACCATCTCTTTCCTCCCTGTCTGCTCCCCACATGGGGACTGGAGGCCTCTTCCCAGTGAACAGTATTGTGGGAGTGTTCCTAAATAGTCTTGTACCTCACTCAAAGCTGTCATTGTCCCCTGAGATCCTCAGGACAGATCAAGGAGGGAGGCCCTGTGTTACCTCCATTTCCTTGAGAGGGAAAATGGGGCTCACAGGGAGGCTAGTAATTGACTCAAGAGGTCAGTGGCAGTCAGAATGGGACAGGAAAGTCCTGTCACCTGAGCACAACTTCTCTTCCTAGGCTACAGCACTGTCTCAGTTTCCCCTTATGGTGCAGTTTCTCCATTCACAGCAATGATCATACTTGCAATGTTCTTACTGATCCAAACACTGGTTTGCCCCAGAGCCTGTTCTAAAGAGCAGGAGGACCTAGGACTTCCCTTGCTCTGCAGACTGAGGGTAGGGGTGGGGACCGTGTGTTTGCCATTCTCCCACCCAGCCAGGTTGACTGGACACCATGAAGTCAAGAGGGCATCACTTCATTAATTACCTTGCATCAGTGCCTAGTCAGGAGCTATAAACAAAGCAGGCACTCAATACTCAGTGCTTTACAAAGGACTACCCCTGAATTCAGGCTCAGACCAAAAATCCAAGATCTGGACTAGAAAATCCATGCACTTCCCTAACAATACGTGCTCATTAATGTGGGAATATGCACGTTAGTGCAGGTGCCCGTGGAGGCCTGAAGAGGGCACCTGATCCCCCAGAGCTAGAGTTATCAGTGATTGTGAGCCTCTCAACATGGGAGGAACTGAACTAGGGTCTGCTCAAAGAACAGTAAGAACTCTCATGCATGGAGCCACCCTACCAGTCCCCATATGTATTTTTTATTAGATATTTTCATTATTTACATTTCAAATATCCCCTTTCCTGTTTCCCCTTTGAAAATCACCTATCACTTGCCTCCCTTCCTATGCTCCCCAACCCACACACTCCTGCTTCCTGGCCCAGGCATTCCCCTATACTAGAGCATAGCACCATCACAGGACCAAGGGCCTCCCCTCCCATTGATGACTGACTAGGCCATCCTCTGCTACATATGCAGCTGGAGCCATGTTTTTCATTTTTGTTGGTGGTTTAGTCCGAGGGAGCTCTGGGGGTACTGGTTGGTTCATGTTGTTTCTCCTATGAGACTGCAAACTGCTTCAGCTCCTTGGGTCTCATATGTATTTTTAACTGACTTTATTTTAGGGCAGTTTTAGATTCATAGAGACATTGAGAGAGAGGCACAAAGACATTCCCTGTGCCCATCTGGTCAACACCCTCTACCAGAATGTAGCATGGACAATCATTGTCTTCACTCAGTCTACAGCCTACACAGCATTCATGCTTTGAGCTGCATGTTCTGGGTTCACAGATGCATGTCTTCCACAATGTATATAGAGCAGCTTCACTGACCTCGGATACCCCGTGCTCCACCTTGTCCATTCTCAAAGTGTTTCAAAGCCCCTAGTTTCAATAGGTCCCGCGAGTTCTGATTTGACACTCATGGGGTCAAAGTGCAGGCAGATGGTGAAACCTGTGGAAGGTCATCAGACACACAACCTGGTGGTTGCAGCAGAAATCACCATGCCAGCTACTGATTTCCTCATCCTGACTTCCCCACAACCTTGGCCAACAACCATGCTCCAAGGGGCTCACTGAGGGAGAAGAGACTCTGGGACATGCCTTGTCACTCTTGGCTAAGTGGAATACCCACAATGCAAATTCCTCAGCCCAGGCCCTGCTTTATGCATTCATTCTTGTTAACCAAATTGATCACAAGGTGTACACATGACATGATTTCATGCAGTCAGGAAGAAAAGTGAAATCATGATACTTGCACAGAAACAGAAGGAAATAGAAATCATTGTTACACAAAATGAATCAGAATCAAAAAGGGAGGGGTGTGTGGTGTGTGTGTGTATGTGTGTGAATGTATGTATATGGTGTTTGTGTGCATGTGCTGTGTGGTGTATGTTTGTGAATTTAAGTATGTGTTGTGTTAGCATGCGTATGTGTGGTGTATGTGTATATATGTGAATGAATGTATGTGGTATGTATGTGACTGTTTGTGTGGGGGTATTAATGGCGTGTAAATGTGCGTGACAATACGTGGTGTGTGTGCATGTGTATGTGTGGTGTATTGTGTGAATGTATGTATGTGGCATATATGTGTGTGCGTGTTTTTGTGGGGGCATGTTTATGTGTGTGTGTTTGGTGTATGTGTGGTGCATGTATGTTTATGTGTGTGGTCTGTGCATATATGTGTTAATGTACATATGTAGTATGTGTGTGCATGTTTGTGTGGGGGCATGTGTGTGTGTATGTGTGTGTGTGTGACCTTATTAGCAGAGACTGCAGAGGACTTTCTTCCTGTATCCCAAGAAAATAACTGTTGGCCATGTTTCTGTTTTGTCTGTTGGCTTCTGAAGTTACAAGTGTATAAAACCACATCTTACTTTCAATTGCATTTCAGTCATTGGGCACAAGCTGTTTTTACAGACAACTTGTTGTGGGAAATATTACTTGTGGATTTCTTACCACCACATAAATTATAGAGGTATGAAATAATAATAAAAATAATATGAGTAAGAGGAGAAATGATAATAAAGTAATGATAAGAAATAATAATAAGAAATAATGTGAAATAATAAAATAAGAAATATGAAACAATATGAAATAATAAAATAAGAAATAATATTAAATAATATAGTAAATGATAATAATTTGAAATATTATGAAATAAAATAATTATTAATAATAATTATTATTATAAGCATTAAAGCACCAGCATGGGGTAGGTACCATTACTCTATGCTAATTTCTCTAGTTCTTTACTAAGAACTGTGAGATATCACTCGCCATATTCTTTTATTTATATATTTATTTTTTAATTTTTTTTTGAGACAGGGTTTCTCTTTACTGCCCTGGCTGTCCTGGAACTCACTTTGTAGACCAGGCTGGCCTAGAACTCAGAAACCCGCCTGCCTCTGCTTCCCAAGTGCTGGGATTAAAGGTGAGTGCCACCACGCCCGGCTCACTTGCCATATTCTGCCCAGGCTGCTCATACTCTCAGGATAGCCCTCCTGGCCATGCTCTCCCAATCCATCCACCCATGGGACCTTTTTCCTGCTTCCTCTTCCCTCTCCTTCATGGTCTCTTCCAAAAACACCAAGGCTGGGAACTGAAATGCCATCAACCTTTCTTCTTGCCAGCTGCAGGCATTAGATGTGTTTACTGATTGATCACAGGAGGTAGGAATGATGTAATCATAATCCCCCAAATTATCGTAAAATATGGGCCCAGAGTCGAGGATCTGGTATTAGATCAAATGTTACTCACACTGTTTCCTCTCAGGCGGAACGTCTAAAACTTAGAACATAACTGTCCTTTTAGACAAGGCTACATCAAGTGAAACATATAGACAGGCTTATAGATAGATAGATAGATGGATAGATGGATAGATTAATATATATATATATATATAAATTTAAAGATATATAGACTTTTATATATAGATTTATATCTATATGAATATATAGATGATATATGTATAGATTTAGTGATATATGTATAGATATATAGCTATACAGTGTATAGTGTATAGATAGGTGTATAGACATATAGATATATACATATAGATGTATAGATATGTAGATATATAGATTTATAGGTGATATATAGATATATACATGTATAGATTGATGATATATAGATATAGAGATGAATAGATATAGAAATATATAGATCGATATATAGCTATATATTGATATATTGTTGTAGGGGGAAATGTCACATAAGGGACAGGTCAGTGTACTGACTTCAAGGGCTGAAGAGGATGGCAACCGGATAGGAAGAACAAAACTGTGAGCTAACCTGGACACTTCAGACCTCCCAGCCAAAAACCAAGGAGCATCCAGGGGTGGCTCATTACCCCAGGCACATGTGTAGCAGAGGACTGCCTTGTCTCTCTGTCCACAATGGGACAGGAACAGGATGTACTTAAATAAATAAAAAAATTAATCAGAAAAGGAAAAATTGAAACGTAATTGAATATATATATACACACACACACACACACACATATATGTATGTATATATACACATACATATATATGTGTGTGTGTGTGTGTGTGTGTGTGTGTGTGTGTGCTATCTGGCAGAAAAAAAATGGCATTAATTCAATACTCTTTGACCTGTCTCCTGTGTGCAATATCAGTTACTGTGATCTGTCACATGACACACAACTACAGCCAATGGCCTGTGTCATAATCATTTGAGCTGACTAAACCCTGAAGGTACATTGGACATATCTCCAAAATCAGAAATTCAATATTGCTTGGGTCAAGCTAAAGTCCCCAATTCGCATATCTATCAATCTGGTCTGTCTTCATTCACCTGACATAAATAAATACACGCTGGAAAACTACAAAGTTGCTCACCCTGTCACCATCAGCTCTTTTTTTTATAATGGTGACTCCAAGGATAGTGATAAAAACAGGTGTCTCAGAAAAAGTAACTCTTTCAAAAAATGCCTCACTTGGCTACCTGTCCAGTATAAGGAGAAAGAAAAACCTTGGCATTAATCACACATCTGATTAAATCTAAGCTGAATACTTAGCTTAGATAGCGCCATTCCATTCCATGACATTGGTACTCGATAATGTAATAAGGACCAGCATTTATCACTCTCTGGCTAATGACTCTGAGCTCATTTATATTGTCAAAGAAGGTCTTAAATATTCCAACAAAGCTAAATTACAAGAAAACACTCTAACCCAAATGTATGGAGATGAGAGTTCCTTAAAGAGGAAATGACCAAATCACTTAGAGAAATCCAGGAAAACAGAAAAAAATTGGAGGAAATCAATAAATTCCACAAAGAAGTCCAGAAAAACACAAACCAAAAAGTAGAGGAAGCCAAAATTCCTATAAATAAAGCCAAGAAAGAACACACCAACGGGTGAAGTAAACAAAACTATTCAATACATAAAAGTGGACATATAAACAAAAAAGAAAACTAAATCTTAGGAAATAGTGGAAATAAAAATTTAGGACTGCAAAAAGGAACTACAGAGGCAAGGTTCACCCACAGAACACAGATACGGAAGAAAAATCTCAATCATTGAATAATCAATAGAAGGAATGGGTAAATCAGACAGTGAAAATGTTGTCTAAATCTTCCTGATATAAAATATCATGGAAATCCAGGACACTGTAAAAGGAGTAGACATAAGAATACTTAGGAAGAGAGGAAGGAGAATCCTCGCTCAAAGTCTCAGAAAGTATTGACAACCAAATCCTAGAAGAAAAACTTCCTAACATAAGAATCATTAAAACACCAAACAGAAGGGACCAAAAAATAAAGATTGTTTCATGTGTTCTTGGATTCGGTTAGCAAGAACTTTATTGAGGATTTTTGCATCAATATTCATAAGGGATATTGGTCTGAAGTTCTCTTTCTTTGTTGGATCTTTTTGTGGTTTAGGTATCAGAGTAATTGTGGCTTCATAGAATGAGTTGGATAGAGTACCTTCTGTTTCTATTTTGTGGAATAGTTTGTGAAGAACTGGGATTAGATCTTCTTTGAAGGTCTGATAGAACTCTGCACTAAGCCCATCTGGTCCTGGGCTTTTTTTGGTTGGGAGACTATTAATGACATTGATGGATTTCCATATATTAAACCATCCCTGCATCCCTGGAATAAAACCTACTTGGTCAGGATGGATGATTGCTTTAATGTGTTCTTGGATTCGGTTAGTGAGAATTTTATTGAGGATTTTTGCATCCCTTATGAATATAGATGCAAAAATCCTCAATGAATTCTTTTTTTTTTTCCTTATTTTGTTTTCCCAAACAGGGTTTCACTGTGTAGCCCTGTCTGTCCTGGAATGCACTCTAGACTAGTCGGGCTTCGAACTCAGCAATCTGCCTGCATCTGCCTCCCAAGTGCTAGGATTAAAGGAGTGTACCACCACCACCCAGCCCAATAAATTCTTATCCTTTGCACTGTCGTGGAGTGTGAGTTGTGTTGAACCTGACTGGACCCAACAATGCAAAGGCTTTACCACACTGCTGACATTCATAGCATCTGTCACCAGTATGAATAGTCTCATAAAAAGAAGAATATACATAAAAAGAAGCTCAATGAAAAAGCTTCACCATACTGAATAGATTCACAATGTTTCTACCAAGTTCAAATTCTTCCATGATGAACATAACTACAAAATTGTGCAAAGGCTTTACTAAATATACTCAGAGGGTTTCTCCCTCAGCCTTTCAATGGCTAGGAACAGATTTCATGACCAAACCAACTCTCAGAAAAGCAAACATTTAAATTGGGGTTTCTCTGCAGTGTGGTTTGTCTTGTGTATGCCTAAAGAACTATGACATGCAAAGGCTTTACTACATTCATAACACTGACATGGGTTCTCACTTGTATGTGATCTTTTATGTCATCGTAGATGACCGTGACATCAAATGCTTTACAACACCGATTACCTTCTTAAGATCTCTGTCTTCTACATGTTCTTTAAAAATAATGGAGACTATAAAGTTGTAAAAAGTCTTTACCACATTGATTATAGAGACAATAACTTTGAGAAAAAGCTTTATCACATTGATTACATTTCTAAGGTTTCTCTCCATTATGGGTTCTTTTATGATACTGGAGACAATTGTGACCTGCAAAGGCTTTACTACATTGATTACATTCATAGAGTTTCTCTCCAGTATGTTTTTTTTATATTTCAATCTTTTATTAGATATTTTCTTCATTTACATTTAAAAAGCTATCCTGAAAGTGCCCCTATACACTCCCCCAACACTGCTCCCCTACCCACCCACTCCCACGTCTGGGCCCTGGCATTCCCCTGTACTGGGGCTTAAAAATTTTGCAAGACCAAGGGGCCTCTCTTCCCAATGATGGCTGACTAGGCCATCTTCTGCTACATATGCAGCTAGAGACATGAGCTCTGGGGGTATTGGTTAGTTTCTATTGTTGTTCTGCCTACAGGGATATAGACCCCTTCAGCTCCCTGGGAACTTTCTCTAGCTCCTCCAATGACGGCCCTGTGTTCCATCCAATAGATGACTGTGAGCATCCACTTCTGTGTTTGCCAGGTATTGGAATAGCCTCACAAGAGACAGCTATATCAGGAAAGTATGTGTTCTTTTATGATATTGGAGATGACTGTGACCTGCAAAGGCTTTACCACATTGATAACATTCATAGGGCTTCTCTCCAGTACGTTTAGTTTTCTGACGTTGGAGATGACTGTGACACGCAAAGGCTTTACCAATTACATTTTTAGGGTTTCTCTCCAGTATGTGTTCTTTTATGACATTGGAGATGACTGTGTTGTGAAAAGGCTTTACCACATTGATTACATTCATAGGGTTTCTCTCCAGTATGTGTTCTTTTATGATATTGGAGACCGTTGTGATTTGTAAAGGCTTTACCACATTGATTACATTCATAGGGTTTCTCTCCAGTATGTGTTCTCTTATGACGTTGGAGATGACTGTGTTGTGAAAAGGCTTTACCACATTGATTACATTCATAGGGTTTCTCTCCAGTATGTGTTCTTTTATGATATTGGAAACCGTTGTGATTTGTAAAGGCTTTACCACATTGATTACATTCATAGGGTTTCTCTCCAGTATGTGTTCTTTTATGACATTGGAGATGACTGTGACGTGCAAAGGCTTTACCACATTGATTACATTCATAGGGTTTCTCTCCAGTATGTGTTCTTTGATGAGATTGGAGAACATTGTAACCTGAAAAGGCTTTACCACATTGATTACATTCATAGGGTTTCTCTCCAGTATGTGTTCTTTTATGACATTGGAGATGACTGTGACGTGCAAAGGCTTTACCACATTGATTACATTCATAGGGTTTCTCTCCAGTATGTGTTCTTTGATGAGATTGGAGAACATTGTGACCTGAAAAGGCTTTACCACATTGATTACATTCATAGGGTTTCTCTCCAGTATGTGTTCTTTTATGACATTGGAGATGACTGTGACGTGCAAAGGCTTTACCACATTGATTACATTCATAGGGTTTCTCTCCAGTATGTGTTCTTTGATGAGATTGGAGAACATTGTGACCTGAAAAGGCTTTACCACATTGATTACATTCATAGGGTTTCTCTCCAGTATGTTTTCTTTTATGACATTGGAGATTATTGAGTTGTGCAAAGGCTTTACCACATTGATTACATTCATAGGGTTTCTCTCCAGTATGTGTTCTTTGATGAGATTGGAGAACATTGTGACCTGCAAAGGCTTTACCACATTGATTACATTCATAGGGTTTCTCTCCAGTATGTGTTCTTTTATGACGTTGGAGATGACTGTGACGTGCAAAGGCTTTACCACATTGATTACATTCATAGGGTTTCTCTCCAGTATGTGTTCTTTTATGATATTGGAGACCATTGTGACTTGTAAAGGATTTACCACATTGAATACATTCATAGGGTTTCTCTCCAGTATGTATTCTTTTATGATATTGGAGATTACTGCATTTTTTAAAAGCTTGACCACATTGATGACATTCATAAGGTTTCTCTCCAGTATGGGTTCTTTCATGGTATTGAAGATGACTGGGTGTTGGAAAGGCTTTACCACATTGGTTATGTTCATGTGTCTTCTCTCCAATTTGTCTTCTTTTATGACATTGGAGATGACTGGGACATGAAAAGGCTTTAGAACGTTCATTACATTCATAGAGTTTCTCTCCACTATGATTACTTTCATACCTGCAATGAAAATTGGCACATGTGATATGTTTACTACATTAATTTCGCTGTTCAATCATTTCATCAAGATGAATAAAGTTTACAAATTGGTTTAATGATAATGATGTACCAGATCATCTGGTTTTATCACTTTATATGTTCATGCTGTTTTTCCTCATTATGGGTTGTTTTGCATCTTTTGAGATATCTGTGATGGTTATTACATGGCTAACATTTATAACATCCTTTTTATACGGGATATTTGTTTGATGTATTGCATCTATATGAGGAAAATAGAACAACTCATAGCTTTATAACAGTAAATGCTTTCATAATTTTTTCTGTAGCGTGAATTGTACCACATTTGAATGTAAACCAGGACAAACAAAAGAATTTTCAAATTCCTAGTACCCATAAAGATTTTCTACAGTGTGAGCTTGGGGAAGTTCCCAGTAAAATTAGAAAACCAATTCATTGCAAACTTTTATCATATTCAGAATGTCTACCAAAGATAGAATCTGACAATTTTCTCACAGTTCTGGGATAGAAAGCGGTACATTGCTTCTTTCAATATCCCTATGCTCACATGGCTTTCATCAATTGTGACACATGGTATATATATTAATAGAAGAGTAACAGATGAAAGTTTTCCACACTGCATTCACACTGTTTGACTTTTTGTTCCTCATAGACGTGTAATACATGAATTAAGGTTTCTCCTATGACAACACTCTTGACTCTCATAAACTGTACCCTAAACAAATGATCAATTTCACTATAAGAATAAGAGTATCACCAACTTTCCCATGGATTATTTGCTTATCAGGAGGTTTTGCAAATATATTTATCACTATTCGATGTGCAATATCTAAGTCTTGTGAGTCTATACACATTGTCAGATCAGTATAGCTCTAGTAGAGGTACAAATTGAATAAAGGTATCCCTTAAGGCAATGTTTCCTTGTCTTTTTTTTAAAAAAAGGAATGCTTTGATAGATAAATCAGATAACTATATCTAGGTAGTACATTTTTTTAAGAATAGTATAATTAGGGCTGGTGTGATGGCTCAGTGGTAAAGAGCACAGAGTGCTCTTCCTGAAGGCCCTGAGTTCAAATCCTGGCAACCACATGGTGGCTCATAACCATCTGTAACAAAATTTGATGCCCTCTTCAGGAGTATCTGCGGACAGCTACAGTGTACTTATATACAATAAATGAATAAATATTAAAAAATATTGTAATTATAGTTATACTTCAAGTATTGACATTTTACACTCCTGCTTTGATTTAGAGCTTCCATATCATAGTAAAATTTCCTTAGAGGCATAATTGCATAAGCTTTCATGCGAAAATTACCTTTCATTTCTTCTTGAACTTTGACAATGTCTTTCAATATGATGGTTTTCCCAAGTGTAGCCTAAAAGACAATACCAGAATAATGAATGATACAGTATTGGAAATAAGGCAAAATTAAAGGTACTGTGAATTTTCACATCACTGGACACTATTTATTCAGCTCAGTCTTCCTTGTTCTCAATTGTAATAACAGAGCACCATCACTCACCAAGAGACATGTCTTCCCACTATTTTGAAAAGCAAAAGAAAATTCACAGTCATACCTATAACAGTGAGGTTCCAGTAGGTCTCCAGCATCACATCTTTGTAGAGACTCTTCTGGGAAGGATCCAGCAAATTCCACTCTTCCCCAGTGAAGTTCACATGCACATCATCATAAGTCACTGCATCCTAAAATATCCCATACATGAGTACATCACAAAGCACAATACTGACATCACTGTGAAGCAAATGTACGCTTCCTTGACCATATATTCATGTAATTCTGGTGCTTCCTCCACTGACTTCCTGACACAGAAGTTATAATGTAAGTACCATAACATTTTAAAGGAAATTGAGTTGAAGGTTCACCTGTGTTGCTTATGAACATTTTAAATAAATAGGGTAAAGACTTTCCAGAGGAATTCCAATTGAGAGGGAGATGTAGGGTGAAATAGATCAACAGTAATGAGGACACATCCCAGAAATTGTAAGAAGAATCACTAACGAGAAAAATCATGGACAAGCAGGATGTATGTGTTCATTCATGTCTTTAATCCCAGAGTCACGGGCAGGTATACGTCACTGAGCTGGATCCCTGTCTGTTCTATGTAACACATTCCAGGACAGCAAAGGTTACATATTAAGACCCTTACTCCACTGCAAAAATCAACCACGGGGACAAAAATGATAGAAAGAACTCAGTTGTTTACTACAGTTCCTACAAAGAAGTATACATTCCCTGCACTTCTGTACTCATCTAGCAGAAACAGGAAGTGTACCGCTTTAAACTGCAACATTAGTAAAACTTTACTAGCAATCAAGGCACATTTAATGGACCAATGGACAGATGAAAATATTATTAATATAAGTGTAGAACAAAAAAGCAGCATAAGGCAGGAGAGAGCGATAACTCAGCCGTGGAAAGCTCTTGCTGGTCTTCTAGATGACAGTTGTCAATTACTAGCATTCACATGACACATGGCTTTATAAACAGGAGTTCTGAATCCACCTTCCAACAACACTAACGATGTGGCACACATGATATTCATATTCACACACACAGGCCAAACACTCCTATTTATTTAAAAATTTCAAAACAAACACAAGAGTTTGGGAAAACATCAACACCCAGAATACAATGACTCTGAACCCTCAGGCAGTATTGATGTCATGAGCATATGCCATCCTAAAAAATAGACTATAATCTATGTGCCCATGGGGTACATAGGGGGCCCCAACCCCACTCAAAGGAGAAACAGAGGAGATTGGGAGGAGGGAATCTTGAGGGCAGGGACCTAGAGTAGGGACAGTGATCAGGGTGATAATGAATTTCTAAATTATAGGATAAACAAAAAAAAGAAAGAAAGAAAAAGGAAAATTTTGAGTGTATATACACTTTCATCTTCCTCACGATGAATCTAGAAAGGCTCCTGCACTGTTCAAATGTCTAAAGTCTCTGCTGACACTCAAGACAATATCTTGACAGCCACATCAGAAGGCAAAGTTGCAAAATCAAACAGCAATTTATATCTTTCCAACATAAAATGGCACTGAATACCCCTTCCCATTCCAATCAATAGGAATGTGCACACAGGGAGAGAAGATTGGACAAAGGATAGAAAAACAGCAGGGCAAACAACAAATCCTATAGCTTTGTCTCAAACACATTGGACTTCAATTGCTTAAGGCATAGATGGTGCTCTTCCTGTAACTTCTCATACATCTCTCAGTTTGGGTATTTCATCTCCCTGTAAGCATCTCTCCATGGCAGATTTCTCAATGTGTTAGTTTTCTCCACAACCTGTGGTCACAAAATGCAACTCAAGCATCAACTTCACCACCTAAATGCAAGGAACTCAAACAAGAGTCTTCCCTGGGATCCTGACTTTGTCAAAAGGTGGCTGGAGTGGTGCTAAACTGAAACCATAGAGAAGGTATATATGACCATAGTATTTTCATCTTTCAGTTTCCAGAAGCGGCACAATGTGGATGATCCTGTGAAGTTTGGCTTCTAAATTAATGGACCCTGCCTCCCTTGGACCACATTTGCAGCAGCTTTTGTTTAAAGTTCCATCCTGGGATGAGGAAACACGTTGAATACTCCTTCCATTAATTTAAAACATACAAGCAGGAGGAAGTGCTACACTTAGGGTACCTTCATAGGTATATACACACAAGGGCATTTGCTCCACTAAGTTCACAGCCACTTTATTTATAAAAGTTAGAAAAAGGAAAGAAGGCAGATGTTCCTCAACTGAAATGTGGACACAAAAAAACATGTTTCATTTACAAAATGGGATGCTACTCAGATATAAAAAACAAGGACATCATGAATTTTGTAGAGAAATGGGTACAATTAGAAACTAATATCTAGAATGAGGTAACTCAGGCCCAAAAGGACATGCATGTACATACTCACAAGTGAATAAAATCCATAAGTACAGGATACCCACACTGCACTTCATAGTCGGAAAGACAGTAAACAAGACAAGGCACAAATGAGCATGGTTGAATCTCACTCAGAAGGGGGTATGAAAGAGACAGAAGAGGCAGGTAGAAGGGAGAAAAGTGGATGGGACTGTAGTTAAGAAAGAAGACTCAGAACAGACTGAGAACAGAGTTGTCTAGAAGGGGGAAAAATGAGGTCTTTGTCCTTTCCACCCTGTTTTGCAGAGTCTGATTTTGCCCTGAATGCGGTCATAAAGAGCTCTCCGTCAGGGGCAATTTAATGGGTACAGGTCCTCTTGATAAGAAGGACTTAACCCAAGTTGGAGGGTGAGTAACTATATCAATTGGGATGGAGACAGTCTCACTTCCTCTCTCAGTAAGGGAATACTAAAGTGGCACACACATAATAGAGGGCCACGAGGGGCGGTGAAGGCTACTCAGCAGATTCCACCACTTGTACAGAGGAGAAAATGAAGACAGGATGGCAGCTGTGAGCCATGGAACACGGTTCCAAGACTGCTCTAACTTCCCAGAAATTAAGACCAGGGGCACACAACCCCTGTTCCAGGCCCTGGAACATCTTCCTAGCCCTTTCATGCCATGACTCTCCAGCATTTCCACTTCACTGGAGTTCCAAATTCAAACAGCAATGACACATCTTAACAGAGGTCTTTCAACCCTTCAGATGGGAGTCCAGAGGGTCTTGGGGTTCCAGTCAAAGCATCAAGGTTTTATGCCCAACTCACAGAAACTGCAATGACCAGCACAGAGCCTATTGCAATGCAAACACACAGAGGTCTTTTTTATGAGCTCAGTAACAAGGACTCTCAGCAGTCAAACTCCCATTAGGTACAAACTGAGAGATCAAGTCTAGAGGTTTTGAGTATTTATTGTAGTTACAACAAGAGTGGGGAGTTTGCATACAAATCAGCATTGTTAATATTTTTAAAAGTGTATGTCTGGCATAATGTGCAGGAACGAAGCAAGGGGGGAAAAATCTGTCAACCATGATGGGTAAGCTGTTTCTGTTTTTGTTTTCTATAGGAGGTCTTAGTTATCTCTATGTAGCTTGACCCTGCTGATGTACCTTAACTGGCTGTTCATAAGGGGATTTTGTCATGGGATTTTTGCTGGAATGTACAAATGTACATTCTCAAAAAGCAAACTCTTTGGGATTTACAAACTCATCTCTGTTCCTAAGCCCCTGATTATAGACAGAAACTCCTGGTTAACCACAACCATGCCTGTCTGTAGACTAGACTTTGTCCAAAGACCTACCTCACTATCTGTTACTGCAGATACTATTATCAGCTGCCGTTACCACTGGAACAGAGGAGCAGTGGAAATTTCCTCTCCTCCTGTGCAAGCCTCCTATAAACACCATAGACAATCCCCACTGCCCATCCATTCCTGCCTCATCCCTGTGTCTCAGTCCCCACTTGGGCAGATACTCCCTGTTCAACCACATTCCATGCCTGAAAGGACACAAGGTAAGCTTCCATAGATCAACTTCATGATTGATTGATTTACCCCAGATTCAATTTTCCCAGTTGTTCCAACATTGTATTAAACACCATGGGCTGCTTGACCTCTCTCCTGACTATGTCTCCTTGTGGATTACTAAGATCTTCTGTTCCTGCCTGTCTCTTCTCCCAGATTTTAATATCACAAAGCATCCCCTGTTGACCATACCCACCAAACAGGTCAGTAAAATAGGAAACTGTCAGTGAACACTATCTTCAAATCCATGCATCAAAGAGTAACCCAGGAACAAAACTCCCACCCAAAAAGACAAACCTAGAGGCCAGTATCTAGGTCAATAATCACCCAAACAGAGATGTCTACACACCAGCATAGCAACATAGAGTAACAGCCAGGAACAATTGCAACCAAGAAATCCAAGCTATCTCATCACAGCAGGTCTGAGAAATTAAAGCATGCAACAGATAAAGTGCAAAAGAGATTTTTGGGGGGAAGGGAGAGGAGTGAGAACCTGAGGAAGGGATAGAAGTACACAAGAGGACCTGCAGACAGGCACACAGACAGGGAGGAGAAAGAGAGCCATGAGGGGAGAGATGACAGAGAGTGTGCATGTGCAGAGAACAGAGACAGGGAACAAAAACAGAGAGCTGCTATAGCTGGTGGTCCATGTATATAAAGCACACCTGACAACAAACACAGGGGATGGAGGCAGGAAATGACATAAGCTGTTGCTAAGTCCCTAAGAGCAGGACATGAGATTAACTGTACACTGACAACTACAGAGGCAAGGTTCACCCGCAGAACAGGAAAGGAAGATAGAATCTCAGGGATTCAAGATGAAGAGAAAAAATTGATATTGTAGGACCCCCAAATATGGGGACCCCCACTCTAGTCCAGGGACAGGAAGCACCCATGAACACAAGAATCCTCTCTTGTTGCAAGACCTGCGAGGCTTTATTGACAGAGCTCTGGGCTGACATGTACCTCATGCAAGAGGCAGGGGAGTCGACCCTGGGGCTGGGAAGCTAGGGGTTTTTAAAGAAGCAAAGGGTTAGGAGTAAGAGTTATTTTGACAAAGGTATGGGATTGGTTCGTTTAAACAGTGACAGAAAGATAAAGGTTACAGGTCAGCAAGAAGAGGCATCAGGGCTTTGTTCCTGTGGGTTCTGTTCCTGTGGGCTGGGGGCTTATCTTTGTTCATATAACAACCAGTTGATGTATGGCTTTACCCGGCGCCAAGGGGTAATAGACAGAGGGGAGGTTCCGGCCAGGTGGTGATGACTCAGAGGAGATAACCCTGCTTGTCCTCAGATTGAGGGGAGGTTCCGGCCAGATGGTGTCAACCCAGATAATGTAGCCCTATTTGTCCTTGAATACCTTTTCATCTTTACAGCCAAGATGTTCTTAGGAATGCCTTAACAGCAGCCCTGCCCTGGCATGCCTGGGGGCTGTTCTGCTTTGTTCTCAGTCCCAGGCCGGGCCCGTGGGCTCTTAAACAAGTTACAATATTTCATCTTCCTTCAATATCTCAGTCAAAAAAATGTGGATTCTAAAAGGTTCATGGCAATAAACAACTGGGACTTAGGAAAATATGTGAAGGCGAAAATTACAAACGATTAGAATAGAAGAATATCCTCTCAGAAGTCTATCATTTTTCAATAAAACCATAAAAAAATTCTGAAATTATTAAAGTCCCTTTGCCAAATAATAACCAAATCACTAAACATATGAAGTAAAAAATATGAAAAACTGCAACAGAAAAAAATTAACAAAACCTAAACAAAACAAAAACAAGTATAATGTATGAAATCAGACCTATTAGATTTTTACCTGTCTTTGTAATGAATACTAAAAGACAAAGGGGTTTGGACATGTGTGCTACAGACTCAAAGAAACCACCCGTGTTTTCACAAGCCAGCCTAACTAAGGTCCAAAGGATTTGGGCAATGATAGGGAAGTTATTCAGAGGTCAACCCCGATGGAGCAAGTCAGGAGCAACACCAGAGACCTCACAGGTGCTCACATATGGCTTATACTTCCCATCCAGCCCCAGAGAGGACTCACCACCCCAGCTTCCACTGCTCAGCACGCTGCCCCTACCCTCTGTGGGCAGTAACCCTGTGCTCACCATGCCTTGAATGAGCTTCCCTGAGGTCCTCTCACAGCACCCAACAGCATAGCTCAGAGCAGGACACAGAGAATCATTCAAGCCTGCACAATCACAGTGAACTTGGGGAAAGACACCCGGAAGATCCCACCATCTTGTCTGACTGGCAGGTGTGCCTGTGGAGACCTTGATTGGCCAGTGGATCTCACCCTTCCTCAAGGTTGAAGTGTGCTTAAAGTCCAGGGCCAGAGCTTTTCCAGATCTCAGGTGTGGTTTGCACTATATTAGCATTTGAGCCTGTCCTGCAAGAGGACTCTCACCCCTCCCAGCCCTGGGGGAGAACTCAACATTCATGTGAGGAATTGGGCTATGCACAGGCAAATTGGTCTCCAGTTGAGCTGAGGTCTGAACCCCAGAAGGGTGATAATTCCCTTACTTGAAAAGGAAGGCATCAATTCCCTCATGCTTCTGGAACTCAGGCTCCTGCCTAAGTTACAGTCCACCACCCCCACCCCAGCCACCACAAGAGAAGCCTGGCTAAAAGTCACAAAGGCAATGTCCCAAGCTTCTGACCTTCAGGCTAAACTCCTCCCCAGTTACCTAGCAACAGTAAAGACCATAAAAAGGACTGTTCAGCCCCGCCTATCTCTCTTGCTCTCACTCCTTTGTTCTCTTACCTTTCACTTCTCTCACTCCTCTCTCCACCTTCTTTTCTCTTTTTCTTCTCCTCTCCTCTCCTCTCTCCCTCTTGCTTTCTTTCTATCTAGCTTTCCCCCTTCTAGCCTTCTGGGGGGCCTCTCTTTCTCTTCTACCTTCTCTCTTTCTCCCTGCCTTTCTATAATAAAGCTCTAAAACCACAGAACATCTCTGCTCATCAAGGCCCACTGAGCTTGGAGGATGGGATAGGCTTTCTCGTAATGAGCCCTTTCTAATCTCCCCATGGAAGGCCTTCATGTGCTCCAGTCCAGATCCACTGTGCTCACTCTCACTGGTGTGGGAACCTCTCATCCCTCATCCCTCTCTCCCATAACTCCAGGGCTTAAGGAAAGTAGCCCCGGGGCTCCCAGGGTGGGCTGCCCCTTGTTCAGACCCAAAGAGTGGGTCAAAGGCTTAGATGCACACCCGGGGCTGAGAAGGGAGTGTATGGCAGCTCTCCCACATCTCTGTCCAGAGCATAGGTGGAACTCTGGCAGGGTGTGGGCCTTTTCCCCTTTCCTTTCTTCCCCAGGGCCCCCTTTTAGTTCTCAACACATTCCAGCTCAGGCTAGTCAGCTGCCTGCTCCTGCCCTCTGTGAGCAATGATCCTGCAATACCAGGATCTGACTCCAGACCTTTCCTGAGCTTGCCTCACAGCACTTGCCTTCCTCTTCCTGAAATCCAGGGGAAGAGCTTGCATAGCCCATTACCCAAGGTGCAGTGGGGTTACTAATCTGGGTGGAGAATGCCCAGGCAATGAACATTAAAGAGGGATTTAGGAAACAAGAGTTTGTTTGTGGCTCAGTACTGGGCTCAGGGAGACTGCAGCTCCCTTTCCCAGATGATGGGTACCAACCAACCCTGGGAGGAAAGCCAGAAATGTAAGGGAAACACTGTTGAGCCCTCTTCTTAGCCAGCACATCGCCATCAGTGGCAAAGTAGAGAAAAACCACACTTGTATTAGGACAGGTTCTCTAGATAAACATATCTCAAATCAGAATGAATTTCTCTGTGGATACAGAAAGGAAATTTAATAGAAAGTCTCTCTAATGTCTAATATAGAAAGGCTCTCAGCCAAGGGAACTTAGAAAAATCAAGGACGGGTGATCTCATGTTGCAGGATATTGCAGCTGATATTCACTATGTACCAGAATTCTGAAGAAATAAGTTCTTAGTACTTGCACTAAGGAAACCCACCTCTATACAGTGAAAGGCCATAGAAGAACCAACCAGAGTGGTCAGAACTCCTGTTTTGTCAACTGCTGAAACCCAGAGTCACAATGGAGATTGTGCCTATATGACCTCTCTCAAAAAGGAACACTCTTAAATAAGCCCATTTAATGCTTTCTTACTTTACAATTACTTTATTTTTGAAAGTGTAATATAATCTCATCGTTTCTATTCTCTAAACCAACCCATATATCCCTGCTTGTTCTCTTTCAAATTCATTACCTCTCTTTTCATTTGTTATTTTATACATATATGTATATTCCCTAAATATATAAACACAGCCTGCACAATCTGTATAATATTATTTATATGTCTGGCTGGCAACCAACTGGCAAAAGCACATTTTCTTAACATAGAATTAAAGCACATAAAAATACTGGTTTTAGCCAGGCGTGGTGGTACACGTCTTTAATCCCAGCACTCGGGAGGCAGAGGCAGGCAGATTTTCTGGGTACGAGGCCAGCCTGGTCTGAGTGAGTTCCAGGACACACATGGCTATACAGAGAAACCCTGTCTTGAAAAAAAAAAAACAAAAAACAAAAATAAAAATAAAAAACCAAAACCAAAGACAAACAAGCAAGCAAAAAAGGACTGTTTTCAATACAAGTCCTCCAGCCAGCCAATCTTCACAGTAGAGCTGGTCTCTACCACTAAGGCATGCTGGACAGTGCCACTTTTACCTTGGAGATGATAGGAGACCCATGCTTCAAGTATCAGAGAATGACTCCCAGTTCAAAGGACATTTCTACACTGCCACCACTGCAGACACAAATGAACCCCTACTCCTTTGCTGGTCTGCCCACTTTTCTCTTGGGCCTATGAACAAGCACTGAAATGTCTTTAAACTGTGAAACAGTGACTGGAGAAATGGTTTATTGTAAGAGAACTTCCTGCTCTTCTGGAGGTTCCAAGTTTCATTCCCAGCACCCACAACCAAGCAATTCACAGCTGCCTACAACTCCGGCTGCATAAGCTCTGAGGGCATCTGCACTCCAAGTGTCACACACAGACACAAACCAAAAAAAGTAAATTCTAAAGAGGAAATCAGACCATGGGAGTCTGAGCCAAACCCTCTAACAGCTTTGCGCCACTCCACAGTCAACGTGCAAATTCTCTCCCCAAGGTAAAGCCCAGTGCTATCTGGACCTAAGCCACCCCTCCACACAGGCCCCTCTGCTCTCCCTCACCTCTGATCACAGGCCTTCTGTCTGCCCTGATACTCACATCTCATCCCTTTTCCAGGACTCATCTATGCCTAGGTCTTTGCAAGCAGGCAGCCTCTACATTCCAGACTGCTCAAAGGTCACCTCTGCAGAGATGCCTGTCTTGACTTCAGTTTCCTCCCCTCCAAAACCACATCCTATCCCCAAGTTATGCATAACCTTGATTCATCACTACCTGGCACATAACATGACATAATCACCTGTCTATCAGTGATTATCAACTAGGGAAGAGACTTTTACAAATATAAAAGCTCCAGGCCTCACCCAAATCTTACGAAATCAGAATTCAGGAGAGCAGAACCAGGTTCTTCCATTCCACAGACACCGCCTCCCCCACCAGGCAACTCTGAACACAGCCAGGACTCAGGGCAGCCTACAACAGTACTTTCAAACCCTGGTGCACACACTGCTCTTGAGAGTGCTATTAAAATGCACCCTCTATTTCCACAGCTCTGCCATGGAATCTGAGGCTCTGCAAGTTCCACACCACACTGACTGGAGCTTTCAGGTGAAGCATTTTGCAGTTGCAAGGGCCTATGCTCATCAACAGGATTTTCTGCAAGTAGAACAAAGTCCTGAATCTACATCATGCAACAGAGTGGCCACCAACCCATGTGGCCACCAAGCATCTGAGACCAAGTAATGTTAACAAAGAGCTGACTTCATTCTTGGGCTACAATGCTGACCAAAATTCAAAAGCGCAGTCCCCCACCATGAAAGGCCTCTGTAAATTCTTGGCCTAAGCAGCCTTGTGCAGCCTGGATGGATAGGAAAATTCCACCAAAGGCCTAGTTGATCACCAGCCCAAGAGTGGATAAAACTTTCCCTAAGGTAGGGACACAGATATAGAAGACTGGATTAAACCACCCTGGAGCCTCTTACACCAGGCTTCCATTCAAGGCCCTTTCACCCACATCCCTGATCACGTGTAAGCAGTCCCAGTCTTCCTGTTCTCTACATCATCGACATGGATACTATGGCACACTAGACGTCATGTCACTGATCTGCCTGGAGAATCGGTTTCTCCCCATGGAACCACAGATTCTTTCAAAGAGAAGACATGTCTAATCCCTTCACCTAACACACAGCAGCAGGTCCCAAATGAACCACAGCAAGAGCTGGGATGCACAAGGAGTGGTATCATAGTAACTGCACTACTAATCATAAAAGAGAAGTTGAATTCAGCTGGAGGGAAACCAATTCCACCCTAACTGATTCAAGATGTCCCAGAGATAACAATTCAGATTTAGGGGCAGCATAAAATGATAGCCTGTTAACATACTCCCTTCCAAGGATACACAGAGAAAAGGGGGGCATCCTTCTGACCATAGATTCGAAATCTGTTAGCCTGGGATTCTGATGGAGCTGGTTTACAAACAAGTCACAAAGGACTACAACTCAGAATCAAATGCAAGGCCAGTTCCCACTGGAACTGCTGGGTAGAGCCTGGCCCCATGAACAGCATCCACTGGGAGTCTGTACAGTCCAGATGTTCATTCTCCTTTTGCAGTTAGAACAGCAAAGGGATTTCCAAGGTAACCAAGGACAACAGAATAAGAGACTCATGGCCATGGAAGGAAAAAGTTAAATTTTAATACTTAAGAGTCAATATCAAATTTATCTTTAAAACTACATCAATGCCAAATGAGCAGAGTAGGGATGAACAGAGCTATGAAGAAGCCCTAACAAACAACAGGAGTGTCCCAAGAATGCACACAATGTTTCTCTAGTTCCAGAGTATTTTGAAGTAACCAGAGGCTTAAATAAACTAAGATATAAAAATCAAAGCTGGGAAGTGGGTGGGGGATGGCGCAGCTCAGTTTTCAGATTTACGCCACAACTACTAATTTTCTCCCTTATTTCCAAAGCACAAAGCTGACACCAGTTGCACTCTGCACTTTGCAAAGTGTGCAAAGTAAGTCACCCAGAGAAAGTCAACAGGAAGTGAAAAGTTTCAAACCACCTACACTCTCACCTGTTACCAAGACAATAAGCTCCTTAGAGAGAATACATGGGGGCTGGGAAGACAGCTTAGGGGGTCTGGTGCTTGCTGCACAAGCTTGTGAACCTGCATGGGGATCCCCAGGATTCATGGGGAGCAGAGACGGGCCGTGGGCAACTTATTCAGCAAAGCATTGCAAGTTCAGCCTCTGTGCTCAGTCAGCACAGGAGCCAACACACACTCACAGGCACACACAGGGACACCTAGGGGGAAGGACAACAATTTTCATTTATATGCACACCTTCTTCCATTCATCCATTTCCTTCTCCCCTCCTCCATTCTCATTCCAGGGTCTATACAGTAACTACAGTGGAATCTGGTAAAGCAGCTACCATTTATTAATCTACTGGGTACTGTACCAGAACCTTCAGAAATAGACATGATTTTCTAGACTGTGAACTGGACTGAAAACTGTAAAAGAGTGTGTGGGTGGGGAGGGTCTCATCCCAATTCATACAACTGGAAAGTGATGGAGCCTGACTTGGAAGTGGCTGATCTAGCAATGGGCAGTTTTGAGAATGCCCCATCACTAAGCATTACACAAAGCCATGCAGTTTGAGTATGCAGCATCCAGCCAAATTCAAACTCCACTTGCTGTGTCTATAACCTGAACTAATCTCCTAGCCTCAAATTCCTTATCTGCACAGCAGGGACAGATATTAAACACAACAGTATGATACCTGTAATACAGGCCAGGCATTGGCGAACTACTGACATTCTAGCTACAGGTGTGCAAGCCAAGAAAGCCTCTTATAACGCGTTCTCACGCCCGGCCAGGAAGAACACAACAAACCAGAATCTTCTGCGGCAAAGCTTTATTGCTTACATCTTCAGGAGCCGGAGCGCAAGCCCCAAACCCATTGCTTACATCTTTAGGAGCCAGCGCGCCAGCGAGAGCGTGGGAGAGCGAGAGAGGGAGGGAGCGCCAGAGCGCCAGAGCGAGCGGGAGAGCGAGGGCGCGCCAGAGCGCAGAGCTCTATTGTTTACATCTTTAGGCAGCGAGAGAGCGCAGCGCGCCAGGGCGCAGAGCCAGAGAGAGAATGGCGGAAAGAGCGCGCGGAGCGCAGAGAGAGAGGAGGGCGGAAAGAGAAGGAATGGCGGAAAACCCGTCCCCTTTATATGAGAGTTATATTTTGCCTAGGACGCATCACTCCCTGATTGGCTGCAGCCCATGGCCGAGTTGTAGTCACGGGGAAGGCAGAGTACATGGGGCGGAGAACTACCCTTGGCACATGCGCAGATTATTTGTTTACCACTTAGAACACAGGATGTCAGCGCCATCTTGTGACGGCGAATGTAGGGGCGGCTCCCAACAAAAGCCTATTTCAGTCAGAAAAATGACAACGGCTAGACATATTCTCCATTGGAAGCAATCAGGTTTGCCAAATTTAATCAGATAAGTTTACTAATTTCATAACTAATTTAAGTAGAAGACCAGGGAATAATTTTTTAGTTGTATTTCCATGAAATTCATAACATTTTGTATGTCACAAAACCTACTCTAATGTCTCATTTCACCATAAAAAGACATTTGCTTAAAGTCCAAGTATTGTGAACATGGTGTGTTTCTTACTACACTAGAGAAAGAACAACATTGTGTATTGGAAGCGAACATTAAATAATGTAGGAGGAGAAAGAAAGGATTATTTTAAGTAATCCACACTGAGTCCTTTCACCCTTCAAATTAGTTCATACACACTATTATCTTAGAGCGGGTGCTGGCTTTACTTTAAATGAGATAAGCCTGCAAAGATTTCAGGTTTTCCCTGTTTCCAACTCAAATCCATTTTCTGCTTAGAGGCTGAGTGAAGCCAGCCTGAAATTTGACAGAATGACCAAATCCAGTCTCTAAACTACCCAGTAACTGAGCTCTTGGGTAATCTCCTACACTGCCTGGAAAAGCAGCTTAGGGTTCATCCAACATAAACTAAAAATAATCAGAGAGAGGCCATGCCAACTTTAATTGCAACTCCTATTTGCCAGGCTTTCCAACATCTGCCAGTATTACTGATACCTAACTGATTCAATACAATGAGAGAAGCGTCCTAACTTTATAAACATGGGCTGTCGTTTAAGGACATCACACACAAGTGTCCTTTCCACAGAGGGAATCCTACCATTTTGGATGTAATTATTTTCATAAGCATTAATGATGTATTTTCAAAACACTGTGACTATCTTCCTAGTGCTTTTCAAGGGCCCTCATGGGGGAGGGGCTCTCATCCCCCTCATCCCCCACCTGCCTCATTAAAGGCATCAGTGGCACCTAAAGGCCAGGCTGAGAAAAGTGGACTAAAGCAATCTGCTCTCACTGAACTCACTACAAAAGATTTACAATCAGATCTTTTGGAAGAGGGGTGAGAGAAAAGAAAGAGGGGTGGTGGTGAAGGAGAAGTGTGAGACCCTGGCTTAAAGCATTTCTCCCTGGAAGGTAATGCCCCTAAAACATTTCCCCAAGCTTGTTTTCCCTGATCTTTAAAAATACAGCTACAAAGAAGCTCTTTGTTCTCTATAGCCAGCAAAAGGCTTTTTTGTTTCTATACTTTACAGCCAGAGATGTCTGCCTTCCTGTGCCGAGGACACGGAGATAAAAATTCAGAAAGAACTCACTCCCCACTCCTGCCTTGTAAATTTCACCAAGGACACCTGGAAGAGAAGAACTCTTCTGAACTCCCCCCAACTCTTCCCAACTCTCCTCCCAACTCCTCCCAATTCCTCAGCTAGCTGTTAAAAGCCCCCTACTGTCACCTCTCCAGGTTGAACTCCCCTGCCATGGGAGGGGTTCATCCTCAGCTAGCTGATAATAAAACCTCTTGCAGCTTGCATCAGGTGTGGTTTTCTCTCGGGACAGTTGTTGGCCAGTTCATGCATCGGGGCCATACAGAAGAACAGATACGCTAGCTCACTTCCAAGAGCAGGATGCTGAACCTAGTATTTTTCATTGAGTCTAGTCCTGACTCTATAGGTCTACAATGACAAATATTTTACAGGAGAGAAAAATAGTCTATTTTTTCTTTTTTTTTTTTTCAGGCGAAGCCTAATAGCAAATGCTTTCTTCAAGGAAGGGGAAAGGATGTAACGACATAGCTTAATTTGAAAACTCTATGAACACCAACCTCTGGCACAAGTATTTTAAAATATCTACATCATCTTAAAATTCTGAGCAAAGGAAATGTAGTCATCGGTTCATTATTGCTACACGTGTGTATCTCGTTCTCCAGCTACCTATTGTGAGTCCGTCTGGACGCACAAAGCCTACGGAGCCGAAAACACGAAACTAAATTCTTTTAGGAGGTAAAGAGAATGATGTAAGTGAGGCTATCCCAAGCCACAGCCAGCCTCGGTCCCTGCATGGACTCACACAGCCTCTTCCAAGCCTGCTTCAATTTTCAACCCAAGCTGCTTCCTTCTCCCAGTCCCTCTACAACAGGATCTGGAGAGCTCGCTGCTTAGCCACTCAATAGGATGACTATGTATCTTGCAAAGGAACTGACCATACTGTCAACGGGCACCACACAGGTAGCCCAGAAGTGGCCACCAAAGACCTTTTGGACCTCAAAGCGATGGTTCTCCACATCCCTCAACAGCGCTGCACTGCAACACGTAGTGGGAACTGCCAGGCCTTCCAAGATGGGATGGGCACCCCTGAATAAGCAGCTTGGTGTCCCCTGGATCTGCTGTGCATGTTGTTTCAGAACGCAGAGCTGCCCCTGCGGGGCCACCTCTGGAACAAGTTGGAGAGGTCCGCGCCGGGAGACCCATCACTCCGGGGCCTCAGCCGCCACGGACTCTGCAGCTGAAGTTGACCTCTCCGAGGATGGGGGCAAAGGACCTGAAACCCTGCGAGGGAAATGGAAACAGACAGGAGCGTTCCCGAAAAAGGCCCAAGGTGGCCAAGCAGCCTCTCCCTAGAGCAGGGATCAAAGGGCTTCTGTGCAGGGCTGAGCTGGCACGGCTGCGTCCGGCTTAGGGAGACCAGAAACTTTTCCCGGGTGTGGGCGCAGGCGGAGGGCACTGGGTATCGGACACCAGGCGCGGAAGCCTACCTGGTCCCCAGGGCGCAGCGCGATCCCCAAGGCCCTAGCTTCTGGCCCAGCGCCGGCAACACCACCGCTCACCTCCTCGATGGCCGCCACGGTGTCCCGGCGCTGGGCCGTGCGAGTGGTGAAGCTAGAGGCCGTGGGCGCCTTATAGTCCTCATGGGTCTCGGCCACGAATTCCGACACGGAGATCTGGTCCGGCATCGCCCGAGCTCCGGGGCGCATACTGCGGCCGCCTCAGTCGCCCAGGGCCATGGCTCCGACCCCGTCACTGCCGGCGCTCCAGGAATCGGATAAAGGGGAGCGCGGGCGCGGAAGTCGCTCTAGGGCGGGGAAGCCACCGCGGGACGCCCGGTGGCAGCAGGGGCGCGCGCAGCCCGCAGCTCTGCCCGCTGTGCTCCAGGAGCCACAGCCGCCGCTTACACTTAGCGTGAGGTCAGAAGCAGGCGCGCACAGCCAGCAGGAACTGCGCTCCTCCCAGCCGCTGGCCCTGACACCTCCCTCGGAGAGGGGCGGGACGGGCTGGGGATGGGGCGGGGGCCGCCAGGGCGGGGCGGGGCAAAGGTCTGGCCGCCAATCAGGGTGCGCGCCGCCACCGCATTGCCAGGAAGCTAAAGCTGCAGGAAGGAGGGCGTTGTGCGCTCTGGGCCTGTCAGCGTCTGCGGGCCGCCACGTTGTGTCTTACTTCCACACGGGGCTGTGGTTCAAGGGCGCACCCTCTCCAGGGCTACAGTGCCCGGCTCCCACCCCGCACCCGCCATGACCTCTAGCAACATTGCCCAGAAGGCGTGGAGTGGAATCGGGGATACTGGCTTCCTGGCTGGAGAGGAGCCCACCCTTTTGCTCCCCACTCCCACCTTTAGCCTCAGAACCCCCTGAATTCCCCTCCAGAACCTCAGGGAAGGGCCAGAGAAGACAGTGTGGGTAGCTCGCCCCCTACAAGACAGTGAAATCCTCCAGGGCACTTTAGCGGGACAAGATGTAGGGACCATCTGTGCACCTTCTCACAGCCTCAAGAAGCCAGGGGTAAAGGCAGGTGTTTTGCATAGGGAGTTGACCATGGTACAAGCCGAATGGAAATTCAAACCCATGACCTTCGACTTGGAAGAATACTCCAACCCCTAATAAACATCGTGTTCCCTAAGTTTGTACAATTAGGGACACTCCCAGTTACTTGATGACAGTTTTAGGGTGCTAGGCCAGGCTTCACCCTGAGAAAATCATAGAATGCACTGATTGATGTGCTGTCGGAAGTGAGGGATACCCAAGAGAACCAGAGGTAGAGCATGGTTGGGGGGGGGTGTGTGAGGTATTGTACCTGAGGGTTCTCAGAGAGTACTCCAACCCACAGCTGACTGATCACAGACACAACTGGGCCAATAAATCATCTGAATTAGGACATTTTCGTCTATAGCTCATTCAGAAATTCTCAGCTGTATTTTAAAAACCCAGAGTTTCTGAAGACACTAGTCAAAAATCACACCCTCTAACTCCCTAGGCAAGAGGCATGGTTACTGCTGCTGCCAACAACACAGCCTAGAGAAACTTTACAAAAACCTTTTTGTGTGTTTGAAAAGGAGGGAATGTGAGGGACATTGTAAACCCAACATGGGAAATAAAAGTGGTCTCCTGCTGCCATAGGACAGTAAACCAGTCAATCTTGTTAAGGCTCCCATGTACAAATCTGCTGTATGAGGTGGCAGCTGGGTTCAGACATTATGTATGGCTTCTGGTATTTTACCAGCACTGCCTGTGAATAAATTTAGTCTTCAAAAATAGCTATGCCAGTGGGTAACTTTTATTCCTGCGCTAGGCAATAAAATGCAATCCCAAAATTCTGCAACTCTCTGCCACTTTCCACTGTTGTGAACATCCTTCCATTTAGTGTCTCAGGGACACACCTATCTCAGCATGTATAACTTGAGGGTATTGTGTTATAGTACAGGCTCTCCTTCACAAGGCAATTTTCTGATCCCTCTGCCTCTCTTCCCACCTATAAGTGCTTTTGTTCTTCTCTGAAATTGAAGAATATTCCCTGTGACTTTTCAAGGTTTTATTTTTGGAGACATGGTCTCTGTGATGAGTTGGGAAGTTAAAAGAAAGTAGTGTTTTTCCTTGACATAATATAGTACCAGTCAAACTAATCAATGTGTCTAACACACACAAAGACACATAGACACACAGCCACACAAACACACACACAGAGAGACACACAGAGAGACACCCACACAGACACACACACACAGACATACACATAGACATATACACACACATACAAACACAGGGACACACACATACACACACAGGCTCAGCGAGACACACACACAGACACACACACACAGAGACACACACAGAGACAAACACAAAGGGATACACACACAAACAGAGACACACACAGACATGAACATAATTTAAGGTTTAAATGTTGAACAGGAATCAAGAGAACACTACCCACTCTTTTGTATGTGGTGCTGAGGATTGAATCCAAGGCCTTGAACCTATAGGCAAGTGCTCTAACACAGAGTTACTACCCCAGCCCTCATTTACATATTTTTAATGCATTGAGAAAAGAAGATGCTGATATTACCATTAGAGACATGGACACCACTAAGTTTATTTTAAAAAAATACCTGAAATATCTATTTTTTAAAATAATTCTTGTTGGGAATGCTGTCACATCCCTTTAACCCCAGCACTCAGCAGTCAGAGACAGGTGGATCTCTATGAGTTTAAGGACAGCCAAGTCTACAAAGTGAGCTCTAGGATAGCCAGGGTTCTATACAGAGAAACCCTGACTCAAAAAAGATATAATAATTCTCAAGGATAAAATTGTTCTAAAACTGAATTGAGGCAATATACAATTTCACTTATCCCATACCATACAAACATTTATGTTTTGCTGTAAAATATAAATGCCTTTGATCATACAGTATTCTTGTAGACCTCACTAGGGGCTGGTTCAAAATACATACCATGTAAACCTATGTTAGTGTTAAAGTCTGAGAAATTATGAATCCATATATATTTGAGCCTATATTTTTCATATAGAAGACTATAGTCCTATTATTTTTCCCTTGGGTGTACTGGTATGTTTTTGTTGCTATATATACCTGAGGTTGAAATTTTTGAAGAAGAGGAGGTTGGCTAAGATGTTGCCCAAATGGTACATTGTTAGTGCTTGTCTGGAGTATATAGAGCACGTGGGTTCATCTCTACACCTGGAGATAATAAGAACAGCAAGGGGAGGGGAGAGGGGAGGAAGTTAGCTAGTGGTTTTTGAAGCTGCCCTGGTTAGTTTTGTCAACTGGACACAAACCTAGATATAACTGGAAGGAGAATCTCAGTCAAGGAATTGTTTCCATCAGATTGGGATTCAGACATATCTGTATGATATTTTCATGATTATTAATTGATGTAGATGACCCAGTCCACTGTGGGTGGCACAATTCCTAGGCAGGTGAGCCTGGCCTGTGTAAGAAAGAGGCTAAGTAGATCAAGGAAGGCAAGCCAGTAAGCACCATTCCTCCATGGTCTCTGCTTCTGCCTCCAGTTCCTGCCTTGGCTTTCCTGAATGATGGTCTATAACCTGTAGCCCAGTTAAACCCTTTCCTTCCTCGAGTTCCTTTTAATCAGTGTTTTATCACAGCACAGAAAACAAACTAGGACAGAGGTGTACAGTCTAAGATCAAGCAGCCCCTTCCATGTAGCTTCACGTAGGTGGTAGCATAATGTTGACATTATTTCCTTGTAAGATTGTTCACAGGCTGGAAGCCAGAAAAACAGACATCAACTCCCTACTTTAGAACTCGCTTTAATGAGAACTAATTGAGGTTCCCAAGAAAACTCCCTTAATTGCTTACAAGGATAGTACCCTCAGTGCCCTAACTCCTCCTAGTCCCCACCTGAGCCCCACCATGACACAAAAGGCCTAGGCTCCAATAAGAGGACCATTAGGGGACAAACCACATCAGAACAGTAGCAGAGAGAGAAAGGATGTGTTATTGCAGAAGTTGAGATAAGCAAGAAATATGCATAAATTCATACAAGTTCATTTCAGATCAGTTTTTGTTTTGTTTTGTTTTTGTTTTTGTTCTTTTGGAGACAGAGTTTCTCTGTGTAGCCCTGGCTGTCCTGAAAATCACTTTGTAGATCAGGCTGGCCTCGAACTCAGAAATCCGCCTGCCCCTGCCCTCTTGAGTGTTGGGATTAAAGGCATGCACCACCACACCCCGCACTTCAGATCAGTTTTACCACTGAGAGTTATTTTTATAAACTAGGCCTTTGCCAAGTGTGGTGGCATACCTTTAATCCCAGCACTCTGAAGAAAGAAACAGGCAGATCTCTCTTAGGCTGTGGCTAACCTGGGCTGCACAGTGAGACCCTCTCTAAGACAAGTGGATTCTTTTTGAGACTTTGAAGAGCTAAAAAGGTCTGGATAAAGACTTGTAGACCTGTCATGACGTCATCAGCATCCTCTCAACATTGCTTCTTGAGGTAATGGAAGCTAGCAGACAGGCCTTTGTTGGGGAAGTGTTACTAGATCCTTTCAGGGAAGAAAATACTGGAGTCTGGCTTCTATCATCTCTCTGATTCCCTTCTGTCATGCTGTGAACATCTCCCCTACCCTGCATTCTTCCACCACAATGTCTTGCCTCACCTACAGTCCCCAAACCAGCAAGACCAAAAGACAGAAACCTCTAATCCTGTGATCCAACATAAACTTCATCCTTTACTCAATTCAGCTAAGGAAACCAAGGGAAGGATAGAAAAGCTCATGCCTGGTGCCCAGTAAGATTGACTAACAGCCCATTTTCCAGAGGAATGTTCTGCCTCTAGTTATTCCCAAGAACCTGAGATTTCTCACTGTCCAGCCAAGGGAAAAGGTAATGTTCTCAGCTCTGGAATTTTCTGGAGGCTTGGCTGGTTTAAGAGACATTTCCAGATTGCTTGCAGTTAACTTGTAAACGATTACTCTTAGAATGAACAGATCTGAGTATTACAGGAATTTTGTGGTAAACAATGCAATAAAATAGGGACACCCACAAGTACCCGTGATGTGAACAGGGAACTGTCACTGGGACTTTCTCTTCCACCTCATAGAGTACTTACCCCCAGATAATGTTGTGAAAGCAAGACATTTAGAACCCAAAGTGAGAGACAGCCACATGTACGGGTCACTCACCTCATGGTTTGTGCTTTGGGGACAGAAGTAGGGAAGGGTTTGGCAGCACACAATTATAACACAGATGGAAAATTAGATCTGGAGGTCAATTTTTTGCTGGTGCGCCCAAAGACCAGAGAGGCTGTCAGATCCCCTTGAACTGGGGTTGCAGGTAGTTGTTTTGTTTTGTTTTGTTTTGTTTTGTTTTGTTTTGTTTCCGAGACAGGGTTTCTCTGTATAACCCTGGCTGTCCTGGAACTCACTCTGTAGACCAGGGTTGCCTTGATCTCAGAAATGCACCTGCCCCTGCCTCCCAAGTGTCCCAGTGGTGGCATGTGCCACCACTGCCTGGCCAGATAGTTGTAAGCCACCATGTGAGTGCTAGGAGGAGCAACAAGTACTTTCAGCTGCCAAGTCATCATTTTCCACCCTACCCCTATCTTTAAAATACACTCACAGGCATGCACACACATGTACAAGTGTACACATATACATGCACATATACACACACATTTTAAAGTTCTTGTCATTATTGTATGTGGCTGTTTTGCTTTCATGTATATCTGTGCACCACATGCATGCAGTTCTCTCAGAGACCAGAGAGGGCATCACATTCCCTGGAACTGAATGACAGATGATTGTAAACTTCTGTGCTGGAAGTTGAACCTGCTCTCAACCTCCCCCCTTTAAAAGGTGTTCTTCCACTGAGGTATGCCCTAGATGTGCTCATGTCTACACCACAAGTCTCTGCTCTAGTGTTCACGATCCCATTATCCATGTTTTGTGTTTGTTTCTGAAAAGAAAAAAATACCTTAGGAAGCTCATCCTTGGGCCCAGACACTTGTGTTTGTTCATATTTTTTGAGACAGGTTCTACTTTGTAGCCTGGATAGCCTGGAATTTTCTTGTACACCAGGCTGGCTTCAAACTCACAAAGATTTGCCTGCCTCTACATTCCTGAGTTCTGGGGTTAAAAGTAAGTGCCACCATGCCCAGTTCAGGCCTCAACATTTGAAAATTTGTGTTTTCTGGGTTACTTTTATGACTGACTTTAGAAAATGAATGACAAGCATATCTATCCTCAGCTTATTTTAGAGAACAGCACACAAAGACTGTTCATTTTGTCATTTTAATAAAGTCTGTAGACTCTCCGTGCTGAAATAAAGTAGACAGTCCTAGATAAAGGAGCCTTAAACTGGAGTCTGTGGGGGCTACTCAGGTGAGCTCTGCCACACAGTCAGGAAAGCTGGGTTTGAGAACTTGTGGATGTGGTAGAAATACTACATGGTGGTATGTCACTGTGCATCTCTTCCCTGTTCCATAGTCTGGCAGCTTGAAATTGCTTCATAGGAGTATTTACACCAGAGAAATGGCCAGCCACTGATCATGACTGGACTTCTTGCTTAACTGATTGTGTAAGCCGAACAAGGCAGCAGAGTGTTGTGACTTTGTTAAAGATTATATTCACAGGCAGGCACATCTGAGCCACCGCATTGTGAGTAGCAAAGATGTTTGTGGAAAAACGCTGCTAATCCTCTATGTTATAGCAAGGAGGCCACAGGTGTCATGGGCAGATGAAGTTAAACCAGACATCTTTACCAGCCTTGCTTGCTCATTAACATAAACAAATGCCAACTGACATTGATGTCAGAAAGAGACTCATCTGTCAATGACAGCAGCTACTTCTTTGCTGACTGAGCTGGATAATAAGCATTTCTTCTACGTCTTATTTTGTCCAGGCATGGTAAAACTGCAGACAGGGTATTGATGTAAGCACTTGGCAAAAATCAATGGAAGCATGGATGAGAATCAATTAGCTACATGGGCTTCACTATAGAGTAGCGGATATCTCTGTATCCTTTGCAGGCTGTGTGCTATCCAGTCTGTAAGTCAGCAAACATAAAATAAGTGTATTTATGAATATGCACACACATCTATTTTCAGAGACTAGCCTTTCAGTATTTACCAGCCCACTTTGAATACAATTCTATCTTTCCAGCCAACAGGAAGAGCAGTGACCCTCCCAACTCTGTTTCATGCTCCTGGAATTAAATACATATAGGATTAAAGCCCTGATATGCTGAAATGCAAGCAAAGGCAACTATTGTTAAAAATATTATTTGTCTTTCAGCAATTAAGGTAATGCCATTTGTTGTTTTCAAGCACTTAGAATAATACAAACAAGTGCCAGTGAATGGCAGGGTTTGTTTTCATGGGAAAGCAAAACAAACCAAAAAAAAAAGAGTTTAATTAGCACTCCCTATGCAGATAGCTTTTACTAAAGCTTTTAAAGAGTGCTTGCAATACTTTATTTTTTCTTAGATCACAGCACTCTCTTCATTGCTGGGTGTGGTGGTGCATGCCTGTGATCACAGCACCAGTGAGGCTGAGTGGGAAGCTTAGGAATTTGAAGCAGCAGATCCTATTTCTAGAAAACAAAACAATGAAACAAAAAAAATCCCTCTTCCTTCAGCTTGTGGATGCATTCATAGGTTTCTCTCCCTCTCTTTTAGATGGGGCAGGTATTTCTCCAGTGTTTTCCTATTGTCTATGAAAAAAAAAGTGAAGCTCTTGATTCTAGTCTAGACCTTCCCCCAACCCTTCTCCAAGCTACCCTCTGACCTCTAAGCACCTCCAAACCCTGCCTGCATGTGTAGGGGTCTTCCACTAAGAATAACTTTGACAGGTTCTGTGGGACTCAGACATGAATGACTGGGAAACTTTTTTTATTACGCATTTCCTAACATGCACATAGTATATAATATGCTGCATAGCCTTCTAACAGGAACAGATGACCATAGCTGAGTGATTTTCCTCATCAGCCAGGAAAACACTTCCTTAGTCAATGTTCTCCAGGCCCTTGGGACTGAACTTGAGCAGCTCTGTTTCCTTGCCCCTGTTGGTGACATTGTGGATGTATGCAGTGTACACCCCAGGGATGATCAATCATACCCCCATTAAGGCAAGGCCAGAGAGAATCTAGAACCACAACTCCACACCGTTACTCACACTCCAACCTGTCAAGGCTCCTCAGAGGTGAGCTGGCTTTACCTCTTTTCCCCTGAGAAACTTTCTTTTTTTCTTTTTTGTTTTTGTTTTTGTTTTTTGAGACAGGGTTTCTCTGTATAGCCCTGATAGTCCTGGAACTCACTTTGTAGACCAGGCTGGCCTCGAACTCAGAAATCTGCCTGCCTCTGCCTTCCGAGTGTTGGAATTAAAGGCGTGTGCTACCACGCCCAGTCTGAGAAGCTTTCTTGACCACACCATTCATTCACCTGTAGAGAGTTGAGAAGTTGCAACACTCAAGGACAAGTCACTAAGTCCCTACTACTCGATGGCTCTATAAAAATACATTTTTATACATTTATTTTTATTGCAAGATGTGTGACAGAATCCGTGTCTGCTGTGTTTGTTTTTTGTCTACTTGACACAAGCTAGAGCCATCTTGAGAAGAGGGAAATTCAACTGAAAAAATGCCTCTATCAGACTGCCTATAAGCAAGACCATCGAGCATGTTCTTGATTTCAATTGAAGTGATGCTGTGGGATATAAAAAAGCAAACTGAGCAACCCAGGGGGAGCAAGCCAGGAAGCAGTCCACAAACTCCCAGGTTCCTGCCTTGGGTTGGTGGCCTGACTTCCCTTCCAGATGGCCCATAAACTGTAAGCTGAAATAAACACTCTGTCCTCACATTGTTTTTGGTCAATGTTTTATCACACTAACATTAAAGTAACTAAGACAGAAACTGAAATTAGTACCAGAGTAGGTATTGTTAAGAGCTGGCCCTGTGTTTTGGGAAGGATTGTGAAAGGAGTTTGAAACACTGGGATAGAAAAGCTACTGGGGCTTACTGCAGTGTTATGTGGGACCTGTTATGTGAGGTAGAGAATGGTCCTGGGCTGGGACCATTCACTGATTGAGCTTGGATAACATGTACAGCTGCTTCGCATGGCTGTCACACCAGAACTCTGAGGCTGTGTCTCCTCTCCCTGCTTAATGTTTCTATGTTTTGCCTTAAGAAAATAAATGGCCCTGTAGAGCCTGTGAGACTGCCCAGAGATAAAGATACTTGCTGCACAGACCTGACACCCTGAATTCCATCTCAGGACTCACATGGTAGAAGGAGGGAACCTACTCCTGAAAGTTGTCCTCTTATTTCAATGTACCATAGTACATGCATACACACACGTGCACATGCATGCACAAAGAAAACAAACAAACACACAAATAGTAATAAAACAAATTTTTAAATGGCCTTGAAAACTCAGAGGAAGGGATAGGATGCTCATTTGATACTTCCCCCCTCCCCCGCGTCAGGTTTCTTTTTCCAAGACAGACTTCTCTGTGTAGCCCTGACTGTCCTGGAGCTCACTGTGAAGTCCAGGCTGGCTTCAAACTCACAACTCCGCCTGCCTCTGCCTCCCAAGTGCTGTTATTAAATGCATGCTCCTCCAGTGCCCAGGTCATTTGATAATTATTGATAATAATAGAAACTTTCACATGTTTTAAATTCAATTATTGGGCCACGTATCATGGCACGTGCTTTTAATCCCAGCACTTGAGAATCAGAGACAGGCAGATCTCTGTGAGTTCCAGGCCAGCCTGGCCTACATAGTAAGTTCCAGGCTAGTCAAGGTTCTATAGAGAGAACCTGTCTCAGAAAGAAATAAAATCAATTATTGAAAGGGAGTCAGGATGTAGCTCAATGGAGTGAATGCTAAGCATACCTGAGGCCCTGACCTCTACCCTCAGCACTGCATCTACAAGGCATAGTGGCCATACTAGGTTACATAGACCCTGTCTCACGATAGATAGATAGATAGATAGATAGATAGATAGATAGATAGATAGATAGATAAACAGACAGTCAGACTGAGAGGGAGAAAGAAATAAAGAAAGAAAGAAAGAAAGAAAGAAAGAAAGAAAGAAAGAAAGAAAGAAAGAAAGAAAGAAAGAGGAGTTACCAAGCACTTCTTATATACCCTTGGCCCACTGAAGAGGAACTGAGAAATCACGCAAATCAGGGATGGCAAACCCTTGCCATCTTATGCCTGCCACCTGCGCCTCCTGCCCAAACTCTAGGAAACCTTCAACTCAGAAGACAGTGACCAACAACCAGTGAGTACAGGTCCCGGTTCCCCTTGTCAGCAGCTTGTTCACACAGTACAGAGCTGAAACTTAGAATCTAGGCTTGTCACTGTAATCTGTGCTTACACCTGGAAATCATTTAACATCCTGTATTCCCCAGAGAAGTGCTATGAAGAAGTTGGCCCCAGTGCCTCAGTGTGTGGCCTTATTTAGAAATAAGATCTTGGCTGAAGTGAGCACAGTGTGTCTGTCCTAATAGCATCCGTGTCTTTCTGAGAAGAAAAATTTGCCTTTCTTCTTTTTCATTTTCAGTTTGGTTTAAAAGCCATTACAATCAAGGACTTCTAAAAATTACTTTTTTAATGTATGAGGCGGGGGTTATCTCACTGAAGTTGGTGCTAGGCAGGTGGCCAGTGCTCCCAGTGATCCTCCTGCCTCCACCCACCACAGTGCTGGGCTTACATGGCATGTAGCCAGCCACTCCTGGCTTCTTATGCTGGTCCTGGGAAAAGGATCCCAGACCTCAAGCTCACACAGCAAGCACTCTGTCCACTGTGTCATCACTTCAGCCTGCAAGGACTTTTGCTCCATTTGTTTCATAGTAAAGGCAATTTGGACACAGAAGCAAATACGGATAGAAGAAGGAAGACACAGGAAGATGGCTAAACAAAGGCCAAAAAGAGACTTGGGCAAAGTTCAGCCTCCAGGCTTGTCTTAGTTAGGGTTTCTATTCCTGCACAAACCATTATGACCAAGAAGCAAGTTGGGGAGGAAAGGATTTATTCAGTTTATACTTCCACATTACAGTTGATCACCAAAGGAATTCAGGACTGGAACTCAAGCAGGTCAGGAAGCAGGAGCTGATGCAGAGGCCATGGAGTGGTGGTACTTACTGACTTGCTTCCATGGCTTGCTCAGCTTCCTTTCTTATAGAACCCAAGACCACCAGCTCAGGGATGGCACCACCCACAATGGGCCCTCGCCACTTGATCACCAACTGAGAAATGCCTCAAAGCTGGATCACATTGAGGCAATTTCCCACCTGAAGCTCCTTACTCAGTGATAACCATAGCCAAGCTGACAACACAAAACCAGCCAGTACATGGCCTCACATGGAATCAAACCCTTTAGCACATTGATCTCGGCCCTTAGCATCTAGAGTGCCAAGATAGATGATACAGATGAGTCACCCTAAGTGTTAACCCGTTTTTTTTTTTTTTACAATAGCCCCAGGAAATGAAGAAGACACTGATGAATGGTACAGTCATATTAAACTAACTACTATTATGGGATGTTAGAGACCATACCGCAAAAAAGTAGGCCTTTCACAGCTTCCCACACTAATAAGCCAAATGGCCTTGTGCTAAGGAGCAGGTCATCACTCCCTCCTCCCTATTCCCTTCCTGGCACCTGAGGCAGTAAAAAGCTGAATTATAGTCCCCTCTTCCCTATCTATCCCTGACTCCCAAGACTTCTAAGGACATGAGTTACGTGCTGAGCCCAGCCTGATACCCAAGGCTGTTAAGGAGGTTTCTACATTCCAGAGATAAGACTCAGAGTGTCCACCGCCTGCAGCCTGAATTCAGCCTTTGTGTCCCCTATGCTCACTTCTTTGTTCTTTGTTAATTCCCTCTCAACCCCTCTCTATTTTCCCCTTGCTGTGTGCTTAAAACCTGGTGTTTTAGCCTAATAAACTGAGAACTTTATAGGAACCCCTTCTTGGTCTCAGCACCCACGAATAACTAGGTCCTGCTGAGCGGGACAAGTGGCACCTAATGTGTGGCTCAAAGTTCGGATCGTTTTGCCTTAGGTGAAGATTATGGAGTTTTGACTCCCCCAGAGTAGTTCGTCGCTACCTCAAGGGGGGAAAAAAGTGAAGGTCCGCTTCTGCTGCTCTCTCGGGAGAAAGAAGTCCTTGGTGAGTGATTCATCTCCACTCAGAAAATGGGAAATAAGTTTTCTTAAGAGGCAGCCTTCATTAAAGGCTTAAAGATGGCTCTCAGGGAAAGAGGAGTTAGAGTTAGTTTTTATTTTCATCGACCAGGCATGTCCATGGTTTATTATAGATGGAGCAGAGATACACTGTAAAAAATGGCAAAAGGTAGGCAGAGATTTAAATGATAAACTAGTTAATGAGGGTCCCAATGAGGTCCCTGGAACCATCCTTTCTTATTAGAGAGTAACTATCAGAAGCTACCACTGTGCCTTCTCTCCCTTCTCTCGCAGAATTCCCACAAGAAGGAGATGAAGAATTAGAGTCTGAACATGAGAAAGAGAAAATAAATTTCAGAAAAGCAGTTATCCCCTGATTGGGACCTTTTAGCAAAAAAAAAGGGGGGGGGATGAAAATAAGCTATTTCAGAGCTCTCCTAGGACAGAAGGAAATCGGGAGACGTCCTGCTTCCTCTCTGGCTCCGAGATATTCTTAGTTCTGGTTAGGATATCTGGGTCCCTTTGAGACATTAAGTTCTATTTCCTCTCAGTCTATTGTCTGTCCTTGGTGCACCATTTGTCCATATGTCTGTCTATTTATGTTTGCTTTTGTGTTGTTTTTTGAATGATTATTGTTTTGTTTTATGTTGAAAAAAAATGGTTAAAACTTTATCTGTCCATCCTTTGATTTAGTTTAACTTGTTTAAAAAGCAGTCTCAGTTTGCACAGCAGAAAATGATAAGTTACACTGCACTGTGGCTGGGAGTCAAATACAGCTAGAAAAGCCCTGCTGGGCAAACGGAGCTCTTAAAGGGGCAGGCAGGGAGTCAAATACAGCTAGAAAAGCCCTGCTGGGCAAATGGAGCTCTTAAAGGAGCAGGCAGACTTTTGCTTGTAACAGAAAGTTAGCTTAAAATTAGGAACGCAGGGTTGGAGTCATTCTAAACAACATGCAGCATGAATGAACCCAGGAAAACAGGTCTTTAAGGATACTTCAAAATAGGGATAATCTTTGGGCCAGGACTCTGGCAGAGTGTACAGATTGAGAAATATTTGCGTTTGGGTTGACGCTGAGCTCGAAGGGGAGCAGCCGCAGTGAGGCTTGTGTGACACTTCTTTTGTTTGGCAAACTGTGTCTAGGGAAATTCCTGGGACTTCAGCTCTCCCTACCTTCCTTTTAGCTAAAAGAGCCTTGTTGCAGACCTAGCAAGATGTTGTTCTGAATAAAGTTTAAATTCAAAGTTTATAAAAAGGTCAATCAGGCTGTGGAATTTATCAGGACATAGCGATTTGACTTGGCTATTTTATATAAAGTTATAGTGTACAGAGTTTGCTTATATGTATATGTATATTGTTTCCTAAGTGAAAAGTATTTTAGTTACTAATGCTTTTAAGGGGAAATTAACTTTAAATCCTTACTCTCACACAATGAGCTTTTGAGTTCTGGAGAGTAGCTGTAACTCCAGATAAGAATCAGAGGCAATATCTTTTAATGCTTAGGGGTTTTTTTTTTTTAGCTATATTAGAAAATTGTGGTACAGAAAAGCTAAGAAGAAAAAATTGATTTGCTTCAAAATTTTATTTTCAAAAGCTTCTAGGAGATGTTAATTGGCTAAGACCTGACCTTGAGACCTTAAAGCAACTTAAACTTTGTTAGGTGTTATCTAGTGAGATTCAAAATTACTGGTGAGAAACAAAAAGGTTTCACAGAAAGCAGAGAAAACTTCTGTGATCAATTGTTATCAATTATAATCTATGGTAATTAAATATTACCTGCTCATTTTATTTATGTGCCCACAACAAATCTTTGGCAAGAGAAAACATTGTTGAAAAATCATCCTTCTTCACCTCAAACTAAAGTTTTAACAACCTATAAAGCCACGGTGATGCTAATAAAGAATGGTAAGATAAATTCATATATTTTTGAAAAACTCTAACAAAAATTGTGTCTTAAGAACCTGACTAAGTGTCTGTTCCTTGTTCCAAACAGCCATTAATTTGGTTATTGATGTTTGATCTATTGCATACCATCATTTTAAATAAAATTGATAATCATTATCTCAAAGATAAGTTAAAAATTGTTTTTATACATACTTCTCTATCTTCTATAAATTCATGCATCCCATTTACTGTTTTTAAAAAAAAACAGCCTTTCTATGAGAGAAAATATATGTAAATTGAATCACACACTTAATCTTTTGAGTTTTCTCCTGCCTCAGCACAGATAATTAAATTGTGTGCTGTAGATGGTGTTTTAAAGTGTTGAACAATCAAACTTTAAGTTGTCTATTAATAGTCAATATTATATCTCAGAGCTTACAATGCTTAAATTGTTCATCCCTCAAATGCTATTAATTCTCAAGCTTGCAATTGCTTATACAATGTATAAGAGAAAATAGTGTTCCTTTAAGAAGACTGTTTTTGGGCAGTTAAGAAATTGTCCTGGGTTGCCTGGAAAAGACCCCCAGGATTTGCTTTTGTGTTATAAAGGTTTACATAAAGCTTGAACTGATAAGGATTACAGATAGCTCCTGAAAGGATACAAACTCAGGATCCTTATAATTATTTGGGTTTTAGACTTACTAATCAAGCTGTTTTTCCCTAGAAGATAGTTATTTCCAAAGACAACTTAAGGACTTTGAATGATTTTCAAAAATTGTTAGCTGATATTAATTGGCTTCACCCCTATTTAAAACAAGGGCGTTGAAACCTTTGTTTGATAGTCTTAAAGGGAGTTCTGATCCACCCTCCCCTAGATCTTTAACCTCAGAAAGATTGCTGGCCTTACAACAAGTGGAAAAAGCTATTGAAGAACAATTTGTCACTTAAATAGATTACTCTCTGCCTTTACATTTGATAATTTCTAAGATGATTCATATGCCTACAGAATTGTTATGGCAAAAGTCTCTTCTAATGTAGATACATTTGAGGATTTCTCCTAAACCTAATATCTTGCCATATTATGAAGCAGTAACTCAGATGGTTATCTTTGGAAAGAAGCAGGCACTGACTTATTTTGGCAAAGAGCCAGATATTGTAAAACAATGTCCTAAATGTATTACATTATGTCCAGTGCCACATTTAGGAGTTAATCCACGAGGCTTATGCCTAATCATATTTGGCAAATGGATGTAACTCATTATGCAGAGTCTGGAAAATTAGAGTATATACATGTTTGTATTGACACTTGTTTAGGATTTCCTTTTGCTTCTCTGCATACAGTAGAGGCCTCTAACAATGTAATTGATCATTGCCTACAAGCCTTTAATGCCATGGGATTGCCTAAACTTATTAAGACAGATAACAGGGCATCCTATTCTAGCAAGAATTTTACTTCATTTTGTAAAGAATTTAGCATCAAACATAAAACTGGAATTCCTTATACCCCCATAGGACAAGGAATAGTTGAACGTGCTCATTGTACTTTAAAAACTTGACTATATAATCTCGTTCTTTATATATTCAAAATAGTAATGATTTAAGATAACATTTTGGTATTTTTAGAGAATGTACATGTCAAATTGTAAAAAAAAATTGCTCTGGTGTCCTCAGTTCCTACCTATTTCCACATAATGGTATTAATTCTTGAGGACCTATGCTTAATTAATTGCTGCAAATGAATGCTCTTATTTCTGATTATTAAATAAGTAAATTATGCACATGTGAATATTAATAACATTTCAAGCATTCCAGATACAACCGCTCTTCAAGAGAAACAATTGAAAGTGTAATTAGTCACTGCCCATGTTATAATAAAACTGACTATAGGGTTAGAGAGATGGCTCAATGGTTAAGAGCACTGACTGCTCTTACAGAGGTCCTGAGTTCAATTCCCAGCAACCACATGGTGGCTCACAACCATCTGTAATGGGATCTGATGCCCTCTTCTGGTGTGTCTGAAGACACCTACAGTGTACTCATATAAATAAGAATAAATAAATCTTTTTAAAAATAAACTGACTATAACAGTCAAGTATTTGAGATGTTTTGTCAACGATCTTATAATTCTCAAAGACAAGGTATTGTGGAACTTTAAAAACTCTATCTTAAAAACAAAAAAGGAGAGAAAGAATATCCCCGTGCACATTATTTAAATCATACTTTTATTTTTAAGAATTTTGAAATTTAGATGTCAAAGAACTTAATAAATGCCTTATAGTATCTTAAAACTAGACATAATCATGTCTAGGTGAGATGAAAAGGATCCACTCACTGACACATGGCATGATCCTGAACAGAAAGTTAATATGGGGAAAAGGGGGCAGTGTTTCTGGTTTTTTCCACAGAATGCTACAGAAGCATGCTAGCTTCCAGAATGATTTGTGTGACAGACTGACCTGTCAGTTCATGAGTGCACTGGCAGTGATGACAAGAAAACTGTGTTGAGTGCACAGAGAAAGAGGAATCAGGGAGAGCAGCCACTCGAAAACAGGATGAAGAAACTTCCTATCTCCACCATGGGCAAGGAGAGTCGACCTGGTGTCAATTTGAGGACAACTATAAATGATGGCCCGTGAGGCAGAGGGACTGCTACAGTGTATTTAACAAGATTTCATCAGAGACACTGTTTTTGGCCATTCAGGCCAACTCTGCTATAGCTGTGAAAACTTGTGTACCTTACCTATATGCTATATTGTTAGATAATTTTAAGAGTTAAGATCACCAATCTTGACAAGTCTTTTCATATTCATTGTAATTGTTGTCAATTAACTAATTGTGTGGATCCTAATTTAGATAAGGAATCTGATGTTATGATTTTGTTACAGAGACCTGCTTATGTTTTGCTGCCTGTTAGAGTTAGGAAATGATCCTTGGTTTAAAAATCTGGGAATGCAAACTTGGAAAAGGTCAAATGAGCAATTTTAAGATTTACTGCTTTAATTGCAATTTTAACCTCAATATCTACCAAAGCTTTAGATCAACAGCTGCAAACTGCTCATTTTGTTAATGATATGCATAAGAATATTAGCAACTTATTGTAGATAAAAATTGGAGGCAAAGATTAATGTCTTAGAAGTAATGGTCTCAAAAATAAGGCAGGATATAACAAATATTAAGGTTACAAAGACAGAAATTTCAGATATTAGAAGAATATTGTTTTTACTCTGATAAGACTGGCTTAGTTCAAGATAGCATAGACAAAGTTAGAACTAGTTTAGAAGAGAGAAAACGTAACAGAGAGAAACAAGAATATTGGTATCAAAATTGGTTTTCTACTTCTCCTTGGCTCACTACCCTATTTCCCAGCCTTCTGGGACATTTCATGGGTATTTAACTGCTTTTGTCTTTTGGCCGTTGGGCCTTTAATAGATTAACCAGTTTTGTTAAGTCACAGATTGAAGCTGCTTTAAGCAAGCCGATTGTAGTTCACTACCATCAACTGGATATCCGAGACTCAGACGAAGAAGATCTCCCTTCCACCGATGCAGAAAGAACAGCTGCTGGTCTCCAGTTTTCCACCCTTGCTGCAAATGCAAGGTCCCCTTGGTTTCTCAGGCCATGGAGACAATAGAGATGAGGAAGGGTGACCTCCAGCTCCTAATATAGCCTAAGAACCAAAATTTGTGGTGTTACGATTGTCATAATTCTTATAAAGGCCTTGCTGAATCTGAGGTTAACAATTCTCCTCTGGGAGCTGCACAGGACTCAGAACTGTGCATACTGGTTCATGATAATACGAATCCAGTATGGGCACCAGCGTGGGTATGAGGCTAAGCACTGTAGGGGAAGGTCAAACTAGACCTTCTGAGTTCCCTGAGAGACACACCCTGTTTGCACGGAGGTTGGTATCTAGTTCCAGTTACAACCAAAGAATCTTTCTAAGGCTCTGCCTACCCTCACCAAAAGATACCAAGAGCCATGAGTGTGGGTCATGACAGCACCCACAGGAGGAATCCTGTCAATGCTCCCCCAGCCATGGTTAATGCCCACTCATCCAAGGATGAGAAGATCATTTGATCACCTCATTTTAGTGTGCCCTTATTAAATTAAGTTCAAAGGGGAAAGATGTTAGAGACAATACCGTAAAAAAGTAGGCCTTTCACAGCTTCCCACACTAACAAGCCAAATGGCCTTGTGCTAAGGAGCAGGTCATCACTCCCTCCTCCCTATTCCCTTCCTGGCACCTGAGGCAGTAAAAAGCTGAATTATAGTCCCCTCTTCTGTATCTCTCCCGGACTCCCAAGACTTCTAAGGACACGAGTTATGTGCTGAGCCCAGCCTGACACCCAAGGCTGTTAAGGAGGATTCTACATTCCAGAGATAAGACTCAGAGTGTCCGCCGCCTGCAGCCTGGATTCGGCCTTTGTGTCCGCAGATGCCCACTTCTTTGTTCTTTGTTAATTCCCCATCAACCCCCTCCCTATTTTCCCCTTGCTGTGTGCTTAAAAGCTGGCGATTCGGCCTAATAAACTGAGACCTTGATAGGAACCTTTTCTTGGTCTCCGCTTCTCATTCCCTCCTTCTCATTTTCTCCCAGGTTTGTGGTCCCTCTTGTACCCACAAAAAAAGTAGGTCCTGCTGGGCAGAACAATGGGAGATGCTGGGGTTTTCTGTTTGATTGTTGTCTTTTGAGACAGAGTCTTATGAATCCCAGGCTGGCCTGATATAAAGATAATCTTGAGCTGGACAGTGATGGTGCAGTACTTTAATCCCAACACTCAGGAGGCAGAGTCAGCTGAATCTCTGATTTGCAGGCCAGCCTGGTCTACAGAGTGAGTTCCAAAATAGCCAGTGCTATACAGAAAAACCCTGTCTCTAAAAACAAACAATAACAAACTGCTTGCAAGTACTAGCATCACAGGCATGTACCTCCAAACCCATTTTATATGGTGCTGGAACCCAGGGCAAAGCAAGAAGGACACCAGAGTCTGGCTGTTTCCCACAAGTGTGACTACCAGCAAGGCCATTGCAAGAACAAGGTCCCTTGACTCCACATCCAGTGCTCCCACTAATGAGGATCACCACTTACTCACTGATGGCTCTGTGATGGTGGATAATGATTGTCAGCTTGATGGAATCTAGAATTACCTAGATGATAAAATTGTGGACACATCTGCAGGGGAATTTCTAGGTAGCACCATATAAAAGGAAAGACTCACCCTAACTAATTGTTGGTAGCACCCTTCTGTAGGTTGGGATCCTGGGCTGAATAAAATGGAGAAAGCAACTGAGCACCAGGATCCATCTCTCTCTGCTCCTGACTATGGATGTGTTTAGGTTTTGGGAGTCTTGGTCAAGATTCAGCCCATGGTCGACCCATCCTTGTCTCTTCTCAGCACACAACCCTTCCCCATATCTGTCCTTCAGGCTGTCAGCACTGGAGATAGACTCCTGCTCTGGCTAGTGTCAGGGTCCCAGCACTTTCCCTATGTCACTTGAAATTCCTGGTGAAAACTCCAGTTCCTTGGGGTCCATTGTAACAGTTCTCAGAAAGCTGAAGGGGGGGGGCACAAGTGTGTCTTTAGAACAACCATGGTCTTGCCACAACAGTCACAGTTTCTTTCTGCTTTCCAATCTGATAGCTTCAACAGAGTTTGCATCTCCAACCTGCCCTATCTACACAATGAACTCTGTACTTTTCTAGTGGGGTGCAATCTAGAGTGATTGCCATGGGTTCCCTCTTCTTAGAACAATGCTGCTGCCTTCTAGAATCCTATGGTCTCCATTCCCATCCTCACGAATCAATGGCTCTTGAATAATCCACTTGGCTCCCCAGCTTCAGTTTTCTCATTGAAAAATGAAGGTTTTTATTTTGGGAGACTTCAGACTCTTTCCATTAGGAGAGCCCTGCCTTCTCAAGGGCTGCTCCAGGCTTGCATTGAAGACTAATACCAGGGCTTGCAAGATTCAGTTCCAAAAGGAATTACCTCAGGAAAGATGTAGGAATCCAGGTGCCATACTCCAGTACTGTGATGCTGTGGCCTGGGGCCAGGCCCAAGGAGTTGCATTCCAGGAGACTCAACCTCAGGCACATTGCTGCCTCTCTGGCTACTGAAGATTGACAAGCCTACAGGCCAGGAGATGGCTTGAAGAACACCCAGAACCCTCCCTAGATCTGAGCATGCTCTTCAGACTGGTTGGTCCCATTAAGGACACGTGTTTTGTTTTGCTTTTTTTTTTCTCCTTCCTCTGACTTCACAGCCAATGGGCTCTTTGTTCCAAGGAAGCATCATCCTAATTTGGCTAATGGAAGTAGTAAGAAAGTTTATTTGTGAGATCTGGGTGACTCCCAGATCTCCAGAGGGGCCCAGACTAGGTCAGGCACTACACAGCCAGAACCATGTGTCCACTGTGTACAGTGGTGTTTGTCCTCTCAGGACCCTTCTGCCCAGCTGTGGCTTCTGAACATTCTCTGATCATAGAGGGAGGTAGTTAGATCTTTCTGCTGATGTCTGCCACCCCAGGGAGGATTCTTGTCTCCTTTTCACAATAAAATCCCAGTTCAGGACCAGGGTCAGGACCTTGGCACTGTACAAGGTAGCTGGGACCTTAGTTCTGGGATTTCAATTTCTAAAAACAGAAGGGTTTTTGTTGAAAGGAAGAGTTAGGGGCAGGCAGTTACAGGTACAGAAACTTCTGCTTTATAGGGCCAGAAGAAAGCTTGTCACTAGCCCTGCTGCCTCCCTTGACAGCAGAATCTTCCTTCCAGAGGACAGGGCCCCATGCTCAAGGGGAAAGCATGAGCGCACCATCCAAGAACAGAACACTGGATTGTGTCTCTTCTCTAGGAAACTGGGGAGAAGTGTTGTTCAGTGCCTGTGGCTCAGAGCCTCCCAGCTCTCCCACCATCCCTCAGTACCTATGGCTCCTCCCAGCTCTCCCAGCATCCCTCAGTACCTATGGCTCCTCCTAGCACTTCTCACCCCATCCCCTACCCTAAATTTCTCCTTCCTGGGAGCTAGACTTTAGATTCCCTTCCCCAAGCCTGATCCCTGTATAACTCAGTCATTTGGGTTATGCTTTTCTCTTGGCCCTGGCCACCTCTCTTGGTCAGTGATTAATATTCTCTCTCTCTCTCTCTCTCTCTCTCTCTCTCTCTCTCTCTCTCTCTCTCTCTCTCTCTCCTCTCTCTCTCTCTCTCTCTCTCTCTCTCTCTCTCTCTCTCTGTCTCTCTCCCTCCCCCTCCCTCTCTTCTCTCATGGTTTAGTCTGTAGGCATGTTCAGCCTGGCCTCTTTCCTCTGTCTGCTTTCTTCATTATAGCTACAATAAAAACCTTCCCCGTGCTTTAGGAGTAGTTATGCCCCCTCCTACTATTTAATTTTTCATTCAGATTGTGAAGTTGATTTTCATCCTTGAAGCAATACTAGAATCACTCAGATGATTTAAAAGAGTTGGTTGGTTTCCTGGAGCTGGGCTTACACTTGGTTGGGAGCTGCCTGATGGGGTGTTGGGAACGGAATTCCTGTCCTCTGGAAGAGCATCAAATGCTGTTAACCACTGAGCCATCTCTTTAGCCCCTTCTCTTTGTTTTTAAATCAGATAAACCCCATAATGAACTATCATTGCTTATCTGTCAAAATGGTTAAAATAAAAACAGTGACACACCAAATACTGGCAAAGGTTCACAGTGACTGAATTTCTCATAAATTGTGGGTGTGGATGTACAATGTCCCAGCCACCTGTAATGGCAACTTTTGGTTGTCAACTTGACTTCATCTGAAATGAAGTAAAACCCAAGCTGCTGTGAACACCTGTGAGAACTTTTTTCTTTTGAATTGGGAAGTCCCATTTAAAAAAAAAAAAAAAAAGAATGGCTTTAATCATTACTAAATGTGCAGTGGGAGGGAGTGTGCTTCAGATAATCTGAGCATGGCTCGAGGCAGGCAGGTCACTCCTGCTGCCACAGCTTCAGACACTAGTTTGTACATGACAAGACAATGAGGGAAAGCAGTTCCTTCAAACAAACTGGAAAAAAATTGTTCACAGTGGTTTGTATAAACAGAATGCATTTACGACAATTGCATGTAGAGACTCACGCACTCTAAGGCTCTCTTTATATCTTAAAGAAAACAGGCATTTACATTATTCATGACTTACACTAAATTAAAAAAAGATCAATTGTACACTTTCTCCTCGGACAGGATAACCTGCCAGGGTGTACAGCTAAACGCCATCATCAGAGCTGTCCGCAAAGGGAACAGAGGTTCAAAACAAAACAAAATGCATTCTCTTGAGAATGAAGTGCTTGGCTTGCTGCTATAACCAGCAAGTGCCAGCAGTAATCAAATGGAGGAGGGCAGGACAGACAGGTCTACCTGGGCAAGCTGACCAGCACATCACAGTTTAAAAAGGAAGATTATGAACGCTATGTTACAAGTCCCAACCAGGCAGTGTCAAGTGACATCTATTTCTTTGCTTGCTTTGTGATCATACCCCGTGGTGGTGTGACAGGTCTGGTGGTGTTGGGCTTCTTTTTCTCTGCAGGCTTTAAAATCTGGAAGGAACACATGAGGGTCTCATCCACACTCATCATGTCGCCTGCATTGTCAAACTCTCCACAGTAGTTGGGTGCAGAAAACAGAGTGACTAACTGCCTCTTTGCAAAAAACTCACAGCCGTCTTCAACCACCTGATGGGCTCTTCATAGAAGATCCAAATCATTCTTATGGAGAAATTTTGCAACCACTTCTGCACCAGATGTGAAGGACACTCCTCTGTCATTTTCACCCCAGCCTAAGACATCTTTATTGGGGTCAGACCACAAAAGATCACAAAGAAGACCTTGATCTGGTACATCAGTTGGTCTCATAATTCGCCGAATCTGCTCCATAGATTGAAGATCTGGTGATAAACCTCCATGACAGCAGAATATCTTCTCGTCCACGATGGCTGCTATCGGCAAGCAGTTAAAACAGTCTGTGAACGTTTTCACAGCTTAATGTTGTATCTTCTTTTACACTCATCATAAAATCCATAGATCCTATTGATGCTGGCGCACTCATGGTTTCCTCTGAGAAGAAAGAAGTTCTCCGGATACTTGATTTTGTAGGCCAGAAAGAGGCAGATCGACTCCAGGGACTGCTTGCCCCTGTCCACATAGTCCCCGAGAAACAAATAGTTGCTCTCTGGAGGAAAGCCACCATATTCAAGCAGACGGAGCAAATCATAGTACTGCCCGTGGATGTCACCACATATCTTGAGTGGTGCTTCAAGTTCTAAAAGGATAGGCTGACTAAGGAAGATCTCCCGAGACTTCAGGCAGAGTCCTCGGATCTCGTTCTCCTGGAGATAGACATTCTTGCCTGGCTTGGACCCTCTCATTTCCAGCAGCCATTGGATGATGCTGTCAATGTTGAGTTTGTCAATGTCCGCCATCGCCATCCCGCCACCAACCCTCCCGCAGCAGCAGCAGCAGTGGCCACTCGCTCGCCCCGGGATCTCACTCGTCCTCCTTCCTCACTCCACAAGCCCCACGAGCGGTGGTGGCAGTGGCGGTGGTGGCAGCAGCAGCAGCAGTGGCGGGCCTAGATGAACAGAGACAGTCAAATGGTTTTAGAACTTTATTATAAAGGCAGGGAGAATGAGAAAAGGTGGAGAAAGAGAGAGAGACCAGCCATGGCCAAGAGGAGAGAAGGGGGAAAAGAAGAGAGAGAAGAAAGTCTAGAGTGAGAGGGAGTGAGTAAGGTTAGACAGAGAGGGAGAGGAAAGGAGAGGAGAGGAGAGGAGAGGAGAGGAGAGGAGAGGAGAGGAGAGGAGAGGAGAGGAGAGGAGAGGAGAGGAGAGAAGAGAAGTAGAGAGAGAGGAGAGGAGAGTGGAGAGTAAGTTTAAGGGGAGTAAGAGCAAGAGAGCAAGAGAATGGGGAGGGGCCAAACAGCCCATCTTATGGTATTCTGTTATCTTTACTGTTGCTAGGTAACTGGGGAGGAGTTTAACCTGACGGTCAGAAGCTTGGGGCATTGCCTATGTGACTAAAGCCATGCTTCTTTTATGGGGGCTGTGGGGGCAGTAACTTTGACAGGAGCCAGAGTTCCAGGAGACATGAGTGAACTTCCATCCCATGTAGGTGAATTATCACCACTGGGTCCTGGGGTTACACCTCAGCTTGACTGGAGACCAGACTATCTGTGTATAGCCCAATGCCCAACAGCACACAGGCTGGTAAGATGGCTAAGCAGGTAATGGTGATTGATAACGTGAGGCTAAAACCCTGGATCAATGTAGCAAAACTGACTCCTTTAATTTGTCTTCTGACCTCCACATTCATACACTCCACCTATGAAAGAAGTAAATGAATAAAATGTTAAAACAAAAGCCAGGCGTAGTGGCACACATCTTTAATCCCAGCACTCAGGAGGCAGAGGCAGGCAGATTTCTGAGTTTAAGGTCAGCCTGGTCTACAAAGTGAGTTCCAGGACAGCCAGGGCTATAAAGAGAAACCCTGTCTCAAAAAACAAAACAAAAAAAATTAAAACAAACAATTGAGCTGAGCATACAATTGCTGTGAGGTCCAACCATTGTGCTCCCGGGCAGTTATCCCACAGACATGGAAACTCGTGTTCACAGATACACCTTTTTGTAAGTGATCATAATGATTGTGTGTAATGGCCATAAGCGCTGTCCAGATGTCCTTCAATAGTGACTTGGTAACCCAGATGCCATGCATTGGTGCTGTGGAATGCAGCTTAGACATAAAGAGTTTCTAGGGAATTCTATGGAGTGAAAAAATATCCCAAAAAGGGAGAGAGAGAGAGAGAGAGAGGGAGAGAGAGGTATATGATTATTAAAAGGAAATGGGAGGCTCCTGAGGGGGGCTGGAACCATCTGGAGAATTTTTGGGGGGTGGGGGGGTGAGACAGGGTTTCTCTGTATAGCCCTGGCTATCCTGGAACTCACTCTGAAGACCAGACTGGCCTCCAACTCAGAAATCCACTTGCCTCTGCCTCTCAAGTGCTGGGATTAAAGGTGTGTACCTCTACTGCCTGGCTTAATTGAATTTTTACAAGTGTCATTTATTTGTTTGTTTGTGTGTTTCCAGGATAGGGTGTATATAGCCCAAAGTGGACCCAGACTTCATGCCTGCTGTTCAGAGGATGACGATGACCTTAAATTTATGATCCTCCTGCCTCCACCTCTGAGTTCTGGGACTATAGATGTATGCAACTGAAAGAAAGAAAACTAAATTTAAGGCTTCAAGGCCCTAGTCAGAAGGTTTATTCAAGGCCCTAGTCAGAAGGTTTATAGACTTAAAGCCATAAAGATAAGAGAGTCTGGCCAACACAAAGGCTGTAAAGTCATCTCAGGAACCAACTAGCCATTAAGATAAGAAAGGCACACAAGGACAATCTCTGGACAAGCTCAGATGAGTAATGGGCCACCTGCTGATATAGTTTGAGTTTAACCAGATGCTCTGCCAACAAAGATAAACATCCTTTGTTTAGAGTTACTGTCACATACTTCTTGCTGATGTTTAAACTGCCCAATTGTGTGAAACTGTATCAATTTTCCCTATCCTCCCCCAATCCTTTCCTATATAAACTCCTAACTTTTGAGCCTTAGGGTGCACTCCTCTGTCTCCTGCGTGAGATATATGTCGACCCAGAGCTCCGTCATTAAACTGCCTTGTGTGTTTGCATCAAGATGGTCTCTCGTGATTCCTTGGGTGCACACCATCTTGGGACTTGGGAGGGGGGTATCCCCACTAGGGTCTTTCACAACCATGCCTAGTTTTATGTAGCACTGAGTACCCCACACAGGGTGTCATGAAAGTTAGGCAAGCCCTCGACCAACTCACTACATGCCAGCCCGAATATGATTTATTTTTGTAACTACAAGGAATATTTTGCTTTAAAAATAAACCTCTTCATATTAGTAGCAGTTGCTTAAACCTTGCTAATCTGGATCCTGAAAAACTTTCTTGGGCTACTGAGGGGTGGTGAGAAGGCAGACACTTCTATTGCAAATGAGGACTTCTAAATTTCTACCCGACAACTTCCATCTTCACCCGGGTTGGTGACACAAGGTTTCTGAGAGTCAGCCTCAAAAGCCCCAAGGATGCCTGTATCTCATGAACCATAGGTGCTTGTCCATGTTCTTTTCCCTCAACTCTTTCTGAAATCCTTTGTTCCTGGAAGACGTATCTGCTACTGGAAGATGTATCTGCTGCTGGTGTTTCTGTTCATATGTACCTACAGGTCTCTTTATTATCTTCTTTGTCCCTCTCCTACTCCAAACTTCCTCTTTGGCTCTATCAGGGCCAGGTCTCTGCTTGCTGCATAAGCATGACATGTTTGTTCTTCAGAGGTTGCCTTGCTGAATATTGTTACCAGCTCCCTCAGGAAGGATAGGACCCATCTCACTGCTAATAGTTTTCCCTTCTGAATTCCCATGAGCATGTCTGTTCTGCCATGACTGAGCTGTATCTGTGAGAAAGGAAGAGTGAGTTTATACTTAGTTGTACTCAGCCTCTGGGGTGAGGCTCTGTGGGGCTTGTGTCTTCTGGGGAAAAGTCAAGAAGCAGCCCCACATGTCAGTGTTCACACATGTTGCCATGGGTGTGCTGAGAAAGCCTATTCATCAGTCTAGTCTAGACTGACAGCACCTCTTCTGCTGCCTCTTCACTTGGAAAATGTCACTGAGCTAGCTTTATGGGGAAAGGGGGAGCTGAGAAGTTCCTAGGTCTGTGCCACTTTGTGCGGTGGAAGGGGGCCTGGATCTTTTCTAATAATGGCAATAAGGACATGTTGTTGTCTTGGATTACCCACTTCTGGGTATTGTTACTATGGAAGAAAGATTCTTTCTCAGCTGCAAGTGAGTAGCTCAAAAGAGAAAACAGAAGCCCCCAAAGGAGGAAGGACAGGACACTCAGGACTTAATGTGGAGGTGCCAATTGAACTGTGGAAGACAGGTGATGAAATTGCCTCACATCAATTCTGGTTTCTGTTTTAAAACATTTGGTTTGTTGCTATGAAAACAAATATATAGAAAGAATGCAGGTCGGTGACACGAAAGACATTTCTTTTTCCTAACTTTAGATGCTGTTTCCCTCTACCTTTTGACAAGTCGCTGGCCAGCAGAGGAAACAAACATGGGAGGGCAACCAATGCTCATTTTGGAGAAGTTGCCTCAGCCCAAGCTTACAAGGGTTGTGTGTGGTGGGTTGGGTGCAATTTTTAACTAATTGATGAACTGCTGTGGGGAGTCTATTCATTAAAACACACTCTTTGTACTGATGAAACCCTAAGCTACAGGGGACAGGAGGAGGCATGGAGATGCTGGCCAAGGGGACAGTCTTCATGTTTCTCTGTGACTCACCAGGCTGTCTTCTGGGGACTGGGGACAGCACAGTCTTGGTGGCAGGGAGAGTCTCACTGTGACTTTCCGACTATTTAAAGCTCATGAGGAAACACAAAGAGGAAACAATTGTCCCATAGGATAGACTTCTGTAATGTCACTGCTACAGAACCTTCTACATGGGACTCATTAAAGGTCTGGCTCTGAAACCAAAATGGGGCAAGGGTGTCTGGGATGGAGTAGAAGTGCAGGAACAGCGTGGCCCTTCTAAGTCCCTCCCTTGTTAAAGGGAAAGTTTAACTTACATTGATGTATTAGGTCTGTATTTTGCTGTGAGAAAAGATATCCCATATAAATCAGAGACCTTTTAAAGCAGATGAACTGTGGGTTAGACTCACCTAGGTTCCAAACTGGCTTCAGAGCACACAGCAGAGGGACAACTGCAGTCCCAGGTGAGCTCCCTAAAGGCCCTTTCGCCACCCCGAGAGAGGTGACTTCCTCATAGTCCCTGCCAGGATGGGAACTCACTCCACCCAGGTACTCCTAGCAATGCCATCCTTTCTGAGACCAAAAGTTTCTCTTTTCTCATACAAAACCCATAGACAGTCAATTGCTGTGCTTTCTCTACTGATCCCAGCTCCCAGACAGGCAGGCCCACCTCAGTAACAACTCTGGAGTAAGAAAGTGGGCAGAGGAAGCAGTGAGATGGGCTCATGTGTGTGTCTGTGTGTGTGTGTGTGTATGTGTGTGTGTGTGTGTGAGAGAGAGAGAGAGAGAGAGACAGAGAGACAGAGAGAGAGACAGAGACAGAGAGACAGAGACAGAGAGACAGAGACAGAGACAGAGAGACAGAGAGAGACAGAGACAGAGACAGACAGAGAGACAGAGGCAGACAGAGAGAGACAGAGACAGACAGACAGACAGACAAACAGACAAACAGAGAGCTCAGAGCACTGAGCACCTATCTCAGTATGTCTTGAGAAACTCTTGGGACTGATTCTCCCTCTGTGCTGGAGACCAACAGTTGGCATGGTGGGAAATAGGATGGGATGTGTGGGCCATTTCTTTACTTCAGCCCAATCTTCTCTCCCTCCCTCCTTTCCTCCCCTCCCTCCACCCTTCCCTCCCTCCCTCCCTCCCTCCCTCCCTCCCCCTTCCCTCCCTCCTCTCTCTCTCTCTCTCTCTCTCTGTCTCTCTCTCTCTCTCTCTCTCTCTCTCTCTCTCTCTCTCTCTCTCTCTCTCTCTCTCTCAGCACAGACCAGGTCTCTCTATAATGTAACTTTGGTTGTCCTAGAACTCGCTATGTAGATACAGGCTGTAGATCAGGCTGGATCTTTGTGTGCTGGGATTAAAGGTATATGCCACCATGTGCTTTTTTTTAAGGGGTTATTAATTTTATGTGTATAAGCATTGGTCCGCATGTATGCAGGTGTGCCACATGAGTGCAGTTCCTCTGAAAGCCAGAAGAGGGAGTCACTGGAGAAACTGACAGTTGTGAGGTGCTGTGTGAGTGCTGGGAACCAAATGGGTTGTCTGCAAGAGCAGCCAGTGTTCTGAATCACTGAGCCATCTCTCCAGCCTGTTTTCTTTTTTTTTTAAGTGTTGTCTGTGACTGTTGAAGAGCTCTTAATGACTGTCAGCAGCCCAGGACTTCTTAGGAATCAGTCACATTCCCGACGGGTTCCCACGGGTGTGCCTTCAGACAGTGGACCTCCTCCCAAGGTTACCCTTAAACTCTTAGTATTTGCTCTTCCAGCATTCCTGTCACTCAGGAATGCAGTAGCTCAGCTGGCCCAGAATCTGGGCTGTGGCCAGGGCAGCTTTCTCTCTGTGTGTTTTCAGGTGGCAGCTGGCAGGCCCTGGTTCCTGTGGAATGTTGCTAACTGGGCCTCTCTATAGGGCTACTAACACTGGCAGGTAGCCTCCCTCCTCATAACGAGTGTGCAATAAGTTGATAGAGACCAACTCAGGGGCCTGTTTTATCACCAGACCTTAGAAGTCACCTGTAGCTTGAAGTTGGAACCCTTGGGGACCCCTAAGGAGGTTGCCTCTTATCTTTCTCCTTTACTTCTATTATTTATTTATTTATTTATTTATTTATTTATTTATTTATCTATCTATTTATCTATTTATCTATTTATCTATTTATCTATCATCTATTTATCATCTATTTATCTATTTATCCATTTATCTATTTATCTATTTATCTATTTATCTATTTATCTATTTATCTATTTATCTATTTATCTATCTATCTATCTATTTATTTATTTATTTATTTATTTATTTATTTATTTATTTATTTATTTATTTATTTGAGATAGGGTTTCTCTGGGTAGCCTTGGCTGTTTGGGAACTCACTCTGTAGACCAGGCTGGCCTCAAACTCAGCTACTGCCACTCCTGTTGAGATTAAAGCCATGCTCCACCACTGCCTGGTGCCTTATTCTTATATACAGAAGCATGCCAAACTTTTTCCTTTCTTTTCTTTTCTTTTCTTTTCTTTTCTTTTCTTTTCTTTTCTTTTCTTTTCTTTTCTTTCCTTTCCTTTCCTTTCCTTTCCTTTTCTTTTCTTTTCTTTTTTTTGTTTTTGTTTGTTTGTTTGTATTTTGTATTTTGTTTTTTTGAGACAGGGTTTCTCTGTATAGCCCTGGCTGTCCTGGAACTCACTTTGTAGACCAGGCTGGCCTCAAACTCAGAAATCTGCCTGACTAGTCCTCCAGAGTGCTGGGATTAAAGGTGTGCTCCACGACACCTGGCTTGCATACCAAGCTTTTTCATGTGGCTATTTAGATATATCTTAGTCTTGAGACTATATGTACCTATGTCTGTGTATCACACATTTTGCATACTGCATTCTATACCCCAAAATTGCTTGACTGCTTCTCTCGGGATTGATGTTCAGTTCTTATGACAAAGAATGCTCTAGTGAACATTTGCCAGTCATTTCTGTGTGGCTGAGGAAGAAAGCTCTGATGTCAGTCTAGTCTCCTTCCTTCCTCCCTCTGACCTCTAACTGACCTGCACCCTGGCTCATCTCATAGATTCTTAACAAGTACCAACAAGGCCCAGGCAGTTGTCTCTCCTCCCCTCTCCTCTCATCCCCTCCTCTCCCCTCCCTTCCTTTCTCCCTCCCCTCTCCATTCCCTCCCCTCTCCTTCTCTTCCCCTCTCCTCCCCTCCCACTGATCATCTTGGCTCTATCTTATGCTTCTTGTTCTTCCCCAGGTGGCACTGCTTGCAGCCTAAGCTCCATAACTCCCCTTACCAGCTTCAGGCAACCTGTATGAACATTCCAGGTCAGACTGGGCATCTCTCTTCCAGGTACCACAGTGAACTGACCAGGGTTCCATTCAGAACTTGGAGGCTACCTCAGGACTATCTGCCATGTCTGTCTTTCTGGGCCTGGGAGCTCTCTGCTAGCAGTATCAGCTGAAACTCCAAATGGAAGCCTTGTACAGTCCTGGCCTTAGCTGCCATTCTCTGACAGCTAGTGCAGGAATAATGGATCAACCACACCCTGAACATGAACACCATTGTTAACAGAGTTGCCTTTCATGGCTGGAGACAAACATAGGGAACAGTCAGTTATAAGTACTTGTGCAGTGTAATTGCATCTCTGGACTGTGGCTCTCTGACCTCCATTCCTTTACCATGCAGCCCTGATCACAATAGTTTTCTTCTTCCTTTGGTCCTCTGACATTGATTTCTGCTCAGCCCCAAGACCTGAAGGGGCCGTCATCTCCACGCTGAGTTACAGTGCCTAATGTTGGCCTTTCTCACTCCGAGGCCCCTGACAAGCCATGCTCACAGTGGTTACTGGAGGTCAGGAAAGGCATTTATGTCCCTGTTGTTAGTCTGTGCCCACTGGGGAGACACATTGGTGGCAGCTTTTCTTCTACCCAAATTATAAGAATCAGCACAGTGAAGTTCAGTGGGCCAGGTATGGATGGAGTTCCATTTGAAGAGAATTATGATTGACCCTCTGTGGTTGCTTAATATTAGTTGTTAATTTGACAGGATCTAGAGTAGTGATTCTCAGCCTTCCTAACAATGCAACCCTTGTGTTAGGAAGTTCTTGGTTCCTTGTGCTTTGGTGACCCTGAACCACAAAGTTATTTGTTGCTACTTCAAAACTTTATGTTTCTACTGTTACAAATCTGATTGTAAATATCTGATGTGTGACCCCACCCCCCACCCCCAAAGGGGTTGAGACACACAGGTCGAGACCCACTGATCTAGAATCACCATAGAGTAATGACTCAGGGTATGTCTTCAGGGGACTGTGTTAGGTTAATTGAAATGGGAAGAGCCACCCACCTTAAATATGGGTAGCAGTATTCCCCCAGCTAGCGTTCCAGAGAGCATAAACAGGAGAAAGCCAGCTGAGTCCCAGTATTCATCTCTCTTTGCTTGCTGCTGCTATGATAGACTGCATCCTTTTAAATCATCTGCATAGAAACCCTTTCTCCCATGAGTTGCTTTTTGAAGATATTTGGTCACAGATACCAGAGAAGAAACTAGCACACCCTGCCAGCTCTGGCTGCATTGCTCAGCCACTCTGAGCTGAGCAACTGTCTCTAAGAGATCTGCCCTAGGGGACGTCAGAAGTGGCTCAGTGAAGGACTGAGTGTGGAGTCTCCATTAGAGTGAGGGGTCCACTCCCAAGCATCATTCCTCAAGTCTTCGCTCTACCACTTCAGAGACCACATCCCTGCAGGCTATAGTTTCACATTACAGCCGACCCCCAATGTCCTTTTCCACAGTGGAGCCTGAACTCCTGACAAGAGCCACCATTGTAGCACAGTTCTGGCCCCTGAGCACAGTGTCTGTTGAATGGACTGACTCTCTTCACTGCTGACCTCCTATCCAAGCTCCCTGCCACAGTTAACCCTCACTGTGCACCTCTTCCATGCCAGCACTGTTCCAGGCTTAACAAAATCCATCCTAGTTAGTATCCAACTGGTGACAGTGAAGAAAGTGCTGCCCAGCCTCTCTTTACCCCCATAACCACTGATCTTGGCCAGTTATCTTGACTACATCTGGCATCAACTAAAATCCAAAGTTGTTGGTTATGTCTGTGCACCAGTAGACTATACAATTGCAAACACAGATGAGAGAGTTAGGGTGTTGTTGGTCCCTGCTTGCTCTTTATCTCCTGCATCCAAGCCTGCACATCTGTGGGTTTGAGGAAGACTGCCCCACCCTGGCTTAAACAAACACCCTCCAAGTTGGCCAGAACATCTGGGAAGACTAGGGGTGGGGCTCTGTCATCCATATGGCTATGGAGAAGAACTGGTCCCTGCAGGATAAAGGCTTTCTATGAGCAGCCTTTTGGGTGAGGAGTACCCACACTACTGCAAACACCTCCCCCTTATGTTCTCTAAGGAAGCTCAATAAACTCATTGGCTTTACAGAATGAACTTTGGCAAATCTTGTTTCCGTTTGATGTTGAGACCTTAGGGGGAACTGTACCATTTTGTCTCCCCAGAGGAGGGATTTGCATGTGTTTAGTTAGTCTCACTTCACAAAGGAAGGAGCAGAGGTTTGGGAAGTTGTGTGACTTGGGGGTTCACACATACATCACATGGGTCCTAGTTGTGTGTGAGAAGGACAATTGTGATACAAAATGTCCTTAAATTTCAAACTCCCCTATCACATAGCCACCTGCTTCCTTGGAAGCTTGCTCCAGGCCTCTTATCTGGTGCTGTACTGGCTAGTTTTGTGTCAACTTGACACAGCTGGGGTTATCACAGAGAAAGGAGCTTCAGTTGAGGAAATGCTTTCATGAGATCTAACTGTAAGGCATTTTCTCAATTAGTGATCAAGGGGGAAAGGCCCCTTGTGGGTGGGACCATCTCTGGGCTGGTAGTCTTGGGTTCTATAAGAGAGCAGGCTGAGCAAGCCAGGGGAGGCAAGCCAGTAAAGAACATCCCTCCATGGCCTCTGCATCAGCTCCTGCTTCCTGACCTGCTTGAGTTCCAGTCCTGACTTCCTTGGTGATGAACAGCAATATGGAAGTGTAAGCCGAATAAACCCTTTCCTCCCCAACTTGCTTCTTGGTCATGATGTTTGTGCAGGAATAGAAACCCTGACTAAGACAAATTGGTACCAGTGGAGTGGGGTATTCCTGTGACAACCTGACCATGTTTTGGGGAGGACTGTGGAAGGACTTTGGAACTTTGGGCTTGAAGATCCATCCATTGTTAAGAGCTCTGTCGGATGTTGTGTAGGAGCTTGGAAGATAATGTTGAGAACACTGCAGAAGATGGAGTTCTGGTGTGTGAAATTTCAGAGGGAAAATTAAAGACTCTTTTCAGGGCCATTCCTGTTTTGATTGTGAAGATTCTGTAGTTCTGGTTAGCTGGGGCTGAAGAATCAGCTGTGATTAACAAGATACCAGAACTACTAAAGCAAAAACTTTGCATTACTGGGACTATTGATGCTGGTTAGCTGGAGCTAAGAAATTAGCGGTGATTAAGAAGAGACCAGCATCATTGAGGTGACATCTTCTGGAAGTGTTTTCTGAGAGCACAGTGGCTGCGTTCCAGATATAGCCAAAGTTGTACCTTGTGCTGTGGCTGGACTTGGTAATGTGTAAGGGTCACCCAGGTGGTACTGGTTTTGAAGGCATGAAGGAGTTGAGCAGAGCAGCTGAGGCTTGGCACTGTGAGAGGCCATGGAAGGCCATTGGTGAAGGTGCAGCCTCAGTTGCAATTGATGGCCCAGGACTGAAGGGGTCATGCAGTGTTTTGGAGATGCCAGTACCATGAGATGACCACCAAGAGCAGCAGCAGCAGTGGAGTACAGGCATCTGGAGCCTAGAGGATGACGCGTGTGCTACAAAGGGCCTGGCTGGAGAAGTGACCCAAAAGCCCTTGGAGGAGCCCAGAAGATCGTGAGTTGGATCCCAGACATTGGACGGTTGGAGATTGACTTTTGCTTTTGATTGTGACTGTGCCCTGATATTTTCCCTCTTGAAGGAAGAAACTGTTTTAGTGGAGCCCACAGTTAAGAGACTTTTTAATTATAAAAAGACTTAGGATTTTTAAAAAGATGGATATTTTAAAGAGATTGAAATTTTAAGAATATGTAAAGACTGTGGGACTTTTAAAGTTATTTAGATCTTGGGGATGAATAAGAATGTAAGGGTTGAGGCTTACTAGTGATGTGTTTGTGTGACAAGTTGACAAGGGGTCAATTGTACTGGCTAGTTTTGTGTCAACTTGACACAGCTGGGGTTATCACAGAGAAAGGAGCTTCAGTTGAGGAAATGCTTTCATGAGATCTAACTGTAAGGCATTTTCTCAATTAGTGATCAAGGGGGAAAGGCCCCTTGTGGGTGGGACCATCTCTGGGCTGGTAGTCTTGGGTTCTATAAGAGAGCAGGCTGAGCAAGCCAGGGGAGGCAAGCCAGTAAAGAACATCCCTCCATGGCCTCTGCATCAGCTCCTGCTTCCTGACCTGCTTGAGTTCCAGTCCTGACTTCCTTGGTGATGAACAGCAATATGGAAGTGTAAGCCGAATAAACCCTTTCCTCCCCAACTTGCTTCTTGGTCATGATGTTTGTGCAGGAATAGAAACCCTGACTAAGACAGGTGCCTAATGCCTGAAAGGTGCTGAGTGGACTTTTGGAGCCAGCCCTGGCTCTGGAACCAGAGGATGGGGTTTGGCTAGTTGGTTCTGACCAGACAGAACCTGGTCTCTCAAGAGACTGCTTGTCTGTCATTCTGAAGCTCTCCTTAAATCTTCATGTCTTCAGACACTGAGTTTATCTAAAATTTCCACAAAAGAGGAGGCATTACCTACGAAGACAAACCCTGTATCCAACATAGGGCTACCCTGTAAGGCAGGTGCCCAGCCCACAGGGTGGAATGCCAGGTGATTTTTCTGCCAGGAAAGGCTCCTGGCCAGGGTGTTGGGTCTGGACTTTGGATCTATTCTCAGTGTCAATTGCTCAAGATGACAATTGTCAAGAGCCTGAACTCTTTCTTTTTTTCTAAGTTAAACTTTTATGCATTTTCCTTTATTTTCTTTTTCTTGTTTTTAATTAGGTATTTTCTTCATTTACATTTCCAGTGCTATCCCAAAAGTCCCCCGTACCCTTTCCCCCAACTCCCCTACCCACCCACTCCCACTTCTTGGCCATGGTGTTCCCCTGTACTGAGGCATATAAAGTTTGCATGACCAATGGGCTTCTCATTCCACTGATGGCCAACTAGGCCATCTTCTGATTCATATGCAACTAGAGACATGAGCTCCGGGGGGTATTGGTTAGTTCACATTGTTATTCCAACTATAGGGTTGCAGATTCCTTTAGCTCCTTGGATAGTTTCTCTAGATCCTCCATTGGGGGCCCTGTGATCCATCCAATAGCTGACTGTGAGCATCCACTTATGTGTTTGCAAGGCCCTTGCATTGTCTCACAAGAGACAGCTATATCAGGGTCCTTTCAGCAAATCTTGCTAGTGTATGCAATGGTGTCAGCGTTTGGAGGCTGATTATGGGATGGTTCCCCAGATATGGAAGTCTCTAGATTGTCCATCCTTTCGTCTCAGCTTGATTGCAAGCTTGTACAACCACTCTGGAAATCAGTCTGATGGTTCCTCAGAAAATTGGACATAGTACTACCAGAAGATCCCGCAATACCCCTCCTGGGCATATATCCAGAAGATGTTCCAACTGGTAAGAAGGACACATGCTCCACTATGTTCATAGCAGCCTTATTTATAATAGCCAGAAACTGGAAAGAACCCAGATGCCCCTCAACAGTGGAATGGATACAGAAAATATGGTACATTTATACAATGGAGTACTACTCAGCTATTAAAAAGAATGAATTTGTGAAATTCCTAGGCAAATGGATGGACCTGGAGGGCATCATAATGAGTGAGGTAACCCAATCAGAAAAGAACTCACATGATATGTACACACTGATAATTGGATATTAGCCCAGAAACTTAGAATACCCAAGATACAAGATACAATTTGCGAAACTCGTGAAACTCAAAAAGAACAAAGACCTAAGTATGGACAATTTGCCCCTTCTTAGAATTAGGAACAAAACACCCATGGAAGGAGTTACAGAGCCTAAACTCTTGACAGGTCTAAAGATGGAGAAACAAGCCCCAACCGGAGCAAGGCAGATTTATCAGTTCTCAACCTGAGGGTTATGACCTTTTTGGAACCCCTCTATCTCCAAAAATATTTATATTAGAATTCATAATAGCAGCAAAATTACAGTTATGAAGTAGCAAGGAAAAATTTTATTTTGGCTGGAGGTCAATACAACATGAGGAACTGTATTAAAGGGTCGCAGCATTAAGAAGGTTGAGAATCATTGTTCTAAGTGGACGTAGAAGGAGATGCTAAGGAGGACCCCAGTTTCTATCCTGGAGTGGGCCTGGAATTCAGGACCAAGGCAGTGATGGGTTTCCTTCAGGTCAAACTAGTTTGAGAAATCTGGGGGATATGTAGAGAGGAAAGGGACGGATTTACAAACCTCAGCTGAGCGCAGAAGAATGGACTGGTCACAGACACACAGGCCTACAGATTTCTTTACATTTCTGATTTTAATGTTTTTGCATGTGTATGCATATGCACTGTGCATGTGTGTTTCCATATGTATGGGCACATGTGCATGTGTGGGCAGCTCAAGGTAGACATTGGGTGTCTCCCTACCCCACTCTCCACTATATTTATTGAGGCCAGGTCTCCTGAAGTATAGCTTGCTGATTCCAGCTAAGCTAGCCACGCAGCTGTCCCTGAGGATGTCCCGTCTGCCTCTCAGATGCTGGGATTACAGGTAACTGCCATACCTGCCCAGCTATTACATGGTTCTAGAGATCTGTATTCCGGTTTTCATGCCTACACAGCGCATGTTTTATGCACTAAGCCAGTCTCTCCACAGTCCTGTTAAAAAAAATAAAATAAAAGTTTTGATGTTTGAGTAATGACATACCCAAGGGAAGCTGCAGCTGGGTCCATACATCTGTCCTTCAGGTTCAGCCCCTGGTCCTGTACTGCACAGCTACAGTGACATTGAAGTTAGGGATAGGGACACAGCTACCATCCACATAGCTTTGTCATATCGTGTGTGTGTGTGTGTGTGCTGTATGCATGGTATCTGATGCAGTTTCAGGGCATGTGTAGATCTGTGTTGTCACTGTCACTGATGGCTCTTCCTATGGTTAGAAAATTGCAGAGAAGATTCTGTGGGGAGGTGACCATTGGGTCTCCTAATAATGAACCTTCCTGACCCCATCCTCCTCTCTGCACCCTTTGTCCAGGTGGCTTTCTGCTCAGGCTCAATTCTGAGTACCCTCCCCCTGTGGTCCATCCTGTGGTAAATAACCAGCTTAGAAATCACAATGGACTAGTTCTAAGCTTCGTTTACCAGAAAAGGCTACATGTCTAGAAGGCTTTGTAGGGCCTTGTGTTAATTTTAGCTTGAATCAAAGAAAATACACTTTCATGATTTGTTGAAACATTTAACAGCTGCAGCTGACGTTGGAGTGACCCTGAAGTCCGTGTCATGAGGTTAAAGCATAGCTCCGTGCACAAGTGACACCATTGGGGGTGCTTCTGTTTTTTGGATGAATTCTACACTTTGAGGGGTCTTTCCTTACTGAGACAGTCTCTGAGAAACCTAGCAAGTGAACTCCCACGGAAACAAGGGGGAGGGAAACACCCTATCTTTTTTATATCAATTTTTTGCTCCACGTATTTTCGGTCACTCAGTAGCATATAAATTCTTCCATCCATGAACTCTGATGTTGGCAGTCTGTAAACAGAAGCCCCAGACTCACCTAGTGGAAAAACAGTTCTGCAAACTGCAGAAGCAGCAATTGAGTAGTGCACTACTGCCATCTAGGGGTCACGTTTAGTGTTGCACCATATGTGGCTCTTGAGTATCTTGGAATAGAACTTTGTTAGTCTGTTCCTGGGCCTACCAATGGGAACAATTCAGTCAACTTCAATGGCTCCCAGAAAAAAGAAGTCTAGTGTAGAGAAGCTGGAGGTCAAGGGGACCCTGAGAGGAAGCTGACAAGTCTTCCTACTCCCTTTAGAAGGGGACAGAGCCAAGCAGTGGTGACAGTATCTAGGGGCTTTGGGTCAAGCAGCACAGGGTTTGAGTCCTGAGTCTGTCCCTTGTCAGTTACTGGACTAGAACAACCTACTTAGGCCTCGTCACTCATTCTATGAGACAGGGCGTTCCTGGGGAGGCAAACATGGACTCAAATTTGAGATTCTTCTGCCTTAGCTCCTCTAGTGCTGGGATTAGAAGGGTGAACCATCATGACTGGACCACTTAAACTTTTGGAGACTCGTGTTTTTAATACCTAGTGGGAAACAGGATTAGTGATCTGACCCTAATTAGGCCAGCATGGACATTAAAAATATATGAACCACGAGGAACATAATAGAGCCACCAAATAGAAAGTATATATAGTTCTTACTGACTGGTAGCTAGTAAGACTAAGAAGGAAGTATGGGGGACAGGGAAAGCTACACAAATGAGGCAGAGAGACAAGGTTTCACAGGGTCAGTAGGAGTTTTCCATTCAAAGAGGGAAGGGCAGTCCAGATGCAGGAACCGTGTGTACAAAGGCATTTTAGTAAGAATGGTCCCACTGTGCTGAGTGCATTTCATTGAGTTTGGCCTGGTCTAAACTTAAAGTGGAAGAGGTGTGGTTGCAGAGAAGCTCAATGGTTAGAGCACTTACCACTATTGCTGGGATCAAAGTTTGGTTCCCAGCATCCATGTACCAGGGCTTACAACTGCCAGTAACTCCAGCTTCAGGAGATCCAATATCTTGCTCTGGGCCTCCACAGGCACCTGCATGCATATATGCAAATGCATGTAGTCTTTCTCTTCACACATGCCCACAATTGAAATAATAAAATACATCTTAAAAATCCACTGAGTGAAATAGAACAGGTGAGTTTGGCTAGAACCTCCAGGAGGGCTCAGGAGTCCACCTTGCTTCCAAACTTCCTCCAACCTCTCACCTCCCCACCTTGACATTCCCTCTCTGGGCTTCCTGCTACCACTGTCTCCAACACTGTCTAGCTACAAGGTTTGGTATAGGGCAAGGTGTGGATTGGGGTTAGCTTCACCCACAGCCACAGAAGTGCAAAAGCCACATTCTGCAAGTTTCACCAAGACTTTGTCCCTTTTGTGTGGTGCTTCCTTCACGTGCTTGAATGGCCCTGGCTTCCTGACAGGAAGTTCATCTTTAGATTTGAAAATGGACTGTGGGATTGTAATCTTAGGGATGTGTTGGTAGTATCCCTAAGGCTATGAAAGCTGATTAGCTCCTTCACTTCCAACAAGACATCCTGTGGGTGTTCTGGGGTCCCATGGAGAAGGCTAGCTCAGTGTTTGTCCACAAGACAGCTTCTTCCTTGAATAAGTTCTTCCTTTTCTTTTTAAAGGTGTATCTAAATTTATTTCACAGGCATTGGTGTTTTGCTTGTCTGTATGTCTGTGTGAGGGTGCCAGATCACCTGGAACAGGAGGTACAGTCTTGAGCTGATATGTGGGTGCTAGGGAATTGAACTCAGGGCCTCTGGAAGTGCCACCAGTGCTCTTAACCACCAAGTGCTAATAAGTACTTTCTATGACAATTGTCAGAATTTGTTTTTGAGAAGGGGTCTCACTATGGAACCCTGGCTGGCCTCAAACTCAGTATGTAGCTAGGAATGGCCTTGGACTCCTGATGTGATTGTCAGGTCCCCAGACTTCTGTGAATGTAAGCACAGGTGGAGGCCAGAGGACAACTTATGAGAGTCAGTTCTTCCCTTTCACCATGTGGGTCTAGGAGATCAGACTTGGTCTCTGCTCTTGGATTTTTGAGCTGAGGTCTCGCTATGGAGTCTAAGTTGTCCTAGAACTTATGACTTTCCTGCCTCAGCCGCCCCATTTCTGTGCTCTTATTTCTGCTCCTCACTGTACTCTCACATCTTGTGTGTCTTTGGGTTCTCCATTTGAGAAGGCTACCAAGGCTGGAGAGATGGCTCAGTGGTTAAGAACACTGACTGCTCTACCAAAGATCCTGGGTTCAAATCCTAGCAACCACATGGTGGCAGAGAGAGAGAGAGAGAGAGAGAGAGAGAGAGAGAGAGAGAGGTAGAGAGAGAGCGAGATAGAGAGGTAGAGAGAGAGAGGTAGAGAGGGAGAGGTAGAGAGAGAGAGGGAGAGAGAGAGAGGGAGAGAGAGGGAGAGAGGGAGAGGTAGAGAGAGAGAGGGAGAGAGAGAGAGGGAGAGAGAGGGAGAGAGAGGGAGAGAGAGAGGGAGAGAGAGGGAGAGAGAGAGGGAGAGAGAGGGAGGGAGAGGGAGAGAGAGAGAGGGAGATAGAGGGAGAGAGAGAGGGAGAGAGAGGGAGGGAGATGGAGGGAGAGGGAGAGAGAGAGAGAGAGGGAGGGAGAGGGAGAGAGAGGGAGAGGGAGAGAGAGGGAGAGAGAGAGGGAGAGAGAGAGGGAGAGAGAGAGAGAGGGAGAGAGAGAGGGAGAGAGAGAGGGAGGGAGAGAGAGAGGGAGAGAGAGAAGAGAGAGAGGAGGAGGGAGAGGGGGAGAGAGGGGAGGGAGAGGGGGAGAGAGAGGTAGAGAGAGAGAGGGAGAGAGAGGGAGAGAAAGAGAGGGAGAGAGAGAGAGGGAGAGAAAGAGAGGGAGAGAGAGAGGGAGAGAAAGAGAGGGGGAGAGAGAGAGGGAGAGAGAGAGAGGGAGGGAGGGAGAGAGAGAGAGGGAGAGAGAGAGGAGAGAGAGAGAGAGAAGTCTTCATAACTGGGCAGACACATCCATCCATCCTCTTATTCCCCATTATTTGATTAAGTGATCCTGAACGTGCTGGATGACATTAGCCAGGGCACAGGCCTGTTTTGCCCTGAGCGACTGTTTCTGTCCAATATCCAAAACACCTTCTAACCTTTCTCCTTGAGGTGAGGTAGGAGCAAAGACAATGTCTGGCCAATCTCAGAGTCTCCAGTGCTCACCCAGGACAGGTGCTCAGTGGTTGCTTCCTGAACATCATCAGACAGTCCTGGGTTCAGTCTACAGGTTCTGTGGCTTTAAGCAGGAGGGCCAATGGCTTTGCTGTGTGTGGAGCCCACTGAGTGGGGAAAGGCTGTCATGGACTCCTCTCTGACTAAATTCTTGGCTGTTCCATACATTCAAGGACTTTCCCCATGTCTACCACTTATCTGCTTTATCCCACACTCACTGGAGAGTGAACCATGAACAGGGTGCTTGCGGCAACACAGGAAACTCACAGACCTTGGTTATTAGATCATTTTAATATGCCAGGCCAATGGAAAGGAAGGATGGAGCACACAGGAACACCTGTGTTTGCAGGACAGAGGGCAGATGTCCACAGCCTTGGGCATGCATGTATCTCCTGTGTAATTAGGTAAATGAATACTTAAATACCACAGCACAGCCAGATTTGGGGGTGGGGAGAATCACAGGCCACAGGGGACCATGCTATAACGGCAGTCAGAGGTTTTAAATACAGGGGCTGAACCTTCTCACTTTATACAAAACTTATATATGAAAAGTAAGGATGAGGTGTCCGCCCGGCTGGGGAGGCGGCCTCAGCCGCAGCAGCAGCGGTCGCCATCTTGGTCCGGGACCCGCCGAACTTAGGAAATTAGTCTGAACAGGTGAGAGGGTGCGCCAGAGAACCGGACTGCTTCTGGAACAGGCGGAAGCACAGAACCGCTGAGGCAGCACCCTTTGCGGCCGTAGACAGCCGGCCACCATCCGGACTGGAGAACAGGTGTCTGCCTGGCTGGGGAGGCTGCCTCAGCCTCAGCAGCAGCGGTCGCCATCTTGTTCCGGGACCCGCCGAACTTAGGAAATTAGTCTGAACAGGTGAGAGGGTGCGCCAGAGAACCGGACAGCTTCTGGAACAGGCGGAAGCACAGAGCCGCTGAGGCAGCACCCTTTGTGGGCCGGAGACAGCCGGCCACCGTCCGGACCGGAGGACAGGTGTCCGCCTGGCTCGGGAGGCGGGCTCAGCCTCAGGAGCAGCGGTCGCCATCTTGGTTCCGGGACTTCAAGGAACTTAGGAATTTAGTCTGCTTAGGTGAGAGTCTGTACCACAGAAGGTGACAGCTTCTGGGAACTGCCAAAGCAACACAGCTTCTGAGAAAGGTCCTGTTTTGGGCCTTCTTCTTCGGCCAGGAGGAGGTCCAAATACAAGATATCTGCGCACCTTCCCTGTAAGAGAGCTTGCCAGCAGAGAGTGCTCTGAGCACTGAAACTCAGAGGAGAGAATCTGCCTCCCAGGTCTGCTGATAGACGGTAACAGAATCACCAGAAGAACAATCTCTAAACAGAGTCAACTATAAATGCTAACTCCAGAGATTACCAGATGGCGAAAGGTAAACGTAGGAATCTTACTAACAGGAACCAAGACCACTCACCATCATCAGAACCCAGCACACCCACTTCGCCCAGTCCAGGGCACCCCAACATACCCGAGAACCAAGAACTTGATTTAAAAGCATATCTCATGATGATGGTAGAGGACATCAAGAAGGACTTTAATAAATCACTTAAAGAAATACAGGAGAACACTGCTAAAGAGTTACAAGTCCTTAAAGAAAAACAGGAAAACACAATCAAACAGGTAGAAGTCCTTACAGAAAAAGAGGAAAAAACATACAAACAGGTGATGGAAATGAACAAAACCATACTAGACCTAAAAAGGGAAGTAGACACAATAAAGAAAACTCAAAGCGAGGCAACACTGGAGATAGAAACCCTAGGAAAGAAATCTGGAACCATAGATTTGAGCATCAGCAACAGAATACAAGAGATGGAAGAGAGAATCTCAGGTGCAGAAGATTCCATAGAGAACATCGGCACAACAATCTAAGAAAATGGAAAATGCAAAAAGATCCTAACTCAAAATATCCAGGAAATCCAGGACACAATGAGAAGACCAAACCTACGGATAATAGGAGTGGATGAGAATGAAGATTTTCAACTCAAAGGACCAGCAAACATCTTCAACAAAATTATTGAAGAAAACTTCCCAAATCTAAAGAATGAGATGCCTATGAACATACAAGAAGCCTACAGAACTCCAAATAGACTGGACCAGAAAAGAAATTCCTCCCGACACATAATAATCAGAACAACAAATGCACTAAATAAAGATAGAATACTAAAAGCAGTAAGGGAAAAAGGTCAAGTAACATATAAAGGCAAGCCTATCAGAATTACACCAGATTTTTCACCAGAGACTATGAAAGCCAGAAGAGCCTGGACAGATGTTATACAGACACTAAGAGAACACAAATTCCAGCCCAGGCTACTATACCCAGCCAAACTCTCAATTATCATAGATGGAGAAACCAAAGTATTCCACGACAAAACCAAATTCACACATTATCTCTCCACGAATCCAGCCCTTCAAAGGATAATAACAGAAAAAAACCAATACAAGAACGGGAACAACGCCCTAGAAAAAACAAGAAGGTAATCCCTCAACAAACCTAAAAGAAGACAGCCACAAGAACAGAATGCCAACTTTAACAACAAAAATTACAGGAAGCAACAATTACTTTTCCTTAATATCTCTTAACATCAATGGTCTCAACTCCCCAATAAAAAGACATAGACTAACAAACTGGCTACACAAACAAGACCCAATATTTTGCTGCTTACAGGAAACTCATCTCAGAGAAAAAGATAGACACTACCTCAGAATGAAAGGCTGGAAAACAATTTTCCAAGCAAATGGTATGAAGAAACAAGCAGGAGTAGCCATCCTAATATCTGATAAAATTGACTTCCAACCCAAAGTCATCAAAAAAGACAAGGAGGGACACTTCATTCTCATCAAAGGTATAATCCTCCAAGAGGAAATCTCAATTCTGAATATCTATGCTCCAAATACAAGAGCAGCCACATTCACTAAAGAAACTTTAGTAAAGCTCAAAGCACACATTGCACCTCACACAATAATAGTGGGAGACTTCAACACACCACTTTCACCAATGGACAGATCATGGAAACAGAAACTAAACAGGGACACACTGAAACTAACAGAAGTGATGAAACAAATGGATCTGACAGATATCTACAGAACATTTTATCCTAAAACAAAAGGATATACCTTCTTCTCAACACCTCATGGTACCTTCTCCAAAATTGACCACATAATAGGTCACAAATCAGGCCTCAACAGATTCAAAAATATTGAAATTGTCCCATGTATCCTATCAGATCACCATGCAGTAAGGCTGATCTTCAATAACAAAATAAATAACAGAAAGCCAAAATTCACGTGGAAACTGAACAACACTCTTCTTAATGATACCTTGGTCAAGGAAGGAATAAAGAAAGAAATTAAAGACTTTTTAGAGTTTAATGAAAATGAAGCCACAACGTACCCAAACCTTTGGGACACAATGAAAGCATTTCTAAGAGGGAAACTCATAGCTCTGAGTGCCTCCAAGAAAAAATGGGAGAGAGCACATACTAGCAGCTTGACAACACATCTAAAAGCTCTAGAAAAAAAGGAAGCAAATTCACCCAGGAGGAGTAGACGGCAGGAAATAATCAAACTCAGGGGTGAAATCAACCAAGTGGAAACAAGAAGAACTATTCAAAGAATTAACCAAACGAGGAGTTGGTTCTTTGAGAAAATCAACAAGATAGATAAACCCTTAGCTAGACTCACTAGAGGGCACAGGGACAAAATCCTAATTAACAAAATCAGAAATGAAAAGGGAGACATAACAACAGATCCTGAAAAAATCCAAAACACCATCAGATCCTTCTACAAAAGGCTATACTCAACAAAACTGGAAAACTTAGACGAAATGGACAAATTTCTGGACAGATACCAGGTACCAAAGTTGAATCAGGATCAAGTTGACCTTCTAAACAGTCCCATGTCCCCTAAAGAAATAGAAGCAGTTATTAATAGTCTCCCAGCCAAAAAAAGCCCAGGACCAGAAGGGTTTAGTGCAGAGTTCTATCAGACCTTCAAGGAAGATCTAATTCCAGTTCTGCACAAACTTTTTCACAAGATAGAAGTAGAAGGTACTCTACCCAACTCATTTTATGAAGCCACTATTACTCTGATACCTAAACCACAGAAAGATCCAACAAAGATAGAGAACTTCAGACCAATTTCTCTTATGAACATCGATGCAAAAATCCTTAATAAAATTCTCGCTAACCGAATCCAAGAACACATTAAAGCAATCATCCATCCTGACCAAGTAGGTTTTATTCCAGGGATGCAGGGATGGTTTTATATACGAAAATCCATCAATGTAATCCATTATATAAACAAACTCAAAGACAAAAACCACATGATCATCTCGTTAGATGCAGAAAAAGCATTTGACAAGATCCAACACCCATTCATGATAAAAGTTCTGGAAAGATCAGGAATTCAAGGCCAATACCTAAACATGATAAAAGCAATCTACAGCAAACCAGTAGCCAACATCAAAGTAAATGGAGAGAAGCTGGAAGCAATCCCACTAAAATCAGGGACTAGACAAGGCTGCCCACTTTCTCCCTACCTTTTCAACATAGTACTTGAAGTATTAGCCAGAGCAATTCGACAACAAAAGGAGATCAAGGGGATACAAATTGGAAAAGAGGAAGTCAAAATATCACTTTTTGCAGATGATATGATAGTATATATAAGTGACCCTAAAAATTCCACCAGAGAACACCTAAACCTGATAAACAGCTTCGGTGAAGTAGCTAGATATAAAATTAACTCAAACAAGTCAATGGCTTTTCTCTACACAAAGAATAAACAGGCTGAGAAAGAAATTAGGGAAACAACACCCTTCTCAATAGGCACAAATAATATAAAATATCTCGGCGTGACTCTAAAGAAGGAAGTGAAAGATCTGTATGATAAAAACTTCAAGTCCCTGAAGAAAGAAATTAAAGAAGATCTCAGAAGATGGAAAGATCTCCCATGCTCATGGATTGGCAGGATCAACATTGTAAAAATGGCTATCTTGCCAAAAGCAATCTACAGATTCAATGGAATCCCCATCAAAATTCCAACTCAATTCTTCAACAAATTAGAAGGAGCAATTTGCAATTTCATCTGGAATAACAAAAAACCGAGGATAGCAAAAACTCTTCTCAAGGATAAAAGAACCTCTGGTGGAATCACCATGCCTGACCTAAAGCTTTACTACAGAGCAATTGTGATAAAAACTGCATGGTACTGGTATAGAGACAGACAAGTGGACCAATGGAATAGAATTGAAGACCCAGAAATGAACCCACACACCTATGGTCACTTGATCTTCGACAAGGGAGCCAAAACCATCCAGTGGAAGAAAGACAGCATTTTCAACAATTGGTGCTGGCACAACTGGTTGTTATCATGTAGAAGAATGTGAATCGATCCATACTTATCTCCTTGTACTAAGGTCAAATCTAAGTGGATCAAGGAACTTCACATAAAACCAGAGACACTGAAACTTATAGAGGAGAAAGTGGGGAAAAGCCTTGAAGATGTGGGCACAGGGAAAAAATTCCTGAACAGAACAGCAATGGCTTGTGCTGTAAGATCGAGAATTGACAAATGGGACCTAATGAAACTCCAAAGTTTCTGCAAGGCAAAAGACACCGTCAATAAGACAAAAAGACCACCAACAGATTGGGAAAGGATCTTTACCTATCCTAAATCAGATAGGGGACTAATATCCAACATATATAAAGAACTCAAGAAGGTGGACTTCAGAAAAGCAAATAACCCCCTTAAAAAATGGGGCTCAGAACTGAACAAAGAATTCTCACCTGAGGAATATCGAATGGCAGAGAAGCACCTGAAAAAATGTTCAACATCCTTAATCATCAGGGAAATGCAAATCAAAACAACCCTGAGATTCCACCTCACACCAGTGAAAATGGCTAAGATCAAAAATTCAGGTGACAGCAGATGCTGGCGTGGATGTGGAGAAAGAGGAACACTCCTCTATTGTTGGTGGGATTGCAGGCTTGTACAACCACTCTGGAAATCAGTCTGGCGGTTCCTCAGAAAATTGGACATAGTACTACCGGAGGATCCAGCAATACCTCTCCTGGGCATATATCCAGAAGAAGCCCCAACTGGTAAGAAGGACACATGCTCCACTATGTTCATAGCAGCCTTATTTATAATAGCCAGAAACTGGAAAGAACCCAGATGCCCCTCAACAGAGGAATGGATACAGAAAATGTGGTACATCTACACAATGGAGTACTACTCAGCTATTAAAAAGAATGAATTTATGAAATTCCTAGCCAAATGGATGGACCTGGAGGGCATCATCCTGAGTGAGGTAACACATTCACAAAGGAACTCACACAATATGTACTCACTGATAAGTGGATATTAGCCCAAAACCTAGGATACCCAAGATATAAGATACAATTTCCTAAACACATGAAACTCAAGAAAAATGAAGACTGAAGTGTGGACACTATGCCCCTCCTTAGAAGTGGGAACAAAACATCCTTGGAAGGAGTTACAGAGACAAAGTTTGGAGCTGAGATGAAAGAATGGACCATGTAGAGACTGCCATATCCAGAGATCCACCCCATAATCAGCTTCCAAATGCTGACACCATTGCATACACTAGCAAGATTTTGCTGAAAGGACCCAGATATAGCTGTCCCATGTGAGACTATGCTGGGGCCTAGCAAGCACAGAAGTGGATGCTCACACATGGATGGATCACTGGGCTCCCAATGAAGGAGCTAAAGATAGTACCCAAGGAGCTAAAGGGATCTACAACCCTATAGGTGGAACAACATTATGAACTAACCAGTACCCCGGAACTCTTGACTCTAGCTGCATATGTATCAAAAGATGGCCTAGTCGGCCATCACCGGCAAGAGAGGCCCATTGGACATGCAAACTTTATATGCCCCAGTACAGGGGAATGCCAGGGCCTAGAAAGGGCAGTGGGTGGGTAGGGGAGTGGGGGTGGGTGGGTATGGGGGACCTTTGGTATAGCATTGGAAATGTAAATGAGCTAAATACCTAATTAAAAAAAAAGAAAAGTAAGGATACCATGATATACATGCAAGCAGCTTTGCTCAGAGAAAATGAACAAGGGAGGTGGAGCCATGCACAGGAAGGGCTTGCTTATCTACTGTCCATCTTCTTCATTTTCACAAAGTCAGCTGGGATCATAGACTAAATCAGCTGGTCTATGTAGAATACTGAAAAGTCCTGTCTGGTGTCCTTAAGGGTCTCCAGGCCCTCTGTGGGCAGGGAAGGAGCCCTACAGCCGAGAACACTTGAAACCTTGGAAGCAACCAGCCTGGACTGGATGGGAGGGACATCTATTGGGTCAGAAAGAGGAGGGAGCTGCATCCAGCCAGACCAGGTGAGTTTGATGTGCTGTCTGGACCCAGGTCCCTAGAGAGCAGGAGAAATCACAGAGAAAACCACTTTTGCAAGCAAAGCTGAAGATGGCAGGTCAAGCCTGTGTTTCTCACAACTGTGTAAAAGCCCATTCCCCTCAGAACTGGCTAACACTACTGGGATCACACTGCAGCAACCGGACAATGGATGGGTCCCTCTTGGCACCTTTGTTGAATTCTTCCAGGGACATTTTGCCTGAGGAATGGAAGAGGGAGACTTAGGATTAACCAGTTTTCTGGTTAAAGTCTGGAACCCTCTGTAAAATCGACAATGTCCAGTCTCCTCTCTCTCTGTCTCTCTGTCTCTCTGTCTCTCTGTCTCTCTGTCTCTCTGTCTCTGTCTCTCTGTCTCTGTCTCTCTGTCTCTGTCTCTCTCTCTCAAAGTCTGGAACCCTCTGGAAAATGGACAATGTCCAGTCTCCTCTCTCTCTCTCTCTGTCTCTCTCTATGTCTCTCTGTCTCTCTCTCACACACACACACAAACACACACACAGACACAGACACACAGACACACAGACACACAGACACACACACACACACACACACACACACACACCACACATATATTGGGACATATGCCATTTTGAGGCACACAAGTGGTCAGAGGACAACTTGTAAGAGCTGGTTCTCCTTTCAAGGTGTAGGTCATGGGGATTGAGCATTAGTCATGAGGTTAGGTTTGGTAATGAACTCTGGGGCCTGAAGTAAGCTGATAGCCCCACCTAGAGGCCTGGAGAGCCACCACGATCTGGGGCAGCTGGGGAGAAAGGACAAATTATGGCTGCAGGTCAAATTACATTTCTGTTACTGTGATAAAAATCCCCTGACTAAAAGCAACTTAAGGGAGGAAGTTTTCTTTGGTTTACTTCTAGGTTACAATTCATCACTTCAGGAAGTCAAGGCTTTAAAACCTCACAGGGCAGAGAGAATAGAGGTATGAGCACCTGGCTCATAATGAGACTCTGCACTTTTTTCTGATGCTCTTCTCTTCCCTTTATTACACTGCTCAGACCCCCTGTCTAGAGAATAGTAATGGGGTTTCCCACATCAATTAACCAATAACACAACCCCCAACAGGCATGCTCATAGACTGCCATGATCTAGATGGATGGTTCTCAGCCTTCCTAATGCTGTGACCCTTTGATAGAGTTCCTTGTGTTGTAGTGACCCTCAACCAAAAGATTATTTTCACTGCTACTTCATAACCATAATTACACTGTTGTTATGAATCTGAATATGAAAATTTGTGTTTTCTGTTGGTCTTATGCCACCTCTGGGAAAAGTTCATTTGATCCCCCAAAGGGGTTGGAACCCAAAGGTTGAGAACCACTGATTTAGATAATTCTTCAGTAAGATTCTTCTGAGCTGAGCACTGGTGGCACACATCTTTATTCCCAGTACTCAGGAGGCAGACTAGTGGATCTCTGAGTTTGAAGCCAACATGGTCTAAACAGCAAGTTCCAGGACAGCCAGTGCTACATAGAGAAACCTTGTCTCTAAAAAAACAAACCAACAAGCAAAAAAGACTCCTCTAGAGCTGGAAGATGGCTCAGCAGTTAAGAGCAGTTGCTGCTTTTTCAGAGGGTCCTGGGTAAAGTCCCCAGCATCCATAGGGCGATTCCCAATCATTTGTAACTCCAGTTCCAGGACCACTCAGTGCCCTTTTCTGGCCTCTAACATATCATACAAACATACATTCAGCTAAACGCTCATGTAGAAAATAAATACTAAATCTAAAATAAAAAAAAATTAAAAAGAAATGACTTCTGAGATGATTCTAAACTGAGTCAAGTTGACATTAAAACTATCACAGCGCCCCCTAGTGTAGACTCTTGCCAGCTTCAGGTGTTGAGAGCTATCCACCTTTCCTGTCCTATTCTTGTTCTATTCTGTACCAGTTTCTCTGACAGCCCAGACTTCTCATCTCTTGAGTGCTAGCAAGTGGCCCCTGGCTTACAGGGTAGAGTATGTGCTCAATGGCCTCCATCGTGAGACACAAACAATTGGACAAGTGCACAGTGGGTACGCGGTCTCCACTCTAAAACTGGTGAAGTTCCTGGCTTTGACAATCAGAAACAATGGCCTTCCATGTTAAGTGTGCCACCAACATAGTGCTACTTTAGACTCATACCCACACAAGTGGGCTTATCCCCATTTCACGGACAAGAAAGGCAGGCCTGGGAAGTGGGCATCCTCAGTTTGGTCTGTTGGAACACAAGCCTCCATGTCAGAGTACACAAGAGAGTAAAGAACACTTTAGAAAATGGCTGAAAGGCAGCACCAGGCAAGAGGCTGCATTGCTTTGTGTGCAGACATGTTTTGAAAAGCATTTCCTTGCTGCCTGGAAAGCTTTTGCTGTCTACAGTTCCACAGGAGCCTTGAGTCCCGCTGAGCCCTGTCCTCAGCTCATCTGCACAGAGCACTGGAGGCTGTTCACTGCTTTTTCCTGTACATTAGCTTACATTCAATCTCAGTGGGACCCAGGGAGCCTTTCATGCTTTAATGCTGCATTTCCTGTTGGAACAAAACCCAACCAGTCTTGGCTCTACAAAGCCACAGACTGGCAGAATCAACTCATCATGCAGCTACCTCACCCTTGCTGAGGTCCTGTGAGAAACTCAGCCAAGGCACAGCAGGACCTCTCACCACCTCACCTCCTCCTGAGACCTGCCGCTTTGCAGCTGTGGTAGGACCTCAGAGTCCTAGGTACGATGAGGCTCAGTGGCTTCTATGTTTGATGAGCTCCATGAGTATCCGGGGTGCCTCACATCCCAGGATGATGGCCTGGATGGCCTCTCAGAATCTCAAGACTCAACACCCCTTGATTCAGTGTCTCACCTCTCAGCCACCAGTGTGACCTTCCTCCCCTCTGCATATATACTTGTGGAAATAGTAAAACCACTTTTTCTGTCAACATGTGTGCTAGCTAATTTTATGTCAGCATGATACAAGTTATAGTTATCAGGAAAGAGTGAGCCTCAGTTGCGAAAATGTCTGTATAAAATGTCTGCATATATATTTGGTATGAACTACATTCCAGAATTGAATGGCTCACCAGTGACCCTTATCTGGAGGCTTGGAGATCCTTATCTGGATCTTGGCATGGAGATCTTGAGCCATAATGACTATGGATTCCAGAAGATTGAATCTCCGAGTTTAAGGAACACACCTTTAATCTGAGCTATACCTTCTGCTGGAGACAATATAAGGACTTTGGAAGAAGGGAGTCTAGCTCTTGCTGCTTCACCTGCTTGCTATATGAGACTGAGTAACTGCTAGATCCTTGGACTTCCATTCACAGCTGTGACTGAACAATTGTTGGGAATTGGGCTGCCGACTGTAAGTCATCAATAAATTCCTTTACTATCTAGAGACTATCCATAAGTTCTGTGATTCTAGAGAACCCTGACTAATACGGTGTTCTTCTTCTTCTTCTTCTTCTTCTTCTTCTTCTTCTTCTTCTTCTTCTTCTTCTTCTTCTTCTTCTTCTTCTTCTTCTCTCTCTCTCTCTCTCTCTCTCTCTCTCTCTCTCTCTCTCTCTCTCTCTCTGTGTCCCTGTCTCTCAACCTCCCTCCCTCTCTCCCTCCTTTCCTCCCTTTTGTTTTGTTTATTGAAACAGGGTTTCTCTGTGTAACAGCCCTGGCTGTCCTAGAACTCCCTTTTTTAACCAGGTTAGCCTTGAACTCACAGAGAGCCTCCTGTCTCCTATAAGCTCTGATTAAAGACATGTGCCACCATGCCTGACCAGGGGGTATATACTTAACTAGTGATTGATGGAGCAGAGCCCAGCCCAGTGTAGGTGGTACAACCCTGAGCTAGTGATCCTGAGTTCTATAAGGAAGCTGGCTGAGCAAGCCATGGGAAGCAAGTCAGTAATTATCAACCCTTTCATGGTCTCTGTATCAGCTCCTGCCTTCAGGTTCCTGCCCTGTTTGAGTCCTGCCCTCATTGCTTTTGATGATGAACTGTTATATGGAAACTGTGAGTGAATAAACCCTTTCCTCCACAAGTTGCTTGTGGCCATGGTGTGTCATCAGAGCAATGGAACCCTAACTCAGACAACAGGGACGAAGCCTACAGCTCAGAGGGTCTACTGACAATGCCCATGGTTATAGAGCCCTAGGAAGGGTGCAGGATGCAGGCTAGGTGTACCTGACCCTGAATTCTAGTCTCCCTCCCTCAACCAGAGCTGAATGAAGTGGGGTAGAAAAGGGCAGGCCTGCATAGGGCAGAGGGTGTATCTGAAACACTTCTGTGCCATCAACAGTTTCACAGGCTCATTTACTTCCCTCTCCCCACCCCCACTCCCTCTCCCAATCCCCTCCTTTCTCCCCACACTCTCACTTCTGCCATGTTTCCTACCTTCATTATTTGTGTTCATCTGCATGAAGATCTTGTCTGTTCGCTTCTAGGGCATGCACTCGTCCTCAGACATCTTCATCATGGAGGACACCATCTTGTAGATGGCCTGCAAAGGGGCATCTGTGAGTGTGCTCTGGAGGATGGAGGGTGGGTTATGGTCCTCACTCAGCTAACCAAGGAGCATGGACAGGGCAGAGTCAGGACCCTTCTCTCATCAGAACAAGTCTCACAGACAAGGTGCTGGGCAAAGGGAGCCAGGAAAGTTTAAGTGATGTTCAAGAGCACAGGATACAGCTGGGGTGTGGAAGAATGGAGGGCTCCTTGGTTTGGAGTAGAGGGGAGGTTGTGGGGCAAAGCGTCTGTCTGAAAGGAAGATCTTTGGTGGGGAGCTGGTAAATCCTGGAGGGAAGATCAAAGGGGAAATACATCGAGCCCTGCCTACCCATGGGTCCTGAATCTGCAGATTCAACAAATTACAGGTGGGAAATAGTCTAGAAAATGAAATTGGAGGTACACAGACAGTTTCTTCTTATTTCCCAAATAATACAAATTATTATTAACATCTATAGCCATTGTATTAGGCACTGTATATAACTACTTTACTTATTTTTTGGATGTATGTAATTATTTATTTGAGAGAGATGATCTCAGGTAGAATTCAGAGGACAACTTGTGGAAGCTTGTTCTCTTTTCCTACCATGTGGTACAACCACATGGGATCGAACCCAGGCTGCCAGGCTTGGTAAGAAGCACCTTTACCCACAGAGTCAGCTCACTGGACCAAATACAGAGATGGTTTAGAGCATGGAGCAGGAAGGATGCAGGGTGCACATAAGCATTGCTCCTGTGAAGAACTGACTGCTGACTCATCCATTACTGTGTCGTTCTGATTTCTATAGGAAGTCCTACAGACAGCTAATGTGTGTGTATGCTATACATGTGTGTGCAGGTGAACACCCACCTGTGCAGAGGCCAAACAGGAATCCCGGTGTTCACAATATTCCCTTTTCTCTCTCACTGAACCCCGCTGGGTCTTACCATTGTAGCTAGGATGCCTGCTCAGCAAGCTTCTGGGACTCACTTGTCCCCTAGTTCTAGGGTTTCGGTCATGCTCAGCCACTCCTGGCATTTCCATGGGTGTTGGGATCAGATCAGGTCCTCATGCTGGGTATCAAGTGTTCTTCCCCACTGTGCCACTTTCCCAGTTCTTGCTTTGAAAATTCTTAATCACCTATCTGAGCCTCAGATCTCATTAGAGGTTTTTTGTTTTGTTTTGTTTTTAAAAAAACAAAAAAGACCTGTTTTATAGAACTGTGTGAATAAACCTGATGGATGAGCTCAGCTGGGGCCTGATGTCCAGCAAGCAATCGATAGATGCTTGGCTTTTATCGTTACTCTCTGCAAAGACAGGCAGTCCTTGAGTACACCAGGTAGCAAGTGGGCAGAGGAATGACCTGGTGTATGGGGCCGGGGATGGGGGTCCTGGATCCCTGCACTCCCCATGCTCCAGGCCCTGTCAAGTGCAGGTACCTGCACTAACTCCAGAATTTCACTGCAGCTGATGTAGCCGTTATTGCTGTCTAGGTCAGACATGCTGAAGGCTCACTTGACCTTCTGTTCCAGCTTGTCCTGAGAGGTCATGCTAAGAGCAATGATGAACACTCAGAAGTCGATGGTGCTGTCACTGTTGGTGTCAAAGATGTGGAAGACATGTTCAGCAAACTTGGAGGTGTCTCTGTAGGGGAAGAAGTTGGCCTAGATCTTGAAATTGTCCATGGTCAGGTGGGCAGTGGGACAGTATTGAGGAAGCGCTTGTACCACTCCTGAAGCTCATGGTCGATGAACTCCCTGTGTTTCTGCAGGTCCTGCAGCACCTCAGGACCCAGATTGCTGTTCTGCTTGCCCATGGCATCTGGCATTGGAGAAAAAACCTGCAAGGCCAAGACACAAGGTGAGCTGTGGGTACCTGAAACCCCAAGTCTGGCTTCCTATCACACCCTACCACCATCCTGGCTAAGCAGTATCCTCTGTATGTTCAGTGTCATCCATTACAGCAGTGGTTCTCAGCCTTCCTAAAGCTGCAACCCCTTAAAACAGTGCCTCATGTTGTGGTGAACTCCCAGCTATAAAGTCATTTTCATTGCTACTTCATAACTGTAATTTTGCTTTGGTTATGAATCATATTGTAAATAAGTGATATGCAGGAGGGTCTTAGGTGACTCCCTGTGAAAGGGTCATTTGATCCTCAAAGGTGTTATGATAACACAGGTTGAGATCTTCTGGGACAGAGGAACTCTAGACCATGATAGTGCAAGCTCTGACTTTTAGCATTTCCAGGATGGCTCACCTCAGGAGGTACAAAATGGTTCTATATAACATGGCAAAACCCAGAACACTCTAGGAAAGACAGAAAGAATATCTTTTTATGGCTAAATACAGTTTACTTGGAGCATGCATGCAGAATCGTGGTATAAAGGGACAGGGAGAGACAACCTAAAATCAGTGGAATGAAGCGTTGTCAAATGTCCTGTAAGGGTTAAACAAGAAGCAGGATCGAGACAAACCCCTCAGCTCATCAGCTTGGGGCAAAGGGGTCTCATGGATCCAATCCTGACTCCTCGCTTTGAACAGCTAGTTTTTTTCTCGTGGGGGACTCGGTGTGTGTGTTTGTTTCCTTGTCACAGATACATTTTCTGATGCTGCGTAGTAAATAAATCTTGCCTGTGTAGGTGGATGCTAGTGGTTCACATTCCTACCTAACACAGCTAGGGTAAATTTAGAACTAGGTTGACACCCATCCTGAGTGGACTCAGGGATGATTCCAGAGAACAGGAACATGGCTTTGGCCCTTCAAAGTTCAACTTCATTTATCAGCAACCCTAATTTTATAAATGACATTTAAAAACACCATTCTTACCCAGATTTCTGGGTTAATCTGGGTAAGTAGGGTTTCATGGGGACCTAGGTATTAAAGCTTTGAAGCATGTTGACAGGGGGCTTCTAGATCCCCCAAGACCTCCCTGTCCCCCTCCATACAATACTGGGAGAAGTTACCAGCACATGCCATGCTGTTTTAACCCTAGAAGAGACACCTGGGAACCTTAAAGTGCTGCCCCACTCTTTATTATGCCTATGAGATATTGTTCTGCCAGGGAGATCTAGAATTGCATCAATTGTCGGTAAATGTCGATGTGAATGTTACATCTGAAACAGCCCCCTTGGAAATTCAGGACTGTGCTTCATTGGCCAGCACACCCCACTGCAGTCTCCCACAAGGCCCAAGTGTGTGATCCTGCAGTGATTGGTCACTCGACATTAATGCTCGTTCACTTCCCTACCTCAATTTTGGTTTCTTTCCTTCACAGAATCACACCTGCAATAGCTCTGTTATTTTTGAAATGTGTAGAAGAACTAGTGTGGGTGAGTCTCCTCTACCCAAGTCCCAAAGGAAACCACTCTGAACTGCTCAGAGCCTTATGAATTCTAAGCACTAGGTGCTAGGTCCTGTTAAGGTAGATGAGACATGCACTCAGTATTATCTGCTACCGCCTCTGTCTTCTTCACCTCTTTCCCAGGCTGTTAACGTTCTATGTACATATTTTATTTACTTCTCTACATGACTAGGAGATATTTAAAGTTCCTTGTCCAACACAGACATATGGCAGCTTGATATTGCCTTTCAAAGCACACATTTACTTATCTAAACATGTTCTCCCCTGTACAAACAACCAATTCAAATGTCCACAGCATCTTGATTAGAAATAACCATCAACTGAGCTAGCCTGGTGCCACACATCTATAACTCCAGAACTGGAGGGTGGGGGCAGGATTATCAGGAGTTCAAGGTCATCTAAGACTATATAGCAATTCAGGGCTAGCCTGGGCTACACTAGACCCTGTCTCCAAAAAATTATATTAAAAGAAAGAGAACAAGCAGGCAAGTAGTGGTGCATGCCTTTAACTCTAGCACTCATTGACAGAAGCAGATAGATAGGAATTCAAGGAAGGCTAGCCTGGGCTACAGAGCAAGTTCTAGGATAGCCAAGACAACACAAAGACCCCCTCCCCCCCCCTCTCTCTCTCTCACACACACACACACACACACACACACATGGGGTGGGGAAGGGAGAGAGAGAGAGAGATATCTACCAATGGAAGAAGATCTTGCACAAGGGCACGTGATGAGAGCTGCCATCTTTGAGAAAAGGTCAGGTGGCTTTGTCTGTGGAGGCCTCCTCTGGAAGAACTTACAGAAAATGGTAAAGTTGAGTGAAGAGGGGAATTGGCTGGATGGTCAGGGACCTTGTAGGCCCTTTTGTTGTGTTTTCCTTTGTAATTTTATTTGTTTATTTGTTTTCTGAGATAGGGTCTCATGTAGCTCAGGCTGGCTTCAAACTTACTATGTAGCTGAGGACGACCTGCACCCTTACCTTCCTGCCTCCCCTGTCTAGCAGTCACCACTGTGATCCACCGGGCTTGGATCATTTGCAGTTTTAAGATGTTGAAATGTGGAGGCAGAGGCAGGCGGATTTCTGAGTTCAAGGCCAGCCTGGTCTACAAAATGAGTTCCAGGACAGCCAGGGCTACACAGAGAAACCCTGTCTCGAACCCCCCTCCCCCCAAAAAAAAGATGTTGAAATGTGTCCATGTGTTCATTTCCTTTTTTTCTCCTTCAATGCTTTAATAATATGTACTTATATAGTATGTTACAAATGTTTTTCTTGTTATATAATACATTGTGTGTGTGCCTGGTACCTGCTGAGGCCTGAATAGTATGTCAGATCCCTGGAACTGGAGTTACAGAAGTTGTGAGCCACCATGTGGGTGTAGGGAACAAGACTGAACTAAGGTCCTCTGCAAGAACAGCAAGATCCCTCTCTCCAGGATCCCAGTCCCCTTAGATTTTATTTTCTACTCAAAGAAGAAGCATCCCCAAATCACAGTGTCCCAGCCTCAATCTCTTGACTGGTGGCATGTCTAAGAACCTCTGAGTTGATAGAACACTATAGGCTAAGCCCTGTCTGGGAGGGGCTTCAGGAACAAGAAATAGAGACAGAGCCTTGGAGCTGGCACACAGCTCCAGTCCCAGCAGTCAGAGGCAGCCAGATAACTTTGAGCTCCATGCCAGCCTGGTCTACAGAGAGAGAAGCCTGTCTTGAAAACAACAACAACAACAAAAAACAAGTCCAAAAAAGGCAGAACTATGGTCCTGGAGGGCCTGCATAGAGGGGCACAGGCTCTCTCAAGACCCCCCAGTGATGGCTGACTGCCAGATCCTCTGTTTTCTTGCTTCACGAACTTCCTATATCACAGCCTTGCTTCTACCAAGGTTACTGTCCTCTTTCCTTATCACCTACAGCCTGGGCTTCAGCCTCGAGTCAGCCAACCTCTTCCTGCCTCACTGGACATTGAGCTTGACAGGGTGGCCAGTGCTGGCCAGAAGTACCACAAGAAGCTAGCTACATCCAGCTCTGAACAGAAGCCCACAATACCAACTTCTGCATCCACAGAGTCTGCCCTAAGAGGACAAATGTGACTGCTGGTGGCTGAGGGGTCACCACAGGCCTAGGATAAGCATACAGATGAAGAGCTAGCTGCTCTCAATGGAGCCCACTACCCAGGGCTCTAATCCAAATCCCAACACATAGTAAGAGCATATCATGAATCTTTGGGAAGGGATAGAAATGCTCTAATTTTACGATGGCCCAAGAGCCTCAGTAATAATGACTGTGTGGACTTCACCTTAGCATCTCTCCCTTCCACAATCATAGTAGCATGTGGCTGGGAGCATGAAGCTGGCTTATGTTACAGGCATACACCTCAAGTTTTACACTGCAACAGTCAGGGTCTATGTGGGTTATGTGTTGGAGGAGCAAGCCATGGGAGGAGGAGCGAACTGTGGGAGTCTTATCGGGCTACAGAAAGGACAGTGTGGAATGGTAAGGTTTGTTTGTTTTTTGTTTGTTTGTTGTTTTTCTAGGCCCAGCAGAAGGAGTTGACACAGGCAATGGAGAGAAAAGAATAGGACAGAAGCTGGCCATGAAACCCTGACAGAAGCACATCTGTGTGCCAGCATGTTGCTTTACCCTACCAGGCTGATGGGACCCAGTTTCTAGCATAGAGTTCCTTGAGAATTCAGAGCCAAGGGCAGTGATGGGTTTCCTTCCCACATCTTTAAGCTGATGAGCCAGACTCTGAGGGCAATAGAGCTTGTGGCCGGGTGGGGGTGGGGTGATCATTCATAGGTTCCAGTGTTTCAGTTCTGCCTACCTCCAGCTGATCCTAACCTCTTACTCTGCCCAGTTCCTTCGGCCTGCCATCTTGGGTTCACATCAGTCCTCTAGACTCACTTGGCCATTTTCCTGGTGTGCCTTAGTCAGGGTTTCTATTCCTGCACAAACATCATGACCAAGAAGCAAGTTGGGGAGGAAAGGGTTTATTCAGCTTACACTTCTACATTGCTGTTGATCACCAAAGGATGTCAGGACTGGAATTCAAGCAGGTCAGGAAGCAGGAGCTAATGCAGAAGACATGGAGGGATGTTACTTACTGGCTTGCTTCCCCTGGCTTGCTCAGCCTGCTCTTTTATAGAACCAAGACTACCAGCTCAGGGATGGCACCACCCACAAGGGGCCCTTCCCCCTCGATCACTTATTGAGAAAATGCCCCACAGCTGGATATCATGGAGGCATTTCCTCACCTGAAACTCCTTTCTCTGTGATAATTCCAGGTTGTGTCAAATTAACACAAAACCAGCCAGTGCTTAAGGGAAGAGGAAATCGGAAGAGTACGTCTCTGTCCCCAGAGTCACCTCACTTTAGAACTGGCTTCTCAGTCAGAAGAATGCCAGTGGCATGCCCTGTTTCCTTCCTTCATAGCAGCTGAGAGAACCAGCTGAGGTATGTCTGTGTGGGGCTCAAAAGCACGTGCAAGGCTGCCATTCATCTCCCCCAGCCTCCAGCCTCCTGCAGGATCCGTGCCCTCCCACATGATGGCTACCTCCTGCTCACTCTATGCTCCCTGTCTCAAGGTGACTACATGCCAGCCTTCTGCCAGCCTTCTCAGACTCTACAATGAACATGGCAACTGCTGTGGCACTTCCCAACAGCAGGCACTGTGAGCTAGGAACGTTGTTAAGGAGTCTACAGAGAACTTAGTTCATAGTTGGTACCTGACGCACAAGGATTAGTGTTCCTGTCTTATTAGAGGAAGAGGAAAAAAAGAGAGGTGCAGGAGATTAGGTGACTTGCTTAAAGTCACACAGCCATCTTGGACCATGTTTTCCTTCATACTAAAACATACCTGCTTTATCTATGTGAGTCTCCTACCTCCCATCCCATCTCATGGTGTCCATGACATTCTCTGTGCCGAGCAACTGCCACGTTGGGGAGTTTGACTGTATCCACTTGTAAACAGATCATCCTACCTGGGTGTATGGACCATTTACACCCCCTTGTGGCAGGTATGGGGATTAACAAGATTTTCACTTGAGTACCTAGCCACTCCATACCTTATAACAGTTACATGAAAGTCTGTCCCTGATGCACAGCTGGCCTTGGGGAGAGCTAGAGTGCATAGACTGGTGACCTAGTCAGAGTTCCTACTGCTGTGATGAAAAATCATGACCAAAGTAACTTGCAGAGGAAAGGGTTTACTTGGCTTATCCATTGATATCACTGGTCATCATAGAAGGAATTCAGGGCAGGAACTCAAGCAGGGCAGGAACCCGGAGACAGGAGATGATGCAGAGGCCACAGAGGGGTGGTGCTTACTGGCTTGTTCCTCCTGGCTTGCCCAGCCTACTTTCTTATAGAGCCCAGGATCACCACGCCAGGGATGGCCCCATCCACCATGGGCTGGGCTCTCTCCTATCAATAGCTTATTAGGAAAAGAGCTTACAGCTGCTTCTTAAGAAGGCATTTTCTCAATTGAGGTTTACTCATTTCAGTGGACTCTAGCTTAGTTGAAATAAAGTGAGCCAGGACATCTGGGAAGACTAGGGGCAGGGCTCCGTCATCCATATGGCTATGGAGAAGAACTGGTTCCTACAGGATAAAGGCTTTCTATGTGTAGCCTATTGGGTGAGGAGCACCCACACTACTGCAAACACCTCCACCTTATGTTCTCCAAGGAAGCTCAATAAACTCATTGGCTTTACAGAATGAACTTCGGCAAATCTTGTTTCCGTTTGACATTGAGACCTTAGGGGGAACTGTACCATTTTGTCTCCCTGAGAGGAGGGATTTTAGTACTGCATGTGTTTAGTTAGTCTCACTAACTTCAGAGATACCCTGCCACTTGGACTCTCATTTGGAGGCTTGTACGGATGGAGTAGGGGCAAGGTGAGGAGGCACAACAGTGACAGAAGCTACAGAAGCAAAAAAGATACCAACAGTGGGTCTTCTGTTGTGTCTTGAGGGGCATCAAGAAAGAACAAGAGAAGGGCTCTTTGCACAGGAGTTTTCCAACTTTGGTGGTGGTTTTTCTCAGCTCTTGACCCCACCTTTTTCTAGTCTGGGTAACAACCACCTATACTTGCTTCCAACCTAACCCCTGTGCCCAATTCTCTAGCCAGGGTTCTTTCTGGAATGTCCGAATCTTTTCCTCAGCTCTCCCTGCCCCTTCCCACAGGTAATCTCCACAGCCTTGCTGAGTCTCCTACTCAGGTGCTCCATCACTGAAGCTAAGGAACATCACTGAGGCTAAGGAACACCTGGCTGCAGCTTCTTCAGTCTCTGAGGTTGTTAGGAGCGCCCTCTCTGGGCCAGGTCAGAAGCGCAGCACCCAAGGCTTTGGTGACCCTATAGCCCGTGGTTCCCGGAATTGATGTGTCTGGGACCATGGACGTCTCTCCATCCAGTTCTGAGGGGACTTGTGCTAGCAATACACGTTGCAGGACAAACTCAGTTTGCAGTGGGTGGGGCACTGACAGCCCAGAATTGAGGAAGAGTGCTGTTCTCAGCCGGATCATTTCCATTTTTATTGGTGTCTTCTGATCTCAGGAATAAAACTAAACGTCTTGCTTTGAACCCAACCTTGCAAAAAAAAATCGGTAATCAGGCTCAATACACACAAACAAGTAAAGCAGGGGCTTCAGATATTCCGAGCTAGAGAGAAGCTGTGTTCCAGAGAGAGAAATACAATGCCAATTAGACAAAATCCTTGGGGACTAGGATGAATGCCACATCCACCCAGAGACCAGTGAACAGGGATGTTGAATACATCCTCTCCCCGTGTTTGCAAGAAAGAGTATATGGAACTCTGGGGATGCTGGGCACCCTTTGGTGGTAGAACCCAACCAACAGTAGAAAGTTTTCTGCACTGCTTTAGACTGAAGCTGTCACGGGTTTTGATAAATCAAAGGGAATGGGATTCATCCTAGTTCCAGTCTTCAAGTGGCTGCAGCCAAGGATCTCACTGTTGAGATCTGGCTCTGCCTTGTGGCAGAGAAGAGACAATTAATAGATGCCCTCAGGAGCTCATGGGGAGAGTTCTGGGAACTTTTAGTGGTTAGTTATTTTGGGATATGACAGGGGAGGTCAAGAATCAAGGAGAGTTGTGGAACAAAAGAAGTTAAACTGTGACAAATGAAATCTGAGAATGTCTTCTTTTAGGTTTGCAGTGGTTACACAGAGTGAATAACGGAGAATTAGGGCTTTGTCCGGGGATTCTGGGCTCTAGACAGAGCTAAAGAAGTTGAGAAACATGTTAGAATTGAGTAAGGGGGGAGTGCATGCCTGCAATTACTTCACATGGGAGGACGCAGCAGGTAAGCTGTGGAGCAGGATGTGCATTGGAAGCTACATAGCAAGATTGCTCTTCCTCTCAAAAAATTATTCAAAGTCAAATGGGCTACAGCTTGCCCCTAAATGCCCACTATTTGGGGAAAGCAAAGATAGGATGCGATGAGAACAACTGGAGAATAGGCTGTGCTGGTGCTGAAAAGATAGTGGAGCAGGAGGAGGGGAGGAGGAGAGGGGTGTGACTGACCTAGAAAATTCAGGACTGAGGAAGATAAAAGGAAATAATCTCTGGGATACCCAGTGGCTGGATGAAAACCAAGAGGACTTAGGGTAGCGGACAATTGGGTATTGAGTACATGTGAAGTCTAATGTGTTAAAAATGGAACTCACGGCCGCGAGCGGCTTACAACTACATCAGCCAGTGGCTGTTTTTCACAACTTAGGTCAGCTAGCATGGATCTTGAATATACATGTTAATGAGTCTGTAAGGTCAAAGAAAGGAGTTTGAACCAGGTAGAGTATGAAAGTACCAACCTGGCTCCATATATGGGCTCAATAAACACAGCAAAATGCCTAGTGTCCCATCTAAACTCAAAGCAGGGTTTATACACAGGGATTAAATCTTAGTGTTTCAAGAGCAAACTTTGCATACAAAATCTATTATAAAACACTCCCTTTGTAGGAGAGGGAAGAATTGTGTCTCTGTTCAGCTGGTGACTGAAGGCTACAGTGTGAGAGACATAGAAGGTAAGCTCTTTTTTATAGGGTGCCCAGACTCCACAGTGATGTGAGGTGGGAACCTCTGGTTTATTTAGAAAGTCTGTTTTGTCAAATTATGATTTCCTGAGACACACAGGTGCATGGATGTTTTGCATAATAGACAGGTGAAAGAATATTTTCTTGAAGCAGAGACATGAAAGGACCCATACTGGAGTATAAATATGATCCCACAGAGAGTTGGAGAGGAGCATTGAGCATTGCTTTGTTTGCCTCTGCTTCACTATACTTTACTAATGATACACATATACTGTTTTGCCTTACATAGTGTCTTAGTCAGGGTTTCTATTCCTGCACAAACATTATGACGAAGAAGAAAGTTAGGAAGGAAAGGGTTTATTCAACTTACAATTCCACATTGCTGTTCATCACCAAAGGAAGTCAGGACTGGAACTCAAGCAGGTCAGGAAGCAGGAGCTGATGCAGAGGCCATGGAGGGATGTTACTTACTAGTTTCCTTCCCTTAGTTTGCTCAGCTCGCTCTTATAGAACTCAAGACTTCTAGCTGAGGGATGGCATGTCCCACAATGGGTGCTCCCCCCAATGACCACTAATTGAGAAAATGCCTTACAGTTGGATCTCATGGAGGCATTTCCTCAACTGAAGCTCCTATCTCTGTGGTAACTCCAGCCTGTGTCAAGTTGACACACAAAACCAGCCAGTACACATAGCATTGTTGAGCCCACCTCGTGGTAATACTGCCATAGAGAGACTCTCGCCAAAGAACTTCTCATAAAGTTCCTGTGGCTTCTTGCTTCTTCTGCAGCTTTGCCTTGGGCCAGTTGGCGACCTTGCAGTTTCTTCAGAACTGAACTACAGCTGCTGGTTCTTGTGTGATGTCTGCCTGCTGAGAGGACTGGACTGCAGCTGCTGGTTTGTCTCTGGTGTTTGCCAAGGGACTGACTTTTGACAAAGAAGACTGAGCTCACCCACAAAGAACGATTGCTAAACAGGTCCACATCCCCCATCCCCTAATACATTTTCTCTTCCACTACCTCTGGTGGGTGGTTGACAAGAACAGAGGTTGAACATTTACTAAAGTAGACTGGAAAAAAAATTATATCTACAATGGTGAGGTCTATCAAAACAAGCAGACAAGAAGAGCTTCCCAAAGATAAAGCTGGAAAAATGGAGCAAGAAAATGAAAGACAGTATTGAGGCATAACACCAAGTACAGAAGAAATATACATGCATCTATACCAATAAATATAAACGAATAAATAGAAAGTGGTGAGGGGGAATGGCAAATATTCCTTACTCAAGAATTTGAAGTGGAATACGGTTTAATATTCCTCCATGAGATGGGGCTTAGTCATGCTAACCCCGTACCTCCAATAGGACACTCTGGAAGCAAAGTATGAACAAAGGAAAATAGTAACATCAGGTATAGAGATGCAGCATGCACACTCTGTAAATGCCTTGACACTAGTGTTACAAGTTGATAGTGTGTCCCTCTTGATCTGCTGGAATAAGGAGGGTGGACCACTGCTGTGTGTTCTTCATTCCTACTCCTCCCCAAACAGAATCTCAGTCTAATCATAAAGAGAACATCACAGAAATGCAAATGTAGGGATTTCTTTTCTCTGTTGGTATAGTGATAGAACATTTGTTTAGGACTCAGAGGGCTCTGGGTTGGTTCTCTAGGTTGGATCCTGAACACTGGTGGGAAAATATGAGATGTAAAGGAAAGCTGGAGTTAATGTACCAATATTTTCATTTTATTGAGATAGAGTTTATGTAGAAGCTGGGTAGATGACTCAATGGTTAGAGCACTGGCTGTCTTGCAGAGGACTGGAGCTGAATTCCAGTACCCACATAGCCTCTCACAACTGTCTCTAACTCCAGTTCCAGGGCATCTGATACTGTCTTCTGACTCTCCTGGGCATGCATGTGGTACACAAACATACATGCAGGCAAAATGTGCTTACACATAAAATACATTTTTTTCAATGATGTTAAGGTCTGGGCAGTGGTGGTGCATGCCTGTAATCCCAGCACTTGGGAGGCAGAAGCAGGTGGATTCCTGAGTTGGAGGCCAGCCTGGTCTACAGAGTGAATTCCAGGACAGCCAGGACTGCACAGAAAAACCCTGTCTCAAAAAAACCTAAACCAAAACAAAACAAAACAAAAAGATGTTAAGGATAGGTGAGAAATGGTAAGTGGGATTTACTATACTTTTACTGCAGCTTCTGTGGTTACTTCAAAATAAAGTGTATAGATAAACTTGGCAGTCAGAGAATGGGTCCTAGGATAAGGTATTTGTTTCTCTTGATTTGATGTCCCAGGTCAACAGCAACTAGGGAATATGGAGACCTGTAGACATAAAAAAATAAGCATCTCATAGTGCATGAGGGTTCCCACTCCAACTGTTCTAACTCTTTCTGACTCTGCTTTTTAACCTGCAGTTTGAAATGTATGGCACGGGACCTAATCAAAACTTAGAACAGTGGCCAGCTCCAGAGATGTGAATCTGAACAAGCCACTTTGGAAGACTTTGAAACTTTGGCTCATCACTTCTTCCTTAATGACACTTTGTCAAGCTGGACCTCAGAAGATTCATAAATGGATTCTTCCCTGAGATTTGGAATATAAGAGCTCTGAGAGCCAGGGGCAGCCCCATGGAAGGTCATTGGCTGGAAAGTACAAAGACAGGCCTTACCTTGAAGAACCTATTATGATGTCATCTGGAGACAGAGACTCTTGAGTTGAGTTAAGTTGGGCTTGAATAATGGAGGTAATTTGGGTACTAGGTATCCCACTGCTGGACAATTTCAGTCTTATTCTACTTACTTTCTTGGTTGGTAGCATCTGGGTGTTGTTTCCTAGGTATTGGAGCCAGACATAGGTGGCAGCCAATTCTCAAAATATTTCACAAAATAGAAACAGAAGGTACTCTACCCAATTCATTCAATGAAGCCACAATTACTCTGATACCTAAACCACATAAAGACCCAACAAAGAAAGAGAACTTCAGACCAATTTCCCTTATGAATATCAATACAAAAATACTAAATATAATTCTTGCTAACCGAATCCAAGAACACATCAAAACGACCATCCATCATGATCAAGTAAGTAGACTTCATTTATTCCAGGGATGCAGGGATGCAGGGATTTTTTTCTTTGTTTTGTTTTGTTTTTTTGAGACAGGTTTCTCTTTATAGCTCTGGCTGTCCTGGAACTCACTTTGTAGAGCAGGTTGACCTCGAACTCAGAAATCCGCCTGCCGCAGGGCATGGTGGCGCACACCTTTAATCCCAGCACTCGGGAGGCAGTTCACATGGAGATGAATTGATGGAACATCTGAAGATCTGTTTGTACTTGGCTCAGTGCTCTGAGGGATGCATGTAGGTACCTGAGTCTTGGGAATCTCTTGTTCAGGAACATCCATCAGACGATTGAATATATCCCATGATTTCTTCACAGGCCGAGGTACCACTTGTTTCTAGAGGTACCACTAGAAACCTTCTGAGACATATGCCCTTCCAGCTCTTCTGACTAAAGGATCTAGGGATTGTAAAATAGAGCTATTAAAAGAGCTATGAGCTTGTAAGGGAGGAAGGACTGCAAAATTCTGGAAAAGATCTGACTTCTCAGTGTTGTTCATCATCTGTAAGGTAGGCAGTGGTGTGCTTTGGCTCCTGGACTTGGGCAATTCCTTCTCCAGGGAATTGGGGGCACTATTGCTCTGGATTTGCCAAGTTGTTCTTTCAGGAAAGATTGGAAGATCAGACAGAATCAAGCTGATGTTGGAGGATTCAGAGAATATGCTGTAGTCAGTAGAACTTTTCCCATTTTCACAGTAACAAGGTGGGACACTCTCCTGAGCCACAGTGTCAGAGATGGAGGAAGAAGATGTTTCATGGGATTCTGATGAATTCAGTTCCCTAAGTGTTGAGCTGAAAACAAAGAGTTTTTTTTTTTTTCGTTTTCTTTGGAATCAGTAGTGGGAACGGTGAGGATGGAAAAGGGGTGCCATTCACAAACATCAGTTACTTCTGTAAAGAATCCCTCTACCAGGAGCAAGGGAGGAGCCAGTGATGTGCACAGCACACAGAAGGAGAAGCTGGGCCCTATCTCGAGAGCACACATGATGACAAAAGCACATGGTGCCCCAGTGCTGGAGAAGCAGAGACAAGCACAATCCTGAGGCTCACTGGCCAGGCAAGGCTCATTAGTGAATTTCACTGAGAGACTTTATTTCAAAAACAAGATGGATAGATCCAAGGAATGACACTAAGTTTCACACACACACACACACACACACACACACACACACACACACACACACATGTTCCCATTAAACTTGCCACATGTTACAGAACTGACTCATCTAGCTTGCACTCTGACATCCACAAACATGTGGCATACACGTGCACACATGCACAAAAAAAGTTAAAAATAAATATATTTTTAATTAAAAAAATGAAAAACAACAACAACAACAACAAACCTCACTGCTTTGGAAATTAGAGAGATGGGTCAGTAGTTAAGAGCAGTGACTGCTCTTTCCAAAACCACAGGTTTGATTCTCAGCATTCACAGTGTGGTTCACAAACATCAGGAACTCCAATGCTATGGGAACACATACCCTATTCTGACCTCTGAGGGCACCAGGTATGCATTTGGTGCACAGAGATACATGCATGCACAATACTTGTACACATAAATATAAATAAGTCTCAAAAATTAGTTCATTATGACTCATCTTTTTTCTTTTCCTATCTCCTTTTACTCTTCTTCCTTTCTTATTTATATTTTTTATTAGATAGTTACTTTACTTATATTTCAAATGTTATCCCATTTCCAGGTTTCCCTCCTGAAAACCCCCTATACCCTCCTCCCATCTCCTGCTCACCAACCCACCCACACCACTTCCTGAACCTGACATTCCCCTATACTGGGGCATAGAGCCTTCCACAGACCAAGGGCCTCTCCTCCCATTGCTGGCCAATGAGGCCATACTGTGCTAAATTTGCAGCTGGAGCAATGAGTCCCACTATGTGTACTAATTGGTTGGTTTAGTCCCTGGGAGCTCTGGGGCATACTGACTGGTTAGTTCATATTGTTGTTTCTCCGATGGTGCTGCAAATCCCTTCAGCTCCTTGGTTACTTTCTCTAACTCCTTCATTGAGGACCCTGTGCTCTATCCAATGGTAGGCTTTGAGGATCCACTTCTGTATTTGTCAGCCACTGGTGGAGCCTCTCAGGGGACAGCTATATCAGGCTCCTGCAGCAAGCATTTGTTGGCACCCACAATAGTATCTGGGTTTGGCGACTGTATATGGGATGGATCCCCAGGTGGGGCAGTCTCTGGAAGGCCATTTCTTCAGTCTCTGCTCCAGACTTTGTCCTTGTAACTCCTTCCATGGGTATTTTGTTTCTCCTTCTAAGAAGGATCAAAGTATCCACACTTTGGTCTTCCATCTTCTTGAGTTTCATGTGGTTTGTGAATTGTATCTTGGATATTATGAGCTTCTGGGCTAATATTCACTTATCAGTGAGTACATATCAAGTATGTTCTTTTGTGATTGGGTTACCTCACTCAGGGTGATATTTTCTAGTTCCATTCATTTGCCTAAAAATTTAATAAATTCATTGTTTTTAAAAGCTGAGTAGTACTCCATTGTGTAAATGTTCCACATTTTCTGTATCCATTCCTCTTTTGAGGGACATCTGGGTTCTTTCCAGCTCATGGCTATTATAAATAAGGCTGCTATGAACATAGTTGAGCATGTATCCTTATTACATATTGGAGCATCTTCTGGATATACGCCTCAGAGTGGTAGTAGTGGGTCCTCAGGTAGTACTATGTCCAATTTTCTGAGGAACCACCAGACTGATTTCCAGAGAGGATTTACCAGCTTGCAATCCCACCAACAATGGAGGAGTGTTCCTCTTTCTCTACAATCTTGCCAGCATCTTCTGCCACCTGAGTTTTTGATCTTAGCCTTTCTGACTGGTAGAGGTGGAATCTCAGGGTTGTTTTTATTTGCATTTCCCTGATGAATAAGAATGTTGAATATTTCTTTAGGTGCTTCTCAGCCATTTGGTATTCCTCAATTGATAATTCTTTGTTTAGCTCTGTACTCTATTTTTAAATAGGATTATTTGGTTCTTTGTTGTCTAACTCATTGAGTTTTTTGTATATATTGGATATTAGCCCTCTATCGGATGTATCAAGTTGATGTGAAACAGTCAGTCGGAGAGTCTGAAGACAGACTCTGCTTACCTTGTCAGATCATTTTTCACAAATTTCATCCTGGAGTTGTCCAGTTCTGAAACTGGTAATAGAAGTAAAGAAACTATTTAGCATAGTAACTACTGATATCATCCAACGAACCCCCTTCATGTAACAATCATGAGGGAAAAAATGGAGTCATGCAAGCCATGAAGCTAACTAGTGGCACAGACAGCTAATAACATTTTAAAATTCCATCATGGACCAGAAGTGCCCCCATTAGAAGCATGGGAATGGGAACATAGCAGTGGGAGACACAGAGATCCTGATACATCTTTTCCTTTAAAGATATCTACTCTTGACCCATAGTAGAGGAATGAAGGTAACAGACCTCCCTTGTCAAACTCTTGGTAGCTATTCTTTGTCCATTCTCCTGACCCACTGAGTTTCTTTCCTATACATTGGGCTTTCCATGAAAACATATGGGACACAGAAGCTCAGGGAAAGGGACCATGGAGGAGTTAGGGGAATGTTTGCATGACTTTGGAAGTAAAGATGTTAGAAAGATGATTCTACTGTAGTCACAGCCTCTTTTTCAACTCTCTTCCACATGCTGTCAAAGACCAGAGTCTTAAAGCAGAAAGATATACAGCTGATCTGTCATCAGCCTCTAGCTAACAATAAGGGACAGAGTCATTCTGACCTGTGAGTTTCTTGATCTGTTCAGCCTAGAGAAAAACACACAAAAATGAAACAAGAAAGTTAGGTTTAGTGCTGGTGAAATGGCTCAGTGGTTAAGAGCGCTGACTGCTCTTTCAAAGGTCCTGAGTTCAAATTCCAGCAACCACATGGTGGCTCACAACTGTCTGTAACAAAAATCTGATGCCCTCTTCCGGGGTGTCTGAAGACAGCGACAGTGTACACACATATAATAAATAAATAAATAAATAAATAAATAAATCTTTTTTTAAAAAAAAAGAAAGTTAGGTTTATGTTATAGATTGGAGCTTTTATTGACAATACATCTCATCTTACACATGGGATATTGATATGTTTTATATCAGATATCAAATCACCTTCTATAATCATATCATTAGTTACTAATGTATTTACTTTTAAATAATTTATTAAATATAGTAAGGAAACAGCAAGATGGCTGTGTAGGCAAAGGTGCTTGACACCAAGCCTGAGGACCTGGGTTTCATCTCTGGAGCTCTCATAGTAAAAGGAGAGAAGCACTTGTCACAAGTTCTCCCACGTACCTCCACATACACGCCTTGGCATTTGCACATGCATGCACACACACATACACATTATTAAGTGTTTTCTTTTAACTTAGTTGTAGATTACTATGTGGTATACTGAGCCTAAAGATAAATATGAACCCTGTACTCTAGAGACATGCATTAGTAAGGAAAACAGCCACCTAAACAGATGTGAAAAACAGCATGTGAGAAACAGCAAAATGGCTCAGTAGGTACAGGTGCCTGTTGCCAAGTCTTGGCAACCTACACTTAACTCCTATGACCTTCAAGGTAGATGGAAAGAACTGACTCTTACAGGTTGACTACTACTTTTCTGTGCCTCATGATGCACACACACACACACACACACACACACACACGCAATTATTCTATGTGGTAAATGCAGTAGAAATGAGTCAGTGAACACAGAACACCTTGATTTCCTTAGACAGATAGAAGAATTACTCCATAAATTTCTATTTGTGATAGAGCTCAGAGTGTCAGCTGATTTCTCAGTGAAAAAGAACATTATAAGCAAGTAAGACATCACTGAAAATGGCATATTGTAATTTTTATTGTGGGGCATTCACCAGAGAAGACAGGATGAACATTGCTTTAAGCCAACAGAAAGTCTTTATTAGCCACCAAGCAACTACAATGGATGTTTGGGATTCCAGTATAGCCCCAAGCATTTTTCAGGGTAGCCTTTCCAAGACAAAAACCATGTTCTGTGTTGACATACTTCAGTCAACAAGAACAATTAGCCAAAACCAAAGGCCAAAAATTGAGGCTAGTACATTTTGAGACTCCCAGAACTATGGACTTTGATGGATTAGGACTTTGTTTTAGTTTCTTTCTATGTGCTGAGCTTTATGGCCTGGATGGCATGCCCATCATGGAGTGAGCTGTGCTAAATTCTGGAGCCCTGCTTCAATTTTCAGGTGCACTTTTGATGAGCTGTGGAAGATGGGGCTGAGAAGGTGAGAAGCAGAGGAAGCTTGATGGTAAGAGTTCAATTCTATCCCTTAAGATCTTCCTAGAAAGTAGTAAACTCCTGGGACTTTGCAGCAATGCCCTCAGTCAGTTTAAAGGTATTGGTGATACTTGTCACCATTAAAATAAAGCAAATATTCACTCCTTCCTCTTGTGTCAGGGCATCAATGTCTAAAGAGACTAGATAAAAATTCAGGAGCATCTAGTATGTCCATGATTTAGTAACCCAGTTTACCACAAAGCCAAATACATCTAGTCATAGTTTTGATACTTTTTAACTTATTTTATGATTGCTTAATTATGCATTGGTTAATAATCTATGTTCATGATGGGACCATTAAGTAAAGATACAAAGCAAAAGGAAACTGGTGCTGAAATCTCAGTTAATACATCTACCAATGATCCTTCTGCATATGCATCTACATCTGACCTACAAATATCACAGACCTAAGTAATCTGGAAACACCTGCATGGTAAAATAACTACAGATACTGGAGAGAACACGGCATGTTCTTAAAATGTAGAGTTTATCCTCTGTGAAAAGGTTAGAATAAAAGCTAAGTTTGAATGCTTTTCAAAATTGAGCCCAGAAAGCTACTCATGGAACCTCTTCTTGTCCCGTGTTGCTGCTTAGGTAGCTTGGTCAACTCCACCTTGTACTATGGACATCTGAAATAAACATGAGGACAGACCAGATGACTAGATACTTGGGACAGATATCTGTAGGTATTCGGCTCCTGTTTTATGAACATTTACTAGGTGTATAGATGCTTTTCTTTTGTCTTCTATTGGTCACATGGATCCTGTTCCACCCCAGCACTCCACAGCCAGAAATGCTTGCCCATAGAAACTCCCACTTTTCCCTGCTTTCTTTACAACATGGACTTAAAGACTCCTGAACCTATGTTTACTGAGTTGCTTTGTGTAGGATCTCAAAGATGTCCTTTTAATTTTATAAGGTTCTGGTTGAATTGATTAATATGAAACACAGAGAGAGAGAGAGAGAGAGAGAGAGAGAGAGAGAGAGAGAGAGAGAGAGAGAGAGAGAGGAGAGAGAGAGAGAGAGAGAGAGAGAGAGAGAGAGAGAGAGAGAGAGAGAGAGAGAGAGAAAGACTGAGACTCCCCTACAGGAAAAAAACTGAAAAGCAACAGTGAAAACTCAGAGGCTACTTTGAGGTCCTAACTCACTTCACTGTCAGACTGTTTTTAAAAAAGTATTGGTGAGAGTGTTGGGACAAAGAAATGTCTCATATAAAGACCTCATTAAAAAAAGAAAATTAAGATTCTTAGATTTCTACATGCTCAAAGGATACAGGGTGAGGATATGCTGATACACAGATAAATTTACTCGTGCTAGACTCCTGACTGCTGGAGATAAGCACAGTTCCAAAGACCACATGCCTCATGAGAAAGTCCTTCAGTGGTTCTGAAACTTTTGGGTCATGACTTTCTTGGGGGTGGAAGGACCATTTTACAGTGGTCACCAAAGATCATCAGAAAACAGGGTTTATTCACATTATAATGAGAAATAATTATGTGGTTGGGGGTCACCACAGCATGAAGAACTGGATTAAAGGGTTGCAGCATTAGGAAGGTTGAGAACCACTGCTATTTATGAATCACGTGTGTGTCAGCATGTATATAGATTCTACAGGTTTATATTTATGTTCTCTAAAACTGCAACCTTATATTCAAGATGCTCCCAACATAATATCTGCCTAGTGACAGCCCTTCAACCAATATATTCTCATGATTTAGATCCATGAATTTTGAATTCAAATAGTCCACATAAATTTCTCATGTTTTAAAAAATACTCTTTTTAAAGTGTTAATTTATTTTTATTTTATGTGCATGGGTATTTTGCTTGCATGTATGCCTCTGTGAAGGAGTTGAATTCCTTGGAACTGGAGTTACAGACAGCTGTGAGCTGTCATGAGGGAGCTAGTAATTGAACTCAGGTCTTTTAGAACAGTAGTCAGTTCTCTTACCCTCTGAGCCATCTCTCCAGTCCCAACTTCTCAAACGTTGCTTTAAGAGCTCTCTTCTATCTTGGCTTCTTTGAATCCATCCACAATTTACTATATTATGCATATTTCCCAACACTGATCTGCTAATCCCTCTCTAGCAGAGGATTATCTATCTCTCTTTCCCTCAAGGCAACATAAGTGACCAGAATTTACAAAGACATACCATACTTGATTAAACCAATAACTATGAACATGACAATAACAGACATTTCCAACAAATCTAATAAATACACACATACATATTGTTTGATTTGTGTTTTTGAGACAAGGACTCATGTAGCCCAAGTTGGCCTTGAGTCTGCTAAGCAGCTGAAGATGACATTGAATTCCTGAACCTTCTGCCTTCCAGCATAAGCTACTGGCATGGGCTACTCTTCCCTGCCTTTGTTTCTAAATAGAACTAAGGATTTATATAGCTTGGGCTGCTTTGGTCTTCTTATTTTGCTGAACATGACCTTGAACTTCTGATTTGGCTGCCTCTGCATCCCAAGTTCTGAGAGTCAAACTTAGCTATGTATAGTGCATACAGTATACTTTACCAAATTTATGAATACAAAACAACTTGTAAGTATTAATAGCCACTGAACCTAGTGACACATGCCTGTAATACCAACACTTTGGCTAAGGAGGAGGATTGTCACAGGTTTGTGATAATCTATGAAGTGAGCACCAGCATAGCTGTGGACCATATCTCAAAAATTAAACACACACACACACACACACACACACACACACACACACACATACACACACACACACACACAGCCTTTTTCCTTCAGTAAAATCTCTATAACAGTTACAGTAATAAAATATACTTTATATTACTAAAGTATAAAATATCAAATTATTGAATTAATAAATAATACAGAAGGCCTTCATTTATAAAACCATAAACATTTAACACAGGAGATACATGATGATCTGAATAATTGGACAGAGATTTCAGGCTCTTGGCTGGGATGATTTTAGTATCAAAAATGTCAGTCCTCCCCAAGTTAAATTTTACTTTGAGGCCTTCTTAATGGAGAATGAGAAGAGAGGGAGAGACTTGCAAGACCAAAAACTAAAACACCTACAAAAGCACAGTTACTAAGAACAGGAACAGGCAGGAGGGATTAAATTTTTTAAAGGCTCTGAAACATCAGGAAGTAAAGGATTTCTGTGCATTGAAGGCCAGCCTGGTCTAAATAATGAGTTCCAGGACACCCAGGACTACAGAGAGAGAGAGAGAGAGAGAGAGAGAGAGAGAGAGAGAGAGAGAGAGAGAGAGAGAGCCTGTCTTGAAACAAATCAAAACACCCAGCTTTGAAGGAAGTACACTTACGTGTGGCAATATGACACCTTAATTGAGGTGAGCTCCATACAGAGCAAGAAGAGAGCACTCCCACCACTGTGATGACAAATGTCAGCATGACAAAGTCCAGAATCATTTGGAGATGAGCCTCTGAACATGCCTGTAGGGAACTGTCTGGATAACTGTCTCAAGGTGCCTCTGGGTGGCGCCATTCTATGATTGGGATCCTAGACTGTGTCCAAAGTGTAAGAGGCCTGAGCAGCAACTTGGACTCTTATTGCTCCATGCTTCTTTACTGCGGATGTACTGTGAGTCTGAGTCGATACCCTAAGCTCCTACAGCTGTGGCTTCTTCCACTGCCACAGTGGCCTGACAAACCATAACTTTGGATGACTGTGAGCTGAAATGAACCTTTCTGCAATGAAGTCACTTTAGTGAGGGTGTTCTGTCACAGAAACAGAAAACAAACTAAGATGAAAGCAACTACTAAAGAGAAAAGGTGGATGCTTTCTCTATATGGGACTCGGAGATGTACTCTCAGTGAATTGAGAATTCAAATGTGAAGGGACTGGAGAGATAGTTCAACAGTTAAAGGCACTGACTGGCTGCTCTTACAGAGGACCTAGGTTCAGTTCCCAGCACCCATATGGTGGCTTATAGCTGTATCTCTAGTTTTAGAGGATCCGATGCTCTCTTATGACCCCTGGAAGCACCAGACATCATGAGGTGCACATGCACACATGCAGGAAAAAAGCACATACACATAAAATGAAAATAAACATTAAATAAAAAGAATTGAAAAGAGGGCAGGAAATTGTGGCACATACCTTTAATTCCAACCCTAGAGAGCAGAGACATGCGGATCTCTGAGTATGAGGCCACCCTGGTCTACAAAATGAATTTGAGGACAGCCATAGCTACACAGAGAAACCCTGTATCAAAAAAACCAAATGAATAATGAATTCAAACATGAAAATAGTGTAAATTTTAAAGAACTCAAATGTGAATAACTACAATAGACATAATATAAAAAAATATTTACCACCTTGGACAATTATCTAATTAAAGAAAACCATAATTGATTAAGAATCGATCTAAGTTTCTCAATATACTTAGTGTTAAATCCCCTGGAACTAGATTTACAGATGGTTGTAACCCACCATGTGGATGCTGGGAGTTGAACCTGGGTCCTCTGCAAGAGCAGCAAGTGCTCTTAACCACTGTGCTATAACATTTTCAATCCAGCAGAAGACATCCCCTGACATGCTCACTTAGAAGCTCCAAATGACAAATTTACCATTTACTTCTAGTCCTTGGGAAATGCGAGGAAATTGGCCTTCACACTGAAAAGCATAAGAACTAATAAGGTGTCCCAGGAAACCATTAACTGCAGGCTGACTGTGTGATTCTCAGTTTCTATTTCTTCCTTCTAATGCTCAAAGCCCATGGAGCCATGCTGCCCAGGGTTAGGCTGGGTCTTCCTCTCTTAATGAGCCCAGTCCCCTGACTCTCCCTCACAGACACGCCTGCACATTTATCTCTTAGCAGGCTTTTGATGGTGCTGAGTTCACATCATGAGAGGTCATCAACACCTTCAGATCATGAATTTTAGTGTCTGGATTGATGGTCCCATCATTAAAGGTAAAAGGAATACTTTGATTAAACTCTTAGGCTTCAAAACCACCACAAGGCCAGATTGTGGTGTTGCATGGCTGTAAACGCTCCACTCTGGAGGCCGACATAAAAGGATTATAACAAGTTCAAAGCCAGCTTAGGATATCTAAGTTCCCAGCTAGCCTGGGATACTGAATGAAAGCACATCTCGAAAATCTCTCCTTTTCTTTTCTCTTCTTTTCTTTTCTTTTCTTTTCTTTTCTTTTCTTTTCTTTTCTTTTCTTTTTAAAAATATTTTTATTAGATATTTTCTTCATTTACATTTCAAATGCTATCCCAATAGTCCCCTATACCCTCCCCCTGCCCTGCTCCCGTACCCACCCACTCCCACTTCTTGGCCCTTGCATTCCCTGTACTGGGGCATATAAAGTTTGCTAGACCAAGGCACCTCTCTTCCCAATGATGGCTGACTAGACCATCTTCTGCTACATATGGAGCTAGAGACACGAGTTCTAGGGGTACTGATTAGTTCATATTGTTGTTCCACCTATAGGGTTACAGACCCCTTCAGCTCTTGGGTACTTTCTCTAGCTCCTACATTGGGGGCCCTGGGAGCATCCACTTCTGTATTTGCCAGGCACTGGCAAAGCCTCACAGGAGACAGCTATATCAGTGTCCCTTCAGCAAAATCTTGCTGGCATATGCAATAGTGTCTGCGTTTGGTGGATGATTATGGGACAAACCCCCGGGTGGGGCAGTATCTGGATGGTTCATCTTTTTGTCTTAGCTCCAAACTTTGTCTCTGTAACTCCTTCCATGGATATTTTATTCCCTATTCTAGGGAGGAATGACGTATCCACGCATTGGTCTTTCTTCTTGATTTTCTTGTGTTTTGGAAGTTGTATCTTGGGTATTCTAGGTTTCTGAGCAAATATCCACTTAACAGTGAGTGCATATCAAGTGACTTCATTTGTGATTGGGTTATCTCACTAAGGATGATATCTTCCAGATACATCCATTTGCCCAAGAATTTCATAAATTCATTGTTTTTAATACCTGAGTAGTACTCCATTGTGTAAATGTACCATATTTTCTGTATTCATTCCTCTGTTAAGGGACACCTGGGTTCTTTCCAGCTTCTGGCTATTATAAATAGGGCTGCTATGAACATAGTGGAGCACGTGTCCTTCTTACCAGTTGGAACATCTTCTGGGTATATGCCCAGGAGAGGTATTGCTGGATCTAGCGGTAGTACTATGTCCAGTTTTCTGAGGAACCACCAGACTGATTCCCAGAGTGGTTGTACCAGCTTGCAATCCCACCAACAATGGAGGAGTGTTCCTCTTTCTCCACATCCTCGCCAGCATCTGCTGTCACCTGAATTTTTGATCCTAGCCATTCTGACTGGTGTGAGGTAGAATCTCAGGATTGTTTTGATTTTCATTTCCCTGATGATTAAAGATGTTGAACATTTTTTCAGGTGCTTCTCAGCCATTCGGTATTCCTCAGTTGAGAATTCTTTGTTTAACTCTGAGCCCCATTTTTAATGGGGTTATTTGAATTTTTGGAGTTCAGCTTCTTGAGCTCTGTATATATTGGATATTAGTCCCCTATCTAATTTAGGATTGGTAAAATTCTTTCCCAATTTCTTGGTGGCCTTTTTTGTCTAATTGACAGTATCTTTTGCCCTACAGAAGCTTAGCAATTTTATGAGGTCCCATTTGTTGATTCTTGATCTTACAGCACAGGCCATTGCTGTTCTGTTTAGGAATTTTTCCCCTGTGCACATAACTTCGAGGGTTTCCCCCACTTTCTCCTCCATAAATTTCAGTGTCTCTGGTTTTATGTGGAGTTCTTTGATCCACTTAGACTTGAGCTTTGTACAAAGAGATAAGAATGGATCAATTCCAATTCTTCTACATGACATCCACCAGTTGTGCCAGCACCATTTGTTGAAAATGCTGTCTTTTTTCCACTGGATGGTGTTAGCTCCCTTGTCAAAGATTAAGTGTCCATAGGTGTGTGGGTTCATTTCTGGGTCTTCAATTCTATTCCATTGATCTACCTGTCTGTTGCTGTACCAGTACCACACAGTTTTTATCACAACTGCTCTGTAGTACAGCTTGAGATCATGCATGGTGATTCCCTCAGAGGTTCTTTTATTGTTGAGAATAGTTTTTGCTATCCTAGGTTTTTTGTTATTCCAGATAAATTTGCAAATTGCCCTTTCTAACTCAGTGAAAAATTGACTTGGAATCTGGATGGGGATTGCATTGAATCTGTAGATTGCTTTTGGCAGGATAGCCATTTTTACTATATTAATCCTGCCAATGCATGATCATGGGAGATCTTTCCATCTTCTGAAATCTTCTTCAATTTCTTTCCTCAGACTTGAAGTTCTTGTCATACAGATCTTTCATTTCCTTAGTTAGAGTCACACCAAGGTATTTTATATTATTTGTGACTATTGAGAAGGGTGTTGCTTCCCTAATTTCTTTCTCATCCTGTTTATCCTTTGTGTAGAGAAAGGCCACTGATTAGTTTGTGTTAATTTTATATCCAGCTACTGAGCTACTGCACTGAAGCTGTTTATCAGGTTTAGAAGTTCTCTGGTGGAATTTTTTTTTTTTGATGGATGGAGCAAAAATTCCAACTTTATTTTTTTTTCTTGCACTGCTTACTTATCCCTGCAAAATCTTTTTTTAATTATTGTTAGTTTTTAATTGGGTATTTATTTCAATTACATTTCCAATGCTATCCCAAAAGTCCCCCACATGCTCCCCCACCCACTCCCCTACCCACCCACTCCCACTTCTTGTCCCTGGCATTCCCCTGTACTGAGGCATATAAAGATTGCACGACCAATGGGCCTCCCTTTCCACTGATGGCTGACTAGGCCATCTTCTGATTCATATGCAGCTAGAGACATTAGCTCCAGGCGGGGGGTGGGGGGTGGTATTGGTTAGTTCATATTGTTGTTCCACCTATAGGATTGCAGATCCCTTCAGCTCCTTGAGTACTTTCCCTAGCTCCTCCATTGGGGGCCCTGTGATTCATCCAATAGCTGACTGTGAGCATCCACTTCTGTGTTTGCCAGGCCCCGGCATAGTCTCACAAGAGACAGCATATTTGGGTCCTTTAAGCAAAATCTTGCTAGTGTATGCAATGGTGTCAGCATTTGGAAGCTGATTATGGGATGGATCCCCGGTTATGGCAGTTTCTAGATGATCCATCTTTTCGTCTCAGCTCCAAACTTTGTCTCTGTAACTCCTTCCATGGGTGTTTTGTTCCCAATTCTAAGAAGGGTCAAAGTGTTCACACTTTGGACTTCGTTTTTCTTGAGTTTCATGCGTTTAGCAAACTGTACCTTATATCTTGGGTATTCTAAGTTTCTGGGCTAATATCCACTTATCAGTGAGTACATATTGTGTGAGTCCTTTTGTGATTGTGTTACCTCACTCAGGATGATGCCCTCCAGGTCCATCCATTTGCCTAGGAATTTCATAAATTCATTCTTTTTAATAGATGAGTAGTTACTCCATTGTGTAAATGTACCACATTTTCTGTATCCATTCCTCTGTTGAGGGGCATCTGGGTTCTTTCCAGCTTCTGGCTATTATAAATAAGACTGCTATGAACATAGTGGAGCATGTGTCCTTCTTACAGGTTGGAACATCTTATGGATATATGCCCAGGAGAGGTATTGAGGGATCCTCTGGTAGTACTATGTCCAGTTTTCTGAGGAACCGCCAGACTGATTTCCAGAGTGGTTGTACAAGCTTGCAATCCCACCAACAATGGAGGAGTGTTCCTCTTTTTCCTCATCCTCACCAGCATCTGCTGTCACCTGAATTTTTCATCCTAGCCATTCTGACTGGTATGAGATGGAATCTCAGGGTTGTTTTGATTTGCATTTCTCTGATGATTAAAGATGTTGAACATATTTTCAGGTGCTTCTCAGCCATTAGATATCCCTCGGGTGAGAATTCTTTGTTTAGCTCTGAGCCCCATCTTTTAACGGGGTTAATTGATTTTCTGGAGTCCATCCTCTTGAGTTCTTTATATATATTGGATATTAGTCCCCTATCTGATTTAAGATAGGTAAAGATCCTTTCCCAATCTGTTGGTGGTCTTTTTGTCTTATTGACGGTGTCTTTTGCCTTGCAGAAGCTTTGCAGTTTTATCAGGTCCCATTTGTCAATCCTCGATCTTACAGCACAAGCCATTGCTGTTCTATTCAGGAATTTTTCCCCTGTGCCCATATCATTGAGGTTTTTCCCCACTTTCTCCTCTATAAGATTCAGTGTCTCTGGTTTTATGTGAAGTTCCTTGATCCACTTAGATTTGACCTTAGTACAAGGAGACAGGAATGGACCGATTTGCATTCTTCTACATGATAACAACCAGTTGTGCCAGCACCATTTGTTGAAAATGCTGTCTTTCTTCCACTGGATGGTTTTAGCTCCCTTGTCGAAGATCAAGTGACCATAGGTGTGTGGGTTCATTTGTGGGTCTTCAATTCTATTCCATTGGTCTACTTGTCTGTCAGTATACCAGTACCATGCAGTTTTTATCACAATTGCTCTGTAGTAAAGCTTTAGGTCAGGCATGGTGATTCCACCAGAGGTTCTTTTATCCTTGAGAAGAGTTTTTGCTATCCTAGGTTTTTTGTTATTCCAGATGAATTTGCAGATTGCTCTTTCTAATTCATTGAAGAATTGAGTTGGAATTTTGATGGGGATTGCATTGAATCTGTAGATTACTTTTGGCAAGATAGCCATTTTTACAATGTTGATCCTGCCAATCCATGAGCATGGGAGATCTTTCCATCTTCGGGGATCTTCTTTAATTTCTTTCTTCAGAGACTTGAAGTTCTTGTCATACAGATCTTTCACTTCCTTTGTTAGAGTCACGCCAAGATATTTTATATTATTTGTGACTATTGAGAAGGGTGTTGTTTCCCTAATTTCTTTCTCAGCCTGTTTATTCTTTGTGTACAGAAAGACCATTGACTTGTTTGAGTTAATTTTATATCCAGCTACTTCACTGAAGCTGTTTATCAGGTTTGGGAGTTCTCTGGTGGAATTTTTAGGGTCACTTATATATACTATCATATCATCTGCTGTAAGGAGCCGCCCTTGCAATCATATCCGGTGTTCTAACTGATAAATAATTAGTCTGCATATGTGCTGGGGTATTTCTCCATTCCTTGTGCCCTGCCTATTTCGTGGGGCGTCATCTGGGCTGATAGTGAGCAGCCAGTCAGGGTGAGTCACATCTCCAACCACTCTTGTGGGTTTTAAAAGGACTGAGTTTCCTGTGTTCTAGGCCTCCCCCCAACCCCAGAAGCTGATGATCTTTCTCTCGAGATGCATTAAAGCTATGCTGCAGAAGAATCCGTGTGTGTCCTGTGTGTGTGTCCTTGCTGGCGAGGCTCCATATCATATCACAGGAACATCTGGTGCCAAAACCCAGGTATTCTACAATATCGCCGGCATAGGGGAGGCCCGCTGGAAACGGGGCAGGTCCAGAACTGCAGTGGAAATCGTAAGTTCAGAGAGACATGCTTAACCTTGAGCCTGTTGTTCCCTTTAACTTTGGTCTCAATCTAGAAGCACTGTAGGACGGGTTGGTAGATGCTTTGGTTTTTGTAACCCTGGCGTTTGTTTTCTTTCTCCTGGTAATTTATTGTGTTTAATCGTGGTTAGTGTGACCTTGAGGTGTGGTCAGTTCTACGTAAATAAACGGCAGCACTAACAAGCTCAGTCAGTCTCTTGTAGATAAGAGAGCAGAGCGTGGCAGCTTACTTTCACTTCTGCTCCGGGAGCAGGCTTCTATTTTGAGAACAGACTTTTGCTTCAGGGACGGACTTTTGCTTTTGAAGCGGAGCCCGGCAGTTACTTTCACTTCTGCTTCAGTGTGCCTTAAGTCGGATGTAGATAAACCGCAGGCACAATGGGGTTCTCACAGTCAATTGTAAACACACTGCAAATTATCCTTAAGCAGAGAGACCTCAAGATAGCCACACACTCTCTACAAAATTTTGTCAAAGAAATAGGCTGTGTTGCTCCATGGTATGCTTGCTCAGGTTCCCTGACCACAGCCTTGTGGAACAAGTTAGGAAGAGACCTAGATAGAAAATTTGAAGAAGGAGACTTACATCTAGGCACTAAGGCAATTTGGAAATTAATAAAGAATTGCTTGGAAGATGAGACCTGCCAACCTGCAGTGGTTGAGGGACAAGAAATGTTAGAAGAGGTTCAAGACAGCATGCCAGAAACTGAACGGTGCGAGAGATAAGGAGCTCATAAAAAGAAAAAAAAAGACATGTCTAAGGGAAAAAGGACCTCCCCCGGAATTTAGAAAAGGGGAGAGTATAGAAAAAGGAGAAAAGAAAAAAACAAAAGATAATATAAAATATAAAGATACAAAAGATAATATAAATTGTAAAGATACAAAGGATAAAAATTAAAATTAAGTCAATTTACCCTCCTCTCAAAGACTTTGACTAAAGAGGCAGCTTTCATTAAAGGCTTGGAGATAGCTCTCAGGGTCACTGTATCTTCTCTCATTCACTGGCAGTATTCCCAGAAGAAGGAGATAAGGAAGTTAGAGTCTGAACATGAGAGAGAGAGGATGAGTTTTAGAAAAGCAGTTGTCCCCTGTTTGGGATCTTTAAAAAAAAAGAAAGAAAGAAAAAAAAGAAAGAAAAAGAAAAAGAGAAAAAATGAAAATAAGCTATTTCAGAGCGCTCCTGGGGAGCAGAATTAAAATGGGAGACGTCCTGTTTTTTTTCTCTGCCTCCTATGGAGATTTTCTTAGCTCTGGTTGCAATATCCATGTCCCTTTGAGACACCAAGTTCTATTCCATGTCTGTCTATTGTCTGTTTTTGGTGCACCACAACAGATTGTCCATATGTCTGTCAATTCATGTTTGTTTTTGTTATGTTGTTTGAATGGTTATTGTTCTGTGTTTCATGTTGAAAAATATAAATGGTTAAAACTTGTTTTAAAAGTAGTTTTAATTTGCACAAGTACAGGCTGATAAATTAGCTGCACTGTGACTGGGAGTCAAGTACAGCTGGATAAGCCTTGCTGAGGGCCGATTACAAGCGGAGCTCTTAAAGGGGCAGACAGCCTTTCGCTTGTAACAGAAAGTTAGCTTAAAATTGGGAACTCAAGTTTGGAGTCTTTCTAAACAACATGAACAAACGCAAGAAAACAAGTCTTTAAGGATACTTCAACATAGGGATAATCTTTGAACCAAGACTCTGGCAGAGTGTTCAGATTGAAAAAAAGTTTGCATTTGGGTTAAGGCTGAGCTCAGAGGGGAGCAGCCTCAGCTTGGCTTGTGTGGCACTTCTTAGAGCCTTATTACAGACCTAGCCAGATGTTGTTCTAAATAAAATTTAAATTCAAAAGTTTATAAAAGGTCAATCAGGCTATAAAACTTATAAAGGCATTTCAAAATAATTTGCCTACTTCATGTAAAATTATTATAGATTTAAAAGTTTAATTTTTTCCATTTGTAAAGAGTTTACTTCTAGTGACCTGGTGACCATTAAAGGTTTTTGCCCCTAGGTATGGCTAACATAGCTTAACAATATGTAAGAAAGTTTTATTATCAGCTTCAATACAAGAGGCAAAAGGTTTAAATCTTTCAGTATATATTGTTTCCTAAGTGAAAAGTATTTTATTAGCTAATGTCTCTAAAGGGAAGTTTAAAGTTCTGGAGAAGAGTTGTTGCTTCATAAGATTCAGAGGCGATATCTTTTTTAATAATTAGGGTTTCAGTCATACTGGAAAATTGGTACAAATTTACTTTAAAATTTTATTTCCAAAAGCTTACAGGATATGTTAATTGGCTAAGACCTCACCTTAAACTCTCCACAGGAGAACCTAAGCCTTTGTTAAGGTGCTATCAAGTGAGATTCCAATTAACTGGTGAGAACCAAAAAGGCTTTAACAGAAAGTAGAAGAAACTTCTGTAATCTATTGGTATCGATTGTAATTGGTGGTAATCAAATATTAGTTACATACTCTAGTTATTTTTATTAAATGTGTCCACAGCTATTTTTTGGCAAAAATAAACATTAATGTAAAATCATCCTTCTTCACCTCAAAGTTTTAACATCCTATTATAAGGCTGCTGTGGTGCTAATTAAGAATTAAGAATTCCTTGTTCCAAACAGCAATTGGTTATTGCAGAATATTGATATTTGACCTATTACATACCATCATTTTAAATAAAATTGATACTCATCCTAAGATAAGTTAAAAATTGCTTATGCATGCTTTTGTATCTTCAAGCATGCTTACATCCCATTTACTGTATTTAAAAACAACCCTTCTATGGGAGAAAAGTATATGTAAATTAAATCACATGTTTATCCTGTTTCAGCACAGATAATTAAATTGTGTGCTGAAGATGGTGTTTAAAAATGTTGAACAATCAAACTTTAAGTTGTACATTACTAGTTAATATTATATCTCAGAGCTTGCAATTGCTTATGCAACTTATAAGAAAAAAATACTGTTTCTTTAAGAAAATTGTTTTTGGGCAGTTAAGAAATTGTCCTAAGTTGCCTGAAAAAGACCCCCAGGATTTGCTTTTGTGTTATAGAGGTTTACATAAGGCTTTAACTAATAAAGATTACAGATAGCTCCTGAAAAGATACAAACTCAGGATTCTTATATTTATTTGGGTTTTGGAAGATAGTTATTTGTAGAGACAACTTAAAGACTTTCTCTAATTTCTGATTAATAAATAAATAAATTTTACACTAGTGACTAAAATGACTTTTCAAGCATTCTAGTTACAATCTCTCGTCAAGAGAAACAATTGAAAGTGTAATTAGTCACTGTTCATGTTATATTAAAACTGACTAACAGTTCAGTATCTAAAATTTTGATGACAATACAAGATTGTATTTTGATGCGTGAACACCCTTTTTATATTCAACATATTAGAGCACATGCATCATTACCTGGCTCCTATTCAAGGAAAAAATTCCTAAGCTGAAGTTAGCCACTGGCAAGAAAGACTAAACAGATAAGTCCTAACTGTTTATTTTGTAAATCTAAATAGTATATATGACTGGGCTGAATAGCCACCCTAGAAACAAATGTTCTGTTCTTGTTAGTCAAAAGCATTCATGACAGTTTTGCCATCAGATGGATGTGACTCATCTGACTGGCCTTCCTTATAATCCTCAAGGACAAGGCATTGTAGAACGTGCCCATCGCACTCTCAAGTCCTATTTAATTAAACAAAAAGGGGGGATAAAGGCTATGATGCCAAAGATGACTCTATCGCTTATAATATTTACTTTTAATTTCTTAAAATTGGATAATGCTGGGAGATCACCAGCTGAAAGGCACAAACAATGGCCTCAATCGCTCAATGAAATGGTCAAGTGGAAGAATGTTCTTGATAATAAATGATATGGCCCGGATCCTATTTTAATAAGATCCAGGGGAGCTATATGTGTTTTTCCACAGGAGGAAGATAATCCCTTTTGGATTCTGGAGCGCCTCACTCGACGGATCCAGCTCTTGGACAATGAGTCACAGGAACAAGATCCCAAGACACCGATGGATCATACTCCTCATGCTGGACATTCTGGTTCCTAGTATATCTGGAGAGTTAAGATGGGGAATTATGTCAACTTTCCCCCTTCCTATGCCAGTTATGCATAATGCACAAATATTTCCACGATTTTTTACTACAGATAAAGAACTGGGACTTGCTTATTTTCCCTTAGATGAACAGATTCAGGCTTTATTAGAAAATAGAACCTTCTTCCTACAGGGAAGCCTGTGCTTTATGTTAATTTCCTCGTTACAAGATAAGAGCCAATGTATACCCTTGCATTATCAATCAGCAGCCTGGTTAAGAAAGAGCTCTTGGGGCGTAACGACTGATATAAAGGCTGATACCATAGTTATTAGAGGGTGGTGGCCTAGCTGAAAACCTGGAAATAAGCTGCCTTCAACCTAGAAAGGCACCCTTTTGCAAGGAAGGGTCCATGGAAGATGTAATCTTACCTTGGACAGGTTGCCAAGCTAAAAAATATACTTGGGCAGTAGAGAAATATTTTTCCTTTTCCCCATATATTAGTAGAGAGTATAATGATACTTTTGCTGGATATGATTTTAGTACTATGGACCCCCTCCAAACTAATACTAACCCTTTTGATCAATGGTTGCTTAGTGGGGTTAATGGAAGCTGTACTGATCTCGCCCCCATGGCAATGATTGGAGGAGGTTCTAGTGAGAAAGGAGAATTGACCTTTGATTGGAAAGGTACCTTGAAGACCGGTCGGTCTGATAAGCAGAGTCCAAATTCTTTTAAATGGACCACCTCCAATGTTAGATATAAAAAACAGAAAGAGGTAAATTTTACTGCCACCCCGGTATGTGTATGGCCCCCATTTTTGTGGGTGGTAAATAACACAAGCTTAAATCAAAATCAGATAGAGATAGATTGCTCACAAGAAAAATGTTTTTATGCCTTATGCTGGGATGCTAAGAAATATCCTTTTTCTTTGGTTACCTGCATGCCTACATTTGTTCCTGTTCCTGTAGATGCCCCTAATAGCTTGACTTTGTTTCGAGGGAAAAGAGATTTTGGTATTTCTGCTATTATAGTTGGATTGGTGGCCACAGTGGAAGTTGCAGCCTCTATCACAGCCTCGGCACTCGCTCTATCTACTACTGTTCAAACAATACAAACTATTAACGAGCTTTCTATGACAGTCACAACGGCCTTATATAAACAGGCCACACCCAACTCACAGATACAAGGAGGGTTGATGTTGATAAATCAACGCATCGACCTAGTCCAAGAACAAGTGGATATTCTTTGGCAGTTGGCTCAATTGGGCTGTGAATACAAGATGTCTTTGTGTTACTTCTGTTCAGTTTGAAAATTCTACAAGAGCAGCAAATTTGTCAAAAACTTTGTCTCGTTATATGTTACAGAATTGGACCATGGAATTTGAGCAAACGCTTCAAGAGTTGAGAGTTGCTATTCTACAAGTGAATTCTATGCGTCTCGACCCTTCGCTGACGAAGGGCTTCTGCACCTGGATTTCCTCTGCATTTTCCTACTTTAAGGAGTGGGTGGGGGTAGGCTTGTTTGCCGTGATCCTATGCGGTGGAGCGTTGCTTTTGCTCTGGATGGTCTGTAAACTTAAAGTCCAAACAAAAAGGGACAAGATGGTGATAGTCCAAGCACTTGCAGCATTAGAACACGGTACCTCCCCTGATATATGGTTATCTATACTTAAGCAATAGGTCGCTGGCCGCTCAGCTCTTGCACCCCACGAGGCTAGTCTCATTGCACGGGATAGAGTGAGTGTGCTTCAGCAGCCCGAGAGAGTTGCACGGCTAAGCACTGCAGTAGAAAGGCTCTGTGGCATAAAATGAGCCTATTCTAGGGAGACATGTCATCTCGTATGAAGGTTGAGTGTCCAAGTGTCCTTTCTCCAGGAAAAAAAGGACACAGGAGTGGACCAAGACCCCTCTGGGTGATGAACCTGGGAGAAGGTTTTGTGTAATGCCCCTAATTTTGCACACTGGGGATTTGACCTCTATCTCCACTCTCAGTACTGGGTGGCCTGTTGTCTTTTAAATAAAAGGAAAGGGGGAGATGTAAGGAGCCCCCCTTGCAATCATATCCGGTGTTCTAACTGATAAATAGTCTGCGTATGTGCGGGGGTATTTGTCCATTTCTTGTGCCCTGCCTGTCCCGTGGGGCGTCATCTGGGCTGATAGTGAGCAGCCAGTCAGGGTGAGTCACATCTCCAACCACTCTTGTGGGTTTTAAAATGACTGAGTTTCCTGTGTTCTAGGCCCCCCCCCCAGAAGCTGATGATCTTTCTCTCGAGATGCATTAAAGCTATGCTGCAGAAGAACCCGTGTGTGTCCTGTGTGTGTGTCCTTGCTGGCAAGACTCCATATCATATCACAGGAACAATCTGCAAAAAGTGATATTTTGACTTCATCTTTTCCAATTTGTATCTCCTTGATCTCCTTTTGTGGTCGAATTGCTCTGGCTAATACTTCAAGTACTATGTTGAAGAGGTAGGGAGAAAGTAGGCAGCCTTGTCTATTCCCTGATTTTAGTGGGATTGCTTCCAGCTTCTGACCATTTACTTTGATGTTGGCTACTGGTTTGCTGTAGATTGCTTTTATTATGTTTAGGTATGGGCCTTGAATTCCTGATTTTTCCAAGACTTTTATCATGAATGGGTGTTGGATCTTGTCAAATGCTTTTTCCGCATCTAACGAGATGATCATGCGGTTTTTTCTTTGAGTTTGTTTATATACTGGATTACGTTGATGTATTTCCGTATATTGTACCATCCCTGCATCCCTGGGATGAAACCTACTTGGTCAGGATGGATGATTGCTTTAATGTGTTCTTGGATTCGGTTAGCAAGAACTTTATTGAGGATTTTTGCATAGATATTCATAAGGGAAATTGGTCTGAAGTTCTCTATCTTTGTTGGGTCTTTTTGTGGTTTAGGTATCAGAGTAATTGTGGCTTCATAGAATGAGTTGGGTAGAGTATCTTCTGTTTCTATTTTGTGGAATAGTTTGTGAAGAACTGGGATTAGATCTTCTTTGAAGGTCTGATAGAACTCTGCACTAAACCCATCTGGTCCTGGGCTTTTTTTGGTTGGGAGACTATTAATGACTGCTTCTATTTCTTTAGGGGATATAGGACTGTTTAGATCATTAACCTGATCTTGACTTAACTTTGGTACCTGGTATCTGTCTAGAAACTTGTCCATTTCATCCAGGTTCTCCAGTTTTGTTGAGTATAGCCTTTTGTAGAAGGATCTGATGGTGTTTTGGATTTCTTCAGGATCTGTTGTTATGTCTCCCTTTTCATTTCTGATTTTGTTAATGAGAATGCTTTCCCTGTGCCCTCTAGTGAGTCTGGCTAAGGGTTTGTCTATCTTGTTGATTTTCTCAAAGAACCATTTCCTCGTTTGGTTGATTCTTTGAATAATTCTTCTTGTTTCCACTTGGTTGATTTTGCCCCTGAGTTTGATTATTTCCTGCCGTCAACTCCTCTTGGGTGAATTTGCTTCCTGTTTTCTAGAGCTTTTAGGTATGTTGTCAAGCTGCTAATGTGTGCTCTCTCTAGTTTCTTTTTGGAGGCACTCAGAGCTATGAGTTTCCCTCTTAGAAATGCTTTCATTGTGTCCCATAAGTTTGGGTATGTTGTGGCTTCATTTTCATTAATCTCCAAAAAGTCCTTAATTTCTTTCTTTATTCCTTCCTTGACCAAGGTATCATTGAGGAGAGTGTTGTTCAGTTTCCAGATGAATGTTGGCTTTCTATTATTTATTTTGTTATTGAAGATCAGCCTTAGTCCATGGTGATCTGATAGGATGCATGGGATAATTTCAATAATTTTGTATCTGTTGAGACTTGTTTTGTGTCCAATTATGTGGTCAATTTTGGAGAAGGTACAATGAGCTGCTGAGAAGAAGGCATATCCTTTTGTTTTATTATAAAATGTTCTGTAGTTATCAGTTAGATCCATTTGTTTCATAACTTCTGTTAGTTTCACTGTGTCCCTGTTTAGATTCTGTTTCCATTATCTGTCCATTGGTGAAAGTTGTGTGTTGAAGGCCCCCACTATTATTGTGTGAGGTGCAATGTGTGCTTTGAGCTTTACTAAAGTGTCTTTAATGAAAGTGGCTGCCCTTGTATTTGGAGCATAGATATTCAGAATTGAGAATTCTTCTTGGAAGATTTTACCTTTGATGAGTATGAGGTGCCCCTCCTTGTCTTTTTTGATGACCTTGGGTTGGAAGTCGATTTTATGCGATATTAGAATGGCTACTCCAGCTTGTTTCTTCAGACCATTTGCTTGGAAAATTGTTTTCCAGCCTTTCACTCTGAGGTAGTGTCTATCTTTTTCCCCTGAGATGGGTTTCCTGTAAGCAGCAAAATGTTGGGTCCTTTTGTGTAGCCAGTCTATTCGTCTATGTCTTTTTATTGGGGAGTTGAGTCCATTGATATTAAGAGATATTAAGGAAAAGTAATTGTTGCTTCCTATTATTTTTGTTGTTTAAGTTGGCATTCTGTTCTTGTGCCTGTCTTATTTTAGGTTTGTTGAGGGATTACCTTCTTGCTTTTTCTAGGACGTAGTTTCCATCCTTGTATTGGTTTTTTTCTGTTATTATCCTTTGAAGGGCTGGATTCGTGGAAAGATAATGTGTGAATTTGGTTTTGTCGTGGAATACTTTGGTTTCTCCATCTATGGTCACTGAAAGTTTGGCTAGGTATAGTATCCTGGGTTGGCATTTGTGTTCTCTTAGTGTCTGTATAATATCTGTCCAAGCTCTTCTTGCTTTCATAGTCTCTGATGAAAAGTCTGGTGTAATTCTGATAGGCTTGCCTTTATATGTTACTTGACCCTTTCCCTTACTGCTTTTAATATTCTCTCTTTATTTAGTGCATTTGTTGTTCTGATTATTATGTGTCAGAAGGAATTTCTTTTCTGGTCCAGTCTATATGGAGTTTTATAGGCTTCTTGCATGTTCATGGGCATCTCTTTCTTTAGGTTTGGGAAGTTTTCTTCTATAATTTTGTTGAAGATATTTGCTGGCCCTTTGAGATGAAAATCTTCATTCTCATCTACTCCTATTAGCCATAGGTTTGGTCTTCTCATTGTGTCCTGGACTTCCTGGATGTTTTGAGTTAGGATCTTTTTGCATTTTCCATTTTCTTTGATTTTTGTGCCCATGTTCTCTATGGAATCTTCTTCACCTGAGATTCTCTCTTCCATCTCTTGTATTCTGTTGCTGATGCTCACATCTATGGTTCCAGATTTCTTTCCTATGGTTTCTATCTCCAGCATTGCCTCACTATGGGTTTTCTTTATTGTGTCTACTTCCCTTTTTAGGTCTTGGATGGTTTTATTCAATTCCATCACCTGTTTGGTTGTGTTTTCCTGTAATTCTTTAAGGGATTTTTGTGCTTCCTCTTTAAGATCTTCTACCTGTTTAGCAGTGTTCTCCTGTATTTCTTTGAGTGAGTTATTAGTCCTTCTTGATGTCCTCTACCATCATCATGAGATATGCTTTCTAATCTGGGTCTAGCTTTTCGGGTGTATTGGGGTGCCCTGGACTGGGCAAGGTGGGAGTGCTGGGTTCTGGTGATGGTGAGTTGTCTTGGTTTCTGTTAGTAAGATTCTTACATTTACCTTTCCCCATCTGGTAATCTCTGGAGTTAGTTGATTTAGTTGTCTCTGGTTAGAGCTTGTTCCTCAGGTGATTCTGTTAGCCTCTATCAGCAGACTTGGGAGACTAGTTCTCTCCTCTGAGTTTCAGTGGTCAGAGCACTCTCTGCAGGCAAGCTCTCCTCTTATAGGAAAGATGCACAGATATCTGGCATTAGGACCTCCCTCCTGGCTGAAGATTAAGGCCCAAAACAGGACCTGTCCCTGAAGCAGTTGCTTCGGCCTGTCCCAGAAGCTGTTAGCTTCTGTATTCCACACTCTCACCTGTGCAGAATACTCTCAGCAGAGTCCTGGAACCAAGATGTCTGCTGCAGATGCTCAGGCAAAGCTCGCTCCCGGGGGGGTGGGGGGGCAGACCCCTATCCTCTGGCCGGGAAAGTGGCCTGACGTCTGGGGCCCGAAAAGGGGGCTGCCTTAGAAGCTCTGTGGCTCCCGCCTGTCCCAGAAGCCGTTAGCTTCTGTATTCCACACTCTCACCTGTGCAGAAAACTATAGGCAGATGCTCAGGCCCTCTGGTGGAATTTTTAGGGTCACTTATATACACTATCATATCATCTGCAAATAGTGGTATTTTGACTTCTTTCTTTCCAATTTTTATCCCCTTGATCGCCTTTTGTTGTCTAATTGCTCTGGCTAGGACTTCAAGTACAATGTTGAATAGGTAGGGAGAAAGTGAGCAGCCTTGTCTAGTCCCTGATTTTAGTGGGATTGCTTCCAGCTTCTCTCCATTTACTTTTGTTGTCTACTGATTTGCTATATATTGCTTTTATTATGTTTAGGTATGGGCCTTGAATTCCTGATCTTTCCATGAGTTTTATCATGAATGGGTGTTGGATTTTGTCAAATGCTTTCTCAGAATCTAACGAGATGATCATGTGATTTTTGTCTTTGAGTTTGTTTATATAGTGGATTACATTGATGGATTTCTGTATATTAAACCATCCCTGCATCGCTGGAATGAAGCCTACTTGGTCATGATGGATGATTGTTTTGATGTGTGAGAATTTTATTGAGTATTTTTGCATCGATGCTCATAAGGGAAATTGGTCTGAAGTTCGCTTTCTTTGTTGGGTCTTTATGTGGTTTAGGTCTCTGAGTAACTGTGGTTTCATAGAATGAATTCTGTTTCTATTTTTTGGAATAATTTGAGGAGAGTTGGAATTAGGTCTTCTTTGAAGGTCTGATAGAACTCTGCACTAAATCCATCTGGTCCTGAGGGTTTTTTTTTTTTTTTTTGGTTGGGAGACTATTAGTGACTGCTTCTATTTCTTTAGGGGAAATGGGACTGTTAAGATCATTAATCTGATCCTGATTTAACTTTGGTACCTGATATCTGTCTAGGAAGTTGTCCATTTCATCCAGGTTTTCCAGTTGAGTATAGCCTTTTTTAGTAGGATCTGATGGTGTTTTGGATTTCCTCAGTATCTGTTGTTATGTCTCCCTTTTCATTTCTGATTTTATTAATTAGGATACTGTCCCTGTGCCCTCTCGTTAGTCTGACTAAGGGTTTATCTATCTTGTTGATTTTCTCAAAGAACCAGTTCCTGGTTTGGTTGATTCTTTGAATAGTTCTTTTTGTTTCCACTTGGTTGATTTCAGCCATAAGTTTGATTATTTCCTGCCATCTACTCCTCTAGGGTGAATTTTCTTCCTTTTGTTCTAGAGTTTCTAGGTGTGCTGTCAGACTACTAGTGTATGCTCTCTCTAGTTTCCTTTTGGAGGAACTCAGGGCTATGAAATCTCTCCTTTTCAATTTAGAGTTTCCATGTGATGAAAGATCTGAAGAATGGTTTGTAGATGGAGAGGTAAAAATAAAGCCAAGAGACAGAAGATACAGTAAGGAGAACTCCTGAAGGAAGGTTGGTGAGAATGTAGCAAGACCTTACTTGCAGATCAGTAACACTGAAATATATAGGATCTCAGCACCATCTGCTCAATATACCATGAATGTAAAAACTGGTCTTTTTCACATTTGTGTGTGTGTGCATAGGCATGTTGGAATACATGTGCAGGGGTATGCCTACTTATGGGACCTGTGTACACAAAGGTTCAAGTTAACCTCAGGTGTCATTTCTCAAGTGCCACACACTTGTTTTGTTTTTTGAGTTTATTGGTTGTTTTGAGAAAAGATCTCTCAATGATCTAGGGATTGTCAGGAAGTTTAAATAGGCTGGGCAGGGAGTCACAAGAATACCTTTCTCTACCCACTACCCCTGGTACTGGGATTACAAGTGTGTGCTACCGAACACAGATCTCTTACATAATTGTAGGGAGCAAAGTCAGGTCATCATGCTTGCAAAGCAAGCAAATGATTTACCAACTGACATATCTCCTCATTCCTTAAAACAACTTTGAAGCAGTCTGTTCTTTGACTTAATAACTAGAAAGTTGTGAGGACTAAGAAACATTGATATGTTGATGATATGACAGTTGAAGCCCCCCAATAAAAGCTGAATTAAGTACATTAAAAATGCCAAGAAAGAAGAGAGTTCTAAAACCTGACCCAAATAAAATGCTATCCTATCCAAGTGAGTGGAAGGCAAAGAACTGATGTGTTATTATAAATAATAAGATACAATTTGCTAAACGCATGAAACTCAAGAAGAACGAAGACCGAAGTGTGGACACTTTGCCCCTTCTTAGAATTGGGAACAAAACACCCATGGAAGGAGTTACAGAGACAAAGTTTGGAGCTGTGATGAAAGGATGGACCATCAACAGACTGCCATATCCGGGGATCCATCCCATAATCAGCTTCCAAACGCTGACACTATTGCACACACTAGCAAGATTTTGCTGAAAGGACCCAGATATAGCTGTCTCCTGTGAGACTATGCCGGGGGCCTGACAAACACAGAAGTGGATGCTCACAGTCAGCTATTGGATGGATCACAGGGCCCTCAATGGAGGAGCTAGAGAAAGTACCCAAGGAGCTAAAGGGATCTGCAACCCTATAGGTGGAACAACATTATGAACTAACCAGTACCCTGGAGCTCTTGACTCTAGCTGCATATGTATCAAAAGATGGCCTAGTTGGCCATCACTGGAAAGAGAGGCCCATTGGACTTGCAAACATTATATGCCCCAGTACAGGGGAATGCCAGGGCCAAAAAGTGGGAGTGAGTGGGTAGGGGAGTGGGGGGTGGAGGGTATGGGGGACTTTTGGAATAGCATTGAAAATGTAAATGAGGAAAATACCTAATAAAATATTAAATAAATAAATAAATAAATAAATAAATAAATAAATAAATAAATAATACTGGGCACCAGGAAACAGAATAACATTCTTTAATGTGCTAAAAGGAAACAACTGCCTAACTGGATTTAGAGAGTGAAACTACTCAAAAATTTAACATCAAATGAAATATTTCATCAAGCATAAACACAGTACACCTACTTTGGACTGGCCAGAACTTACAGAACGACAATGATTATAAATATTTGGGATTTGTTCAATGAATCTATGTATGGTTGCTATGACAGCTACTTGCACATCAGCGTTTACTTCAGCAATGCTCATAACTACGTTATAGAATCAACTATGTCACAACAGTGGAGGAATGGATTTTAAATATGTGTGTATACACAATGGATTCTTTCTGTCATAAAAAAGAACAAAGTTACACTAACTTTTGGAAAAGGGATGCAACTGGAGCTCATATAAAGCAAAATAAGCCAGCTTAGAAAGACCAACATCAAATGATTTTTCTGCTTTGTAATTACTAGATTTTATATCGATGTGTAAAATCACCTATGTCAAGCTTAAAAATAAAACACCTATGTTAACAGGCCATTGAAGTAGAAATTAAATTACCTAGAAGAGTAAATGAAACTAATGGGGAGAGTGGAGGAACAAAATGGGGAGGAAACTGTGCTCAATGTACAGCGTAGAGCATCTGAAAATGTTTTGTAATGCAGTGCCATATTCAGTAGTTTTACACAGTGAAAGTAAGTATAATAGTGCATGATTGTCTAAACATAATACAATGACACACATTATGCCATAATAATAACAAAGCAGAGAACTATCATGGCCATATCAATTGTGCAGACAAAGAACCCAACATCTATTCATGTTTTTAAAAAGACACTCAGAAATCAGAAATACCAGACAGATCCATCAATTTGTCTAAGAATTTTATGAATTCATTGTTTTTAATTGCTGAGTACTACTTCATTGTGTAGATGTACCACATTTTCTGTATCCATTCCTCTGTTAAGGGACATCTGGGTTCTTTCCAACTTCTGGCTATTATAAATAAGGCTGCTATGAACATAGTGGAGGATGTGTCCTTATTACAAGTTGGAACATCTTCTGAGTGTATATCCAGGAGAGGAATTGCTGGACCTTCTGGTCGTACCATGTCCAATTTTCTGAGAAACCACCAAACTGATTTCCAGAGTGGTTGTACCAGCTTGCAATCCCGCCAGCATCTGCTGTCGCCTGAATTTTTTATCTTAGCCATTCTGACTGGTGTGAGGTGGAATCTCAGGGTTGTTTTGATTTACATTTCTGACAATTAAGGATGCTGAACATTTTTTCAAGTGCTTCTCAGCCATTTGGTATTCCTCAGTTGAAAATTCTTTGTTTAGCTCTGTACCCCATATTTAATAGGGTTATTTGATTTTCTGGAGTCCATCTTCTTGAGTTCTTTATATATATTGGATATTAGTCCCCTATGTGATTTAGGAATGGTAAAGATCCTTTCCCAATCTGTTGGTGGCCTTTTTGTCTTATTGACAGTGTCTTTTGCCTTGTAGAAGCTTTGCAACTTTATGAGGTCCCATTTGTCGATTCTCACTTTTACAGCACAAGCCATTGCTGTTCTGTTTAAGAATTTTTTCCCCTGTGCACATATCTTCGAGGGTTTTCCCCACTTTCTCCTCTATAAGTTTCAGTGTCTCTGGTTTTATGTGGAGTTCTTTGATCCACTTAGACTTGTGCTTTGTACAAAGAGATAAGAATGGATCAATTCCCATTCTTCTACATGACAACCACCAGTTGTGCCAGCACCATTTGTTGAAACTGTTCTCTTTTTTCCACTGGATGGTGTTAGCTACTTGTCAAAGATTAAGTGACCATAGGTGTGTGGGTTAATTTCTGGGTCTTCAATTCTATTCCATTGTTCTACCTGTCTATTGCTGTACCAGTACCATGCAGTTTTTATCACAATTGCTCTGTAGTACAGCTTGAGTTCAGGCATGTTGGTTCCAACAGAGATTCTTTTATCATTGAGAATAGTTTTTACTATCCTAGTTTTTTTTCTTTTGTTATTCCAGATGAATTTGCAAATTGACCTTTTTAATTCATTGAAGAATTGAGTTGTAATGTGATGGGGATTGCATTGAATCTGTAGATTGCTTTTGGCAAGATAGCAATTATTACTATATTGAGCCTGCCAATCCATGAGTATGGGACATCTTCCCATCTTCTGATATCTTCTTAGATTTCTTTCTTCAGAGATTTGAAGTTCTTTTTGTACAGATCTTTCATTTCCTTAGTTAGAGTCACACCAAGGTATTTTATATTATTTGTGACTATTATGAAGGGTGTTGTTTCCCTAATTTCTTTCTCAGCCTGTTTTTCCACTGATTTGTTTGACTTAATTTTATATCCAGCTACTTCACTGAAGCTGTTTTTCAGGTTTAGGAGTACTCTGGTGGAATTTTAAGTATCACTTATATATACTATCATATCATCTGCAAATAGTGATATTTTGACTTCTTTCTTTCCAATTTTTATCCCTTTGACCTCCTTTTGTTGTCAAATTGCTCTGGCTAGGACTTCAAGTACTATATTGAATAGGTAGGGAGAAAGTGGGCAGCCTTGTCTAGTCCCTGATTTTAGTGGGATTGCTTCCAGCTTCTCTCCATTTACATTTATGTTGCCTACTGGTTTGCTGTATATGGCTTTATTATGTTTAGGTATGGACCTTGAACTCCTGATCTTTCCAAGACTTTTATCATTAATGGGGGTGTTGGATTTTGTCAAATGCTTTCTCAGAATCTAATGAGATGATCATGTGATTTTTGTCTTTGAGTTTGTTTATATAGTGGATTATGCTGATGAATTTCTATATATTAAACCATCCCGGTGAGCTGGGCATGGTGGCACATGCCTTTAATCCCAGCACTCAGGAGGCAGAGGCAGGATTTCTTTAGGAAATGCAGATCATACTGAGCGGATCAGAAGATCACAGACCCAATGCATAGCATCTTCTGAATTGATCATAAGACAGCTTTTGGAAAATATAAATCCTGTGGAGAAGAAAACAATCTCAAAGCAAGATGCTCTGACATCTGTGGAATTAACACCAGGGCTACATTTGGGAGATATTACATCTACAAAGTTAAAGTCAAGTCAGAGCTGGAGCATGTCAAATCTATGCTGTGAAACCCAGAGATGCAGGCAGGAGATAGGAAACATGAGAAGCTGCCTCCAGGCTCCAGCCTGAAACGTTTAAAACCAAAGTTACTATCTTCAAAGCCAAAAATCAAAGATAGGAAATCAGTGATCTTAACTGAGAAAGAATGTTTCAAGAGGATAAAATCTACTGTAGTATCCCCAAGTAGTTCCATGAGAGGAGATATGAAGTCTGTGAAGTTGATTCCAAGTTCAAGAACTCAAGATTTGAAAAATAAGGGGTTGATGGCCCTTGGTACACATGTTCAAGATGTAAATGCAATGAACTTGAAACTTGAACCAAATAAACAAGGTGGGAGTCCCATGACTTTTGTACCAAGAATGCTGTTTCAAGAGAAGTCTATGGAGGTATTTCATGGGCCTCAACTGCAGTGTATGAAACCCAAGGAACTGACTTCACAGTCACAAATGAAAGATAAGAAACCTGTGATCATGCCATGTTTGAAACGGCAGAATCTAAAACATGTAACTGTAGCCAAAACAGAAGGGATCCAAGGAGTAAAATTTGTGGATTTCATCTCAACAAAACAAGGGTGTAAAGGGATGACACCCAGGAACTTAACTCTTACATCTAGACAGGATGACCTGATAACTGTAAAGTCACTAGAGTGGAAAGGTAGGATTTTTGACCAATAGAACAAACAGATTGAATCAGAAAATACATTGCCCATGGAGTCAGATCAAGAACCCAAACCTGCAGATATGAAACCCATAGAGATCAACTCTAAATTCCAATTCAGAGGTATGACCTCATTTGAATTGGATCCTGAGCAGGTTGTTCAAAGTGTAAAAGTTGAGGAGTTCCAAAATGAACTACAGGTGAAAAGTATGAATCCTTGCCAGTTGACTACAGGGTCCCAGATGCACCAAGAGAAAGCCTTAGAGTTAAAATTGGACCCACAGCTTCATGGTGTGGAAACTGTGGCACCAAATACAGAATCCCAACTTGGAAGCACCAAGACTATACAATGATACCAATATCTCAGTTTCAAAGCCATAAAGGTATAGGGTCAAACTCAAGATCGGTCTCAAAAAGCCAGTCCTACAGAACTGAAGCCACCTGTGCTATGGAGAGGTATGAGGTCATTTGAGCTGACTACCAGGTCAAAAATTCAAGGAGAAGAATCTGTGGCATTTCATCCACAGTTACAGGGAGTAAAAACATCTCCATTAGCAATAGAGTTCCAAAAACCCAAAACCCAAAACCTTTAACTTGAATTCAGAGCCACAACTCTGAAGAGGCATCACAACCCAGGATCTAAACAAAGATCCACAGGCTGAAAGCGTAAGATCTGTTCAGTGGATACCACAAGAGGAGTTCCCTGGTGTGAAGTTTTTAGGATCCAATGGTAGGTCACCATTTCAAGGTGTCAAATGGACAGAACAGAAACCCTCCATAAAATTGAGAGATGGGAAGCCATCAGATGTGACTCAAGGGCCAAAACTACAAGGGAAAAAATCTGGGGATTTTAACCTCAGGCCACAAGAAGAGTGTGTGAAGATCCTCCAGTTGTCACCAGGACCAGAGCTACAAAAAGGGGGAAACTTTGCATCATCTTCAGAACCACAGTATCAGTGTGTGGAAACTGTCATGGCAGTGTGGACTGCAGCTTGAAAATAAAAAATCAGTCTTCCAAGATAAATGTATACAGAATCTTGGGTTACAGCCTCAAGGAATCACATCCAAAGAGTTAAAACCCTCAGTACAAGAAAGGGATATGCCAGGCAGAGGCAGGCAGATTTCTGAGTTCGAGGCCAGACTGGTCTACAAAGTGAGTTCCAGGACAGCCAGGGCTACACAGAGAAACCTGGTCTTGAAAAGTCAAAATAAATAAATAAATAAATAAATAAATAAATAGGATGTGAAGACATCTGAATGTTGATGACAAGGCCCAAGACAAAAGGTAAAGAACTGTCTGAGTCAGCCCAGTAATGCTTGTCTCATGGGTTACAAACCTTGTCTCATTGATTACAAATCTGAACAGCCTTTTAGAAGTATGAAAGAATGTGACCCAACCTTATGGTCAAAGAAGAGTAATATAAAAATCAATGACATTCAAACCCAGGTTCCACAAAGAAGACAGGAGCTTGCCTGAACTGGCCTCTGGGGTAAAGTGACAAGAAGTGAAACTCTTAAAGTCATCCCCAGGAACACAGCGGCCTCAAAACATGATATCTTTAGTGATTAAACAAGGGCCACAGTCATCAGAATCCAAATCTGGTGTAATAGGCCGAGGGTCACAGTCACAAAACAATAAAAGTATAGGGTTGAACAGTGCTGCTCCTTTGATGTGACAGCTGAGCATCCATCTCCTTCCCCCTCAGATGGCTTCTTCAGCATGGTAGAGCAGTGAGGATTGGTTTGGTCTCAGAACCAAGTTAGAGTGAAGACACTGGCCACATAATACATATGCTCTAGGTTTAAAAAAATCTGAATCTTGGGCAACTGTTCTCTTGTAACTACTTTACAGTTTCTAAAAGCAGTTATTGTCCAAAGTTAGAAGAACTTAAGTCTTCTCAGATGAACATGTGAATGAATGAAGGGAGGTAAACAAAAAATAAAATTAGAAAAGATGAGGTCTGATAGGGGAGCAGGTGGATAAGAAAGTCAAAAAGGAACAGTAATTTAAAGTTTATTTCAACTATAATGCAGGTTATTCTGACTTTAAGGTAGCATCACACAACATACTCCTGAGACCATTCCCGAGATCTTCTGTTTTATAGATCTGTGAGATCTCTGGCACTAGGGGGTCATCTGAGTTTGGATCACATAGCAGTGAACAAATGGATAAAAGAACTTTAGAAACAGTTAAAGCAGGAGACCAGTGTGATCTTAGAATATCAAGACAATTGCTGCCATTACTGTTAATATTTGGATGATAAATTCTTGTTGTAAATGCAACCTTAGGGGGTTTGAAGAGTGAGTCTGTAGGAAAATGAATTGTCAAAAAGAATACACCACCTTGATATGGGCTGTAATTAGGTTACATAATTGTGGCTTGCCAATGAAACATGTCATCTCCAACTGGACCTGCAGAACATTGTGCTGGAGGGCCATGGACCAAAACACTAAGTTCCTTTAAAAAAAATTATATATATCTATATATAATATATATGATATTTTCTTTATTTACATTTCAACTGTTATCCCCTTCCTGGTTTCCCCTCCTGAAAACACCCTTCCCCATCCCCTCCCCTCTTTCCCCTCCCTCCTCCCCCTGCTCAGCAACCCACCCACTCTGGCTTCCTGGCCCTGGCATTCCTCCACACTGGGTCATAGACCCTTCATAGGACAAAGGGCCTCTCCTCCCATTGATGACCAACTAGGTCATCCTCTGCTGCATATGCAGCTGGAGCCATGAGTCACACCATGTTTGCTCTTTGGTTGATGGTTTAGTCCCAGGGAGCTCTGAGGGTACTGGTTAGTTCATATTGTTGTTCCTCCTATGGGGCTGTAAACCCCGTCAGCTCCTTGTATCCTTCCTCTAGCTCCTTCATTGGGGATCCTATGCTCAGTCCAATGGATGGCTGTGAGCATCCACCTATGTATTTGTGAGGCACTGGCAGAGCCTCTCAGGAGATGGATAGCCATCTTAGAAGGGGGAACAAAACACTAAGTTCCTTATTAATCCGTTTCAGCGCCATAGTCTGTGCTTTTCGCTGGGCTCCTTACTATCCCGATGCATACTCAAAGGTCCTGCTAAACTCTTGATTATCCCGATGGTGAGGAAGGATTGTATCTTCCTCTCACACTGGCTCGGGCGTTTGCAGGGCACAGCCACAAGTTGTCTGCTCCGAAAGAACTACTGCCAGCTGCCAAGCTCACTCCCTGCCACCTTCCAATTGGCCATCGCCTCCATCGCGAGCTCCTGGCGAGCTGACGGTTGAAGGGGAGCAGTTTGCCTCCCTCTGACCGTTGAAGGGGAGCAGTTTGCCTCCCTTGTCCAGGCCAAGTGGACGTGTCACCCTCTTGCCAGCTCCCTGTAGGAACACCATCTTCTTACTAATCCTATCAAGGTCGGTCCAAGAGGGCTGGGAACAGAGGCGGGTCATGGGCTGACGGGGGACTGGTCAGGTCTTAGATTTTAGAATGAAGATTGTTCTAGTTTCCTCAATTAAAAACAGAAACGAATCTATATTTGCATCTTGTTTAACAGACACCCTCAACATTAATTGGAGTCACATGGGATTTTCGAGTTCTGTACTTAAAAATCTGGAACAGAGACCAGATTGCTGTTCTCTGTCTGTCTCTCTGTTTCTCTGTCTCTCTCTGTTTCTGTCTGTGTCTGTGTCTGTGTCTGTGTCTGTGTCTGTCTCTCTCTCTCTCTCTCTCTCTCTCTCTCTCTCTCTCTCACACACACACACACACACACACACACACACACACACACACACACACAACTCTCATGGCTCCTCTGAAATTCATAGAAACTCAGGTAAAAGTGCCATTGTCCTGAGTCCAAAACATGCAGGAAAGGGCAGACTAGAAAAATGGGTACACCTTTTGTGCTTCACCTCTGTGGAAGAATTCTTTTCTCTTCATGGAGTTCTGGTCTCTGCTCTTAAAGCCTTCAGCTGATTGGGTCATGCCCAGTCACAGTATGGAAAGCAATCTGCTTTAAAGTGCACTGATTCTAAATGTTAATCAGATGTAAGAATTACTGTCAAAGAAATGTTCTAGGATAATATATTACCAAACAACTGGGTTCCATAGCCTAGCCAAGTCTACATAAGATTAACCACTACAATTCTTTCTCTTGTTTAGGTTTATTTTTATTATTTTTAAATTGTGTGTTTGTGTAATTGTGTATGTGTATAATTGTGTGTAAGAATATGAGCACAGGTTCCAGCAGAAGCCAGAGGTGATTGGATCCCCCTGGAGCTAGAATTACAGGTTATCATGAACCATCTGACATAGATCCTGGGAATCGAATTTAGGTCCTCTGAAATGTAGTATGTGCTGTTAACTGCTGAACCATCTCCCTATGCCATCCTCTTGTCCTCTTCTTCTTGTTCCTCCTCCTCCTCCTCCTTTTTCTTCATTTGTAAAGACTTTCATAATTTTAATTCTTAGATTTAGGTTTTTACTCTATTTCAAATTCATTTTTAAATATGATACAAAGTAAAGGCCCAACTTCATTCATTTACATGTGATCTTCAAGTTGTCCTGAACAATTTATTAAAGTTTGTTTGTTTGTTTAATTTTGCATTGAATGGCCATGGTGCCTCTGCAGAGAATCAGCTGATTTTCAGTGTCAAGTTCCATTGACCCTAAAAGTCTGTCCCTGTGCCAGTTGTACAACTGTTTTTAATTACTGTAGTTTGTACACAGTTTCAAAAACAGAAACGGAGTTATTTAACTATTTTCAAGATTTTTTTTTTTTGGCTCTTGGAGGACCTTTGTGATTCCTTTATTTTTAGGATGGGGTCTCATTTCTGCAAAAAAGGTCATTGGTATTTGGATAGGTGACCAAGCCCCCTCAGTCAGTGAACAGGTTCTCCAGCGCAGGAGTGAGGATTAAAAAGGAAAAGACAGTTAGACAACATTGTAGCATGACCCCAGTGTATCCTGAGACTGAAGGCAAATTTAATATTCCCAATCCACTTTTATATCATTTTATTTACATGCAAGTATTAAGGGTGAGAAGTAAGGAACAATAAGGAACTAACCAGACAGTAAGCAAAGTCCCGGGATTATTCCCATGTCAGCTGTTTAAGAGGGGCGAGTCACAATGACCAAAATACTTGAGCTCACTTTCTTGTCAAAGCCCAAAATCTTGCCTGAAGCCTACTTCTTTTGTTCCACCCTAAGATTAAAATTCCTGCCTTAACCTTCTTCCCTATTATAGCCTAAAGTTAGATTCTCGCCTAAACGCACTTCCTTATCCTGCCCTGATGTCAGATTCCTGCCTGAGCTTACGTCCTTGTCATGTCCAAGATTCCTGTCAAGCAGCACCCCAAAGGCTCTCCACAGATAGCGATAATAGAACATCCTATAGAATCTATAGATTTGATACTGTTGCTATTTTAGCATCAAACCTTCTAATCCTGAACAAGGAACATCTTATTTACTACTCACTTTCTACAACGTTTTGTAGTTTGCATCTCATGCCATAGCTACCTCTCACTAACCTACCTCCCACTAACAAGGTAACTACTGTTACCTTGTGGTTAGGATTACAACACTGGACCTAAGGCTTGTTGAAGGAAGGTGTCTGGTATTTCTGATTTGTGAGTGTCTTTTCAAAAACATGAATAGAGGTGGGGAGCCACCCCCACATTTGCCGTTGCAAGATGGCGCTGACATCCTGTGTTCTAAGTGGTAAACAAATAATCTGCGCATGTGCTGAAGAATAAAAAACTACTGAACTCTTCTTCACCCCAGAGCCCGACCCCTCCCAGCTAGAGATTGTTCCCGGAACACTCCTGAACTCTTCACCCCAGAATGCATTCCTGAACTCCTCACCCTAGAGTTCGAACCCTCCCAACTAAAGACTGTTCCAAGAACATTTTTGAGATAAGGGCCTCCTGGAACAACCTCAAAATGAACCGGGTACATTGCCAAATAATAGGACATGACCCCTTAGTTACGTAGATTCCCTTGGCAGAACCCCTTGTCCCTTGGCACAACCCCTTAGTTATGTAAACTTGTACTTTCCCTGCCCAGCTCTCCCCCCTTGAGTTTTCCTATATAAGCCTGTGAAAAATTTTGGCTGGTTGTCGATTCTCCTCTACACCATACTAGGTGCATGAGTTTCGACCCCAGAGCTCTGGTCCATGTTCCATGTGCTTTCGTGCTGTTGCTCTATTAAATCGTGCCTTCTACATTTTAAGTACGGTCTCAGTGTCTTCTTGGGTCCGCGGCTGTCCCGAGGCTTGAGTGAGGGTCTCCCTTCGGGGATCTTTCAGTGCCAAGGGTAGTTCTCCACCCCATGTGCTCTGCCTTCCCCGTGACGACAACTCGGCCGATGGGCTGCAGCCAATCAGGGAGTCACACGTCCTAGGCGGAGGATAATTCTCCTTAAAAGGCACAGGGTTTTGCCATTCTCTCTCTTGCTCTCTTGCTCTCTTGCTCTTGCTCCTGAAGATGTAAGCAATAAAGCTTTGCCACAGAAGATTCCGGTTTGTTGCGTCTTTCCTGGCCGGTCGCGAACGCGTGTAAGAGTTGGTGCTGGAACCCGGGACGAAAAAACCCGGGATGAGAAAACTCGGGACGGTTACCATCACCGGCGCAAGGAAGATCCCTCATTCTGGAACCAGAACTGCGGGTCACCGTCATAAAGGTTCCCGTAAAACAGACTGTTGAGAAGGATCCAGCCTGGATTCAGAACTCTTCAGCTGGGGAACGGTGGTAATGAAGTGTTCCCGTAAAACACATTGTTGAGAAGGATTCAACTGCATGAATTCAGAACTCTTCAGCTGGGGAACAGGGGTACCAGTGAGTACAACTTTACAAGGTAAGTCTGGTCTTGAACTTTCTAACGAAATTCAAGACAGTCTATCAGAAGTAAAGTGGGAAATAGCTTTACAAGGTACGTCTGGCCTTGAACTTTCTAACGAAATTCAAGACAGTCTATCAGAAGTAAAGTGGGAAATAGCTTTACAAGGTATGTTTGGCCTTGAACTTTCTCTAGTGTTAGGAGCCTTTTTGTTCCTTTTCACATGTTATCAAGCAGTTAAGCAGGGCTGAAAATTCTGGATGAAATTCAGGGCAATCTATCAGAAGTAAAGCAGGGAGAGAGAGTAGGAGCAAAGAGGAAATACAGTACACAAAATAAGTATACAGGCCTTTCCACGGGTCTTGAACCCGAGGAAAAGTTTAGGTCAGGTAAGAATACCTGGGGAGAGATTAGAAGGAAGGAAAAGAAAAAAGAAAAGAAAAAAGATCAATTAGCGGAGGTCTCTAGGAGAATGAGCCTATACTCATCACTAGATGAGCTCAAGGAGCCAGCTCTTAGTAGCTCTGAATCAGATGAATTCTCCTCTGAAGAAACAGACTTGGAGGAAGAAGCAGCTCATTATGAGGGAAAAAAGTACCAGCCAGATAAAATGCTAGCTAATCAGTTAAGGAAGAAGCCAAAAGCGGCTGGCGAAGGCCAGCTTGCTGCTTGGCCTCCGGGCAGTTGGCTTCAAGGTCATAGTGCACTTCTGCCCTATGCAGAGCCCCCGCCCTGCGTAGTGCATCAGCCCTGCGCAGAGAGGCAATGGACAGAGAGGCAATGCACAGACTCGTTCATTCCAAAGGAGGAACAAAGGAAAATACAACAGGCATTTCCGGTCTTTGAAGGAGCTGAGGGTGGGCATGTCCACGCTCCAGTAGAATATGTGCAGATTAAAGAGCTTGCCGAGTCGGTCCGTAAATATGGAACCAATGCTAATTTTACCTTGGTGCAGTTAGACAGGCTTGCCGGCATGGTACTAACTCCTGCCGACTGGCAAATGATTGCAAAAGCCGCTCTCCCTACTATGGGCAAATATATGGAATGGAGAGCTCTATGGCAAGAGGCTGCACAAGCGCAGGCCCGAGCAAACGCTGCTGCTTTGACTCCAGAGCAGAGAGATTGGACTTTTGACTTGTTAACGGGTCAGGGAGCTTACACTGCTGATCAAACAAACTACCATTGGGGAGCTTATGCCCAAATTTCCTCCACAGCTATTAGGGCCTGGAAGGCGCTCTCCCGAGCAGGTGAGGCCACTGGACAACTAACAAAGATCGTCCAGAGACTTCAGGAGTCCTTCTCAGATTTTGTGGCCAGAATGACAGAGGCAGCAGAGCGTATTTTTGGAGATTCAGAGCAAGCCGCACCTCTGGTAGAACAGCTCATTTATGAGCAAGCCACACAGGAGTGCCGAGCGGCCATAGCCCCAAGAAAGAACAAAGGTTTACAAGACTGGCTCAGGGTTTGTCGGGAGCTTGGGGGACCTCTCACCAATGCAGGCTTAGCGGCCGCCATCCTCCAATCCCAAAAACGCTCCATGGGCAGAAATGATCAGAGGACATGTTTTAACTGCGGGAAGCCTGGGCATCTTAAGAAAGATTGCAGAGCTCCAGATAAACAGGGGGGGACTCTCACTCTTTGCTCTAAGTGTGGCAAGGGTTATCATAGAGCCCACCAGTGTCGCTCTGTGAGGAATATAAAGGGCAGACTCCTTCCCCCACCTGATAACTAATCAGCTGATGTGTCAAAAAAACGGGCCATCGGGCCCTCGGTCCCAGGGCCCTCAAAGATATGGGAACCGGTTTGTCAGGACCCAGGAAGCAGTCAGAGAGGCGACCCAGGAAGACCCACAAGGGTGGACCTGCGTGCCGCCTCCGACTTCCTACTAATGCCTCAAATGAGTATTCAGCCGGTGCCGGTGGAGCCTATACCATCCTTGTCCCCGGGAACCATGGGCCTTATTCTCGGCCGGGGTTCACTCACCTTGCAGGGCTTAGTAGTCCACCCTGGAGTTATGGATTGTCAACATTCCCCTGAAATACAGGTCCTGTGCTCAAGCCCTAAGGGCGTTTTTTCTATTAGTAAAGGAGATAGGATAGCTCAGCTGCTGCTCCTCCCTGATAATACCAGGGAGAAATCTGCAGGACCTGAGATAAAGAAAATGGGCTCCTCGGGAAATGATTCTGCCTATTTGGTTATATCTTTGAATGATAGACCTAAGCTCCGCCTTAAGATCAACGGAAAAGAGTTTGAAGGCATCCTTGATACTGGAGCAGATAAAAGTATAATCTCTACACATTGGTGGCCCAAAGCATGGCCCACCACAGAGTCATCTCATTCATTACAGGGCCTAGGATATCAATCATGTTCCACTATAAGCTCCGTTGCCTTGACGTGGGAATCCTCTGAAGGGCAGCAAGGGAAATTCATACCTTATGTGCTCCCACTCCCGGTTAACCTCTGGGGAAGGGATATTATGCAGCATTTGGGCCATATTTTGTCCAATGAAAACGCCCCATCGAGAGGGTATTCAGCTAAAGCTAAAAATATCATGGCAAAGATGGGTTATAAAGAAGGAAAAGGGTTAGGACATCAAGAACAGGGAAGGATAGAGCCCATCTCACCTAATGGAAACCAAGACAGACAGGGTCTGGGTTTTCCCTAGGGGCCATTGGGGCAGCACGACCCATACCATGGAAAACAGGGGATCCAGTGTGGGTTCCTCAATGGCCCCTATCCTCTGAAAAACTGGAAGCTGTGATTCAACTGGTAGAGGAACAATTAAAACTAGGCCATATTGAACCATCTACCTCACCTTGGAATACTCCAATTTTTGTAATTAAGTAAAAGTCAGGAAAGTGGAGACTGCTCCATGACCTCAGAGCCATTAATGAGCAAATGAACTTATTTGGCCCGGTACAGAGGGGTCTCCCTGTACTTTCCGCCTTACCACGTGGCTGGAATTTAATTATTATAGATATTAAAGATTGTTTCTTTTCTATACCTTTGTGTCCAAGGGATAGGCCCAGATTTGCCTTTACCATCCCCTCTATTAATCACATGGAACCTGATAAGAGGTATCAATGGAAGGTCTTACCACAGGGAATGTCCAATAGTACTACAATGTGCCAACTTTATGTGCAAGAAGCTCTTTTGCCAGTGAGGGAACAATTCCCCTCTTTAATTTTGCTCCTTTACATGGATGACATCCTCCTGTGCCATAAAAACCTTACCATGCTACAAAAGGCATATCCTTTTCTACTTAAAACTTTAAGTCAGTGGGGTTTACAGATAGCCACAGAAAAAGTCCAAATTTCTGATACAGGACAATTCTTGGGCTCTGTGGTGTCCCCAGATAAGATTGTGCCCCAAAAGGTAGAGATAAGAAGAGATCACCTCCATACCTTAAATGATTTTCAAAAGCTGTTGAGAGATATTAATTGGCTCAGACCTTTTTTGAAGATTCCTTCTGCTGAGTTAAGGCCTTTGTTTGATATTTTAGAAGGAGATCCTCATATCTCCTCCCCTAGGGCTCTTACTCTAGCTGCTAACCAGGCCTTACAAAAAGTGGAAAATGCCTTACAGAATGCACAATTACAACATATTGAGGATTCGCAGCCTTTCAGTTTGTGTGTCTTTAAGACAGCACAATTGCCAACCGCAGTTTTGTGGCAGAATGGGCCATTGTTGTGGATCCATCCAAACGTATCCCCAGCTAAAATAATAGATTGGTATCCTGATGCAATTGCACAGCTTGCCCTTAAAGGCCTAAAAGCAGCAATCACCCACTTTGGACGAAGTCCATATCTTTTAATTGTACCTTATACCGCTGCACAGGTTCAAAGCTTGGCAGCCACATCTAATGATTGAGCAGTTTTAGTTACCTCCTTTTCAGGACAAATAGATAACCATTATCCAAAACATCCAATTTTACAGTTTGCCCAAAATCAATCTGTTGTGTTTCCACAAATAACGGTAAGAAACCCACTTAAAAATGGGATTGTGGTATATACTGATGGATCAAAAACTGGCATAGGTGCCTATGTGGCTAATGGTAAAGTGGTATCCAAACAATATAATGAAAATTCACCTCAAGTGGTAGAATGTTTAGTGGTTTTAGAAGTTTTAAAAACCTTTTTAGAACCCCTTAATATTGTGTCAGATTCCTGTTATGTGGTTAATGCAGTAAATCTTTTAGAAGTGGCTGGAGTGATTAAGCCTTCCAGTAAAGTTGCCAATATTTTTCAGCAGATACAATTAGTTTTGTTATCTAGAAGATTTCCTGTTTATATTACTCATGTTAGAGCCCATTCAGGCCTACCTGGCCCCATGGCTCTGGGAAATGATTTGGCAGATAAGGCCACTAAAGTGGTGGCTGCTGCCCTATCATCCCCGGTAGAGGCTGCAAGAAATTTTCATAACAATTTTCATGTGACGGCTGAAACATTATGCAGTCGTTTCTCCTTGCAAGAAAAGAAGCCCGTGACATTGTTACTCAATGTCAAAGCTGCTGTGAGTTCTTGCCAGTTTCTCATGTGAGAACTAACCCACGCGGTATTCGACCTCTACAGGTCTGGCAAATGGATGTTACACATGTTTCTTCCTTTGGAAAACTTCAATATCTCCATGTGTCCATTGACACATGTTCTGGCATCATGTTTGCTTCTCCGTTAACCGGAGAAAAAGCCTCACATGTGATTCAACATTGTCTTGAGGCATGGAGTGCTTGGGGGAAACCCAAACTCCTTAAGACTGATAATGGACCAGCTTATACATCTCAAAAATTCCAGCAGTTCTGCCGTCAGATGGACGTGACCCACCTGACTGGACTTCCATACAACCCTAAAGGACAGGGTATTGTTGAGCATGTGCATCGCACCCTCAAATCCTATCTAATAAAACAAAAGAGGGGAGTCAAGGAGGCTCTACCCCGAGTACCAAGAGTGTCTGTGTCTATGGCACTCTTTACACTCAATTTTTTAAATCTTGATGCTCATGGCCATACTGCGGCTGAACGTCATTGTTCAGAGCCAGATAGGCCCAATGAGATGGTTAAATGGAAAAATGTCCTTGATAATAAATGGTATGGCCCGTATCCTATTTTGATAAGATCCAGGGGAGCTGTTTGTGTTTTTCCACAGAATGAAGACAACCCATTTTGGATACCAGAAGGACTCACCCGAAAAATCCAGACTGACCAAGGGAATACTGATGTCCCTCATCTTGGTGATGTCCAGGGCGACAATAATAAAGAGAGAGCAGCGTTGGGGGATAATGTCGACATTTCCACTCCCAATGCCAGTGGTGTATAATGCTCAAGTATTCCCCTGCTTTTTTACCACTAACAAGGAACTGGGTTTGGCCTTGTTCAGACAGCCTTGGCTATGTCTGGACAGGTCCAGACGACTGACACCATTAACACATTGTCAGCCTCGGTGACTACAGTCATAGATAAACAGGCCTCAGCTAATGTCAAGATACAGGGAGGTCTCATGCTGGTTAATCAACTCATAGATCTTGTCCAGAAAGAACTAGATGTATTATGGCAAATAGCTCAGCTGGGATGTGAACAAAAGTTTCCGGGATTGTGCGTTACTTCCATTCAGTATGAGAAATTTACTAGGGCAGCTAATATGTCAAAAAGTCTTTCTCAGTATATGTTACAGAATTAGACGGCTGAATTTGAACAGACCCTTCGGGAATTGCCATCATTCAGGTCAACTCCATGCGCTTGGACCTGTCCCTGACCAAAGGATTACCCAATTGGATCTCCTCAGCATTTTCCTTCTTTAAAGAATGGGTGGGATTGATATTATTTGGAGATACACTTTGCTGTGGATTAGTGTTGCTTCTTTGGTTGGTCTGTAAGCTTAAGGCCCAAACTAGGAGAGACAAGGTGGTTATTGCCCAGGCGCTTGCAGCACTAGAACATGGTGCTTCCCCTGATATATAGTTATCTATGCTTAAGCAATAGGTCGCTGGCCATTCAGCTCTTGCATCCCACGAGGCTAGTCTCATTGCACGGGATAGAGTGAGTGTGCTTCAGCAGCCCGAGAGAGTTGCACAGCTAAGCACTGCAGTAGAAGGGCTCTGCGGCACATATGAGCCTATTCTAGGGAGACATGTCATCTTTCAAGAAGGTTGAGTGTCCAAGTGTCCTTCTCCCCAGGAAAAACGACACAGGACCAGACCAGGACCCCTCTGGGTGATGAGCCTGGGAGGAGGTTATGTGTATGGCTCCTTTACCTGCACACTGGGGATTTGACCTCTATCTCCACTCTCATTAATATGGGTGGCCTATTGCTCTTATTAAAAGAAAAGGGGGATCTGTGGGGAGCCGCCCCCACATTTGCCATTGCAAGATGGCGCTGACATCCTGTGTTCTAAGTGGTAAACAAATAATCTGCGCATGTGCCAAGGGTAGTTCTCCACCCCATGTGCTCTGCCTTCCCCGTGACGACAACTCGGCCGATGGGCTGCAGCCAATCAGGGAGCGACACGTCCTAGGCGGAGGATAATTCTCCTTAAAAGGGACAGGGTTTTGCCATTCTCTCTCTTGCTCTCTTGCTCTCTTGCTCTTGCTCCTGAAGATGTAAGCAATAAAGCTTTGCCACAGAAGATTCCGGTTTGTTGCGTCTTTCCTGGCCGGTCGTGAACACATGTAAGAAATAGATGTTGGGTTCTTTGTCTGCACCGTTGATACGACCATGACAGTCCTCTGCTTTGTTAGGTTTATGGTAGGTATACTGTGCTGATCATTGTGTTATGTTTAGACCATCATGCACTATTTTACTTTCACTGTGTAATTCTACTGAATATGGCACTGTGTTACAGGAGAACCTTTTCAGGTGCTATACACTGTACATTGAGCACAGTCCCCCATTCCTCCCCACTTTGCTACTCCACTCTCCCCATTATTTCACTTACTCTAGGTAATTTCATTTCTACTTCAATGGCCTGTTGACATAGGTGATTTTACACATCTATATAAAAATCAAGGAATTACAAATGAGAAAAATCATTTGAGGATGGTCTTTCTAAGCCGGCTTATTTTGCTTAATATGAGCTCCAGTTGCATCCCTTCCCCAGAAAACAGTGTAACTTTGTTCTTTATGACAGAAAGAATCCATTGCGTATGCACACATATTTAAAATCCATTCCTCCACTCTTGTGACATAGGCCAGTTCCATAATGTAGTTATGAACATTGCTGTAGTAAATGCTGATGTACAAGTGTCTCTGCCATACCAACCATCCATACATTCACTGAATAAATCCCAAATATTTATAATCATTGTCATTGTGTAAGTTCTGGCCAGCCCAAAGTAGGTGTACAGTTTATGCTTGATGAAAAATTTCATTTGATGTTAAATTTTTGAGTAGTTTCACTCTCTAAATCCAGATAGGCAGTTGTTTCCTTTTAGCACATTAAAGAATGTTATTCTTATTTATAATAACACACCAGTTCTTTGCCTTCTGCTCACTTGGATATGATAACTCTTTTATTAGGGGCAGGCTTTAGAACTCCCTTCTATACTTGACATTTTTAATGTACTTAATTCAGCTTTTATTTGGGGGGTCTTCTGCTGTCATATCACTGACATATCAATGTTTCTCAGTTCTCACAAGTTTCTAGTTATTAAGTCAAGAACAGACTACTTCAAAGCTGTTTTTAGGGATGAGGAATATGTCAGCTGGTAAAGTACTTGATTGATTTGCAAGCAGAAGGACCCGACTTTGCTCCCTACAATTATGTAAGAGATCTGTGTTCGGTGACACACACTTGTAATCCCAGCACCAGGGGTAGAGACAGATATTCTTGGGGCTCCCTGCCCAGCCAATTTAGACTTCCTGACAATCTCTAGACCAAAGAGAGACCTTGTCTCAACAAACAAACAAACAAGCAAAAAAACATGAATGTGGGTGGCACCTGAGGAATGACACTTGAGGTTGACTTGGACCTTCGTGTATACAGACAGGCCCCATAAGCAGGCATACCCCTGCACATGTATCCTAACATGCACACACACACACAAACATAAAAATGGCCAGTTTTTACATTCATGGAATATTGAGCAGATGGTGCCGAAATACTATATATTTCAGTGTTACTGATCTTCAAGTAAGGTTTGCTACATTCCCCTCCCCTTTCCTTCAAGAGCACTCATTACTGTATCTTCTGTTTCTTGGCTCTATTTTTCCTCTCCATCTACAGACCATTCTTAAGATCTTTCATCACATGTAAATGAGCTAAATACCTAATAAAAAAATGGAAAAAAAATGAAAATTCTAAATTGAACAGGAGGGACTTTCGAGATGTGCTTTTATTCAGTATCCCAGTCTGGCTGGGAACTTAGATATCCTAAGCTGGCTTTGAACTCGTTATAATCCTTTTATGTCGGCCTCCAGAGTGGAGCATTTACAGCCATGCAACACCACAATCTGGCCTTGTGGTGGTTTTGAAGCCTAAGGGCTTAATCAAAGTATTCCCTTTACCTTTAATGATGGGGCCATCAAGCCAGACACTAAAATTCATGATCTGAAGGTGTTGATGACCTCTCATGATGTGAACTCAGCACCATCAACAGCCTGCTAAGAGATAAATGTGCAGGCGTGTCTGTGAGGGAGAGTCAGGACTGGGCTCATTAAGATGGGAAGACCCACCCTAACCCTGGGTGGCATGGCTCCATGGGCTTTGAGCATTAGAAAGAAGAAATTGAAACTTCAAACCATACAATCAGCCTGTAGTTAACAGACTCTGGGGACACCCCTTTAGTTTTTATACTTTTCAGTGTGAAGGCCAATTTCCTCACAATTTCCAAGGGCTAGAAGTAAATGGTAAATTTGCCATTTGGAACTTCTAAGTGAGCATGTCAGGGGATATCTTCTGCTGGATTGAAAATGTTATAGCTCAGTAGTTAAGAGCACTTGATGCTTTTACAGAGGACCCAGGTTCAACTCCCAGGATCCACATGGTGGGTCACAACCATTTGTAAATCTAGTTCCAGGGGATCTAACACCCTCTTCCAGACTCAGAGGGCACCAGGCATGCATGTGGTGTGCACACATACAGGCAAATACTCACACATGGAAAAACTTATGTTATTAACAAATACTCATACGTATGTTTATGGAACATAACAGTTTATTTATGCATTGTATAATAACTAAATCAAGCTAGTTAACACATTTTCCACTTCAGGTTCTTTCCATGTGTATGTTGAGAAACTCAGATCGATTCTTAATCAACTATGATTTTCAAAAAAGTTTTCTTTAATTAGTTAATTGTCCAAGATAGTAAATATCTTTTCTTTTATACTTTGTGTATTGTAGTTATTCACATTAGAATTCTTTAAAATTCACACTATTTTTCACGTTTGAATTATTCATTTGGTTTTTTGAGATAGCTCTGGCTGTGTAGCTCTGGCTGTCCTCAAATTCATTTTGTAGATCAGGGTAGCCTCAAACTCAGAGATTCGCACGTCTCTGCTTTCTGAGGACTGGAATTAAAGGTGTGTGCCACAATTGCCTGACCTCATTTAAATCCTTTTTGTTTAAGGTTTATTTTTATTTCATGTATATGAGCTTTTTTCCTGCATGTATGCATGTACACTACATTATGTCTGGTGCTTCCAGGGGTCATAAGAGAGCATCAGATCCTCTGAAACTGGAGATACAGCTATAAGTCACCATATGGGTGCTGGGAACTGAACCTAGGTCCTCTGTAAGAGCAGCCAATCAGTGCCCTTAACTGTTGAACCATCTCTCCAATCCCTTCGCATTTGAATTCTCAGTTCACTGAGAGTTTATCTCTGAGTCCCATATAGAGAAAGCATCCACCTTTTCTCTTTAGTGGTTGCTGTCATCTTAGTTTGTTTTCTGTTTCTGTGACAGAACACCCTCACTGAAGTGACTTCATTGGGGAAAGGTTAATTTCAGCTCACAATCATTCAAAGTTATGGTCTGTCAGGCCACCTTGGCAGGGGAAGAAGCCACTGCTGTAGGAGCTTAGGGTAGTGACTCAGACTCACAGTACATCCGCAGTAAAGAAGCCCAGAGCACTAATGAGTCCAAGCTGCTGCTCAGGCCTCTTCCACCTTGGACACAGTCTTGGATCCCAGTCATAGAATGATGCCACCCAGAGGCACCTTGAGACAGTTATCCAGACAGTTCCCTACAGGCATGCTCAAAGTCCAGATGATTCTGGACTTTGTCATGCTGACATTTGTCGTCACAGTGGTGGGAGTGCTCTCTTCTTGCTCTGTATGGAGATCACCTCAATTGAGCTGTCGTATTGCCACATGTTAAGTGAATGTCCTTTAAAGCTGGGTGTTTTGATTTGTTTCAAGACAGGCTCTCGCTCTCTCTCTCTGTAGTCCTGGGTGTCCTGGAACTCATTATTTAGACCAGGCTGGCCTTCAATGCACAGAAATCCTTTACTTCCTGATGTTTCAGAGCCTTTAAAAAATTTAATCCCCCCTGCCTGTTCCTGTTCTTTTAACTATGCTTTTGTAGGTGTTTTAGTTTTTGGTCTTGCAAGTCTCTCCCTCTCTTCTCATTCTCCATTAAGAAGGCCTCAAAACAGAATATAACTTGGGGAGGACTGATATTTTTGATACTAAAATCATCCCAGCCAAAAGCCTGAAATCTCTGTCAAGTTATTCAGATCATCATGTATCTCCTGTGTTAAATGTTTATGGTTTTATATGTGAATGTTGTGATGGTTTGTATATTATTGGACCAGGGAGTGGCACCATCTGAAGGTGTGGCCTTGTTGGAATTGATGTGACGTGGTTGGAGTAGGTGTGTCATTGTGGGTGTGGGTATAAGATCCTCACCCTAGTTGCCTGGAAGTAAGTCTTCCACTAGCAGCCTTTGGATGAAGACATAGAACTCTCAGCTCTGCCTGCGCCATGCCTGCCTGGATGCTGCCATGCTCCCACCTTGATGATAATGGACTGAACCTCAGAACCTGTAAACCAGCCCCAATTAAATGTTGGTTTTTTTTTTTTTTTTTAGACTTGCCTTGGTCACGGTGTCTGTTCACAGCGGTAAAATCCTAACTAATAAAGAAGTTGGTACCAGGGACTGGGGTATTGCTGTGGTAGGCCTGACCATTCTTTATTTGAAAGAATGTGGATTTTGGGACTTTGGATTTGGAAATCAGTGGAATGCTTTAAATGGGGCTTAATGGGTCATCCTAGTAGGAATATGGAAGATTTTGTTGCTGGGAGTGATTTGACCTGTGTTGACCTGGCCCAAGAGATTTCAAAGTAGAAGAATTTCAGAATGTGGCATAAAGACTGTTTTTTTGTGATATTTTGATGAAGAATGTAACTACTTTTTGCCCTTTTCTGAAGTCTGCCTGAGGCTAAGGTGAAGAGACTCAGATTAATTGCATTGACAAAGGAAGTTTTAAAAAAAACCAGCAGAGACTTTATTCTCTGGTTAAGTCTTATGAAGAGAAGTGTGAACAAGCATAGCAAGCTTAGAAAGGAAAAATGTAAAATACATGGTTTGAGTATTAAAGGGGTACCAGGAAGTGAAATGGAGCAAACTCTTGTGTTCTAGGAGATAACAGATTAAGTGAGTGGGACCTTGTGGCAAGATCCTACCCAGCTAAATTTAGATCCAGGCATGGTGATACACACCTTTAATCTCAGGAGATAGGCATGATGATCTCTGCATTCAAGGTCAATCTACAGAGCAAGATTCAGAACAGCCAATCTTAGGTAGTGAAGGATTTGGAGAACAGAAAGCTGGTGATAATGTAATGGAACAAGGGGGCCATGTTCCAGCTCCTGCAAGCAGCAGAACTCTGCAGTTTCAGCCATATGGCTCTGACTTTAGAGTGAATAATAGAAGGGACTACTTGGACAATTGATGCTGGTTAGCTGGAGCTAAGAAATTTGCAGTGATTAAGAAGAGAGCAATGTTACTGAGGTGAAATCTTCTAGGAAGTATATTCTGCGAGCATATAGAAGCTGTGTTCCAGAGATAGCCAAGGTTGTACCTCCTACTGCAGCTGTACTTGGTAATGGGAAAGTGTCACTAAGGTGGTACTGGTTTTGAAAGCATGAAGGGGTTATGAAGAGTAGCTGAGGCTTGGCACTATAAGAGGCCATGGAAGGCCATTGGTGAAGGTACAGCCTCAGTTGTAGTTGATGGCCCAGGACTGAAGGGATCATGCAAAGGATTTGAGGATTGGCACCATGAAGAGAGCCTATAAGAGGCTATTGGTGAAGCCTAGTTGGAGTGGAACACCCCAGTGTATTGGAGATGTCAGTACCATGGGATGATCACCAAGAACAGAAGCCATAGTGGAGTGGATCAACCTGAGTTTAGAGTGCTACAGAGGGCAGAGATGGAGAAGTGATGCCAGCCCTTAGGAGGAGCCCAAAAGATCAAGTGGAATCCCAGACACTGAAACAAGAAGCTGTAACATTGAATTTGCCTTGGAGGGCTGGAGAGATGGCTCAGGTTAAGAGCACTGACTGCTCTTCAGAAGGTCCTGAGTTCAATTCCCAGAAACCACATGGTGGCTCACAACCATCTGTAATATGATCTGATGCCCTCTTCTGGTGTGTCTGAAGATAGCTACAGTGTACTTACATATAATAAATAAATCTTTAAAAAAAAAGTAATTGCCTTGGAGACTCAAAGACGTTAAAGATGCCAGAGCCATGGTGAGGAAAGCTGCTAACAGGGAGTGGAACTAGCCCAGAAGAAAACAGTTTGTTGCAGTTAACAAAGATGACAAAGGAGTGGAGATCTGAAGACCTCTTTGACATCAGCCATGGAAATGCAGAGTTTGGAATTTGCCCAGCTGGTTTCCTGTCTTTCTTTGAGGATTACAGTTAAGTGATTGGATGAATCTCAGAAGAGACCTTGAACTTTGGACTTTTAACATTGTTGAGACTGCTATAGACTATGAGAACTTTGAAAGTTGGACTAAATGTTTAAGTATGGCCCCCATAGACTCATGTGTTTGAACAAGTCTATGGAGACCAGGGAGTGGAATGTGATGGTTTGTATATTCTTGGACCAGGGAGTGGCACCATTTGGAGGTGTGGCCTTGTTGAAATTGGTGTGACCTGGTTGGAGTAGGTGTGTCACTGTGGGTGTGGGCATAACATCCACACCCTAGTTGCCTGGAAGTCAGTCTTCCACTAGCAGCCTTTGGATGAAGACATAGAACTCTCAGCTACTCCTGCACCATGCCTGCCTGGATGCTGCCATGCTCTCACTTTAATGTAATGGACTGAACCTCTGAACCTGTAAGCCATCCCCAGTTAAATGTTGTGTTTTATAAGACTTGCCTTGGTCATGGTGTGTCTGTTCACAGCAGTAAAGCCCTAACTAATACAAATGTCTTATGTATTAATTCAATACTTTGATATCTTATACTTTTTATTAATATAAAGAATATATTTTATTACTTTAAGTGTTATAGAGTTTTTACTGAATTAAAAAGCCTGTGTGTGTGTGTGTGTGTGTGTGTGTGAGTGAGTGTGTGTACTTTGTTTTAGTTTTTGAGATAGGATCCTGCTTTATAGCCCTGGCTAGGCTGGTGCTCATACATAATTATCACAAACCTGTGACAATCCTTTTCCTTAGCCCATGTGCTGGTATTACAGGCATGTGTCACTAGATTCAGCAGCTGTTAATATTTATAAATTGTTTTTTATTCATAAATTTGGTGACATGTACTGTATGCACTTTATATAGCTTGGTTTGGTAGTGTTTGCCTGGAACCTCAGCACTTGGGAGGCAGAGGCAGGATGATCGGGAGTTCAAGGTCATGTTCAGCAAAAAAGGAGACCAATGCAGCCCAAGCTATATGAGTCCTTAGTTCAATATAGCAACAAAGATAGGGCAGAGTGGCCCATGCCAGTAGCTTGTGCTGGAAGGCAGAGGCAGAAGGATCAGAAATTCAAGGTCATCCTCACCTGCTTAGCAAACGCAAGGCCAACTTGGGCTACATGAGTCCTTGTCTCAAAAACACAAATCAAACAATATGTATGTGTGTGTATATTAGAGTTGTTGGAAATGTCTATTACTGTCATGTTCATAGTTATTGATTTAATTATGTATCATATGTCTTTGTAAATTCTGGTCACTTATGTTGCCTTGAGGAAGAGGTTTTCCATTCTTATGAGACATTTCAGTGGAAACATACTCTGTGAGCTTACTCTTCCTCACCTGATGAGCACGCATTTTATAGTTACCATTGGCCTAAATATCTATCAGAGAAAGAAGAGGGGAAGAGAGGAGAGAGGGGAGGGTGGAAGAGAGAAAGGGAGGGAGAGAGGGATAGATTTGGAAGTAGCAGATCAGTGTAGATCAGGCCAACCTGAACTACGAGTCCTTGTTTCAAAAACAGAAATCAAAGCCAGGTGTGGTGGCACACGCCTTTAATCCCAGCACTTGGGAAGCAGAGGCAGGCAGATTTCTGAATTTGAGGCCAGCCTGGTCTACAAAGTGAGTTCCAGGACAGCCAAGGCTACACAGAGAAACCCTGTCTCGAAAAACCAAAAAACAAACAAACAAACAAACAAAACAAAAACCACCAAAAAACAAAAAACCACAAATCAAACAATATGTATGTGTGCATATATTAGATTTGTTGGAAATGTCTATTACCATCACTTTCATAGTTATTGGTCATTGGACAGCGGGCATGGGGAATAAAGGGAGTGGGAGAAAACCCAAGACCCACTGGAGTTCCCATGCTCTGGGTGGGTCTAAGTAGAAGGACTGCTATATATATACTTTCCACATGGCCCTGGGTGGGTGTCTGGCTGTGGGAAGCCACAGAATCTAGCCAGCTGGAGGGTGGACAAGGGGAAGTCTGAGGTCTCTGGGCCTCACTGAGGCCAGAGATAACAGGTTCTCAGTCTCAGGCATCCCAGAAGATGCTGGACACCGCAGAAGAGCTGAGAACAAAGTGGAGGTCCTCGAGGTGGCTTGGTCATCCCTGGGGCCAAAAGTAGGAGAGGGCAGAGAGAGAGAGGGGTCACTGGGTGGTTCCCATGTGGGTGAGAGTCCTTGGTCTGGTTCATGGTTGGAGTTCAGGAAGGCCTTCCAGTGGGAGGATAGGCGCGGCTCTTTAGGGGAAAGCCTACCTCATCATTCAAACATGGAAGGCCTTGATGAGCAGAGATAGTCTATGGTTTTAGAGCTTTATTGTAGATAAGGCAGAAAGAAAGAGAAGGTAAAAAGAAAGAGGCTGGCCATGGCCATGTGGAGAGGGGGGAAAGGAGAGCTAGAGATGAGAGTAAGAAAGGTGAGAGTTTAAGAGAGCCAGGAGGGGACAATCAGCTCATTTTATAGTTGGCTGGGATACCTTGTTGCCAGCTAACAGTGGGAAGAAGTATACCTGGCTATTATCAGATAACTGTGGAGGTGTCCTCTTGCCAGAATGCCCAGGACTTGGGGCTTTGTCTACGTGACTGATAGTCACAGAATTATGGATTTGGGGGCTCTGGAATGTCAGGCACCTGTCTCTGGGAACATGGCTCACTGTCTTCCTTTGCAGAGTTTTCTACTGGTCTCTAGAGCAAGCCTCATTCAGCCAAAAGAGGCTGCCTTTCAAGGCACCACAATTGGTTTAATCAAGTAACATATGTATGTCTTTGTAAATTCTGGTCACTTATGTTGCATTGAGGAGCAGTTTTTCCACACTTTTGTGACATTTCAGTGGAAACATATTCTGAGTTCGTTCTTTCTAACCTGGTGAAGAGGCATTTTCTAGCTACCATTGGCCTAAATATCTATCAGAGAAAGAAGAGAGAGAGAGAGAGTAGGAGAGAGAGGGGGGAGAGAGGGATAGATAGAATAGGGAGTAGCAGATCAGTGTAGGGAAATATGCATAATATAGTAAATTATGGCTGGATTCAAAGAAGGCAAGACAGAAGAGAGCTCTTAAAGACAAAGAGTGAGAAGTTGGGACTGAAGATATGGCTCAGAGGCTAAGAGCACTGGCTGCTCTTCTAAAGGCCCTGGGTTCAATTCCCAGTACCCACATGACAGCTCACAGCTGTCTGTAACTCCAGTTTCAAGGAATTCAATTCCTTCACAGAGGCATACATGCAAGCAAAACACCCATGAACATAAAATAAAAATAAATGGAAACTTTAAAAAAAAAGAGTATATGAGCCGGGCGTGGTGGCGCATGCCTGTAATCCCAGCACTCGGGAGGCAGAGGCAGGCGGATTTCTGAGTTCGAGGCCAGCCTGGTCTACAGAGAGAGTTCCAGGACAGCCAGGGCTACACAGAGAAACCCTGTCTCAAAAAACTCAAAAAAAAAGAGTATATGTTTTTAAAAGAATGAGAAATTTATGTGGGCTATTTGGATTCAAAATTCATGCATCTGAAGCACGGGTTTGCATCTGTCTATTGGTTGAAGGGCTGTCACTAGGCACATATTCTGTTGGGAGCATCTTGACTTCAAGGTTGCAGTTTTAGATAACACAAAGATAAACCTGTAGAATCTCTGTTCATACTGAGGCATACAACAAACATGCGATTCATGAAGAACAGTGGTTCTCAACCTTCCTAATGCTGCAAGTCTTTAATCCAGTTATTCATGCTGTGATGACCCCAACCGTAAAATTATTTCTCATCATAATGTAAACAAAACCTGTTTTCTGATGGTCTTAGGTGACCCCTGTGAAATGGGCCTTCAATCCCCAAGAGAGTCATGACGCACAGATTCAGAACCACTGATGTAGAAGGACTCTGTTGTGACACATGTGGTCTTTGGAACTGTACTGATCTGTAGCAATCAGGAACCTAATGACTAATTTTATTTGTGAATCAGCATCTCCTCACCCTGTGTCCTCTGAGCATGTGTCACTCTAAGAATCTTGATTCTCTTTTTTTAATGAGGTCATTAAAAGGGACATTTCTTTGTCCCAACACTGTTACCAACCCATTTTTTTTAACAGTCTGACAGTGAAGTGAGTTAGGACTTCAAACTAACCTCTGATCTTACGCGCGCTCAACTGGCCAGGAAGAACAACACTGCAACAGGATCCTTCTGCACACATTTATTGGTAGAGCTTGATTGTAGAGGCGAAAAGACCCCGAGCCCAGAACTGGTGCTGCCTTTATAGGCCTAGGAGAGGCGTGTCTTACACCCGAATTGGTTATGCACTACGCCTCATTTGCATGTTCCTCATCTGATTGGCTACTCTCTCTCAGTACCTCACAGAGCCTCATTATCATACCTCATTTGCATGTCTCACATCTGATTGGTTATACTCTCAGTACCTTACAAAACCTCATTATCATACCCGGGCCAGGCAGTGTCTTTGCAAAAAACTTTACTGCATATGTACACATTGGTTGTTTGTCCAAACTTATGCGTGGTGGCCAGCAGTAGTCAGTGCCACTCTGCAACGGCACATGTGGCTTCCCACACTCTGAGTTTTTACTGTTGCTTTTTAGTGATTTTCCTGTAGGGAGTCTCTTTCTCTGTCTCTGTCTCTGTCTCTCTCTGTATGTGTGTGTATGTGTGTGTGTGTCTTATACTAATCAATTCAACCAGAACCTTGTAAAAGTAAAAGGATGTCTTTGAGATCCTATACAAAGCAACTCAGGAAACATAGATCCAGGAGCCTTTGAGTCCATGTTGTAAAGAAAGCAGGGAAAAGTGGGGGTTTCTATGGGCAAGCAGTTCTGGCTGTGGAATTATGGGGACAAACAGGATCCATGTGACCAATAGAAGACAAAACAAAAGCATCTACACACCAAGTAAATGTCCATAAAAAAGGAGCCAGATACCTACTGATATGTGTCCCAGGTCTCTAGTCATCTGGTTTGTACTTATGTATGTTTCTGATGTCCACAGTACAGGGAGAGGTGACCAAGCTCCCTAAGCAGCATCACGGGGCAAGAAGAGGTTCCATCAGTAGCTTCCTGAGCTCCATTTTGAAAAGCGTCCAACTTAGCTTTTGTTTTAACTTTCTTTTCACAGAGGATAAACTCTACATCTTAAGAACATGCTGTGTTCTCTCCAGTATCTGTAGTTATTTCACCATGTGGGTGTTTGCAGATTACTTAGGTCTGTGATATTTGTAGGTCAGATGTAGATACATATGCAGAAGGATCATTGGTAGACTATTAACTGAGATTTCAATGCCAGTTTTCTTTTGCTTTGTATCTTTACTTAATGGTCCCATCATGAACATAGATTATTAAATAATGCATCATTAAGCAATCATAAAATAAGTTAAAACCTATCAAAACCACCACTAGATGTATTTGGCTCTGTGGTAAACTGTTACTAAATCATGGACATACCAAATGCTCTAGAATTGTCGTCTAGGCTCTTTAGACATTGATGCTCTGACGCAAAAGGAAGGAGTGCACATTTGCTTTATTATAGTGGTGACAAATGTCACTAATACTGATAAACTAAATGAGGGCATTGCTGCAAAGTCCCATAAATTTACTACTTTCTAGGAAGACATTACAGAATAGAATTGAGCCAGGCATGGTGGTGCACGCCTTTAATCCCAGCACTCAGGAGGCAGAGGCAGGTGGATTTCTGAGTTCGAGGACAGCCTGGTCTACAAAGTGAGTTCCAGGACAGCCAGGGCTATACAGAGAAACCCTGTCTCGAAAAACAAAACAAACAAACAAAAAAAACCAAAAACAAAACAGAATAGAATTGAACTCCTACCACCAAGCTTTCCCTGCTTCTCACCTTCTCGGCCCCATCTCCTACAGCTCAGCAAAACTGCACCTGAAAATTGTAGCAGGGCTCCAGACCTTAGCACAACTCACTCCATGAAGTGCCATTTGGGTCATAAAACTTACCACATAGACAGCACCAACCTGCCAAAAACTAAAACAACGACCTAATCCATCAAAGTCCATAGTTCTGGGAGTCTCAAAATGTACTAGCCTCGTTTTTTGGCTCCTGCTTCTGGCTAATTGTTCTTGTTTTGTTTTGTTTTTTAAACATTTTTAAAAGATTTATTTATTGTTATATGTAAGTACACTGTAGCTGTCTTCAGACATACTGGAAGAGGGTGTCAGATCTCATTACAAATGGTTGTAAGCCACCATGTGGTTGCTGGGATTTGAACTCAGGACCTTCGGAAGGGCAGTCAGTGCTCTTAACCGCTGAGCCATCTCTCCAACCCATGTTCTTGTTAACTGAAGTATGTCAACCCAGAACATGGTTTTTGTCCTAGAAAGGCCACCCTGAAAAAGGTTTGAGGTTACACTGGGATCCAGAACATCCATTGTAGTTGCCAGGTGGCTAATAAAGACTTTCAGTTGGCTTAAAGCCATATCCATCCAGTCTTCTCTGGTGAATGCCCCACAACAAAAATTATACTATGCCGTTTTCAGTGATGTCTTACTTGCTTATAATGTTCATTTTCACCCAGAAATCAGCTGACTCTCTAAGTTCTATCACAAATAGAAATTTGTGGAGTAAAAGGTGTTCTGTGTTCACTGATGCATTTTTATTACATTTACCATATTTTAAAAAGATTACCTGTGTATGTGCATGTGTGTGCGCATACATGTGTGCAAGTGTCATGGGGCATAGAGAAGTAGAAGCAACCTGCAAGAGTCAGTTCTTCCATCTTCCTTGAAGGTTGTAGGAGTTAAAAGTAGGTTTCAAGGCTTGGCAACAGGCACCTGTACCTAATGAGCCATTTTGCTGGTTCCCACATGATCTCTTATTTGTTTAGGTGGCTGGTTTCCTTATTAACGCATGTCTCTAGAGTACAGCATTCATATTTATGTTTACTCTGAGTATACCACATAGCAATCTAGACCTTAGTTTAAAACAAACACATAATAACGTGTGTGTGTGTGTGTGTGTGTGCGTGTGCAAATGCCATGGTGTGCATGTGGAGGTATGTGGGAGAACTTGTGAAAATTGCTTGTCTTCTTTTACTGCCAGAGCTCCCAAGATGGACCCCAGGTCCTTGGGGTTGTTGTCAAGCACTTTTGCCTACATATCCATCTTGCTGGTTCCTTACTATATTTAATAAATTAAAAAACAAAAAATTAGTAACTAATGATATGGTTATAGAAGACAGCTGAGTTGATACCTGATATAAAACATATCAATATCCCATGTGTAAGATGAGATATACTGTCAATAAAATCTCCAATCTACAATATAAACTTAACTTTCTTGTTTATTTTTTTATTCGATATTTTCTTTATTTACATTTCAAATGTTATCCCCTTTCCTAGTTTCCCCTCCAAAAATTCCTTTTTCCCTCTCTGCCCCCCCTGCTCCCCAAACCACCCACTCCCATTCCTGGTCCTGGCATTCCCCTATACTGAGGCCTAGAGCCTTCACAGGACCAAGGGCCTCTCCTCCCATTGATGACCGACTAGGCCATCGTCTGCTATAAATATAGCTAGATCCACAAGTTCTACCATGTGTTTTCTTTTCCAAGGAGCTCTGGGGGTACTGGTTAGTTCATGTTGATGTTCATCCTATGGGGTTTCAGTCCCCTTCTGTTCCCTGGGTATTTCTCTGGCTCCTTCATGGGGGACCTTGTACTCCATCCAATAGATGACTGTGAGCATCCACTTCTGTATTTGCCAGCCACTGGCAGGGCCTCACAGGAGACAGCTATATCATGCACCTGTCAGCAGGCTCTTGTTGGCATCAGCCTAGTGACTGGGTTTGGTAGTGGTTTATGGGATGGATCCCCAAGTGGGGCAGTCGTTCTGAATAGTCATTCCTTCGGGCTCTGCTCCAAACTTTGTCTCTACAACTCATTCTATGGGTATTTTGTTCACATTCTAAGAAGGAACAAAGTATCCACACTTTGGTCTTCCTTCTTCTTGAGTTTCATGTGGTTTGTGAATTGTATCTTGGGTATTCAAAGCTTCTGGGATAATATCCACTTATCAGTGAGTGCATATCATGTGTGTTCTTTCGTGATTGGGTTACCTCACTCAGGATGATATCCTCCAGGTGCATCTATTTGCCTAAGAATTTCATGAATTCATTGTTTTTAATAGCTGAGTAGTACTCCATTGTGTAAATATACCACATTTTCTGTATTCTTTCTTCTGTTGAGGGACATCTGTGTTCTTTCCAGCTTCTGGCTATTATAAATAAGGCTGCTATGGACATAGTACAGCATGTGTCCTTATTACAAGTTGGAACATCTTCTGGGTATATGTCCAGGAGAGGTATTGCTGTATCTTCTAGTAGTACTATGTCCAATTTTCTAAGGAACTGCTAAACTGATTTCCAGAGTGGTTGTACCAGCTTGCAATCCCACCAGCAATGGAGGAGTGTTCCTCTTTCTCCACATCTTTGCCAGCTTCTGCTGTCACCTGAATTTTTGATCTTAGCCATTCTGACTGGTATAAGGTGGAATCTCAGGGTTGTTTTGACTTGCATTTCCCTGATGATTAAGGATGTTGAACATTTTTTCAGGTGCTTCTCAGCCATTCACTATTCCTCAATTGAGAATTCTTTGTTTAGCTCTGTAGCCCATTTTTTAATAGGGTTATTTGATTTTCTGGAGTCCAGCTTCTTGAGTTCTTTGTATATATTGGATATTAGTCCTCTATCTGATTTATGATTGGTAAAGATCCTTTCCCAATCTGTTGGTGGCCTTTTTGTCTTATTGACAGTGTCTTTTGTCTTACAAAAGCTTTGCAATTTTATGAGGTCCCATTTGTCGATTCTTGATCTTACAGAACAAGCCATTGCTGTTCTGTTCAGGAATTTTTTCCCTGTAACCATAGCTTCGAGGATTTCCCTCACATTCTCCTCTATACGTTTCAGTGTCTCAGGTTTTATGTGGAGTTCTTTGATCCACTTAGACTTGAGCTTTGTAGCAGGAGATAACAATGGATCAATTCACATTCTCCTTCATGATAACTGCCAGTAGTGCCTACACCATTTGTTGAAAATGCTGGCCCTTCCGGCTGGCCCACTGCAGCACCGTGGTCCCTGGCCCGGGGGAGTCTGTGGACATCCGCAAGGACCCACACAGGATCTGCCACGGGATCCTAAGACCTCTGGTGAGTGGAACACAGTGCCTACTCCAATCCAATCGTGCAGGACCCGAGACTGCATTGATTAAGGAAGCAGGTAACCTGGCCAGATACGGGGCTCAAGTCCCTTCCGGCCGGCCCACAGCAACACCATGGTCCCTGGCCCGGGGGTGTCTCCAGACACCCACAAGGACCCACACAGGATCCGCCATGGGATCCTAAGTCCTCTGGTGAGTGGAACACAACTTCTGCCAGGAGGCAGGTTCAAACACCAGATATCTGGGCACCATCCCTGCAAGAGGGGAGCTTGCATGCAGAGAGTACTCTGACCACTGAAACTAAGGATAGAGGTAGTATCCCAGGTCTGCTGATAGAGGCTAACATAATCACCTGAGGAACAAGCTCTAACCAGAGACAACTATAACAACTAGCTCCAGAGAATACAAGATGGCAAAAGGCAAACGTAAGAATCCTACTAACAGAAATCAAGACCGCTCACCATCATCAGAACGCAGCACTCCCACACCACCTAGTCCTGGGCACCCCAACACAACTGAAAAGCTAGACCCGGATTTAAAAGCATATCTCATGGTGATGGTAGAGGACATCAAGAAGGACTTTAATAACTCACTTAAAGAAATACAGGAGAACACTGCTAAAGAGTTACAAGTCCTTAAAGAAAAACAGGAAAACACAACCAAACAGGTATAAGTCCTTATACAAAAACAGGAAAACACATACAAACAGGTGATGGAAATGAACAAAACCATACTAGACCTAAAAAGGGAAGTAGACACAATAAAGAAAAGCCAAAGTGAGGCAACGCTGGAGATAGAAACCCTTGGAAAGAAATCTGGAACCATAGACGTGAGCATCAGCAACAGAATACAAGAGATGGAAGAGAGAATCTCAGGTGCAGAAGATTCCATAGAGAACATCGGCACAACAATCAAAGGTAATACAAAATGCAAAAAGATCCTAACTCAAAACATCCAGGAAATCCAGAACACAATGAGAAGACCAAACCTACGGATAATAGGAGTTGATGAGAATGAAGATTTTCAACTTAAAGGACCAGCAAATGTCTTCAACAAAATTAAAGAAGAAAACTTCCCAAACCTAAAGAATAACATGCCCATAAACATACAAGAAGCCTACAGAACTCCAAATAGACTGGACCAGAAAAGAAATTCCTCCCGACACATAATAATCAGAACAACAAATGCACTAAATAAAGAGAGAATATTAAAAGCAGTAAGGGGGAAAGGTCAAGTAACATATACAGGCAGACCTATCAGAATTACACCAGACTTTTCACCAGAGACTATGAAAGCCAGAAGAGCCTGGACAGATGTTATACAGACACTAAGAGAACACAAATGCCAGCCCAGGCTACTATACCCGGCCAAACTCTCAATTACCATAGATGGAGAAACCAAAGTATTCCACGACAAAACCAAATTCACACATTATCTTTCCATGAATCCAGCCCTTCAAAGGATAATAACAGAAAAGAAGCAATACAAGGACGGGAACCACGCTCTAGAAAAAACAAGAAAGTAATCCCTCAACAAACGAAAAAGAAGACAGCCACAAGAACAGAATGCCAACTGCAACAACAAAAATAAAAGGAAGCAACAATTACTTTTCCTTAATATCTCTTAATATCAATGGACTCAATTCCCCAATAAAAAGACATAGACTAACAGACTGGCTACACAAACAGGACCCAACATTCTGCTGCTTAAAGGAAACCCATCTCAGGGAAAAAGACAGACACTACCTCAGAGTGAAAGGCTGGAAAACAATTTTCCAAGCAAATGCTCTGAAGAAACAAGCTGGAGTAGCCATTCTAATATCTGATAAAATCGACTTCCAACCCAAAGTTATCAAAAAAGACAAGGAGGGACACTTCATACTCATCAAAGGTAAAATCCTCCAAGAGGAACTCTCAATTCTGAATATCTATGCTCCAAATGAAAGGGCAGCCACATTCATTAAAGACATTTTAGTAAAGCTCAAAGCACACATTGCACCTCACACAATAATAGTGGGAGACTTCAACACACCACTTTCACCAATGGACAGATCATGGAAACAGAAACTAAACAGGGACACACTGAAACTAACAGAAGTGATGAAACAAATGGATCTGACTGATATCTACAGAACATTTTATCCTAAAACAAAAGGATATACCTTCTTCTCAGCACCTCACGGGACCTTCTCCAAAATTGACCATATAATTGGTCACAAAACAGGCCTCAACAGATATATAAATATTAAAATTGTCCCATGTATCCTATCAGACCACCATGGCCTAAGACTGATCTTCAATAACAACATAAATAATGGAAAGCCAACATTCACGTGGAAACTGAACAACACTCTTCTCAATGATACCTTGGTCAAGGAAGGAATAAAGAAAGAAATTAAAGACTTTTTAGAGTTTAATGAAAATGAAGCCAGAACATACCCAAACCTATGGGACTCAATGAAAGCATTTCTAACAGGGAAACTCATAGCTCTGAGTGCCTCCAAAAAGAAACGGGAGAGAACACATACTAGCAGCTTGACAACACATCTAAAAGCTCTAGAAAAAAAGGAAACAAATTCACCCAAGAGGAGTAGACAGCAGGAAATAATCAAACTCAGGGGTGAAATCAACCAAGTGGAAACAAGAAGAACTATTCAAAGAATTAACCAAACGAGGACTTGGTTCTTTGAGAAAATCAACAAGATAGATAAACCCTTAGCTAGACTCACTAGAGGGCACAGGGACAACATCCTAATTAACAAAATCAGAAATGAAAAGGGAGACATAACAACAGATCCTGAAGAAATCCAAAACACCATCAGATTCTTCTACAAAAGGCTGTACTCAACAAAACTGGAAAACCTGGACGAAATGGACAAATTTCTAGAGAGATACCAGGTACCAAACTTAAATCAGGATCAAGTTAATGATCTAAACAGTCCCATATCCCCTAAAGAAATAGAAGCATTCATTAATAGTCTCCCAGCCAAAAAAAGCCCAGGACCAGATGGGTTTAGTGCAGAGTTCTACCAGACCTTCAAAGACGATCTAATCCCAGTTCTGCACAAATTATTCCAGAAAATAGAAGTAGAGGGAACTCTACCCAACTCATTCTATGAAGCCACAATTACTATGATACCTAAACCACAGAAAGATCCAACAAAGATAGAGAACTTCAGACCAATTTCCCTTATGAATATCGATGCAAAAATCCTCAATAAAATTCTTGCGAACCGAACGAATCCAAGAACACATTAAAGCAATCATCCATCTTGACCAAGTAGGTTTTATTCCAGGGATGCAGGGATGGTTTAATATATGAAAATCCAGCAATGTAATCCATTATATAAACAAACTCAAAGACAAAAACCACATGATCATCTCATTAGATGCGGGAAAAGCATTCGACAAGATCCAACACCCATTCATGATAAAAGTCTTGGAAAGATCAGGAATTCAAGGCCCATACCTAAACATGATAAAAGCAATCTACAGCAAACCAGTAGCCAACATCAAAGTAAATGGTGAGAAGCTTGAAGCAATCCCACTAAAATCAGTGACTAGACAAGGCTGCCCACTTTCTTCCTACCTCTTCAACATAGTACTTGAAGTCCTAGCCAGAGCAATTCGACAACAAAAGGATATCAAGGGGATAAAAATTGGAAAAGATGAAGTCAAAATATCACTTTTTGCAGATGATATGATAGTATATATAAGTGACCCTAAAAATTCCACCAGAGAACTCCTAAACATGATAAACAGCTCCAGTGAAGTAGCTGGATATAAAATTAACTCAAGCAAGTCAATTGCCTTTCTCTACACAAAGAATAAACAGGCTGAGAAAGAAATCAGGGAAACAACACTCTTCTCAATAGTCACAAATAATATAAAATATCTTGGCGTGACTCTAACTAAGGAAGTGAAAGATCTGTATGATAAAAACTTCAAGTCCCTGAAGAAAGAAATTAAAGAAAATCTCAGAAGATGGAAAGATCTCCCATGCTCATGGATTGGTAGGATCAACATTGTGAAAATGGCTATCTTGCCAAAAGCAATCTACAGATTCAATGCAATCCCCATCAAAATTCCAACTCAATTCTTCAATGAATTAGAAAGAGCAATCTGCAAATTCATCTGGAATAACAAAAAACCTAGGATAGCAAAAGCTCTTCTCAAAGATAAAAGTACCTCTGGTGGAATCACCATGCCTGACCTAAAGCTTTACTACAGAGCAATTGTGATAAAAACTGCATGGTACTGGTACAGTGACAGACAAGTAGACCAATGGAATAGAATTGAAGACCCAGAAATGAACCCACACACCTATGGTCACTTGATCTTCGACAAGGGAGCTAAAACCATCCAGTGGAAGAAAGACAGCATTTTCAACAAATGGTGCTGGCACAACTGGTTGTTATCATGTAGAAGAATGCAAATCGACCCATTCCTTTCTCCTTGTACCAAGATCAAATCTAAGTGGATCATGTAACTTCACATAAAACCATAGACACTGAAACTTATAGAGGAGAAAGTGGGGAAAAGTCTCAAAGATATGGGCACAAGGGAAAAATTCCTGCATAGAACAGCAATGGCTTGTGTTGTAAGATCGAGGATTGACAAATGGGACCTCATGAAACTGCAAAGCTTCCATAAGGCAAAAGACACAGTCAATAATCAAAAAGACCATCAACAGATTGGGAAAGGATCTTTACCTATCTTAAATCAGATAGGGGACTAATATCCAATATATATAAAGAGCTCAAGAAGGTGGACTCCAGAAAATCAAATAACCCCCTGAAAAGATGGGGCTCAGAGGTGAACAAAGAATTCTCACCCGAGGAATACCGAAAGGCTGAGAAGCACCTGAAAAAATGTTCAACATCCTTAATCATCAGAGAAATGCAAATCAAAACAACCCTGAGATTCCATCTCACACGAGTCAGAATGGCTAAGATCAAAAATTCAGGTGACAGATGCTGGCGAGGATGTGGAGAAAAAGGAACACTCCTCCATTGTTGGTGGGATTGCAAGCTTGTACAACCACTCTGGAAATCAGTCTGGCAGTTCCTCAGAAAATTGGACATAGTACTACCAGAGGATCCCGCAATACTTCTCCTGGGCAGATATCCAGAAGATGTTCCAACTGGTAAGAAGGACACATGCTCCACTATGTTCATAGCAGCCTTATTTATAATAGCCAGAAACTGGAAAGAACCCAGATGCCCCTCAACAGAGGAATGGATACAAAAAATGTGGTACATTTACACAATGGAGTACTACTCAGCTATTAAAAAGAATGAATTTACGAATTTCCTAGGCAAATGGATGGACCTGGAGGGCATCATCCTGAGTGAGGTAACCCAATCACAAAAGAACTCAAATGAAATGTACTCACTGATAAGTGGATATTAGCCCAGAATCTTAGTATAACGAGATATAAGGTACAAGATGCAAAACACATGAAACTGAAGAAGAACGAAGACCAAAGTGTGGACACTTTGCTCCTTCTTAGAATTGGAAACAATCACCCATGGAAGGAGTTACAGAGACAAAGTTTGGAGCTGAGACAAAAGGATGGACCATCTAGAGACTGCCATATCCAAGGATCCATCCCATAATTAGCCTCCAAACGATGACACCATGGCATACACTAGCAAGCCTTTGTTGCAAGGACTGTGATATAGCTGTCCCTTGTGATACTAGGCCGGAGCATAGAAAACACAGAAGTGGATGCTCACAGTCAACTATTGGATGTATCACAGGGCCCCCAATGGAGGAGCTAGAGAAAGTATCCAAGGAGCTAAAGAAATCTGCAACCCTATTGGTGGAACAACATTATGAACTAACCAGTACCCCAGAGCTCTTGACTCTAGCTGCATATGTATCAAAAGATGGCCTAGTCGGCCATCAATGGAAAGAGAGGCCCATTGGTCAGGCAAACTTTATATGCCCCAGTACAGGGGAACGCCAGGGCCAAAAAATGGGAATGGGTGGGTAGGGGAGTGGGAGGGTGTGGGGGACCTTTGGGATAGCATTGGAAATGTAATTGAGGAAAATACATAATAAAAAAAAAGAAAATGCTGTCTTTTTTCCACTGGATGGTTTTAGCTCCTTTGTCAAAGATCAAGTGACCATAGGTGTGTGGGTCTTCCATTCTATTCCACTGATCCACCTGTCTGTTGCTGTACCAGTATCATGCAGTTTTTATCACAATTGCTCTTTAGTACAGCTTGAGGTCAGGCATGGTGACTCCACCAGAGGTTCTTTTATTGTTGAGAATAGTTTTTGCTATCCTAGGTTTTTTTGTTGTTGTTGTTGTTCCAGATGAATTTTCAAATTGCCCTTTCTAACTCTATGAAGAATTGAGTTGGAATTTTGATGGAGATTGCATTGGATCTGTAGATTGCTTTCGGCAAGACAGCTATTTTTTACTATATTAATCCTGCTAATCCATGAGCATGGGAGATCTTTTCTGTATGTTTCTCTAGGTTGAACAGATTGAAAAACTAACAGAATGACTCTGTCCCTTATTGTTAGCTGAAGACTGATGACAGATCAGCTGTATATCTTTCTGCTTTAAGACTCTGGTCTTTGACAGCATGTGGAAGAAAGTTGAAAAAGAAGGTGTGGCTAGAGTAGAACCATCTTTCTAACATCTTCACTTTCAAAGTCATGCAAACAGCCCCATAACTCCTCCAAGGTCCCTTTTCCTGAACTTCTGTATCCCATATGTTTTCATGGAGAGCCCAAAATGTGGGAAAGAAACTAGGTGGGTCAGGAGAATAGACAAAGAATAGCTACCAAGAGTTTGACAAGGGAGGTCTGTTACCTTTATTCCTTTACTATGGATCAAGGGTAGACATCTTTACAGGAAAAGATATATCAGGAGCTCTGTCTCCCACTGCTACGTTCCCATTCCCATGCTTTTAATGGGGGCACTCTGGTCAATGATGAGGACAGCAGAGAGCATTTGACTTTTAATATGTTGACAGCTGTGCTGTGCCACTAATTAGCTACTTGGCTAGCATGACTCCATTTTTGCCCCTCATGGTTGTTACATGAAGGGGGTTCTGTTGGATGATATCAGTAGTTGCTATGCAAAATAGGTTCTTTACTTCTATTACCAGTTTCACAACTGGATGACTCCAGGATGAAACTTATGGAAAGTGTTCTGACAAGGTAAGCAGAGTCTGTATTCAGACTCTCCTACTGACAGTTTCATGTCAACTTGATACAAGCTAGTGTTATTTTGGAAGAGGAACCCTCAATTGCCCATTCCAGGATGCCCTATGGGCAAGCCTGTGATGCATTTCCTTAGTTAATGGTTGATGTGGGAACATCCAGCTCACTGTGGGTGATGCCACCCCAGGCTGGTAGTCACAGGTGACATAAGAAGGCAGGGTGAGCAAGCTATGAAAGCTAACCAGTAAGTAAAGCCTGTGTGTTAGCTCCTGCCTCATGGATCCTGCCCTGAGTTCCTACCCTGAATTCCCTCAGCAATGGAGTATGACTTGAAAATTGGAAGGCAAATCAAACCCTTTACCTGCAAGCAGATAATGGTCATAGTGTTTCATCACAACAATAGAAACCCTAACTAAGACATCACCTTAATTGTAAGTGCTAGAAGTATAAAATACCTGGTAGTTTTACTTTATTCACTAGGAGACAATGGTCTCATTTCTAAATAAACTTTCTATTAGGTTAGATTACTGGTTCTTTGATTTCACTTCAGTTCCACTGACCTACCCTGCTGTGTTCAGTATTTCAGGACTTCCTATGGGCTGGACCCAGGGCTATATATTATGCTCAATAGACAAGAGCTTTCCAAAGATCTTCCAACATCTGGAAACTGCAAGGTCAGGAAACAGAGTTTCTGGGTAGGGGGTAGAGAAATACTTAAAATAAAAGAAAGGAAGGAAGAAGAGTAACAGAGGGAAAAGACAAAACTCTAAGTTGTAAAGAACTATTTTTTGAGATTTATTTATATTTTATGTGTAAGAGTGTTTGCACGCACGTATGTCTGTGCACCACATGCATGCCTGGTTCTCTCACAGACCAGAATGGGGTATATGATCCCCTGGTACTGGAGTTCCTGATGTTTGTCAACCACCATGTGGGTGCTGAGAATCAAACCTCTGGAAGAACAGTCACTGCTCTTAACTACTGACCCTTCTTTCTAATCCCCAAAGCAGTGAGGTTGGGTTCTATTTTTTTTTCAATTAAAAATGCATTTATTTATTTTTAACTTTTCTTTTTTTGTGCATGTGTGCACATGTATGCCACATGTTTTCAGAGGTCAGAGGGCAAGCCACAGCAGTCAACTTTGTAACATACAGATCTTAGGGTTTGAACAGAACACAGCTTAATGTCAAGTTTAATGGGAACTCTGTGTGTGTGTATGTGTGTGTGTGTGTGCAAAACTTAGGTGTCACTCCTTTGATCTATCCATCTTGTTTTTGAAATAAAGTCTCTCAGTGGGGCTCACTAATTAGCCTTGACTGGCCAGTGAGCACCAGGGATGTGCTTGTCTAGCACTGGGGCACCATGTGCTTTTATTATTGTGTGTGCTGTGCACTTCACTGGCTCATCTCTCTTGTTCCTGGTAGAGTGATTATTTACAGAAGTAAATGATGCTTGTGAATGGCTCCCCTTTCCACCCTCACCTCCCTGGACCAACAATATTTTGGACTAGAAATGACCACTCTCTTTCTTTGTCCTAATTTTCCCACTACTGATTTCAAAGAAAGTGAAAAAATATTCTCTTTGTTTGTAGCTTGACATGTATGGAACTGAATTTACCAGAATCCCGTGATACATCTTCTTCCTCCATCTCTGACACGGTGGCTCAGGAGAGTGTCCCACATTGCTGTTACTGTGAAAATGACTACTGTTCTACTGACTACAGTATATCCTCTGAATCCTCCAACAATAGCTTGATCCTGTCTTATCTTCCAATCTTTCCTGAAAGAACAACTTGGCAAACCCAGAGCAATATTGTCCCTGATTCCCCAGAAAAGGAATTGGCCGAGTCCAGGAGCCAAAGCACACCACTGCCTTACCTTACAGTTGACAGACACTGAGAAATCAGATCTTTTCCAGATTTTTGCAGTCCTTCCTCCATTAGAAGCTCATAGCTCTTTTATTAGCTCTATTTTACAACCCCTAGATACTTGAAAACATGAAATAACAAAAGATAAGGGAATCATTTTCTGTCAGATCATGGGTCAAATTATGTTTTGAATGATAGTGTGGGACCCATTACCTGGGCTACTCTCCAGCTCTGTCCTTTAGTCAGAAGACAGCTGGAGGGGCATATGTCTCAAGGTTTCTACTCTGCAGAAACAAGTGGTACCTTTGCCTGAGAAGAATTCGTGGAAAACACTCAATCATTGGATGGATGTACAAGGAGTTCCTAAACAAGAGATCTCCCACACTCAGGTACTTACACTCATCCCTCAGAGCACTGAGCCAAGAACCAACAGATCTTCAGATGTTCCATCAATTCATCCCCATGTGAGCATCGGGGTCAATTCTGAAGTAAATAGGACAGAAACCAGAATGTCATGGTCACTTACCTCCAACAAACAATTAGAATCTGAGAATGACCACCAAATCATTAGATACAATCCTTTACTTATATGAATGGACACACCATCTTCCAGAAATGTAGAATTTAATGCAATTCAGGAAGAAACCACTTTACTGAGAAAGGATCCAAAGCACGTGTAAGAGCTGAATATAGAACAGAGGGTCATAGGTCTTCCAGAAGAAAGTATAAAGTCACATAAGGCACAAGGAACTAATGTGGAGCGGACACCCAAGACACCATGTTCAGCCACAGACAGCATAAAGGTCACTTCGATGGCATTGCTTCAGGTTATAAATTCAATGGGAATGATCCCAGATTCACATTTAGATGTGACAAATTCTGTGGGGAAACAAAAGATAAGACTCTTATCACAGCCATCAAACCAAGCTGAATCAGTGAGTATACCCCTCGCCCCCCACGAGTCATCAAATCCAGTAATTGAATCAATAAAAGTAGCATCACACAAGGAAATCAAAGATTATGACCCCAAGACCAAATCAAATCACAAATATCTCAAAAGTAACTCCTGTAGCATTGTTTCACATCGTGAATTCTAGGGGGCTGATCAATGAATTATGTATTATGTTCATGTCATAGACTCAACAGGGATAGCCCCAAAGCCACAATACCAAGTCATGGTATCAGTGGAGGTAGATACATTGCATAAGCATCAAGCTATAGAACCAGCAAAGATGAGTCTAGGGCCACAGCATATAGTCTTCAAAGCTGGGGAAAGGAATCCAAAGCCTCAGCCTAAAGTCACAGAAACATTAAACCTGGACCCAGGGTCACAGAATCAAACCATGAAACAGATCAGGTTTACTCCTAGTTCTCTCCAACCTCCACAGCCACCATCTAATGAACAGCAAGGGTGATTCCAGATGCATCAGAGAAATCCATACATGCTCTAAAGGGAAACTCAGTGGCACGGGGGTCACCCACTGGAATGATCACAGCACTACAAGCTGGTTTGACTGCACAGTCAGTGGCTCAAGCCAAAGAATCTCCAGAGTTGCCTTCTGCATCCCAGGTTCAAGTCAGAGACTCCATAGGAATGACACCACAGCAAGACACAGAGGATGTGTCATTGACTCCAAAACTTCCCCCTCGGGTCATGGACTCTTCAGAGTTCACCCCATGGCACCAATACTTAGACTGTTTAGAGGTGAGTCCAAGATAAAATCACAAACAGAGAATCTATGGAGTTGACCTCTGATACCTGGCCACAAAGGAAGAATCCTACAGAGAGGACACCATCACCTCATCAAATAACAGAATCTATGATAACAGCCCCAGGGGCACCAGATCAAGGGACAGTATCTATAGGGATGACCCAATGGCACCAACTTACAGAATCTGAAGTAGTGCCAGCTACTCTAAAACTTTGAGAAGTGGAGTGTTTGGGGGAAAACAACCCCACAACCTAAGGATATGGAGTCAGTGAACTTACCCACGAGTTACAGAATGTAAACTCTAAGAACCTAGTTCCAGATCCAAGATTGCAAAGTATGAATCCCGTGGACATACCCAAAGATTTAGTTCCAGATAAGGTAAAAGCTGACCACTGAGACCAACTGTGGTATCTATAGATCTGGCTCCAGACCAACATCATCAGAGGATACAGTCTGAGGAATTAACCTCCATACCACAATTGCAAACCGAGAAACCTGTCCCATCAGTCCCAGAGTCTCAGCTTCAAGATGTGAAATCTGGCCAACTGACAGTTGAACCACAACTCCAAAATGTACAATGGGCTGGGTTGCCCCCAAATCCACAGGTGCAAAGTGAATCAGTAAATGTGATTCCTGGTTCACAGTCTCGAGTTATGGAAGGTGTTCATTCAGACCTACCACAAGAGGTACCAGAAGATATAAAAATGGTGGCTTGACCCCAAGACTGCCACTTGCAGATATAAAATCTGCAAACTTGGCCCCAAAACCATGTTCCCAAAACACTAGCTCTGATAATATAGCCCATGTACCACTTGGAGATATGAAGATAGACTAGTAGACTATAGAAGTTTAATTTCTGAGACACGGTTGGAAAGTATGAAAGTTGGTGAGTTGACCACACACAGTTATGCAGTAAAATCTTCAGATGTGAGCCTCAACTCAAGTTATTCTTTCCCAGAACCTGAAGGGCTGAATGAACAGCAGCAAGCCTCAGAGGCAAGGGTGACCTCTGACACTTGATATCATGTGGAAGAATCTGCTGAGTTGTCATCAGTAGGAGTGACTTCAGCACCACTGAGCCAAACCTCAGAATCTATGGAGATGAGCTTACTACCACATCAAGACACTTTTGAACCTAGGACTCAAGTTGTGAAAGCCATGAAAGAAACTCCAGAATTACAAATTGAAATTAAAGATATTCTGAATTTGTGGCCCCAGAACTCATGTGACGCCAGAACCATGTTCAGAAGTTACTAACCCATCAGAAATGACTGAATGCACAGCAAGCACCGAATTGACATTGCCTGAAGTTGATACCCAGGGGATCATTGTAGAAACATATTTAGAAATGGGATCTCAGGGGTTGAACCAAGAGTTCAAATTGAGGAATCAGAGTCACTGGCAGAAAAAAATGAAATTTGAAGAATTAACCTCTGAAACCATCTGTTGCGGCCGCCAGCAGCTCGCAACATGAACGGTTCGACTGAGAAGGCTACTCGAGCTGTAAGAGAGGAATCTAGATGGGGCGAAAGAAGAAATGGAGCTAAGACAAATTCATTCTGATCAAAGCTCAAATTTTATTGTTGCGACACTAGTTATGAAGGAAGGGGGAGGGGACCCGATTCCCGCCGAATAATCTCTGGTCCAGTAGAAAGGTGCACATGTGTGGCTCCGCAGGTTCCAGCAGTGGGTGTGGCAGAACGAATGAGCAGGAAGCTCCACCCCTGAGCAAGCAGGTTTCAGGCTGGGGGAGGGGAGACTACAACCATCTGTACTAGTTGTAGAACCTATAGAGTTAACTACAGGACCCACACCACATATTATAGATGTGATCCCAGGGCCACAGCTCCACAATGTAAAGTCTGTGCAAATAGATACAGGACTAGAGTTACAAATTGAGTTATCTGTGGATTTAGTACAACAGTCATCTAAAAGAGTGGTAGATCCTGAAAAGGCAAAACCAGAGCCAGAGCTTCAGAGTTTTTCACCAAAGGAGTTGGTTGAGGCAACACAGATTCCAAATGTGAAATCCATGGATTTGAGTCTGGGCCAAGAGCCGCCAGTTGAAAAAAATCACCATTGATTCCAGGGCCATACCTGCAAAGTGTCAGATTTCTAAAGTTATATCAAGGGCTACTGATATATATTTTTTACACATTCTAAATGTGGCTCTGAGTTTAGCTCTGAAGTTTTCACACCTTGAGGTTGAGTTTCTGGTATTACTACTTCTTCAAGGGAAAATCCAGCAAATTCTATCTTGGGCTCCCCACATTATAATTTGAAATCTGATGAAGCAATATCATATTCACCAGTGCCAGAGAGCAGGTCATCTGGTTTTATTCCGAGGCCAAAGGTACAAGTGAAATCTATTGAAGTAAATCTAGGACCATGTTTGTAAGACATGAGATTTTCTGATTCAATCCCAAAACCTAAACAAGATGGTTTCAAATATGCACAGTTCATACCAGGTTTTCCACTTCAAGAGAAGACATCTCAGGGATTTATGCCAGAATCATTTTTGCCACTAAGCCAAGAGCCAAAGTTTGAAGATAGGAAGCTTGCTCTGCCTACACAAGGATCAGAGTTTCACAGCATGAAATTTGCAACACAAGCCTATGAACTGCAGCATCCATGTGTAATATCTGAGGAGGTCAACACAGGACCTCAGGAACAAGACACCAAATTTTCTGAGCTGGCTTCAAGACCAAAACTTCAAGGGATGAAATTTGGGGAACAAATCTCAGGATCAATGTTTGTTGGTGCAAGTTCTATGACTCCAGAGTTAGGGATGAATGATCCCAAATTATCAAAGATGACTCCAGGGCTACAAGATACAAAGTAGGTGAGATTTTACTCAGCACCATGGCTTCAAAGTGTCAAATTTTTTAGATGCAATACCAGAAACTCAACCACAAGGTGTGAAGACTTCAGAGCTAAGCTCAGCGCCACATTTAGAATGTGTAAAAATTTTTAGTTGACCACACAGCCAGAAAGGCAAGAGGTGAAATCAGAATTTATAGTACATTAGTCCCCACTTTAAGAAGTAAAATATGTCACAGCGGATCAAGTACCAAGCTTTGAAGACAAAAGGTCTTATAAAATGGTATCTGAGCTACAGGTGCAAATGGCAGAAACAATGAAATTGGCTCTTGGGAGACACTTAGGAAATGTAGATCATTCTGAGCTAATCAGAAGACCACAGTCCCAAGGCAGAGCATCTTCTGAATTGATCGAAGGACAACTGTTAGGATGTATAAAACCTGTGGAGAAGAACACAGTCTCAAAGCAAGAAGCTCTGACATCTGTAGAATTAATGCCAGGGCTACATTTGGAAGGCATTACATCTACAAAGTTAAAGTCAAAGTCAGAGCTGGAACATGTCAAATCTATGCTGTCAACCCCAGGGATGCAGGCAGGAGATAGGAAACTTGAGGAGCTGCCTCCAGACTCCAGCTTAAAGGATTTAAAACCAAGGTTACTACCTGCAAAGCCAAAAGTAGAAAATAGGAAATCTGTGATCTTAACTGTAGAAGAAAGTCTCAAGAGGAGAAAATCAATTGTAGTATCTCCCAAGTAGTACCCTGAGAGGAGATATAAAGTCTGTGAAGTTGATTCCAGGTTCAAGAACTCAAGATTTGACAAATAAGGGGTTGGCCCATAATACACGTGTTCCAGAGGTAAATACCATGAACTTGAAACTTGAACCAAATAAGCAAGAGGAGAGTCCTGTGACTTGAACCAAGGATGCTGTTTCAAGCAAAGTCTATGGAGGTCTTTCAAGGGCCTCAGCAGCAAGGTATGAAACTCAAGGAACTGACTTCACAGCCACAAATTCAAGATAGGAAACCTGTGATCACCCTATGTTTGAAACAGCAAAGTCTGAAACCTGTAACTGTAGCCAAACACAACGGATCCAAGGAGTAAAATTTGTAGATTTCACATCAACAGAAAGAGGGTGTCAAGGTACAGAACCCATGAACTTAACTCTTAAGTCTAGATAGGATAAACAGATAACTGTAAAGTCACTAGAGTGGAAAGGTGGGATTTTTGACCAACATAAAAAACAGCTTTTATCTGAAAATAAAGTCAGATTAAGAACCAAAACCTGCAAATATGAAACCCACAGATGATAACAACTCTAAGGTATAATTCAAAGGTACAATGTCATTTGAGTTGGGTACTGAGCTGGTTGTTCAAAGTGTAAAAGCTGAAGAGTTCCGAAATGAACTACAGGTGCCAAGTACAAAGCCTTGCCAGTTGACTCCAGGGTCCCAGATGCACTAAGAGAAAGCCTTGGGGTCAACATTGGACCCACAGCTCCAAGGTGTGGAAACTGTGGCACTAACTACAGAAACCCAACTTGGAAGCACCACGACTATCTAATGGATACCAATATCTGAGTTTCAAAGTGAGAAAGATATAGGGTCAAACTCAAGGTCACAGTCTCAAGAAGTCAGACCTACAGAACTGAAGCAGCTTGTGCTATGGAGAGGTCATCTGAGCTGACTGCCAGGATAAAAATTCAAGGAGAAAAATCTGTGTCATTTCATCTTGAGTGACAGTTACAGGGAGTAAAAACCTCTCCATTAGCAATAGAGTTGCAGGAACCCAAAACCTTTAACTTGACTTCAGAGCCACAGCCTCAAGGCATCACAACCAAGGAGCGAAACAAAGAGCCACAGGCTCAAAGTGTAAGATCTGTTCAGTGGATACATCAAGAGGAGTTTCTTGGTGTGAAGTTTTTAGGATCCAATAGTAGGTCACCATTTCAAGGTGTCAAATGGACAGAACAGAAACCCTCCATAAAATTGGGAGGTGGGAAGCCATCGGTTGCGACTCAAGGGCCAAAACTATAAGGGAAAAAAATCTGGGGATTTTAACCTCACACCACAAGAAGAGTGTGTGAAGAGCTTCCAGTTGTCACCAGGACCAGAGCTACAAAAAGGGGGAAACTTTGCATCATGGTTAGAACCACAGTCTCAGTGTATGGAAACTGTGCCATTGTACCATGGACCACAGCTTGAAAATACAAAATCTGTCTTCCGAGATAAATGTACACAAAATCTTGGGTTACAGCCTCAAGGAATCACATCCAAAGAGTTAAAACCCTCAGTACAAGAAAGGGATGTGAAGACATCTGAAGTGTTGATGACAAAGAGTTAAAACCCTCAGTACAAGAAAGGGATGTGAAGACATCTGAAGTGTTGATGACAAGGCACAAGACAGAAGGTAAAGAACCTTCTGAGTCAGCCCAGGAATTCTTGTCTCATGGGTTCCAAACCATTGATTACAAGTCTGAAAAGCCTATTAGAAGTATAAAGGAATGTGACCCCATCTTAAGGTTAATGAACAGTAATATAAAATCAATGACATTCAAACCCAGGTTCGACAAAGAAGACAGGAGATTTCCTCAATGGACCCCTGGGGTAAAGTCACAAGAAGTGAAACCTTTAAAGTTATCCCCAAGAATACAGTAGCCTCAAGACATGGCGCATCTTCAGTGTTTAAATAAGAGTCACAGTCTTCAGAAGCAAAATCTCGGTATTAGGCCAAGGGTCACAGTCACAGAACAATAAAAGTATCATATTGAGCGACAGTTACAGGGAGTAAAAACCTCTCCATTAGCAATAGAGTTGCAGGAACCCAAAACCTTTAACTTGATTTCAGAGCCACAGCCTCAAGGCATCACAACCAAGGAGCTAAACAAAGAGTCACAGGCTCAAAGTGTAAGATCTGTTCAATGAATACCACAACAGGAGTTCCCTGGTGTGAAGTTTTTAGGATCCAATAATAGGTTAGGATCCAATACAAAATGTTCTAACTTGACACCTGAAACAAAGTCTCAAAATATGTAATAATAGGTCCAAAAATAGGTCACCATTTCAAGGCGTCAAATGGATAGAACAGAAACCCTCCATAAAATTGAGAGTTGAAAAGCAGTTGGATGTGTCCCAAGGGCCAAACTACAAGGGAAAAAAATCTGGAGATTTTAACCTCAGGCCACAAGAACAGTGTGTGAAGAACCTCCAGTTGTCACCAGGAGCAGAGTGATAAAAAGGGGGAAACTTTGCATCATCATCAGAACCACAGTCTCAGTGTGTGGAAACTGTGCCATTACGCCATGAATCACAGCTTGAAAATACAAAATCTGTCTTCCAAGATAAATGTATACAGAATCTTTGGTTAGAACCTCAAGGAATCACATCCAAAGAGTTAAAACCCTCAGTACAAGAAAGGGATGTGAAGACATCTGAGGAGTTGTTGACAAGGCTCAAGTCAGAAGGTAAAGAACCCTCTGAGTCAGCCCAGGAATACTTGCCTCACAGGTTCCAAACCATTGATTACAAATCTGAACAGCCTTGTAGAAGTTTGAAAGAATGTGACCCCAACCTAAGGTAATATAAAATCAGTAATATAAAATCAATGCCATTCAAACCCAGGTTCTATGTAGATGACAGGAGCTCTCCTGAATTGACCCATGGGATACACTCATACTCATAAGAAGCAAAACAGGTAAAGTCATCCCCAGGAATACAGTAGCCTCAAAACATGGCATCTTCAGTGTTTAAATAAGTGTCACAATCTTCAGAAGCAAAATCTCGGTATTAGGTCAATGGTCACAGTCACAAAACAATAAAATTATAGGGTTGAAAAGTGAAAAATCCGCTAGGTTGGCACTTCAGACAAAGTCTCAAGGTATGAAATCTGAGATGAAGTCTGAGCCCCAGGGGCAAAGTGCAAAATGTTCTGACTTGACACCTGAAACAAAATTCCAAAATATGAAATTTAAGTCCCAGGCTACCCTTGAAAAGTAAACCATTTACTCATTTAATCATGGGGACCAAAATTTGAAGGGTCAAGCTAGACTCTACACCCATGCCATGGACCCAAGATATAAAATAGGATTCAATTCTGAAGACAAAGCCTCAAGAAATGAAGATGGAAGGCTGTGAATCCTGCCTAGAGTTACCAGATCTGAAATCTTTGAGGACGATCATGGGTGTAAAAGTCCAAGATGTCCAATCTATGAGCCTCAGCCCTAGAACACACTTAGAAGGTATGCCATCTGAAGTCATCACAGAGAAGAATGTTCTTGGTATGAAAACAGTAGAAATCAAAACTAGTGCAAAATTACAAGGTGAGAAACCTGAGTTCACCCCAAGGAAGTTGTTTTTAGGCACACAATCTATAGGCTGGATTCAGGCCTTAATTTACAAGATTTGTAATATCCCAAGATGGTAATAGACATGAAACTTCAAGGTGTAGACTCTAAGGAACAACACTTGACAAGTATAGAACTTTTTGAGGTGATTACACAGATAAATTCTCAAGGTGTAACATCAGTGGACTTCGATTCTGGATCACAGACACAAAATAAAAAGCCTTCTGAGTTGTTTCAAGGGGGAAAGCTCCAAGATAGTGTTTAATCAGGGCCCAAATTTACAAAGTATGACTGTGGAGTCAATACCAGGGACAAGCCCCAACATGGAGAAACTGTAAAGTTAAACGCAGGCCTTCAATTGCAAGATAAGAAATAGTCTAAGTCAATCCTAGGTACAAAGCATTGAGATAAAGATGAAATTTTAGAACCTACACATCATGTAAAAATGTACCAGAAAGTCGTTTGTGATCCTGAAAGGCTGCTTGAGGCTGAGAACAAAGAGGAACAGGCCCAGGCATGTCCTAGCAGGTCGGCCTTTAAGGAATTCCTAAGAACAGCTTGACCATAAAGATAAAAAAGAGTGCAAGGACAGAACAGGGCTATCTCGGCTGAGTCAACACCATCTGTCCCAGCACCTCCCTCTGCCCGCTGACCTCCTGACTCAGTTCGGAGTCATGTATATTAACCAGATGTTCCACTGACCTAGATAAGCACCCGGCCCTCAGACTTCCTGAAGCCCCGATCTACATGTACACTTTTACTGATGTATAATTATTCTATTGAAGTTTAAATTGTCCAATCATGTGAAACCGCGGCAATTCCTTCCCCAGCCCCAGACCCTTTTCTATAAAAACCCCTAGCTTTCGAGCTTTGAGGCCGACATCTGTTGTCTCCTGTGTGAGATATGTGTCGGTCTGGAGCTCCGTCATTAAACTCCCTCGTGTGTTTGCATCAAGACGGTCTCTCGGGATTCTTTGGGTACACACAGACTCGGGATACGAGTGGGAGTTTCCCCACTAGGTTCTATCAGCATCAATATGGAAGATCTCCAGAGGTCCATTCTGAACCACACTTTCAGGGTGTAAAGTCTTCTGAAGGGATTTCAAGGGACATGATTCAAAAAGAGAAACCCATGATGCTTGTGTAGTCATCAGCCACTCGGGCAAGATGTAGAATCTTTTAAATGGATTTTCTCTAAGGCACTTGATGGGAAACCTTTGCAGGTCCAGGTACCCTCTGAGTTACAGGACAGGAAACCAAGCTAACACCAGAATTACATCTTCAAGGTAATAAAGCCTGAGGCTTTCAACCCTGGATTAAAGTTGGAAGATGTGAAAGCCAATTCCACAAATCTGCAAACAACGAAGGAAAAAGAGGTTATAGCCTCCCCCAGCCTGAAGCAGGCTGGTACAGACCTTGTTGCCACTGAGTGGGGCCACCTGCAGTGCAGCTTTCCGACTTGGCTGACTCCTTTTGAAATGACAACTGCCCTGCTCTTCTGCTACCTGCCGAGAGGCTGAAACCTATCTTCCTGAGACATTCCTGAATAAGCAACAACCTGGGGACCAAGTGTTGACAGAATGGCTCCAGGCACCAAGAATGTACTGGTGGGGGGCGGGAGGGGGGGCGATGGGCCTTCCCCCTTATTAGCACACTCTTAGTAAACTCGTGGGCCTTAAACAGAAAAATTTGTCTTGGCTTCATCATTCTTTTCTCGCAGTCTAAGTCTCTTTCAGCCCCAGCCTGCCTTCCAGAAATACCCAGTTCATGTAGGCCGTAGGCCGGCTTACTACAAGAGATAGTAATGAAGACTTGCAGGTTGTGGGATTCTCTGAGTTGACCTCACCAATTTATAGTGTGATACCTTCTGGACTCAAAGCCAGAAATCAGAAACAAGATGGGAAACCTCAGAAATTAAGTCAAAAGCAACAGCTTCAAACTATGAAATCAACGGTGTTCAATCATGAGCAACATATGAAGTCATCAGATTTATGTACAAAGCTTCAAGACCTGAAATCAATGGAATTCAACTCAGAGCAACAGTTGCCAGATGTGAAGTCCTCTGAGTTGGGCTGGAAACAGGTACACTGTCTTTAGGGTTCAACTCTGGGCCACAGTTGCAGGAGATAAAACCTTCTGTGGTGAGCACAGAGGTTAAGCTGCTAGAAGAGTCACCTCAGGAATTGAAGCATAAACCTAGATTGCAATTTAGGAAATCTTGTGACTGGAGTCACAGTAAAAATGTTATGGCACCCAACACCGAGATACAAGATGTAGAATTATCTGACTTGCACCCTAGTCCAGAACTTCAGGGTATAAAATCTAAGGTGTTCTGTCCTAGGTTACACTTGGAAGATGTGATGCCTGCATGTACTCCCAATTTAAATTCTCAATAGGTAAATTCCAGTGAGTATATATCTGGGCCATATTTTCAAGATACAAATTCCTCTACATGTATTCCAGAGACAAATGTTCATTGTATAAGTTTTGAGTGCAATCCAGGAATACATTTGCATGGAACGAATACTTCCTCATGCTTTTCAGGATCAAAATAGCAAGTTTAGATTCAATTGGGAGCAACACTGAATCATATTTGCAAGATGAAAATTCTACTGAATGCACTCCAGGGTCAAGTCCTTAGTGTGAAAAGTCTTCTGCATGCACACCAGAACCAAAACCTCCATTTGTAAATTCCCCTGAGTGCAATCCTGAATCATATTTGCAAAATGTAAATAGAGTCCAGATTTGTAGAAAAATCTCCAAGGCATTGTCCTCAAGACTTAGGACCTCTGGGGGTGGGTTCTAAGAAAAGATCTCAAAGGGAACAATCTATAGTATCAATACCAAGGCCATTCTGTCACATCCCAGATCCTGTTTCAGGAATAACACCAGGGCAGGACCTCAGATTCCCAAATTAAAAATTTGACCTCTATGCTGTGACTGAAAATCCTCTGAGTTGTCATGCAAGCAAACCAGTCAAGTTGAGGGAAATTCAGACTCTGTAGAGCTCACTTTTGGTACATGGCAGCCAGCAGAGGTAGCGGCTAAGGTAACAGAACCTCAGAATCTGAGCCTGGAAAGTGCAAACATCAGTCCAATAGAATCACTGGATCAAATGGTAAACATTAATCCAAGGCATTAATCCAAAGCAACAAGATCAAGTGACAGAATCTGCAAAGACACCCCTTCCAGTTCCTCAATCAGTTCCTGTCAGCAAAGTTTCTGAAAATGTGGAAGTGACTACCAGGACCACCACTTCAAGTTATAAAGTCTGTGATGATTCCAGAGAGTACCCTTCAAAAGTCAAAATACAATGATTTGACTCCCAAAATACATGATGTGATAAGTTCAGTATTTGCTCTATGCCTTTGGCTACAAAACGTGCCATCCAAGAAATTAATTTTAGAGCCAGCACATCAGGTTTTAGAAACAAAACTATAGTCAGCCATTAGAATTAAAAAGACTGTATTAATTACCAAACCACTGGTTCTGTGTAGCCTCCCTCAGCCCTGAAGCAGGCTGATCCAGACTTTGACCTTGCTGCCACTAAGAAGGAGATTACCTAGGGTGGAGCCTTCCGACCTAGATGGCTCTTTTGTTCTGTCACCTGCCACTGCTCTCTCCAAGACACTGCTACCTGCTAAGAAGCTTCTGAGATATTCCAGAGGAACATCCTATCCTACACGTAGCCTAAAGGGTGTCTCCAGACACCAAGAATGGACTGGCAGGGGATGGGCCTTCCCCCTTATAAGCACACTCTCTTAGTAAACTGGTGAACCTTGAATAGATTAGCATGTCTTGATTCCATAATTTCTCAACCCGCCTAGGTTCACTCTTCTCTTTCAGCTCCAGGTTGCCTCCCAGGCTCAAACCCGGACATGAGAGCCGCAGGCTGGCCCCAACAATTTGGCATACTAATACGGGACCTGGGAATGACAGAAGACGCTGGAAGAAACAGTGCTGGTATGGAGCTCCACAGATAGGAAAGAATTAGAAAATTCGTATTGGGACACGGAGAAGCAAAGGGCAAAAGGTTGCTAAGGTGTGGTACAGTCTGAGCTAGAACAGTGCTGACCCCTGCTGGACCCGCTCAGGTTCAGCAGTGATATCAGGATCTAGGAATGCAGCAGGCAGTCGGCAGCAGCTTTCAGAAGCTGAGAGAAATAAAAGAGTTTGGGTTAAATAATCAGGCAGATGTCTGAAGACAAGAGCTTCATCAGGCGGCAGAAACAGGGTTTGTAATAATAAAGTAATATAGAGGAAAATGGATTTTGAAACTCTCCCAGAGGCAGAGAGAAATGTTGGGGGCGCCCTGCCTTTTTCTCTCTAGCCCTTACAGCAGAAGTTCTCTGCTCTCTTTGTGTTGTCTAACGTCTAATATCTTGTGCACCAGTCTGTTCATGTGTTCAATTCATGTGTGTTCATGTCTAGTCGTCTGAATGACTGAATGTTCTGTGTTTCATGTTGGAAAATAAAGGTGGCTAAAACTTTATCTGCCAGTTCAGCAAGAGAATGGCCACACACTTTAGCCAGGATCAGGCACATCAGGAGGGCCCCTGCTGGAAAAACTTTTTTTAGAAAGGGAGTCTGCAGCCTCTTGGTTTTGGGGCACAAAAGCTGATAGATGGTTTTTTCCTAAGAAAATTCTCTGCAGTCATGATTATTGCGTTTAGCTAATGACAAAGTGCTTTTTATTTTATAATTATAGCTAGAAAAATTAAAATTCTCTGTTTGGTCTAAGTGTAACCGCTTCATTTGTTTTTGTTTTTTTACTGGTAATGTGCTCTGTGTGTCATCACAAGAGTATCAGCTCATAAGTTATTGGTTAGGATTAAATAATTATTACATTGGTAACAGAAGGTTAGCCTTAAATTGGTAACTCAGGAGTCTTTTAAAACATATGGCATAAGCAGGCCAAAAAAACTAGGCCTCTTAGGGATACTTCTAGTTGAGATAATATTTAATGTGATTCTTATCCTAAAAGGTAGACTTAAAGATAAGATTTAAAGCAATGTCTCTTTAATGAAGCATTAAAATTTGCACTATCATGCATTCATAGGTATAAATTGGCAGCCAAACCTTGTAACATGATAGTAATGCCTCTAACATTTATTCTAAGGTGATAAATTGTTTTGAAATTGGGTTTTGCTTTCCCAAAGTTGTAGTTATGGTCTAATATTGCAAAAGAAACTTAAAATTTCTAAAATCTGTCCTCATGGCAAGAGGAACAAAGCTCAGAGCAGCCTCTGCTAGCCTTGTGTGACTTTCTTTTGTCTTGCAAACAGTGATCCTGGGGAGGTTCTTGAAGCTTGCCTCTCCTTGCCTCCAGGGGAATTTTCTTTTAGCTGAAAGAACATTGTTGCAGATCTATCCAGATGTTCTAATTAAAGTTCTAATTCAAAGTTTATAAAAGGTCATTCAGCCTGTAGAATTTATAAAGGCATTACAATCTGGCTTGCATACTTCCTGTAAAGTTATATGTTTAAAGGTTTGTTTTTTTCCTTTGCATCTTAATAATTGTAAAGGGTTTGCTTCTAGTGAACTTGTAATCACTGGAAAATTTTGCCTCTAGGTATGGCTACTATAGCTCTACATTATGTAAGAAGAATTTTTATTGTTTCTGCTTCTATACAAGAAGCTAAGAGTTTGAATCTTTCAGTGTATATTGTTTTCTAAGTGGAAAGTCTTTTTTTTTTTTTTTTTTTTGGTTTTTCGAGACAGGGTTTCTCTGTATAACCCTGGCTGTCCTGGAACTCACTTTGTAGACCAGGCTGGCCTCGAACTCAGAAATCCGCCTGCCTCTGCCTCCTGAATGCTGGGATTAAAGGCATGTGCCACCACACCTGGCCCTGGAAAGTATTTTATTAGCTAATGCCTCTCAAGGGAAGTTTACTTTAAATCCTTGCTCTCACACAAGGAGCTTTTAAGTTCCAGGGAGTAGCTGTTGCTCCAGAAAAAATTCAGAGGCAATATCTTTTTAATACTTAGGGTTTTAGTTTACTATAGAAGGCTTTGTAGAAAATAAAGAAAGCTTTTATAATTGTTAATAATTATAATCAATGGTAATTAAATATTAGCTGTGCCCACAGCAATTCTTTGGCAAGAGAAAACATTATTGTAAAGTCATTTTTCTTTTCCTCCCAGCTGACCATTGGCCCACCTGGAGCCAGCCAGCTGCTGGCTGCTCTGGGGTGGGGCCTTGGGGCACGAAGCTTTCCCTGAGCGTGGTGGTGTGGGAGGCCGCTGGAAAGCAGGCACCTTTGTAGCGAACTCAGGGCAGGGCCATGCTCATCATTGCCCCCATGAGCCTCCGCCTGTCCCTGCCGGGGGTAGCCGTATTTTTCCCCCGCTAAGACTAGGGTGCTCTGCCGCCCTCGCTTGGGCTTTCTGGCCTATAACAGATTGGTCCGCCTTCAGCCTCTTCAGCCTAAGAGAAAGGCCGGAGGTGGGCAAGGCCAGGGTGGCGCTCACCTCAAAGCACAGTTTTAACATCCTATTAAAACTACTGTGGTGCTAATAAAGAATTGTAAGGCATATTTGTGTATTTTGGAAAACCTATAACAAAAATTGTGTCTTAAGAACCTGATTGTCAAAGACCACCAACAGATTGGGAAAGGATCCTTACCTATCCTAAATCAGATAGGGGACTAATATCCAACATATATAAAGAACTCAAGAAGGTGGACTTCAGAAAATCAAATAACCCCCTTAAAAAATGGGGCTCAGAACTGAACAAAGAATTCTCACCTGAGGAATACCGAATGGCAAAGAAGCACCTGAAAAAATGTTCAACATCCTTAATCATCAGGGAAATGCAAATCAAAACAACCCTGAGATTCCACCTCACACCAGTGAAAATGGCTAAGATCAAAAATTCAGGTGACAGCAGATGCTGGCGTGGATGTGGAGAAAGAGGAACACTCCTCCATTGTTGGTGGGATTGCAGGCTTGTACAACCACTCTGGAAATCAGTCTGGCGGTTCCTCAGAAAATTGGACATAGTACTACCGGAGGATCCAGCAATACCTCTCCTGGGCATATATCCAGAAGAAGCCCCAACTGGTAAGAAGGACACATGCTCCACTATGTTCATAGCAGCCTTATTTATAATAGCCAGAAACTGGAAAGAACCCAGATGCCCCTCAACAGAGGAATGGATACAGAAAATGTGGTACATCTACACAATGGAATACTACTCAGCTATTAAAAAGAATGAATTTATGAAATTCCTAGCCAAATGGATGGACCTGGAGGGCATCATCCTGAGTGAGGTAACACATTCACAAAGGAACTCACACAATATGTACTCACTGATAAGTGGATATTAGCCCAAAACCTAGGATACCCAAGATATAAGATACAATTTCCTAAACACATGAAACTCAAGAAAAATGAAGACTGAAGTGTGGACACTATGCCCCTCCTTAGAAGTGGGAACAAAACATCCTTGGAAGGAGTTACAGAGACAAAGTTTGGAGCTGAGATGAAAGAATGGACCATGTAGAGACTGCCATATCCAGAGATCCACCCCATAATCAGCTTCCAAACGCTGACACCATTGCATACACTAGCAAGATTTTGCTGAAAGGACCCAGATATAGCTGTCCCATGTGAGACTATGCTGGGGCCTAGCAAACACAGAAGTGGATGCTCACACATGGATGGATCACTGGGCTCCCAATGAAGGAGCTAAAGAAAGTACCCAAGGAGCTAAAGGGATCTGCAATCCTATAGGTGGAACAACATTATGAACTAACCAGTACCCCGGATCTCTTGACTCTAGCTGCATATGTATCAAAAGATGGCCTAGTCGGCCATCACTGGCAAGAGAGGCCCATTGGACACGCAAACTTTATATGCCCCAGTACAGGGGAATGTCAGGGCCAAGAAGGGGGAGTGGGTGGGTAGGGGAGTGGGGGTGGGTGGGTATGGGGGACCTTTGGTATAGCATTGGAAATGTAAATGAGCTAAATACCTAATTAAAAAAAAAAAGAACCTGATTGTCTGTTCCATGTTCAAAACAGCAATTAAATTGGTTATTACAGAATATTAATAATTGACCTATTGCATACCATCATTTTAAATAATAATAGATAAGTTAAAAATTGTTTTTATGCATGCTTTTGTATTTTCTATAAATTCATGTATGAATGCATCACTGTTACTGTGTTTAAAAATAACCTCTCTGTGGGAAATAAATAGATGTGAATTAGATCACACGCTTATTCTTTTGTGCTTCCCCCTGCTTCAACACAGATAATTAAGTTGTGTGGATGGTGTTTTTAAATGCTGAACAATCAAACCTTAATTTGTATATTAATAGTCAATATTATATCTCAGAGCTCACAATTGGTTATGATTGTTCGTCCTTCGGATGCTATTAATTCTCAAATTTGCAATAGCTTATGCATATACAACTCATAAGAAAAAATGCTGTCCTTTTAAGAAGGCTGTTTTTGGACATTTAATAAATTGTTCTGGATTGCCTGGACAATACATCTTAAGGCAATGCCATGCTGGATTTATATCTCAGGAAGTCTATAGGTCCTACATATAAGATGGATTAGATATATAACCTCATTCTTTATATATTCAAAACAGTTATGGTTTAAGGTAATATTTTGGTATTCTTGGAAAATGTGCATGTCAAATTTTAAAAATTTTTTTGTTCTTGGTGTCCTCAGATTCTGTTTCCACATAATGGTATTAATTCTTGAGGACCTATACTTAATAAATTGCTGCAAATAAATGCTCTTATTTCTGAATAAATTATACACATGTGACTATTAATAACTTTTCAAGCTTTTTAGTTACAACTGCTCTTCAAGAGAAACAATTGAAAGTGCAATTAGTCACTGCCCATGTTACATTAATACTAACTATAACAGTCAAGTATTTGAGATGTTTTGTCAACAAATTATTAATTCTCAAGGACAAAGTATTGTGAAACTTTAAAACTCTTCTTTTTAAAATACTAAGAAGGGGGAAATTATATCCCCGTGCATGTTATTTAGTGCATTCCCATGCACATTATTTAAATCATACTTTTATTTTAGAATTTTGAAATTTGGATGTCAAAGAATTTAATAAATGCCTTATAGTATCTTAAAAGATCTACTTATTGGCATATGGCTTGATCCTGAACAGCTACCTTATTAGGAAAGGGAAAAGCATAGGTTCTCTCCACAGAATGCTGCAGAAGCATGATGGCTAATTCGTGTGACAAGCTGACAGGTAAGTTCGCGCAATGCCCTGACTGTAGTAACAAGAAAGCTGAATTGGGTACATGTTTTCTACCCACCTTTACTTGCCAGTTTTCCAGTTTTGGACAAGCGAAGCTGCCTCGCTTCAAGCTTTTAAACATTATGGTGGTAAGAACATCAGAGACTGTGTAATCTGACTTAGAAAGTTTGGTCATATAAAAAGAGTTAGAGTGATTCTTCTCTTTCCCTCATGTGACCAGTTATTCTAACTCAATCTTAAAACCGGTCTAGTAACAATTCCAGTGTTAGAGATTCATATTGAAGATAGCTAAATATTCTTATTTACCTAACAAAGTTAATTTGCAGCACAGCCTCCACTTCCAGAGAATCTCTGGCCTTCCTGCTAATTCTCAAAGCCAGCTCCCTCATACCGGGAGGCCAGAGCCTGAGTTGATCGTTGCTAATTTGCAACTGAATAAAGTACCTGGGCTTCCACAACAAAGCTTTTATACTGTTGCTTTTCACTGTCCCACCTTTGTTTCTCAAGCAGGTGAGCCATGCCGTTCAGCCTGACTGCAGCAGGTGTACAGCCACTCCTCCAACAGCGCAGGTGGCAGTTATTAATCTTCATCAAGAAGCATTCTATGTACATATTGTGGCCTTTGTCTGAATTGGGAATAAGGTGTGCTATGAGGGCCGGTTAGTCAATGACAGGCAACCAGATTTCACAGCCATATCGATCTAAGACAGAGGTACATACCAAAAGGCCGTGGTTGTTGATAACACACCACAGAGCCATGTTTGTGTGAAATATAACACAAACTAGCCTCCAAGATGGAATTGGATGGTTCGGGAAAATCTGAGATCCTAAGACAGGCATGGCAGCCAGCCACCATAACTCACAGGCAGGACAATGGAGCATAAATAAATTTTATTCCTCGGTCCGGTTATTTTTATTATATAATCATGGAGGAATTGTAGCCTCCCTCAGCCCTGAAGCAGGCTGATCCAGACTTTGACCTTGCTGCCACTAAGAAGGAGATTACCTAGGGTGGAGCCTTCCGACCTAGATGGTTCTTTTGTTCTGTCACCTGCCACTGCTCTCTCCAAGACACTACTACCTGCTGAGAAGCCTCTGAGATATTCCAGGGAACATCCTGTCCTACACGTAGCCTACAGGCTTGCTCCAGACACCAAGAATGGACTGGCGGGGGATGGGCCTTCCCCCTTATAAGCATACTCTCTTAGTAAACTGGTGAACCTTGAACAGACTAGCATGTCTTGGTTCCATTATTTCTCAACCTGCCTAGGTTCACTCTTCTCTTTCAGCTCCAGGTTGCCTCCCAGGCTCAAACCCGGACATGAGAGCCGCAGGCCGGCCCCAACAGTTCCGCTTGTAAAATCAGAAGTGACATCAGGACCATGTACTCAGGCTGTAGAACCAATAGGACTCACCACAGGATCGAGCATTAAAATAAAGGAGTGGTTGAATTTACATCTAAGACCACATATTCAAGACCTGGTAATACCTATGGAGGTAATTCCCAGGGCAGATATTCAAATGATTTCTGCAGAATTAGTATTTCAGCAAACATCTCCCCTTAAGGCACCTACAGTTTTATTAACTCATGAGCAAAGGCTTCAGGCTAAAAAATCTCTAGGCCTCAAAATAGAATCTCCTAAAGTAATGAAAATTGAGGTTTTTGAGTCAAGGATCAGTGTGTCAGAATAAAGACTCAGAAATGATTACATCAGTAAAATTACAGGCAGAGAATTCCTTATCTAGCTTCATATGCAGCCCTTCAATCCTTTCTTTCAAGCATTGATAAAACGACTGAATTAGGGCATCTTCAGGGTTCTGTGGCACCCGAAGTTTCAAGAGCTTTGGCTATGGAAAACCTTGGTGTTGGTATTTTGCAGTCTTCAAAGTCCTATAAAGACACAATTATGATAAAATATTCAATTCTCCCCCTTGGTCCTTCCAAATCTATGCTCTGATAAGACAGGGGACACAAAGGGAAACCCATATCCTGAGATCTTGGGCATGAATGCCTTATCTAAGGAAGAAAGTGAAAAGGAGAAAATGGAGGAATTCCAGAGGTGGTATTCTTGTTCATTCAGATTACTATCAGAGGAGTTTCAGGCAGGACTAGGGGCTCTAAGAAGTTCTATCCGTTCTTTCTTGGACATACAGCAGAATGTCTGGGACAGTCATGTCTGTAGGCAGCAACTACCTAGGAAATATGTCTCCAGTATGCTAATGCTGGGGAATGTCCTGGGAACCACTATGGAAAGGAAGCCTCATTCTCAACCATTTTTAACAGAAGGATCTCCTATGGACATCTACTAATCTATTCATAATTTATTTGGCGTTCCAGCTGAACTAATGGAATTTTCTCAAAGCTTGCTAGAGAGGGTTCCAAGGATCACTTCTCAGAGTTCAGTGGTTAAAAACTATATTCAGAGACATATTTTATGTCACAGTAATTAGAAAAGAATGCCTTTATCGATGTGGACACGCAGCTCAACATCTTCCATAATCCAGCAATACTCTGGTACTAGATTGGGAGTCAAGAAATCAAGTTCAAAGTTCAGTGATATATTCCAGAAAGTCACTGAACATGTGTCTGTCTCATGTACTGGGGCCGAGTTTACTTCCTTGATTAAATCAAAGTCTAACCTTGAGATAGTTTACACTAGGGAAAATTCTTTTTCCTGGGAGCAGAGTAAAATTTCACCATGTGATCTACTGACTAGGACTTTTGTGTTTCAGCATTCCCTCAGGACAGGTTCTCTCTCCCAGTCCAAGACTGATATCTCAGAACAGCTCCAACTGCTTAAAGAGCTTCAGCTAAAAATAGCAGGAAAACTCCTAAGAAGTCAAATACCCCACAATGTCCCTCTGCTTGTAGCATCAGGTCTTGTCCTAAAGTTTCCCATCTTCTTACAATGTGGCCAATGTCCAGGATTTAATTGCTGTCATAAGTTACAGTCTGCTTTTGGGCCGTACCTTCTTATCTACAGCTACACCTTTTAAGCACTCCTGAAGGCCATGGTGAGATTTGGTTTCATCTCAGATTTAGATTCAAACTGGGAAAAGACCTCAAGTCTCAGAGTATCATGCAAGAAACCTAGCAGATCCATGGAAGGGTGCTGCATCACCATCACAAAGGAAAGCCAGACTCTACGCCAGCTTCCAAGAGTCCTAGAAGAGATTTCCAGTCCAGTTCTTCCCTTTCTCCTGCTTCTGTGCAAGTCCACACAATAAAAGGAATGGCACAGCCATAGTGTGGCCAGAAAGACAACAGCCAAAGAGTATGGATTCTGTATCAGACAGTGAGTACGGAAGCAGTCAGGATGAAAGATGGGATGTAGCCGCCTCTGGCCACATGATCTGGGTTCCCCCGAAAGGCAGGCTGGTGCTGAAAGAGATCAGATGGTGAGAAAAGAACAAGGCCAAGACAAACCTTTCTGTTCAAAGCCTCTAAAGTTTACTAAGAGTCTGTGCTTATTAAAGAGAGTAGGCTCATCCCCAGCCAGCCCATTCTCGGTGCCTGGAGCCAGCCCATAGGAGATCTACAGGGTGTGTCTCTGGAAGTCTCAAGGACCTTTCAGCAGGAAGGAGAGTCTTGGAGAAGAGCAAATAGAGCCATCAAGGTCAGAAGGCTCTACCCTAGGTAATCTCCTTCTTAGTGGCAGCAAGATCAAAGTCTGGATCAGCCTGCTTCAAGGCTGAGGGAGGCTACAATGAGATAAATCAAGCCTCAGAAAGACCTCTGTCTTAACATCCAGTCAAGAAAATCTCCAAGAGACCTAAAACACAAAGCACAAGGCTTTACAAAATCAGTACAAGCACAAAAGACAGCCATCCCAGAACACTGAGGGGTCTGTCAAGAAGCAAAATTGAAGACACCCAAACACGCTCTTCCAAGAGACAACCTAAGAAATCCTCCTAGCCCAAATTCATCCAACTGCTTTTTCACAGCCTAAGGCAGGCATTCCAAGTAGCATACAGAACTGTTACTTTTACAGGACAGAAACATGAGTACACGATGAGGCCAGACAATTTGTGGTCAATCAAAAACTTGCACCCCAACCAAAGAGCCAAGAATTATTGTTTAATGGGAGATAGCAAAGGAGACAGGACACCAGTTGTCAGACACAAGCCAAGAAGCTCAACCTCTAAGCAAAAGGACAAGTTGCAGGGAGCAGGTGAGTGCTGCAGACAACCTCAACAGCCAAAACAAGTAATCTCTCTCCTACCCAGTTCCCTTGCAATTGCAGAAGATCTTGGTTTTTGCCAGACATGACTTTAACCAAGTTACCTCAGTCCCAGAACCTTTGAAGAGAGTTCAAAATGTCTACAGTATAGCAATGAAAAGCTGTAGTGATAAAGTATCCAGTCTACAATCTAAGAACTGTTCTAAAGTAGGAGCCAAATTTTAGGGCCAAAAGAGGATTGTATCTAACCCTTTCTTACAGGGAACCCTGCTGAATCACTTGGGAAAGAAACCCATAAAAAGGAAGAACAACAAGGCTACTTCATGGAAAGAACCCTATGTAATAAGCCATCTGAAAGGACCCATCACAGGCTTCCTCAGAGTACTCATTGGTGAAGTCTCTCTGAGAGGAGGCATCACAGTCCTCGGAGAAGGCATAGCAGTCCCTCCCAGAGAAACAGTCTTAGCTCCTCTGTAAGAACTTATCATAGTCTCTTTGATAGAAGCCATAACAGTCTCTTTAAGGGGAGAGACCATAGTCCCTCAAGGAGAAGTCCTCAGAATCCCTCAGGGAGTAGCTTATCACAGGCTGTCAGGGAGTAGCCTTCCAAGACCTTCAGGGAAGAGCCCTAGAAGTCACTTGAGGAGCCCTTGTAGTCCCTCAGGGAGGAGCCCTCATAGGTGCTCATGCAGGAGCCCTTGTAGACCTCTAGAGAGGAGAGAGCACAGTCCCTCTGTGAAGAAGTGTCTATACAGTCTTTCAGGGAGGAGCCAGCAGACTCTCTATTCTCTGATATGCCTCAGTCCCTCAAAAAGGAACCATCTGTGTCTCGCAGACATCAGTGGGCAGTCATTCAGTAAGGAGCCATGGTAGTTTTTCTGAAAGATCCTTTTCCATTCCCTCTGACTGGAAATGACATAGTTCTAGGTGAAGCCAGTATACTTCTTCTAAGCCCAGGCTACATAGGCATTCTTTCAGACTCATCTGCTGTCATTCTGAGAGAACTCACTATAGTCCCTCTGAAAGCAGACACAGTCATTGTGAGAGGATGCACTGAAGTCACTCTGAGAGGAACCAGCATTACCACTATGAGAGACCCTATCACGGTCCCAAGGAGAGGCTCAAGCATCATTCCCCTAAGGAGAGATCCAGATGTAGCTTGGCTAAAGAGCTCGTGTCTTTCAGGGACCGCACCAAAAAAAAATCCAAAAGCTGGACAAGTTTGGAGGCCTGAAGTTGGTGGGTAAGGGGAGATCTGTCCCTCACCAGCTATCTGGGAGGGAAGGAGAAGAGAATGGGTCTGTAATTTAAGATCAATAAAGGGGCAATTTGAATTCCGTTTGCATCTGTAAAACCACTTGTGGGATGGGTGGGAGTAGGTGTGCAAATACTGGTTCATGAGGACCCCTCAAATGTTCAGACTCCTCCCATTTACTCCAACCTTCAGGCTCCAAAGGCCTGCCTACTCCCTGTTGCTATGGGGGCAGGTTCTCAATGGAAGCCAAAGAAGAGTTATCATGTGACTCCTTTCCTGCCGCAGCCCCCCTCGGAAGCAACTAGGCGGAAGTAGCTGTTCAGAACCGCATTAGTCGCTGCTTAGATCACATCCCGGAGAGGCGAGGAGAGCAGAAATGGAGTTGTTCTGTCCGGAGCCCTTGGGTGAAATTGTTAGGCATGGAGGGGGAGTGATGTCTTCTAGACTCGGTGCAGTCACTGCCGTGAGTTTCTTGGTGTGACCATTATACTTTAGAGAGAAATGTCCAGCTGAGAACATGCTGTCCTTTGATTTTGTTTTGTACTCAGAGTTTTTTTTTTCAGAGCCCATCGTAGGCCCCACCCTTTTATATCAGATTCACTTACCCCCTTTTTCCCTCTCATTTTAATTTTTATTGTCTAGTCCTCGTATCCTTGGACTGAGTTCCTCGACACATTGTAATTATATTCCTTCAGCATCCCCAGTGCCTCCCGTTTCTTATATATGATACATATGTATATATATATGAGATACATATGTGTGTATGTATGTATATATATGTATTTTTTCCCGTCTTTTCTTTTCAAGCCTCTATCTAGGATAGGGTTTTGAGAATGGGCAAAGATAAAAGCTCTGGTATTGTCAACCCGTCTTTACATTTTAAATTAATAGAATGGCACAGGTTTCCTAAAAAGTGTCGCCTTCAGTCCATTTGAAGTAGTTGCTCGGGACAGCTTCACATCTAGGCACAAGGGGGATTCATCTCTTTGTGGATGTGCTTCAAAGATCCCTAGCACACACTCCTGTGCTTGTGATTTGCTAGACCCTGGGACCCACATCCCTTAAGCAGCAGAGGAGCACCAGGATCATGGGAGCTAAGAAGTGAGGTTTTCTGAGGACATTTGTGTAATGGTGTAGACAGTGCTGCTAAAGATGTTCTGTGTCCGGACTATGGAGCATCCTAGCCACCAGACAGGTATGGCCTTGGGGAACTTGAGATGTGGCTAGTACAATTGAAGAACCAAATTACACATTCTATTTCATTTTAATGGACTAAAACTTCAATAACTATCTGTAGGTAGTGGCTACAGATATAAGCCTAGTGTGGGGGAAAGAAAACCTGGCTTGCAATAAAGATGCAGTCTAGTAAAAATGGAGTGTGTGTTTCAGTTAGTGGTATTCCTGCATGTCCTCTGCCCCCACATCAAATATGTGCTCATAATTAATTTGATGGACTGAGGAGGGAAATAAAAACAGCTATAAGCAATCTTTATATTTCCAGGCTACTTGGTTGCAGCCCTAATTTATTATTTTCTGTAATGAATGTGCTAAGATTTTCCATGGCTAACACAAAAGAAAGATTTTATTAACTTGGCCCTCCCTGTTGAGTTCATTCACTTAGATAACACTTACGAAATGTCTGCTCAGTCTGAGCTGTGTAGTATGTTGGGCACCAGGCATGAAAACAGAGCTGTTTGTTCAACAGATGAGTTGGGTAATTGTGGCAAAACAATCCAGTGTAATAGGAAAATAGGAAAACTATCTGGACATTTCCTGTGACACTTAGGTTGGTCTGTGTAAGGAACAAGGGAAAGAAATGATACCATGGAAACTAAGCCTAGAGTGGGTGTGGGTATGATAATGTAACCATGAAAACCAAGCCTAGAGTATGTGAGTATAATAAAATTGAAGCAAGGTAAACATCCAATGAAGTAATGTGTAAATGCCTTATGATTGGCTAAGAGTTACTTAAAACCCAAGTCTGGCACTGCAACTACCTCCCTCGCAGAACCCCACTGAGATGCTGGCATGCTGAGAGACAAGCCCACCTACCCAGATGTAGCTGCAGCCACTGCCACTGAACAAGACAAGTCCATACTCAGACCTTGCTCCAGCTGAATCCAAGAAGCAGAAGGACGTGTCTTGCATACCACCATCAGGCCAGGCTATAACATCGGGCCAGACCTAAGGTTAGTGAAGTGTGTTTGTGTGTGTATGTGTGTGTGTGTGTGTGTGTGTGTGTGTGTGTGTACCAATGTGATCACATTTCACTACTTGTTACTAATCATGAATAAACCAGTTGCTATAACCTGACCTCCAAGTCAGAGGCTTACTTCTTGCCTCTTTCCTTAATCCTGATTCATAACAGTGTCACGACAGTTTCGCAACTGTTGCTGTAGTTGGCTGCTGGAACCATGCCAGGAACCAGTTGGAGCCCTGCTTAGCAGCTGTTTAGCAGCCACGTAGCATCACCTAATGGCCATGCTTTAAATTGTGGGCCATTTACTGGACTGTAGAATTCTGATATACACTCCTAGTCTATGCCTAAGAACCTCTGGCCACCCTTGAAGTCAAACATGTATGACACCTCGAAGCCAACGCCAAGCCGACCAGGCAAGGAGGAAGACCTTACCTACACCTACAACAACACCAGATCCATGTAAACCCAGTCCAAATATGAACTGAACCCAATGTACAGAATTTGCAGTATCTTACCGAAGAGTGGCATAACCCCTCTATGTAAACCATGGAAAAATAGGTGCCCCAGGGAGTTATATGACCACCTGTACCCAGAACTCCAGAGGACAATCTAACCAGACAAATTGGCTCTGTGTAGCAGGCTTCCCAAACCCAACCAGGTTCAGCAAGCTATGCTATCACCACAACTTAAGATGGGCCACCAGAATAGAAACACAATAATGTCCCACTTGGGAAGACTGGGTATCAGCCATGGCCCTGGGGATGGAACTTATAAACAATCACTAGTACTAACCAACATCCAACCAGGGCTGCAGGGCCCTGGTGCAGGAAGGTGGCAACAAAGGCCCACTGGAGAGACCATATTCCAGAGAGAAGGACTCTAAACTCTTTATGTTGGATAAACCTCTCATAGTGAAATTTCAAAAAAAAAATCACACTCCATTCTTTAGCTTCCTCTCTGGCTTTGTGACCTGACCCCAGATGTGTTCATACTTACTGCTACCAAAAGCCCTTCGGGCACCCTGGTATGCCCATGAGCATCCGGGGCTACTGCTTCTACTGCCTGCTGGAAGCCAAGCCTGAACTTGAAACTTGAGCCTGAGACAAATCCAAAGGCTGGGAGTCAAGGGGAAGACAGGTGGAACAGGCAGAAAATCCAGGTCCTTAAGTGGAGTCACCAGAGAATAGGATGATCATGGTGGTCATTTTTTACTAAGAGCTGCAGAGTCTGGAGAGGTGAGGAGACTGTATGCAGCTACAGAGACTTGAGATGCCATCTCTGTGTCCCTAAGTCTTTGGCTGGTAGTGATGGCTGTTGTGGAATCGAGGCCAGAGCATCCCAAGCCTCCTGCATAGAGGCAAGATTGCATGGGCAACTTCTGAAAAAGACAGAACATGGGAGATGATTAACACACCTATTGTGGTCCTGTGTAGACCAGAACCACTAAGACCTTAAGTCTGGCCTTCCCTGGCATCCTCTGCTTGACATGTATCCAAATATCACAATCTTCAATAATCTTCCAACTGTCTGACAGAGGCATAGGAAGAGCCTACTATAGGCAGAGAAGGCTTTAAGAGGAGCACAACTTTTTTGGCAGGGGGTGGGGGGAGGGTAGACAGATGCACTGGGTGAGGGAGTGTGAGAGATGGAGGAGGGCGATGATGGGGCTCTTCAGCTCACACCCTGTCAGGAGATCAAGATCTTTCCACCAGGAGCAAGGGTGGTCTTAGAAAATGCAAGAATAGCCAGGTAGTGGTGGTGACACACCTTTAATCCCAACACTCAGCAGGCAGAGGCAGGCAAATATCCTTGAGTTTGAGACCAGCCTGGCCTACAAATCTAGTTCCAGGACAGCCAGGGCACACAGAGAAACCACACAGAGAAACCCTGTCTCAAATAGAAAGAAAGGAAGAAACGGAGGGAGGGAGGGAGATAGGGAGGGAGGGAGGGAAGAAAGATGGATAGAGACAGAGATGGAGAGGGAGATAGAGAGGGAGAGGGAGAGGGGCAGGGAAAGGGAGAGGTTACATTAATCCCCATTGTACAGATAAGGACTTTGCTCTCTTACACATGGCCCTCTGCCCAGGGCTACCTTTAGCATTTTAGACATATCCTATTTAGTCTCAGAGGTTTGCATTTCATCTATATTCTCTAGGGGAAAATATATTTTTTTTCAAAAGAACAATGTGTAAGAGAAAGAGACAATAAAAAGTATCCATCACAAAAATCAGGTTGAGGGCTAGAGATGCTGCTGGACTGGTAGGTGCTGACCAGAATGCACGAAGCCCTGGGTCCAATCCCCAGCACAGGGTTAATCAAGTGTGGCAGGCAGGCCTGAGTTCTGGAAGGTGAAGGAGGGAGGACCAGAGGGTCAAGGTCATCATAGGCTACATATGAGTTTGAGGCCAGCTTGGAATATGTGACATCTTGCCTTTGAAAAAAAAAGTTATTCCTTTAGAAGGCAAGGTTGCCCTCCCTTTCTGATACAGCTCAGTCCTTTGTGTTTGCTTATTTTTGCTTGTTTGTTTGTTTGTTTGTTTGCTTTGTTGTTTTCTCTTTTTGCATCCCTGGCTATTTGGTAACTCCCTTTGTAGACAGGGCTGGCCTTGAACTCACAGAGATCTGCCTGCCTCTGCCACCTGGCTTTTTTTTTTTCATTTTAAGACAGTCTTGCTAAATTGCTAGAGCCATCCCTCTGCCTTGGTTTCCTGTATGGTCCACCTGGCTCACAGCATACTCTTTACACAGGTCCTTGTGAGGGAGGCACTTACAGAGGGCAGAGGAGCTGAGAGGCCCAGGCTCAAACTGCATCCAGCCACTTGTCCTCCCCAACCTCCCATCTCCTCATGAGTAATCTTCCTTTGGCTCTTGCAGTCAAGAGGTAAGAACACTCTAAAGTGCTCAGCTCAGCCTCTAGCTTGTCCTTAGTGGCCAAGCACAATGGCTGTTTTGCTACTGAATGACTCTTGTGAACTTTCCTCTCATTCACGATTATTGTTCATTATCCCCTTTTCATTCATTTTGTTCTATCTTGCACATTCTCAAGCTGAGGTTCCAGAAAACCAGGTAAGAGTTTGGCATGTTGTGTGCTGGAAGCTCTCCTACCCTGACTGATGGCCTTCCAATCTGATGACTTCTGCACTACTGGGCTTAGCTGTTGCTCTCCCAGAGAGCAGACCTCTGCCATAACTGTAGTCCTTACTTGTAGACAAGTAAGGCAGGTGATACACATCAAGGTGAAGCTGTTAGGAGACAGATGACTCTCTTGGGTTCTGGGCCTCAGACCAGGAACCTGCTCCTCTTTTTCCTGACACTAAGAATCTCAGTCTTTTCCTCCTCCCGCAGCAAGCACATTCCCAATGCAGCCGCTCCCAGTCCCCACTCCACCCCAAGAGCCAGCCTCGGTCCTCCTTCTGAGAGAATCAGAAGAAAATGGCCCCAATTCCCATTCTCCTCCCAAGGTTCCTGACAGAGTCCCTAGGCCTGTGACCTACCTTCAGCAGGTGCAAGTAACAGAATCCATGCAGGAAGGGAGGCCAGGCGGGGCCAGGCCACTCATGGCCCAGGGTCCGGATGAGGTGGGAGATGTAGCTTGTGGCCAGAATGAGTGCATCCAACTTATAAATGTTGGTGTCAGGTAGTACTGCAGGGTCAGAAAGGCTTGACAAAGTGTCCATTCCCAAGCTGGGTTCTCTGGGCTGGACTCACTCTGCAGAGAGGATCCATGACTGCATCTGACCCAGATTCCCATCTAACCATGGCTTCTTGTTATTGTTGCTATTGTTGGAACAGAGTTTCATGTAGCCCAGACTATACCTGAAATTCCTGTTTAGTCCAGGATGACCTTTTACTCAGAATCTGACTGCTTCCCCCTCTTAAGTGCTGGGATTCTAGGGACATACCACCATACCTGGTTGACCCTGACTTCCACTGGCCCACTAGTACCATGTCTTCTGCTGGAACTAATGAGCCTCACTGCATCTAAGCCATGCCTCATAATACAAATTAAGGAAGCCTAGGCTGGGATCAGATAACTAGAAGGTGGCAGCACTTGGCTCAGAACCCCATTTTTCTTTCTATTATTGCATTATTGTCTGTTCTACTCCCATGGGAGTGTGGATCCTGCTTATCAGGGTACCTTGAGTGCCACAGGAAGCATATAGCCACGCCCCTGCTTAGTAAGGCTGACCGTTGACCCACCTAGGTCCTAAGAGTAAGAGTGCCATGGTAAAGAGGGAAGGACTCTGCACCAAGGATCAAAACTCACAGTCCTGGGCTACAGATTTAGCTGAATTGGTAGAATGTTTGCCTAGAATATGGGAGGCCCAGTGTTCGAGCCCCATCCATCACTGTATAAACTGGTGTGGTAGCACATACTCTTAGCTCTTGGAATGTGGAGGCAGAAGAACAGAAGTTCCAAGTTCTAGGGTACAGGGAAAGTTTGAGGCCAGCCTGGGCCATGTGAGGCTCTAGCTCAAAAATACACACATACAAATAAACAAACTAAAAACCTCATTCTAGGTGCCAGGCTGCCAGCCACTGGCAGCTGCTCAGGGACATCAGGCAACGCATACATCTCCTCTGGTACAAGTTTCCTCAGTAGAAATCAGTTTCATCAACTCTCTGAGCTTTGCTATGATGAAGCTCTGACCTGTCCTGTGCCTCCAGCATGTTACAATGGGCCTGCTCTTGGGCAGATCCATCAACACTGATGGAGGCTCTTCCTTCAGAGGTGGCATGTCACTGCCCTCCAGACCATGCCTTCCCCAGCTCCCTCCTCTCAGTGTCCTTATCCTGCCATGAGATGTTTCCTTAGCTATGGTACCTCAAGGGGCAGAGGTGGCTCTGCTCAGTCTGTGATTGCTCCAGCTAGTGTCACCCCACAGGTCTTGCCTTGTCCTGTTGATGAGGCTCTTCTTCCTGTCAGTGCCTAGAAGCCACTGTGCCTTGGCCTTATTATGACCATGCCCTTCTCCTGGCATTGCTGGTGCCTCTGTGGCCTCCTGTGAGATGCTGCTATCATGAGGTAGGCCCTAGAGCAGAGACACAGTACCCAAGGGAGCCTTGGGCTCAAGCTCACCCTGACAGGGTGGCCAGCCAGCCAGCAATGTCTGTATCTGAAGGACCTGGCGCCAACTCAGCCCTAATTCACTCCTTGCTCTGGGAAAACTGCCCTCCCAGCACAGCCCCTGCAATAAGCCTCTACCTGCCTCCCATCCCAGCTGAGGAGTTGGGGCATTGCATGCTGGGAGTGGCCAAGCCCTAGGTCAAGGCCCATGCTTAGAAGGCAGGAAGATGGGTTAGGAGGAGAGTGCCCTTCCATGCCATGACTAACCCTGACACCTGACAGAGTTTGGGGTTCAAGTCCATAGTCTGGGGCTCTGGACCGCCAGCCCTTGTGCCAGAGACTGTCGACATGTATCTCACTACAGCCTTTCTTCATTCCATAGAAACACACACAAGGGGCGCTACTCTCAACTACTCAAACATGCTTCCCAATTTCAACTTCTGCCTTTCCATGCTCTGGTGCCTTCCTCTCACACTTCCAGGAGAACGATGCCATCTGTGTTTCACTTATCTGGACTTTAACCTCATCCACCACCAGCATGTATCCTTATTTGATTGGCAGGACTACAGCCGGACTAGTATCCTAATAGCATGTTCCTAGCTCACTATATGTCCTGCACTGTGGTCTGCACTTTATATGAGCATCTTATTTATTCTCTAGAGCAACCATAAAAGAAAAGAAATTCTGTGTGTGTGTGTGTGGATGTATGGATGTGTGTGTGAATATGTTTGTGGATGTGTGTGTTTGTGTCTGTTTCTGTGTGTGGATGTGTGTGTTTGGGTGTATCTGCATGTCTGTTTCTGTGTGTGCATGTGTGTGTTTGGGTGTGTCTGCATGTCTGTTTCTGTGTGTGCATGTGTGTGTTCGGGTGAGTGTCTGTCTGTTTCTGTGTGTGCATGCATGTGCATATGCGTGTTTGTTTCTGTGTGTACATGAGTTTGTGTGTGTCTGTTTCTGTGTGCATGGGTGGGTTTGGATGTGGGTGTGTTTCTGTGAGTGCATATGTATTTGTGTGTGTGTGTTTGTGTGTGTGTGTCTGTCTGTTTCTGTGTGTGCATGGGTGGGTTTGGATGTGAGTGTACCTGTGTGCTCACACAAATGGAGGCAAGAAGTATTCAAGTGTCTTTCCTCAGGGTGCTGTCCATGTCATTTTTTAAAATTTAACTAAAATATAATCATGTCACTTCCCCATGAAGTTTTAGACAGAGTCTCTCACTGAGAGCTGGGCTTGCTGATAAGCGTAGGCAGATTGGCCAGTGAAGCTCCAAGAAACCTTCTGAAAACTACTTGTTTCACATGCAGGGGACTGCAAGATAGGGTGAGGAAATAACTTGACCTTTGCGTTTTGTTTGGTCCTGTTTGTGATCCCATTGTGCTGTATAGTCTTGTATGTACAGAAACTTGTTGCATAGCCAGGCTGGCCTTGAACACGCAGAAGTCCTTTAGCTTCAGTCTTTCAAGTGTTGAGTTTACAGTACAATGTCAAATCCATCAAACAGTCTAGAGTATAGCCCTGGCTGTCCTGGAACTTACTCTGAAGACCAGGCTGGCCTCAAACTCAGAAATCCACTTGTCTCTGCCTCCCAAGTGCTGGGATTAAAGGCGTGGGCCACCACTGGCCAGCTTATTTGAATTTTTACAAGTATGATTTATTTGTTTGTTTGTTTGTTTCCAGGATAGGGTGTATATAGCCCAAACTGAACCCAAACTTCACACTTGCTATATAGACGATGACCTTAAATTTATGATTCTCCTGCCTCTACCTCTGAGTTCTGGGACTATAGATGTGTGCAACCATGCCTAGTTTTATGTAGCACTGAGGACCCCCCCCAGGGTGTCATGAAAGTTAGGCAAGCCCTCGACCAACTTCACTTCATCCCCAGCCTGAATATGATTTATTTTTATAACGACAAGGGAGATTTTTGCTTTAAAAATAGACCTCTTCATATCTGTAGCAGTTGCTTAAACCTTGCTAAGCTGGAGCCTGAAGAACTTTCTTGGGATGCTGAGGGGTGGTGAGAAGGCAGACACTTCTTTTTTTTTTCTGGTTTAAAGTAATTTTTATTGCCCAGGATATTTTTTTTCTTGTGTCTTGCTTTTTTTTTTTCTTTTTTTGGTTTTGTTTTCATTTTATAACTATAAATTCAAGCTTAGGGAAGCTTGTTTTTGTCCTGGAAAACAAAACAAAGACTAAACAAAGCTTTTTTGTTGTTATTATTTGCAAACCTGACCTCATTTAGAAAGAGATGTAACTGCATGGCTAGAACACAGCTTCTAGCATGAATGATGCAGGTGACTGGTGGTACTAAGAGGAGACAATGAACTGTTGACAAGATTATAATCTGCTGGTGGCATTGCTGAATAAAAGCCCTTGCAAATTTCTAAACAACAGTAAACTCTGTTAGGAATCTCTAAAGTGTCTTACAGGCCAAAAAGGGAACAAGGTTAGTAAAATGCCCCAACAGAGTTTGAGTAAAATACTGGATTTGAGAGTTACTGGAATTGGGTATGTAAAAATAGGGTTGTAGGTAGGGATCATGCTTACAATAGGTCTCAAATTCAAACTACAATACACCACTTCACAGGCCACACGAATTTCCAGGGGCTTTTCCTCTCCCTCAGTAGGTGCTGGCAGAAGGTGTGCTCAGTCGTTTTCCAATATAGATGCCGAGCCCCAAGGCCAGCACATGAGAAAGGAAGAGAGATGGGATGAAAACTTTTAGGAACTCTGCAGAGAAAATGCCCCCTTTCTTCATGGCTCCACTCTTCCTCATGCTTAGAGACGCAGCACGTTTAGGGTGTCTGAAATGGAACTCTTTGGGTGGGATGTTTTCGGGTCTACTGGACCAGTCTGATACCCAGTCTGCACTTTTCTTCAAAGCCTCAACTTCCTTTTCTCCTTCTACAACTTCTTCTTCTGACTGAGAGCTGTGGTCCCTGCTGGTATGCATCTCAACATCAAACATGATCTGCCCATCTTCTTGTGGTGAAGGGCTGTCACAGTGTGAACTGCCTCTTGAGCTGCTCTGTCCCGACTCATGCTGTGCATCCAGGAGGATCTTCTCCATGTCTCCATTGCGGATGGAAGATGAGGAAGGAACGTGCTCCAGCCCCCCATTCTTCCCATTTCCATTCTCATTGCCATTGCTGCTGTTCATGGGTAGCTCCACCCAGGAACTGTTGAGGCCAGCGGGCGGCGGCAGGGGCTGCTCCCCTTCCTCACAGTTGTTGTTGTTGTTGTGCAAGGGCGGCGGCGGCTCGACTAAGTGAGACATGGTCTGGAGACTGGAAGCGGCACGGCCGCAGGACAACAGTATCCGGCTCTCGAGCCTAGGCAGACACTTCTATTGCAAATGAGGACTTCTAAATTTCTACCCAACAACTTCCATCTCCACCCAGGTTGGTGACACAAGGTTTCCGAGAGTCACCTGCAGCCTCAAAAGCCACAAGGATGCCTGTAACTCACGAACCATAGGCACGGGTTCTTGTTCTTTGCCCTCACCTCTTTCTGAAATCTCTGGCTGCTGGAAGATGTATTAACTGCTGGAAGATGTATCTGCTGCTGGAAGATGTATTAACTGCTGGAAGATATTTCAGTTCCTTACAGATGTATCTGCTGCTGGTGTTGCTGTTCATACCCATCTACATGTCTCTTTATTATCTTCTCTGTCCCTCTCCGACTCCAAACATCCTCTTTGGCTCTATCAGGGCCAGGTCTCTCCTTGCTGCATAAGCATGACATGTTTGTTCTTCAGAGGTTGCCTTGCCTGAATATTGTAACCAGCTCCCTCAGGAAGGATAGGACCCATCTCACTGCTAACAGTATTCCCTTCTGAATTCCCATGAGCATGTCTGTTCTGCCCATGACTCAGCTGTATCTGTGAGTAAGTAAGAGAGTTAGTTAATACTTAGTTGAATTCAGGCTCTTGGGTGAGGCTCTGTGGGGCTTTTGTCTTCTGGAGCAAAGTCAAGAAGCATCCCCACATGTCAGTGTCCACACATGCTGCCGTGGGTGTACTGAGAAAGCCTATTCATCAGTCTAGTCTAGACTGACAGCACCTCCTCTCCAGCCTCCTCACTTGTAAAATGTCACTGAGCTCGCTTTGTGGGGAAAGCAGGAGCTGGGAATTTCCTAGGTCTGTGCCACTTTGTGTGGTGGAAGGGGGCCTGGATCTTTTCTGATGATGACAATAAGGACATGTTGCTCTCTTGGATTACCCACTTCTGGATCTTGTTACTATGGAATAAAGGTTCTTTCTCAGCTGCAAGTGAGTAGCTCAAAAGACAGAAACGTGTCCAACAGAAGCCCCCAAAGGAGGAAGGACAGGACACTCAGGACTTGATATGGAGGCGCCAATTGCGCTGTGGAAGACAGGTGATGAAATTGATTCACATCAATTCTGGTTTCTGTTTTAAAACATTTGGTTGGTTGCTATGAAAACAAATATATGGAAAGAATGCAGGTAGATGACATGAAAGGCATTTCTTTTTCCTAACTTTAGATGCTGTTTCCCTCTACCCTTTGACAAGCTGTTGGCCAGCAGAGAAGACAGACGTGGAAGGGCAGCCAATGCTCTTTCTGGAGAAGTGGCCTCAGCCCAAGCTCACAAGGTGTTTGTGGGGTGGGTCAGGTGCAATTTTAAACTAATTGATGAACTGCTATGGGGAGTCTATTCATTAAGACACGCTCTTGGTACTGATGAAACCCTAAACTACAGGGACCAGGAGGAGGCTTAGAGACGCTGGCCAAGGGCACATCTTCATGGTTCTGTGTGACTCACCAGGCTGTCTTCTGGGGACTGGGGACAGCACAGTCTTGATAGCAGGGAGAGTCTCACTGTGACTGCCTGTCTATTTAAAGCTCATGAGGAAACTGAAAGAGGAAACAATTGTCCCATAGGATAGTCTTCTGTAATGTCACTGCTACAGACCCTTCTACATAGGACTCATTAAAGGTCTGGCTCTGAGGACCAAAATGGGGCAAGGGTGTCTGGGATGGAGTAGAAGTGCAGGAACAGCGTGGCCCTTCTAAGTCCCTCCCTTGGTAAAGAGAAGGTTTAACTTACATTGATATATTAGGTCTATATTTTGCTGTAAGAAAAGATATCCCATACAAATCAGAGACCTTTTAAAGCAGGTGAACTGTGGGTTAGACTCTCCTAGGTTCCAAACTGGCCTCAGAGCACACAGCAGAGGGACAACTGCAGTCCCAGGTGAGCTCCCTGAGGGCCCTCTCCCCACCCTGAGGGAGGTGACTTCCTCATAGTCTCTGCCAGGATGGGAGCCCATTCCACCCCGGTACTCTTAGCAATGCCATCCTTTCTGAGAACAAATGTTTCTCTTTTATCATACAAAACCCATAGACAGTCAATTGTTGTGCTTCCTCTACTGATCCCACCTCTCAGACAGGCAGGCCCACCTCACTAACAACTCTGGAGTAGGTGAGTGGGCAGAGGAGGCAGTGAGATGGGCTTGTGTGTATGTGTGTGTGTGTGTGTGTGTGTGTGTGTGTGTGTGTGTGTGAGAGACAGAGACAGAGACAGAGACAGACAGAGACAGACAGACAGACAGACAGACAGACAGACAGACAGAAGGTGAGAGCACTGAGCACCTATCTCAGTGTGTCTTGAGAAACTATTGGGACTGATTCTCCCTCTGTTACTTGCTGTCCAGTCTGTGTTGGAGACCAGCAGTTGGCATGGTGGGAAATGGGATGAGTGGGTCATTTCTTTACTTCAGCCCAGTGCTCCCTCCCTCTCTCCTCTACCCTGTCCCTCCCTTCTCTATCTCTGTCTCTGTCTCTGTCTCTGTCTCTCTCTTTCTCAACGCAGACCAGGTCTCTCTATAATGTAACATTGGCTGTCCTAGAACTCGCTATGTAGATTCAGGCTGTAGATCAGGCTGTATCTTTGTGTGCTGGGATTAAAGTTATATGCCACCGTGCCTGGCTTCTGCTTTTTTTTTAAAGGGGTTGTTTAATTTTATGTGTATAAGCATTGGTCCGCATGTATGTAGGTGTGCCACATGAGTGCAGTACCTCTGAAAGACAGAAGAGGGAGTCACTGGAGAAACTGACAGTTGTGAGATGCTGTGTGAGTGCTGGGAACCAAATGGGGTTGTCTGCAAGAGCAGCCAGTGCTCAGAATCACTGAGCCATCTCTCCAGCCTGTTTTCTATTGTTTTAAATCTTGTCTGTTACTGTTGAAGAGCTCTTAGTGACTGTCAGCAGCCCAAGACTTCTCAGGAAGCAGTCACATTCCCCACAGGTCCCCACCGGTGTGCATTCAGACAGTGAACCTCCTCCCAAGGTTACCCTTAAACTCTTAGTGTTTGCTCTCCCAGCATTCCTGTCGCTCAGGAACGTAGTAGCTCAGCTGGCCCAGAATGTGGGCTATGGCCAGGGCAGCTTTCTCTCTGTGTGTTTTCAGGTGGCACCTGGCAGTGTTCTTGTGGGCTGTTGCTACCTGGCCCTCTCTATAGGGCTACGGACACTGGCGGGTAGACTCCCTCCTCATAATGAGTGGGCAATAAGTTGATAGAGACCAACTCAGGAACCTATTTTATTACCAGACCTTAGAAGTCACCCGTAGCTTGAGGTTGGAGCACTTGGGGACCCCTAAGGAGGTTGCCTCTCATCTCTCTCCTTTATTTATTTATTTATTTATTTATTTATCTATCTATCTATCTATCTATCTATCTATCTATCTATCTATCTATCTATTTATTTATTTATTTATTTATTTATTTATTTGACATAGGGTTTAAGCCATGCTCCACCACGGCCTGGTGCCTTATTCTTATATACAGAAGTATGCCAAGCTTTTTCATGTGGCTATTTAGATATATCTTAGTCTTGTGACTATATGTAACTATGTCTGTGTATCACACATTCTGCATACTGCATTCCATATCCCAAAATTGCTTGACTGCATCTCTCAGGATTTATGTTCAGTTCTTATGACAAAGAATGCTCTAGTGAGTATTTGCCAGTCCTGTCTGTATGGCTGAGGGAGAAAGCTATGATGTCAATCTAGTCTCCTTCCTTCTTCCCTCTGACCTCTAACTGACCTGCACCCTGGCTCATCTCATAGCTTGTTAACAAATACCAGCAAGGCCCAGACAGTCGTCTGTCCTCTCATCCCCTCCTCTCCCCTTCCCCTCCCCTTTCCCTCCCCTCCCCTTTCCCTCCCCTCCCCTTTCCCTCCCTTCCCCTTCCTTTTCCCTTCCCTCCCCTTCCCTCCCCTTCCCCCCTTTCCCTCCCTTCTCCTTCCCTTTCCCTTCCCTCCCCTTTCCTTCCCCTCCCCTCCCACTGATCATTTTGCTTCTATCTTATGCATCTTGTTCTTCCCCAGATGGCCCTGCTTGCAGCCTAAGCTCCATAACTCCCCTTACCAGCTTCAGGCAACCTGTATGAACATTCCAGGTCAGACTGGGCATCTCTCCTCCAGGTCCCACAGTGACCTGAGCAAGGGTTCCATTTGAACTTGGAGGCTACCTCAGGACTATCTGGCATGTCTGTCTTTCTGGGCCTGGGAGATCTCCACTAGAAGGTATCAGCTGAAACTCTGAATGGAAGCCTTGTATAGTCCTGGCCTTAGCCACCACACTCTGACAGCTAGTGCAGGAATAATGGATCAACCACACCTTGAACATGAACACTGTTGTTAACAGAGTTGCCTTTCAAGGCTGGAGACAAACATAGGGAACCGTCAGTTCTAAGTACTTGTGCAGTATAATTGCATCTCTGGACTGTGGCTTTCTGACCTCCATTCCTTTTCCATGCAGCCCTGAGCACGATAGAATTTTCTTCCTCCTTTGGTCCTCTGACATTGATTTCTGCTCAGCCCCAAGACCTGAAGGGGCCGTCATCTCCTTGCCAAGTGCCTAATGTTGGCCTTCCTCACTCCAAGGCCCCTGACAAGCCATGCTCACAGTGATTGCTGGAGGTCAGGAAAGGCATTTATGTCCCTGTTGTTAGTCTGTGCCCACTGGGGAGACAAATTGGTGGCAACTTTTCTTCTACCCAAATTATAAGAATCAGCGCAGTGAGACTCAGTGGGCCAGGTATGGATGGAGTTCCATTGGAAGAGACTTGTGATTGACCCTCTGTGGTTGCTTAATATTAGTTGTTAATTTGAAAGAATCTAGAGTAGCGATTCTCAGCCTTCCTAACAATGCAACCCTTGTGTTAGGAAGTTCTTGGTTCCTTGTGCTTTGCTGACCCCGAACCACAAAGTTATTTGTTGCTACTTCAAAACTTTATGTTTCTACTGTTACAAATCAGATGTAAATATCTGATATGTGATCCCCCCACACACACCAAAGAGGTTGAGACCCACAGGTCGAGACCCACTGATCTAGAATCACCATAGAGATATGCCTCAGGGTGTGTGTCTGTCAGGTTAATTCAAATGGCAAGAGTCACTCACCTTGAATATGGGCAGCAGTATTCCCCCAGGTAGCATTCCAGAGAGCATAAACAGGAGAAAGCCAGCTGAGTCCCAGTATTCATCTCTCTGTGCTTCCTGATGCCATGATAGACTGCATCCTTTTAAACCATCTGCCATAGAAACCCTTTCTCCCATGAGTTGCTTTTTGAAGATATTTGGTCACAGATAGCAGAGAAGAAACCAGCACACCCTGCCAGCTCTGGCTGCATTGCTCAGCCACTCTGAGCTGAGCAACTGTCTCTAAGAGATCTGCCCTAGGGGACATCAGAAGTGGCTCATTGGAGGACTGAGTGTGGAATTGCTTGGAGTCTCTATTAGAGTGAGGGGGCCCACTCCCAAGCAGCATTCCTCAAGACTTTGTTCTACCCCTTCAGAGACCACATCCCCACAGGCTATAGTTTCATATTACAGCAGACCCCCAATGTCCTTTTCCACAGTGGAGTCTGAACTCCTGACAAGAGCCACCATTGTGGCATGGCTCTGGCCCCTGAGCACAGTGTCTTTTGAATGGACTGACTGTCTTTACTGCTGACCTCCTACCAAAGCTCCCTGCCACAGTTAACCCTCACTGTGCACCTCTTCCATGCCAGCACCTTTCCAGGTTCAACAAAATCCATCCTAGTTAGTATCCAACTGGCCCCAGTGAAGAAAGTGCTGCCCAGCCTCTCTTTACCCCCATAACCACTGATCTTGGCCAGTTATCTTGACTACATCTGGCAGCAACTAAAATCCAAACTTGTTGGCTATGTCTGTGCACCAGTAGATTATATAACTGCAAACACAGATGAGAGAGTTAGGGTGTGGTTGGTCCCTGTAGGTTCTTTATCTCCTGTATCCCAGGCAGCACATCTGTGGGTTCTAGGAAGACTGCCCCATCCTGACTTAAAAAAACACCCTCCAAGATGGCCAGGACATCTGGGAAGACTAGGGGCGGGGCTCCGTCATCCATATGGCTATGGAGAAGAACTGGTCCCTGCAGGATAAAGGCTTTCTATGTGCAGCCTTTTGGGTGAGGAGCACCCACACTACTGCAAACACCTCCCCCTTATGTTCTCTATGGAAGCTCAATAAACTCATTGGCTTTACAGAATGAACTTCGACAAATCTTGTTTCCATTTGTTGTTGAGCCCTTAGGGGGAACTATACCATTTTGCCTTTCCAGAGGAGGGATTTTAGTTCTGCATGTGTTTAGTTAGTCTCACTTCACAAAGGCCTCCCATCTGGTGCCTAAAGCCTGAGAGGTGCTGAGTGGAATTTTGGAGCCAGCCCTAGCTCTGGAACCAGAGGATCAGGCTTGGGTAGTTGGTTCTGACCAGACAGAACCTGGTCTCTCTAGAGACTACTTGTCTTTCACCTGAAACTCTCTTTAAATCTTTATGTCTTTTGCTTCAGACACTGAATTTATATAAAATTTCCACAAAGAGGAGGACATTACCTACGGAGACAAACCCTGTGTCCACCATAGGGCTACCCTGTAAGGCAGGTTCCCGGCCCACAGGTAGCAATGCCAGGTGATTTTGGTGCTGGGAAAGGCTCCTGGCCAGGGTGATGGGTCTGGACTTTGGGTCTATTCTCAGTGTCAATTGCTCAAGATGACAATTGTCAGGAGCCTGAACTCTTGACAGGTCTAAAGATGGAGAAACAAGCCCCAACCGGAGCAAAGCAGATATATCAGTTCTCAACCTGAGGATTATGACCTTTTTGGCACCCCTCTCTCTCAAAAATATTTATATTAGAATTCATGATAGCAGCAAAATTACAGTTATGAAGTAGCAAGTTAAATAATAATTTTTTGGCTGGAGGTCACCACAACATGAGAAACTGTATTAAAGGGTCACAGCATTAGGAAGGTTAAGAATCATTGTTTTAAGTGGACATAGAAGGAGATGCTAAGGAGGACCCCAGTTTCTAGCATGGAGTGGGCCTGGAATTCAGGACCAAGGCAGTGATGGGTTTCCTTTAGGCCAAGCTAGTTGGAGAAAGCTGGGGGAAACCTTTTCCAGAGGAAAGGCCTGGATTTACAAACCTCAGCTGAGCGCAGAAGAATGGACTGGTCACAGACACAGGGGCCTACAGATTTCTTTACATTTCTGATTTTAATGTTTTTGCATGTGTATGCATATGCACTGTGCATGTGTGTTTCCATATGTATGGGCACATGTGCATGTGTGGGCAGCTCAAGGTAGACATTGGGTGTCTCCCTACCCCACTCTCCACTGTATTTATTGAGGCCAGGTCTCCTGAAGTATAGCTTGCTGATTCCAGCTAAGCTAGCCAAGCAGCTGTCCCTGAGGATGTCCCGTCTGCCTCTCAGATGCTGGGATTACAAGTAACTGCCATACCTGCCCAGCTATTACATGGTTCTAGAGATCTGCATTCCAGTCTTCATGCCTAAACGCAGCTTTGTCATATCATGTTTGTGTGCACGTGCAGGCATGTGCATGCTGTGGGCATGGTATCTGATACAGTTTCAGGGCATGTGTAGATCTGTGTTGTCACTATCACTGATGGCTCTTCCTATGGTTATAAAATTGCAGAGAAGATTCTGTGGGGAGGTGACCGTAGGGACTCCTAATAATGAACCTTCCTGGCCCATCCTCATCCCTGAATCATTCCTTCCTGCCCCATCCTCGGCTCTGCATCTTTCCTTCCTGCCCCATCCTCGGCTCTGCACCCTTCCTTCCTGCCCCATCCTCCTCTCTGTACCCTTTGTCTAGGCGGCTTTCTGCTCAGGCTCACTTCTGAGTACCCTCCCCCTGTGGTCCATCCTGTGGTAAATAACCAGCTTAGAAATCACAATGGACTAGTTTCTAGGCTGCATTTACCAGAAAAGGCTACATGTCTAGAAGGCTTTGCAGGGCCTTGTGCTAATTTTAGCTTAAATCAAAGAAAATACACTTTCATGATTTGTTGAAACATTTAACAGCTGCAGCTGAAGCTGGAGTGACTCTGAATTCCGTGTCATGATCTTAAAGCATAGCTCCGTGCACAAGTGACCCCATTGGGGGTGCTTCTGTTTTTTGGCTAAATTCTACACTTTGAGGGGTCTTTCATTACTGAGACAGACTCTGAGAAACCTAGCAAGTAAACTCCCACAAAGCAAGGGGGAGGGAAACACTGTATCTTCTTGATATCAATTTTCTGCTCCACATATTTTCAGTCACTCACTAGCATATGAATTCTTCCATCCATGAACTCTAATGTTGGAGGTCTGTAAACAGAAGCCCCAGACTCACCCAGGGGAAAAATAGTCCTTCAGGCTGCAGAAGCAGCAATTGAGTAGTGCACCACTGCCATCTAGGGCTTACGTTCAGTGTTGCACCATAGGGTGGCTCTTGAATATCTTGGAATCTGGGCTTGTTAGACTGTTCCTGGGCCTTTCAATAGGAACAATTCAGTCAACTTCAATGGCTCCCAGAAAAAAGAGGTCTAGTGTAGAGAAGTTGGGAGTCAAGGGGACCCTGAGATGAAGCTGACAAGGCTTCTCACACCCTTTGGAAGGGGACAGAGCCAAGCAGTGGTGACAGTATCTAGGGGCTCTGGGTCAGGCAGCACAGGGTTTGAATCCTGAGTCTGTCCCTTGTCAGTTACTGGACCTAGAACAAGCTACTTAGGCCTCTTCATTCATTCTATGAGACAGGGCGTTCCTGGGGAGGCAAACATGGACTCAAATTTGAGATTCTTCTGCCTTAGCTCCTCTAGTGCTGGGATTGGAAGGGTGAACCATCATGACTGGACCACTTAAACTTTTGGAGACTGGTGTTTTTAATACATAGTGGGAAACAGTACTAATGATCTGACCCTAATTAGGCCAGCATGGCCATTAAAAATTATGTGAACGACAAGGAACATAATAGAGCCAACAAATGGAAGGTATATATAGTTCTTACTGACTGGTAGCTAGTAAGACTAAGAAGGAAGTATGGGGGACAGGGAAGGCTACACAAATGAGACAGAGAGACAAGGTTTCACAGGGTCAGTAGGCGTTTTCCATTCAAACGGGAAGGGCAGTCCAGATGCGGAAACCGTGTGTACAAAGGCATTTTAGTAAGAATTGTCCCACTGTGCTGAGTGCATTTCATTGAGTTTGGCATGGTCTAAGCTTAAAGTGGATGAGGTGTAGCTGGAGAGAAGCTCAATGGTTAGAGCACGTACCACTTTTGCTGGGATCAGAATTTGGTTCCCAGCATCCATGTACCAGGGCTTACAACTGCCAGTAACTCCAGCCTTAGGACATCCAATATCTTGCTCTGGGCCTCCACAGGCACCTGCATGCATATATGCAAATGCATGTAGTCTTTCTCTCTCACACACAGGCCCACAATTGAAATAATAAAATAAATCTTAAAAATCCACTGAGTGAAATAGAACAGGTGAGTTTGGCTAGAACCTCCAAGATGGCTCAGGAGTCCATCTTGCTTCCAAACTTCCTCCAAACTTTCACCTCCCCACCTTGACATTCCCTCTCTGGGCTTCTTCTACCACTGTATCCAACACTGTCTAGCTACATGGTTTGGTATAGGGCAAGGTGTGGATTGGGGTTAGCTTCACCCACAGCCACAGAAGTGCAAAAGCCACATTCTGCAAGGCTCATCAAGACTTTGTCCCTTTTGGGTGGTGCTTCCTTCAGGTGCTTGAATGGCCCTGGCTTCCTGACAGGAAGTTCATCTTTAGATTTGAAAATGGACAGTGGAACTGTAATCTTACGGTTGTGCTGGTAGTGTCCCTAAGGCTATGAAATCTGATTAGCACCTTCACTTCCAACAAGACATCCTGTGGATGTTTTGGGGTCCCATGGAGAAGGCTAGCTTAGGGTTTGGCCACAAGACAACTTCTTCCTTGAATACGTTCTTCTTTTTCTTTTTAAAGGTTTATCTAAATTTATTTCACATGCATTGGTGTTTTGCTTGTATGTATGTCTGTGTGAGGGTGCCAGATCACCTGGAACAGGAGTTAAAGACAGTTGTGAGCTGATATGTGGGTGCTAGGGAATTGAACTCAAGTTCTGTAATTGCCACCAGGGCTCTTAACCACCAAGTCTTAATTAGTACTTTCTATGACAATTGTCATGAATTGTTTTTGTGTTGGGGTCTCACTATGGAAACCTGGCTGGCCACAAACTCAGTATGTAGCTAGGAATGGCCTTGGACTTCTGATGCGATTTTCACGTCCCCAGACTGCTGGGGTTGTAAACACAGATGGAGGCCAGAGGACAACTTATGGGAGTCGGTTCTTCCCTTTCACCTTGTGGGTCTGGGAGATCAGACTTGGTTTCTGCTCTTGGATTTTTGATTTGAGGTCTCACTATGGAGTCCAGGTTGTCCTAGAACTCATGACTTTCCTGCCTCAGCCACTCCATTTCTGTGCTCTTACTTCTGCCCCTCACTGTACTCTCACATCTTGTGTGTCTTTGGGTTCTCCATTTGAGAAGACTCCCAAGGCTGGAGAGATGGCTCAGTTATTAAGAGCACTGACTCCTCTACCAAAGGTCCCGAGTTCCAATCCTAGCAACCACATGGTGGCAGAGAGAGAGAGAGAAAGAGAGAGAGAGAGAGGTCTTCATGACTGGGCAGACACATCCATCCATACTCTTATTCCCCATTATTTGAATAAGTGATCCTGAACTTGTTGTGTAACCTTTGCTCAGCCTGAAGCTAGCTGAGCCAGACCTTGATCTTGCTGTCACTAAGGAGATTACCTAGGGTGGAGCCTTCCTCCCTAGATCACTCAATTGTTCAGCCACAGTCGCTGGTCCTCTTCAAGATCCTGCTACCTGCTGAGGGGCCCCAGAGCTATTCTGGAGACTATGCCCTATCCTGCACGTCATCACCTGCACCTGGTTCCAGGCTCCAAGAATGAATGGGCAGGAATGGGCCTACCCCCCACCCTTAAGTGCATTTGTCATTAAACATTTGAACCTTGATCAGAATATTGTCTTGGCTCCATTTCTCTCTTGTCTGCCTAGTTTCCCTTTCTTTCAGCGCCGGCCTGCCACTCAGGTGTACCCAGTCCATGTGAGCCACTGGAGGGCTCCCAACAATCTGGTGCCCAGACTGGGACCTGTAGAAGTTCAGGAAGACTCTGAAGGAACGCTGTTTCATGTGGAGCTCCACGGGAAGAAAAAGAAAAGGATCGTATCGGATGCCAAAGCAACAGGTACACATTCTAGCACTAGTTTAAAACTTCATTTTTTAAGGGGTTGCTAGAGGTGTGGAAAGATACGGGCTAAGTTTGGATTAGGTGCTAACCCAGCACTGGATCCACTTAGGTCTGCAATAGAATTATTGGAACTAGGAACTGATCAGGCTGTTGTTCACAGCTTTTAAATGCTGCCTCAGGCAAGAGGAAAAGGGTTTAAAAAAAGAAATGAATCAGGCGATTGTCCTCAGTTTTCAAGAGTTGCTTTGAGCAAGAGGAGTAGGAATTGAAGTACAATTGTTAGAAAATCTTTTAGATAGGATAGATTCTTATTGACCATGGTTCAAGGAAGAAGACAGTTTAGATATCAGAACCTGGGTGAAAATTGGAAAAGCCTTGAAAATCACTCAGGCAGATAATTTCACACTTTGCCTCTAGGCACTCATAAAAGATGCTATTGAAAAGGTGATCTCACAGGGGTTAGATAGTACCCAGCCAGAGCTTGATGAATCTCAGGAAGAGCACCTTTCAGAGAGGGTCTTCACAGAAAAGGGTCCTCTCAATTCTAAATTTGATAGATATAGAGACTCTGATGATGAGCTAATTTTAGACAAAGAAGATCCCTAAGAAAAAGGAGCTGCCAAATATTTTGAAGAGGATTGGCCTCCTTGCAAGTCTCCCGCTCCACCTATACCCTCTACCGTGGGACATGCTACTCATAGGGACACGCAACTAAGCAAATTAGAGTTTGAAGTTAGGCTGCAGAAACTGACTAATGAGCTTTGGGAGCTAAAAAGAATGTCAGATACAGGGAGGAGTAACTCTTCTGAAATGTACCAAGTGCCACTAGGAAGAGCTGTGAGTCAGGCTCATGGGAGAGGACAGAATACATCTGATCTGCTAGCCTTTCCTGTCATGGAAGTAATTGACCAGCAAGACACTAGAGTCAGACATTACCAGACTTTGGATTTCAAGTTGATAAAGGAGTTAAAAACAGCTGTTGTACAATACGGTTCTTCAGCCCCTTTCACACAAGCATTACTGGATATGGTCACGGAGTCACACTTAAGCCCCCTAGATTGGAAGACTATGTAAGGCTACCCTGTCAGGAGGAGATTTCTTACTTTGGGATTCTAAATGGTGAGAAGCCAGTAAGAAACCTGCTGCTTTAAATGATCAGACCAGTAATCCAGACTGGGATAGTAACATGCTTCTTGGAGATGGTCTGTATGAGGGCCAGGCTAATCAGATTGGTTTCCCGTTGGAGTGTCCACACAGATTGTAGCGGCTGCCCGCCATGCCCAGGGACAGTTACTGTTAGAGGGGATGTTGGTGGGAGTTTAGCCAGCATTCAGCAGAGTCCTGATGAGCCGTACCAGAACTTTATGGATAGGTTATTAATAGCAGCTAGTAGAATCCTTGGAAAATCAGACACAGGAAGTCCTTTATGCATTTGGCTTATGAGAACGCTAATGCAATGTGTTGCAGCACTATCCAGCCACACAAAGGACAAACAGATTTAGCGGGATATGTCCATCTTTGTGCAGAGATCGACCCAGCATATAATCAGGGCTTGGCTTTTGGTGCCACTTTGCAAGGGAGTACCGTACAAGCAATGTTCTCATGGAAACGAGAGAATAATGCATGTTTTAAGTGTGGAAGTTTGGGTCATTTTAAAAGTGGTAGTGCTAAGAAAAAAGGTGCCAAGAGTGGGCAAGCAGGCCGTGCACTAGGAATTTGTCCCCAGTGCAGGAAAGGCAACCATTGGGCTAAGGTGTGCAAATCCAAGCTAGGTACTCTAGGCTGTCCGTTGCTGGGAAACGAGAGGCTGGGCCAGCCCCAGACCCCGCCTTACTCACAGAAAACAGCTTATGGGGCCATGAACTTGCTGCCCAGCCAAAGAGATCAGTTTTTCAGCTTGTCAGGGCAAAACCAGGAGGTGCAGGATTGGACCTCTGTTTCACCACCCATGAAGTATTAACCCCAGAAATAGGAGACCAAACTCTGCCTACCGGAGTCTTTGGACCTCTACCTGTAGAAACTTGTGGATTTCTTTTAGGACAAAGCAGTTCTATCGTAAAAGGTCTGCAGATTTATCCAGGTGTTATAAATAATGATTATGAAGGAGAAATTAAAATCATAGCTGATTCCCCTCATGGTGTTATAACTGTACCCGCTAATCAAAGAATTGTTCAACTTGTTTTAATTCCTCTACATCCAACACCATCCAGATTTGTTAAGAATGAGAGAGGACAAGGTGCTTTTGACTCCTCTGATGTGAATTGGGTTCAATCTATTACTAATCAGAGACCTAACCTTAAATTGACATTTAATGGAAAAAGCTTTGAAGGATTGATAGATACTGGAGCTGATGTAACAATTATTAGAGAACAGGATTGGCCCTCAACTTGGCCTTTGACTGATACACTTACTCACCTTCAAGGAATTGGTTATGCTAGTAACCCAAAACGAAGCTCCAAATTGCTAACCTGGACAGATGGGGAAGATAAATCAGGACAAATTCAGCCGTATGTTATGTCAAATTTGCCTGTAACTCTATGGGGAAGAGATCTCTTGTCACAGATGGGCGTTATAATGTACAGTCCTAATGAGATGGTGATTAAGCAGATGCTTAGACAGGGACTTTTGCCTGGTCATGGACTGTATTAGTCAGGGTTCTCTAGAGTCACAGAACTTATGGACAGTCTCTAGATAGTAAAGGAATTTATTGATGACTTACAGTCGGCAGCCCAATTCCCAACAATTGTTCAGTCGCAGCTGTGAATGGAAGTCCAAGGATCTAGCAGTTACTCAGTCTCACGCAGCAAGTAGGCGAAGGAGCAAGAGCAAGAGCTAGACTCCCTTCTTCCAATGTCCTTATATTGTCTCCAGCAGAAGGTGTAGCCCAGATTAAAGGTGTGTTCCACCACACCTTTAATCCCAGATGAAAGGCGTAGCCCAGATTAAAGGTGTGTTCCTTAAACTCGGAGATTCAATCTTCTGGAATCCATAGCCACTATGGCTCAAAAATCTTCAAACCAAGATCCAAATAAGGATCTCCAAGCCTCCAGATAAGGGTCACTGGTGAGCCTTCCAATTCCGGATTGTAGTTCATTCCAAATATTGTCAAGTTGACAACCAGGAATAGCCACTACAATCCACCCCTTGTCAACTTGACACAAATAATATCTCATGTTCACATGAAACAATAACAAGGTTGTAAATACGCCTAACATGATATAACTATTCCTCCCACAATCGCAAACGCATTAGTAAATTTACAATGGGCATTCATATTACTTATAATCCTCGTTTCTGCAACTGGTTACATGGCCTTAATTGGTATTTATAACTACCTTCCTCTACTACCCATTCTGTATTTCCTTCACCTTCAGCCAGCACCTCAGCAGGTCTTGACTCTTTTCCTGGAGGATTGACCCATACCTTCATTCCTGATGGGTCTGCATCCTTTGTCATCCTGCTTGGATTAGGCTGTTGTAGTTTCCCATTGACTTTAATCACAGGACATGGTAGTACTAAGAGACGCCCTAAGGGATCTCCTACACTCCAGACATAATCTTGCTTACCACCATTGTGAAGAGGTAATCCAATTTCCCCATGGTAATCTGGATCTATCACCCCTCCTAACACTGTTATTCCTTTTTTAGCCTGTTGGTTTAAGGGCATTAAAAGCCCAAAATGACCAGGGGGAAGTCTGAGCTTCCAGTTCAATGGAATGTTTGTTGTAGCTCCTGGTAGGAGCACTCCCCTCTCTGGAGCCAAAACTTCTAGGCCAGCAGAACCTAGAGTTATGGGGACAGGAAGCAAAAATTTTCCTAGAGGGTCACTAGGAGTGATAGTAAGTGGAACTATTCCGTTTTCCACCCCTTGATTCCTGGACCCATGAATCCTGGCTATGGGTGAAACTGTACCATATATCGAGCGCTGATTCAAAGCATATACTGCCTTCTGAAGAACTCTGCCCCAGCCTTCCAAGCTGTTACCACCTAATTGGCGCTGTAACTGCGTCTTCAAAAGGCCATTCCATCTTTCTATCAGACCAGCTGCTTCAGGATGATGGGGAATGTGGTAAGACCAGTGAATTCCATGATCGTGGGCCCACTGTCGTACTTCTCTGGCTGTGAAATGAGTTCCTTGGTCAGAAGCAATACTGTGTGGAATACCATGATGATAGATAAGGCATTCTGTCAGTCCGTTAACGGTGGTTTTAGCAGAAGCATTACGTGCAGGAAAGGCAAATCCATAACCAGAATAAGTATCTACTCCAGTAAGAACAAAACGCTGTCCTTTCCACGAAGGAAGTGGTCCAATATAGTCAACCTGCCACCAGGTTGCTGGCTGGTCACCTCGAGGAATGGTGCCATATCTGGGGCTCAATGTTGGTTTCTGCTGTTGGCAGATCTGGCAATCAGCAGCAGCTGTAGCCAGGTCAGCTTTGGTGAGTGGAAGCCCGTGTTGCTGAGCCCAAGCATAACCTCCATCTCGACCACCATGGCCACTTTGTTCATGTGCCCATTGAGCAATGACAGGGATGGCTGGGGAGAGAGGCTGACTGTCCACAGAATGGGTCATCTTATCCACTTGATTATTGAACTCCTCCTCGGCTGAAGTCACCTTTTGGTGAGCATTTACATGGGACACAAATATCTTCACATCCTTTGCCCATTTGGAGAGATCTATCCACATACTTCTTCCCCAGATGTCTTTCTCACCAATTTTCCAATTGTGATCTTTCCAAGTGCCTGACCATCCAGCCAATCCATTGGCTACAGCCCATGAGTCAGTGAATAATCATACATCTGGCCATTTCTTCTTGCAAACAAACTGTAATACCATGTGTACTGCCCGAAGTTCTGCCCACTGTGAAGATTTCCCTTCACCTGTGTCTTTCAAGGTTGTCCCAGAAAGGGGTTGTAATGCTGCAGCTGTCCACTTCTGGGTGGTGCCTGCATAACGTGCAGAGCCATCAGTAAACCAGGCTCTAGTCTTCTCCTCTTCGGTCAGTTGATCATAGGGAACACCCCATGAGGCTATAGGTGCATGCTTGGCAGCAGATGGCATTGTAACAGGAGTAGAAACCATAGGCATTTGAGCAACTTCTTCATGTAACTTGCTTGTGCCTTCAGGACCTGCTCTGGCCCGATCACGTATATACCACTTCCATTTGATAATAGACTGCTGCTGTGCGCGTCCCACTTTATGACTTGCAGGGTCTGATAGTACCCAGCTCATGATCAGGTCGCATAGTAACTTGGTGTCCTATTGTCAAACGTTCAGTTTCCACTAAGGCCCAATAGCAGGCCAAGAGCTGTTTTTCAAAGGGAGAATAGTTGTCTGCAGATGATGGTAGAGCTTTGCTCCAAAATCCCAAAGGTCTTTTCTGTGATTCCCCTACAGGGGCCTGCCAAAGGCTCCAAACAGCATCTCTATCAGCCACAGACACCGCAAGTACCATCGGGTCTGCTGGGTCATATGGTCCAAGTGGTAGAGCAGCCTGCACAGCAGCCTGGACCTGTTGAAGGGCCTTCTCCTGTTCCAGGCCCCACACAAAGTTAGCAGCTTTCTGAGTCACTTGGTAAATAGGCCTAAGTAACACACCCAAGTGAGGGATGTGTTGTCTCCAGAATCCAAATAGACCCACTAAACGTTGTGCTTCTTTCTTGGTTGTAGGAGGGGCCAGGTGCAATAACTTATCTTTCACCATAGAAGGAATATCTCTGCATGCTCCACACCACTGGACTCCTAAGAATTTCACTGAAGTAGATGGTCTTTGAATTTTGATTGGATTTATTTCCCATCCTCTGATACGCATATATGTTACCAATGAGTCCAAAGTGGTTGCTACTTCCTGCTCACTTGGTCCAATCAGCATAATGTCATCAATATAGTGCACCAATGTGATATTTTGTGGAAGATCCAAACGATCAAGATCCCTTCTAACTAAATTATGACACAGGGCAGGACAGTTAATATATCCTTGAGGCAAAACTGTGAAGGTATACTGTTGGCCTTGCCAACTGAAAGCAAATTGCTTCTGGTGGTCCTTATGGACAGGTACTGAGAAGAAGGCATTTGCCAGATCAATAGCCGCATACCAGGTGCCCGGAGATGTGTCAATTTGCTCAAGTAACGAAACTACATCTGGTACAGCAGCTGCAATTGGAGTTACTACCTGATTTAGTTTTCGATAATCAACTGTCATTCTCCATGATCCATCTGTTTTCTGCACTGGCCAGATAGGAGAGTTAAACGAAGATGTGGTGGGAACCACCACCCCTGCATCTTTCAAGTCCTTGATAGTGGCAGTAATTTCTGCAATGCCTCCAGGAATACGATACTGTTTTTGATTCACTATTTTCTTTGGCAGAGGCAACTCTAAAGGCTTCCATTTGGCCTTTCCAACCATAATAGCCCTCACTTTACAGTTCAGGGAACCAATATGAGAATTCTGCCAATTTCTGAGTATATCTATCCCAATTATACATTCTGGAACTGGGGAAATCACCACAGGATGTGTCCGGGGACCTACTGGACCTACTGTGTGTCGGACATCAGTCAAAACTCCATTAATCACCTGCCCTCCATAAGCCCCTACTTTAACTGGAGGGCCACAATGTTTCTTGGGATCCCCTGGGATCAGTGTCAACTCAGAACCAGTATCCAGCAGACCCCGAAAAGTCTGATTATTTCCTTTTCCCCAGTGTACAGTTACCCTTGTAAAAGGCCGTAGGTCCCTCTGGGGAAGAACTGGAGAAAGGGTAACAGCAAAACCTTTGAGTGTCTTATCAAGATCCTTCCTCAGCGGAACCTGGCCACCCCTTCATTCAAGGGGTTCTGGATCTGCAAACTGTCTCAAGTCTGGAAATTGATTCACTGGCCGAGATTGCTGTTTACCACGATCTAATGTAGCCTTTCTTTCATTTGTTTGAGAATTTTTCTGCTTATACAGATCAAACAAATATGCAGTAGGCTTCCTATGTATTTCATTCCTGGAAACACCATGATTGATTAGCCAGTACCAAAGGTCCAACCGAGTCATGCCATTATAAATTTCATCTCTCCTGTGCTGACCATTACTGGGTATGTTATTATAAACATTCTTTTGTCTACGGTGTCCATTATAATAACTAGAATCACCTTGTCTCCGGCGATTCAATGCTGCCACCTGGCCCTTGTTACCTCAGAATCCAACTAAACCCAGTGAATTTAATTCATCTAATTGAGCAGAAGCATCTCCAATGCTAAGATCTGGCACAAGGAAAAGGGAAAGAACAAAACCCTTCAAATGTGCTGGTGCCCCTCTCTCCAATTTGCGTCTTATAGAGCTGGTGAAAGGCATATCTTCTGGACCTTCCCATTGTGGACAATTATGCTTTACACAATATATCCACTCTAGCATTGCAATTTCCCTAAGTCTTAAAATCCCTTCATCAACACTAAGCCACGGAATATCAGGCATCTCCAAGTCATTTCTGGTAGGCCATCTTTTGATAAACACCTCATCCAACCATTCAAACAAACTTTTGACTCCTTTTTTAACTATGCGAGCTTCCGTATTAAACCTAGAATCTCTACTCAGAGGACCCATGTCAATAAACTCAGCCTGCTCGAGTCTTATGTTCCTTCCACCCTTATCCCACACCCTTAAAATCCATTCCCACACATATTCACCAGGTTTCTGCTTGAATGAATTAGCAAACTCATTAAGCTCCTTAGTAGTGTAGCGAATTTCCTCATGGACTACACTTTCTACCTCCCCTCTAGGAGCCTGTTTTGCTTTGAGTCTGGTTACAGGTCTAGAAGAAACTATTGGTGGGCCTTGAGAAACATCAGTAGTGAAAGTCATTGCTGGTTTATCAGACTCTGCAAAATTAATTTCCTCATGTGGCGAAGGCATTATTTCAAGGGGTGGGGCTGAGGGTACTACTTCCTCAGGTGGGGCAAACCCTTGAGAATCTGAAGATTCAAAATTCTCAGCTTCAACATGGTCTTCCCACACATCCCTTTCCCATGTTGTAGGATCCCATTCTTTGCCAATTAGAGCCCTTACTTTAACTGTCGACACACTCTGAGGCTGAGACTTGAATTTTCGCTGCAGTTCAGCCAACCTTACAATGAGAGTTTCTGTTTGATTTTCTGCAACTTGAGCTCTGTTGCTACAAGAGAGAAGATTTTCTTCAAGGACACACTTAGCAACTTTTAGATCGTTTACTTGTGTCTGGAGCCTTTCGATTTTATCACACAACTCCTTCCTTTCATTCATCATTCTTTCCACAGATACTAAGAGCAGCCAGCCAGTAAAATCATTTTCCGATTTTTTCCCCATCTTGTAGAAAGCTTTGTGCACTGAATCACCTAATTCATTAAGAAAATCAAGGGCATTAGCTTCTTTAAGTTCGGAATATAGTTTCAACCATGGGTCTTCAAAATTCTCTGAGCTCCCAGGAGGGAGAGAATCTGGAGAGGTTTCAATAGTTGAAAGTGCTGGTGGATCAACAAGCCAATTCCAGTATTTTAAAAGATTCATCCTTGTACTTCTGTTACTCTAGAACCACTCCTGGTACCAACTTCTGTATTAGTCAGGGTTCTCTAGAGTCACAGAACTTATGGACAGTCTCTAGATAGTAAAGGAATTTATTGATGACTTACAGTCGGCAGCCCAATTCCCAACAATTGTTCAGTCGCAGCTGTGAATGGAAGTCCAAGGATCTAGCAGTTACTCAGTCTCACGCAGCAAGTAGGCGAAGGAGCAAGAGCAAGAGCTAGACTCCCTTCTTCCAATGTCCTTATATTGTCTCCAGCAGAAGGTGTAGCCCAGATTAAAGGTGTGTTCCACCACACCTTTAATCCCAGATGAAAGGCGTAGCCCAGATTAAAGGTGTGTTCCTTAAACTCGGAGATTCAATCTTCTGGAATCCATAGCCACTATGGCTCAAAATCTTCAAACCAAGATCCAAATAAGGATCTCCAAGCCTCCAGATAAGGGTCACTGGTGAGCCTTCCAATTCCGGATTGTAGTTCATTCCAAATATTGTCAAGTTGACAACCAGGAATAGCCACTACATGGACTAAAAAAGAAGGGGCAAGGAATTAAGACTTCTGAAGATCCTAAACCTCACTCTAACACAAGAGGTTTGGAGTATTTTCAGTAATGGCCACTATCTTGCCTGCATCCCATGCCGATAAAATTCAATGACTTAATGATATTCCGGTGTGGGTGGAGCAGTGGCTTTACTTAAAGAAAAAATAGAAGCCACTTTTTCTCGAGTGCAGGAGCACCTAGAGGCAGGACATTTAGTAGAATCTCTGTCCCCTTGGAATACACCATTTTCATTATCAAGAAAAAAAATCTGGTAAATGGAGATTGTTACAAGATTTAAGAAAAGTTAATGAGACCATGGTATCTATAGGACCTTTACAACCTGGGCTTCCGTCCCCAGGAGCCATTCTCAGCTTTAGCTGAGAAAGGATTACAGATAGCTCCTGAAAAGATACAAACTCAGGATCCTTATAATTATTTGGGCTTTAGACTTACTAATCAAACTGTTTTTCCCCAGAAGATAGTTATTCACAGAGACAACTTAAGGACTTTGAATGATTTTCAAAAATTGTTAGGTGATATTAATTGGCTTTGCCCCTATTTAAAGCTTACTATAAGGGAGTTGAAACATTCATTTGATATTCTTAAAGGGAGTTCTGATCCTACCTCCCCTAGATCTATAACCTCAGAAGGATTGCTGGCCTTACAACAAGTGGAAAAAGCTATTGAAGAGCAACTTGTCACTTATATAGATTACTCTTTGCCTTTACATCTGTTAATTTTTAATACAATCCATGTGCCTACAGGATTGTTACAGCAAAAGTTTCCTCTAATGTGGATACATTCCAGGATTTCTCCTAAACATAATATCTTGCCATATTATGAAGCAGTAGCTCAGATGATTATCCTTGGAAGGATGCAGGCACTAACATATTTTTGGCAAAGAGCCAGATATTATTTTTCAGCCTTATAACGTAAGTCAAGACACTTGGCTGAAACAGCACAGTACAGATTGGTTGCTTGCTCAAATAGGGTTTAAAGGAACTATAGAGAGCCACTACCCTCAAGATAGGTTGATAAAAATTTTGAGTGTACATGAGTTGATATTTCCTAATATGACCTCTTTACAATCCTTACACAATGCTGTTGTGGTGTTTACTGATGGTTCCTCTAAAGGGCGAGCTGGATTTCTTATAAATAATCAACAGGTAATCATAAAGACTCCTGGCCTCTCAGCTCAATTAGCAGAATTAACAGCAGTACTGAATGTCTTTCAGTCTGTGAATGAGGCTTTTAATATTTTTACTGATAGTTTATATGTTGCACAATCGGTACCCTTATTGGAGAGCTGTGGCACGTTTAACTTTAATATGCCAGCAGGATCCCTGTTTTCACAATTGCAAACCATCATTCTTGCTCAAAAACACCTGTTCTATATTGGCCACATATGATCTCCTCCTGGTCTTTTTGGACCTTTAGCTGAAGGCAATGATTGCATCAACAGAGCTCTAATAGGAGAAGCCTTAATTTCAGATCCTGTTGCTTTGGCCAAGCGTGATCATGAAAAATTTCATCTCTCTAGTCATACCATAAGGATCCAACATAAGATCACTAAGGAGCAGGCAAGAATGATTGTAAAACAATTACCTAAATGTATTACATTATCTCCAGTGCCACATTTAGGAGTTAATCCACAAAGTCTTATACCTAATCATATTTGGCAAATGGTGTAACTCATTATGCAGAATTTGGAAAATTTAAATATATACATGTTTGTACTGACACTTTTTCAGGATTTCTTTTTGCTTCTCTGCATAATGGAAAAGCCTTCAAAAATGTAATTGATCATTGCCTACAAGCCTTTAATTCCATGGGATTGCCTAAACTTATTAAGACAGATAACAGGCCATCCTATTCTAGCAAAATTTTTACTTCATTTTGTAAAGAATATGGCATCAAACATAAAACTGGAATTCCTCATAACCCCATGGGACAAGGAATAGTTGAACGTGCTCATCGCATTAAAAAAAATGGCTTTTAAAGACAAAACAGGGGCAGTTATATCCCCCAAGGTCACAAAAGGCACATCTTGCTTTTGCTTTATTTGTTCTAAATTTTTTTGCAAACTGATGTTAAAGGTCAATCTTCAGTGCACTGCCACTGGCATCCAGTTACTTCTAGTTCTTATGCCATGGTAAAGTGGCAGGACTCATTAACTAAAGACCAGGTCCTAATCTGGGGAAGGGGCTCAGCCTGTGTTTTATCTCAAAAAGAAGATGGAGCACGATGGCTGCCTGGGAGATTAGTTTGTCAACTGGACCCAGATCCTGAATCTTCTAGTAAGTATGACTCTAACCTTGATGATGACTAAAAATCCTCTTTAGCCGAAAAGTTAATTTGGAGCACAACCTCCACCCCCAGAGAAGCTGCAGCCTTTCTGCAATTCTCCAAGCCACCTTCCCCACACTGGGAGCTTTAAGTCTAAGCTTGATCGTTGCTATTTGCAACTGAGTGAGTACCTGGACTTCTCCAAAAAAGCTTTTATACTGTTGCTTTTTAATGTCCCACCCTTGTTTCTCAAGCAGGTCAGCCTGACTGCAGCAGGTGTACAGCCTCACCTCCAACAGTGCAAGTGGCACTTATTAATCTTCATCAAGAAACATTCTAAGTACATATTGTGGCTTTGGTCTGAATTGGGAATAAGGTGTGCTAATGAGGGCTGGACAGTCAATGACGAGCGCCCAGATCTCAGAACCATCCCAATCTAAGACAGGGGTACATGCCAAAAGGCCGTGGCTGTTGATAACACACCACAGAGCCATGTTTGTGTGAAATATAACACAAACTAGCTGCAAGTAGCCTCAAAGACAGAATTGGATGGTTCGGGAAGATCTACGATTTCCTAAGACAGGTGCGGCTGCCAGCCAGCATAATTCCCAGGCAGGACTATGGAGCATAAATAAATTTTATGCCATAGTCCAGTTATTTTTTTAATATAAATAACAGGGAGGAAATTGTAACCTTCCCTCAGCCTGAAGATGGCTGAGCCAGACTTGGACCTTGCTGTCACTAAGGAGATTACCTAGGGTGGAGCATTCTTCCCAAGATCACTCAATTGTTCAGCCACTGTCTCTGTTTCTCTTCAAGATACTGCTACTTGCTGAGAGGCCCCAGAGCTATTTTGGAGACTACACCCTATCCTGCACGTCATCACCTGCAGTTGGTTCCAGTCTCCAAGGATGAAGTGGCAGGAATGCTCCTCCCTGCCCCCTTATAAGTGCCTTCGCCATTGAATATTTGAGCCTTAATCAGAACATGGTCTTGGCTCCATTTCTCGCTCATCCGCCTAGTTTCCCTTTCTTTAAGTGCCAGCCTGCCACTCAGGTGTACCCAGTCCATGTGAGCCTCTGGACGGCTTGCAAGATTGCTGGGTGACATTAGCCAAGGCACATGCCATGTTTGGCCCTGAGGGACTGTTTCTGTCCAATATCTAAAACACCTTCTAAGCAACAGCACCTTTCTTCTTGAGGTGAGGTGGGAGCAAAGACAATGTCTGGCCAATCTCAGAGTATCCAGTGCTCACCCAGGACAGATGCTCAGTGGGTGTTTCCTGAACATCATCAGATGGTCTGGGGCTCAGTCTACAGGTTCTGTGGCTTTAAGCAGGAGGGCCAGTGGCCTTGCTGTGTGTGGAGTCAACTGAGTTGGGAAAGGCTGGCATGGACTACTCTGACTAAATTCTCGGCTGTTCCAGACATTCAAGGTCTTTCCCCATGTCTACCAATTATCTGCTTCATCCCCACACTCACGGGAGAGTGAACCATGAACAGGGTGCTTGTGGCAACACAGGAAACTCACAGACCTTGGTTTATTAGATTATTTTAATATGCCAGACCAATAGAAAGGAAGGACGGAGCACACAGGAACACCTGTGTTTGCAGGACAGAGGGCAGATGTCCACAGCCTTGGGCATGCATGTATCTCCTGTGTAATTAGGCAAATGAATACTTAAATACCACACAACCGCCAGACTTGGGGGTGGGGAGAATCACAGGCCACAGGGGACCATGCTTTAAAGGCAGTCAGAGGCTTTAAATACAGGGGCTGAACCTTCTCACTTTATACAAAACTTATATATTAAAAGTAAGGATACCACGGTATATACATGCAAGCAGCTTTGGTTGGAGAAAAATGACCAAGGGAGGTGGAGCCATGAATAGGAAGGGCTTGCCTATATAATGTCTATCTTCTTCATCCTCACAAAGTCACCTGGGATCATAGAATAAATCAGCTGGTCTCAGTAAGATATTGAAAAGTCCTGTCTGGTGTCCTTAAGTGCTTAAAGGCCCTCTGTGGGCAGGGAAGGAGCCCTACAGCTGAGAATACTTGAAACCTTGGAAGGAACCAGCCTGGACTGGATGGGGAGTGACATCTATTGGATCAGATAGAGGAGGGAGCTGCATCCAGCCAGACCAGGTGAGTGTGATATGCTGCCTGGACCCAGGTCCCAAGAGAGCAAGAGAAATCCACTTTTGCAAGCAAAGCTGAAGATGGCAGGTCAAGCCTGTGTTTCACACAACTGTGTAAAAGCCCATTCCCCTCAGAACTGGCTAGCACTGCTGGGATCACACTGCAGCAACCGGACAATGGATGGTCCCTCTTGGCACCTTTGTTGAATTCTTCCAGGGACGTTTTGACTGAGGAATGGAAGAGGGAGACTTAGGATTAGCCAGTGCTCTGGTTAAAGTCTGGAACCCTCTGGAAAATGGACAATGTCCAGTCTCTCCTCTCCTCCCTCCCTTCCTCCCTCCCTCCCTCCCTCTCTCTCTCTCTCTCTCTCTCTCTCTCTCTCTCTCTCTCTCTCTGCATCTCTCTCTCTCTCTCTCTCTCACACACACACATACATACAACACACACTCGGGAACATATGCCATTTTGAGGCACACAAGTGGTCAGAGGACAACTTGTAAGAGCTGGTTCTCCTTTCAAGGTGTAGGTCTTGGGGATTGAGCATTAGTCATGAGGTTAGGTTTGGTAATGAACTCTGTGGCCTGAAATAAGCTGATAGCCCCACCTAGAGGCCTGGAGAGCCACCATGATCTGGGGCAGCTGGGGAGACAGGACAAATTATGGCTGCAGGTCAAATTACATTTCTGTTACTGTGATAAAAATCCCCTGACTAAAAGCAACTTAAGGGAGGAAGTTTTCTTTGGTTTACTTCTAGGTTACAATTCATCACTTCAGGAAGTCAAGGCTTTAAAACATCACAGGGCAGAGAGAATAGAGGTATGAGCACCTGGCTCATAATGATACTCTGCACTTTTTTAATCTGATACTCTTCTTTTCCCTTTATTACACTGTTCAGGCCCCCTGTCTAGAGAATAGTAATGAGGTTTCCCACATCAATTAACCAACAACACAGCCCCCAACAGGCATGCTCATAGACTGCCATGATCTAGATGAGTGGTTCTCAGCCTTCCTAATGCTGTGACCCTTTAATATAGTTCCTTGTGTTATAGTGACCCTCAACCATAAGATTATTTTCACTGCTACTTCATAACTGTGATTACACTATTGTTATGAATCTGAATATGAAAATTTGTTTTCTATTGATCTTATGTCACCTCTGGGAAAAGTTCATTTGATCCCCCAAAGGGGTTGGAACCCATAGGTTGAGAACCACTGATCTAGATAATTCTTCAGTAAGATTCTTCTGAGCTGAGCAGTGGTGGCACACATCTTTAATCCCAGTACTCAGGAGACAGACTGGTGAATCTCTGAGTTTGACACCAACATGGTCTAAACAGCAAGTTCCAGGACAGCCAGTGCTACACAGAGAAACCTTATCTCTAAAAAAACAAACCAACAAGCAAAAAAGAACTCTCCTTTATGGCTGGTGAGATGGCTCAGCAGTTAAGAGCAGTTGCTGCTTTTTCAGAGGGTCCTGGATAAAGTTCCCAGCATCCATAGGGCGGTTCCCAATCATTTGTAACTCCAGTTCCAGGGCGACCCAGTGCACTTTTCTGGCCTCTAGCATATTACACAAACATACATTCAGCTAAACGCTCATTGTAGAAAATAAATACTAAATCTAAAATAAAATAAAAATTAAAATAATAATAAAAAAGAATTCTGAGGTGAATCTAAACTGAGTCAAGTTGACATTAAAACTATCACAGCGCCCCCTAGTGTAGACTCTTGCCAGCTTCGGGTGTTGAGAGCTATCCATCTTTGGTGTCCTATTCTTGTCCTATTCTGTACCAGTTTCTCTGGCAGCCCAGACTTCTCATCTCTTGAGTGCTAGCAAGTGGCCCCTGGCTTACAGGGCAGAGTATGCACTCAGTGGCCTCCATTGTGAGAAACAAACAATTGGACAAGTGCACAGTGGGGACACGGTCTCCATTTTGAAACTGGTGAAGTTCCTGACTTTGACAATCAGAAACAATGGCCCTCCGTGTTAGGTGTGCCACCAACACAGTGCTACTTTAGACTCACACCCACACAAGTGGGCTTATCCCCATTTCACGGAGAAGAAAGCCAAGCCTGGGAAGTGGGCAAGCCTCAGTATGGTCTGTTGCAACACAAGCCTCCATGTCAGAGTACACAAGAGAGTAAAGAACACTTTAGAAAATGGCTGAAAGGCAGCACCAGGCAAGAGGCTGCATTGCTTTGTGTGAGGACATGTTTTGAAAGCATTTCCTTGCTGTCTGGAAAGCTTTTTTGCTGTCTACAGTTCCACTGGAGCCTTGAGTCCTGCTAAGCCCAGTCCTCAGCTCATCTGCACAGAGCACTGGAGGCTGTTCACTGCTCTTTTCTATGCATTAGCTTACATTCAATCTCAGTGCGACCTGGGGAGCCTTTCATGCCTTAATGCTGCATTTCCTGTTGGAACAAAACCCAACCAGTCTTGTCTCTGCAAAGCCACAGACTGGCAGAATCAACTCACCATGCAGCTACCTCACCCTTGCTGAGGTCCTGTGAGAAACAGCCAAGGCACAGCAGGACCTCTCACCACCTCAACTCCTCCTGAGACCTGCCGCTTTGCAGCTGTGGTAGGACCTCAGAGTCCTAGGTACGATGAGGCTCAGTGGCTTCTATGTTTGATAAGCCCCATGAGTATCCGGGGTGCCTCACATCCCAGGATGATGGCCTGGACAGCCTCTCAGAATCCCAAGACTCAAAGCCCCTTGATACAGTGTCTCACCTCTCAGCCACCAGTATGACCTTCCTCCCCTCCCCATATATACTTGTGGAAATATTAAGACCACTGTTTCTGTCAACATGTGTGCTAGCTAATTTTATGTCAGCTTGATACAAGTTATAGTTATCAGGAAAGAGGGAGCCTCAGTTGCGAAAATTTCTGTATAAAATGTCTGCAGGAAAATCTGTAGGGTGTTCTCTCTCTCTCTCCCTGTCTTTCTACCTCCCTCTCTCTCTCCCTCCTTTTCCCTCTTTTGTTTTGTTTTGTTTTATTGAAACAGCGTTTCTCTGTGTAACAGCCCTGGCTGTCCTAGAACTCATTTTTTAGACCAGGTTAGCCTTGAAGTCACAGAGAGCCTCTTGTCTCCTATGAGCTCTGATTAAAGACATGTGCCACCATGTCTGACCAGAGGGTATTTTCTTAACTAGTGATTGATGGAGCAGAGCCCAGCCCATTGTAGGTGGTACAACCCCGGGCTAGTGACCCTGAATTCTATAAGAAAGAAGGCTGAGCAAGCCAGTAATTAGCAACCATTTCTCTATATCAGCTCCTGCCTTCAGGTTCCTGCCCTGTTTAAGTCCTGCCCTCACTGCTTTTAATAATGAACAGTTATATGGAAACTGTGAGTGAATAAACCCTTTCCTCCCCAAGTTGCTTGTGGCCATGGTGTGTCATCGGAGCAATGGAAACCCTAACTCAGACAACAGGGATGAAGCCTACAGCTCAGAGGGTCTACTGACAATGCCCAAGGTTATAGAGCTCTAGGAAGGGTGCAGGATGCAGGCTAGGTGTACCTGACCCTGAATTCTAGTCTCCCTCCCTCAATCAGAACTGAATCAAGTGGGCTGGAAAAGGGCAGGCCTGCATAGGGCAGAGGGTGTATCCCAAACACCTCTGTGCCATCAAAAGTTTCACGGGCTCATCTACTCCCCTCTTACCACCCCCAGCCCCTCTCCCAATCCCCTCCTCCCTCGAAACCTGCTCACTCCTGCCATGTTTCCTACCATCATTGTTTGTGTCCATCTGTCTGAAGATCTTGTCTATTTGCTTCTCGGGCGTGGACTTGTCCTCGGGCATCTTCATCATGGAGGACATCATCTTGTAGATGGCCTGCAAAGGGGCATCTGTGAGTGTGCTCTGGAGGATGGAGGGTGGGTTATGGTCCTCACTCAGCTAACCAAGGATCACGGACAGGGCAGAGTCAGGACCCTTCTCTCATCAGAACAAGTTTCACAGAGAAGTTGCTGGGCAAAGGGAGCCAGGAAAGTTTAAGTGACATTCAAGAGCACAGGATACAGCTGGGGCGTGGAAGGATGGAGGGCTCCTTGGTTCGGAGTAGAGGGGAGGTTGTGAGGCAAAGCGTCTGTCAGAAAGGAGGATCTTTGGTGGGGAGCTGGGAAATCCTGGAGGGAAGATCAAAAGGGAAATACATTGAGCCCTGCCCACACATGCGTACTGAATCTGCAGATTCAACAAACTACAGGTGGGAAATAGTCTAGAAAATTAAACTGGAGGTACACAGACAGTTTCTTGTTATTTCCCAAATAATACAAATTATTATTATCATCTATAGCCATTGTATTAGGCACTGTATGTAACTACTATACTTATTTTATGGATGTATGTAATTATTTATTTGAGACAGATGATCTCACGAGGAATTCAGAGGACAACTTGTGGAATCTGGTTCTCTTTTCCTACCATGTGGGTCTTAGGGATCGAACTCAGGCTGCCAGGCTTGGTAGCAAGCACCTTTGCCCACAGAGTCAGCTCACTGGACCAAATACAGAGATGGTTTAGAGCATGGAGCAGGAAGCATGCAAGGTGCACATAAGCATCGCTCCTGTGAAGAACTGACTGCTGACTCATCTTTTACTGTGTCATTCTGATTTCTATAGGAAGCGCTATAGACAGCTAATGTGTGTGCAGACGAACACCCACCCGTACAGAGGCCAAACAGGAATACAAGTGTTCACAATAATCCCTTTACGCTCTCACTGAACCCAGCTGGGGCTTACCATTGTAGCTAGGCTGCCTGCTCAGGAAGCTTCTGGGACTCACTTGTTCCCTAGTTCTAGTTCTAGGGATTCGGGCACGCTCAGCCACTCCTGGCTTTTCCAAGGGTGTTGGGATCAGTACTCAGGTCCTTATGTTGGGTAATCAAGTGTTCTTCCCCACTGAGCCATTTTCCCAGTTCTTGCTTTTACAATTCTTAATCACCTATCTGAGCCTCAGATCTCATTAGAGGTTAAAAAAAAAGACCCGTTTTATAGAATTGTGTGAATAAACCTAATGGATGAGCTCAGCCGGGGCCTGATGTCCAGCAAGCAATAGATATATGCTTGGCTTTTATCATTACTCTCTGCAAAGACAGGCAGTCTTTTAGTACACCAGGTAGCAAGTGGGCAGAGGAATGACCTGGTGTATGGGGTCGGGGATAGGGGTCCTGGATCCCTGCACTCCCCATGCTTAAGGCCCTGTCAAGTGCAGGTACCTGCACTATCTCCAGCATTTCACTGCAGCTGATGTAGCCATTGCTGTCTAGGTCCTATATGCTGAAGGCCCACTTCATCTTCTGTTCCAATTGTCCCGAGAGGTCATGCTCAGAGCAATGATGAACACGCAGAAGTCGATGGTGCTGTCGCTGTTGGTGTCAAAGGTGTGGAAGACATGTTCAGCCAACTTGGAGGCATCTCTGTAGGGGAAAAAGTTGGCCTAGATCTTGAAATTGTCAAGTCACAGTCAGGTGGCCAGTGGGGCAGTCATTGAGGAAGCGCTTGTACCACTCCTGAAGTTCATGGTCGGTGAACTCCCTGTGTTTCCGCAGGTCCTGCAGCACCTCAGGACCCAGCTTGCTGTTCTGCTTGCCCATGGCAGCTGGCAGTGGAGACTAAACCTGCAAGGCCAAGACACAAGGTGAGCGGTGGATACCTGAAACCCTAAGTCTGGCTTCCTATCACATCCTACCACCATGCTGGCTAAGCAATATCCTTTGTATGTCCAGTGCCATCCAATACAGCAGTGGTTCTTAGCCTTCCTAAAGCTGCAAACCCTTAATACAGTTCCTCATGTTGTGGTGAACTCCCAGCTATAAAGTCATTTTCATTGCTACTTCAAAACTGTCCGATCTTGCATCATGGTGCACCTGCACAGTTCTCACGATGGTCGTGGCTTTTTTTCAGGTGTTTGAGGAAGTCAGGTGCAAGTCATAAGATTTGGCTGCAGTCCTGGGCGCCATCTTGGGACTGCTGCCACACCCACTCCCCACATCTCCCCCTTCTGTACTTATTGGCAGACAGAATGTCTGTCTTAGGTTGCACCCTGCGGCAATGCCCCTTACCCATCATCGGGAGACAAACAGTGTTGGTTTGATCCCTGTCTTAGGTTGGTGACACACCCAGGGCATCTTACCCATCATTGACTACTTCCCTAGCATGCCAAGCCACACATGAGGAGATTGTGCTGTTTTGCTACCGCAAAAGCCTGTATTATCAAGGCTTGGGCTCTGCGCTCACGACTCTGCATGCAGCAAATGCACCAGAAGGCCAAGATGCTGATTAATATCAGACACAGGGCAAGTCCATCAATTCCGGCTCACTCTTTCAAGCAGGAGACAGCGGTCAGCAATCCAAAGCTTCTGCAACATCAACGGTTAAATTATTCACAGACGCGGCACTTTGTAAGGGATATGGCCGCAATGGTGGCTGCGGAGGCAGAGATTGCTACAGCAGTGACAATGGCTGCAGCAATGCCAAAAATCCCTCTTAGGTCCAAACAAAGTCATAGCAGAAGGAGCCTGAAAGGGTCAAGGTACAAAGCGAGGAATCCTAGTCACAACAGCTAAATGATATTCAGATGCATTCCAGAACATACTATAATAACAAATATCACTACTACAATTAACAACATTAGTCTCATACCTACCATTATAAACAATAAACACAAAAGGAGGACACATACAAACAGGCGTAGCCTGAAAAGAAGCATTCCTCCCTCCAGCAAATTGAAATACAGAAGTTTTAAACACATTAGAACCATTCCAATAAAATCTTGCATTGCCCCAGGCCCCTCCCGCCACCATGCTTAAGGGGGAAAGATCAGTGCAACTACCATTCACCCCATCTAACAACCATACATTAAAAGGATTACTAGCTCCTACTTGAGCTGGATTTTCATATGTCCAATTATACCCTGAAAAGGAACTATTATGAACTGTACCTATATAAGGGAAAATGAAAAATAATTCTTCACTGCCCAAGGTACTTTTCTAGATTGACAGCCGGTCCAAGGTGGAAGGGAATTACGAACACTCCTTCAAAATAGGATTCCATCTAGGTTAGGAGGGTATAGTGCTATTGCCCTTGGATATACTGGCAGGCCACAACCCTCGAATCAAGGTAGCATTAGCTTTAGTAGATACAGCTGAACATAATCACTCATCTGTGAAATATTTTGAATCATGTGAAAACACAACAATCCCCTTAGCTGAAGCAGCATAGATTCCCGCACTGGAGCTATCTCTCAATCCCATGATAAAAACGGCAACTTTAGTAAAGCATTAAATGTAAAGAATTGAGGAAACACTTGTGCCGAATGCATCAATTGCATGGTTTTCAGGAACACAGACATAATTCCCCAATGTTGCTCTTCAGTTCTCACTAGCGGAAGCATTCCCAGCCACAGGAATATCCACGTCCTCATTGCTCTGCTTGCCCTGAATTGCTCTGGTCAGCCGCTCTGGGATCCACAGCAGTTGTTGGTGATCCTGGGGAAACACACAAACAGACTCTCTCTCCCAAACCTACACTGGGTCAGGGCCCTTCCAACAACCAGTGAAGACGTACACTTGAATGGAATAACTAGTTTGAGCTGGTACAAATCTCCCTTGTCCATCAGCATGTCTTGATCCCAGGCTGGCTGCTTGCCAGGCAGAAACCTCAATGAAAAAATGCCTTTCAGTCTAAATATTGGCCTGGTGACAAGTAGGCGCGAGCCAGATTCTGCCAATTGCTTGGAGTCATGCAGTAGTGGTGCAGGTTCTCTAATTGCGCTCTTACAAAAGCAGCACTTACACGGTAAGTACGAACCCCTTACTCTATACTTTGAACAATCTTCCAATCAAGCAGCTCATGATAATGACCTCCCTGTGCATCCTGAAATACAGGAAAGCACTGGGCTCCCAGTTCCCTCCAGGTTTCTGAATGCAGACTATGCCCAGATCCTCTTTCAGGGGCTTACAGAGGCGGCCATGGCGGCCCTGGCCCTGAAGGTTCTACCTTCATTTTTCACTTTCTCTAGACTGTCGGCTATGCTCTCCAGATTGTCCTCAGACATATCCCCATCACTAGAACTTCCTTCTGCCTCTGACTTTTGGGATCGCGCCTCTCTCACCTGATTCAGTGCCTCATTGTCCTTTTGGAGTTCTGCTCCACATCTTTCCTTAACCTTGATACAATCCCATATTAGCTTCCACACTGGCAGCACCCCTTTAGCAAGAACTCCCTGTTCTTCTACAAACTTCAAGTCCTTCCCTAACTTCTCCCACCTGAGCCCTGTAAAAAGTCCTGATATGGAGAACCAAGGAGTGACCTGATCCACTACTTTTAAAAAGTTCTCCAGGGCCTCCTTTTTCAGTCCGATTCCTTTCACTTTCAGCAAGTCCTTAAGGGCTTGGCTAACTGTTTGACCTGAGGTTGAATTCCCCATGGTGCTTGGTGCAACTTGTCCCAAAACCGGGAACCTTAACATGTCCTAAAAACGGGAACTTTAACTTGTACCAAAACTGGGAACCTTATAGTCTCAATCCAAGAACTTAAATTGTCCCACTTACCCGGGAACCTTACCAGCTAGCTGCCCTGACTGGGATGAGTTCTGAACGCCCCCATACGGGCCACCATTTGTAACTTCCGATTCTGACCAGCAGAAAGGAGCGATGACAATACGTTCTTCTCAACGCAGTTTATTCAGGAACCTTTCAACATGCATGCATGAATCTCTCTCCAGGAATAGTCTCTTGTGTATCTCTCTGCCCCCAATCGCAATCCCTTATATAACCCCTCATCCACAACCCATCAGCCCAGTCCACGTAACAGAAGTCCATTGGCCAGAATCATCACTCATCATATGGTCTGGTCTTGCATCACGGTGCGCCTGAGCAGTTCTCACAATGGTCGCAGCTTATTTTCAGGTGTATGAGGAAGTCAGGGGCAAGTCATAAGACTTGGCTGCAGTCCCAGGTGCCATCTTGGGACTGCTGCCACATCTTCTCCCCACAGTAGCTCACCCTGACTTCAAACTTACTACGTAGCTGAGGACAACCTGCACCTTACCTTCCTGCCTCCCCTGTCTAGCAGTCACAGGTGTGAGCCACAAAGCCTGGCTCTTTTGCAGGTTTTTTTGTTTTGTTTCTTTGGTTTTTTTGTTTTTCTTGCTACATGCACTTCCTATCTCACAGCCTTGCTTCTACCACGGTTTAGTGTCCTCTTTACTTATCACCTACAGCCTGGGCTTCAACCTCAAGTCAGCCAACCTCTCCCTTGCTCACTGGACATTGAGCTTGACAGGGTGGCCAGTTCTGGCTGCAAGTACCCACAGAAGCTAGCTACATCCAGCTCTGAACAGAAGCCCACAATACCAACTTCTCCAGCCACAGAGAGTCTGCCCTAGGAGGACAAATGTGACTGCTGGTGGCTGAGGGGTCACTACAGGCCTAGGAAAAGCATAAAGATGAGCTGCTCTCCATGGAGCCCACTACCCAGGGCTCTAATTCACACCCCAACATAGAGTAAGACCATATCATGACTCTTTGGGAAGGGATAGAAATGCCCTGGTTTTATTGTAGGTAATTCATTTTGGAAATTCAATTAACAAAACACATGTAAAGTTGAAGCCACCCTGGGAACACGGAGGTGTAGGTAAGAATAGGGCAGCCAACAGTGGGAGGGTGGTACACCTGGTGATGTTTGGTCCAAAGAATCCCTTAGTGGATCAGGACAAGAGGTGCAAAAAGAGATGTCTGGGGATAATCCAGGAATACTGATGGAGAAGGAAGGGAGGAAGGAGGGGAGGAGGAAGGAAAGAAGGAGGGAAGGAAGAAAGAAATGAGGGAGAGGGAAAAGGAGGGCATGGGAGGGAGAAGGGAACTGGAGTACCTAGAGGAAGGGACAATGAGCTGAGCCAGGAGGTGACTACTGGATGTTACTGTCAGAGGCAGAACCTCGGGAGGCCCTCAGGCTGGAGACAAAACTGTGAAACAATGTGAACAGAAGACCCCAGAAAAGAGGGCAGACTTTGGGGTGGTAGCAGGTAAAAGGTAGGGAAGCCAGGTTGGACCAAGATGGGAGGTGTGGGGTCCCCTGCTCAAATATTAGTATTGGAGAGAAAAGACCTAGACCTGGTGAAGCCATGTAGCTCCAAGGCCCTCACCACTGAACCATTCACACAGGGAAACTTACAACGTATCTCTGGCCTGGAGTTCACTTAGAAATGTCACCCATCAGATACATCTTGCTAACCAGAGAACTGACCATCAGAGAGCTGCAGAACCTCTCCTAAGTGAGCCAGGACCTGACTCCAGGATACCCGGGAATGGGATTGTGCTGGTATGACAGTCCAAGAGAGTACAATGTGGAAACAGCTGCATTGACACCATAGCTAGCCCTGTGCTTATGGCTCCTCTTCATGATCAACAGCCCTGCACCCCACAGCCTTGCCACAGACCCTTGGTTTCCAGCTCATGCACGCAGCATCCACTCACCTCATTGAACACACATCACTGCTGTGTCTGTGATTTATCATCTAACAGATGCTAGTAAAATGCCAAACTCCTTGTACCTGCTCTGCAGATATCTGCTGGGAGGATGCTGCAGTGCAGACAGCCTTGGAGTTGTTGGAGGAGAGGCTTTGTTTCCCTTATTTCTCATTCACTTCCCAATGGCTTGAAGATCTGCTCCTTACCAAATATTTCAGAGGTAGGATTTCCAGAACACAGGCTGTGCCTCTGCCCAGCTTTTGCCTCCTCCCTGGTAACAGGATACTAATTAGAATTCATGCTTTGCATTGGTTTTGGACATTCTTGCTGTTGTGGTCACAGTACACACACACACACACACACACACACACACACACATATACACATACACAGACGGCCTTGTTCCCAGGATGTACTAATACTAATTTGGAGGCAGGAAGAACTTTGACATAGCTCACATCCAAGCAGATCCCAAGTGACACTATGTGGATGCAAAGAACAAGGCATAAGCATCAGGAGGATGGAGATGACCCGGGAGCCTTCAATCCATGTTTCAGGGCTATCCCTGAGCCGTTGAGGGTTCATGGGATGTGGAAAAGGGAAAAGGAAGGGTCTGAGACTCGGGACCTGTTTCTGAGGAACAATGGCTTGAAGATCTGCTCCTGCATGCAATGTCATTGAAAGAACGGGTGGTGACAATAGGAATGTGTCTGGCCATCTTAAGCTACTGGGACCAATGGCATAAGCAGTATGAGATAAGGAGGAAGAGAGGGTAGGATTGACCCTTTTCTAAAACTCCAGTAAGGAAGGGCTCTATGTAAAGAAGCCTTAGTCCTGGAGGGACTCCATGGATCATAGTACACCCGCCCTGCCATGTTCCACTATACCCAGATGGGAAAACACACCTTTACAATGCTAAGTGCTGCTGAGACTCTTGAATATCCAGTAGCTAGCCCTGAGCCATAGGAACTCTCAGCCACTGCAGTCAGTGGCAGTGACCCCTATTCCACTCCAAAGGGGACAAAGATTCAGTACAGACACTTGGGACAGAGGACCAACAGTCATATAGCAAGCTAGCCAAATAATCGTCCAAGAAAGACAAGAAAGCAGGCTCCCAGAAGCAGAAAGCCCCCCACCCCCACCTTAGCCTCTTTCTTGACAGATACACCCTGTCACCTGGGAGAGTGCATCACCAGAGAAGCCCTTACTTGAGCAGACAGTCACGACCTGCTCCAGTGTTTTCCAGTCTCTTGGGTTCTTGAAGTATACATGCTTGAGTCATGCTGGATTGTGATCCCTACTCTCGAGCGCCCGGCACTACAAATGCACATTCCTAGGCAGGACAACTAGGTGCTCTGGCCAAGAAGATGGAATTTAGAGTCAAAACTGAAGCCCCAGAGGGTATTTTGGAAGATGATAGAGCCTCCAGTGAGTGGTAAGCCACCTCACATGGCTCAGCTAGTGAAGGAAAATGAGATTTTGTAACTTGTAATTCATGTAAAAGAGTTGTCTAGGAGCTCAGATGCCAGGGCAGGGCTCTTCTGTAAAGATGAAAAAGAATGCAAGGACGCAGGCAAGGCTATCTTATCTGAGTTGACACCATCTGGCCGGAACCTCCCCTCTGTCTACTGCCCCTTGGAACCGGGGTAAAGTCATACACCAACTGGTTGCTATGTGAACAAAGATAAGCCCCCAGCCCACAGGAACAAGGTCCTGATGCCCTTTGGCTGACAAGTAATCTTACTGTTAATGTTTGAATGAGCCAATCCCATACCTTTGTTGAAATACCTCACACCTCTATCCCTGTTTCTTTCATAAAAACCCCTAGCTCTGGAGACTCGGAGTCGACTCCCCTGCCTTCTGTGTGAGGTGAGATCTGCCAATAAAGCCTCGTGTGTATTGCAACAAGAGGGATTCTTGCGTGTTCGTGGGTGCACCCTATCCCTGGATTAGAGTGGGAGTCGCCATATTGGGGGGGTCCTACATTTGGGGGCTCGTCCGGGATTTGGGAGCACCCAGAACCCCAAGAATACTGTGTGAGTTTGGTGTGTCTGAGTGCAGTGCCGCTGAATCTGTGTCTCGGTTTTCCAGTTTTAGTGTTCTGGCAGCTGCCGCTGAGGTCCGTGTGGGTCCAGTGGCTCTGGAAGGAGATGTCCTGAGTCCACAAGCTGCAACCCTGGGAAGATGTTCCAAGGATGACCCTGGAGGAAGTGCTCAGGGTCAGGTACAGCCGGGACGACCCGGCTGTCCTCTGGCAGAGCCAGGGAGATCAGGTGCTCCTTCTGCCAGAGCGGGAGCGGACGCAGAATCCCACCCCGACAGAGGTAGCATTTGGCTGGTTGTATAGGCCCAGGCAGGGATGAATGTGCTTGGACGTTTTGGTGACCCTTGTCTCTGTCTTCATTTTGTCTCTGTTTCTGGTTTTTGCCATGGGACAGACTGTCTCAACCCCGTTATCTTTGACTGAGGACCATTGGACGGACGTTAGGGCAAGAGGATGAAATCTATCAGTAATAGTTAAGAAGAAACCTTGGCAGACTTACTGTACCTCAGAATGGCCCACTTTTGGGGTGGGTTGGCCTCCCAAAGGAATGTTTGATCTCCCCACCATTAGGGCCGTAAAGGCCATTGTTTTTCAGGAAGGACCATGATTGCACCCGGACCAGCAACTGTACATCACAGTGTGGGAAGATTTAGCACGATTTCTGCCTGCTTGGGTTCGTCCATTTCTCCCACCCCTACGTCCAGGTACCAAGGTTTTGATGGTCCGAGAGAATGCTGAGAAGGGGAAATCGAAACTACTACCCGGAGAAGCCAGTGAAAAATCTACTCAGCTGCAGCCAGCAGCCATTTCTAAAATCTACCCAGAAATAGAGTGGCCCCCTGAATGGCCCGACTCTTTACCACCACCTTATCCCCTGGTTCTCCAACCTGTACCCCAACCCTCAGCTCCCATGGCTCCACCTTCAGTTCTAGAGATTGGGGAGGGAGGTCCCTCAGCAGGAACAAGAAGCCAGCGGGGAGCCCCCAGAGTGGGGCCAGCCGATTCTAAGGTGGCACTTTCCCTTAGGGCTGTTGGAGCTCCCCCTGCCAGCCAGAATGATCTACAGCAATACTGGCCTTTTTCTTCCTCTGATCTCTATAACTGGAAAGTAACCCCCCCCCTTTCTCAGAAAATCCTACAGGGCTTAAAGGGTTGATAGTCTCTGATGTACTCACACCAGCCCACCTGGGATGGTTGCCAACAGCTCCTACAAACCCTGTTCACCACCTAGGAGTGAGAAAGAATTCTCCTCGAGGCACAGAAGAACATCTGAGATGGGGCCGGTCGGCCTGTCCAGACCCTGGTCGAGATAGATGAAGGATTTCCTTTGACTCGTCCTCAGTGGGATTATAACACAGCACAAGGTAGGAAACGGCTGTCCAATTACTGACAGGCACTAGTTGTGGATCTCAGAGGGGCCGCTCGTAGGCCCACTAATTTGGCTAAGGTAAGAGAAGTTATCCAGGGGCCAACTGAGCCCCCCTCAGTATTTAGAGAGACTCATGGAGGCTTATAGGAGGTATACCCCATTTGACCCTACGTCAGAGGGACAGCGAGCTTCAGTGATTATGGCCTACATAGGGCAGTCAGCTCCTGATATTAGAAGGAAGCTGCAGCGGATTGAAGGATTGCAAGATTATACTATAAGGGATGAGGTTAGAGAGGCTGAGAAGGTGTATCACAAGAGAGAAACAGAGGAGGAAAAGTTAGAAAGAGAAAAGAAAGAGAGGAGAGAAGATGAAGATAAGAGAGACAGGAGGCAGGAGAAGGCTCTGACTCAAATTCTGGCCACAGTGGTAGATAGAGAAAGGGATAGGACTAGACAGACAGGGGATCTGAGAGATGAAAAATGCCAGGGGCCAAGGAGACCCTGAAGAGACTGACCACACATAGAAAAAGATCAGTGTGCATACTGCAAGGAGAAAGGCTACTGGCCTAGCAAGTGTCCTAAAAAGAAGCAAAGAACACAAGTATTGTCTCTTGGAGAAGGTGAAGACTAAAGGAGACGGGGCTCGGCCCCCCTCCCCAAGCCTAGGGTAACCCTAGAAGTGGAGGGGACCCCTATAAATTTTCTGGTTGATACAGGCGCAGAATTTTCACTGCTTCAGACCCCGTTAGGCAAATTAAGTAAAAATGAGAGAACCTTAGTAATTGGGGCCACAGGGCAAAAGTCATACCAATGGTCTATGACCTGGACAGTAGACCTAGGATGGAATCAGGTGACTCACTCATTCCTGGTCATTCCAGAGTGCCCTATGCCCCTGCTAGGAAGAGACTTATTAACCAAATTAAAGGCACAAATAACCTTTGCCCCGCCCGGGCCAATAGTATCATGGAGAGTAGAACACCCTCAGACTTTAGCACTGTCTCTGCAATTGGGAGAAGAATACCGGATTTATCAAAATGAGTCAACCCCCCTGAGGGGCTACAGGACTGGCTTGATCAATTTCCTCAGGCATGGGCCGAGATGGGAGGAATGGGTGTGGCAAGACAAGTTCCCCCAGTTGTGATCGAGCTCAAGTTGGGAGCCACTCCCATCGGTGTTCGGCAGTACCCTATGAGCAAAGAAGCACAAGAGGGTATACCTCCTCATATCACCAGATTACTTCAGCAGGGAATCCTAGTTCCCTGCAAATCCCCTTGGAATACCCCTCTGCTCCCAGTAAAGAAGCCAGGAACAAATGACTACCGGCCAGTCCAAGACCTTAGAGAAGTAAACAAATGAGTACAAGACATCCACCCCAGGGTGCCCAACCCTTATAGCTTGCTTAGCACATTCCCGCCTGAGCGAACTTGGTACACTGTTTTAGATCTTAAAGATGCTTTCTTCTGTCTAAGATTGCATTCCAATAACCAGCCACTGCTCACCTTTGACTGGAGAGATCCAGAGAGTGGAAGGACAGGACAGCTCACCAGGACGAGGCTGCCCCAAGGGTTCAAAAATTTGCCCACCCTGTTTGATGAAGCCTTACACCAGGACTTGGCCTCTTTTCGAGTTAATAATCCACAAGTGACTCTGGTGCAATATATTGATGACCTTTTGCTAGCCACAGGGACACACAAAGAGTGTGAACTGGGAACTCAGAATCTCCTGGTCGAGTTTGGTGAGTTGGGATATCGAGCCTTAGCTAAGAAGGCACAGTTATGCAGGACCCAGGTGACCTATCTGGGATACATCCTGAAAGATGGACAACGACGGCTGACTGATGCCAGAAAACAAACAGTGATGCAGATTCCGACTCCAACCACTCACAGTCAGTTAAGAGATTTCCTGGGAACAGCAGATTTCTGCAGACTGTGGGTACCGGGATTTGCCACCCTAGCAGCCCCTTTTACCACCTAACTAAAGAAAAGGGGGAATTAACTTGGAACCAAGACCATCATTCGGCTTTTGAAACTCTGAAAAAGGCTTTGCTTCAGGCCCCAGCTCTAGCAATGCCAGATTTAAATAAGCCATTCACCCTATACATCGAGGAGAGGAATGGAATAACCCGAGGGGTCCTCACTCAGACTCTGGGACCCTGGAAGCGTCCTGTCGCTTATCTATTAATGAAACTGGACCCAGTGGCTAGCAGATGGTCTTCTTGCCTGCATGCGATAGCAGCTACAGTGGTGATGGTAAAGGATGCTGATAAATTAACCATGGGCCAAAATATCACTGTGGTGGCTCCGCACTCTTGAGAGCATTATCAGGAAGCCACCGGACTGCTGGATGACCAATGCTCCAATGACTCACTACCAGAGCTTGCTCCTCCCTGAGAGAGTGGCTTTTGCCCCTCCTACCATCGTCAATCCCGCCAATTTGTTACCCGAAATTGACAAGACTCCAGTGCACAACTGTGAAGAAATATTGACATTGGCAGAAGAAATTGGAACTCAACCAGACCTCACAGACCAGCCATGGCTGGGAGCAACAACCTGGTTCACCAACGGAAGTAGCTTCATGGTAGAAGGTAAGTGCAGGGCAGGGGCAGCAGTATTGGATGGAAAATCTGTTATATGGTCCAGCAGTTTGCCTGAAGGAACGTCAGCCCAAAAAGCTGAACTTATCGCTCTAACACAAATTTTGAGACCGACAGAGGGCAAGGCTATCAACATCTACATGGATAGCCGATATGCTTTTGCCACGGCTCATGTCCATGGGGCAATCTACAGACAGTGTGGCCTGTTAACCTCTGCAGGGAGAGACATTAAAAATAGAGAAGAGATTCTCAGTCTCCTAGAGGCTGTCCACCTACCTCTCAAGGTAGCGATCATCCACTGCCCATGACATCAAAAAGGAACTGGACCAATAGAGAGAGGAAACCAGATGGCAGACCAAGTGGCTAAGGAGGCGGCCCAGGGGACAATGACTTTGGTGATCAAAAAAGTGCTCCAGATGGTTGAAGGGAGGACTGAGAAAAGAGTTCTCACAGAAGAAGAGGGGCTAAAATATTTAGCTGACATTCACCGCCTGACTCACTTAGGAGCTAAAAAGATGATAAAGCTGGTCAGTAGGTCCCCTTATCACATCCCTGGACTACAACAGGCTGCAGAGGGCCTAGTGAGAAACTGTCGAGCCGGCACACTGACCAATGCCGGATCCAGTAGGCCTAAGAGGAGATAGACCGGGGACCTACCGGGAGGTCGACTTTACAGAGGTAAAGCCAGCCCGATATGGAAATAAATGTCTGTTAGTCTTTATAGATACCTTTTCAGGGTGGGTTGAAGCATTCCCCACCAAGAAAGAAACAGCTACCATAGTAGCCAAGAAGATACTTGAAGAAATTATTCGTCACTTCGGAGTACCCAAGGTAATCAGGTCAGATAATGGGCCTGCCTTTGTCTCTCAGGTAAGCCAGGGATTGGCCAGGCAACTGGGGACAAATTGTAATTACATTGTGCTTACAGACCCCAAAGTTCAGGACAGGTAGAAAGGATAAATAGAACTCTAAAAGAAACCTTGACCAAATTAGCATTAAAATCTGGCGGGAATGATTGGACAGCCCTTCTCCCTTGTGCTTTATTCTGGGTCCGGAATAGCCCCGGAGACCTAGGTCTAACACCTTTTGAATTATTATATGGGGCGCCACCGCCCATCTATATGACTGTAGAAAGTAAGACTTGCCCAGACATTTCCTTTGTCCCTTCTACTCGCCTTTTAGCCCGTCTCAAGGCTCTTGAAATGGTGAGGAAAGAAATCTTGGAACAATTAAAAGAAACCTATGTTCCTGGTGATACTCAGGTGCCGCACCAGTTTGAAGTGGGAGACGCTGTTCTGGTGAGGAGACATCGAGCGGGGAACCTCGAGCCATGGTGGAAAGGACCCTACCTGGTGCTGCTGACAACACCCACTGCCGTCAAAGTAGAAGGAATCCCCACCTGGGTTCATGCATCCCACGTCCTGAAGGCTCCCCCAGAGGCTGATCCAGATGAGTGGACCCTGGAAAGGACTACTAATCCTTTTAAGCTGCGCCTGCTGCACAGGGGCAACCCTGCCAGACTTTAACCCTCACACTCCAATTCAGCAGACTTGGGAGGTGCTTGGTGAAGAGGGAAACACTGTATGGGCGACCACCACAGTGCACCCCCCTTGGACTTGGCGGCCTGATCTCACACCTGACATCTGTAAGTTAGTGGCAGGATCTCTTACCAGGGACCTCCCCGATCATACAGATCTTAATGACCCACCCCCTGAAGAGCGGTGTGTCCTGAGCGGGATAGGGAGCATGTATGGGTGTTCGGGGCAGTTCTACCGAGCTAATCTTAGAGCCGCAGAATTCTATGTTTGCCCTGGTCAGGGTCAGAGCAGAAGTTTTCGACAGGAGTGTGGAGGGACACCAAGTTGGTTTTTTTTTTTTTGGCGGTAAATGGGGATGTGAAACAACAGGACATGCCTGTTGGAACCCTTCCTCTGCCTGGGACTTAATCACAATTACAACGGGGTAGTGATCATGATGGGTCAAACCAAGGAGAAAGGGACCCCTCTAAGTATCCAGAGAACAGGCATGTTCTTAAAAACAGCCCCCCAGGACCATGCAAAGGTAAATACTGCAACCCCCTAATTATAAAATTCACCGAGAAAGGGAGACACAGGTTTTTAAAATTCTAGGATTAGAATTATTTAGTAGAAGAAGAAGGGAATGAAGGAAAATGAGATTTTGTAACTTGTGATTCATGTAAAAGAGTTGTCTAGGAGCCCAGATGCCAGGGCAGGACTCTTCTGTAAAGATGAAAAAGAATGCAAGGACGCAGGCAAGGCTATCTTGTCTGAGTCGACACCATCTGGCCAGAACCTCCCCTCTGTCTACTGCCCCTTGGCGCTGGGGTAAAGTCATACATCAACTGGTTGCTATGTGAACAAAGATAAGCCCCCAGCCCACAGGAACAAGGTCCTGATGCCCTTTGGCTGACATGTAATCTTACTGTTAATGTTTGAATGAGCCAATCCCATACCTTTGTTGAAATTCCTCGCACCCCTATCCCTTTTTCTTTCATAAAAACCCCTAGCTCTGGAGACTCGGAGTCGACTCCCCTGCCTTCTGTGTGAGGTATTTGTCGGCCCAGAGCTCTGCCACTAAAGCCTTGTGTGTATTGCAACAAGATTCTTGCGTGTTCGTGGGTGCACCCTATCCCTGGATTAGAGTGGGGGGTCCCTTGGGTTTGGATCTATCCTGGAACCCCTTCCCAGCTAACATCCTGAGAGGCAATGAGTTTCCAAGATGCATTTAGGTGGTACCCAAAGAAGATCCTGGCCAATAAAGCGGCTGTCAAAGCCATGATCTCTTAATGCTCACATTCATGAACCTGCTAAGTGGAGCCCACAAATGCTGGCGGCCTCACAGATGCTTCCTGGGACTCGCCCATAGATGCCTAACAGAGACCTGGATAAAACATTTAATATGAGAGAACTCATTTTAACTCTCCTGGAGGCACTGAGGCAGCAGCAAAGATGTGTTACAGGTTCATTAGTACACACCCCTTTACTCCTCTGTCATTCATTAAGCAATCGAGCCAACCTTAGTGATGTTTAGCTGTCTGGGAAAACACCTGGCAAAAAAAGAATGCTTATGCAGGGACAGAAAAATCACTGTGCCTGCTCCCCTGAAGAAAAATACCTATCTAGCTCCAGCCATCAGACAAACCCAGGCTTCATTGATCAGACAACCCTACTTTCATCCTTTTAGGAGGGAGGAATGAGGGTCTCTTGGTTTCACATGGCCACCTCTCACTTCAAATTCTAGCAGGGCTTAGATCTGACAGACAACAGCCTTGGAGCACCAAGGACATATGACTTCACTGTAATGGGAATTGGGGGAGGGAGCTAACAGCCCCTACCCATTCTCCCAGTGTCTGTTATGCTCTTATTGTCCTTAACACACTGAATTGTAAATTAAAGAAAGAGCAAACAAGTAGCTGGTGAGCTCTGTGAAAATATTTAACGGAGCTTGGTACTGCGAGTAAAAAGCTTTGCTAACAGCACAGATGTGCTGTTGCTGGGAAAGGCCCTTGGGAGCTCCAGTGTCCCATTAACCACAGCTCAGTGCTGGCTAGGAACATGCATGGTACAGTTCATCCCACCACGCAGCAATCTCATCAGTAAGACTGCCAAACCTCAAGGACTGCTAGACATAAACCCTGGAAAGAAGGTGGTGGGAGACGTGGGTACCAAATCCCTATGAAGTCCTGGACTCAGGAGAGACTGGGTGTATCCTCTGTGAATTTGAACTTCAACAGACCATCTGGACTTGGCTGATGGAGAGCCTGTTCCATGTCAGGTGGAACAGAAGGTGGCAGGGGGAAATCAGCCTCAACTGTGCTCTTCCTTACAGTGACCGGCAGAATATTGTTCCTAGTCCTCTTCCTCGTCCTCCCACTTGTCCTGCTCCATCCTGCTGTAGTTGACACTCAAACAACCTTAGCCTCCACTTCAGTGCAGCCACTTCAGAATGGCCATCAGCTACAGGAGATGCACCTGGAGCCACACAAGCTGCACTGAGGCTGAACGGACAAGTGAGGGCCCAGGCTGGCGGATTCCCTAGCTTTCTGCAGACACCCCTTTCAATTTCTAAACTAGGCAAGAAAGCATAGTAGGTCTAAACGAGTGCTTCTCAATGAATGGGTCCCAATCCCTTGGGGATTGCAGGACTCTTCATAGGTGTTGCCTAAAACTATCAGAAAGCACATATCTATATTATGATTTGTAACGATAACAAAAATTACAGTTATGAAGTAGCAATAAAAACAATTTTTTGGTTGGGGTGACCATGACATGAGGAACTGTATTAAAGGGTCACAGCATTAGAAGTTTGAGAACCACTAGTCCAAACTAAGTAAGTCCTTAGTGTAAAATACACAGTTATTGGGCCCGCTTGGTATAAAAAGCGTTAAATCCATCAGGCTGTGGACATTGTTCACCCCGTTTTTCTTTCCTCTTTCCATGTGGTTGTATAAAACTCTCATATTATATATGAATGTCATCCTATTTCTTGTACAGTGCTGTGCAGTACCAAGGACTCTGGAGCTGATGCCACAACACTGGGATCCTATTCACAGCAATTAGCATCCTATGGCATCCAGTGATCGATCACTTTACTCAGGGATATCATGAGTGAGACATAATGTGTTCCCATCCCACAGTCCTCCTCAGGTCCACAGACATAGGCTGGAGGGCTACTCTGGACCTCTCTGGAGAAGCCAGCCTGACCCCAGCCAGGGAGGTCGAAGGCTACAGTGAGAGATGTACCCATCTCTTCTGAGTGGGACAACACACAGCTAACCAGTGAGATCTATGGGAGGGAGGATATGGTATTTCTGGGTACCAGCATGCAACCTCAGCCTGCCATCTGAGCCACAGTCCCATGTCAAGGCACTAGTCACTGCAAAACCTTCCTGACTCCCAAGCCATATGACAAGAGCTCAAACTCCCAACTCCCCAGAGCATCAATGACTTTTTTTTGGAGGGGGGGCGTTTCTGGTTTTTTTTTGTTTTTTAAAATAATAATAAAAAAAGGCATCAGAGCCATTGGAATAACTCCCTGGGAAAAGGCACCAGGCACCAAGCCTGATGACTTGAGTTTAAGCCTGAGAACTCACGTGGTAGGAAGAGAGAACTGAATCCCAGAGGCTGTGTCCTCTGACCTACATTAGCTGGAACACTTGCCCATCAAACACAAACTAATCCATATGCATTAAACTTAAGCAACAAGGTAAAAGTGCAATGTAAAAGGAGAAAGAGGGGCAGCTGGCAAGGCTTCAAGGAAAGTCCCACACTGCACTGCCAGACCTCTCTCCCTCTGCTCTTCCCAAGCTCGAGAGGCCCCACAAGAGTTGGGGATCCAGAGAAGGTGAAGAAAAGAACAGGAAATCCCCAAGAACCTTTTTCTTAATAAAAACTGCTACTATAACAGGATGGGAGCCATGTGGGTGACTCTCTTCACTAAGCTAGGCTGTTCAGGGTCACACCCACTCCAGTCACCCAGGAAGCTCCTACTCACACCCTGCAGCCTGTTCAGACACAAACATCCCACCACTCCTTGGGGGCAGATTTCCCAGACTCCATGGTCACTCTCCCCAACATCCCGAATGGCATTTCTGAACTTCTGTTAAGACTTACACTTTGGGGACATCACTACTGTGTTTTTCCCGCCTTTGGACCCTGGTAAATGTTTCAGGCCCAGTGTTTCTGCACCTGCAGATCCTCCACCTCTCTGCCCTTCTAGCTGTCTGTTTCAGAGAGAGTCAGTCCTTGGGTATATGTGCTTTCTCTTGGAAGAGGCCTCTAGGATTAGCATCAATTCTCATCTAACTTCAGACTCTGGTCCTGCTTTGTTCAGAGCACTTCCTCAAATCAGACACTGAACTCCCTTATCCTGTGTGTGTGTGTGTGTGTGTGTGTGTGTGTGTGTGTGTGTGTGTGTGTGTGTGTGAGTGTGTGTGTGTGTGTGTGTGTGTGTGTGTGTGTGTGTTAAACATTAAATTAGTTAGAGTTTTGCTGCTGTGAACAGATACCATGACCAGCCATGGCAACTCTTACAAAGGACAGCATTTCATTGGGGCTGGCTTACAAGTTCAGAGGTTCAGTCCATTATCACCAAGGAGGGAACATGGCATCATCCAGGCAGGCATGGCGCAGGAGGAACTGAGAGTTCTACGTCTTCATCTGAAAGCTGCTAGCAGAATACTGACTTCCAGGCAGCTAGGATGAGGGTTTCAAAGCCCACACCCACAGTGACATGCCTACTCCTACAAGGCCACACTTACTCCAAAAGTACCACACCTTTTAATAGTGCCAATCCCTGGGCCGAGCATATACAAAAAAACCATCATACACACACTCATGCACACACACATGCACCCTTATACACATACACACAGGTATGCTTTCCCATGCAGAATATAGAGATCGACATGTGAATGTTTTTTCCTTCTTTTTGCTTTTCTTTATTCTGCACTTCTCCCAAGACAGGGTCTCTCTGTATAGCCCTGGCTATCCTGGAACACACACTGTAGAACAGGGTGGCCTCAAACTCACAGAGACCCACCTCCATCTGCTTCACGAATGGTGTGATTGAAGTTCTGTGCTGCTACTGCCATATTCCATTGTGTTTATTTTCGATTGAGGGGACCCAAAGACCCTCTTTCCAAAGACAAGGGCCTCTTTCTGGGTATCTCCTTCAGACTCACTGACAACCTGGACAGAGTGTCTATGGAATGTGGGGGAGTGAAGAAAAAGGCAGCAGGAGATATCCTCTCCCTCCAGAAGATGAAGGCCAGAAAAGAACTCCACCCACAGGAAGTCCTGAGGACACCTGTGCCATGAAATTCCCTCTAAGAATGCTATAGGAGCTTGGATGTCTGGGGCTGAGGGTAGGGGTGAGGGAGACCCAGCCACTCCCAGGTCTGCTGGGAACCGCTGGTCTAAGTCTCTAGGGAACTAGCTGCCTGTACTAGAGCCAGGGACAGAAGTACCACTTGACATTTGCCTCTGCATCTTGCAGACCTCTTGAGGTAGCAGCCATTGGGATTAGAAAGAACCATGACACAAGCACAATCTCTGAAACAATGGTGGTGATGCTGGCCTCATGGTTAAATATGCCTGGCTCATCCTTGTACTTACAGGGTTCTTCTTACCTCTCAGCCTCAGTTTCCTGACCTGTCCTCTGAGATCACTGAAGAGACTGTCCCCACAGTCTCTGCAAATGGCACCCCTTTCATCCATAGCTCTAATGCTCTGCAGGCTTATTGGCCTCGGGGTGACTTATCTAGGCCCAAGTGGAGGCCAAGGTAGAGCACGGATCAGAACCACTGGGGGATGATGCACAGGCTCGACAAGCTGCTAGACCATGCTCGTGGAAAAGAAGACCACAGATCACATAGGGCACTGGCACCTGGGTGAGCTCACAACATCCCTTCACTTACCCCAAGTACCCAAGTAAAGCTGAATGTGTGTGTGTTTACGTGAGTATGCAGGTGTGTACTATGTGTGCATTTGTGTATGCATGTTCTCTGTGTGTGTGTCTGTGTGTAATTCCTATGATCCCCCATTAACAGAAGCCTGGTGAGATACTGGTGACCCTCAGCTGGAATAACATTGTCACAAAGCCAATGTGGGTGATGGTCATGGCCATTGCTCTATGGATTCAGGTGACTGGGCTATCCAGATGCATCTGTGTGTGGTTCCAAGACCTTTTTCTTTTCTGGTCATTAGGATGCCTGATGTAGCATCCTGGCTGGGCTTGAGAAGGCTCAAAGGAGCACCCAGGTCCTGCTCTGGACCTTATTGGGAGTGACCCGAGCCAGGCCTTTTCCTCAAAGCCCATATTGCCCAGACATGCTTCCCTGGCTCAGAAAATGGCACATAGAAAATGTACACATGGAGTAAAAATATATCCCAACACAGACAGCACACCAGCCATCACCAATCTGGGCAAAGATACACACAGTCAGCATCATGAATATAACTTAGCCGCCCTGTAGAGCCAGCTCTGAAGGCCATCTCTTTCCTCCCTGTCTGCTCACCACATGGGGACTGGATGCCTCTTCCCAGTGAACAATATTATAGGGCTGTTCCTAAATAGTCTTGTACCTCACTCAAAGCTGTCATTGTCCCCTGAGATCCTCAGGACAGACCAAGGAGGGAGGCCCAGTGTTACCTCCATTTCCTCGAGAGGGAAGATGGGGCTCACAGGGAGGCTAGTAATTGACTCAAGAGCTAAGTGGCAGTCAGAATGGGACAGGAAAGTCCTGTCACCCGAGCACAACTTCTCTTCCTAGGCTACAGCACTGTCTCAGTTTCCCCTTATGGTGCAGTCTCTCCATTCACAGCAATGATCATACTTGCAATGTTCTTCCTGAACCAAGCCCTGATTTGCCCCACAGTCTGTTCTAAAGAGCAGGAGGACCTAGGACTCCCCTTGCTCTGCAGACTAGGGATAGTGGTGGAGACTGTGTGTCTGCCCTCCTCCCACCCAGCCAGGTTGACTGGACACCATGAAGTCAAGAGGGCATCACTTCATTCATTACCTTGCATCAGTGCCTAACCAGGAGCTTTAAACAAAGCAGGCACTCAATACTCAGTGATTTACAAAGGACTACACCTGAATTCAGACGCAGACCAAAAATCCAAGATCTGGACTAGAAAAGCCATGCACTTCCCTAACAGATATATGCACGTTAGGTTGAGAATATGTACACTAGTGCAGGTGCCCATGGAGACCAGAAGAGGGCACCAGATCCCCCAGAGCTGGAGTTACCAGTGATTGTGAGCCTCTCAACATGGGAGGAAATGAACTAGTGTCTGCTCAAAGAACAGTAAGAACTCTTAATCATGGAGCCACCCCACCAGTCCACATATGTATATTTTTATTAGATATTTTCATTATTTTACATTTCAAATATCCCCTTTCCTGTTTCCCCTTTGAAAATCACCTATCACTTGCCCCCCTTCCTATGCTCCCCAACCCACACACTCCTGCTTCCTGGCCGAGGCATTCCCCTATACTAGAGCATAGCACCATCACAGGACCAAGGGCCTCTCCTCCCATTGATGACTGACTAGGCCATCCTCTGCTACATATGCAGCTGGAGCCATGGGATTCTTTTTTGTTGGAGGTTTAGTCCCAGGGAGCTCTGGGGTTACTGGTTGGTTCATATTGTTTCTCCTATGGAGCGGCAATCCCCTTTAGCTCCTTGGGTCTCATATGTATTTTTAACTGACTTTATTTTAGGGCAGTTTTAGATTCATAGAAACATTGAGAGACAGGCACAGAGACATTCCCTAAGCCATCTGGTCAACACCCTCCACCAGAATGAGGCATCTGTAGCATGGACAATCATTGCCCTCACTCAGTCTACAGCCTACACAGCATTCATGCTTTGAGCTGCATGTTCTGGGTTCACAGATCCATGTCCTCTACAATGTATACAGACCAGCTTCACTGACCTCGGATACCCCGTGCTCCACCTTGTCCATATTTTCTCAAAGTGTCTCAAAGCCCCCAGATTCAATAGGTTCCAGGAGTTCTGATTTGACACTCATGGGGTCAAAGTGCAGGCAAATGGTGGAACCTGTGGAAGGTCATCAGACACACAACCTGGTGGTTGCAGCAGAAATCACCAGGCAAGTACGTATACAAACAATGTCAGCTACTGATTTCCTCATCCTGCCTTCCCCACAACCTTGGTCAAGAGCCATGCTCCAAGGGACTCAATGAGGGAGAAGAGACTCTGGGACATGCCTTGTCACTCTTGGCTATGTGGAACACCCACAATGCAAATTCCTCAGCCCAGACCCTGTTTATGGTTTACCCTTGTTAACCAAATTGATTACAGACTACACATGACATGATTTCATGCAGTCAGGAAGAACATTGAAATGATACTTGCATAGAAACAGAAGGAACTGGAAATCATTGTTAAGCAAAATGAACCAGAATCAAAAAGGGAGGTGTTTGTGGTGTGTTTATATGTATGCGTGTGAATGTATGTATATGTTATGTGTGTGCATGTGTTGTGGTTGTATGTGTGTGTGCATGTGTGTGAATGTAAGTATGTATGGTGTATGTGTATATATGTGAATGAATGTATGTGGTATGTATGTGACTGTGTGGGGGTATGTGTGGTGTGTGTATGTATGTGGCTGTACAATGTGTGTGTGCATGTGTATGTGTGGTATATGTGTGTGAATATAAGTATGTAGTGTGTGTGCATGTGTATGTGTGAATGTATGTAAGTGGCATATATGTGTGTGGGTGTTTTGTGGGGGCATATTTATGTGTGTGTTTGGTGTATGTGTGGTGCATGTATGTTTGACCTGGCTCCTGTGTGCAATATCAGTTACTGTGATCTGTCACATGACACACAACTACAGCCAATGGCCTGTGTCATAATCATCTGAGCTGACTAAACCCTGAAGGTACATTGGACATATCTCCAAAATCTTAAATTCAATATTGCTTGGGTCAAGCTAAAGTCCCCAATTTGCATATCTATCAATCTGGTCTGTCTTTATTCACCTAACATGAATAAATACATGCTGGAAAATTACAAAGTTTCTCACCTTGTCACCATCAGCTCTTTTTTTTATAATGGTGACTCCAAGGATAGTGATAAAAACAGGTGTCTCACAAAAAGTAACTCTTTCAAAAAATGCCTCACTTGGCTACCTGTCCAGTATAAGGAGAAAGAAAAACCTTGGAATTAATCACACATCTGATTAAATTTAAGCTGAATACTTAGCTTAGATAGCGCCATTCCATTCCATTCCATGACATTGGTACTCGATAATGTAATAAGGACCAGCATTTATCACTCTCTGGCTAATGACTCTGAGCTCATTTATATTGTCAAAGAAGGTCTTAAATATTCCAACAAAGCTAAATTACAAGAAAAACACTATAACCCCAAATGTATGGAGATGGCAGAGTTCCTTAAAGAGGAAATGACCAAATCACTTAGAGAAATCCAGGAAAACAGAAAAAAATTGGAGGAAATCAATAAATTCCACAAAGAAGTCCAGGAAAACACAAACCAAAAAGTAGAGGAAGCCAAAACTCCTATAAATAAAGCCAAGAAAGAACACACCAACGGGTGAAGTAAACAAAACTATTCAATACATAAAAGTGGAAATATAAACAAAAAAAGAAAATTAAATCTTAGGAAATAGTGGAAATAAAAATTTAGGACTGCAAAAAGGAACTACAGAGGCAAGGTTCAGCCACAGAACACAGATACGGAAGAAAAATCTCAATCATTGAATAAGCACTAGAAGGAATGGGTAAATCAGACAATGAAAACGATAAGTCTAAATCTTCCTGATATAAAATATCATGGAAATGCAGGACACTGTAAAAGGACTAAACATAAGAATACTTAGGAAGAGAGGAAGGAGAATCCTCACTCAAAGTCTCAGAAAGTATTGACAACCAAATCCTAGAAGAAAAACTTCCTAACAAAAAGAAAACACAAGAATCATCAAAACACCAAATAGAAGGGACCAAAAAACATATCCTTGTGTAATTATCAAAACACACAGTTCCAGGAAAGAATACTAAAAGCTGCAAAGGTATAAAGCCAGGAAAAACATAAAGGAAGATCTATTAAGATCACAGATGTCTTCTCCTTGGAGTCTGTAGACGCCAGAAGGGTTTGTACACATGTGCCGCAGAAACAACAGATGCCTGGATTTTAATATGTAAAAAAAAGACTACACCGTAAAGGGAAAAAATTAAGATAGTCCACGATAAACTCAAATTTAAACAACCTCTCTCTAAATATACTGACCAACACAAAGAGATAGAGGTAAAATCTAACCGAGGAAGTTAAGGGTACACATGAAAACACGGGTAGTAAATAATCTCTTACTGACTACAAAAGAAGGGAAAGCGACAAGTCCCTTCCGCTCGACTCGAGCCCCGGGCTACCTTGCCAGCAGAGTCTTGCCCAACACCCGCAAGGGCCCACACGGGACCCCCCACGGGATCCTAGGACCTCTGGTGAGTGGAGCACAGCGCCTGCCCCAATCCAATCGCGCGGAACCTGAGACTGCGGTACATAGGGAGGCAGGCTGCCCGGGCCTGATCTGGGGCACAAGTCCCTTCCCGCTCGACACGAGCCCCGGGCTACCTTGCCAGCAGAGTCTTGCCCAACACCCGCAACACCCGCAAGGGCCCACACGGGACCCCCTACGGGATCCTGGGACCTCTGGTGAGTGGAACGCAGCGCCTGCCCCAATCCAATCGCGCGGAACCTGAGACTGCAGTACATAGGGAAGCAGGCTACCCGGGCCTGATCTGGGACACAAGTCCCTTCCGCTAGACTCGAGCCCCGGGCTACCTTGCCAGCAGAGTCTTGCCCAACACCCGCAAGGGCCCACACGGGACCCCCCACGGGATCCTAGGACCTCTGGTGAGTGGAACACAGCGCCTGCCCCAATCCAATCGCGCGGAACCTGAGACTGCGGTACATAGGGAAGCAGGCTACCCGGGCCTGATCTGGGACACAAGTCCCTTCCACTCGACTCGAGCCCCGGGCTACCTTGCCAGCAGAGTCGCCTGACATCTGCAAGGGCCCACACAGGTTCCACACGAGATCCTAAGACCTCTAGTGAGTGGAACACAACTTCTGCCAGGAGTCTGGTTCGAACACCAGATATCTGGGTACCTGCCCTGCAAGAAGAGAGCTTGCCTGCAGAGAATACTCTGCCCACTGAAACTAAGGAGAGTGCTACCCTCCAGGTCTGCTTATAGAGGCTAACAGAGTCACCTGAAGAACAAGCTCTTAACAGTGACAACTAAAACAGCTAGCTTCAGAGATTACCAGATGGCGAAAGGCAAACGTAAGAATCCTACTAACAAAAATCAAGACCACTCACCATAATCAGAACGCAGCACTCCCACCCCACCTAGTCCTGGGCACCCCAACACAACCGAAAATCTAGACCCAGATTTAAAAACATTTCTCATGATGATGATAGAGGACATCAAGAAGGACTTTCACAAGTCACTTAAAGAATTACAGGAGAGCACTGCTAAAGAGTTACAGGCCCTTAAAGAAAAGCAGGAAAACACAGCCAAACAGGTAGAAATCATTAAAGAAAAACAGGAAAACACATCCAAACAGGTGATGGAAATGAACAAAACCATACTAGAAGTAAAAGGGGAAGTAGACACAATAAAGAAAACCCAAAGCGAGGCAACGCTGGAGATAGAAACCCTAGGAAAGAGATCTGGAACCATAGATGCGAGCATCAGCAACAGAATACAAGAAATGGAAGAGAGAATCTCAGGTGCAGAAGATTCCATAGAGAACATCGACACAACAGTCAAAGAAAATACAAAATGCAAAAGGATCCTAACTCAAAACATCCAGGTAATCCAGGACACAATGAGAAGACCAAACCTACGGATAATAGGAATTGATGAGAACGAAGATTTTCAACTTAAAGGGCCAGCTAATATCTTCAACAAAATAATAGAAGAAAACTTCCCAAACATAAAAAAAGAGATGCCCATGATCATACAAGAAGCCTACAGAACTCCAAATAGACTGGACCAGAAAAGAAATTCCTCCCGACACATAATAATCAGAACAACAAATGCACTAAATAAAGATAGAATATTAAAAGCAGTAAGGGAGAAAGGTCAAGTAACATATAAAGGAAGGCCTATCAGAATTACACCAGACATTTCACCAGAGACTATGAAAGCCAGAAGAGCCTGGACAGATGTTATACAGACACTAAGAGAACACAAATGCCAGCCCAGGCTACTATACCCGGCCAAACTCTCAATTACCATAGATGGAGAAACCAAAGTATTCCACGACAAAACCAAATTCACACAATATCTTTCCACGAATCCAGCCCTTCAAAGGATAATAACAGAAAAGAAGCAATACAAGGACGGAAATCATGCCCTAGAACAACCAAGAAAGTAATCATTCAACAAACCAAAAAGAAGACAGCCACAGAACAGAATGCCAACTCTAACAACAAAAATAAAAGGAAGCAACAATTACTTTTCCTTAATATCTCTTAATATCAATGGACTCAATTCCCCAATAAAAAGACATAGACTAACAGACTGGCTACACAAACAGGACCCAACATTCTGCTGCTTACAGGAAACCCATCTCAGGGAAAAAGACAGACACTACCTCAGAGTGAAAGACTGGAAAACAATTTTCCAAGCAAATGGACTGAAGAAACAAGCTGGAGTAGCCATTTTAGTATCGGATAAAATCGACTTCCAACCCAAAGTTATCAAAAAAGACAAGGAGGGACACTTCATACTCATCAAAGGTAAAATCCTCCAAGAGGAACTCTCAATTCTGAATATCTACGCACCAAATGCAAGGGCAGCCACATTCATTAGAGACACTTTAGTAAAGCTCAAAGCATACATTGCACCTCACACAATCATAGTGGGAGACTTCAACACACCACTTTCTTCAAAGGACAGATCGTGGAAACAGAAACTAAACAGGGACACAGTGAAACTAACAGAAGTTATGAAACAAATGGACCTGACAGATATCTACAGAACATTTTATCCTAAAACAAAAGGATATACCTTCTTCTCAGCACCTCACGGGACCTTCTCCAAAATTGACCATATAATTGGTCACAAAACAGGCCTCAACAGATACAAAAATATTGAAATTGTCCCATGTATCCTATCAGACCACCATGGCCTAAGACTGATCTTCAATAACAACATAAATAATGGAAAGCCAACATTCACGTGGAAACTGAACAACACTCTTCTCAATGATACCTTGGTCAAGGAAGGAATAAAGAAAGAAATTAAAGACTTTTTAGAGTTTAATGAAAATGAAGCCACAACGTACCCAAACCTATGGGACACAATGAAAGCATTTCTAAGAGGGAAACTCATAGCTCTGAGTGCCTCCAAGAAGAAACGGGAGACAGCACATACTAGCAGCTTGACAACACATCTAAAAGCCCTAGAAAAAAAGGAAGCAAACTCACCCAAGAGGAGTAGACGGCAGGAAATAATCAAACTCAGGGGTGAAATCAACCAAGTGGAAACAAGAAGAACTATTCAAAGAATTAACCAAACGAGGAGCTGGTTCTTTGAGAAAATCAACAAGATAGATAAACCCTTAGCTAGACTCACTAAAGGGCACAGGGACAAAATCCTAATTAACAAAATCAGAAATGAAAAGGGAGACATAACAACAGATCCTGAAGAAATCCAAAACACCATCAGATCCTTCTACAAAAGGCTATACTCAACAAAACTGGAAAACCTGGACGAAATGGACAAATTTCTGGACAGATACCAGGTACCAAAGTTGAATCAGGATCAAGTTGACCATCTAAACAGTCCCATATCACCTAAAGAAATAGAAGCAGTTATTAATAGTCTCCCAACCAAAAAAAGCCCAGGACCAGATGAGTTTAGTGCAGAGTTCTATCAGACCTTCAAAGAAGATCTAATTCCAGTTCTCCACAAACTATTTCACAAAATAGAAGTAGAAGGTACTCTACCCAACTCATTTTATGAAGCCACTATTACTCTGATACCTAAACCACAGAAAGACCCAACAAAGATAGAGAACTTCAGACCAATTTCTCTTATGAATATCGATGCAAAAATCCTCAATAAAATTCTCGCTAACCGAATCCAAGAACACATTAAAGCAATCATCCATCCTGACCAAGTAGGTTTTATTCCAGGGATGCAGGGATGGTTTAATATACGAAAATCCATCAATGTAATCCATTATATAAACAAACTCAAAGACAAAAACCACATGATCATCTCCTTAGATGCAGAAAAAGCATTTGACAAGATCCAACACCCATTCATGATAAAAGTGTTGGAAAGATCAGGAATTCAAGGCCCATACCTAAACATGATAAAAGCAATCTACATCAAACCAGTAGCCAACATCAAAGTAAATGGAGAGAAGCTGGAAGCAATCCCACTAAAATCAGGGACTAGACAAGGCTGCCCACTTTCTCCCTACCTTTTCAACATAGTACTTGAAGTATTAGCCAGAGCAATTCGACAACAAAAGGAGATCAAGGGGATACAAATTGGAAAAGAGGAAGTCAAAATATCACTTTTTGCAGATGATATGATAGTATATATAAGTGACCCTAAAAATTCTACCAGAGAACTCCTAAACCTGATAAACAGCTTCGGTGAAGTAGCTGGATATAAAATAAACTCAAACAAGTCAATGGCCTTTCTCTATACAAAGAATAAACAGGCTGAGAAAGAAATTAGGGAAACAACACCCTTCTCAATAGTCACAAATAATATAAAATATCTTGGCGTGACTCTAACTAAGGAAGTGAAAGATCTGTATGATAAAAACTTCAAATCTCTGAAGAAAGAAATTAAGGAAGATCTCAGAAGATGGAAAGATCTCCCATGCTCATGGATTGGCAGGATCAACATTGTAAAAATGGCTATCTTGCCAAAAGCAATCTACAGATTCAATGCAATCCCCATCAAAATTCCAACTCAATTCTTCAACGAATTGGAAGGAGCAATTTGCAAATTTGTCTGGAATAACAAAAAACCTAGGATAGCAAAAAGTCTTCTCAAGGATAAAAGAACTTCTGGCGGAATCACCATGCCAGACCTAAAGCTTTACTACAGAGCAATTGTGATAAAAACTGCATGGTACTGGTATAGAGACAGACAAGTAGACCAATGGAATAGAATTGAAGACCCAGAAATGAACCCACACACCTATGGTCACTTGATCTTTGACAAGGGAGCTAAAACCATCCAGTGGAAGAAAGACAGCATTTTCAACAATTGGTGCTGGCACAACTGGTTGTTATCGTGTAGAAGAATGCGAATCGATCCATACTTATCTCCTTGTACTAAGGTCAAATCTAAGTGGATCAAGGATCTTCACATAAAACCAGAGACACTGAAACTTATAGAGGAGAAAGTGGGGAAAAGCCTTGAAGATATGGGCACAGGGGAAAAATTCCTGAACAGAACAGCAATGGCTTGTGCTGTAAGATCGAGAATTGACAAATGGGACCTAATGAAACTCCAAAGTTTCTGCAAGGCAAAAGACACCGTCAATAAGACAAAAAGACCACCAACAGATTGGGAAAGGATCTTTACCTATCCTAAATCAGATAGGGGACTAATATCCAACATATATAAAGAACTCAAGAAGGTGGACTTCAGAAAATCAAATAACCCAATTAAAAAATGGGGCTCAGAACTGAACAAAGAATTCTCACCTGAGGAATACCGAATGGCAGAGAAACACCTGAAAAAATGTTCAACATCCTTAATCATCAGGAAAATGCAAATCAAAACAACCCTGAGATTCCACCTCACACCAGTCAGAATGGCTAAGATCAAAAATTCAGGTGACAGCAGATGCTGGCGTGGATGTGGAGAAAGAGGAACACTCCTCCATTGTTGGTGGGAGTGCAGGCTTGTACAACCACTCTGGAAATCAGTCTGGCGGTTCCTCAGAAAATTGGACATAGTACTACCGGAGGATGCAGCAATACCTCTCCTGGGCATATATCCAGAAGATGTCCCAACTGGTAAGAAGGACACATGCTCCACTATGTTCATAGCAGCCTTATTTATAATAGCCAGAAGCTGGAAAGAACCTAGATGCCCCTCAACAGAGGAATGGATACAGAAAATGTGGTACATCTACACAATGGAGTACTACTCAGCTATTAAAAAGAATGAATTTATGAAATTCCTAGCCAAATGGATGGACCTGGAGGGCATCATCCTGAGTGAGGTAACACATTCACAAAGAAACTCACACAATATGTACTCACTGATAAGTGGATATTAGCCCCAAACCTAGGATACCCAAGATATAAGATATAATTTGCTAAACACATGAAACCCAAGAAGAATGAAGACTGAAGTGTGGACACTATGCCCCTTCTTAGATTTGGGAACAAAACACCCATGGAAGGAGTTACAGAGACAAAGTTTGGAGCTGAGATGAAAGGATGGACCATGTAGAGACTGCCATATCCAGGGATCCACCCCATAATCAGCATCCAAACGCTGACACCATTGCATACACTAGCAAGATTCTATTGAAAGGACCCAGATGTAGCTGTCTCTTGTGAGACTATGCCGGGGCCTAGCAAACACAGAAATGGATGCTCACAGTCAGCTAATGGATGGATCATAGGGCTCCCAATGGAGGAGCTAGAGAAAGTAGCCAAGGAGCTAAAGGGATCTGCAACCCTACAGGTGGAACAACATTATGAACTAACCAGTACCCCGGAGCTCTTGTCTCTAGCTGCATATATATCAAAAGATGGCCTAGTCGGCCATCACTGGAAAGAGAGGCCCATTGGACTTGCAAACTTTATATGCCCCAGTACAGGGGAACACCAGGGCCAAAAAGGGGGAGTGGTTGGGCAGGGGAGTGGGGGTGGGTGGATATGGGGGACTTTTGGTATAGCATTGGAAATGTAAATGAGCTAAATACCTAATAAAAAATGGAGAAAAGAAAAAAAAAAAAAAGAAGGGAAAGCACACACACAGCCCAACACCAACACCACCCGCAGCTGCAACAACAACAAAATACAAGGAGTTAGCAATCACCATTTATTGACTCATTCAATAAAAATAAGTTTTGATTTGGGAGAAAATGTAGCTGTAACTTGGCCCAGGACTTTGAGGTTTTTGTGTTTGAAAGCTATACAACTTTCTGTCTCAGGTTTGGTGTGGGCGGTGGGGTTTTGAAGATAAACTTCTGAGTATACTTTTGTGTCTCTCACTAATCAGTAGTGACTTAATTCCAATAAATTCTTTTTTTTTAATTTTTGATATTTTTTAATTACATATTTTCCTCAATTACATTTCCAATGCTATCCCAAAAGTCCCCCATAACCCCCCCACACTTCCCTACAAACCCATTCCCATTTTTTTTGGCCCTAGCGTTCCCCTGAACTGGGGCATATAAAGTTTGTGTGTCCAATGGGCTTCTCTTTTTAGTGATGGCCGACTAGGCCATCTTCTGATACACATACAGCTAGAGACATGAGCTCCAGGGGGTACTGGTTAGTTCATAATGTTGTTCCACCTATAGGGTTGCAGATCTCTTTAGATCCTTGGATACTTTCTCTAGCTCCTCCATTGGGGGCCCTGTGATCCATCCAAAAGCTGACTGTGAGCATCCACTTCTGTGTTTGCTAGGCCCCGGCATAGTCTCACAAGAGACAGCTATATCTGGGTCCGTTCAGCAAAATCTTGCTAGTGTATGCAATGGTGTCAGCGTTTGGAAGCTGATTATGGGGTGGATCCCTGGATATGGCAGTCTCTACATGGTCCATCCTTTCGTCACAGCGTCTCTGTAACTCCTTCCATGGTTGTTTTGTTCCCAATTCTAAGAATGGGCAGTGTCCACACTTTGGTCTTCATTCTTCTTGAGTTTCATGCGTTTAGCAAATTGTATCTTATATCTTGGGTATCCTAAGTTTTGGGCTAATATTCACTTATCAGTGAGTACATATTGTGTGAGTTCCTTTGTGATTGTGTTACGTCACTCAGGATGATGCCCTCCAGGCCCATCCATTTGGCTAGGAATTTCATAAATTCATTCTTTTTAATAGCTGAGTAGTACTCTATTGTGTAAATGTACCACTTTTTTGTATCCATTCCTCTGTTGAGAGTCATCTGGGTTCTTTCCAGTTTCTGGCTATTATAAATAAGACTACTATGAACATAGTGGAGCATGTGTCCTTCTTACCAGTTGGGACATCATCTGGATATATGCCCAGGAGAGGTATTGAAGGATCCTCTGGTAGTACTATGTCCAATTTTCTAAAGAACCGCCAGACTGATTTCCAGAGTGGATGTACAAGCTTGCAATCCCACCAACAATGGAGGAGTGTTCCTCTTTCTCCACATCCACGCCAGCATCTGCTGTCACCTGAATTTTTGATCTTAGCCATTCTGACTGGTGTGAGGTGGAATCTCAGGGTTGTTTTGATTTCCACTTCCCTGATGATTAAGGATGTTGAACATTTTTTCAGGTGCTTCTCTGCCATTCGGTATTCCTCAGGTGAGAATTCTTTGTTTAGTTCTGAGCCCCATTTTTTAATGGGGTTATTTGATTTTCTAGAGTCCACCTTCTTGAGTTCTTTATATATATTGGATATTAGTCCCCTATCTGATTTAGGATAGGTAAAGATCCTTTCCCAATCTGTTGGTGGTCTTTTTGTCTTATTGATGGTGTCTTTTGCCTTGCGGAAGCTTTGCAGTTTCATGAGGTCCCATTTGTCAATTCTCGATCTTACAGCACAAGCCATTGCTGTTCTATTCAAGAATTTTTCCCCTGTGCCCATATCTTCAAGGCTTTTCCCCACTTTTTCCTCTATAAGTTTCAGTGTCTCTGGTTTTATGTGAAGTTCCTTGATCCACTTAGATTTGACCTTAGTACAAGGAGATAGGAATGGATCAATTCCCATTCTTCTACATGATAACTGCCAGTTGTGGCAGCACCATTTGATGAAAATGCTATCTTTCTTCCACTGGATGGTTTTAGCTCCCTTGTCAAAGATCAAGTGACCATAGGTGTGTGGGTTCATTTCTGGGTCTTCAATTCTATTCCATTGATCTACTTGTCTGTCACTGTACCAGTACCATGCAGTTTTTATCACAATTGCTCTGTAGTAAAGCTTTAGGTCTGGCATGGTGATTCCACCAGAGGTTCTTTTATCCTTGAGAAGAGTTTTTTGCTATCCTAGGTTTTTTGTTATTCCAGTTGAATTTGCAGATTGCTCTTTCTAAATCGTTGAAGAATTGAGTTGGAATTTTGATGGGGATTGCATTGAATCTGTAGATTGCTTTTGGCAAGATAGCCATTTTTACAATGTTGATCCTGTCAATCCATGAGCATGGAAGATCTTTCCATCTTCTGAGATCTTCTTTAATTGCTTTTTTCAGAGACTTGAAGTTTTTATCATACAGATCTTTCACTTCCTTAGTTAGAATCACGCCAAGATATTTTATATTATTTTTGACTATTGAGAAGGGTGTTGTTTCCCTAATTTCTTTCTCAGCCTGTTTATTCTTTGTGTAGAGAAAGGCCATTGACTTGTTTGAGTTAATTTTATATCCAGCTACTTCACTAAAGCTGTTTATCAGGTTTAGGAGTTCTCTGGTGGAATTTTTAGGGTCACTTATATATATTATCATATTATCTGCAAAGTGATATTTTGACTTCATCTTTTCCAATTTGTATAACCTTGATCTCCATTTGTTTTCGAATTGCTTTGGCTAGGACTTCAAGTACAATGTTGAATAGGTATGGAGAGAGTGGACAGCCTTGTCTAGTCCCTGATTTTAGTGGGATTGCTTCAAGCTTCTGACCATTTACTTTGATGTTGGCTACTGGTTTGCTGTAGATTGCTTTTATCATGTTTAGATATGGGCCTTGAATTCCTGATCTTTCCAAGACTTTTATCATGAATGGGTATTGGATCATATTGAATGCTTTTTCCGCAACTAAGGAGATGATCATGTGGTTTTTGTCTTTGAGTTTGTTTATATAATGGATTACCTTGATGGATTTCCGTATATTAAACCATCCTTGCATCCCTGGAATAAAACCTACTTGGTCAGGATGGATGATTGTTTTAATCTGTTCTTGGATTCAGTTTGCAAGAATTTTATTGAGGATTTTTGCATCCCTTATGAATATAGATGCAAAACTAGTTAATAAATTCTTTTTTTTTCCTTTTTTTGTTTTCCCAAACAGGATTTCACTGTGTAGCCCTGGCTGTCCTAGAACGCACTCTAGACTAGTCGGGCTTCGAACTCAGCAATCTGCCTGCATCCGCCTCCCGAGTGCTAGGATTAAAGGAGTGCACCACCACCACCCAGCCCAATAAATTCTTATCCTTTGCATTGTCCTGGCGTGTGAGTTGTGTTGAACCTGTCTGGACCCAACAATGTAAAGGCTTTACCACACTGCTGACATTCATACCATCTGTCACCAGTACGAATAGTCTCATAAAAAGAAGAATATACATAAAAAGAAGCTCAATGAAAAAGCTTCACCAGACTAAATAGATTCATAATGTTTCTACCCAGTTAAAATTCTTCCATGATGAAGATAACTACAAAATTGTACAAAGGCTTTACTAAATATACTCAGAGGGTTTCTCCCTCAGTCTTTCAATGGCTAGGAACAGATCTCATGACCAAACCAACTCTCAGAAAAGCAAACATTTAAATTGGGGTTTCTCCACCTTGCGGTTTGTCTTGTGTATGCCTAAAGAACTATGACATGCAAATGCTTTACTACATTCATAACATTGACAAGGGTTCTCACTTGTATGTGATCTTTTATGTCATCATAGATGACAGTGACATCAAATGCTTTACAACACCGATTACCTTCTTAAGGTTTCTGTCGTCTATGTGTTCTTTAAAAATAATGGAGACTATAAAGTTGTAAAAAGTCTTTACCACATTGATTATTGAGACAATAACTTTGAGAAAAGGCTTCATCACATTGATTACATTTCTAAGGTTTCTCTCCATTATGGGTTCTTTTATGATACTGGGGACAACTGTGACCTGCAAAGGCTTTACCACATTGATTGCATTCATAGAGTTTCTCTCCAGTATGTTTTTTTCTTTACATTTCAATCTTTTATTAGATATTTTCTTCATTTACATTTAAAAAGCTATCATGAAAGTCCCCCTATACACTCCCCCAACACTGCTCCCCTACCCACCCACTCCCACTTCTGGGCCCTGGCATTCCCCTGTACTGGGGCTTAAAAAGTTTGCAAGACCAAGGGGCCTCTCTTCCCAATGATGGCAGACTAGGCCATCTTCTGCTACATATGCAGCTAGAGACATGAGCTCTGGGGTTATTGGTTAGTTTCTATTGTTGTTCTGCCTACAGGGATGTAGACACCTTCAGCTCCTTGGGGACTTTCTCTAGCTCCTCCAATGATGGCCCCATGCTCCATCCAATAAATGACTGGGAACATCCAATTCTGTGTTTGCCAGGTATTGGAATAGCCTCACAAGAGACAGCTATATCAGGAAAGTATGTGTTCTTTTATGATATTGGAGATGACTGTGACGTGCAAAGGCTTTACCTATTACATTCTTAGGGTTTCTCTCCAGTATGTATTCTTTTATGACGTTGGAGATGACTGTGTTGTGAAAAGGCTTTACCACATTGATTACATTCATAGGGTTTCTCTCCAGTATGTGTTCTTTTATGATATTGGAGATAACTGTATTGTGAAAAGGCTTTACCACATTGACTACATTCATAGGGTTTCTCTCCAGTATGTGTTCTTTTATGATATTGGAGGTGACTGTATTGTGAAAAGGCTTTACCACATTGATTACATTCATAGGGTTTCTCTCCAGTATGTATTCTTTTATGATGTTGGAGATGACTGTGCTGTGAAAAGCCTTTACCACATTGATTACATTCATAGGGTTTCTCTCCAGTATGTGTTCTTTTATGACGTTGGAGACTACTGAGTTGTGCAAAGGCTTTACCACATTGATTACATTCATAGGGTTTCTCTCCAGTATGTGTTCTTTTATGACATTGGAGATTACTGCATTTTTTAAAGGCTTTACCACATTGATTACATTCATAGGGTTTCTCTCCAGTATGTGTTCTTTTATGATATTGGAAACTACTGCATAGTGCAAAGGCTTTACCACATTGAATACATTCATAGGGTTTCTCTCCAGTATGTGTTCTTTTATGACTTTGGAGACTACTGAGTTGTGCAAAGGCTTTACCACACTGATTACATTCATAGGGTTTCTCTCCAGTATGTGTTCTTTTATGACATTGGAGATTACTGCATTTTTTAAAGGCTTTACCACATTGATTACATTCATAGGGTTTCTCTCCAGTATGTGTTCTTTTATGATACTGGAGACCACTGTGACTTGTAAAAGCTTTACCACGTTGATTACATTCAGAGGGTTTCTCTCCAGTATGTGTTCTTTTATGACATTGGAGATTATTGCATTTTTTAAAGGCTTGACCACATTGATGACATTCATAAGGTTTCTCTCCAGTATGGGTTCTTTTATGATATTGAAGATGACTGGGTGTTGGAAAGGCTTTACCACATTGGTTATGTTCATGTGTTTTCTCTCCAATTTGTCTTTTTTTATGACATTGGAGATGACTTGGACATGAAAAGGCTTTAGAATGTTCATTACATTCATAGAGTTTCTCTCCACTATGATTACTTACATACCTGCAATGAAAATTGGCACATGTGATATGTTTACTACATTAATTTCCCTGTTCAGTCATTTCATCAAGATGAATAAAGTTTACAAATTGGTCTAATGATAAAGATGTACCAGATCATCTGGTTTTATCACTTTATATGTTCATGGTGTTCTCCCTCATTATGGGTTGTTTTGCATCTTTCGAGATATCTGTGGTCGTTATTACATGGCTAACATTTATAACATCCTTTTTATACGGGATATTTATATGATGCATTTCATCTATATGAGGAAAATAGAACAACCAGAGCTTTATACCACTAATTGCTTTCATAATTTTTCCTGTAGCGTAATTATACCACATTTGACTGTGAACAAAGACAAACAAAAGAATTTCCAAATTCCTAGTACCCATAAAGATTTTCTACAGTATGAGCTTGGGGAAGTTCCCAGTAAAATTAGAAAACCAATTCATTGCAAACTTTTATCATATTCAGAATATCTACCAAAGATAGAATCTGACAATTTTCTCACAGTTCTGGGATAGAAAACGGTACATTGCTTTTTTCAATATCCCTATGCTCACATGGCTTTTATCAATTGTGACACATGATATATATATTAATAGAAGAGTAACAGATGAAAGGTTTCCACACTGCATTCACACTGTTTGACTTTTTGTTCCTCATAGACGTGTAATATATGAATTAAGGTTTCTCCTATGACAACACTCTTGACTCTCATAAACTGTACCCTAAACAAATGATCAATTTCACTATAAGAATATGAGTATCACCAACTTTCCCATGGATTATTTGCTTATCGGAAGGTTTTGCATATATATTTATCACTATTCGATGTGCAATATCTAAGTCTTGTAAGTCTATACACATTGTCAGATAGTATAGCTCTAGTAGAGGTATAAATTGAATAAAGGTATCCCTTAAGGCAATGTTTCCTTGTCTTTTTTTTTAAAAAAAAGGAATGCTTTGATAGATAAATCAGATAACTATATCTAGGCAGTACATTTTTTTAAGAATAGTATAATTAGGGCTGCCATGATGACTCAGTGGTATAGAGCACAGACTTCTCTTCCAAAGGTCCTTAGTTCAAATCCCGGCAACCACATGGTGGCTCATAACCATCTGTAACAAAATTTGATGACCTCTTCTGGAGTATCTGCGGACAACTAGAGTGTACAATAAATAAATAAATATTTAAAATATTTAAAATATTTAAATATTTAAAAATATTGTAATTATAGTTACACTTCAAGTGTTGACATTTTACACTCCTGCTTTGATTTAGAGCTTCCATATCATAGTAAAATTTCCTTAGAGGCATAATTGCATAAGCTTTCACGTGAAAATTACCTGTCATTTCTTCTTGAACTTTGACAATGTCTTTCAATATGATGGTTTTCCCAAGTGTAGCCTAAAAGACAATACCAGAATAATGAATGATACAGTATTAGAAATAAGGCAAAATTAAAGGTACTGTGAATTTTCACATCACTGGACACTATTTATTCAGCTCAGTCTTCCTTGTTCTCAATTGTAATAACAGAGCACCATCACTAACCAAGAGACATGTCTTCCCACTATTTTGAAAAGCAAAAGAAAATTCACAGTCATACCTATAACAGTGAGGTTCCAGTAGGTCTCCAGCATCACATCTTTGTAGAGACTCTTCTGGGAAGGATCCAGCAACTTCCACTCTTCCCCAGTGAAGTTCACATGCACGTCATCATAAGTCACTGCATCCTAAAATATCCCATACATGTGTACATCACAAAGCACAATACTGACATCACTGTGAAGCAAATGTACGCTTCCTTGACCATATATTCATGTAATTCTGGTGCTTCCTCCACAGACTTCCTGACACAGAAGTTATAATCTAAGTACCATAACATTTTAAAGGAAATTGAGTTGAAGGTTCACCTGTGTTGCTTATGAACATTTTAAATAAATAGGGTAAAGACTTTCCAGAGGAATTCCAATTGAGAGGGAGATGTAGGGTGAAATAGATCAACAGTAATGATGACACATCCCAGAAATTGTAAGAAGAATCACTAACGAGAAAAATCATGGACAAGCAGGGTGTATTTGTTCATGTCTTTAATCCCAGAATCATGGGCAGGTATACTTCATTGAGCTAGATCCCTGTCTGTTCTATGTAACACATTCCAGGACAGCAAAGGTTACATATTAAGACCCTTACCCCACTGCAAAAATCAACCACGGAGACAAAAATGATAGAAAGAACTCAGTTGTTTACTACAGTTCCTACAAAGACGTATACATTCCCTGCACTTCTGTACTCATCTAGCAGAAACAGGAAGTGTAGCGCTTTAAACTGCAACATTAGTAAAACTTTACTAGCAATCAAGGCACATTTAATGGACCAATGGACAGATGAAAATATTATTAATATAAGTGTAGAACATAAAAAGCAGCATAAGGTAGGAGAGAGAGATAACTCAGCCGTGGAAACTCTTGCTGGTCTTCCAGATAACAATTGTCAATTACTAGCATTCACATGACACATGGCTTTATGAACAGGAGTTCTGAATCCACCTTCCAACAACACTAACGATGTGGCACACATGATATTCATATTCACGCACACAAGCAAAACACTCCTATTTATTTAAAAATTTCAAAACAAACACAAGAGTTTGGGGAAACATCAACACCCAGAATACAATGACTCTGAACCCTCAGGCAGTATTGATGTCATGAGCATATGCCATCCTAAAAAATAAACTATAATCTATGTGTCCACGGGGTAGATAGGGGGCCCCAAACCCACTCAAAGGAGAAACAGAGGAGATTGGGAGGAGGGAATCTGTGAGGGCAGGAACCTAGAGTAGGGACAGTGATCAGGGTGATAATGAATATCTAAATTATAGGATAAACAAAAAAAAAAGGAAAGAAAGAAAAAAGAAAATTTTGAGTGTATATACACTTTCATCTTCCCCAAGATGAATCTAGAAAGGCTCCTGAACTGTTCAAATGTCTAAAGTCTCTGCTGACACTCAAAACAATATCTTGACAGCCACATCAGAAAGCAAAGTTGCAAAATCAAACAGCAAGTTATATCTTTCCAACATAAAATGGCACTGAATACCCCTTTCCATTCCAATCGATAGGAATGTGCACACAGGGAGAGGAATGTGCACACAGGGACAAAGGAAAGAAAAACAGCAGGGCAAACACCAAATCCTATAGCTTTGTCTCAAACACATTGGACTTCAGTTGCTTAAGGCACCATCGTGCTCTTCCTGTAACTTCTCATACATCTCTCAATTTGGATACTTCATCTCCCTGTAAGCATCTCTCCATGGCACATTTCTCAATGTGTTAGTTTTCTCCACAACCTGTGGTCACAAAATGCAACTCAAGCATCAACTTCACCACCTAAATGCAAGGAACTCTCACAGTCTTCCCTGGGATCCTGACTCTGTCAAAAGATAGCTGGAGTGGTGCTAAACTGAAACCATAGAGAAAGAATCTATGGCCATGCTATTTTCATCTTTCAGTTTCTAGAAGCGGCACAATGTGGATGATGTTGTGACGTTTGGCTTCTAAATTAACGGACCCTGCCTCCCTTGGACCACATTTGCAGCAGCTTTTGTTTAAGGTTCCATCCTGGGATGAGGAAACACGTTGAATACTCCTCCCATTAATTTAAAACATACAAGTAGGAGGAAGTGCTACAATTAGGGTACCTTCATAGGCATATTCACAGAAGGGCATTTGCTCCATTAAGTTCATAGCCACTTTATTTATAAAAGTTAGAAACAGGAAAGAATGCAGATGTTCCTCAACTGAAATGTGGACACAAAAAAACCATGTTTCATTTACAAAATGGGATGCTATTCAGATATAAAAAATAAGGACATCATGAATTTTGTAGAGAAATGGGTACAATTAGAAACTAATATCTGGAATGAGGTAACTCAGGCACAAAAGGACATGCATGTACATACTCACTTACAAGTGAATAACAACCATAAGTACAGGATACCCACACTGCACTTCATAGACCAAAAGACAGTAAACAAGACAAGGCACAAATGAGCATGGTTGAATCTCACTCAGAAGGGGGTATGAAAGAGACAGAAGAGGCAGATGGAAGGGAGAAAACTGGATGGGACTGTAGTCAAGAAAGAAGGGGAGTGTTAGGAACAGGTGTGGTAAGAGACAAGAGAATGCCAGAAAGCCAAGAAAATGAAATGAAATCAGCAGATGCTGGGAGGGAGTGGAGTTAGGGTGGAGGCATCAGTAGAATGTGCCTGAGACTATGAATGGGAGGGCACAAATGCGGCTAGGGAGGTGATCTTAGCTGAGATAGATAGCATTGAGTTATGGACCATGAAGAGGTGACATCTTGCAGTCAGGCAGAACCAGCAGTGAAGTGTTCAGTACACCAAGAAAACCAAATACCTTTCCTCTCAAAATTTATTCTGTCTGCAAGTAAGGTAGGCACAACGTTGAAACAGAGACTGAGGGAATGGCCAAACTATACCCTGCCCAACTGGTAACCCATCCCATGGGCAAGCACCAAGGCTGGCATTACTGAGGATAATTTGTTATACTTGCAGATAGTAGCTTAGCATCATTGTCCTTTGAGAATCTCCATCCAGCATCTGATTGAAACATGCAGAGACTCATAACCTAACATTGGACAGGGCTCAGGGAGTATTTTAAAAGAGTTAGGGATAGAATTGACGGCCTCTGAAAGAATAGGAAGGCCATGAGGAGACCCTCAGAGTCAACTAACCTGGAACCAAGGAGACTCTCAGAGATGGAGCCACCAACCAAAGAGCACATGCAGGCTGGGTTGGAGGCCCCCACCATCCAGAGCGGGACATGTCCCTTAAGCTGTTCCAGTCTGTGTAAACTGTTTCCCTTACTGGGCTGCCTTGTCTGACCTCAGTGGGAAAGGATGCGTCTAACCCTGCAGAGACTTAACCCTACAGAGACTTGACATGCCATAGTAGGGGGATACTCAAGTGGTTCCCACACTCTCTGGGGAGATAAAAGGGAGTTAGTGATGAGGGACTCTGGAAGGTGGAATGGGATGGGTGTACCAATATGAATGTAACTTGAATAAAGAAATAGGAAGACTGAACAAATACTTATCAATAGAATAAAAATATACAAATCAGGCAATAATTTTTACTCAATACTCAATATCTCAGGGCATAAGCCAAGTGCCAAAGATTTTTTTTTTTTGGCCAAAATATCACACAAATGACCTCTTTCTAGTTTTCAGTCCATTTTCCACTGAAATAGTATGACCTCAACTTCGTGTGGCTGCATTACTGTCAACACTCCAATCTTCCAGACCCTACAGGAAGAACTGATTAAGCTCCACGTACAGCTTTCTATGACTTTTGTCATCTCAATTTCTGATATTTTCCATATTCCTTCAAAAGAGACCATAGATTCTCTCCAGCAGCAAAATCAGCTTTTGAAACAATTGCTGTTGTTGTTGTTTTTCTATCTTGCAACTCTGCTGCTGTGATGGTTTTCTCTGAGCAGAAGCATCTCAGGTAATAAATGTTTGTTTTACACAGTTCTGTCAGATCACAGCCCACCATACTGGGAGCTGAGACTATAAACTAAAGCTAGAAAATGAAGGCAAAAACATTTGACAAACACTACTTCCTGCCTTGCTTTCTTGCTTGGTCACTCTCTCATGCTCTGTAGCCTCTCTCAGCCTTGGAGCAGGCTAACCCAGACTTTGACCTTGCTGCCACTAAGAAGGAGATTACCTAGTGTCTTAGTCAGGGTTCCTATTCCTAAACAAACACCATGACAAAGAAGCAAGTTGGGGAGAAAAGGGTTTATTCGACTTACACTTCAATACTGCTGCTCATCACCAAGGAAGTCAGGACTGGAACTCAAGCAGGTCAGAAAGGAGGAGCTGATGCAGAGGCCATGGAGGGATGTTACTTACTGGCTTGCTTCCCCTGGCTTGCTCAGCCTGCTCTTTTATAGAACCAAGACTACCAGCCCAGAGATGGTCCCACCCACAAGGGGCCATTCCCCCTTGATCACTAATGGAGAAAATGCCTTACAGTTGGATCTCAAGGAGGCATTTACTCAACTGAAGCTCCTTTCTCTGTGATAACTCCAGCTGTGTCAAGTAGACACATAAAACCAGCCAGTACACCTGGGGTAGAGCCTTCTGACCTTGATGGCTCTATTTGCTCTTCTCCAATACTCTGCTTCCTGCTGAAAGATCCTGGAGACTATCTGGAGACAAGCCCTGTAGATCGCCTGGCTCCAGGCACAAAGAATGGGCTGGCAGAGGATGGGCCTACCCTCTTTATAAGAAGGGACTCTCAGTAAACTTCAGAAGCTTTGAACAGAAAGGTTTGTCTTGGCCTCAGTCTTTTGTTGCCCTCTGATCTCTTTCAGCCCCGGGCTGCCTTTCTGGGGAACCCAGTTCAATGGCCACAGGCAGTTACAATTCTCACCTAGCTCTCTCATCCAACCCAAGACCACTTGCTTCCCAATATTGCCACCCTTCATGGAAGAGTCTTCCTATATCAATTATCAACACTATCTCTCAGAGACATAGAAACCTGCCATTCTGATGAGGGCACACCTGCAACTGAGGCTCCTTCAGATGACTGTAATCTGAAATGCTGAGTTAAAACAACTACAACACAGAGACAATAATAAATGAGAAAGTTGTAAAACTCCAAAACCAAAGATCTAACCATATCAATTAAAGGACCCCTGCCACCACATCAGGGAGTTGGAGTAGTGTCTGAGCCAGGATAAAATGGGAAGGGCTCCTGGCTCAGAGCATGGAAGGATACAGTGGAATGGGGAGAAGGGAGGCTGCACTGCCCTGTGGTGAGGTGTCCTTAACCCTGGATTCCCAGGCCAGGGAGACAAAAGAGGTGGCCAAACAGCTGGAAGGTGAATAGAGGAGCAGATTGCCCCACAGACCCGGAAATAAGACTGCTGGTCTAAGGAAGATATGTTAACGTTGCTGGAAGGGATGAAAAACAACTTCCCATATACTGACAGCTCCAAGTTCAAAACTGCAGAGTCAAATATAGACTGAGAACAGGGTTGTTTAGAAGGGGGAAAAATGAGGTCTTTTTCCTTTCCACCCTGTTTTGCAGAGTCTGATTTTGCCCTGAATGCGGTCATAAAGAGCTCTCTGTCAGGGGCAATTTAATGGGTACAGGTCCTCTTGATAAGAAGGACTTAACCCAAGTTGGAGGGTGAGTAACTATATCAATTGGGATGGAAACAGTCTCACTTCCTCTCTCAGTAAGGGAATACTAAAGTGGCACACACATAATAGAGGGCCACGAGGGGGCAGTGAAGGCTATGCAGCAGATTCCACCACTTGTACAGAGGAGAAAATGGCAGCTGTGAGCCATGGAGCAGGGTTCCAAGACTGCTGTAACTTCCCAGAAATTAAGACCAGGGGCACACGACCCTCTTCCAGGCCCTGGAACATCTTCCTAGCCCTTTCTTACCATGACTCTTCTGCATTTCCACTTCCCTGGAGTTCCACATTCGCTTTGTTCATCTCCCTCCATGAGTACTCAAAAAAAATCAAAAAACCAAGGTACACAGACACATTTCTGACAGACAGGTCACTGATACAAAGAACAGCAATGACACATCCTAACAGCGGTCTTTCAACCCTTCAGATGGGAGTCCTGAGGGTCTTGGGGTTCCAGTCAAAGCATCAAGGTTTTATGCCCAACTCACAGAAACTGCAATGACCAGCACAGAGCCTATTGCAATACAAACACACAGAGGTCTTTTTTATGACCTCAGTAACAAGGACTCTCAGCAGTCAAACTACCATTAGGTACAAACTGAGAGATCAAGTCTAGAGGTTTTCAGTATTTATTGTAGTTACAACAAGAGTGGGGAGTTTGCATACAAATCAGCATTGTTAATATTTTAAAAAGTGTATGTCTGGCATAATGTGCAGGAACGAAGCAAGGGGGAGAAAAACTATGTCAACCATGATGGGTAAGCTGTTTTGTTTTTGTTTTCTATATGAGGTCTTAGTTATCTCTATGTAGCTTGACCCTGCTGATCTACCTTAACTGGCTGTTGATAAGGGGATTTTGTCATGGGATTTTTGCTGGAATGTACAAATGTACATTCTCAAAAAGAAAACTGTTTGGAATTTACAAACTCATCTCTGTTCCTAAGCCCCTGATTATCAACAGAAACTCCTGGTTAACCACAACGATGCCTGTCTGTAGACTAGACTTTGTCCAAAGACTACCTCACTATCTGTTACTGCAGACCCTAATATCAGCTGCCCTTACGACTGGAACAGAGTAGCAGTGGAAATTTCCTCTCCTCCTGTGCAAGCCTCCTATAAACACCATAGACAATCCCTACCTGCCCATCCATTCCTGCCTTATCCCTGTGTCTCAGCCCCCACTTGGGCAGATACTCCCTGTTCAACCACATTCCATGCCTGAAAGGACACAAGGTAAGCTTCCATAGATCAACTTCATGGTTGATTGATTTACCCCAGATTCAATTTTCCCAGTTGTTCCAACATTGTATTAAACACCATGGGCTGCTTGACCTCTCTCCTGACTATGTCTCCTTGTGGATTACTAAGATCTTCTGTTCCTGCCTGTCTCTTCTCCCAGCTTTTAACATCACAAAGCATCCTCTGTTGACCATACCCACTAAATAGGTCAGTAAAATAGGAAACTGTCAGTGAACACTCTCTTCAAATCCATGCATCAAACAGTAACCCAGAAAACTCCCACCCAAAAAGACAAACCCAGAGGCCAGTACCTAAGTCAATAATCACCCAAACAGAGATGGCTACACACCAGCATAGCAACATAGAGAGTAACAGCCAGGAACAATTGCAACCAAGAAATCCAAGCTCTCCCATCACAGCAGGTCTGAGAAATTAAAGCATGCAACAGATAAAGTGCAAAAGAGGTTGTTTGGGGGAAGGGAGAGGAGTGAGAACCTGGGGAAGGGATAGAAGTACACAAGAGGACCTGCAGACAGGCACACAGACAGGGAGGAGAAAGAGAGCCATGAGGGGAGAGATGACAGAGAGTGTGCATGTGCAGAGAACAGAGACAGGGAACAAAAACAGAGAGCTGCTATAGCTGGTGGTCCATGTATATAAAGCATGCCTGACAACAGACACAGGGGATGGAGGCAGGAAATGACATAAGCTGTTGCTAAGTCTCTAAGAGCAGGACATGAGATTTCCTGTACACTGACAACTACAGAGGCAAGGTTCACCCACAGAACAGGAAAGGAAGACAGAATCTCAGGGATTCAAGACGAAGAGAAAAAATTGATATCTCAGTCAAAAAATGTGGATTCTACAAGTTTCATGGCAACAAACAATTGGGACTTCTGCAAAATATGTGAAAGGGAAATTACAAACGATTGAAATAGAAGAATATCCTCTCAGAGGTCTATAATTTTTCAATAAAACTATAAAAAATTCTGAAATTATTAAAGTCCCTTTACCAAATAATAATCAAATCACTAAACATATGAAGTAAAAAATATGAAAAAACTGCAACAGAACAAAAATTAACAAAACCTAAACAAAACAAAAACAAGTATAATGTATGAAATCAGACCCATTAGATTTTTACCTGTCTTCTTAATGTATACTAAAAAACAAAGGGGTTTGGACATGTGTGCTACAGATTCAAAGAAACCACCCTTGTTTTCACAAGCCAGCCTAACTAAGATCCAAAGGATTTGGGCAATGATATGGAAGTTATTCAGAGGTCACCCCCTGATGGAGCAAGTGAGGAGCAACAGGAGAGACCTCACAGGTGCTCACATATGGCTTATACTTCCCATCCAGCCCCAGAGAGGACTCACCACCCCAGCTTCCACTGCTCAGCACCCTGCCCCTACCCTCTGTGGGCAGTAACCCTGTGCTCACCGTGTCTCGAATTCAGAGCTTCCCTGGGGTCCTCTCACAGCACCCAACAGCAGAGCTCAGAGCAGGACACAGAGAACCATTCAAGCCTGCACAGCCACAGTGAACTTGGGGAAAGGCACCAGGAAGATCCCGCCTCCTTGATTGGCCAGTGGGTCTCACCCTTCCTCAAGGTTAAAGTGTGCTTCAAGTCCAGAGCCAGGGCTTTTCCAGATCTCAGATGTGGTTTGCACTACATTAGCATTTGAGCCTGTCCTCGAGAAGGACTCTCACCCCTCCCAGCCCTGGGAGAGAACTCAACATTCATGTGGGGCACTGGGCTATGCATAGACAGGTTGGTCTCCCATTGAGCTGAGGTCTGAACCCCAGAAGGGTGATAATTCCCTTACTTGACAAGGAAGGCATCAATTCCCTCATGCTTCTGGAACTCAGGCTCCTGCCTAAATTATCGTCCCCCACCCCCACCCCAGCCAACACAAGAGAAGCCTGGCTAAAAGTCACATAGGCAATATCCCAAGCTTCTGACCTTCAGGCTAAACTCTTCCCCAGTTACCTAACAACAGTAAAGCCCATAAAAAGTACTGTTCAGCCCCGCCTATCTCTCTTGATCTCGCTCCTTTGTTCTCTTACCTCTCACTTCTCTCACTCCTCTCTCCTCTTTACTTTCTCTTTGTCTTCTCCTCTCCTCTCCTCTCCTCTCTCCCTTTTACTCTCTTCCTATCTAGCCTTCCCCCTTCTAGCCTTCCAGGGGGACCTCTCTCTCTCTTCTACCTTCTCTCTTTCTCCATGCCTTTCTATAATAAAGCTCTAAAACCATAGAACATCTCTGCTCATCAAGGCCCACTGCGCTCGGAGGAAGGGATAGGCTTTCTCCTAATGAGCCCTTTCTAATCTCCCCATGGAAGGCCTTCATGTGCTCCAGTCCAGATCCACTGTGCTCACTCTCACCAGTGTGGGAACCTCTCATCCCTCATCCCTCTCTCCCATAACCCCAGGGCTTTAGAAAGTAGCCCCGGGGCTCCCAGGTTGGGCTGCCCCTTGTTCAGACCCGAAGAGTGGGTCAAAGGCTTAGATGCACACCTGGGGCTGAGAGGGGAGTGTATGGCAGCTCTCCCACATCTCTGTCCAGAGCATAGGTGGCACTCTGGCAGGATGTGGGCCTTCCCCCCTTTCCTTTCTTCCCCAGGGCCCCCTTTTAGTTTCCAACATATTCCAACTCACGCTAGTCAGCTGCCTGCTCCTGCCCTCTGTGAGCAATGATCCTGCATTACCAGGACCTGACTTCAGACCTTGACTGAGCTTGCCTCACAGCACTTGCCTTTTTCTTCCTGAAATCCAAGGGAAGACCTTGCATAGCCCATTACCCAAGGTGCAGTGGGGTTATCAATCTGAGTCGGAGGGAGCCCAGGCAATGAACATTAAAGAGGGATTTTAGGAAACAAGAGTTTTGTTTGTGGCTCAGTGCTGGGCTCAGGGAGACTACAGCTCCCTTTCACCAGATGATACCAACCAACCCTGGGAGGAAAGCCAGCAACTTAAGGGAAACACTGTTGAGCCTTCTTGGTAGCCAGCACATCGCCATCAGTGGCAAAGTAGAGAAAAACCACAGTTGTATTAAGACAGGTTCTCTAGATAAACATATCTCAAATCAGAATGAATTTTTCTATGGATAAAGAAAGGAAATTTAATAGATTGTCTCTCTAATGTCTAATATAGAAAGGCTCTCAGCCAAGGGAACTTAGAAAACTCAAGGGCGGGTTATCTCATGCTGCAGGATATTACAGGTGATATTCACTATGTACCAGAATTCTGAAGAAATAAGTACTTAGTACTTGCACTAAGGAAACCCACATTTGTACAGTGAAAGGCCATAGAAGAACCAACCAGAGTGATCAGAACTCCTGTTTTGTCTACTGCTGAAACCCAGAGTCACATGACTCCATTGTTCCTATATGACCTCTCTCAAAAAGGAATAATCTTAAATAAGCCCATTTAATGCTTTCTTACTTTACAATTACTTTACTTTATTTTTTGAAAGTGTAATATAATCTCACCGTTTCTATTTTCTAAACCAACCCATATATCCCTGCTTGCTCTCTTTTAAATTCATTACCTCTCTTTTCATTTGTTATTTTATACATATATGTATATTCCCTAAATATATAAACAGGTGAAGCATTTTACAGTTGCAAGGGCCTATGCTCATCAACAGGACTTCCTGCAAGTATGTAGAACAAAGTCCTGAATCTACATCACACAACAGAGTGGCCACCAACCCATGTGGCCAACAAGCATCTGAGACCAAGTAATGTTAGCAAAGAGCTGACTTCATTCTTGGGCTACAACGCTGACCAAAAGCCAAAAGCGCAGTCCCCCACCATGAAAGGCCTGTGTAGATTCTTGGCCTAAGCAGCCTTCTACATCCTGGATAGATAGGAAAATTCCACCAAAGGCCTAGTTGATCACCAGCCCAAGAGTGGATAAATATTTCCCTAAGGTAGGGACACAGATATGGAAGACTGGATTAAACCACCTTGGAGCCTCTTACACCAGGCTTCCATTCAAGGCCCTTTCATCCACATAGCTGATTACATGTAAGTGGTCCCAGTCTTCCTGTTCTCTATATCATCACCACAGATGCTCTAATCACATGTAAGCAGTCCCAGTCTTCCTGTTCTCTATATCATCACCATAGATGCTCTGATCACACGTAAGCAGTCCCAGTCTTCCTGTTCTCTATATCATCACCATAGATGCTCTGATCACATGTAAGCAGTCCCAGTCTTCCTGTTCTCTACATCATTGCCATAGATCCTCTGGCGACATGGCCTCACGTCACTGATCTGCCTGGAGAATCGATTTCTCCCCACGGAACCACAGATTCTTTCAAAGAGAAGAGATGTCTAATCCCTTCACCTAACACACAGCAGCAGGTCCCAAATGAACCACAGCAAGAGCTGGGATGCACAAGGAGTGGTATCATAGTAACTGCACTACTAATCATAAAAGAGAAATTGAATTCAGCTGGAGGGAAACCAATTCCACCCTAACTGATTCAAGACGTCCCAGAGACACCAATTCAGATTTCAGGGCAGCATAAAATGATCGCCTGTTAACCTACTCCCTTCCAAGGATACACTGAGAAAAGGGGGGCATCTTTCTGACCATAGATTCAAAATCTGTTAGCCTGGGATTCTGAAGGAGCTGGTTTACAAACAAGTCACAAAAGATTACAACTCAGAATCAAATGCAAGGCCAGTTCCCACTGGAACTGCTAGGCGGAGCCTGGCCCCATGAACAGCATCCCCCTGGGAGTCTATACAGTCCAGAAGGTCATTTTCCTTTTGCTGGTAGAACAGCAAAGCGATTTCCAAGATAACCAAGGACAACAGAATAAGAGACTCATGGCCATGGAAGGAAAAAGTTAAATTTTAATACATGGTGTGTTACTTACTACACTAGAGAGAGAACAACATTTTGTATTGGAAGTGAACATTAAACAATGTAGGAGGAGAAAGAAAGCATTATTTTAAGTAATCCACACTGAGTCCTTTCACCCTTCAAATTAGTTCATACACACTATTATCTTAGAGTGGATGCTGGCTTTACTTAAAATGAGATAAGCCTGCAAAGATTTCAGGTTTTCCCTGTTTCCACCTCAAATCCATTTTCTGCTTAGGAGGCTGAGTGAAGCCAGCCTGCAATTTGACAGAATGACCAAATCCAGTCTCTCTTTAATCTACCCAGTAACTGAGCTCTTGGGTAATCTCCTACACTGCCTGGAAAAGCAGCTTGGGGTTCATCCAAAATAAACTAAAATTAATCAGAGAGAGGCCATGCCTACTTTAATTGCAACTTGTATTTTCCTGGCTTTCCAACATCTGCCAGTATTACTGATACCTAACTGATTCAATACAATGAGAGAAGCGTCCTAACTTTATAAACATGGGCTGTCTTTTAAGGATATCACACACAAGTGTCCTTTCCACAGAGGGAATCCAACCTTTTTGGATGTAATCATTTTCATAAGCATTAATGATGTATTTTCAAAACACTGTGACTATCTTCCTAGTGCTTTTCAAGGGCCCTCATGGGGGAGGGGCTCTCATCCCCCTCATCCCCCACCTGCCTCATTAAAGGCATCAGTGGCACCTAAAGGCCAGGCTGAGAAAAGTGGACTAAAGCAATCTGCTCTCACTGAACTCACTACAAAAGATTTACAAGCAGATCTTTGGGAAGACAGGAGAGAGAAAAGAAAGGGGACAAGGATGAAGGAGAAGAACGGATACCCGAGCTCACTTCCAAGAGCAGGATGCTGAACCTTGTATTTTTCAATGAGTCTAGTCCTGACTCTGTAGGTCTACAAAGACAAATATTTTACAGGAACGAATAATAGTCTAGTTTTTTTTTTTTCAGGCGAAGCCTAATAGCAAATGCTTTGTTTAAGCAAGGGGAAAGGATGTAACGACATACCTTAATTTGAAAACTCTCTGAACAACAAGCTCTGGCACAAGTATTTTAAAATATCTACCCCATCTTAAAATTCTGAGCAAAGGAAATGTAGTCATCGGTTCACTATTGCTACACGTGTGTGTCTAGTTCTCCAGCTCGTTCTCTGGCTGGACGCACAAAGCCTACAGAGCCATGTGGGCGCAGGCGGAGGGGACTGGGTATCGGGCACCAAGCGCGGAAGCCTACCGGGTGCCCAGGGCGCAGCGCGATCCCCGCGACCCTAGCCTCCCGCCCCCCGCGGGCGACGCTACCGCTCACCTCCTCGATGGCCGCCACGGTATCCTGGCACTGGGCCGAGCGCGTGGTGAAGGTAGAGGCCGTGGGCGCCTTGTAGTCCTCAAGGGTCTCAGCCACGAATTCCGACACGGAGATCGAGTCCGGCATCGCCAGGGCGCCGGGGCGCGGACTGTCGCCGCCTCAGTCGCCCAGGACGCGGGCTCGGACCCAGCCTCAGCCGCCGCTCGGGGATTCGGACAAAGGGGAGCGCGGGCTCGGAAGTCGCCGCAGGGCGCGGGAGCCACCGCGGGACGGCCGGTGGCAGCAGGGGCGCGTGCAGTCCGCAGCTCTGCCCGCTGTGCTCCCGGAGACGCCGATGCCCCGTTCTCTGCGGGCGCGCACAGCCAGGGTAAACTGCGCGCCACCAAGCCGCTGGCCCGAAGGCCTCCCGCGGAGAGAGGCGGGACGGGGGGGGGGCGGGGAAGAGCGGTGTCCGCCAGGGAGGGGCGGGGCGGGGCGGGGCAAAGGTCTGGCCGCCAATCGGGGCACTTGCCGCCACCGCGCTGCCAGGAAGCGGAGGCCACAGAAAAAAGGGCGATGTGCGCTCCGGACCTGTCAGTGCCTGTGGGACGCCGCCTTGAGTCTGCCTTCGGGAGGTGCTGGGGTTCGAGGGCGCGCCCTCTCCCGAGCTGCGGTGCCCGGCTCCCACCCAGCACCCGCCATGACCTCTAGCAACATTACGCAGAGGGCGTGGAGTGGAACCGGGGATACTGGCTTCCCGGCTGGAGAGGAACCCACCCTTTTGCTCCCCAATCCCACCATTAGCCTCAGAACCCCCTGAATTCTCCACCAGAACTTCAGTGAAGGGCCAGTGAAGACATTGTTGGTAGCTCGCCCCCTACAGGACAGTGAAATCCTCCAGGGCACTTTAGAGGGAAAAGATGTAGGGACAGTTAGTTGGGGATGCAATGATAGGGACCATGTTCTGTGTGTGCGCCCTCTCACAGCCTTAAGAAGCCAGGGGTAAAGGCAGGTGTTTTGCATAGGGAGTTGACCATGGTACAAGCCGAATGGGAATTCAAACCCATTACCTTCGACTTGGAAGAATATTTCAACCCCTAGTAAGCATCGTGTTCCCTAAGCTTGTACAATTAGGGACACTCCCAGTTACTTGATGACAGTTTTAGGGTGGTAGGGCAGGCTTTAACCTGAGAAAATCATAGAATGCACTGATGTGCTGTCAGAAGTGAGGGATACCCAAGAGAACCAGAGGTAGAGCATAAGGGGGGTATTGTATCTGATGGTTCTCAGAGAGTACTCCAACCCATAGCTGATTGATCACAGACACAACTG